>NC_140342.1:23005406-24205406 GCF_963514085.1 Chelon labrosus | reverse complement strand
CAGACAAACAGGAAATTAGAAAAACTTCTGCAGTACATTAACAATGATCCGAACCCTCCTGATAGCATAAAACATGACTGCGACTGTATGTGCACCCAGGTCTACAGTTTTAGATTTTTAAATGCTATTAGTTTCTCCTCGAAATCTATTTTTTAAGGTGTTTTGGAGCTTCTCAAGCTTTAAAGTTAACTTAAAATCTACACGACATGCTCCTCGACCTGTGCACAAGAAAGAGCAGACACTTCAAGGCTGACAAAGAGACAATGTGCAGTATGCTAAATTGAGATTCTTATTTCCACGGAGGCTGAATCATATTGAAGTCTGGACTCTTGCATCTCAGCGTGCGCAAATAACCCGTGAAGCCGCTGCAGACTCAGTTGATTCAGCACCAAAAACAGAATCACACGTTTTTTGAGTCGTTCTCAGCCTTTAAAATCCACTTAAACTCATGCAAATACGTCAGAGAACCTGGCGCAGCATGCACCTCCATGCACAGAACACACGGTCACACGCTTGAGATGTGGCGAAGCGGACAGTGGGTGGACAGAAGGGTGTCGGCCGGTGAAGGATGAGGTGCTGCAGCGGCGGTGGGAGGTTCGCGGCGACTGCAGAGCCTGATGAGGTCTCTCTGTGGGACGCCCCACACCCTCCCGGTGCCTCATAGCGCCGTGCGTTCATATTTCTGTTATCACCGCCTCTAGAGATAGAGTAGCCTCAAGTCAAATCTCTCTATGAGTCTGTTCACACTGCAGGTTTTTATGAATCTGATTTTCTTTTAACTTGCACCCACACTTAAAAAAAAGGGCTGATACATGTTGCTGTTCATGTTTTAGTTGTTCCTAAAGCGTTTTTTTGTGTGTGCCTGTGTCAGGCTGCATCCTGGAGGAATGTCATTGCTATGGGGTGGGGGTGCCTGGTCTGGTCTAGGTGGGTGCTACATGTCTAAATAACATCCACATGAATGAATTCCAGGTCCAAAAGTTTCCCAGCAGAACATTGAATTGTCACAAGATGGTCAATGTTATTCACTTCTTCAGTCAGTGGTCATAATGATATGGCTATGGTTTTTCTTAGGAACATCTTTTGGTGGTTCCCACCTGAAACTTGCACGACCAGGTCTGTAATCTGACCGAATGCTCACCTGAATTAGTGGACGACATTCAGATTATGCTCTTCTTTCACAATTTACGGTCTTTCCAGACTCAAGGTGTGAAGGGAGGTGAACGTTTTTTTTAAGATGCCTCTTGGATGAGCGGTAAAAACATCTTCAAGAACATTTCAAACAAAGCGAGTCAGTTTGTATTTTTGGGGGGTCTTTCTCGGTGTCAGCGACATGTGCGAGAAAAACAAAGACGATCTCCTCCTTCGGTTGTGGCTTCACGCTGTGGGTGCCGTTTCGGCGTCACGAGCAGTTTGAAACAAAGAACATAAGGGACGCGTTCAAGAATAGATATGAAGAGTTATTTAAAAATCTGTCCCTGCAACACTACACTGGTGTCGGTTCAGGAAATGTTCAGACTTTATGGCGAGTTTTTGTTGAGGTTCTTCTATACAGCAAGCATCCTTACATTTGGAACAATGCCACTTGAAGGTGTCTTATTTTCTGTGTAACCTTTGGTTCAAGTAAATAAACAGCATTTCAGAAATCCTGAGCTCATATTTATTCATTGCTAACACATTACCTCCCTCTCTTCTTCCGCAGGTACGACTACGTGGAAGTTTACAGTGGCAACAACGAGAGTTCGCGCATGTTGGGGAAGTTTTGTGGGAAAATCGCACCCTCTCCGATCATCTCCACCGGCGGCCAGCTCCTCATCAAGTTCGTCTCCGACTACGAGACTCATGGGGCGGGATTCTCCGTTCGCTACGAGGTCTTCAAGACAGGTGTGTGGAGTCGAGCAGTACTGTTGAAATGTCTTCTCTGTATTTGAACAGCAGCAGCACAAATACCTTCTTGATAGTGGAGCCAGGTTTCTAGAGAATTGTTATTCTGGGTTCGAGGCTGACAGGCTGGTGAACAAATGTTGGCTTTCCAAGTGGAGCTAACCACAACTTTGAGGCAATGACCAATGGTTGACCCAAGTTGATTGACATATAAAACATGAGGAAGCACCATCCACAACTTTGGTTCCTATCGCTAAATTTGTTGGGTAAGCCCAGATGGAGTGGTTGTGACGCTGATGGTATTTTATTTTTGAATAAAGAGCGTTAACGGCAAGAATAGCCAGCTCCCCCCATACGCTACAACATTATTTATGTTAAATTAACTCAGAAAGATTCGGAAACCACAGCCTGGAACGTCCACTAGTGAACAACTGTTGGCGACAATGACAATTTTGTCCGTGGACGAGGCTTAACTGTGCTAAATTTGGCTTGGAAACTGTTTGCTGATCTTTAGGCATTATTACTAACATCTTAGGTATAAAGTGTAGAAAATTGTAGTGGTTTAGTCGGATGTTAGTCAATTCCTGGCTGTGGGTCACTTCTGGGCAACTGCACTTCTTTAGTGATATTTGTTCCTGAATCTTGTAGCAGGAATTTTCTAAATTATTGCATAAAATTGTGCAGCAACTAAACGTTTCCGGTAACTGCTGATCACTTGTGCATATGCTTTTAAGCTGCACTCTATGTGTGTTGCTGTAGGCCATGTAAAGCTACATAGATCACTATGTGGATGCCATGTATGTCAAGTGTATCGTGACAGAGCAAGATCTAAACCAGGAAACCCAAAAAGTATTTAAAACAAAACAACTATATGCCAGGGAAATGTTGATGTTGTTTGATCATTAACCATTCTGAAAGATATTTTTGTATTTGAGGTCCAAGGTTGTCTAAACAGCTGCAGTTCAACCCCTGGTCCACTGACCTCAGAGTTGCAGATAATCTCAAAGACCCAGAATTCAGTGGAGGAGGAGGAGCGAGTCCCAGCTGGGGCAGGATGCTAGCAGGATAGGCCTACATAAACACTGACTGTCAAGGAAGGAACCCTTGCTCCTGTGTCCTACATTTGTATTTGTTCTTCTCTCTTGGGTCCACTTTAGTAGCCGCCCAGAACGGCGAGTCTCCTGTGACCACTTTCCACCAATGGGAGGGGGCGGGGGCTGCGGATAAATCAGATAAAAAGGGAACATGCGTGAGAGTCCTCTTCATTTTCTTGTTTGTACCCCAGAGAGTAATAACCATTCAAAGAATCACAGGATCCAGAAATAGCAATCCCAAGGTATGTTAGTGTTCTGCTGTGAGAGATGGATAGACAAGTGCTCTTTTGTGCTTAACAAGGAGCGAGGCAGTATTATGAGCAGGGTTCACACAGGATCTCCTCCCGCCGTTTCACTTGTCTAGTCTCAAAACTACGAAGTGAGAGCCTTCTTCTTTAAAAATCAGCTCGTGTCGGCTTCAATTCTAGGGTGCAGAGTGTGGCCGTGACTGATGAATGACGGGACGTCATTAGAGAGCCGGTGTAATAAATCTTTTAAAGTGGGTCAGCGGCGTATCGGTGGCTTAGAAGGGAAGGCCGGTCCCGAACATTTTTCATTTAGGATTCTTTTCAAAGGTGCAACTTCCACAAAGACCCGGATGATTTATGTTTGAGTAATCAAAACTGGGATTCATAGACTGTCGTGGAGCTTGGGTCACCTTGCCGTTTTCGTTTGGATGGAACTCTTTAAATTTTTAGCAGAAATGGACGCCTGGTGATGAATCTGAATGTTAACGAGAGACCAGGGCATTAGGACAGCAAGTTTGGACCTTGCGATTAACCCCTTAAAACAAACTATTGGGTTGCATGAATCCTAAGAGTCTGAAAGCCAGACCAACTTCCGGTATGTTCATGGCAGAAACTTCTGTCTGGAGTCTCTCCGTTGGGAACTGATCAGGCTCTGTCGGCCCAATCAAATCATCTGGGCGGGGCTTTATGCGGTGATGGACAGAAGACCGACGGCAACGTAGGCGTACACGTCATCTGAGCGCCATGGAGTTGAATTTGTTTACAACACATCACTTGAATCAAGCCCCATGATGAAATCCAAAAGGCGTTTTACCAGACTCATATACTTAAGATGGACAAACCCTCCCAAAGAGAGGTTTTGAAGCTCAGTGTGATGTGTATTGACGTCACCATCTTGACAGTGTCGGACTCCACCTAACTCCAGCTAATTCAAAGAAGCCACATCCTTCTATTCATGCATTATTTTAAGCCTTGAACCAGCTGAGTCATTAAAAACAAAGTCACTCCTGTACCGTTGGACACTTCAACATGGACGTCAACGGAGATTGAATCACTTTTGGAGCCAGTCTTAATTAGAAATTTGAGGAAATTCGGCGCTTCTCCGTTTGCTTTATCTCTCAGCCCCCGGATGTTGCCTCTTGGAGCAGACCGAGAGTTAAGTAAGTTTCAAAATAAAACAGGAAATGCCCCTAAAAACAGAGATACAGTTAATCATGACCAGGTGCCAGAGAGCTGGATGTGACAGTTGTTATTAAGCTCGTCCGACTGCCCTAACCCTGCTTTGCTGTATATAGACACGTTTAATCATTGTGTCTATCCATCTTTCTTTGTGATGCAGAGTGTTTCTGCTTTCCTTTGTGTGTGTGTAACAGACAGGTGGATGGGACCTCAGGCTCATTTAGCTAATGGGCTGTTTGTCCTTGGAGGCAACAGGGGTGACCCGCAGATGAGATGGATGCTCTGGCATAGAAGAGGGGTTTCTGAATCTAGGACAGGATGTGTGTGAGTGTGTGTGGCAAGGGGAGGGGGTTGTTCATGTGTTTGTGTGTGTGTGTGTGTGTGTGTGTGTGTGTGTTGTCCTCAATCTGGGTCCTCCACCTCCTAACAAGTTAAAAACAGCACTTGTACTCACTCAGGTAATCCCCACTGCCACGTTGCCGCCTTCCTTCTCGCCACATTTAAAATCCATTACAGTCGGAGCGGCATATTGAAACTAAATGGAGCTGCTCTGGCTACAAACAAGCTTTACACTCCGCTGAGACCTCCCCCTGCTTTGTCTCCGTGCCTCTGGTTTTCTCTCTGTTCTTGTTCTTTGATGTCAGATCTTTGTTTTTAACGCATCCAATAGTGGATCAAACGGTCGGCTATTAAGTATCAGGGGGACACGTGTGGGGTTATAAAAGGGACATGAAAAACACAAACATATATGAGGTAAAGTGTGTTTTATTCATTCACTGTCCCCCTCTTGGAAGTCAGCCACACATTCCCTGAATAGCAGTTTTGAAGCGAAGCGTGGTAGCTCCAGGCGCCGCCATCTTGCCACTGCCTGACTAAATGAGGTGGAGTTAAGGCAAGGGACGTCTAGAAAGACCGCTAGCAACCTGTGGGGACGTGCACCTGTCACTCAAAGCAGGCACACCGTTAATTATGCATAGCTTCAAAGAGGTACAAAGAGGAAAAGGCGAGCAGCGATGTGGCAACAATAGACAACGAAGGTCAGAAAAGAAAGCCTCGTTGAACAAGTCGGACTAATCTCAACTTTGAGGCGATACGCCACCACGTCCACCTGGCTGAGAGGAGTGGGCTTGGAGGTTTAGGTGAACGTAGACAGTAGCAGCGGTGTTGTTTTTTTTTTATATTTTCAAATACAGAGTGGCAAAAAGAGCTAGCTCTGACCAATTTAGATATTTAATGTTCTGCTTGTGGTGTCTGGGAAGATGGAGATGTAGAGGAACATGGGATGCTTGTGTGGTTTTCAGGCAACTCCAATGGGTCAGTAGCGCTGTGTTGCATCTAAACAGCCGTCCTGAGCCACCTCTTAAGATCCCATCTCAGTTTCTCACTCTGGATAACGGCAGTAACATATTAGCAGTGTGGCGTTGTTGTGTAGAAGGCAGGGATCACACTAAGTGCAGTGTTTTATAAATGCAAAGCGATGCAAAACTGCGGAGAAACTGTTTCAAATTGCGTCCTGAGTGATCTGATCACAAGTATCCCGCTTTGTGTTCCCATTAAAATGCATCCTGAAGTGTGCAAGAGGGTAACCAATGGCAACAAAGCAATGGGTTGACGAGCAAATTGCTTTTCTGTATGTAGACAGGCTTAGCTGTAACTTAAACAAGTGATGTCGTAAAGTTGGACATGTGAACATGGAGGTCTGCAGGGATTGACTGACTTTTGGAGTCAGCCTCAAGTGGCCATTTGAGGAACTGCAGGTCTGCTTATACATGATTTTTCAGCAGTGGAGGCTGTGGTTTGGTTTTGTTTGTAGCTAAAAGCCTTATCCATCACTTAAAAAACAACGTTTTTCTGGGTTAGAGTTAGTTCAGGGAGCAGGTTTCCTGAACCAGGTGTAAGATCTTAAGAATCACTGCAGCCAACCAAATCAAAGTTGTGTTTTCTTACTGTAAATGTCTTGTGTTCATGCTCGTAATGAGGGTGTTATCTCACATTTAAAGGCAGCAGTTTTTCTAACCTGCTAAACCATGACAAAACATCTTCGTGAGGAAGTTAGAGAGGACAGTTTCACACAGGAAGCAGCAGTTCTGCAGCGATGTTTTCTGAAAGCAGTGACCACAAGCGACAGGGCCAGAGTCAGCATTATTAAGTGTTCTCAGATTCTCAGATAAAACAAGTAGATTAAATTAACAGAGAATAGGTCTTTTTTTTTTTTACGATGAATTCTGACATATGTATGTGTCTTACCTTTCTGTTTTACTGTGTGTTGGGCCGTGGCTTCATCCCTCATCTCCCTCCCTCTCTCCCTCGTCTGTCATTAGTACCAGCAAACCTCATTCAGACGCTCGGTTTGGTTTTAAAGATCGGCAGCGGCGGGCGAATCTCGGGGCTAACGAGCGCCGGGGCTGTAACGCTCGGTCACATCCGCCTCCCGCGACCATAACTCCACCCTCCGCTGGCCGCATTTCATCTACAGACGATAGCCGAGCGAGGCCTCGCCGTCGTCCCGGAACTATATTTGTCCCCGCGTCCTCGTTTTATTGCAGGTTTTCAAACCAGAAACACATGTCCGTACTCAGGGAGGGATTCTTCTGGGGCGACTGATTGAAGGGTCGTTGATGCAAAAAAAAAAGATGAAAGTGAAGCAAAGATGGATGAACCAATGAGAGATAAGATAACACAATAACACAGATACGCTTCGTGTCTTTGAGCAAACACTCAAATATGCAAACACACACATATGGTGCAGTGATTCCTTTGACTCATTTGATGTTTTTGGAGGCTTTTTCACTGAATAATGCACTTTAGTTTGTTTTATTTTCAAGTTTCCACCGATCAGTCATAGGGCAAGGAACGATTTATTTCTTTTCATGCGCTGTAGGCTCCAAATTCTTTCTAGGTTACAGCATCATTTGTTTGTCTGATGCTCAACGCTCTGAAATCACATAACGGCCTGACCCCGACCGACACGGAGCATCACAGATCTCTCAACCCAGATTCACGCGACCCATCTGCCCGTTTCAAACGCTCCAAAGTGCGCCAGCTGAGCAGGATCGAAGCCGGCGTCGTCCCTCGCCGCCCGCCCGCCCGTCCGTGCTCGTCATTTATCATGTCGGCCCTTTTAATGACACCACCTGTGTCAACAGCGAGGGGTCCGCCGGAGTGTGTGGATTCATGTTTACCGGTGTGCTCAGATGACATGCAGGTCACATCTGGCCTGGCAACGCGAGAAAATCCTCCCCCCCAACCTCCTCCCCTCTTGCCCCGTCCCAACACATTCACTCACTCGCATACACAAACACTGGCCCCGTGCCTCCGAGGGATGCTTGACCCTCGTCCACGCCTCGCGCCGTCTCCCCGTCACCGAGATCAGTCACTGCAGCCTCGCTCGTGTCGCTTTACGACAAGCGAGGTGCAAACTGCCAGCCCGGGCTGACTGATGCGAGCCGACGCAGAGATTTTTCATGAGCGGTACCGACGACGGCTCGTGCACAAAAACGACGGCAGTGGCGTAACAGCTGCCAGGCTGGCCGGCCGGTTTGTTTGTACTTTTATTTGGAAGCATTTCTGCCTCATGTTTTTATTTGGAACAGGGTTTCATTGCAAAGTTTTGAGATGTAGAGGAGCACGGGATGCTTGTGAGGTTTTCAGGCAACTGCAGTGGGTCCGTATACGACAAGTGGTGCTGGACTTTTGACCTTTTAAGACGATAAAGAAGCTACAGGCCCCAAATGTCAGCATGGTCATAACCAGGACGCTCACTTAAGTGTATGGGATTAATCATGACCATGAATTAAAAGACACATTACAAATACAGCCCTGAGAAACTAAAAAAAGTCCTCTAATATTACTTTAATGTCTGCAAGAAAGAATACTGCAAACAAATGATGACATGGTCGGATGAATATGCAGTTTGTGTTGGATGCGTCTAATGAGCTAATGAAGTTTGTCTGTTTGTTGACCACGATCGGTCTCGCGCTGTCCGTCTGGGACCGCCAGTAAATACCAGCCGAACACCCCAGCCCCAGTCACAACACAGACGCAGACGGCTCCGACCGGGGAGGGGGCCCAGTCACGGCGGAGCTCGTCTGATTGGACGGAGATGACAAGAAGTCAGTCAGTAAAAAAGGAACGCTCTGTTTTTGGAGCGGCGAGCTGAGTCTGGAGTCGTTTTGCTGCAGAGGTTTTTACACAACTTTGGGAAAAAGGTGGAATTTCTTGTCTAGAAGACCAGTGACTTCTTCTTTTTTTAAAAAATAAAATAATATCGTGTGGCCTTAAGGCTTATAAAGACGGTGTTAAGAGGCCAAAGCTGTAAAAGTGTTTCGAGCTGCCAAACGTTTAGCCACCCGGAAAGGTCAAGAACGGATGGTGTTCGGTTTATTTCTGTGTTTCCAAAATGTTTTTTCCACCACGGTAAAGACAGAAAAGGTCACAGATCTAAACTGTAGAGGATGCAGTAAATGGTTCCTAGAAAAAAAAATCACATCCTGACATCAGAGGGATTTTTGGATCAGATAAAAACATAGTTTGTCCTTTTTTTTTTTTTCAGCCTCTAAATGTTAACGTGGAACTAGTTTTCTTAAAAGTTTCACAAAAGTTCATGTCATTATGAGATGGCAGCTAGCAAACTTATTTGAAGTCCTATTAAAAGTGACAGTGTTGTGAGAACACATGATGAACCTCTAACCCTCCAGAGTTCACACCTCTGTCCGGGTGAGAATCAGTCACTCTGTCAAAACACATCTTTTTTTTTTAAATCTCATCCGTGTGGTTTCTCCTCGCAGGCCCGGAGTGTTCCAGGAACTTCACGGCTCCCAGAGGCGTCATCAAGACGCCGGGCTTCCCCGAGAAGTACCCCAACAACCTGGAGTGCACCTTCATGATCTTCGCCCCCAAGATGTTGGAGATCGTGGTGGAGTTCGACAGCTTCGATATGGAGCCCGACACCACGCCCCCGCCGGGCGCCCTCTGCCGATACGACTGGCTGGAGATCTGGGACGGCTTCCCTGCAGGTGAGGGGGTGTGGGGGGAGTTTGGTTGAAGCTCGGGAGGCTGAAATATGAGCTCAGGCTGAAAAAGGGGAAGGAAATAATTCAATAGGAGATGACGTCAACTTATGCAAACAGATTTGAAAACAGATGTTTTTTTTTTGGTTGAACTTCAAACATGGTGATTGCAAATGATGTAAGCGCCTCAAGAACTTGGAATAAAGAATTACAAAACATGAAACATACTATAAATACACAAAATAAGTGCATAGGGACGAGGCGGAGGAGGAGGAGTTGAGGGGAGGGATGAAGGCGTGGAGCTGTGAATCAGCGGAGAGGAGAATGAGGAGAGCTGGGCCCGAAAACAGAGACATGTGGAGCTGAGAGGAGGAGGAGGAGTGAAGAGAACAAGGGATGGACGTCTTCCCTGACGGTGGGACGAGTTTGGATTGAACAATGGGAAATAGGTGGAGAAAGGTGCAGATGCAGGGGAGAAGGGAAAGTGTGAAGGGCTCATAAGGTTTCTTTCATATTTCTCTGCACCTTTGTCTTTCGCGCCAGGGAAAGATTAAAATCCTTTCACTAACAAATAATTAAGTTATGCTCAGAAGTTTATTCACTGGCGAGATCAAACCAAAGGGAGGCAGCGCAGAGAGATGAGAGTTCGGTCGAAGCGAAGCGTGAATGTTGTAGCTGGCGGATGGTCCTCGGGTGTGGAGGAAACCAGGAAGTGAGAGTCATAGTGATGCCGCCGTGTCTCACGAAGCTTCGGCTTCTTCCGCCCTTCAGTTCCTGTGCTAAAAGATACAAAAAAAAAAAAAAGAGGAAGCAAGAAGTTAGAATTTGCATTTAGTGATTTACAGTCTAATCAAAAGATCTTGAAAACAAAATCAAATAAGTGGTCGGAGCTGTCGCCTCACAGCAGATAACAGACTGAATATGTCACAGGTGTGAGTGTGAGTGTGTGTCTCTCTGTGTTAGCCCTGGGATAGATTCATACAGCGATCAGCCACAACATTATGACCACTGACAGGAGAAGTAAATAACATTTAAACCATCTTGTGACAATTCAGTGTTCTGCTGGGAAACTTTTGGACCTGGCATTCATTCATGTGGACGTTACTTAGACATGTACCACCCACCTAGACCAGACCAGACCAGACCAGACACCCCCACCCCATAGCAATGACACTCCTTGATGGCAGCAGCCATCCCCAGCAGGATGCAGCCTGACACAGGAACAAAAACGGTTTAGGAACAACTCAAAAAAAACATGGAGAACAGCACAAGGTGTTGACCTGGCCTCCAAATTCACTAGATCCCAGACTGATCAAGTATCTGTGGGATGATCCACAGAGGCCCCTCCCCTCAAATTCCCCACCGCTAACAACATCCTGTTACCAGACACCACAGGACACCCTCAGAAGGTCCATGTCCGTTCTCTGATGAGTCACAACAAGGGAGATCTACACAATATTAGGAAGGTGGTCGTAATGTTATGACTGATCGGTAACATTAATGGTAATCATTTGTTGCTTCAAGCTCATCCTTGCGTGGATGTTCTTGAAAGCGAGCTCACAGCTTGCTCATTGTTCCTCCACCAACAGCGTTTTTGGAAAACTGCTTCTCTCTCGCACACATTGACCGACGTGGACGCAACCTGCTCTACCCTCTGTTCACACTCCTCCCCCCTCCTCTTGGACGGCGTTCCTCTGCGTCCATTGTTGTCTAATTAGCTGCAGATACTAGAGGGAGCTGCATACCTCGGACGGGGCCTGTGCCGCTCTGCCAGGATGCCCACAATACTTGCCTCTGTGTCCCGAAGCTTTGCCTGATCATTATTATTATTACTGCCAAGGAGGAGACGGGCACGGGAACACGAGGGACACAAGGCCTGGCACAGGTATACAGACTGCGACGTACACTTTTAAGGCCGTGCCAGCATGCATACCGTGCCAGGGCTTTTCCTGTCGGATGTTTGTGTTTGTGTGTGTGCGCTCACTCAGGTGTGGGGGGTTGAATGTTTTCCTGGGCGAACACGTGCGTCAAAGCAGATAACAAAGCTCCTCTGCAGCGGGGGTTAAGAGCGGGACGCGGTTCTTCATCCCGTCAAACGCGCTCGCAAACATTCCCATCGTGCACTGTGTTGTTGTTCATCAAAAGGAGATGATCTGACCGGTTTTAATGAGACAAGCAGACATCAAACGCTTATATCGCCAGTGCTTTTTCTTCTTATCTGTTTGATTCTCACTACAAGGTTTCTGCAGTTTCAACCACATTTCTTTCATTCCTTCATTAGTTTCTGGCAAATTTGTGCAAATTAAAGCCACGAGATGCGATCAAAAGCTGAATGAACCTTCAAGCTTTTAGATATTTTTATATTCTGGTGCTTGAATCTCATTGCATCAACCCACAGCCTCCCAGCAAAATCCATTTCCCCGCTCCACCCTCCGATAAGGCTGGAGCGGTTCAAAATGTAATCCGTCACAGATTGACGACTATACCTGCTTTAAACTGTAACCGATAAACGTAATCCATCAGATTACAGAGGATCGGCGTTCCGGCGTGCGACCCGCTTCCTGTTTTCTTTTTGGCTGCTCTGCCTCCGAAGCTGGAGGACATTTATTTGTTAGGAAATATTGTGATTTTGTGAGATTTCCTGTACGCTGCTCCTTGAGTCCTGGAGAGACGCTGCACAGATATGGTATCTCCACCAAACAGCAGCGCGTTGTTTCTCATAGATAAGAACAGGATGATATTTGGTCTCATGTTTTACTTTTAGCATCCCTTCCCTGCAAGATAAATCAAGCGTGTCAGATTCTTTGAGAACTGGACTTGTTGTGTTTCTAGAAGATGTTTCAAATCCATAGGGTTTAATATGACGTCGGTCCACCCTTTGAAGCTATAACAGCTTCAACTCTTCTCTGAAGGCTTTCCACAAGGTTTATTAGTGTGTTTATGGGAATTATTGACCATTCTTCTAGAAGTGCATTAGTGAGGTTCAGACACTGATGTTGGACCAGAAGACCTGGCTCACAGTCTTCGCTCTAATTCATCCCAAAGGTGTTCTATTGGGTTGAGGTCTGACTGGAGCAGGCCAGTCAAGTTCTTCCACACCAAACTCTCTCATCCACGTCTTTATGGACCTTGCTTTGTGCACTGATACTCATTCATGTTGGAACAGGAAGGGTCCATCACCAAACCCAAACTGTTCCCACAAAGTTGGGAGCATGGAATTGTCCCAAATCTCTTGGTATGCTGAAGCATTCAGAGTTCCTTTCACTGGAACTAAGGGGCCAAGCCCGGCTCCTGAAGAACAACCCCCCCCCCCCCCCCTCCCCCCCCAAACCAAACTTCACACTTGGTACAATGCAGTCAGGCAAGTACCGTTCTCCTGGCAACCGCCAACCCAGATTCATCCATCAGATTGTCAGATGGAGAAACGTGATTCATCACTCCACTGCTCTAGAGTTTGGAGGTCTGTAGCTATTGACTCTGCAGAAAGTTGGTGACCTCTGTGCACCTATGCGCCTCAGCATCCACTGACCCCACTCAGATGTTCGAACTGAAGTATCCACTTGGATGATAGTGAAACATCTTCAAGTAAAAACAAAGTCCAATTTTAATCAGTTTTCAGGCTCAACTTTAGCTTAATTTGACTAAACCTAAAAATCATTAGGTGTTTTTACTTATATCAGTATTATTTGTCATGATTTGTCAGGTAACGCTCGCTGACGTCACTTCATTGCGACATTTTTACAGCTTTGAAAAAAGTTTATCACGTCCATATTTTAAAAATTTTGAATAATTTCTGAATAATTTTTCCTATTTAAACGCAACACACTTTCCTTTGCTATAGGTCAACTTTTTAATTTAAATTTTTTAATTTTAATTTTTTAACACAAACAATTGGTACAGAACATGTACAAAACATGCAAGATTATGTACATGTGTTGTTCTAATATCAGTAATAGGTATTAAGGTTATGATAATGGTGTTAATAGTATAATTTGAATAATTCAGTATACAACCAGTATATACTAGATAGAAAGGCCCAGAAAAACTGTTGGATATTCAATTTTCTGTCATGAATTTACATTAATTTGGTTTAAATTGATGTATTTATCCTTAATATTAATATTAAGTGGAAGTTTTCTGTGGAAAAAATAGACAACAGGGATTTCTGGAAATAAAATGCATTGAGTTTTTCAATGACTAAACAAGAAAGGATGGATGAAAATAGACGAAAGCCTGGGGGGCAAATGTCTCGGGGACTGGTTGTCTCGTTTGTTTAGCTTCAAAGGTCACAGTTTTCCCATTTTACATGAACGGAATATTTCCGTTTGGTTTTTATCTTTCTGCAGTACTTCCTTCCTCTCACATCTCAGAGTCTGATCATCTGAGAACGAACCGCTCTATTTTCACGAAGGTTACGGTTGTCCTTCATTTAGTTGCAGGCAACTTAAATCTTAAATCAGAGATATGACGTCAAAAATAAATACAAACTATCCATCTCTTTACTGTACCTGGTCTGTAAATCACAGCATTGGGAGAATAAGTGTCAAAACAATACGTGGTGGATATGATACCTGCCGTCTCACCTTTATTCTTGTCTCAAAGGCGTCATGTCACTCGTGTGAGGCGAGAGACGGTAGCTGACAGAAGACCAGCTGCTAACTCGGTTTGATCAGAGTCGTCTAAAGTGTAAATCTATTTTCAGACTGGAGTTCTGCAAAGATGAACTTTTTGCTCTGAGTCAAAATAGGGACAGCGAGGGCAAGGGGAAGGGATAAAGTGTTGAATAAAAGCAGTAAAATATGACTTACATCCTTTCTCCCTGCTACCCATCCTCTTCCCTCTTCCCTCCCCCCCCCTCTTCTTCCCCCCTCCTCCTCCTCTCAGTGGGTCCTCACATTGGCAGATACTGCGGCCAGAAGTCCCCGGGCCGAGTCATCTCCCACACCGGCATCCTGTCCATGATCATCACCACCGACAGCGCCATCGCCAGAGAGGGATTCTCCGCCAACTACACCATCCGCGAGAGGAGCCTCCCCCCTGGACACGAAGATGAGGGTGAGCAGCTGGATGAGTGAATGTGGGGATGTCACGCGGCATTAGGAGAGACTGCGGCTCATTTATTCCCTCACAGAGAACACCAGACGCTGGAGCCGAGCCCTGCAGCTCGGCTTCCACCGGAGTGTCCTTGAGCACGATGCACAAACTCCTCAGCTTCTCTGTGACCTCCAACCTCTGTGTTGAAAACGAGACGAGGAGAAAAGGGAATATGCAGCAGAGATAATCATGTTTGCTGGATTTAGACAGCTTTGCACCGCTACACAGCATTCACTCATGCTAATGCATCTTTTTATGTTATAAATTTAACTCCGGACTCGGCAGGGAGTGGGGGGGGGGGGGGGGGTAACTAAATATTTGTGAAATGAACAAGTTTCGCTGCAGATAATGCGTCATTTAGAGGCTGCGTTTCGGTGCCCCATTCACTTCCACTATATGGATATACGCAGATCTAAATATCTCCCAAAGGAATACGAATTACACAGAAGTTATATGGGTGAGTAAACGACCGTATTTTATGCCAGAAATATGGTCCAGGTTGTGAAAAACAGTAGTTCCCCTTTAAGGAACTGCTCTGAACTTGTCTTAGGTTTTACGGCAAATTCAAGAACAAAAGAAGTTGTTTTCTGACAGATAAAACCAAATTCTTTCACCTCCACCGTATTCGTGACCTACAAATATCAGAATCGAGATCTAAATCAAATCACAGAGGAGATTCTTTGTCGTGCTCCGTTCCTGTTCTTCTTTTTTTCCACGTGAACACGTTTTAAAAAGGAGGCCGTTGACTTCTCTGACCTCGTCGGAATGCCTGTAGAGATTTAAGTTATGTTGGAAACGGTATGGTTGTTGCACTCTGGTAACCTCGACCTCGCTCACCCCGCTTTAGGAATGTGTGCGTGTTTTCAGAGGAGAGTTTCTGCGAGGTATCGGGGTACTGGGGGGGCCACTTTGGGAGAAATTAACATTTATGTTTCGCGGCTCTAAATTGATATTTAAAGACTTGTTTTAAGATTTAGGATCCACATGGAGGAGACGGTGGAAACCCAAAGGGGGAGGAGGGGGAGTCACAAAACTCACTGTCAGCGAGTGATTTGTAAGTAGGTTTAGCAAAAACATTAGAGAAGAAACAGAAGAGAAACCAAGAAGACACAAGTTATGAAGGAGTCAGGGCATCATAAAAGCGGGGTTGCGTATCTTGTTTGCGAGAAAGGTCCACATGGAGGGTGACTTCTTGTGGTGTGGAGGTTGCAACCTCCAAATTTTTCCATAAGATCTGAGTTCACGAGTTATTTTGCATTTGCGGACATTTCCAGAAATTGGATGGATTAGATTTTATCTTTGCATTTACTACATTAAGTCACTCGGCCGTTTGCATGTTAATCAAATCATGTAGTGTTAACTTTATAAACTCAAGATGCTATTTATTTCTTTGGATGGTATTTCCATCGGTTTGACCGACACGTGAGGAAATGAAAACTCAAATATAGCCAGAACAAGAAGTTAATTCTAGCTGAAACCTGTTTTCCTTTGAATTTTACCATCTGAGGAAATGTTGTTCAAAGTCAAACCTCTGCTTTATTGTAAATTCTGCCATATGTGCAGCTCATACAGAGGACTGGAGTTGCGTCACTCTAAGATTCAAGGTGCAAGAAGTCCTTGCACAAGCTCCTTCATCGTTTCGCATTTCTTATATTGAGTTGCTCAACCGTTAGCATGCTAAACCGTCTAGATGCCAGCAGACGTACAGCAGCTGCCGAGTGTTTTGTGTACACGACTTCCTGTGTTGTAACCAGGAGCTCAGGAGTCTGTCTGTGCACCCCAGCTCATGGGAAGGACGAAATGTGGAGACGACCCATGAATCTTTCAAATAATGTAAATGTCTGTAGTGTTTGAGTGAGTGGGTGAATGCTACAACTGAAGAACCAAACAAAACCGAAGAAGCGAGAGAGAGAGAGAAACTGCTCAGACACCTAGAGATTAGCTATCACATCAACCCAGGCAGCAGTCATCACTCCTAATGAACCACTCGACGAACACACAAACAAATGAGGAAGTAGGTCTTGAGGCCTGGACGCCGCCACAAGTCCTATTTGTTTAAGTACACAGCTGCACAAGAACCGTCCAAATGCCCTGATGTGTTGATTTTTTTTTTTTTTGCAAGTTGCATCAGGAGGTAACTTGTGTGGACTTGCTACAGCCGGAGTATCCCAGAACTTGCACTTTGCAGTCATCCCTCCCGTCCTCCAGAGTCGAACTTGTCCAGTCCGAAGCTGGTATCGATAAACGCAAATTAAAACCAAACATGAATACGATTAAAATAACTTTTGGTTTTGACACAGGAAGCCTTGTACACAAAACTCTTGGCGCTCAAGTGATAGCATCAGCTGCAAGTCATGGGAACTCTGTTGCTAGGCAACTGCCGGCATCCCGAAGCCTCCGGGGCTAACAGGTTAGCATGCTAACGACAGGGTAACGTAATGTAGGAAATGCACAGCCTCAGAGATGTTGTAAAATAAAACATAACATAACAAAATAAATATTCTGGAGCTTTATATATTTATCAAAAACTCAAAATTTTCGGCTTGTAAAATTTTACCTACATTTATTCACCACTCAGTCTCCTCACACATGTGAATCACTCATTTCACCAGAGGGGTCAAAGTCATCCTCTTCCAATTTTTTATTTACTTATTTATTTATTTATTTATCCTCCTCTCTCTTGTTTGTTTTCGCCGTGGGCGTAAGATGTGGGTGTCGTCGGCTCATATGTGCGTGTGCTGTTGCTGCGCTATCTGATGCTGATGGTGAGCGTCCATGACAATGCGATAACACATGGATGATGAGGCCCTTACATGTGTCCGCTTTATCTTTCTGTTACTGCGTGCGCTTTTAGGAGATAAATCTGTATCTCTGCTGTTGTTCAGGATCGCCGAGAGCAGCTCCGGGGTTAGACAAAGCTGTAATTATGCTGCACACACACACAGGGAGGCAATTACTTTGCCCACAGACCCCCAGCTAGGCTCGGTAGATTGAATTAAAGCCTTCTGTAGAGTTTTTACAACCACTCTGATGCTGTAAACTGTGATTCCAGAGCAGAGGTGCGACCCTTAGGGCGTAAGCCGGCTGGTGCCCGGGGGAAATATTTTAAAATAGATCAATGATTTGAAGATTTTGAAAATCATGCTAAACATTTGTAGATTTCGTACTCCAACATTGCTCCTTTCAGCCTCTTAAAATGTTCAGAAAGAACCGTCCTCTTTGCTACAGAGGAATCAAAAGCCGACGTCCTGCGGTGAATTTACGGCCGTCCCTCTCCGCGGGGGCCTTTGATCAGCCCGAAACCTTCAGCACGGGCGTCAGGTTTTTACGTCCTCTCCATCTTTTCACACCGAGGGGGGACGAGGCTGATGTCTGTCCCCGTCGTACCTGCTGTGAAGGGGACACCCAGGGGTCGCCTGGTGAATGGAAATAAGAAAAGAGCAAGTTTCGTGGCTATTGGGAGCCGGGGGATACCGGATACCGACGCATCAGCTGGACGAGAGCGTTTTCTCATTGTCTAGCTGTAGTTTGTGCTGTGCCAAGAAAACAAGCTCTGAATTGGAGGATTTGGGCCTGAAATTTGTTATATAAAAAAAAAATCTCTCTGCAGCCGCTGTGATGTCGCAAGAAAACTTTCTCCCCTATTTATTTGTGGAACTTGGAATGATGTAGTGTGTTTGTGTCAGTCTGGCAGACCCTGTGTCTCCAGACAGCCCTCCCACACACACACACACACACACAAACACACACACATTTCCTTCTACCTCCCCCCGCCTCCCTCCCTCCCTCTTCCTTCCCCCATTCAGCTCCCCTGCTGTTAGAGTGGACTCTGCTGCCTCAGAGATACAGACATGTAGCTCGATTCTGTCCAAGAAAATACTGTTTTTTTAAAAGTGTTTTATAACAAGAAGGGATTGCAGAATATTTCCTCTGTGCATTGCATCATCTTCCTGATAAAGATTAAAAAAAGGAAACTCCTCTGTGCACAATAAGGCTGCAGCTAATCAATCTAAAGATAATTGACTCTGATTAATCATCTTTAAAATATTTAATCTGAAGATTTAAAAACCAAAATCCGTTAAATTTGCAGTAATGTAGGGCAAAGCTAACCTTGGAGAATGTGCAACTCATTTTCTAAAGACAAGCTCGTTAGTAAAAACAAGCAGGCGTTGCTCAAATTATTCAACAAACTGAATTATTTGACGGATTTAATTGTGAACTAATTACTAATAACCTTCTGTTCCCTGTAAATTTACTCATCTTTGGTTTTCAGATGGTTTTGGACACACATTATGCACCATTTAACACTACTTTTGTAATATTTTATACATTAAATCCTTGAAATAATCTAAAAGTGAAGTAAAGTTTATCTTAGTTTTTTTGGTGGGATTGAGCTTTACATGTCTGCACATAGAGGACATTGTGCATGTATGGCGTACACTTAGACACTTAGATAGACTTTATTGATCCTCGAGGGAAATTGATTGGTCACAGTAGCTCAGTAACACATAAAAAAAACAACAACACTAAAACACTCTTGAGAACCACAAGTAAAAATAAAAATAGGTGAAGACAGTTAAAAAATAAAATAATAAAATACTTTTAAAAAATAAAATAAAAGTAAAAATATAGTAAAATAAAATAAATTTAAATAAAATACATTTAAAATAAATTAAAATAAAATAAGCAAAACTTGGATAAAATTTGTACAAGAAATAGAAACAGAAGTAAATATATATTATATACACAGGAAGGTGTAAAATGGTGTAAAAAGGTGCAGAAAGGTGCGTTGTTGTACAACTGGACTGAGAATGGTATGAATGACATCCTGCCACATCAATGTATTGAGCTTCCACCAGTGCAGGGAGCAGGGATCGACGGCTTTGCAGTGCATGTGGTAGACTAATCTAATCACACGTCCACTACTTTCTTGCCTGACTTGCACAGAAAACTAAATTAACTTGTTTTTTTATTATTATTATTATTATTCTCCAACATAGATTTATGACTGCAACTTTAGGATCCAAGGTCCAGATTAATTCAGCCATTAGCCTTGACGGCATGAAGAGCAAAATACCGAAACTCAGCTCATCCAGCTAATGATGTGTGTAATAGACTTTTTAAACTCTTATTAAACAGGATGTCGGTGTCATTTTGACAAACAAACCTGTCTCTTTGTGACCTGAACATTATTTATGTGCATGAGAATTAATATATAGTTTTTTATGTAATTCTTTATTTTTAACATTTTCCACAACGTTGAATAAAGAACACGGAGGTGGTATAGTTTGGGTATTAGAAAACAATTTGTCTGAAGTCTTTCTGTCTTTGGCAGATTTCACTTGTATGGAGCCACTGGGCATGGAGTCGGGGGAAATTTCCTCGGAGCAGATCACCGCCTCGTCCCAGTACAACTCCAACTGGTCGCCCGAACGCTCTCGCCTCAACTACCAGGAGAACGGCTGGACGCCCTCAGACGACACCGTCAGGGAGTGGATACAGGTCAGTAATGTTTGAACGTGTTTTATATTAATTAGGTTCATTTGAAGGCTCAATATGAGAATAAATATATAATAAAATGTTATAATTACATACATAAACATGAGAGTTTACATGCTATACATTTAATACTACGTACATCCACTTTCATTTCCAGTCACTCTGGATTGGAGCAGCGGAAATTATGTAATGCTGGCTCTTATTTTTAGAGTCTGATCTCAAAATGAAAGTATCCTCATTTCCCAGTGGAAAAACTGTGTTTGCACTTGACGGTACCGCTGAGATCTTGCTCACATCTGGTCTGAATATTGTTCACTCATTTGTACCACAACTCTGCACGTTATGGGCGACACTAGATGTGGGTGAAAAATAGAAAAAGCCAACTTGCATTATTCAGTGAAGCCTGCCTCTCTAGCAGAGTTGACATTTTTTATCGTCATTGTGAAGTCTGACATAGCAGCGGCATGCAAACAGTGAAACCAGAAATAACACATTCTTGTTTTTGAAGTTCTTATCCAGTATGTTTTGAGGAGGACAAAGTTTGCTTACCACCGGGTTTGCTAAGAAATGTTTTGTTAACGGTTTATTATGGGGATTTTATGAATTATCATTAACTTGTGTGCATTGAATCTGACTTTCACGCGGCTAGCATACAGCTACTTAGCTTGAAAAGGCTAACTACGTTTTACGGAAACACGTTTTTTCATCGTTATGACTAAATGTGTTATTTTATTTTATTCTAACATTTAATTCATCAGTTACACAGTGTATATTTTGCAGTTACATAAAATCAAATTAGCTCTAACTAGCTTGTTATCTCGTCTCTAGCTAGCATTAGCTCTCTTGCGCTAAGAAGAATGTGGTTCAGATTTAGCTGACGTTGAAGGAACTAGACTCTGAGATGTTTAAATTCCTCTTGGCGCTCTGTTATCACTAAATGTGTTATTCTGTTTTATTATAACATTTAATTAATCAGTTGCACAGTTTGCAGTATTTTGCAGGTAAACAAAATAAAATTAGCTTTGCCTAGCTTGCTGTCTTGTCTCTAGCTAGCATTAGCTCTCTCTTGCGTTAGGTTTTTACTCATTTTTGTTGTTAACACACATTTTACGCTAGTTTTTACATATTACACTGTAAAATCTATTAGGTCTATAGTCAACTTGGTGCAAATATTTAAGTACTGCCGTTTGCAGCTCATCACATTTAGCTAAAGATTACAAGAACTGGGCTCTGAGCTGTTTAGATTCCTCTTTGAATCATCAGACTAGATAAAAACTTCCTTGCTCACTTAAAACTGGGATTGTTGTTAGTTACACAATCCAGATGTTCTTCATCAAAATACCATTAAATTGTGTCAGTTCAGGTGTGAAAATCTGACTTTTAAACACAATTAGCATACAGCTACTTAGCTTAGTTAGGCTAATTATATTTTAGCCAAGTTAGTTCACTTGTTTTTTTCTTCATCATGACTAAATGTGGTGTAGTTTAGTTTTGCTAGCTAATAATGTAATAATTAAATTGCCAGTTCACTAAAATACAGTATCTATGTATTAGAAAGACAGAATTAAGAGACTAAAAATAAATTAGCTTCAGCTAGCTTGTGGCATTCTCTCGTTAGCGTAAGCTGTCTTGCATTGACTCTATATATATATATATATATATACATATATATATATATATAGCCTATAATATTTTTAGCTGTGGGACTGAGGGCAGTTTTTCAAAAAGGTCTAACACTGTTGAACAATAGCAGCCACAGTTTATACTATTCGTGAACACCCCAGAAAAAGAATGTGGTTCGTCAGATTTAGCTAACACTGAAGGAACTAGACTCTGAGATGTTTAAACTCCTCTTGGCACTGAATTATCAGGCCGGAACAGAAACGTAGCTCAAGATAACTGAGTGCAGACTCACTCAATATTGTGGATTTGAAAGCCTAAACAAGCATGTAGTTTCCCTAACATGGTTTGGACCAAAGAAAACAAATTAAAATATATGAGCCCGCTATTAAGGTGCCGTTAGAGTCCAGAGCGGCCCCATTGTCCAGGGCAGGAACTCATAGAGGAAGACTCACAATGCCCCTCGCAATAAGAGCAGACCCTCACTTCCTTCCCGTGGGGGTTAGAACAGGAAGCAGACAGGAAGACAGTCTCAGTGCTGGATTGGTACGAGTGGCTTTCTATTGTCTGTCTTGGGACTTGTTTTAGCTACTGGCTCACAGCTGAGCCCTCTGGGATGCAAGGATATGAAGGACGGCGTTTTAATAGAGGTTAATGGGTTTAGCCTCTGCATGGAGAGAGGCTAACTTTACCTGAAGGCCTCGTGAAATGTTTCATTATCAGTTTTGACTGTGTGCTGCAAATTATCGTGGCATAAAAGATGTTGCATTTAATGAGAAAACAGAAACTAGGTTGGAAACGGCAGCAAATGCTTTTGTGTGTGAACACACAGCATCACCTTATTTTCTACTATTTCAATATGTAGACACCAAAAAGGACTTGGAAGTCAAATAAAGACAACCAATAATGAGTTTATGCTGTACCCTTGACTACAATATGTAACCGTCAAGTAAGGCTCAGTTACTGGTTGGGTCAAGTAGGAAACTACTGGACTTTTGAGACCCCAGATCGTCAAACCTCAGGACTGTTCGTCATCCTATAAGACAAAGTTCTGGGACAGTTCATATGACTTCATATATAAGTATTGCAATACTATGCTGTAGCAGTGTTTTGGGTCCTAGTTCTATATTTACACTCACAGTCCTGCACCAAATCTGAGCTTCATGAAGGTTAGGGTGTTCAGTATTTGTTCAAAATAACTGAAAGAGCTGTTGATTTAACTGTGTTTTCATTTTAGAGGCTGTGGTTTTTAGTACTAATGTTAATCAGTGATATTGTACTATTAAGTTGACAAGAAAATTACTAAATAACAGAACCTTATTGCAAACTCTGTGCCATTAAAGGTAATAGTCTGTTGTCTATGAGTTTGTATATTGTTCAACATAGTGAGTTTAACCTCAGAGGAGGCCTTAAAAATGACCGTGGGTCCCCTGGCCCCCAGATTATTTTGTGTTCAATTAATTAAACCTTAACATACAATATCAACTAATATAACAGTATTATTTATAATTAAACTAGATGTTTGTACAACTTTTTTGTTACCCTCTATAAGCAGCTTAATTTGAAACTAATCAAATAATCACAAACCAAGTGACATGTGGGGCTTTGGGGTCCTGAGGCATCTACTCAGCCACTTTTAATGCAATTACCAGCAGTTTACAGGAAGAAACTATTAAACCATTAATTTACCTTTGTCCTTGACATGATCCTTTTGTGCAGATTTTTAGGTTTTGTTGCATTTTGAGCTAAGTTACCACAAACTTGCATGTTTGTGTCTTATGATATACATGTGGGGCGGCAAAGTGGTGTGGTGGTTAGCACTAATGCCTCACAGCAAGAAGGTTCTTGGTTCTAATCCATGGGCCGACTGGTTCCTTTCTGTGTGGAGTTTGCATGTTCTCCATGTGTCTGCGTGGGTTCTCTCCAGGTACTCCAGCTTCCTCCCACCATCCAAAAACATGCTGGTTAGGTTCATTGGTGATTCTTAATCATGTCTTTCTGTGTTAGCCCTGAGATAGACTGGTGACCTGGTGTACCCCGCCTCTTGCCTAATGACAGCTAGGATAGGCTCCAGTCCCCCTACGGCCGTCCAGAAGACAAGTGGTTACAGAAAATGAATGCATGACCACCTGGTTTGACCTTTCATGGCATCACTGTGCTTGTGCTAGGGCACAGTATTGCACTGTCGATACAGTAGGAGGTGACGACACTCCTCGCCCAGCTCTTGAGACTTTCGTGCCGTGCCTCAAGCCCAAAATCCCGACGCCACCGCCTTCAGTTTGACGTGTGACGACTCCATAAGTGTGTCCTTTTGTTGGCAGTGCCTCCTGATAGAGCGGACCATCCCCCCTGCCACGGTGATTTATAGCCTCCGATCCAGCGCCGTTGCTCGCCGGCCCCCGACTCCGTGAGGCGTTTGAGTTACGACTGGTGGTTTTTGTGAAGTGAATTTTCCATTTTATTTGATTATGCGTGCTGCGCGGCCACCTCTGCTCGGCATGGTTTGCCTCACGGCGTTCGATTCATCTTACTTGAGAAGAAAATTATGACTTAGTTAATTCTCCTCCTCCTCCTCCTCCGCTGCAGACGCCTCTATTATTCATTTAAAGGCATTTATATTTTATTGATACTATTTTCGGGTTACTATTCATAATGTTGTCGGGGTGATGTTACCCGGTGGTAATTTGGACGGCGGCAGACCGTGAGCTCATTATCTGGCTTTATATAAATCTGTAATCATATTTCGAACTGTAGTGACTAATTTCATCAGCATGCTGGATATTTGGAATTTAATGGGAACCACAGCTTCATATTTCTAAGCCTCTTTTTTTTTTTTTTATTCAAGGAGGAGCTGACAGAAGAATTAAATTTAAGAGAGTAGAAATACTTTGTTTTTGCTTGAGCAACAGGAAAAAGAGTAAGATATTATAGATTAATCTGCACTATACAAGAAAACGATGTCCCAAAAGTTCACAAATGGCTTAACTGCAAAAGCAAAATGTGTGGCTAAAAATGGCGATAGGTGCATCTTTACAAGTTGCAGTGAATGGACTTGTTATTGAGAACAGTGACGTAAAGCCAGGAAAGGCTTCCTTCCCCTCCTGACTTCAGGTATTTATAGACGCCCTGCTGTTTGTCTTCAGGATCTCATTGACGCCACCAGGAAGAGCTCAGTGTTGTGCATCTGGAGAACGCATTAAGGCCTCTTGTGCGTTGCGAGGTGTGTTGTTGGAGCCGGGGTGGGAGGAAACCCAAAGACAAAAGATCCTCCAGAGAACGTTAAAAGGGTCGCGCCATCCAGAGCAGACCTCTGGAGGAATGCCACGGTGAACTTCCCAACCTAAGGGACGACTGACTCAGACTTTCCTGACAACGAGAAAACAACTCGAGAGAATCATTAATCAAATTTCTTAATCAGCTGAAGATGAGAGGCCAAAAAATAAAACGTGATGACATGAAAATAAAACCCGAACTGATCTAATTAGTCTGTTGCTCATTTTGGGTGGAAACCTCGAGGCTGCTAAATCAAAGTATTGTGGCAGTGAGAACAAAATTCCTCCATTTTCATCAGTGCCAAGGAGTCATTTAGTAATTCTGTAATAAGATTTCAAGGACACAGTGGTTATAAAAGTCACATAATTAAATAAGAGATGCAAAGAAAAGCCTCCACATGTGATCTCACAGTGAGAATTCAGATGGTTTTAGCTCTTTACCTACGACTGACACACACGATAATGAGTTTTGCTTTCTATTTTTTTTTTTTGTATGCATGTTAATTTGCCGGGGATTTCTGACAGCTATTACATTAACGTGACGTATTCACAGCATGAAAACCTATTACCAGACTCGTGAACCTTAATTAACTTAATTCTGGATGGAAACCTGGAGGTTGCAGAAGTTCTCACTGATGTTTTCACATGTTTCAAAGATCTAGCAGTTTGAAAAGTCACTTAAACGTGCCATATGGTTTTTCTGTGCAACTATAAAGGACTATGCTGAAGTCCATTGGAACTTTTAACTCAACGGAATAACGTCATGCTTCGCAGGTTTGCCGCCATTTTCATATGCATGCTACGATTACATATTTCCCGAATGTTTTCCATCTTTTCCAAGCAACTTTTGGTGTTACAGAAAGATGTCATTACGGAAAACAGTCACCAATACAGAACTACTTATAGCTCCATCCAAGAAAAACAACAAGCAGGAATAAGACTGAGGCCGCTGTATTCCTGGCTAACTGAATGTATGTCAACCACTGACTGTATATGACATCAGCAACAGGATTTCTAAAGTGTGGTGGCCATCACCATCTTGTTGGAGAGATGTCTACGATTAGAGCTTGCAGCCTGAGACGGCATCTAACTGTCACTCGGTGTGGCCACGTCCTTTATTATAATTATTAATTATCCATAATGACTGGAAAAAAGTTGCTAAAGTTGTTTAATTCTGAAGGTCTTTGGGGACTGAATTGCTCTCAGAGCCAGCCCCAAGTGGTCATTAGAGGAACTTCAGTTTTCTACTCTTCTGTGTTTGGTTGATTTTTCAGCCTTGGGGGTTTTGCTTGGTGTCAAATGAATATTACAGGATGATGAGCTGTCACTAACTAACATGGAAGGAATCTCATGTTGAACAAATTAAATAAAACGAAATGACAATCAAGTCTGATTACCAGGCTAACGTGATGCAGTTTTCCACACGTCCAACCATATCATTCTCTTGTTTATATTTATAAAGTAAAAAATTGATCTTTTTGTCTTAGCATGCACCCCACTGCACCCCCAAAGTCCTGCACTCTTAAGTAAACACTAAAACCTCAGATGACAATGGAGTAATTGGGGCTTTTTCTTTTACTATCACTGCTAAAGCAGCATCCTGTTCTGGCAGGAAGTCGAAGTGTTTTTCTTCAATCTCATTTAGCCACACTTAGACTGAGTTATGCCCCCTTCCTGCATTTTGTTCCCGGCATTAAAAAGCTCTAAGTGTGACCATTTTCTGTGGCATAAATGGTAGGCACTGCCAATTGTTGAGTAATTACAAGATGGTTGAGCAATTGAAATAAATAAACCTGTAATGGATTACTGCAAATGTTGAGGCTTTTCCTGTGTAAAGGGGGCGACGA
This sequence comes from Chelon labrosus, assembly GCF_963514085.1. NCBI lineage: Eukaryota > Metazoa > Chordata > Actinopteri > Mugiliformes > Mugilidae > Chelon > Chelon labrosus. The sequence continues at coordinate 24,178,660 of NC_140342.1, read as the reverse complement.
TATCAACTGTAGTTTGTACAGTCTTTAGTAAACTCTGTTTTATCAATTTAAAGCAAAAGTTGCTCATGTCACATATTAAAATATTTACATCTAGTGTTTATCTGTATGTGCAGGAACTTGAATATATTTTAGGTTAGAGTTCTTTCTAGATTTTTGATCTGAAGTCATTAAAATAGCGATCCCACATGTCGGGATATTTCGAAAGCAAAGCTGAATATCATCGTCATAATACAGGTACAATATTCAGTCACGAGCAGTCATGTAATTTTGGCCAGTTGAGAAAAAAGAAAAAAGAAGGAAATTCTTATTGATCAAATAAATATTTGGAAGAAAAAAAAGTTCAAACTAGGGTAACTTGACTAGTTGGGTTTCTTGAAGACTTCTTGAAGACTATTTGGGTTTCTTGAAGACTTCTTGGGGACTAGTTGGGTTTCTTGAAGACTTATTGAAGAGTAGCTGGGTTTCTTGAAGACTTCTTGAAGACTAGTTGGGTTTCTTGAAGACTTATTGAAGAGTAGATGGGTTTCTTGAAGACTTCTTGGGGACTAGTTGGGTTTCTTGAAGACTTATTGAAGAGTAGCTGGGTTTCTTGAAGACTTCTTGAAGACTAGTTGGGTTTCTTGAAGACTTATTGAAGAGTAGATGGGTTTCTTGAAGACTTCTTGGGGACTAGTTGGGTTTCTTGAAGACTTATTGAAGAGTAGCTGGGTTTCTTGAAGACTTCTTGAAGACTAGTTGGGTTTCTTAAAGACTTCTTGAAGACTATTTGGGTTTCTTGAAGACTTCTTGGGGACTAGTTGGGTTTCTTGAAGACTTATTGAAGAGTAGCTGGGTTTCTTGAAGACTTCTTGAAGACTAGTTGGGTTTCTTGAAGACTTATTGAAGAGTAGATGGGTTTCTTGAAGACTTATTGAAGAGTAGCTGGGTTTCTTGAAGACTTCTTGGGTACTAGTTGGGTTTCTTGAAGACTAGTTAGGTTTTTTGAAGACTAGTTGGGTTTCTTGAATACTTCTTGGAGACTAGTTGGGTTTCTTGAAGACTAGTTGGGTTTCTTGAACAGTTCTTGGAGACTAGTTGGGTTTTTTGAAGACTTCTTGGGGACTAGTTGGGTTTCTTGAAGACTTCTTGAAGACTAGTTAGGGTTCTTGGAGACTAGTTGGGTTTCTAGAGGACTTCTTGAAGACTTATTGGAGATGCTTGGGTTTCCTGAAGGCTTCAAAAAACTTGTTTCAACCTTATTTTTTTGCATACCGTGACATGGTTGACGGAGAATCTTCACAGACTGATGTAGTCGCTTGTTTGTGTCATTTCACAACAAAATTTCCTTTGTGCAGCCTCTTTGTCACTTACAGTATGCGTAGTGTATGCGGGCGATACGCCTCGTGGGAATTTAGATGAGAACAAGGCTGGGAGTGCCGGCGAGTGCCCACAAAACATGGTTTCCCAGTCGTCTCCCCGTCAGTCACAGGGCCCACACAGACCTGTGGGAAGCTATTTTCTGCTCTTTTTCTGAAAACACAACGCTGGGGAGAAGTCAAATCCCGTCCTCTGGGGCCTTCCCATGTACAGTATCAGAGCAGCAGCGTCTCTATGGTAATATAATTACATACCGTATATTACAGGCATCCCACATACTGAAGCTTTGAGTGTATTTTGGTGTGCAGCTGATAATTTCCAAACTCAACAAACAAGCGATTTAGTTCGAGTGGAAAGAAACGGCGCATCGTCTCATTTAAATCCACTTCATCCTTTTAATACAGTTATATGTGGAATTTCATACGGGGTTGGTGGAGTATTTTCTCATTTTAGATAAGCGTTAGCATTTGTGGATGGTATGAAGGCCACTGTAAGGCTTTCTGTTATCGCTGCTGCTCTCTTTGATGTTAACTATCACTTTATTAATCTTATTGCTATCGTTTTCCATCTTGTTTCTGGACGCCGCTTTGCTTCTGTGAGATAAAAAAAAAAAAAAAAGAGTCTTTTTTTAGCCCTCTGATCATGATTTCATGAGAGGAAGCGTTCCCAAGAGATGTCACGAAATCTTCAGTTGCCGTGACTTAATTCAAGAATTTCTTTGAAGAATTAAAGGAGATGATGGTATTTGATTATTAAAAATATTAATTGAGTTACCCCTTGCTGTCTGGTTTCTACGTAAAAACTAAATTAAATAATTCCCAGTTGTAATTCTTTTCTATTTTCAGGACATTTGGGAAGTGTACCCTGAGAATTGGGTCTTTGTTTTCGAAGCACGGTATTTTAACTCAGTTAGTCACAAGACAATAACTTTAGTCACTCTAGCCTCACAATCAAAGACATTTTCCTTCACCTAACCCAGACAAATGCCGCTTGTATGGTTTGTTACATTCACCTCAACCCAAGCACATTCTTTTTTTAGTCCATTTAAGAGCAAAGTTAGTCTCACAATGGAGATATTTAAATAAAATTAGAAAATAACAGGTTATAATAAAATTAGTCACTGTAATTATGGTAGGTCTATACTGCTGTATTGTTTGTTTGTTTGTTTTTTGGTCAATTCAAGCGTCTTTTTAGATTATTAATTATACGTTTCTACAATTTACGCCCCAACATTCACTCTGAGTTCTAGTTATATACACAGATCAGGCATAACATTATGACCACCTTCCTAATATTGTGTAGGCCTCCTTTGTGCCTCCGAAACAGTTGGGACTCATCAGAGAATGGATATGGGCCTTCTGAGGGTGTCCTGTGGTGTCAGGCAACACAATGTTGTTAGTAGGGGCCTTTGAGGGGAGGGGCCTCTGTGTATCATCCCACAGATACATGATCAGTTTGGGATCTAGTGAATTTGGAGGCCAGGTCAACACTTTGTGCTGTTTTTTTTAGTTGTTCCTAAAGTGTTTTTGTATGTGTGCCTGTGTCAGGCTGCATCCTGCTGGGGATGGCTGCTGCCATCAAGGAGTGTCATTGCTATGGGGTGGGGGTGCCTGGTCTGGTCTAGGTGGGTGCTACATGTCTAAGTAACATCCACATGAATGAATGCCAGGTCCAAAAGTTTCCCAGCAGAGCACTGATACAAGATGGTCGACGTTATTCAGTTCTCCTGCCAGTGGTCATAATGTTGTGGCTGATCGTCGTATTTAGTCCTTATTTGCTTGAAGTTAGTCTCATAAAATCCACTGTTGGTTTAACACAACCTCTTCACCTCGAGGGTTAAAAACAGACACACACCACAGGTCACACACTAGTCATTAGTGATGCGGGTGGACAAGCGTAAAATTGGGTCCTGTGCTGATTCACACATCCACACACACTTTATCTGGTTTGTCGTAAATGAGTTTGATGTCTCACACACACAAACACACACCCACACACTCGTCAGTATCTCAGAAACTTGTGGAAGTCCTTGACGGATCAGCGGCCCGAGGCCCAACCTGCGGCGAATCCCCCGACTCAACCCATCTGAGCGAAAACACATGACCTAGATCACATGTCGTGCTCCACCACACTATGCATGCATATTTTAATCTGCTCAAATGTCAGTAAATGAAAACAAATATTTCCTGTTTAGATTCAATTTAAAACCACTTCTGAATTTAAAATCTTAAATGAATGGGAGGATTTCAAGCTGTCAGCGGCTCCGTCTCAAGTGGACGCTCTAATGATTAAGTAGAGTGTTCATTGCTTATAACACTTGTCAGCAGTTTACTCGTGGATTGTACTGACTGCATAATGTTTCCGTAAAAGTCTTTGGCACGTGAGGGATCTGTGTTAACAAATGGAGCCGCCCATCTCTCCTGCGTCCTGCTCTAAATTTTTTCGCTGTCTTCTTACGGATGGATCACGGTATAATTAATGCGATCTGAGCCCGTGATTCCCCACATGCTTCGAGTGAAACATGGTACAAGGGTTGGCTGCATTTTTGATGCATGTATGACTGTATGAATTTTAACTAAACCCCAAGAACAGGCTTATTTTCGGCTTTCTTTTAATGTGTGTGTTCCTGACACAAAAAAACAAAATCTCATGCTTGACCAAATTTGGGTTAGATTAGACCATAAAACTGAGAATATTTGGTTCTGCATGGTTTTGTTTTCTTGCTTAAAGGGGAACTACTGTTTTTTACAACCTGAACCGTATTTCTGGCATAAAATACAATCGTTTACTCACCCATATAACTTTTGTGTAATTTGTAGTCGCTCAGGAGATAATTAGATCAGCTTATACCATATAGTGGGAGTGACTGGGGCACTGAAACACAGCCTCTAAATAACGCATTATCTGCCGCAAAACTCATTCATTTCACCAATATTTTGTTATTGTACGCTAGTGCTATGGTTGGTCCACAACCTCGGACCAATGGAAAAATATTCAGCCATGTGGCAAAAAACTAGCAGTAGCAAATTACAGGTAAACAAGCTGACCGTTGTGGGTGCGCGTGGCGCTCAGAGATGACATCATCCAGGTCAGAAGACATCATCTGGGGTCTGTAGGTCAATATACAGACCCCAGATGATGATAACAGGTAACTCCAGACTTAACGGGGAATAGCACTAGCGTACGATAACAAAATATTGGTGAAATGAATGTTTCGCAGCAGATAATTATTTAGAGGTTGCATTTCGGTGCCCCAGTCACTCCCACTATGTGGATATATAGTGGATCTAAATATCTCCCAAATTACACAAAAGCTATATGGGTGAGTAAACAATCGTATTTCATGCCAGAAATAAGGTCCAGGTTGTAAAAAACAGTAGTTCCCCTTTAAGTGCTTATTGTTGTGAAAAGGTGACGGCATCTGTCGTCTCCAAGAGTTTAAGCCCATCTTCTTTTTGTCTCCGACGTGACCCCACAGCCCTGGAAGTCACATGTCACGTCTTCATTGATTAGGCCTAGTTAACGTTAAACCCGATACTATAACTGTTAGCTAAATATTCCCTTAGCTTTTTGCTTTCCGTTTTAGCTAACCCACGTTTGGTTAGCTCACTGTTTCACCCTTCATCTCCAACAGCTTAAACATTACATATTTACAATATCACACATATATATTAGGTTACCCATATGTATTTCAACCACTTACAGAGTACTCCCTGACCCTACCGTCCTCCATTGAACTCTCTTTGGGATTGTTTGTGCTTCCAGGTGGACTTGGGGTTTCTCCGATTCGTCACAGCCATCGGAACGCAGGGAGCCATCTCAAAAGAAACCAGGAAGCACTACTACGTCCGCTCCTACAAAGTGGACCTGAGCTCCAACGGAGAGGACTGGATTCCTGTGAAGGAGGGCTCTAAGCAGAAGGTAACGATGAGTCATTTATTGCCTAACGACATCCATGCAGTTCTAATCAGTGAGACAATTGACTTGACCCGGCTGAAGGAACCTTACGTGGAGTGCGTGCATCCTGTTTTCTTGTTTTCAGATCTTCCAGGGGAACCACAACCCGACAGATGAAGTTCACGCCATCCTGCCCAAACAGACGCTGGCTCGCTACATTCGTATCCGCCCCATGTCCTGGGAGCAGGGCATCTGCATGCGTTTAGAGATCTACGGCTGCAGGACATCAGGTAACGTCGGCGCACATACATATTGATTTATGCTTTACAATAACTCTGGTTCAGCCTGTTAGTGCTGGAGTCCATGTTTTTACATATTCCATTCATATATTTTCTTCTTAATTAACTTTCCCTGTCCCCACAGGCATGATTGAAGTTTAATGTAATCGAAATTTTCTCCTTATCTAGCGCACACACACATATATACTGTATGCAGTGTCGGCATTTGCTCACACATTTGATTTCTCTAATTTACATATATTTTATAATTTAGTACATTAAAGGGGAACTACTGTGTTTTTACAACCTGGACCTTATTTCTGGCATAAAATACGATCGTTTACGCACTCATATAACTTTTGTGTAATTTGTATTCATTCAGGAGATAATTAGATCAGCATATATCCATATAGTGGGAGTGACTGGGGCACCGAAACGCAGCCTCTAAATAACACATTATCTGCCGCAACACTTGTTAATTTTACCAAATATTTTGTTATGATACGCTAGTGCTATTCCCCGTTGAGTCCAGAGTTAGCTGTTATCATCATCTGGGATCTGTAGATTGACCTACAGGCTGCATTTCGGTGCCCCAGTCACTCCCACTATATGGATATATGCAGATCTAATTATCTCCCGACTGGGTACAAATTACACAAAAGTTATACGGGTGAGTAAACGATCGTATTTGATGCCAGAAATAAGGTCCAGCTGCACAGACACAGGGTTTGTGCAAAGAAACATTTTTTACCTGTTTTCATCACTAGTTTGTGCTTTCTTTTCCGACCGCGCTGTCTCCCTTTTACCGTTTTCTTTCAACTTTTCCATATTGTGAATCAAACCTCCGTCTTTTTGGCTACTGGACGAAAACCTCCCGCGGCTCCTGTGTTGATTTAAAATAATCGCTGCTTCCAAAAAGCGAGAACAAACTCCCGCAGAAGGACGCCGTTATTCACTACATTTGAGCAGAGGAAAGCCGCACTGTCTCATTACTCATCCTTTTAGCGTTACATAAACCTCACTCCTTCATGTGCCACGAGCAATGCTCAGAGGGAGAGTAGATATTAGGCTGTGACTTACTGGAGAACGGGCCGCGGAGTATCCGTAATTTTAAACTTGATCCTCGTTTTGGACCGCGTTTAATCCAAAATTCTGCATTTAATCCAAAATTCTGCATTTAATCAAAACTCCCAACCCAAAGCGTGCATGAAACACATAAAGATGAGCTCGGTTTTTCACATTTACCCCAGATTTTCTATCCCCTCGGACGACATTTGGTGCTCATAAACTAAAAAAACACCAGAACACACAGAGGCTGCACTGTAGGGGGTTTCCATAAAGAGCACTGAGTAGCTGTATTTTCACATCAGGGAAGAATTTATCCCCAGGAGCTGCAGTTAAACTGTGGAAGCATTTGTTGAATGCACATATCACCCTGAGACCATGAGTGTGTGAGCCCGGATATTAGATCTAGCTTGTTGTGGATAATGGATTTAACTTGGCTCGCAATGACCAAACCATTGTATTCAAGTATTTTTGAGTTTTAATTAAGTTTTCTCATTCCGAGAAAGCTCAAATCACCCAATTATATAGCCAGAATATTTACGAGACAAACTAAGAATAGCAACATCAGCGAGAGCCAGACAGTCGAACAGATTTGCATTCGACCCTTGAGGTCTCGTGTCCCTCAGCCGTCGACGTTTGGGTTAGACTTTAAACCTCCAACATGTTTCATGGATTCTGTTGCTATCTGCCTCTTGACCTCAGACGATGTGGAGTTGTAGCGTGTGTGCAGAAAATACTAATTCCAGATCAGTAGTGGGAAATGTTTCTTTCTAATTTGAATCCACGGTCGAAAGAATAGGAGGTTTTGTCCCTGGTGGAAAAGGCCCCTTGAGGCAAATTTGTCATTTTGGTTATGCAAATAAAATTAACTTTAGTTAAACATCCAGAAATACTAAACTATACTGACTAAAGTTTTGTTTAAACCAATTTTAGCTGTGCATGGAAAACCCATCCTCTTCATTACTTCAATCCCAGATCCCCACCAGTACTTCGGTCTGAAGGCAGCATGTTTTGACCATTGTTGGCCTGAATCTGGACCCGAACACAAACATGTATTCCTTATATCCCCCTTCCATAACTTAAGACTTATCCCAAATTAAGGTTCACACCAAACTCACAATAAATAAAGCGGCAATTTTCCGACAACTGGAAGCAAACCGGCCCAAAAACTCTGTGGAGTTTACCCATCTGAGTTTCCAATGAAGTAATTCAATGTAGGGCTGCAACCAACTATAACGTTTTTTTCTCAAAGGCCTCCAAATTGGACACGATGAACTAGTCGTTAGCATGAACTGGGCGTTTCTGTACACAGTACACACCCTAACTTTGAACCAACGCAGACACATGAAGAGAATACATGCCAGTATATGTAGGATGCATACTGTATGTACTGTAAGAAGAAAAAGGAGCCCTGCAAGTGATGGTCTGAGCCTCCTTGATTTACTCTAGGATTACCTGAAAAGACACAGCCTAAACCCACAAAAGACGCTTGCCGCATCCTACCTGCCAAATATCATGATAAATCGTCGTACAGAGGAGAAGTGGTGCTGCAATCTCACAAAGAGCTTCGTTGTTCCCTGCTCAGCTCTAACAAACTCATTCCAGAGATTAAGCTTGAGCCTTTTGGTATTTTCACGCTGGAGTTTAAACACTGCAGCAGCACCCAGAGGGCATCGACCAAAAATTTGCTGACTAAAGCAGGGACAAGATAATGTTGGCATTTCTTATCAGACACTGTGTGTGCAGCTTTCAGACGAGTTTCTCATCCACTGTTCTCTCTCTCTCTCTCTTTTTGACTTTCTCTCGCTGCACAGACTACCGATGTTCGGGGATGTTGGGGATGGTGTCCGGTCAGATCTCGGACGCTCAGATCAGCGCCTCGTCCTACGCCGACCGGGGCTGGGTGGCCGAGAACGCGCGGTTGCTGACGGGGCGGTCGGGCTGGACAGGGCAGCAGACCAAGCAGCCCTTCAAAAACGAGTGGCTACAGGTGGGTTCGGACTCAGGAAGAGAATAACCGTTGTTGTGTCAAACATCAACCCTACAAAAGTGTACTTGAGGAAGACGGGGAAGCCATAAGTCTCATATATACTCACAGAAGGGACAGTTTTCTAATTGTATTGGACTTGTGTGACAAGAAACTTTCTTTAAAGATGAATCTAAAACCATCTCATCATCTACACCAATAATTCCCAACGTTTTTGATTCTCTGACCATTAGAAATGAATCGGTATCTGTTTGAAACCCCTCATCAGAAGTGAAAGAGCTCGAACATTTTACCGATTTTGTTCATTTCTACTTTTTAGCATTAGCTGGCTTATTGTTACTAGATGCAGGAAGAGGTAAAACCATCTGGTATTTGATAAGAAAAGAAAAAAAAGCAAAGATCTGAGAAACATTTGAGAAAACGAGGATCTAGATTTGACATTTAAAGTACAAATTTTACTCTTTCCTGTTCAAAATGTCACGTTGAGACTCTTAAGATGTATCCCATGACCCACTGTGGGGGTCCTGACCCACAGATTGAAAACCACGGATGTATGACATCTGACTGAGATCCATGCCGTTGCTCTTCACTCATATAAAACATCTGACAGTCATGGTTCTCATCTTATCTTAAAACTCCTGCAGCTTTCAACTCTCCTACCTTATGTTCTCCCTTATGTTTCCTGTAACGGGATAATCAGGTTTCGGTCTTTAATAATACTTTTCCATGAACTTCTTTGCAGGTGGATCTGGGCCAGGAGAAGATGGTGAGCGGCGTGGTGATCCAGGGCGGCAAACACCGCGATAGGAACGTGTTCATGAAGAGGTTTAAGGTGGGCCACAGCCTGGACGGGGAGGAGTGGACCATCGTCAAGGAGGACAACACCACCAAGACCAAGGTTGGTTCAGCGAGCACAGACGAGCAGGAAGCGAGTTGGAAGAAAAGCCAGATGAAAGGTTTTTGACATGGAGTGAACCTCCTCTTGAAAGCCATCAGACAGGCGCTCTGCTCGCCGCAACGCCCTCTCTGGAATAAAACGTCAGGCGCCTAAATTATAGACTGCTATTCGTGCGAGCTCAGTTTGGTGGAGCGTGACTGTTGGAGGCTTGGTTTGAAGGCTTTCAGCTGTAGATTGGGTAATACAGGGAGCAGGAGAAGTCAGTCAACCGGCTTATGGTATACCTACGCTAAAACCGGACTTTTTAAAATAGCTGGTAGGTAGTTTAGGTTTTTATTAGGAACATCTGTGGACGGTGCCCACCTGAACCTCACATGACCAAGGCCTGTTAATGACCCGACACCTGAGGTGGACCGAGGCACCGCTCTGGCCGTTCACGGGTCGTTAACAGAACCGCTAATCGTGAAAAGGAAGAGGCCAATCTAAACAGCAGTGGCTAGTAATGTAATAATGAGTTTCAGGTTAACGCCACCCACGGATGCTGCAAATATAAATCTAACTCCCCTCTAGTCATTTATAAATGAAGACAAAACAACTCTGGGGCTTTTTGTTTTCTGCAGAAAAATAATAAAAAAAAGAAAATTAATGAACCGTGGTTTATATATTGAAGGAGGCAAAGGCTGCAGCGTTAATGAGGCACGATTTAAGGTGGTATATAAGACGTCCCCTATGGACTGAGTCACCAAAACACATTCAGTGTATTGATCAAACTTTTCCTTAATGACGCCACAGAAGCTACTGTAAACTGTAAGATCTATAACTGAATTAGGTTAAAGTATTTTAGAGCATAAACAGTATTTTTCAGTGTCTCATCTGGTCTCTCAGGTTTTATTAAACCACCATCATCATTATAGCACAAACAATCTTTTTGGTTTTTCCCGTTTTTTACAAAAAAAAGGGTTAAAGAAGCATTTTGTTCATTGTAAAACAATGTGGAGTGCATACGGTTCAAGTACGTGACCCTGCAGATGACAGATAAGATTAGAAAGAACATAAATCGTGTTTTATTACAGATTTAGGAGCTTTTGCTGCTGTTGAACCATGATAGAGCCATTAATATTATTTTATAAACTGATTAATATCTTTCTTTAGCTCTATAACTGTCTACCTGAAACCATTTTCACAAAATATAAATCTAGAAAATACAAAAAAAATAGAAACAAAACCAGGTTTTGATCGTCTAAATCTGGAGATTTGCGAACCCAACAATCTTTATCTCCAAACTTCAAGAGGAAACTCGCGTCGCTGCTCTCAAGACCTTGCTCTTCCCCTCCTCGGCCCGGCCCGCGTTGGTGCGACGTCCTCCTCTATGCCTTCCAGATGGCGGGGCGGAGGACGAGGATGGCCCCATCGGACTCCCGCTGATTTACTGCAGACGGAGGTCTGGATGCTCGTCCCGTCCCTCCCGCCTCAGCCTCTCCGCTCTGTTTCCTGTGTCTTTTTATAAAAGCTTCTTCAGAAGACAGCAGGGAGGCTCAGTGAGGCCCGGGCTGGTGCACGGATTAATGCAGCACAGGTCCACGCATGAAGACGAGTGCACATACCTCAGCCAGAAAAAATAAAAATCCTTGAAGACGCACATATGGGTTGCTATGATACATTTAGTCTCTGAGTGTAGCAGTGGCGCAGGAACTAAAGAGTTATGCATGACCAAATGCATTTTTCATGCAGTATTTCACAAGAAAATTGTGAAATTAGTGTTAAATGATGTTAAACTGGTATTTTGCTCTAAAATCTGCCCCTAATTAAAGAAGATCTTTCCAAAAGCCTTGCCAGAACTTGTTAGGAATGCATTTGTGGAAAGCTAACCGAACTAAGCTAACTACCAGAGCACTGAGTATTTATCAAAGTTAACTGATCAGCATGAAAGTCAAGTCTAAGCCTGCAAGGTTTCATCCGTTGCCTCTAAACATATGTGTTAAAGGAAGCAGCTACAACAGAACAAAAGGAGCATATGCATAGGCAGTGCAGCACACATGCACCAGTAAAATATGTGACAACTTTCAACTCGCATGCTAAAGAGTTAGCATGCAGCATAGATAGAAAAACCTGTAGTTGGAGGAATTTTCTTTCACCAATGAATTTGGTGGATGTTCCCACAGATGTTCCTATTTAAACCCCAACTAGTCGTCACCAGTCTTTTAGAACTGAAGAAGCTACTTTAGATGAAACGTCTTCAAGAAATTCTACACGTCCAGTTTCCTTTGTTTCAGCTTTGTTTTTTGGACTGAGAGCAGACATAGAAACTTTTATGCTAAACTGTTAGCATGCAGCTTAGATAGAAGGACTTTCTATAAGTTCCTTCATCCTTTAAACACGTCTTAGCACCATCCATAACGTCTCACTGCAGGCTTTAATAAGTCAGACATCAGGAAACCCCCGCGTCCAGGAGAGCATGTGGCGCTCGATGTGACTGTAACCATTTTCATCTGCTCCGCTTCCATGTTGGAAATATTTAAAGGATGTCCTCTGGCTCTGATTTCCTGGTTTTAGCCCTTTGCTTTGCTCTCCTTTCATTTTGTTCCTTATCTAACAAGTGCCTCATCAGAAACAGAGCAGAGGTATTGTTTGCTCTTGTCACAGAGCAGCGGGTCCTGCAGCGATTCCTCCTGATTTTCAGTGTAAACCAAGATTTTTCTGCAAATCCAGAGACGGAATTAGTTGCATTCAATCAAATATAGAAAAATTTAAGACATTCTGTCAATTTTCTCAACAGATAAACTCCTAAATGTTGGATCAGATGGTGTGTTTTTCAAATGTGCAGGTATTTAAATACTAAAAAAAAAGTAATTCTTTTGTTTCCCTCAGATCTTCATCGGAAACCAGAACCACGACACCCCGGAGCTGAGACCAATCAGTCCACTTGTGACCCGCTTCATCCGGATCTACCCTGAGAGAGCCACCAACGAGGGCCTGGGCCTCCGTCTGGAGCTGCTGGGCTGCGAACTGGATGGTGAGTCCCATTTACTACTTCGTTTTAGTGTCACGAGCGGTGAAATTACATCATTTAGGATTCTCCTGATCGTTAAAACAGTGTTTCAAAGTGAAAGGTAGTTATTTATGAGCATAAACAGTAAAAAACCAGAGCCTGTGGATCAGGTGACGCTGGAAAACTTAACAGCGTGCTACGTTTTAATGTCCTGATATTTGAGAATGGCTGACAGAGAAGCAGGGTTAGACTCCTGTGGGTTTTTGTGCTCAGCTTTGACAAACCAGAGCAAATAACATGCACAGATGAAGCTGAATCACAGAAACTGATACTTCAGACTTCAGAGGGGAGAAGGAACCCGGGAAGAAAGAAAGAAGGTCGTTTTTTATGTTGTCCATAGACAGAAAAAACATTTTTAAAATATAATAAGTCTTCGTAGTTTATGTGACTCTGCAGAGCTGCTCTGTGCATTGAGGCTGAAGAGGCTAAAACTCTACAACGCTTCAGGAAACAAGAAAAAAAAATGTAAATGTGGATTAAAAACAACATGCAAACATCATTTTGGGATGTATTTGCTTTACTGCGAGTGTGGCCTCAGTCCGCCAAGCAAACAGCCATTAGACGGCAAACTGTAATGAGGGAGAGAGTGCGAGGACATGAAAGGCTGACGCATGCCATAGCACAGGCTACTATCTGTGCTGCTGCAGTGGTCAGAGTTTGATGGTGTGTGGGAGAAAAATGGAGGAGGAAGAGGAGGAGGAGGGGAGGAGGGCTCGACCTCTCACGGGAGGTGAGGGAGGAACAGATGAAGGGAGGAAGTAGACTCTCTGGTGGAGGATCTGGTTGCCCTGTAGGGAGAACGATAAGATCAGCCAAAGCTGGCCAGACTCCCTGCATGTGTGAGGGAGAAAGGAAAAGTGGGAAAGAAGAAAGATGAGAGGGAATAATGTAGATAGAAGAAAACATGAAAGCCTCAGATCTGGTAACCTGTAAGAAGTCCTTTGTGCAAACCTCACAATCTCTCAGCGGCTAATTATCTTGTCTGTGCTGCAAAGCTAAATATTTGCAGCGGATTTAAGTGTTGACACGTGGGTTGCAGCTAACAGGGGAAGCTGACAAGCGGCTAGTTTTCTCCACAGCTTCTGGCCTGGATGTAACAGTGGCACCGCCTGCATTTTTGTGTAAACCATAAATGTATAAATGTAACGCCGCCCCTCCTCCTCCTCCTCCAATAAAACTAAACCAGCCCATAGGCAAAATAAAAACAAACCGCGTACAGAAATGAGATGTATACAGCAACACAGTGGAAATGTTTCCGAGACACACTGAAAGGCGTCAAACACTGTTGCTGGAAAGTTTGAGGTTACGAAAGCTACCGAAGTCACCTAACTGACAGTGGTGTGGAGGAATTAGCTTCTTCTAGCTAGATGCAAAACTGTTTGCCGAAAAAGAGGTTTTGAAGCTCAGCGTGGTGTCTCCGGCCGCCGCCATCTTGGCAGTGGCTGACTCTACGTAACTCCTGTTTAATTCAAAAATAGGCAGGGGTGGAGCTGAGGCTTGGTATAACTTAAACACATGAGTTCTTTAAAAATTCTCCCCACTACAGCCACGAATACAGAAATTAGCTATAGAGGTAAAAAACTGTTTTAGTACCAGGCTGTAAATATGTTTGTTTCTGGACATGGAGCTCTGTGGGGATTTTCTCTATTTCGTAGCCAGCCTCTAGTGGTCATTAGATGAACTGCATTTTTTGGTGCTGTAAAAGTCCTGTACGGCCATCTCGATCTTGGCAGTGACTGCCTAAAGGGGAATTACCATTTTTTACAACCTGGACCTTATTTCTGGCATATAATACAATCGTTTACTCACCCATATAACTTTGGTGTCATTTGGAGTCGTTCGGAAGATATTTAGATCCGCGTATATCCATATAGTGGAAGTCAGTGGGGCACCGAAACTCCAAATGACACCAAAGTTATATGGGTGAGTAAACGATCATATTATATGCCAGAAATAAGGTCCAAGTTGTAAAAAAATGGTAATTCCCCTTTAAAGAGCAGTTTTGAAGCTCAGTGTGGTGTCTCCGGCCGCCGCCATCTTGGCAGTGGCTAACTCCGGCTAGCTCCGGGTGTAGCTAAGGTGGGCGGACAGCTTGGGAATCTGTGAAGACACCCTGTTACCTACCACCTAATTTAAACGTGACCTCCACCTTTGGAGACCAGAACCAGGCTGTTAACGTGTTTATTTCTGCTGTAACGTTGGACATTTGGGACATTTGACTCTCTTTCGGAGCCAGCCTTTAGTGGTCACTTCAGGAGCTTACATTTCTCAGCTACAAATTGTTCACATGTGTTATTTAAGCGTCACCTTAAAGTAAAATCCTCTCATTATTTTAAAGTTTGAATGTTTAAACCAGCATTTCAAGGATGGATAATTGTAGTCGTATTGTTGTCAAGAGACTTGGACACGTGATATCGCTGTCTTTTATCGAGAAAAAAAAAGAAAATGTTTGAGTCTCTCCAAGATGAACTCTTTAAAAGGAGGGGACATGACACAGGCAGAGACACTTTAATCAGACTGCTCGGAGCACGTTCACACATATGTGCACACTTAAATGTATGCAAATCAGATTTACGTTCTTGAAAAACATGCATAGTATATAGATGCACACACACACACTCTCAACTATGTAAATCACAACCTTCTCCTGCATGAACTGAGGCAGTTGCGTGTAAATAATGATGAAGCTTTGGCCTCAAGTGCCCTTAAACAAATCAAATTCATGCTATTAAATAAACTAAATGTACTCAAGGAAAAGCTTTCTAAATAAGGTGTCAGATAACTAGCAGCTCCTTTTTGGATTTACTGAATAAAGACTCCTCAAACGGTGTCTCTGTTAATTAATCTGAGAGCCACGTTTTCCTTTAATGAGTCTCTTCCTGTTTTCACAAAAACACAGAGATGCCAACTCGAGCTCGCGCAGCCACAAGCGGAGAGAAGCTAACGAGCTCGGCAATAATGCGCCCGCGCCTCAGCCTCGGCGGCTTAATCGGGATGTGCTGTCGTCTCTCTCCGAGCTTTCGAGGCTAAAACATCCAACGCCGTTAGTCGTGAGAAAAACCCTCCGTCCCACTCGGAGCGTCGTTCCTACACTGGGTTTAATTATATGCAGACCATCTGTGAGTTTTACTTGAGCCTGAGCGTGCTCGTTCAAGTTCAATTTGTTTCTTTTACATAAAACCACGTCACCAGACATCGACTGCGTGGTGGGGTTTAACGAGATACAAGAGTTTCTGTCGTTATTATTCTGGTCTTTGGTGAGAAAAAGAACGCAAGAAGTCTCTTTAATTTAGTTTCAGTAAATCATGTCCATGTCGCTGCCTTTGAGGTAATCTTTAGTATCTTTAATGAATTACTTCAAGTCCTGTCATGACCTTTTTAGACCCAAAAGTCTGTTAAACATTTCTGCATTTTTAGCACATCTTAGACACCGTGACTGAAATCGTAATGTATGAAAAACCACCAGCAGCCTTCTGTGTTTATTTTACTTTGCAGTTTGGTTTGTTCAGAAGTTGCTTCTCCAAAGTAGACACGATCTATACTGTGTATATTTACTTCTGTTTCTATTTTTTGCAGATTTGCACATATGAAAATCCTGTATATTTGTTTATATATTGTATTGGTATTGTGGTTTAATTTAATTTAATTTAATTTAATTTAATTTAATTTAATTATTAGAACCAAGTATTATTATTGTTATTATTATTATTATTATTATTATTTATTTTCTATTTTATTCATTTATTGTTAACTATCTTAGACCTATTTTTCTTTTTACTTACTAGTTTTCAAACTATTTCCCTGTATCAATGAAGTTTATCTAAGTCTAAGATCAGCTCAGTCAAATAAACTGTAAAATAAAAAATCTTTAGTGCACATTTCTGCTTCTACTACCAACAACAGTTTGGCATCGGGATAAGCAACGTATATATTTTTAGGATATTTTAGTTTGTGTTTATTAGTGATTTGTCCCCACAGTTCCCAGTCTGTCAGAATATTTACCTCCCTAGTGGGAACCTTACAGTTAAAGAAATGTTTCTGCAAAGGTTTTACTATAATACTTTATATCCCAGTGCTATAAACCTAACCTTGAATCCTAAACTTATCCCAAGGCTGAATTATCCAAACGAGCTCAGTGCACAGCTGTTCAGGGGCCCCAGACCTCCAGGGGTGCGCATAATTTGATTAATCAAGAATTTGAGAGACATTCGCACCGTTGAAGTACAATATCACCGACAGTATCCTCCCGCCTCATGGCCCCAGTCTACGAGAGGAGAAGGTCGTAATGGGTTTTTAATTGCCAATCTGTTTGCATTAAGCTTATTTCTTTTAAAGTTGTTTCCCTCTAGTCATTTCATTATCAGTAAACAAGATAGTTCTTTCTTCAGTAATCAGTTGTTCAGCGTCTAAAATGTTATTCATTGAATTTCTTATAAACCAAGCCCTAAGCTCAAAGATGTTGAGGTTAATGTCATAAAAAATTGGAATAACTCGCAAATATCCATATCTGAGGAGCTGGTAGTGAGTCTTGGAGTCAATAGCTCAAACTTTGACTAAACTGTCAAAATTGTTGCCAATTAATTTGCTGCCAAATGAGTAGTCAACTAATTATTTCAGCTCTGGTTGTTCGCTGATGAATATTGTTATAAAGGAACCGAAATGCACATATTATCTGTTATTTTATATAATGAACTGAATGTGGTTCACTCACGCAACATCTCTTATTGACCTTTCTTTTCAGACATAACGACTACGGCGCCGCCCACCACTCCGCACGCCTCTACGTTACCCATGACCACGTTTGGTGCGACCACCACAGCGCCGACCACCGTCCCCGGTACGATCCTGGCTACGGACTGTGAGGAATGGCAGCTGGACTGCGGCGGTGAAACCGAGGCGCCCGATGACTACGAGCCATGGCCAGGTAAACCACTGAATCTCGCCTTTCTCCTCCTCAGCATGTGAAGCAATTGACAGTTTATATGACGTGTTAGTACGAGCCCTTTCGGTGACTGCTGCCGGTAGTCACACCTTTGTATGTGATTGCTGGCACTAGTCAAACCCCTGTTGGTGACTAGTCAACCCCCTGTCAGTGATTGCTGAAACTAGTCAAATTGCTGAAATGTCAGTTGCTGTCCCAAGTACTGTTCAAATTCAAAGTACGCATCTGACCAAGTATGGTCCAAATACCCAGATGTGTTCTTGCCCTGCTTGTTATGTCAGGGAAGCATCACAGGGTAACTTATGTGGACTTGGGACAGGTAGCCAGGTATCCCAGAATGCATTTTCCTAGAATCATCAAATCCATTACGCTGTTGTTCCAATTTTGTGTTGGCGCTTTGTGTGTCCGCACCATTACACTAATACTACACCATTAAAGTCTCAGAAAAAACTAATGAATCTGACAGAATTGCTGAACACAAGAGCGCGGCGTTCATTTTCCGTTTAGAGATGTGTGTGTGTTTGTGTTGGCATCTGTGTGGGTGGGACGAGCCTCTCTGAACTCTGACCTCACCCTGCCTGTCCCATCTGTCTTCTGCAGGAGATCACACGACCACGCCCAACCCCATCGATGACTTCATACCAGGTGAGGATTACCGCCGCAGTCCCCCCTCAGGTTGACCTACCCTTCTCAAACAATTTTACAGGCTAGTGTAGAAATATGTTCAGGGTTCGTTTGCCAGATCAGTGCATCAATTCAGCGCCTGGTTCCATCACTCAGTGTCACCAACAGAACAGTGAAGCTGACTTCCATTAGAGTAAATGGCACGACTGGACTGCAGAGTGGTGGGCTGAGAGATTTTGCCGTTAAATGCGTCTGCAGCGTGGTTTTGTTTTTCATCAGTTAATTTAGTTTGAGTTGAATCGAAAGTAGAGGAAAGGGTGATGAAGATATAGCACTTCAAGAGGACCAGGAAAAAAGAGATTAAGAAATGGGTGCACGAAGAAATTCCCGCAGGGTGATTCAGGAGAGGCCAGCTTTGTAAGAAGGCCGCCGCTGATCCTGCAACTGGCACGCACTTTATGCTAGCAAGGCGCAGAACGCATGTGCTTATTGGCTTGTTGTCTTTGTGGTGTGTTCAAGTGCAACTTCCTGGTTAGCCCCATGTTTCCCTACTGAGACATTTTGAAGCTCAGTGTGGTGTCCCTGGCCGTCGCCATCTTGGCAATGCCTGCCTCCACCTAACTTCCAGCTAAGGCAAAAATGGGTAAAGAAGAGGAGCATGAGCTGGTGATCAAAGCAGCCACCCTCTGAATTAACTTTAAGCCTTAATATCATTTAAACTGGTGATTTATGTAAAGATCCACCCCCCTACAGTTGTCATGAAAAAGGAAATTAGCTGCAGAGACGTTTAACATGGAGTTTCTATGGTGGTTAACTCAATTATGGATTCGACCACAATTGGCCATTCCTGGTACAGCAGTTTTTGGCACTTGCATATTCCATCTCCAGATGTTTGAGGGTGTATTCACACCTGCCTTGTTTAGTTCGATTAAAACGAACTCAAGTTCGTTTCCTTGCTTGGTTCGGACCTTTTTGACTGGTGTGAATACAACCACTCGAACTCTGGTGCGGACCAAACAAGCGGACCGAGACCCAGCTGAGGAGGTGGTCTCGGAGCGGTTCCTACCGAACCCTGGTGCGGTTCCTTTATGGTGTGAAAGCAGCCCGACCTCGATCCGACCCAAGTTGCAAAAATCTACCTTTTTGGATTTGACGAGCTCCCGTAGTTTCCCGTAGTTTTCGCGCATTATGGGAAATGTAGGATAGCCCAGTGACACACACAACAGAGAGAGACACGTGAAGCAAACAAACGCAGGTAGGTTAGGTAGAGATGAGCCGTTGCAAAATAACGAGCATGATATGGTTAAACTCATGTTGCATCAAACGGTCTTGACGCTCGAGCACAAGCTGTAAGTTTATAAACCATATTGCTAGCATAATAACAAGTAGACCTACAGTACGCAAAGTCTCCATTGTAGCCTATTTACGTGGGACATTTGGCTTCCTTCTTTACCCCGCCTATACGTTTACCAGCCAATGGCTGAACGACCTTAGCACATGTGTTTTTGTTTATAAATTCTGGTCCGGTTGCAATTAATCACAGTGTGAAAGCGAACCGCACTAAAAAAAAAAAACGAAAAAAAAGATTGGTCCGGACCAAAGCAAGTGAACTAACGGACCTTCCTGGTGTGAATACGCCCTGAGTTTGGTTTAGACGGAGTGAAGCAACGTCACGTGCTTAGAGGCTGCATGTTTCAACAACCACGTCAAAGTTCACGGCTTTGGTATTAACCAAGTTTTCATCTTTCTCATTTCTTATTATTTACAGCTTTTTAACAATTTGTACAAGTAGCTAATGCACGTTAATTTGACAGCATCAGCCCAGACCGTACGCAGATCCTTACACCATAGCCTGATATGCACCTCCCCAGAAATGTAACTACGTGTCACGACGACGCCGACCGCAAGACCTGTGATTTGTTTGCTTAGTAGTAGCATGTTTCTGCTTTAGTATTTCCTGCTGCTTCTCCGTCTCCGCAGTTTTAGAAGTGATTGTTTTGGTTCAGTAAAGATGGAACACGTCAAGGAAAGGTTAATGGAGGAGGTTTGGAGATACAAACATTTGTGCGACTCGTCTTCAGCGACATTTCGGGGAAAGTTTCAGTCGCCATTGTTGAAAGTGAAGCAGGAAGTAGAAAGAAAAATTAACCAGACTGGTAAGAAAAGACATGCGTGCGTTGTTAGAGAACTAGCCAGACTGATGAATGCACAAGTATGAATGGTTCGCACCGGTGTACGGTCTACGTACGTAGGTTAAAGCGTCCCTCAGAGGTATGAGCAACGCTTAAAACGTCTACTTACATCCTTTCCCTTCAGATTCATCTTCAACAATTAACCCACAATTAAAACATCTGAGGTTTAAACTCATACACTTTACCGTGAGAAGCAGCATAAGGAAAACCGGGGGATACGGTGGGAAAAATGTAAGACACTGTGGACCAGCTGCAGGTGTTGGTGATCGTGCACATTCAAACCCAAACACGGTGCTTTGTTTTGGTCATTCATAGCTGTTTTTGGTCTTTTCTTGCTTCGTGTCACAGTTTATCATCCCTCATGAATACACCAAATTCAACTCTTGAGAAGGAGGCGAGTGAAAAGGCCGAAAAGCCAGAAAAATGGCAGCAGTGACATTCAGACAAAGAATTAAATGGAGGGAAAACCCAGCAGGAGGAGTGAATAGAAATGAGATAAAGGGGTGAGGAGGACGGAGAGGCGAGAGGAGAAAAGGGAGGATGGAGAGGTAAAAGAGAGGAGTGAAGGGAGGCCACAGCGAGAGCTGCAGAGAGAGAATAAAGGCCTCTTGGGTCTCAATTAGCCGAGCTGAAGCATCGCGGGAAGACAGCTTGGGGTTAGAGGAGGGGGGGTTCTGGTGCGACTCCACGGTCATCTCTGCATCCTATTAGCTTCTCAGAAACAACATGTCCACTGTTCGGAGAGCTCTGCATTTATTTGGATGCTGCGGTGAACCGCTGCCGCCAGTCGACTGCTGGCACAGAGAGAAAGGGACTTGTTTTTTTGTTTTTTTTTTCTTTCCACGAGGCCACATCCGCTGATGTTGGTGGCACCCCGCCCTTCTCTGTGGAAGATCCTCTCCCTCCCTCCCTCTCCCTCTCTCTCTGTAATCGCTGATCCCAAACATATGTAGGCAGTGGCGCTGTTCAGCATCGACACTGACGTCTAAGTTGCAGATCTAGTTGGAGATGTGGAGGAAAATGCCCTGCGGCGCGGCACAGCGCTTATAATCACAGCCATCTCTGTCTTTCTCGTTCCATCTGCACTTTTTTGTTCGGTTCCATATGCTTTCCAGAGGCTACGCAGTTCATCCCGAGAGCGTAGGCTACAGCGGGAGCAGCTTTCCGATAATGACACAGGGTTTGCAGCTCTTTCTTCAGGCTGTTTCCTCTTCCTCCCTCCTAAACGTGGGATCGCAGCTTTTAGCCTCATCGCTGTAGGAACTTTAGCAGTAGCTGGGAAACTTGATTTAGAAATAGAAATTATCCTTTATTGATCACAGCCGCATGTGTAGCAGCCAGGAAAGCAGTTTCGGGGGTGGAGGGAGAAGGAGGAGGGGGCGGGATGTCTTGCTCAAGGATACTTGAGCCACAGATGTCAGTGAGCTTCTACCATATGGCCCCAATTCAACTCCTCAGATAAAGGCTTCTCACACGGAGAGTGGTGCATTTAATCAAATTATAGTTGTTTCATTAAAGTTTTAAGATTCTTCTCAACTCCCTTTATTTCTTCTTCGGCAAATCTACAAATAAGTGCCGCCTCCTGTCTACAGCGCTTCGTGCAAGCTTATAGAATAAAAAAAGTACAAAACAAAAATGCGGTGCAAACGTCCATTAGAGCTGCAGTAGTTTGAGTTTGTGTTTCTTTGTTTGGTTAAAGGCAGTTTGAAGAAAACTCACCGCCACACTGGGATTGCATTGTCCACAAGGCTTGTCGTTCACTACTCAAAAACCGTCGACCTTTCCCAAGTCCGACGGCACGTCTCTCGTCTTTTTCATACATGCATGCACTAAAGATGTCACTGTTGAGTTTAGAGGAACGCATGAAACAGGAGTACAGTGCTTAACATCAGAGCGGCATGAGTGCGTTCAACAACAACATAAGGAGGAGAAGCAAGACGCCGTCTCACTTTTATCTAAGAAAACTGACATGAAATTCATTCACAACTGTGATATCTCCTGTTTTTGGAGCAAAAAGTTGCACTTGAACACACCGCAAAGACTAAAGCCAACGTCCATCTGTTTCATACATTCTGCATGGGCATGGACATAAATAAATAACTCTTCATACCAGCAGGTGGCAGTAGTCTGCTTCATCATTCAAACATGTAAACCAGAAGAGCTAGGATTAGCTGGGAGGAGCTACGCATTCGACTAGTGGCAAAAAACTAAGGTCACAGACTCTTATCACAAATCAGCCCCCATTATACACTGATCAGGCGTAACATTATGACCACCGTGTGTCTCCAAAACAGTTGTGACTCATCAGAGAATGGACATGGGCCTTCTGAGGGTGCCCTGTGGTGTCTGGCAACAGGATGTTGTTAGTGGGGGGGGGGCCTTTGAGGGGAGGGGCCTCTGTGGATCATCCCACAGATACTTGATCAGTTTGGGATCTAGTGAATTTGGAGGCCAGGTCAACACCTTGTGCTGTTCTTCATGTTTTTTGTGTGTGTGTCTGTGTCAGGCTGCGTCCTGCTGGGGATGGCTGTTGCCATCAAGGAGTGTCATTGTTATGGGGTGGGGGTGCCTGGTCTGGTCTAGGTGGGTGCTACATGTCTAAGTAACATCCACACCAATGAATGCCAGGTCCAAAAGTTTCCCAGTAGAACATTGAATTGTCACAAGATGGTTAATTTTATTTACTTCTGCTGTCCGGTCATACTTCTCCGGTCATAATGTTATGCCTGATCGGTGTAGTTCGACTGTTATAGAGCCCTGTGCGTGTCCACCTCTGGTTACTTTATGTAAAAGGAAGTCGGCAAGTTGGAAGCCTGTGAGGAATCATGTTCCTGGTGGTGATTTAGATGTGTTGAGGTCTACATCTGCCTGAATCTCTTTGCTTTTTGAGTGAAAATATTTACTGTCGTCCTTTTTTGTTGCAGGTTACTTGTGGTTCATCTGTAACTTCGAATTCATGTCGTTTTGCACCTGGACCACAGAGACCGGTATGGGAGCTGAGTGGCTCATCCAGACCTCCGGGTCTCCCACCGTCCACAGAGGACCGACCCTGGACCACACAGGTACGAGATGCTCGCGTTCACCTTTGTGTTCAAGGACACATTATGCCCTCGACAGATGCTTTGGGAGAACACCGTGCAGCTCGCGATGTCACTGAGCATCTGTTGAAGAGTCGGGCCGAACCCTTGTGCTAGAAGTTTGAATATTTTTAACAAAGCTTTAAATAACGCTCTGTCGTCTCTGCGCTGCTGGGAATTCACACCAGTACCTGTTAGAACAAAAAAACACGCATATGATGTAAAAAGAAATTCCCGTTGGACGTCTAACTTTGTCTTATTCCTGAATTTGTGAACATGGAAGTTAAACAGGTGGTGTCAGGCTCATGTAGAGTCTTTCTGTTGTGTTCATGTTTTACAATAAGACAGAAAAAAGATTCAAATCAAAGACGTTAGGGTAAAAATGTCCCTTTCTATCAAATATTTGTATATTTTAGGATATTTAGGAAACGTAAACACAATTTAATCATAGTATTAATAAGCAGGGATAACAATATGTTTCGTTTTATTAAACAATCCTACATTTTCACGAGTATTTTCAAGATAAGCAACGGTAATAAGAAGAAAATATAAAAAAGGCAACAGATTATATCCCTCAAATTAGTAATAAACCTCAGTGTCGTCTTTAAACTTCCACCAGCAGCAGCAGCAGCTCTGCAGAACAAGACAAAAACTCAATTCACAGACGACGTCACAAGCTTTAAAACGTTCCAAAACTGAACTGACGTCTTCGAAATCCTTGACTCTTTAAAAGAAGTGCACGCAGCGCCGAGATTCATCAACATGCCTCCGCTCTCCCTCCTTCTCTGCGTTCGAGCCTGACGGGTGTGATGGATGTTTTTTTTTTTTTTTTTTTTTTGCGGAGACGACGGCGGCTCTGAAATGAATGATCTCGCCTTCGTTTCTTGACTTAACCGGAACACAAGTTGGAAAAAGAATGATCTCTCTGAGGTGTCAGGTCAGGTTTTCTCCCGAAGCGTCCTTTGTTTTCACCGAAGAACCTTGTGGAGTCCTTGAAGGTGATTACTTTGGGAGTGAGTGAAGCTAGATACTTAACACAGATACCGAAACCTTTTTTTTACTCCCAGATTAATCTGAAATCAATCAAATAAATGCATAATGAGTTCCTGAATCACTTTATTGTCACACTTAAAGCCTGTTTTCATTCAAACTGTACAGAAAATTGAATTTCCTGCAGCATTTTCACATTCTTTAGATATTAAATCACTTTAAAGGGTCAGCATATCAGACTTGAAGCTGCCAGGAGCCATTACTCACCACTCACCGTCCCCTCTTACCTTGTCTTTTGCTGCCCCCTACAGGCCAACCGGGGAACTTCATCTACCTGCAGCTGACTGACTCAGACACGCCAAGCAAAACCGGTGAAGATGAGGATGAAGATGAGGAGAAGGTGGCTCGGTTGGTCAGCCTGCCCCTCACGAAGCCGGACGCCGACCTCTGCATGTCCTTCTGGTACCACATGTTCGGCGAACACGCCGGAGCGCTGCACATCAAGAGTCGGCGGGAGGAGGAGGAGGCGGGGCAAATACTGTGGACGGTCAGCGGGCATCAGGGCAGCCAGTGGAGGGAGGGACGAGTCTTGCTGCCTCACTCAAGCCTCTCGTATAAGGTAAAACTACACAGGACACGTCAGAGGGAAAGAGAAAATGCCAAATTTGCAACGTCCTTCTCCGCTCCAGCTCCTGTTAAACTGACCTAAAGAATATAAGAAGCAACTGGAGCTCATTGTTGTGTTAATTTGTGCAGGTGGTGGTGGAAGGCGTCGCGGACAGACGCAGCGCGGGCCACATAGCTGTGGACGACATCCAGATCCTGGAGGAAATCAGCGACGAGAACTGCAGGGGTGCGTTTGTTTTTTTGTTTTGTTTTTTATATTCCTTTAACAAAATGCTTGCTCTGTCTTACACCGACGGAAACAAAGAGTCGTGACGTGAGATGAGTCATGCTCTGCTTTTTGATTTCAGATCCCGAAGCTCCACCGACGGAGATCTTCATCTTACGTAAGTGTCTGACGCCAGCTTTGGTATAATAGAGTAGTGCATACTCTTTTATATTTGTTGGTCACATCCCCACAAGATTAGACAATGAAAACAACACATCTACTTATAGTAGATGCCACTGGCCAGTATAAACCACACAGGAAGTGGTGAAGCATATAAATATGGACAGTGCAGGAACAGAAAAAGTTGAACTTCTTTGTCCGACACGTACCGAACTAGCGTGATTCTTTAAACTACAGCAGTAGCAATGAGCTACTAAGGGGCCCCCGAGGGCCTGACATTGTTAACTGAATGAGACATTTGAATAAAATAACCTCCAACAGAATCACATTATTTCATTTTTTCTTTCTTTCTTTGACGTTTAAATTGTATTAGCTAGCAGAGCAGTGTGTCCAGCTCTGTTGTCCCTGGCCGAGTCTAGTGTGGACATTTATTTGTCTGGGGCCCCAGTAGACTCTAGTCGGACATGAGCTTGTCGCCTCATATCGCCGGCTTCCGATGAAAATGTGTTGTCAGTGCATCAGTGGAGCGGCAAAAAGCAAAAAAAAATGTTGAAGCTAGCTGAAGTTTCATGTCGCGCATCTCGCCTGACACACGTCGAACGTTAGCTTCTGCAAAAAATGGCATGGTAATGTTGCGTTCACACTGCAAGTGATAAAAGCTTCTAAACCATTAAGTTGAAGTGTTGCTCAAGCGCTTCTTGATGTTGATGGTGTCGCCATGCATTCGATTGGTGTCACCGGTTGTTTATGAGAGTTAAAGCTAGCTAAACTATTACATGTAGCACGTCAAGTGTTGGGCGTGCGCTTGGAGCTTGTTTCTATATCATTGCGAGTGTGAACGCAGGCTTGTATAGGACAGTCATTGGCCTTAAAGGGGAACTACTGTTTTTTACTATCTGGACCTTAAAATATAAAATACGGTCATTTACTCACCCATATAACTTTTGTGTAATTTGTATTCCTTCGGGAGATAATTAGATCCATGTATATCCATATAGTGGGACTGATTGGGGCACCGAAACGCAGCCTCTAAATAACACATTATTTGCTGCGAAACTCGTTTATTTCACCAATATTTTGTTATGATACGCTAGTGCTATTCCCCCGTTGAGTCCGGAGTTACCAGTTATCATCATCCAGGGTCTGTAGATTGACCTACTAACCTCTGACCTGGATGATGTCGTCTCTGAGCGCCATACGCACCCGCGACAGTCAGTTTGTTTACCTGTAATATGCTACTGCTATGTTTCGTCCACAACCTCAGAATCGGAAAAATATTCAGCCATGTTGCAAAAAAACTAGCAGTAGCAAATTACAAGTAAACAAGCCGACCGTCGCAGGTGCGCGCGGTGCTCAGAGATGACATCATCCAGGTCAGATGTTAGTAGGTCAATCTACAGACCCTGGATGATGATAACAGCTAACTCCGGACTCAACTGGGAATAGCACTAGTGTATCATAACAAAATATTGGTGAAATGAACGAGTTTCGTGGCAGATAATGCGTTATTTAGAGGCTGCATTTCGGTGCCCCAGTCACTCTCACTATATGGATATACGCTGATCTAATTATCTCCTGTAGGAATACAAATTACACAAAAGTTATATGGGTGAGTAAACTACCGTATTTTATACCAGAAATAAGGTCCAGGTTGTAAAAAATAGTAGTTCCCCTTAAATTCTAATGCAACCGTAAACATGCTGTGTAGACACAAAATGGCGGTTATAACGTCAGAAAATCTAACACAAATGGATGCTGATGAAAATCCAAACACAACCATTTAACCACCATTACGTTATCACTCTTTTAAATGGACTTTATTTCTTTCTCTTGCAGCCATGGACTCCCTCCCGCAGGAGACCAGCGAACTCGGCGGCCCGGGCAACATGCTGAAGACCCTGGACCCCATCCTCATCACCATCATCGCCATGTCCGCGCTGGGCGTCTTCCTCGGCGCCATCTGCGGCGTCGTCCTGTACTGCGCCTGCTCGCAGGGCAGCATGACGGACAGGAACTTATCCGCCCTGGAGAACTATAACTTTGAGCTGGTGGACGGCGTGAAGCTAAAGAAGGACAAGATGAACGGGCAGACTAACTACTCAGAGGCGTGAGCGGGAAAATGAGCCGGAGCTCCGCGAACTCCTTATGGACACGTTGATGCGGCCAATCAACAGAGAGGGCTTGACGCCAACCAATGGGACGGCAGGGTGGGCCGAAAGTGAGCCGATGTAATTTTATTTCTCAGGAGCGGCAGTGGAAAGGACTGACCTGTAGGGGGCACTGTGTATAAAGAATCTGTACAGCAAAAAAAAAAGAAAAAGAAAAGAAAAGAAGAAGAAAATTCTATTTGTTTTTCGGCGTGCTTCGTTGATTTCACGTAATCACATGCTGGTGTTGAGACCAATTCAGATGAAAGTTTATGTACTTTTATGGAAAAATAAGATTCTTCTTTGTTGTTTTATTGTTAGTTTTTTTCAGATGCCATTGTTTCACAGAGAATGTGGAATTTCGCTTTTCTGATATCTGGCTCTTTAGCTGGCCATGCGTCCCTGTGAGCGTGTGAAAGTGTGCGTCGCATTCATATACATCCGCATATAAGGTGTGTATGAGTAAGTGTGGCTGTAGATGTGTGTGTGTGTGTGTGTGCATTACACTCGTGTTTATCTGTACACATGAAGTGCTAGCATCTTTCTGTGTGTGTGTGGAGCAGGTTCTGACCTGTTGACCTTGCGTCTAGTTCCGACAGTGCCTTTTTTTTCCCCCCCTCCAGTTTTTCTGTTGCCTTGTTTTCCCATCGCCCGGCGTTCCGTCCAGGGTTCCTACACTGAAGAAAAAAAAATCCACTTTTCCGGACTTGTTAGTGTTTGTAGTGTCCTGTCAAATATCATGTTGGTCTGTAGATGCCTTGATGACAGCCGCACTGACGCATACTTCAAATCTGAGTTGTACATTTCGGTTCTGGAAAGCAAAGAAGACGTGTAGGAGCCCTGAATGCCTCATTTCCACGGCACATGACACATTCAACATATTGTACATAGGTTTTAATATATTTGAGCGCCCTTTTCTATAACAAAGACGCCAGTGCCGCAGTATCCTTTCTCGTTGGAATCACCGATAATCTCCAAATTTGCAAAACCTGCCGTTTCCTCAACCAGCGGGACGTGGTTATCATTTTAAAAACAGGAGGAGTTTTTTTTGTACAGGGTAAAATGGACAACTTCAGCACCACAGAGATGCTGACAAGAGGAAAAGACGGATCAACGCTCCTCGCTTGGCGCACTGTTAAACTGTTAACCGCAAGTGTGCCCGGCGACTCTCTTCGGGAGCCTTTCATCAGGATGTAGAAGCTTTGTGAATGCTGATTGTCTCAAAAAGAAAAATCATGTTTGATGTTTGGTGTTGACTATCAGAGGACGAGCTGTAATAGAGCATGTTTAGCTGACCTAACAGGTGACAGAAACGCTGAGCATATTTTCTTCTTTCCCGTTAGTGTTTGCGAGCTAACCAGAGCAGAGACTAAACACAAATTCCTCCAAAAATAAACAGTGAATTCGTTGTCGTTTTTTTTTTTCTTTTTTATTTCAAGAACATCTGCAATTTTGCAGCTGAAAATTGCATCGAGTTCAGAAGTGCCAAAAGACTGCAGTTCTTCTAACGGCCACTAGAGGCTGGCAAGATGGCGACGACCGGGTACACCGCACTTGAGCTTCAAAACTGACCTTCAAGAGTTCTGTAGACGACATCACGCAGAGTTTGTCCACATTTATGTGAAGTCAGTTTTGAAATTTGGATTTAAAATGTTAATTTGCAAGTCAAACACTATTTTTTTTTTTAATCCGCAGCACAATCAGTTCATCATTTTCACTTAAAACTACATTATTATTAATACAAAATGACTCTAATCTGGATTTTTGAGGTAAAAATTAGTTTATAAAAAGAAAGAAAGAGAAGGGCATGTGCCAATAAAATTGCTTTTTTGTGTTTTAGCTTTTAGCTAAACATCTTGTGATGCTCGTCTCTCATTCGTAGCACTGCGTAAATGGGAGAACAGAAGTTTCACCCATCCCAAGAGCCAAGAATTACCTTTATAAATATGGCAATTCCTTCTTAATGCTTCTTTAAGTGGACTTACGGATTCTGTTTTCCCGCACCATGGAAGTCGCTGTCCTTAATTTTCTCTTTGGGCTCAGTTTTAATCCCACTTCTGTTTCTTCAGACTCACTGACTGTCACAGTTTTCCCGCCAAAAATGTTAACTACACATGTTTACAGCAAAAATAACCGGACAAGTTGACGGCCATGGCAGAATGCATCTCTTAATTAAGCTCCTTCCCCTTTAACCAAGAAAGGATGCTGTAGCACTCGACGTGAAAAACAAATGTTGCACTGATATATTTAAAATAAAAAAAGATAAAAAAAATCTTATGTGTTTATGATGTTGATTTGTGAGGAGAGAGGAAGGCGGACGGATGGAGAGGACAGTGTTATCGTTGCTTCTTTTTTTTGTTTTTTGTTTTAAACGCGGTTTCAGATGAGTGTGATAATTCTGAAATGTAAATTTACGGAGATGCTTTTCATTCTCGAAAAAGCCCACGCTGCATCTCTTGGAAGCGTAACAACTTTATTTACTTGGTATACTATCACCTTGTGTTTTTGTACCGTCACTGATGTACGTGCCATCGTTTTTTTTTGTTATTCTTTGAGAGAGATGTTTTATTTCCAGTACCGTTTCTGTAATTTTTTGCTGTTTCGAATCCAGAAAAAATAAAATAAAATACAAAGACAGATAATAAGGACGTTTTAAAACAAAAACGAACAAAAAAAATAAAAATGTAGAAAGCAGTGAGGCCTTACGTGACTAAAAGTATTGTTTGTACTTGGACTTTCTGGTCAGCGCCCAGACTCATCCGTCTCTGTTGTCTCAGACTCTCATCACTGACTATTACATTCCAAAGAATTGGATCAAATAAATGTTTTAAGTAAAACGCTGCGCCGATGTTTCTTTGTGTTAAACGGTTGCGAATCTCCACTTGTGTCTGTTCATAGAGAAAGTTTTGTCTTGATTGGAAAAGGGTTTTAATCGCACTTCTTTCTCAGAGCAGACATTTTGACATTTCACACTAGGTAGAACAACATATTAAACAAAAGTAAATGATGGCTCAGTTCTATTCAGTGTCCTAAGGCCCAAGGTTTGCCTTTAAAGAGACAAATTGGATCCAAAGGTAACTATTGATGTTAAATATTTTGCACTGTTTTCTGATAAAGGTTGCCAGATTGTGGAAAATCCCCTTCCAGCAGGGTATTTAATGCCTTGATGCTCAAGATTAAGCAGTCTCCTCTTTACACACAAGAACCTTAAAGGCCTAGCTCCATCCCGTCTCAAAGACCTCATAGTACCGCATCACCCCAATAGATCGCTTCACTTTCCAACTGCGAGTTTACTTGTAGTTCCTAGAGTTTCAGAAACTAGAATGGGCCAGCACTCTCTCTACTTTTAAAGTTAGTGTTAAAACATTATGACCACCTTCCTAATATCGTGTAGGTCTCCCTTGTGCCTCCACAACAGTTGTGACTCATCAGAGAATGGACATGGGCCTTCTGAGGGTGTCCTGTGGTGTCTGGCAACACAATGTTATTAGTGGGGGTTCTTTGAGGGGAGGGGCCTCTGTGGATCATCCCATAGTTACTTGATCAGTTTTGGATCTAGTGAATTTGGAGACCAGCTCAACACCTTGTGCTGTTCTTCATAGTTTTTTTTAGTTGTTCCTAAAGCTGGGGATCAAGGAATGTCATTGCTATGGGGTGGGGGTGGTCAGGATTTGGCTGTCCAACTTCACCTGAAGGACAAAGTGTCCACATTTTAGTCAGAAAGGACAGATGGTTTCAAATAGGAGTAAAGGAAGCACAACCCCTCTGGAAAAGAGGGGAGGTGGACTGACATACAGTATGATCTGCCGTCAGTTTACAACACAGTCTGAACGTCTGTCTCCAAGAACGCAAAAACACCTCAGAGACAAATTACCTCAAACCCTGGAGAAAAAAAAAATAAAGTGGGAAAAGAAGAATAGACCAAAACCTCTCATGATCCGGCCCCTAATTAAACATTTCAGGTTTTTTGTTTGGGCCAAAACTTAACAGGAAATGATTCGTTTTGCTCAGCTGCCTCTTCTCGTGGCTGCCAGGTTGCCAGGCAACCAGGAGGCTTAAAAAGGGCAGCAACTGAATGCGTTAATGCCACCTTGCATGCATGGCTGCTAATAGGGGAACCTTTGCCTGCGGACGGATGTGGAATAAGTGTATTTCTTTATCGTTAAGTGGCAAAATAACACAATACAGCATAGTTCAATGTTACATGTAAGATTAAGTGGAGATTGGATGGATGGAGTAGATACAGAATGATTTACCTTTTGCTTGTTTATGCACATAAAGAACATAATCTACATATTTATATTTTAAAGAATCAATGAAAACAGCTCGACTGCACAGTGTCTGTGTTGTGCCTTGCCATGCCATGCTGTGCACACAAGGTGGCAGTGTTGTCCCTGCAAACCTCTTCTCTATGGCAGTAACACATGATTCACAGCTCCACTAACTCAATGAGTCACTGTTCTCTGTTTAGGCCTCGGCCTTGTGGCTTCGGTGTAGGTGAGGTTTCCGGCTTACTGCTCTGCCACTGTGCCACATTCACCTTGGTTGACTTCACCACAAAGAAGCACAATTCACTTTATAACATAGCCTGTTGATTTGATCATGTTATCCAGTGCCTTTAACACCTCTGAATTCCTGTAGTTCTCTGATGACTCTGCAGTGGTTGGGTGTATTAGAGACGGACAGGAGGTGGAGTATAGGACACTGATCGGAGACTTTGTGGAGCGGTCCCAGGCAAACCACCTCCTCCTGAATGTGGACAAAACCAAGGAGCTTGTTCTTCAGGAAGAAGAGGACACCAGCAGATTCCCCTGACTGGTTCAGGGTATCTTAAAAGCAAACACAGTCCAATGTCTTTGCATTTCCCCCAAGTAAACTGCAAACGGTCTGCACTTACATCTCACCTTTCCACCTCAGGGGTCACTATCTTGCCCAAGAGACACTCCAGCATATGGATGGGGTGGGGATCACACTGCCAACCCTGCAATTAATGGACAACTGCTCCACCTCCAGTGTGTCCACCCAACAAAGAAATTGCACTCTGACTGTCACTGTTTTTTTTTTTTTTTTTTCCTGTGTTATAAATATGTGCGAGACTGAAACTGATCACAGAGGACTCAGTAAGCTCTCACCGGATGGATTATCAGAGGTATTTAGCAGGGTGATATATAGATAGATGTGCGCTGATGTAAAGATGTAAAATGGAGATGGTGACTTCATGTCTAGGCCAGCTGCCAGCACCGGCTGCTGCATGCTTGTCACAATTAGGCTCAGTGTTGGAAGCTGGACACTAGGAAATGTCCTTTTTAACATATGTGTGTGTCCAGTGTTTTGGAAAATAGAGGTCAGCAAAACAAGTTAAAGCTGAAGAGCAGGACTTTTAAATATAAATGAACTTGGAGTAAGGGAAAGGTTACCAATGTAACTGTGGTTCTATGAATACACTTTCTTCAGCTGTAGCGGCCTACAGCAACAAGGAGTAAGGAAGAAGTTACTAATGTAACTGTGGTTCTTTGAATACACTTTCTTCAGCTGTAGCGGCCTACAGCAAATCGGAGTAAGGGAAAGGTTACCAATGTAACTGTGGTTCTATGAATACACTTTCTTCAGCTGTAGCGGCCTACAGCAACTAGGAGTAAGGAAGAAGTTACCAATGTAACTTTGGTTCTATGAGTACATTTTCTTCTGCTCTAGTGGCCTACAGCAACTAGGAGTAAGGAAGAAGTTACCAATGTAACTTTGGTTCTATGAGTACACTTTCTTCTGCTGTAGCGGCCTACAGCACCTAGGAGCAAGGAAGAAGTTACCAATGTAACTTTGATTCTATGAATACACTTTCTTCGGCTGTAGCGGCCTACAGCAGCTAGGAATAAGGAAGAAGTTACCAATGTAACTGTGGTTCTATGAATACATTTTCTTCTGCTCTAGCGGCCTACAGCAACTAGGAGTAAGGAAGAAGTCACCAATGTAACTGTGGTTCTATGAATTCACTTTCTTTGGCTGTAGCGGCCTACAGCAACTAGGAGTAAGGAAGAAGTCACCAATGTAACTTTGATTCTATAAGTACACTTTCTTCTACTGCAACTAGGAGTAAGGAAGAAGTTACCAATGTAACTGTGGTTCTATGAATACACTTTCTTCTACTGTAGTGCCCTACAGCAACTTGGAGTAAGGAAAAGGTTACCAATGTAACTGTGGTTCTATGAATACATTTTCTTCAGCTGTAGCGGTCTACAGCAACTAGGAGTAAGGAAGAAGTTACCAGTGTAACTGTGGTTCTATGAATACACTTTCTTCGGCTGTAGCGGCCTACAGCAACAAGGAGTAAGGAAGAAGTTACAAATGTAACTGTGGTTCTTTGAATACACTTTCTTCAGCTGTAGCGGCCTACAGCAAACAGGAGTAAGGGAAAGGTTACCAATGTAAATGTGGTTCTATGAATTCACTTTCTTCAGCTGTAGCGGCCTACAGCAACAAGGAGTAAGGAAGAAGTTACTAATGTAACTGTAGTTCTTTGAATACACTTTCTTCAGCTGTAGCGGCCTACAGCAACTAGGAGTAAGGAAGAAGTTACCAATGTAACTGTGGTTCTTTGAATACACTTTCTTCAGCTGTAGCGGCCTACAGCAACTAGGAGTAAGGAAGAAGTTACCAATGTAACTTTGGTTCTATGAGTACATTTTCTTCTGCTGTAGTGGCCTACAGCAACTAGGAGTAAGGAAGAAGTTACCAATGTAACTTTGGTTCTATGAGTACACTTTCTTCTGCTGTAGCGGCCTACAGCACCTAGGAGCAAGGAAGAAGTTACCAATGTAACTTTGATTCTATGAATACACTTTCTTCGGCTGTAGCGGCCTACAGCAGCTCGGAGTAAGGAAGAAGTTACCAATGTAACTGTGGTTCTATGAATACATTTTCTTCTGCTCTAGCGGCCTACAGCAACTAGGAGTAAGGAAGAAGTTACCAATGTAACTGTGGTTCTATGAATTCACTTTCTTCGGCTGTAGCGGCCTACAGCAACTAGGAGTAAGGAAGAAGTCACCAATGTAACTTTGGTTCTATGAGTACACTTTCTTCTACTGCAACTAGGAGTAAGGAAGAAGTTACCAATGTAACTGTGGTTCTATGAATACATTTTCTTCTACTGTAGTGCCCTACAGCAACTTGGAGTAAGGAAAAGGTTACCAATGTAACTGTGGTTCTATGAATACACTTTCTTCAGCTGTAGCGGTCTACAGCAACTTGGAGTAAGGAAGAAGTTACCAGTGTAACTGTGGTTCTATGAATTTGATTTCTTCGGCTGTAGCGGCCTACAGCACCTAGGAGTAAGGAAGAAGTTACCAATGTAACTGTGGTTCTATGAATGCACTTTCTTCGGCTGTAGCGGCCTACAGCAACTAGGAGTAAGGAAGAAGTTACCAATGTAACTGTGGTTCTATGAATGCACTTTCTTCGGCTGTAGCGGCCTACAGCAACTAGGAGTAAGAAAGAAGTTACCAATGTAACTTTGGTTCTATGAATGCACTTTCTTTGGCTGTAGCAGCCTACAGCAACTAGGAGGGTATTACAAGTTACTAATGGAACTTTGGTTCTATGAATTCACTTTCTGGAAGCATCTACAAACGACACTCTAGATAAAATCACTTAGGGAAATGATCACAGCCTCACATAGATACACGCATGAGTTTGCACCGGCATGCAGGTTCAAGCACTGTTAGCTGCTGAAAGGATTAGGTCTGCATTCTTGATGGTGTGCAGTATTGGGTAAATGTTCCTCCAGGCCAGAACTGTATCACGCAAGCACGTCACCACAGCAACCAGAAAAAAATATTCAAGGGGAACTTGCATTGCTTTCTCAGTTTGCAAAGGAAACGAAGCTGAGCGAGCGCAGCAGACCTTTAAAAGAACGTGGTAAACGCTGTGGTTGTTTACCTAAAATACTGTGACGCAAAACATTTCAACATGTAGGAGCTCTGTGTTCACATATTGTCAGCAAGAGGTGCTTGAAATATTAGAAAATGTGCAAACTGCTGCATGCTGCTAATACTGTATTTGTATAATGACGGAGGCATAAGCTAAGATAAGATAAGCTAAGATAAGCCAAGATAAGACTTTAAGGAAATTTAGGTGTTACAGCGGCAGTGCATACCGTGCAAAAATACAAGTTAGATAAAAAACAGAATATAAAATATAAGATATAACAGTGTAAAGAGCCGCTGAGCGAGGCACCTAACCCCCTGAACTGCCATCAATTATATAGCAAAGTGAAATATATGCATCTGAAATGAAAAAAAAAAGTGCTTTTAAATGCAATGCTTTGATAAATGTAGATTTTCTTGGTTGGTTAGTGTTTAAAAAGTAAAATGTTAATATATATTTGCAGCCTTTTACTCTGCAGCCTCCATGTAGTGTTTTTTTTTTTTGCGCGTGCGTGTATGCGCGCGCATGCACCACATCCGAGGTGAGCACGGGTTCATTACTCTTCGGTGTGTTTGTTCCTTTGCCCTGTGTGTGCCGCGGCCCTTCCTGTGTAGGCGGGGTCTAAAAAGAGGAGAAGGGGTGGTCTGTTGGAGTGCGGCATTAAAAAAAGAAGAAAAAAAAAAAACGACTATCCAGCAGCAAGCACCAGAGCCACGACTCTAACTAACGTGTTCGTGCGACTCCTTTATCCGTTTCTGGTTTATAACACAGGGGGGATAAACGTTAGCTCCACCCGCCTTTTTAATCGGTAATATCTCTGTGAGCGGTGCGGGCTGTTAGTTTAAAACAAAGCGGACCATCTTCTTCAACGGCTCAACGGCTGTCTTCGCCTCAGTAACCGTTTTTTTTTTCTTCTTTTACATATCGTTTAAAGAAGACACTTTCCAGGAGGCAAATGTCCATTTAAATCTGCCAAACCATCAGTAAAGAATCATCTCAAGGTGAGTGCTGTTATTTTAACCCACATTTGTCACATTCAAACGGTCTGCCACGCGTGAAAAGGCTGAAACCACCAGTGGAAATGACAAAAGGGTAGAAAGGCGAGGAATGCTATGTCTTCAGGGGCAAACTTTGGGTGTGGATTAACGACAGCTAGCTAGCGGATGGTAGACACTTACACCCTTAGACACGGGTTTTCAACAGCAAGGCTTTTGGAAATGTTGTCATATATATTAAATAACCCAGTCGAGGAATCTTAATTTGGGCTTTGTACGGAAGGTAGGCCAAAAAAAAAAAAAACAACAACCAAAGAGGGCAGTCTGGGTGGCTGAAGACTGGTGGAAGAGGACATTTTTAATCATGTTAGCCATCATCTCTAAGTCAGAGCCAACAGAGAAGCTTTTACGGGACAGTCTTGGTGTTTAAAACTAAAGCGTTGGGTGAATTTACCTTATTTATCCTCTTAGAAGTGCTTTTATCGTGGCTGCTTTAAATGTTGCTGCCACTTAAAGCTCTTTAAGAAGACTTTTTATTTGGTGAAACACACGTTTTAATGTTCTTTTTGTGACTGTTCTCCATGTCAGTGCCATTTTTAGCTCTAAAATTATAATACAGAGGCTTTAACTGGGCTTCGTTCAGGCTGTGAGCTAGACTAGACATTTTTAATCGTGTTAGCCATCATCTTGAAGCCTTTTTGAAGATATCTTGGTGTTTAAAACTAAAAGGTTGGGTGGCTTCTTTGAATGTTACAGCCACGTTAAGCTCTAAAATCATATAACTGTCTTCTTGAAGTACAAACATATACTTTTACAACTCTGTGGGAGGTCTTGAGTGTTTTTTTTTTTCTATTTCAACTCCTAAATCCTAATACACAAGCTTAAACTGTGTTTAATTCAGATTTTAAGCCATCATTATACAGTATTTATCACGTTAGCCATCATCTTAAAGTCCAGACTCCCACAACGGAGGCTTTTACAGACATCATTTTATGGAGAAGTAGTGATTTTATTGTGACTATTTTGAATGTCGCTTCCTTTTTAAGCTCTAAAATCACACTTCAGTGACTTAAACCGTCTTTGGTTCACTTCAATCTGACTTACTTCGTAGATTTCCCACAATAACATCCATTTGTCCACAAAAGTCACGACTTGCGGACAGTATCCTGACAGAGACCACAGCTGGTCTTCACATTATGGACTGTGTAAACTGTGATTGAGGGCCCTGTAAGTCCAGGACATCTTGCTGGTTAACCAGAGTCTCTTGTTGAGCCTTGCCCACAGCTGTGATTAAGAGACTGCAGTATGTAAAAGTTGGACAAGACTGGTCCTGCCTGCCTGCCTCGCTCGCTTCCTGTAAAGGAACTGTAGCCTCAGGGTGTTATTTTTCTTCCCCCGTTCTCTGGTGAATTTAAAAGTTAAAACCAGTAATCTGTGCTCACCCTGCTCTCTCTGCAAGGCCTAATATAGTGACACGGGAATAAATAATTACCGCCCTGGCTTGCCTTATAGATGGCATTGTAATAACATAGCCACAGTGTCAAATCAAAGTGCGAAAAACACACACATGTGTTTGATGTCGCACAGTGCATGCAGATAATACACACCAGGCCTGGTAATTGCAGACATAAAGGGGAGATGTGTCTGGCGACTGCTCCCGGTGCATCTCTGAGTCACTTCCCTTAGTTACATTGTTGTGTTGTTTGAGCTAGCTAGGAGTGTCCCGGGGCAGTTTCAAGGGTCACTTTGTGTTACTCAGCACTAGGCTTTTACCCCCCCCACTGACTGGTCAGATATGAGGCATTGATGACGAGTCTTCCGGTGATAGACGTTCTCACAGCAGAGAAAAGATCCCAAATGCCTGAGAAGAGGAGTCATGATACACAAGAAGGTTGACAGATCAGCTGTAGTTGCTCTAATTTAAAAGACCTACGTGAATCACTTTATTTACAGGGTTGTAAATGAAAGGCAGCCTTGGCTCGCTCTTAACGCAGAGCTTATTTAAGATCGCTCCGGTCGTGACATGGAAACGAACTCGTGTGACATCAGGCCGACTGACTTCAAGTTGGAGAGAAAAGAGAAATAATAGCCCCTCCACATTTCAGTGGCCTCGTTTTCCGTGACATAGTATGGAGTTTGTTAAGCTGGAATGCATTATCTCATCTTTCCGAGGCAGGCTGGGAGATCGGGATCGCCTCCATATGACGGGCATACCCCCCCACTCGTGTCCCACAGTTCGTTCTACAGGTTTAAAATGGATTTAACTGTTTCCAGGACACCATTTTGTGTCTGCTCAGTCTGTCAACGTGTATGAGAACTTCCCAAATTGATTTAAGACGTTAAAAACACACGTTAAACACGCTAGACACATGTCAGAATGATCACATCTCGTCTTTCGCGTCGCTGGTGCTGGAAATGTAGAATACCAGGATGTTAAAGTCTCGTCCAAACAAACAACAAACCTTTTTCATGATTCTTTTAACAATTTTTATAGTCAGCTGGTTGTCAGTTGGTTAAATTATGGACACCAGAACAAACACATTCCCTCTTTGATGCCTTTGTCCCAAAAAAACACCAGTTCAGCTGTTTTCAAGCCGTTTAGCCTGACACTGCTTTGAGATTTATGTCAAACCTCATGGCAGATTGTGGATGCATAAAGCAGATACTACTATTCGTAGGTTGGGTTTCCTTTAATCATGCTGTGTTTGCAGCCATAAGCGAAAAGGACTTCCTGATGAAAATCCTGTCGAGAGGGAGACGAGCGTTTCCCTGGGCGTGGTTTAATTAAGGAAATGGACGGGGAGTCACGCCGCGTTGTTTGTGGACCTAATGGACCGAGAGTGGACTGTGACTTTCTGCAGCAGGTGTGGGCCGGCTGCCTGACCGACTGGGTGGCAAACAGAGCTTCGAGGGGGGGGGGGGGGGGATGGGAGGGCACTCGGCTTGTTCTGTGGACGACCAGATGACCCACCGAGCAAGAACAATGCAGACTTGTGCTCGGCACCACCTTTGACGCAGAAGATCTGAACGCTGTAGTGCAACATTCATCGTTGATACAGCTGTCAGTTCCCAAAGCTACATGTGGAAGTGGTTAGGCTTTCACTTTGATATGAATTATTGATATTAAACAATAAAATTATGCACTTATAGGAAAAAGTGCTCATTTTAATGCTCTTAGAAAGGATTTTTGTCTGCGTCAGTACCACTTATAGCTCTAAAATCATAATTCAGTAGCTTAATCTGACTGTGATCAGTTACTAACCATTTTTAATCACGGTAGCTATTATCATTAAGTCAAAATATAGTAACACAGAAGCTTTTACAACTGTAGCTTGGTGTTTAAAACTAAAATGTTGTGTAAATGCATGTTTTCAGTGCTCTTAGAAGTAAAAAATGCATATTAAACGGCATAATTTTGTACATATAGACAAGGCAAAAAGCTGGTGATGGACTTAAGCCCGTTTAAAATATGAAGTGATTTGCTTGTCGGCCATCACTTTGTAGCTGAGGCTTGACAATCATCTCACAGGCTCTGGTTCCCTTGGTAAGCCTTTCAAAATATATTTCTCATCCCGAATGTTTACAAGGGAGACGAGGAGAATATAAAAAAAAAATATATTGCTCCTCCTGTATGGACGGAGCTGGCTCTTCTTACTGTCTTAATGCGCTCTATTTTGATCCAAGCCATCATTTACCATCAAACGTGGTACATTTGATGCTACTCCCGGACAGTGTTTCCTTGGTCTATGTTTGGGGAACTCCAGTTTAGTCCATCTTGGTACCCGCCTATTTCTTGTCACCAAAGGTTTGTCGCCTAT
This sequence comes from Chelon labrosus, assembly GCF_963514085.1. Lineage (NCBI taxonomy): Eukaryota > Metazoa > Chordata > Actinopteri > Mugiliformes > Mugilidae > Chelon > Chelon labrosus. Next base: position 24,138,413 of record NC_140342.1, on the reverse strand, counting down.
CACCACTAAAACATCCATATCATTAATCGGCATCTTTTCCTGTAAAGCAGCAACGTATTTCAGTTCAGTCTGACTTTTTTGTTTCCCACAACATTGATTTGTAAACCAAACTTGTGACTTGTGGACATTGTGTCCTGAAATCAAATTAGATCCGAAACAGTTTGTCAAGTAAGTGTGGCTAGAATGGTAGTGATGTATATGATAAAACCGCAGTTATTTCAGGGTTAGATGCACAACATTAACTGCTGTCTAGTTTTCTCAGTTGTGAAATGTTTTTTTCTTTCGTCTTTTGTGGTGGGAAACTCTTTCGGTTGCACTAAACAAGCATTTTTAAGACCGAACCTTGGGATTTTGAAAGTTGTTCTCTAGTTTTTCACATTTATTAACAAATATTTGCGTAACTAATAAAATAAAAAACAAATGCAAGCGTGGTTTTGGATGCTTTTGCTTACTTATACCATTTAGCCACAGTTAGCTCCACAGCAAGAGATCAAAATACAGAAAATTGTACGGCCGTATATTCAGTTATAATTTAGAGTTAATGGATTGAATTGTGTAGGGGCGAGGTGTTGGGAAAAAGAGAAGTTCAAAAGACGACACTACCATGTGGGAGTCGGGGCAATATGCACTTCTGTTTTCACAAGGACAAAATGTGAGCCACACAAACCCTTCTGCTACACAGTGTGGTTAACCTCGATCTGCAAGAAACAAGAAACCATCGAGGAAGCTGCTAGAGTTGTGGTATTTTTTATTTTTTTTTTTGCAGCACAAAGGTGACACGTTGGCATCTGTTCTGTTGATATATTTCTATCGTGTGAACTGTTGTAAGAAGAGTTCGTCAGAGGAAGCTGTGCATCAGCAAAACACATAAAGCAGGAAGCTGTTTGTGCATATTACTCTGCATATCAGGGTTTTTGGATTTACCATGACCTGGATGACTGAGAACCTTCACAGACAGATTGTTTAAGGTTGACACTGAGGAACATGCAGGGGTTCTAATAACTTATTTTATGCCTAAAAACATAACCCTTTTTTTTTTTAAAGAAGCACGGCTCTGTTCCATAAGTCATAAACTCTTCCACATGGAGGAACATTTGTGGGCCTGTTTGTTGAGGCGTGGTCGTCCACAGTCTCGACGTGGACTTTGTTAGGGGACTCTAAACGCTCACACATGTGCTTTGCTCTACCTTTAGGCAACGGCAGGCCTGTCTGTTCACAGCTGTGTGCAGCAACGAGCCACAGACGGGTCAGGGAGGTCAGATAATCTCCTGAGGTGTGTTTTTGTCCTTAATCAGCTCTTTCACTTGACGAAACCCACATAATTGACCAGGGTGCTTTGTGAACGTGTCTGTTCTGCCTTTAACTTTAAGTTACATTAAGTAGTTACTGGTGCAGTAGACGAGTACCATGGCCACGCTGAAAGGAAGTCTCCAACCTCAGATGAATGATTGTTGAATGAGAGGTAAATAAAAAAAAAAAAAGTGGTGGCGACACATGTCTGCACAGTCTGTTGTTTGAGTGTCAAGCTGACCTTCAAGTAGAGAAACAGTAGAAGAAACCTCCTGTGACTTTTGAAAACATAGGATTTATTGTTGCATCAGGCTGCAGTCATTTTCACTAGAGTGGAGTTAATCCTCGCTATAAAAATGCCATTTCATATCTGTAATATTGTGATTACTATTCTGGAAAATCAGTGTTTAACATTTTGCAAACAAAATAACAAGCAGTCTGTTTCTGGTTGATGCCACGTGTCAAATACCTGGAAAAACACAGAAACAAAGACTGATCTGTATAAACTGATCTAAATGATGCAGCAACGTAGTGGCTCAGTAGGTAGAGCGGGTTGTCCACGAACCAAAGGGTTAGCGGTTCGATCCCCGGAACGTGCCACATGCCGAAGTGTCCTTGAGCAAGACACTGAACCCCTAGTTGCTCCCAGTGCGTGGCACTGGTGTGTGAATGTGTGTATGCTTGTGTGAGCGAATGGGTAGATGTGTCTGAGACTGTAAAGCGCTTTGAGTGCCAATAGGTAGAAAAGCGCTATATAAAAGCAAGGCCATTTACCATTTACCATTTATAATGGACTGTCTTTGTCTAAGATGTTTTTAGGAACCATATTCTTACAATATGTATGTCATTATCGTCTAGCAATGCAGAATGCTTCTTACACCATAAAGGAATACCACTTGTATAGTAGTAGTACATCAGTGTGACCCTGATCCCTGATCCCTGAGGCCTGAGGCCAACTTTCAGACTGCAGATTGAATCAAAACACCTCTGACCTGTCTGATGCTGATGGCAAACACTGGACCATGACAACAAGTGGAGGACGGAGTTTCAGTCGACTCTTCCCTGAAGCTTTTTTAAGAAATTCCTGATGGCATTTGGGTGGTCTAGTAGCCTAGAATCTAGACGCGCCCCTAGCGGCAGCAAATTACATTTGACCTGCGACCATAAGTTCCGTGAATTACGCGTGAATTCCCCCCATCCTGCTAGAACTACCAGAGCGATGGCTGCTGCTAGCGAACAACTTTCTTTCTAATCGGCTTTGGCCGCCGCTCTGAAAGACTTGAAGTTAAGCTTTTCTCTGAGAAAGGAACTCTCTTTTCCGTCGCTCTGACTACGTCACCGTCTTCGTTGCTCTGATTGGTTGTAGCGCTATCCTATTGCGTGGAGAGGGAGTTTGAAAGACAACCGTTTATCCCCCCCCTCCGGTTGAGCCCCGTCTATGGAGAGTGCCCAGACCCTACATTTAATGTGGATCTGGCTCGTCTGGCTCGTCAGGCTCGTGGTCTAGAGCAGTGGTTCCCAAAGTGGGTGGCGCGCCCCCTAGGGGGGGTCGCAGAGCCATTGCAGGGGGGCCGCAGGGCGCGGATCGTATTAGAGGGTGACAATTTTCCGGGACGCCCGCGAGTTGTGATATTCCAGCGGGTGTCCCGCGGTACGGGAGTCATTTTCACAGGACGGAGCCGGAAAATAAATAAAAAAATGACGCTGCAATGCGGTGAGTGCGCCCAATTTTAGACAACAACATGGGGAGCGGGACGGGATTTAGGAGTCTTTCCCTCGGGATTTCGCGTGAAGATTTTCTCATGTACCAACGGGGGGTCCAAGCAGAGAAAGTTTGGGAGCCACTGGTCTAGAAGGTCACAACACACCCATTGTGTATGGGTTTGTTGACATCGTTCTGTAATTACTCCACTAGAACATTAGTCAGCTGTCTTGATTATGTCTGTTTACTTAAAACAGTGGTGACTGGGACTGAGCGAATGTTGAGCAACAGTTATTTTCACTGGAAATCACCGCAAAGCAAAAAAAAGAGAAGACGTCTGAGTCGAGGCAGGAGGGAGAATGTTTGGTAGCTGATAGACGTGGTGGTGGTGGTAAAGCGTTTTTAGTCGTCAAATCGTAGTTGCAGGTTGCGTCTGGGGAGGAGCATTTTATTTTAGTACTTACTTGATATAAATCTGGTGCAGAACAAAAAAAAATTGGCTTAAGACTTAAGAGCCATAGCGATCGATGCTTTGTGCTACTACAACCACAGGTCTTTTATTTGAGAGATGTCTGGCCGACCGCCGTTTCAGTTGCCGTACGTGTTCTGGAAATATGCTGAGCAGCTCTGGCTATTATTAACAGAAGCTGGATCGTAACGAAACATGGTGACACTAACACTGAGCACCTCTGTCTTCTCCAACCTTACCATACAAAGTCATGGCCACATACAGTTTATCCCTGTTTGTCTAAATATTAGTCTCTCGGCTCCTTTATTGGGACTGCTCACACGCTGTGGTATCTGCTGAGGTGAAGACGAGGGTTAAGAACATGTCTGTGAAAGAAAGCTGACGACACTTCCTGCACTTCTATTGTAATACATTCATGAGATTTCAATACATTCATATCTCCACAAGTTGTTCTTCCTTTTTTTTTTTTTAAAGCAGTATAGTTGAGGGACCAGACAGATCATCATGCCCCGAGATTTATACCACAAATGTCTGCGACTAATGGAGAGTCTGAATTCCTTCCAATCTGTCAACTCTGTGCAATTCGCTGCCCCGTTCAGGCCAAACCCCAGAGCGGTAAACAGAGCGGCTCTTTAAGAATGCAGGGGTGGAGCCGTCGGGGCGTAGAAACCCTTCGCAGTCGGTGTGGGTTTTAATTTTATGAAGACTTTTTGTGTTGTTGTGCGTTTAACTCTCGGTTTACAGCTTAGCGTCAGGTTTAAGAAGCTAAACGAAAATTACTCTGCAGCTTGTTGTTCATTTTTAAAGTTTAATTCACCTTAACTATCTGAACACCATCATGTTTTTCTTTCTTTCATATCAGTATCATACTTTATGGAAAAACTTGCGTTTAAGTCGGTCATAAGGACTCATTTCACAGGATGTGTTTTTTTTTTTTGTGGCTGCAGCACACGTTTTCTCACGCTGTATTTCACCCCTTCTTAAAACTACTTAACTGTATTTCCGTTGTGTAAACAAACAACAACAAAACAGGCTATCTTGGAGCAGAACTGTCGACTTGGCTGCTGTGAAAACAGGATATTTCCTACGCGTGCCTTACTGGGTCAAACACACACAGAACGCCATGGTCTGAGTCTGAGGACTGGGCAGCCAGTCAAGGAAGTGTGTCACTGGAGTTGTGGGGAATATGGCAGACGCTCAGTAAGAGGGAATGAAACGGCCTGACCAAATATGGGAATGTGAACACACCTACCTCTTCTCTTTTGTTGAGAAGAAAGGCTCTTCAGATTTTTATCTTTGCTTACTTCTGTTGTGTGTGGTGTGAGGGCATCGTAGGACTGAATAATGATAAACCACAGTTTATTCCTCTCTGTGGTCGTATTGGCATTAGAGATACCGCTGTTGGAGTCATTACATGTCTGCTCTTAGTCATCATGAATCACTTTCTGATAAGACTTAACAAATTGTGTAAAGGCTGCTATTAGTTGGTGGGTAAATCATTCCCAAATTTGAATTTGGGTGTAGCGACAGGACGAGACTAGTAGTGATGTGTTGATAAGAAACCACAGAGTGCTGAATTCAAACCTTGAGCAGATTGATGTGGGCTGTTATAAGTTTAAACTACTCTCAGCTTTAAGGCAACACGACCAACTGGAGCGACTAATGCGGATGATTGGGAGTTATGAGTCAACCGTTTATGGCCGGGACACGTCTCGCCCCTTGACTCGGCGTGCTTATGGCGAGCTTGGAGCATTGGGCGAACCCAGATGTAGCATTAGCGTTGTTGGTGGTATTTTCTTTTCAGACAAAAGAGCGGTGGCATTAAGAAGAGCTAGCTCCATTCATACACTAAAACTGTTTTCTGAAGCGTGGGCTTCATGTGGTAATCTAGATTGTATTTTTGTGGAGACCATCTGTTTTGCAATTATTGCTTTGAAGATGAAAGATGGTTTAAAGGAACCGTATGTAAGAAATGTATTTCAATTAATCATAAAATGGCCCTGATATGTCACTAGACATGAAGAAATCATGTTCATTTCAAATACTTATATCACTGACAACAGTGGTCCGGCCAGGATATTGTCATTTAAAAGTGAAAGTTGCTCCCCTCAACTGATGTTGATGTTGTCATGTTGTGTTTTGGCCTGAGGCGCCACCCTCAAGCTATCTACCAATCACGAAGTCAGTAGAGTTTCGTCTTACGGGTTGCCAGCTCTGCTCTAGTTACCACAGCTGCAGCTACGAACGTGTCGGATAAAACATGTATAACGTTACGAAACCTAAAAGACCTCGTTATGAATCCGAAACACGTCGTGACAAAGTCCGGAATTGACCCTCGACTTTTGGATGCTATATTCTACCATGTTTGTTGGTATAGGCTAAAAGCCCCGTGCTTCCGTACATATAGACAGTGGATTTTCCGTGGTCGCCCGTGCTAAATGCGTTCATAAAAAGCTTTATATCGCACCACTAGCAGGGTATGAAAACAATCTATGTTCCGACTCTACTCAATCTATGTTCTTTACGAAATATTTGGCTAATCGCCATTAGTACATTTTTGCGATACATAATTACTTCGCAAAACTTCTCTCATGAAGCATAAACTTTATTAACAGAAAAAAAAAAACCTTACTGTGTAGGACTCGTCACTTGCCATTGGAAGCTCCTTGTAGCAGCCTACGTTCCTGCTGGATCCTGCAGCTTAGCTGGCAACCTGGAGTCAGGGGGGAGGGGGAGGGGATACACCGTTCTACAGTATTTTGAAAGTGATTGCAGTACCAGTTTTGGCCACAATCCTACATACGGTTCCTTTAAGATCGTGTGCTGTGTAGCTGAATTGCAAAACATACTGGACTAAAACCTGGTTTAAAAAAAAAAAAAAAAGAAGATCATCTAACATGGCTGTGTTTGAGGTGAAGGGCAAATAACCACACTTACTTGTGTTTGCGCAACTATACAGGTGTATATATAACTACACAGGAAACTATAATGGGTGTGATCCCTGGTGTTGCTTCCGTGCCACATTAAACCTTGTGACTGCAGTACATGCTTACTTCAGCTGTCACCTATTGTTTCATGCATTTTCTTCCATAGCGTTGAAAACATATGTTGCATATAAGTTGTTGCTTTAACCCAAGTGGTGAGTTACGTTGTGTTTCGTTTCACAGATGGATCTGCGGCTACTTTTAATAGCGACGCTATCGGCAGTCCTGTGTGGCAGCTGGGCTCAGCAAGGTAAGCTTGTCTAGTTTTGCTTTGTTGTTCTTATCACGACTGTAAAATATTAACTAACTCTAGTGTTGTTTTCAGGTACGACACACACCACGGTGTTCGTTCCTCCCCTTCAGACTCCATTGATTATTATTCTTTTGAATGTTTTAGACACAAGTTTTCAATCATAGTGGTTGAATTTCATCCATTTTTAGTCTTTTAAATATTTTTCCTGGACTTAATGACCATGTTGGTTGTCTTGGTTTACTCTGGGAGACTTTTTTTACAAGATGAAGTCATTGCTTGGTGAGCTGCCTGGAGCTTTTCCCAGCATGACTCAGTTTTTGTGAACGGGGAAGGTTGTGTTTTTCGGCCAAAAGCTGGTTTGAGTTAGTGACCTAATGGAAACAAAGAACTGTCCTGGCTAAAAAGAACTTGTCTCTTTTCAGAGGGAAGCATATGCATCAAGGCCAACGCACAGTCATGTGGGGAATGCATCCAGGTCTCTGAGACATGTGGATGGTGCACAGATGAAGTAAGTTGGGATCGGTGAGCTGATCGCTTTAACGGTTTTAACCTTTTATTCTTGGCATGACGTTATACAGCCTATATAGTCTCTGTCAAGAATAATTTACAACACTGTCACCATTGACATTTCAAACATATCTGTATAAACAAATACATTCCACATTTAGGTTTCTTTTAGGACAGCGATTTACATCTCTCAGACTTAAAATCACACAACTTGTTCTTACCCCATAAATACTTTAGGAGTTAAGAGATTAAAGAGTTCTTGTTCATGTTTGCCTTCCAGCCAGAGACGACTAAAACCACAACTGCTCCATTAATTGCAAACATCAGTGCTGTTGCTTCTTGTCTTGACTGGAAACCTGCACTGAATGAAGTCGTTTAGTTTGATGTCTTCAGCTCCTGACACGAGCTTTCTTGCTGTGGTGGCAACCAACCACGGTGTTAGACAAGAGCGGCTTACAGGATCATGAACGTGAGGTTGAAGCGAGACCTTCTGTCACTCCTTCACAGCCGGGACGTATCAGTCGCCTGATGGTTAAAACCAGTAGCAACAGACAATGGATGTGGACCATATTAATACTTTTCGAACCTAATCCGAACTTCTTTTAACATGAATTCTTTGAACTATTTAAAACAACCTAATGATAATATTCATCACAAAAGTGTAGACCTAACTGAGAAACAAGTTTACTGTGTTCTATAAGTAACTGGCAAAGACAGTGTTAGGTTTAATTTACCTTCAGTGGCTTGAATGGATTTATCTGCTCAAGGTTGCGTCCACCTTCTTACATGGTTAATGTTTATAAGGCTATATGTGCAGAAACAACCTGCTTATCAACTTACAATACTCTGAGAAGTAGCGCTGCCGTGCTAGCCATTAGCATCTGCTCTGGAGAGTCTTTGAGTTCTTGTTTGATGAGGACACAACAACGACTCCCAGTCCACCAGCCAACCATCAGATGAAAGCCACTGTAATATTCCTAATACTATATCTATTATATCTATATATTTGGACACTAACATAATTAGAGAACTTGATGTGATGTGTTGTTGGAACCCTTATCCACATCACAAATGTTTTTTCTTTTGGACCATCAGTAGCCCCTGAATATCTTCTCAGTAAAGTTACATTAACTGGATCAGTGAGACTTCATTGGAAAGCTTGTCCCTGTAATTTGATCTAATGACTAATTTGAGTCTTTCAGCGAGCAGGTAAAAACATCTCAGGGTTTGGTGTTTTTTGTCGATTGTGTGTACGTCAAGACGGAGCTGCATTCCTGTTAAGTCTTGTCTGTACTTTGCAATCAGACTGACGTGTGATATCCACCACTGAACTTAAGACATTACAAAATGATTGCAGGTTTTCGTACAGACATGTTTGCTTTTTTCTTTTTTACCAGAAAAGGTTAGGTTTTAACCTGAGCAGTTGGACCATAAAAATGCTCTGAAAGTAGTATTTTCCGTTTTAAAATAACTAAACTGAATCTTTCTCTGTATGTCATGCTGTTTTCTGAACACATCCTGCCAACTCCATAATCTCATTTGGTTCTGTTAACCAGATTTTATCTGCTGCGTGCTGTGTGGGCACTATTTTTGTTTTGACGGACTACATTGTCGCGAGTTCTCCTACATTTAGTTTCATGTACGTTTAATTTATATTCAGGCCTCCAAATGGATCATCTATTCCTGTTTGATTTCAAGCAGGAATTCAGGTTCCTTCTGGGAAATTATAGTACTATCACTGTTAAGCATCAGACAACAAACATGTAAACCAGTAAGAGACATTCTTGTACATCTACACAACCTTTCTAGACGTTAGATTATATTTTTGTGCTCGTGAAAATCAGGTTATCAAGGCACAAATGTGTTATTATTTACATGTAAACTGAACCTTTGTGGAACATTTTTGTGACAGATTACATTCATTGAACATGAAGATTTCCTAACACATTAAAAAAAAAAAATAAAAAAAAAACAGAGGACACAATTTCTGGATAGTGTTTTGAGTAATCCCTTAACAACCACTTCTGCTTTCTGCAGAACTTCCTCACTGAGGGCGAGTCCAAGTCGGCTCGCTGCGATGATCTCGAGTCCCTGAAGAAAAGAAGATGTAATGTCACCAAAATCGAGAACCCACGCGGAGGGATCGTCATTAATGAGGACAAACCCGTCACCACTCGCAAAAAGGATGTGGCTGAGAAGCTGAAGCCCGAACAGATCACCCAGATACAACCTCAGAAACTCACCCTGACACTCAGATCTGGTAAAAAACTGACTTTAGTCACCTGCATGTTATATAAAATAGTCAATATTTGGACAGTTGACTGGTATAAGGCACTGAAGGGTAAACCTGGCCACATATAAAGCGATTCACTCGTCGTCCATCTACTTGTAGCTCTTGTAATCTAAGTTGGTCGCTAGTGGATTTTCCCACCTCGTATGCTTACCAGGTAAACAAGCAGAACATAAAAAATTCTACTGTATGGACAGTCTGTTGTAATTACAGGAAATGGTGTGGTGCAGGCAGGTTGACATGTTTTGTTGTTATTCATTTTTATGTTTTTTTTTTCCCCCCCCCATCCTTAAGGTGAACCTCAGACTTTTGATCTGAAATTCAAGCGTGCCGAGGATTACCCCATCGACCTCTATTACCTCATGGACTTGTCCTTCTCCATGAAAGATGATCTGGAAAACGTCAAGAACCTTGGTACTTACCTCATGAAGGAAATGCAGGAGATCACCTCAGACTTCAGGATCGGTGAGGAAGAGTCTGCTCCCCCGTAAATAATAATAATAATAATAATAATAAACTCCAGAAAACCTCCAGGCCTGAAGCTTGGTTTATACACCTGTAAAGGATGTCGTATGTCGTAGCAGTTGTAGACATTCATACTTATGCACTGGTGTGTCATTAACTGAAATCACTGCAACGCACAAACGTAGACGGTGTTTAAGACCAATTGAATTAATTTTCTGCGCTTGTACTAAGAGCATTTAGATTAATTTTGGACCCATCGCAGCCGTTTCATTCACATTCTCCTCTCTTCCATTTAGGTTTTGGATCCTTTGTAGAGAAGACGGTCATGCCTTACATCAGCACCACACCAGCCAGGCTCAAAAACCCCTGCACCGGGAACCAGAACTGCACCAGCCCCTTCAGCTACAAGAACGTCCTGAAGCTCACGGAAAACGGCAACGAATTCAATCGGCTGGTCAGTGAGCAGCAGATCTCAGGAAACCTGGACTCTCCAGAAGGCGGGTTCGATGCCATCATGCAGGTGGCCGTTTGCGAGGTGAGGTTTTTAGTGGTGGCCTGTGCTGTCACCAGTCAGGAGATTAAAGTTTGCATCCTTTTTTTTATCTAAAACGCAGACGATGAGACCGTTTTTGTCTTGATCTCAGGAGCAAATTGGCTGGAGGAACGTGACTCGTCTGCTGGTGTTTTCCACCGACGCTGGTTTCCACTTCGCTGGAGACGGAAAACTGGGCGGCATTGTCCTGCCCAACGATGGGAAGTGTCATCTGGAGGACAACACGTACACTATGAGCCACTACTATGTATGTAATTAACCTTGTATCAGCTGGCCGAGTGTGAGAGCAGTTACCTTCCAGCTCTTATTAATAATTGTTTGTGTGTTCCTGTGTTTTGTAGGACTACCCCTCCATCGCCCATCTGGTCCAGAAACTGAGCGACCACAACATCCAGACCATCTTTGCTGTAACTGAGGAGTTCCAGCCTGTTTACAAGGTTTGTGCTTTAAGACCGCTGACCTTCATGTAGTTCACGTGATATGATTCAACTGTGTTCATTCCCTTGTTGTTTTTTCTGTCACTTGTGTCTCTGACAGGAGTTAAAAAATCTTATTCCTAAGTCTGCTGTCGGCACTCTGTCCTCTAACTCCAGCAATGTCATCAAACTCATTATTGATGCCTACAACGTAAGTGTGACTCGACCAGATCCTTTTATTGTGAATTCAAACTTCAGTTGTTTCATATTTTTACATCTTAGCTTCGTTAAAATACACATCACTGCAAAGAGACTGTTTACACGTAGAGCGAGTCTTGACTGCACAAGTTTATTGATCGAAACCTTACAGATTATCTCTACATGTGAATTACCAATGTCATGGCGAGTATTTGATCTTTCTCGCCTCTTTGGGGCAGTCGCTGTCATCCGAGGTAATCCTGGAAAACGGCCGGCTGCCGGAGGGAGTTTCTATCAACTACAAGTCCATCTGTAAGAACGGTGTGGAGGGAACAGGGGAGAACGGCAGGAAGTGCTCCAACATCTCCATCGGAGACGAGGTAAAGACGTTGCTTCTTGTTGTTTTACTTTAGTTTTAAACTTTTTATTGTGTCTGTGAAGGTTCTCAGTGATCCAGGTCATTGTTTAACCAACTGGAGTTTCTTGAAGATGTTTCATCCAAGTAACTTCTTCAGTTCTTAAAGACTGGTGGGGAGTTAGGGTTTTAAATAGGAACGTCTGTGGGTGTTACCCATCAGAAACTCGCATTAAATGGCTAGATTAAATGACAGGTGGTTTGAAAGAGGAGTATAGGAAACGATCTTTGTCAAATTGGAAAATCCTTCTCTGAATAGGGGACGTGGAGGGGACGAGGTATAATCTACAAAAGAAGCTACTTGGATGAAATGTCTTCTAGACTGTACAAGTCCAGTTGCCTTTTGCATATTGTGTAGTTGAGAAGAGTAAGGAGCTTGTGGATAATCTATGTCTGGAACATGTCACAGTGGTCCTCATGTGTAAACTCCTCTTTGGTTGCCAGGTTTCGTTCAGTATCTCCATTGAATCCCAGAAGTGTCCGTCTCATGGCAAGTCTGAGACGCTTACAATTAAACCGCTGGGCTTCACTGAGGAGGTGGAGGTGGTTCTGAATTTCATCTGCGACTGTGAGTGTGCCAAAAATGGAGAGGAAAAGAGCGAGAAGTGTAACGAAGGCAACGGGACCTTCGAATGTGGAGCCTGCAAGTAAGTGTCAAGGCAGGAAGACGAACTATTAGTGATCTGGGGGGTTTGTTGTCTCAAAATCACATCCATTGATTCAGACAAGTGTTATTAACATTTAGTATATTTTATTTTTTGTCTCCTTTAATTATTCTATGCTTGGAAATTTGGTGGCACATATTACAACAAAAACACTTTTGGTCTGTGTCAGGTGTAACGAGGGACGTATTGGGCGCGTTTGCGAGTGCAGCAAAGACGAAGTCCGCACCGAGGACCTGGACGCCAACTGCAGAAAAGACAACGGCACAGACATCTGCAGCAACAACGGCGACTGCGTCTGTGGAACCTGCGAATGCAAGAAGCGTGAGAATCCTTCAGAGGTCTACAGTGGAAAGTACTGCGAGTGCGACAACTTCAACTGTGACCGCTCCAACAACAAGCTCTGCGGAGGTGAGCGTTAAAAGAAATGGCGCCGTTTGAAAGATTGGCTTATTTGTGTTTTTGGTAAGGTTTACCGTTGCCTCTGCTCTGTTAGGACATGGGCGCTGTGAATGCAGGAAGTGCATCTGCGACGCCAACTACACAGGCAGCGCTTGCGACTGTTCTATGGATACCACCACCTGCCTTGCCAAGAACGGGCAGATCTGTAACGGCCGTGGTGAATGTCGGTGTGGAATCTGCAAATGTGACGACCCCAAATTCCAAGGACCAACCTGTGAGATCTGCCCAACCTGTCCTGGTGTCTGCCCCGAGCACAAGTGAGTCTGAAGTCTACGAAGAGTCATCCAGGTCATGGTAGACTTGAAACAAAAGCAGTTAGACACACTCGTCCTCAAAGTAAAATATATCTCTGAGCTCCAGAATGCACTTGAACTCATCAAGCTTTGTTTTAGATAACTGAGACTGAAGCATTATCGTTCAAACACATACAAAACAGAACTGAATTCAGTTTAAAGCATAGACTGTAGTAGAAGTGGACACCATGTCAGCTCCTTGAAAGTGAAGGCGAAGCATGTGGAGCTCCCCCTGGTGGCCGGCTGCGGTGTAAGCTCCACCTCCTCCATGTTACAGTCCAAACACTACAGTTAAATAAAAACAAATAATTAAAGCTGGTTTCTGTCATTTTAGGTAGTTAATGTAGTGCTGAACATCTCCACCCGTGTCTCCACAGAGACTGTGTGCAGTGCAGAGCGTTTGATGCTGGTGATAAGAAGGACACATGTGACCAGGACTGCAGTTACTTCAAGCTGATCAAGGTCAGTCACCGCGATAAGCTGCCACAGCCCACCGACCAAAGCTTCCCGCTGTCCCACTGCAAAGAGAGAGACGCCAACGACTGCTGGTTCTACTACACCTACGCTGTCAGGAATGAAACTAAGGAGGTGTACGTGGTAGAAACACTAGGTAGGGTCGGGTTAACTCGGTTATGTGTAGACAAATTATTTTATCATTAAGTCGAGCAGTAGATTCATCATTGCATTTTTTTTTTGTCTCCCGTGTTTTAGAGTGCCCGACTGGACCTGACATCATCCCCATTGTGGCCGGAGTGGTGGCGGGTATCGTGCTGATCGGCCTCGCCCTGCTGCTCATCTGGAAGCTGCTCATGATCATCCACGACCGCAGAGAGTTCGCCAAGTTTGAGAAGGAGAAGATGAACGCCAAGTGGGACACGGTGAGTCGGTTACACCACTTTCACCTTTGGGTTCAGGCTTTTTACATCGTGGACATCTACAGTAACATAACAATAATTACTTCACTAATAATTTGGCTGTCCTTAAGTATGAAAAGGATTAAATTAAAATAATCTGGAAGAGGACTAAAAGATGCAGAAGCCGACTGAGAGACTCTCTGTCTCTATGACCCTGGTCCACCCCGGCTTCATGCACTTCTGTTCGGTCTATGTTCTCTGAGGAAGTGGCCTCCTGCTCAGCTCTCAGTGCTGCCCCTCACTGTCCACATGCTGCAACTGCACCACCATAAAAGGCAATGAAGCAGAGAAAGAAGGGGACTGGTGTATGACCACTGATGGAAACAACTCAGCTGCTGCTTCTGCTCGCTGTGTGACAGTCACAGCTGCAGCGTTAGTCAGAACCGAAGCGTTCGTGGGGAATTACTTTAAGCATATTTATATACAATGCTAATTAAAGCTTTGGCATTTCTTCCCGTAAACCTGTATTTTTAAGGCTTAAAACAGATTATAGGAAGTTGGGAATCACTATAATATATATTGCTTTCTGGACTTTTTTCCGATTCTATGCTGAATGTTTTTACTCCAGACTGTTGTCTGTCCTTTCCACTGCTTTTATCTGCTTCTCTTCATTCCTCTTTCTTCTGTTTTCATCTTCTCCTTCTTCACGTTAGCAAGGGAATCCCATTTACAAGAGCCCCATTAACCAGTTCCAGAATCCCAGCTATGGGAATAAAGCCGCCGCCCTTTAGGTCAAAGTTTGTATCACTCGCATGTGTTTCCTGTCTGAAGAGTGCAGTTTTACATCTGATAAGATGACATGTGAACGTGAAATAACTGCATGTTGCTTTTTTTTATTGATATTAACAGGAAATATCAGAATGATTAGATTTATGAATTAATTGATTCATTTTCTGTAACTGCCTGTCCTCTGGAGGTTCACGGGGGGCTGGAGCCTATCCCAGCTGTCATTGGGGCGAGAGGTGGGGTACACCCTGGACAGGTCTCCAGTCTATCACAGGACTAACACAGAGAGACAGACAACCATTCACACTCACACCTACGGCCAATTTAGAATCACCAATGAACCTAACCAGCATGTCTTTGGACGGTGGGAGGAAGCTGGAGTACCTGGCAACACAGATAAAACAGATAAAACATACATGAGATGTATGATTTACACAAAGAAATACACATCTATTAAATAATTTTAGTCCTGTTTCCGAGCAAAGAAAATAAAGCATTTCCTGTTTCTTCTGGAACATGTCCCGTGGCAACATGGCCTCTGTTTATTATGTTTTTTTATGCGACATATAATTAACATATAATTAATAATCCTGTCCAGTGAACGCTATGCGTCTCCAGATATGTTGTATGACCGAATAAAGGCTTAAATATTTTAATGTTAAATGTTTTTAAGCTAAATTAATATATTAAAAACAGGGTGACGTGATTTCACAGGAAACGATAAAAACAATCTTCTTATTTTGACTCGGTTTTAAGACATTCTCTGATTTATTTACAATGATTTGAGGAAAGCACAGTGTACCATGATCTAAACAATACAGCACCATGCTCTGCACCTTCTCCATCACCTTTATACATAATTTAATAACTCTGGTAGATAATAATTACGGATAAGTTTTCTGGCTCCCCAGTCTACGAGTATCGACCAATTCAAGTCCTGATGTGATCTTCAAATAAACACTTTTTTCTTACTTGTATTCTCCAAGATAATGTGTGCACCGTGCGACTGTATTTTAAATCAAATAAATATTTCTGTCATACTAAATGCAGTGTGGAGAGAGTAGCTCATACCTTGGCTCCAGAAAACCTGTGTTCTCTACTCCTCCAGAAATGCTCTAGTCATCCAGCGCCATAAACTCCCTAACCCTCTCTGGAGTATTTTTCTCCTCGACGTCGTCTCCAGGAAACTTTTCTCTTCTTTTAAACACAGCGTTCAGTGTGCGACCTTTGCTTGAGTGTACTTGACGTATCCCGTTTTGTGGACGTAATTGTTTTTGTATGTGGCAGTCGGGATGTCCCTAACAATAACCACTACTTAACTTTGCAGCTTTCGTACAGTTTGCAGTACTAAGATACAAACTGATGTAAAAATTAACATTATATGATAATCCACTGATTGACGTTAGGACTCTGACACACCGAGTGGTTGGGTGGTGGTTTTCTGGCGTGTGTGTCTGTAACACTAGTTCTTTTTGAAGAGATTTCTCTGATTGGCTGTTGAGCTTTCCAACCTGGCACACAAGAAAAGAAAATGGTGAAGAGCATACAAAGGGCTTTTCTGATTTTGTTTTTATCTCATCAACATTATCATGTGAGAAGCATGATTCAGGAGAGAACATCTCCGTACGACCGTTTGTAGTTCCTCCTAGCCTCCCAGCTAACCGTAGCTCTTTTAGTTTACCCTTTATATCACGAATACATCCTACTCCTGCCACATAAGAAGCCACTTGGATGAGTGGTGAAAGTCCAGCTGCTTTTGTTTTAGATTTACATCCAGTTATATTTCAGTCTCGGCTACAGATGTAGAGGATACAGCTGCAGCTTAATATTTAACCGTTGGCTCAAGCTGCTAAGATCTCTACTGGAAGCCAAGCTCCGTTAACAAACTTCATTCTCACGCTCCAGCATGGCTTTTTTTCGTTTGACTTTTTAATGTGATCATGCTGTTTACTCACTCTTCTATCTCTCTCTCTTTTTGTCTGTGTTTCTCAGGGTGAGAATCCAATCTACAAAAGCGCCGTAACAACGGTCGTCAATCCAAAGTACGAGGGCAAATGATGGAGCTTGGGCTCCCTCGTGGACAACACTGTATGGAGAAGAGAATCCGGGCTTGGATGGGAGCGGGTGGGAGGGGAGGGTTTTATAAAGCTCACTGTTTGTTGTAGTCACCAAATGATAGCAATGCATTTTGCCACTCTCCGTTTGTTTTACTAACTTGTTTTTTTTTTTTTTTTTCTATGCATCATCTGAAATGTGTACAGTCTGTATAAATGTGGGGGTTTATGTCTTTTCTTTATTTTGAGAGAGAGAGAGAGAGAGCGAGAGAGAGAGTGTGTTTTGTAGTTTTTCAGGACTGGCAAGGTTACTGAAAGCCTAGCTGTGCCTTTTTAAAAACAAAAAAAAAAAAATAGAAGCCATCAGTGTTTTATGGAGAGTTGAATTGGATGTTGATAACGGGGAAGCAAATGAAGAGTTCCTTTCCAAATGATCCTGTGGTTGAATAGGAGACAATCTGTCTCGAAAACAGACGAGCAAAGGTCTCAAGATTGATTTGCTGTCCGAGCGAAGGTCTTACCGTGCCTGTGATCATTTTTACTGAGTACGCATCGCTCTTTTTAAACGTCTCTTTGGAGTGAACTCTTCAAATGTAGCAGCGGGAGTGGCAGCAGTGAAATATGTACAGTACGTTTTAGGGTTCTGTGTAAAGCCATACATGTATTCACAGAACAGGCTTGAAGGCGATGTTTGTTTTAATCCATCTTGAACAATCATGTGTATCTTTGTCTAGAAAAGATATTTCTCTCGGGCTGCCTTTCTAGATGAAAGGGCATCGGTGTACAGTAGTTTTACTGTTCGGCTCCAGGTTTTACTTGCTTAATTTTAAAGCCAACTCAGGTCCTTAATTCTTTGCAGAAATGCCAAATACACACAAATCTGCCTTATTTGCTAATTAATTTTTGCTTATGTTGAAATACATTGTTTTACTTGTAGGATATGAATTTGGGGGTGTCCCCTATCCGTCAGTAATTCCACCCAACACCTTAGCGGTGCATCGATCGAAACATTTTTATTGAATAGAAATGGTGATCATGTCTTTCAGTGGTTAGAGAACAATGTCTTTGTCTCTAGAAATTTAGGTTACAGTCAAGAAAAGTAGGTTGCATCCATCACCATTTGTTTTTAAGTGCCTTTTTTTTTCTACAACACTTTCACATTTGCAATTCTGTTTTCTGGAATTATTTATTGAATAAACCTTCAAAATAATTTACCCCAATATGATTTGAGGATCATAGTGGATTTGTCTTTAATTTAATGGTGTGTTTGCCTTAACAT
Organism: Chelon labrosus; assembly: GCF_963514085.1. NCBI lineage: Eukaryota > Metazoa > Chordata > Actinopteri > Mugiliformes > Mugilidae > Chelon > Chelon labrosus. Next base: position 24,120,481 of record NC_140342.1, on the reverse strand, counting down.
TTACACTTTTTACCAGGATGGGAAGAAATTATATGATGTTGTTTCAGCAAAACAAAGGTTATTGACTCATCATCCAGACTTTGGGAGGCCAAGATGTACTGTCAGTTTGTTTGTTTTTACTAGTTTTGCTCAAGTGTGATATTAAATTTGTTTTTATCAGCTGTTTTGTCTACAAAATGTAATATGAATCTGGTCACTAACGGAAAAAAACATAGCAGTTAAGCAGGGAGGGAGGGTGTAAACTATATAGTTTATATTATGAACCATTTTTGTGCTAATTTATTAGGAAACTTATTTTTAAAGAGAAGATTAGAGTATTAAGACTTGCTTTTAATAAATTTGTGTGTGGTATGCAGCTTATTTTAAATAACAAACTTGGAGAAAACCTATAAATAAAGCTTTATTTACTTAATATATCAAAATGTATTAGGAATCAGGTCAGTAATGAAAGACAAAGGTTAGACTGTGCTTTAATGATGGTTTATTTACATGTTATGAACAATATTTGTGCTAGTTTTAATCATAAAACGTTATTATTTTTATTTAAAAGACGAATAATTAAAACGTTTAAACCTTAAAAGCAGATACGCTGGAAAATAAAATGTACAGAAGCAAAATAGAGCTACATTTACGGTCAAATAATGTAAACAAATGGCACCGCTACCTCTAGTTTAGCATACGGATGGACTAGCCACAAGCTAACGCTGCTAACGCGCTTGCTAACTTGACGTCGTCGGCCAATCACGTTCCGTCCCGCCCCTCCCTCGTGGAAGCGTGACGCCGCGATCCCAGCGCTCTCCACAGGTGATTGGTGGCCGCCGCCGTCCAATCACAGCGCGTCTCTTACAGCAAAGTTGTTAACCCCCAACAGTAGCACTTTGGTTTCCACCTCTCTAGTTTCAGCCTGGCTCCTACATCGACAGGGAAATACACTGAGCTTTCATCGACCGATATGTCCCGTTTTGTTGTTGTTTATTTTTTATTTTTTATTTTTTTGACGCGGTGAACGTTAACCGGAGAGCGGCTCCTCCTTGGCAGGACACCGGCTGACCGTTGGGTTTTCACTACGGGGGCAACTGGAGCAACTAGCAGCGGCTAACGTTCGTGTTAGTTGACTCCCTCTGTGGCTAGCTGCTGCTGCGCCGTGTTGCCTGTCGTTTCTTCTTCTTCTTTTTTTTAAAAAAAAATAATAATAATAAACTTCTGACTTATAGAAATGTTTCTCATCCGCCTTGAAACCCTTTACGTGTGCGGAGCGATCGACTTGGTGAGTATTTTCCTGTTATGTTTTCAACTTGGCTCGATGTGGTCGCCTCAAATTAAAAAAAAAAAAAAAAAAAAAAATAGAAAAGAAAAGAGGCCATTCGTGTGATTTAGTGTTTTTTATTTTTTATTTTTTTTTGGCATCAGATGATTTCATACACGCAATCAAATTCCTGGCTGGTCAGCTGGATGCAATTCATCACCCCCCTAAAAAACAAACAAACAGAAAAAAAAAACAGCAGAAACACAAGTTCCTGATCACTTTATGAGCTCTCGAAGCGAGCAGGATGTGATATCTGTCGATTCAGTGTCTTTTTTTTATTTTTTTATTTATTTTTTTTATTGGTGTAAAACAAAAATCAAATTCACTAGTTGACAAAATTGATACTGATCGTGTTACTTTGATGGAGAGGTCTATTTCACATATATATCAATCCTCGGTGTTTTTGTTTCATCACCTCGGTTGGGAAATGTGAACATACTAGCTGGATTATTAGGCTTTAAAAGGGTGTGTGGCTGAACAGTGCCAGGCTGCTCCTGTGGTCTGGCACGGAACTGCTTGGCCCTGGCCTGCACGGGTCTGGATCATGCCTCATGTCCCTCCTTTATTATCCAACACACACACACACACACACCAGCCTCACCAGATCAGATGTAATGAAACCTTTAAATGATCCGTAGAGATGAATCCCTGATGGATAGATGGACGGATGGATGTGTTACAGCTTGCCTCACGGTGTCATGATCATGTGGCTGTAGTGCTGTCATTACTAGTTAATAATCATCACCACATACACGTCCACATCTCCTCTGCTGGCTAATCTGATGCAATGTGTTTCCCGTTCTTTGCTGCGATTGTGCGAATTCTTTGGCTATTGTTGGACAAACCACACCCACATGGCAATTTTTTATTTATTTATTTTTTTAAGCACGGCTAGCTCAAAGTATGTGAGCTGTGAAAAAGTGCTGTGTTTTTCAGAATCGCACATTTCCAGGTCACAAACTTGGGGAGTATCTCAGCCTAACTCTTGTCCTTTTGCATAATCATAAAACACTGCAGGCCCCTGTCCTCAGACTGGAATGATTTGCATTTTCCCTCAAATTAAATAAGAATGATGAGATGTTAAGTCATTGAATCAGATCGGCATATGTGAAGGGGGATTATACGCCGACATTTAAACCACCGACCTGTCAAGTGAGTGGCCCTGATGACCTGAACGTTGCTGCAGACCAAGCGCACCCCCATGGCAACGGCAAGGCGTTGTTCCTTGCATCCCGGCGCCGCGTGCTCCTCCCCCCCCGATAAGCGACAAACGCGCACCTGACGCTCCGTGTGATGCAAAAGAAACGGTGATTCATCGGACCGCCTTCTTCCAGTGAGTCCACGGTCCAGTTCTGATGCTCGTGTGTCCATTTTAGGAGCTTTTACCAGTGGACATGGGTCATGGGTCTCCTGACACCTTTCTGTCAGAACCAGCATTAACCTTTACCGCGGTTTGAGCTACAGTAGCTCGTCTGTGTTGTTGGATCCTCAGCGGTGATGTGTTACAGGCCGCCCTTTTCCTTCCTTGGACCACTTTTGATAGGTACTGACTAGCCTGGTCGTTACCATCCTACGTTTCCGCCCAAAATTTGATTTCGGTCTGGCACGGAGTCTGGCCCAATTGCACTTCCGTGGTTCGCGTGTAACCGCGCCAATCAGCGAACAGTTGAGTGATGACGCGGAACTCGCCTGCCGAATTGCTTGTAGTCCAGCGAAGCTTGTAGTTCAACAGCATAGCAACAATGGCGACGGAGGAAGAGACGCTAGAAGCCATCCGCGAAGTTGTCTCAACTCTCGAGAGCATCACGGAATTAAAACCAGAACAAGAGGCTTGTCTTGTCAATTTTATAAATGGCACGGACGTCGTAGCTCTCCTTCCAACTGGCTTTGGGAAAAGTTTGATTTATTTAACTGGAAGCGGAAGTGGTAAGCGTAAGAGCCTGAACTCCGGCGCACAATATACGTCATTACCAAACGTTGCTGATTGGTTAAGGGAACTCCAATGATTTTAAACCTCAAAATAAGCATCCGCCCATTACGGAGACAGATTCCTGTTACATTGTGCCAGACTAACGTGCCAGACCGAAATCAAATTTTGGGCGGAAGTACGTAGGATGGTAACGACCAGGCTAGGTATTGACCACTGCAGGACAGGAAAGCCCCACAGGAGCTGCAGTTTTGTAGACGTTCTGACCCAGTCATCTAGTCGTCCTTGTCCATTTTCCTGCTTCTAACATCATCTTTGAATCCAAAATGTTCACTTGCGGCCTAATTTACCCCCTGACAGGTGTCATGATAGTCAGATATTGGTGTAGCCCGAACTCCCCCCCAGCCCACGTAAACCTGGTCTGGATTCACTCCACTGGGAACTGATTATGCTCCAGTCAAAGATCTGCCAGGTCAATCAAATCATTTGGGTGAGCTTAATAATAATAATAATGATAATGGACCTAAAAGTAACAGCAACATGGTCATACACGTCAACTGAAAGGCAATGGGGTTGAATTTATTTACAACAAAATGTCTCTGATTGGTTGGAGGACTGTACAATCGCGTGAGGAGGTACTTTTGTCTCTGTGTCGGTTGAAACGCAGCCCACAGTGAAATGGTGTTACTAGAATCATATTCTGATAAAAATAGAGTTTGGCTAAACCAGACTATCATCGGTGTATACGATCAGCTTCCTTTTTACCTTATCTAGCCGGCCTGTTGAGTCTCTGTGGGTTTTAATTAAGGAACCGAAGATTTTAAAATGTACCTGGCCAGGATCAACTTCGCAGTAGTGAACATGGTTTCATAACTTTGCTTTTGCTTTCACTTCGTTGATAGTCTGTCACGAACAGAACTAGAAACTTTGAGGAGTCAACAAAGAAGGAAAAATATGTTGACATGTTTCAATGACTTAGAAAAAGCTAGTCAAATACAATCTCCTGTACTGGTTTCATGTTCCACAATAATGCTTTGCATAACGCACCACCTCCCTGGTAATAAATGTAAATGTAATAGATTGATCCTGTGTTGGCCAACAATACAACAGGACACGTTTCTGACAAGCTGAAGGAACTGACTGTGAATTAAAGGCTAAGATACGCCAATATAAAAATATAGAAGTCAGCCTGCTGCTGGCACTGGAGGGAAGGTCAGGGGATCAGTGATTATTGGGACACATTGGTTAACGACAGCATTTACTGGTTGTAGACGTTCATTGTTAATTTAAAAGAAAATCTATCTGGTAGCGTTATTGGCCTAAATGAATTATAAATAAACGTTAAAGGGTAGTGTTGGCTAGGGCTGGGCGATAAAACGATAATGATATATATCGCGATAGACTCGTGATCGATATCAATAGAAAATACGTTCGATAGAACTCCGTTAGAGAAAAATAGGAAGAAAACCTTGAGCCAGAACCGCAAGTGATTCTGGGGGATGTAGGCAGAGGGAGGGCTTTAGCCTCTCGACCTATCACGGCCCAGCTCAGCCAGGTTGGCGGCATCAACAACAACAAAAAAAGGAACAACATGGAGTGAAAGGAGAATATGCGTGCAACAGCGCGAGAGGAAATTGTAGATAAAAGAGGAAAGGTCATGTCACCAGTTTGGCAATATTTTGGTTATTTAAAGGTTACGTTTAAAATAAAAGTATTTGAATTCTGCCTTTTTTTTCTCCTGGTCCTCATTTAGAAAAGGTTAAAAACTTATATCGTGATACATTTTTCAGCCATAGCGCCCAGCCCTGGTATTGGCAGTATATTAAATCATTTTGACCTAATTATTTTACACTTGAGACCATATTTCTATGTCCACACTAAAAGTCTCAAACATCTGCTCATCCCACAACAGAACTGATCCTTCAAGGCTATCGGCGTAGCGATTTTTTTCTCTGTTCTTCTCTTTGACACCACCGACTGACCAATAAAGGAGAATTTAGTCGGACGAGAGGGTTCGTCCAGTCAACCGACCCAAGAGGCCGCAGTCGCCAACGTTGAGATATTTCTCTGGATGGTTTAAAGCGATTTGGCCTGTATGTGGCGCTAGATGGAAAAAGGAATGATCCAGGTCGTTAGAGGTTAAGTCACTGTACTTGGTAGTATAAATGTGGGGTTTAGTTAGAAAGTATTGCTGTTATCCAGAAAAAATAAATAGCTTTTTTTTGTAATAACAATATTGGGGTTTCCAAACATTAAGGTGGACTGGTGGAAGGTTTGGGAGCTCCTGTGTGACGGCTGCAAACTGCACCGATAACAGGAAGTCACGGTACAAGAGTCTGACGCTGCCTGTGAACTGAGCCAGGTGTGGTCATTGGACGGCTGACAATCATGATCAGGTGGTGGACGAATACATTGGCTTTGCTCCACTCAGGCGAACCTTCCCCGCACCACCTTTTTGTTGTGTCGTTTCGTTTTTTAAGGTTTGATGTTGTGGCTAAATGTTCCTGTTAAATTTAATTTGTTGATTTCACAGGTCCTCGTGGCGCAGTCTAAGGATTTAATGATGAGAAGAAAACTTCTGCTGGACCCCGGCTGAGCTCCACCTCATTCAACAGCAACAGGTAAAGAGTTTAAATGACTGAAAAAGAACAAGCATTGTTGGTGGCTTTGGTTGTGTTGCATACTGAACGCGCTCTGTACCCTTTAAACTCATGTGGAAGGGGGTTAAAGCTGATTTCAAAGTGCCTTGAAAGCACCACGCTTCCAGCAACTTTGCTATACTCGAAAATAAAATAAAAGCTGCGACTGCTGCACAGTGTTTTTAAGGTAAACGCTCATAAAAGACATGTTTATAGTCTTACTACCACATCCAAACACACATGCTGATGACCTGTTAGTGTGATGTTTTGCCTGACAGGCCAGAAGAGGGCGATATTGCTCAGAAGGTGAAGAGTTACACCTGGAATATTTTTTTTTTTTTTAATGGTGGGTTGTTGTGTTTTGATCATCAGTGAAAGATATGGTTCATTGCATGGCTGGATTTCTTTCTGCTCATTGAGCAGGAAGTGTTGCCTCTGTGATATGTAAGGCGTTGGCCTGCAGTTGATTTTTTTTTTTTTTTTGTTTAAGGTTGTTTTTCCAGTTTTCCATCGAAACAGAAAATAAATCATTTCTTGGGAGGGTAGACAAGTCTTTTGAGTTGCTTTTTTGAGTTTTGATGAAGGATAAAGGATTTAATGGAAAGAAAATAATAGTCTGGGTAATGTGATTTAGTTGTAGTTTTAAAAGTCAAATAATTTAAGCTTTGATATGCTGGGATTTGACAGTTTAGATTATTAAATTTTTTTTGGTCATTTGATTTTATTATTTTTTTTTAATTATAAACTTTAATTTTATGTACTCCTGTCATCATTATTATAGATTCTCGTATCTTCTTTTACAGAATTTATTTCCATTAATTAAAGTATGGTAATTTTTCAGTTGTAAGTCGTTCTTTTAATTAATTATTTAGTTATTTTTTTTGTTTTTAAATAAATAGTTTAATTTATGCGTTCGAGTAAACTTTTATGTACTTATAATTGACCACATTATCTATTTTGTTGTTATTAATTTTATATAGCAGTAGTAGTAGTAATAGTAGTATTCAGTCGTTTAAAGCATTTCCTACCAGCGATTAAAGTATAAGTTTTCTTTTTTTTTTATGTAATGTAATTTAAATATTTTTTATATTTTTTATTATTGGTGCAAAATAAAGATTGTGCCCTTGTTTGTAACTTTAATTTAGCCCACAGTGAGGAAATGTCCAGTTAATTATTACTGTTTTATTGTTTCAACAATATTGTCTTCCAGGGAAATAAATAATTTACATTTATTATTCAATATATTTTTATTAGCAATGCAAATTAAAAATTGTGAACTTGTTTTCAATTTTCTTAAATACTCATGTTATAATTAGCCCAATTATTTAATTGGTTTTCACTTCCACTAACTAATAAACTTTTCTTTTTTATGTTATGAGAGTTTGGGGGGAAAGTATATTTGATTTATGTATATGTTATTTAATAGTTGTAGTATTTCCTGTTACTAATTATTATTATTACAAAATTTCCTTCCTTCTAGTGATTATTTTTCTATTATTTATCTTTATCTCTCATCTATTTGTTTACTTATTTAAATATATACTCATATTTTTTTTATTTTTTATTTTTTTCTTAGTATATATTTCGGCCATATCTGGTGTTTATTTCAATAATTTATGTGTATTTGTGCAGAGGAGTTAGTTTGCGAGAAATGCCCCCTTCCCCCCACCCCCGCAACGCGCAAGCGCTCGGGACCGTGTGGGAATGGTCGGTCCGCGAACTGGGGGTTGGACCGCTCCGAGCGAAACAGAGCAAAAGAGTTTTAAATGTCCGCCATGTTGTCCATGGCGCACTGAACCAACGATAGGGAGCGGAGCGTCGGAAAAAAACAGTCCGAGAGAGAGCGACCAAGATCCGGGCCTTCCCCCGGCTCCGTTGGCGACGCCCTAAATACAAGCTACCACCACTCGAACGTTAGAATAGAGATTAACCGCACAGAAACATCCATGAAAGCTCCACTCGGCACCGCTGTGAATATTAGGAGATCGGATAGATTTATATTGCATCTCGAGTTGTGAAAAATGAGTAAATTGTCGTTTCGGGCACGGGCGCTGGACGCTTCCAAGCCACTACCCGTCTTCCGTTGTGAGGATTTACCCGACCTACACGAATATGCATCAATTAACCGGGCAGTGCCGCAGATGCCTACGGGGATGGAGAAAGAAGAGGAATCGGTATGCTTTAACGGTTTTTAAAAATTTGAAAATACACACTTTATTATTATTTTTTTTTTTTACATAATCGCAGGCGTCCCTCTTTTTTTTTTTTTCTCCTGCGCAAGCTTTCACAAAATGGCCGCCAGTTCTCGGAGCAGAAACACGACGGTTTTCTGTTGCTAATGGCTCCCGGGCGGGACTCGGGCTAGTGTTTGGGTACGGCGGGTACGCGGCGAGTCGTTTTTGGGTAAAATTGCCCGGTTCGACCGGCACATTTATGCGTGAGGTGGTTTTCAGAGTACAAAGGAGTCATGTGACCCGAGAGATTCCGACATTTTGTCTCGGGTCTGTCAGGACGGGGGCCTTGTGTTGGCGTAATTGCAGAGGACCAGGGCAAGGGGGAGCTAGCGGCTCCAGATTATGTGGCATCTGTGCCACCGGCAGATAGAAATGTCAACAGTGCTGCCATGCAATGGAGGAAATACAGTGTTGGGCATCTTGAATGGACGCTACATGAATGTGTTTTTGCTCTTATTAATGTGTTGACTACTACAAATAATGCACATGTGGCTTTTATGTTGTCATCTTCATATGATGAAGCCTGCAGGGCTTTAAGTTGATTTATAGTTACTGAAACATCTGAAAACGTTGTTTGACAGTAAATACATTGTGTTTATTATCAAGCTTCTGATGTATAATTTAATCCCCACTATCCTGGAGGGATATTATGTATTAATCTATGTGGATATAACGAAGACAGCGTGGATTTACATCAGTTTACACTCTGATTTCCTAGTGTTGACTTTTGATTATCTAGATAATAACACTATATATATATAAATGTATGTATTATTTACACTAGTCAGAGAAAAGTGATGATTTCCTGTGGAGGTTTATAAATATATAAAATAACTTTATTAATCTTGCGAGGGAAATTGTTGTTACAGCAGCAGAAAATGAAAAATACATACAAATTAAAAAAAGTTAAATGTTTATTATGCACAACAAAATACAAGCAAGTGAAAAATACAAAAATAAGATATGTACAGTCAGAATTAAATATGATCAGGCAGTGATGCAGGTGGATAAACAAAGTCTGCTTCCTGCTTGGGATGCTCTGATTATCCTTAGGATGTAGGGGGCTGTCTATAACCTGGATGCACCCTGTGGGAATTATACCTCCATTTATTTCCTCCCTTACACACAGAGTTAGACCCTTGTTCTGACTCCATTCATCAGTCTATAAATGTATATTTATATCTCAGCTCCTCCAAGGACTCTGCTCTGTGTATGACCCAGCTCTCTCACCTGATGTTTAAAGAATAAGTAAATTGGGAATGCCACCCCAGGCGTCTGCGCCGGTTGCCCTTATTGTTCTGCGCTGCAGCCGGTCGTGTGGCGGCTCGGTGTCAGGGGTTCAGTGTGTCAGATGGCACAGCGGGCTGGCAGACCAGCGGCACGTGGCGCTCAGGAGGAGATGGGAGGGGGGGTAGCTGTCACTTGAAAGTCTGTTGCTCTGCTCAGCTGGAGTGCTGGGTTATGTAATCGTCGTATTATCATAAGAGGTAGGCCAAGGCCCCGCTGCGTGCCAACCACTGAGTGTTTGGAGCCGTCTGTGTCCGACTTCAGATGGAAATGTGTTTTGAATCATTGTCGGTGGATGCTGGAGATTGAAATAGTGCTGTTTGACCCACTGAGAAAGAATTTTATTTTGAGCAGCAGTTCCATAGCTTCATTCTTTTCCCACCACAGCGGACTTCCCTGCACTTCCCAGCTCATCTCAGACCACAGAACAACGTGTAGGTACGGCGCGTTTAGCCCTGCTCATTGAACCCAGGACGACGGTCTGTTGTCATATCTCAGTCCAACATGTGGTTTTGTAATTTGCAGACGCCGGGCCCCACTAAAGCGCCGTCACTGCCGAAATTCCCCTCAGCACGTGCGGCATTGTTTGTTTTGGGCCAGACACTTTGTCTTGTGTTTACATTTGGGTGAAAGTGAGGTCAGTGTCTGCGGCCCCGGTGGGAACCCGCAGGCATCTGTTGTGTTTGCCTCTCTGCCAGACACGGTTCTTGTACTTGAGCGCGCACACACACACACACACACACACACACACACATTTCTGGCGGGCCACCAGTTTCTCGCTGTGTGACCTTGCTGGGTGGGAATGTGGAGCATGTCACCTGTCCAAAGTCTCCGCTGGGAAATTGAAAGTTTCCTCTGTCAGCCGTTTTGCACCGCTTTACTGCAGACAGTTTTGTTTTGTTTTGTGCTCGTGAGCAGTGTGACGACATTTACTCCAGACAGCTTCTTAAATCAAACTCTGGTAGCGGCATGTACACTAACTTCGTAAGGTACACAAGTGAAACAGTGGAAGAGAGGTTTAAGTAATTCTGAACAATAACTAAGAAGCTGCTCTGAAAAAGTGCGATTAAAATGTAGAGAATATTAAATTGTGCCTTCTGAACCCTCTCACATGGAAAGATTGTGTGATTTGTTTCCACAAAGCTGAGGTGAAATTATGACCTGCAGGAAAAACAACAAATTTGTCAAGTGTCAGCAAGGTATTCATGCGTTTAATCCTACTACTGCTGTAACAGTACGGCACTAAATCATCCTTTGTGGCGGCGATAATGTTCAGTTTATGTAGAAACGGCGTCGGAAAGACGGCAATTCAACTGGACCATCATTTCTGGAGGATGTAGTTTGTGGTGCTGTTAAACTGGAGTGAATTAAACTCTAAAGTGTTTCTGTTATTTAGCCTAGCCGCTGACTAAAATGGTAATAATAGGAACTCGTGTTGGTACAATATAGTTCAGTAGTTTACAAACCACAGCTCTGTACTGAATGCCCTAACCTTAATGAAGTGGTGGTATTAGAATGTGTTTGTGTTTGCTAGTGTACCTAATGAACTGGCCAGTAAGTGTGGGTTCCCTGTTGCGATTGATTTGTTGCATTCATGTGCAGTTGTGAGACTAAACTCAAGCTAGTGTAAACGTACTCTTGGGTCACTCGGTTGTAGTTTACCTGCCGTGCTAATTTGTGCTGTAGAAAGCTTCGGTTACTTTAAAATGTTGAAGTGGGTCTATAGAAATGTAAAATACAAACTGGCAATTTGTATTTCTTTTTGTAACACAAACTGTCTGGAGTCAGAGTCTGATTCCCAGCCGACGTAGACTGCCAGTTAAGAGCCCACCTCTCCCACGCAGGGCATGGACACTGCTCTTGTTCTGCACACATCCCTCGACAGCCCCCCGCCAGACGATCCCCTGCGGCTGTCCGTCATGTGAAGTGGCATTTACAGTGTCTGGGACAGTAGCTGTCAGGACATGAGACCGGAGAAGGTGGGAGCGGGCGCTGGCTCGCTCAGTCGGCTTGACAGTGATCGATGTGGTCATTTAAGAGGGCTATTTCTGGACTGCTCTGTGTGTTTTTTTATATATATATATATATATATATATATATATATACGTGTGTGTGTGTGTGTGTGTGTGTGAGGGCACCAGCTAATGCTCTGCATTCTGTCTGCTCACCTCCATCTAAGTCTTATTTATTGTGAGGCAAATGGCCACGGCCAGGAGAGTAAACAAGCACATGGCTTGATTAGGATTTGGCAGCCGATGTGTTTTCGCTCAAGGCCGCTTGGTTTTTTACGGATTTCTCCCTCGCTGTGGACTCGAGGAAGTTAACGCGGAGGTTCAGGCATTCGTCGGGGGGTGGGGGGGGGGTCGGGATAGGAACGTGGAGGTTATGCAAGCACAGATGGGGTCGCGGCAAATTCTACAAACGGGTTGAAGGGTTCAAGTGCTGTATGCAAATGTAGGGAGTCGGTGCTTCCTCAGACAGAACGGATCACGAGACCACATGGCGCGATAAAACACAATATCTTGCCTCGGGTGTAACTGACTCTGGAGGATGTAGTGAGCCTCCAAGGTCCTAATGTTGTTGCTCTGGGACACAGTAAAATAAATAGTCTTCTCATATTGTTTGTTTTAGTTATTGTGACTTATTTGAACACCTTGCTTTTAGCTGTTGTGTTTTATATAATCTGTGTGCAGCCGTATTTCCACATGTAAGTTTAGTTTATATATGTCCAAGCTGTGGTGATGATGGATTGTCCACATCTTGCAGTCTTGACTTGTAGACGGCAAAGCTGTTCCCTTCCTCCTGAATGCTGTGTTGTTGTATGACAGAAAACATATGGAGTAGTATAGACCACGCCGAATGCAGTCGAGCATCACTTTGTGTCTTCAAGGTCTCGGTGAAGGTATCGAGTCGCCTGTAGCACTGGAAGAGCTCGCCTATAGAAAAAAAATAATAACGACTTGCTTTCTCCAGCGCTCATCGTTGATTTTCTGCACGTCTTTCACAGACGCGGCGGCACACTGAAGGCTTTCTATAAGCGGTCACTCTTTGCTTTGGTTCCACGAGAGGCTCACTTCGAGATGAATTCATCTGACGCTCTCGGTTATAATACAGTATTGATTATAATTGCCCCCCCCTCAATTGTATTCCAGGAACTGCCAAAACCGCAAGAGGTGTTTATTGTTCAGAAGTTGCACTAATTGAAATGGTTTCAGTTCTGCTGTGGTGTCCCTCTGTGGTTTGAGTCATTCTGAACAATAACTGAGAAGCTGTGTTGACGAAGAAGTGTAATTAAATCCTGAGAATATAAACTTTGTATAGTTCGTTCTGTCTTAAAAACCTTTTAATGCTGAGTAATTGCGTCTGTGGAAACAAATCTACTGAATTTGCTATTGATTAAGGTGAGAAAAACAACACATTTGTCAAGTGTCAGCAAGGTTTTCATGCATTTAATGTCTTCAGTGGACAGAATTAAACACTAAAATGTTATTTAGCCGACCCTATTGACTGAGAAGGCAAGGTATCAGGAACACGGTGCAGTTGAGTAGCACTACAAACCACAGGCTCCCAAAATGAAAAGACGTTCAGTCGACAGCTCTTACGATACTTTAAATAAATGTTGAAAACCACAACCTTCATGAAGCTAAGATTTAGTGCAGGACTGTTGTAGTTGTCTGATGGTTGGTCGGTAGTCTGGGTGTGGGATTCGTCGTCCTTATCGGTCGTTTTTGAGAAAATAAACTCGTAAGACACTTGAGAGTATAACCACAGATTGTAGGCAAATAGACCTGTAAAACTAAATCAGAATAAAACACAGTTGAATATACAGCTCTAAAATACTACTAAACGCTGACTAAGCCTTACCCTTAATGAAGATTGAATGCAGGACTGTTTCACTAGTGTACCTAATGAATTGGCGCAGTTAGAGTCCATTAATAATATGATAAAAGATCACATTTTGGATGAACACTGTCACAAATCAAACCTCAGCCTTTATGAAGTGGAGCCGGCAGACATGTGTTGGACAGATGCAAAGGAGGAGATGGCTCATAGTAGTAGTGGTAGTGTGTGTGTGTGTGTTTACTGCACAGTTGTGTCACTGCTGTCTGTTTGATAATGTCTCGACTGTATAGACCGACTCCGGATGAAGCTGTTTTCAACATCTCTACTTGCGTTGCACAACAGCCGGGGTGATTATTTTGGCAGGAGTCTGTTGATTTTCATAACGGACCAGTCGGGCTCTTGTCGTGTTTTTCTTTTCTCTCGTTCTGACTCACTCACTTACTCGTCCTGCCCTCCCTGCTATCCTTGTGTGTCTGACAGCCCGCGGGGGGAAAACGACAAACGCACACCTTCTCTCCGGGGAGCTGCCGTGCGAGGCCGTCGGCACGCTCCCCCCCCCCCGTTGACAGGCTGTGGCTCGGTGCCCAGCTCCGGGCCAAAAGGCTCTCCTCCTATGGCTGGCGGGCACCGTGCAGACAAAACAGCCCGCCAGCAAACCAGTTAGTCAGCCCTATGGCCTGCCCTCCTTCTGGTTTGTTCCCCCCCCCCCCCCCCCCCCTTGCTCAGGCAGCTTGGCAGCGGCAGGCGCTCATCACGCCGGTGGCAGGTAGATAAGGTGAAATGACTAAACATTGGAGGCAGGAACGGTGTCAGGTTTCCCCTCTGGTTTTGTGTTCTTGATTGGACGGCCGTTCAGATTCCAGACCTCTCCTACTTCTGCTTTTAGAGCCAGACACTAATACAGCATATCGGATGCAACGTTAAAAACCTCAGCTGTTATTAGTGGTTCTGATACGGTTCTCTTTTCGGATCACGCCAAACCGCAATCAAAGCCAGGAGCTTATTGTGTTTGTGGCTTTTTTTTTCTACCTGAGCTTCTTTTCATCTGTAAACCTTGATGTGTGTAATCTGACATAAGTTGATTTTCCATGTGCTTGCTTCAGCCAACGTCCAGGTGCAAGATGACTCACTGCGACTGCCTGTGTGTTTATTTATTTACTGGTTTGCGTCTCTTAATGCGCTCGTGTTTGTGTATGTAAATGCTCATAGCTATTTCCCACTGGCTGTCCATACAGGCTTTAAGAAGGCGAAAGCAAAAACTGAAGCAGCTGCACTTTAATCTAAAAGTCAGTTTGATTATCCCACAGTGGGATTAATTAAATAATTTTTTAAAATTAGCTAAAATCAGGATTGTTCCAGTCAAACTAGAATTAAAATCTAGCCGTTTACTTTCTTATGTGTGTAAGAGTTTTCCATATTTGAAGATACACGATGAATGAAGCTAGCTGTTGCTCTACGTACAGACAACTTTGTTTTAGCTCGTTCATAATGTTTCCTGGCAGTTTAAGAAGCACGCTGTGATTGTTTAAAACACACTGATGGAGCAGTGTTCTGTGTTTAACTTAAAGCAGTTGGTATAATTAGTTGCTGTTTTACTCTCAAAGCTTTTCCCGTATTTACAGTAACAGCCGTAGTAGATGTCTGAAGTTTCTCAGTCATCCAGGTCATAGGATGTCGACAAAACCAAAACTGAAACGAAGGCAGGAGAAGTGTTTTCACTCAGCCGTGCAGCTTCTTCGGTTTTAAATGACTGGGGAGTTGAGGTTTTTATTCTGAGCGTCTATGACTCAGGTGGTGTGAAATATGGAAATAAAAGGAAAAAGGAATAAAAACAAACAACATCTCATCTGACTACAGTAGTTTTAGCTTTGAATGACACCGTAACGCAGTAGAGACTCTGTATAGTTTTGTTACGTGGACGTTTTGATTCAGTTTCCTGCTTGTGCGGCAGATTGTTGCTTCACACGGAGCCTGGTGGCTGCTGATTTCTGCTGGTAACGACTGATAATTAAGTTTTTCTGATTTTTAAAGAAGCCAAAAGAGAGTCAGTGGGCCTTTTTGCCATTTACAATGATGACATTCACTTAGTCCAGTGGTTCTCAACCTTTTTTGGGTCCTGGACCCCCTGCATATTTTTTCGATCGACCCCGAGGAACCCCCACCCAATCTGGAGGGTGGCAGTGCAATTTGATAGAAACGGCAGAAACTGCATTTTAAATTGCATTATGGCATTTATTCACTCTTTAAGGCAAATATGAGCTTTCAGTTGTGTCTCAGTCACATTTGAATAAAATAATGCTATTTCTATAAATGTCATAGGATCTTTTTGAAAAGGTGTTTTATTTTCACGGACCCCTTGCAATTACACCACGGGCCACTAGAGGTCCGTGGACCCCCGGTTGAGAATCTATGACTTAGTCTATAATGGCGTCTGGCGCTGTTCTGGGTGTCCACTGTCCGTGAGGTTAATCACCGGTTTCCTGCAGATTGACAAAGTGTACCAGATAACGTTATTGGTGTTTTGGATTGTTTGCTTTGTGACAGAGGTTTGAAATGAGCTGTTCAATATTTACCGAGCCTTGTGAACGGAGAGCAGGAGTCAAGCTGATAGGAAGAAGTTGTTTCACGCTGAACGGCGACGAGCTTGTTCACACCCTGGTGACGAATGACGTTCTCTCACAGTGAAGTCAGCGCCCTGTGTGCCCTACGCTAATGGTGATATGTAGGAGTTTGAAAGGTAAATTATTGTAATTGAGAATAAAATTTAAAAATCTAGTTATTTTCTTTTAAACTGTGACCAAGAAACGGACAAAATCCACTGTTCTCTTATCTCTAGTGGAGAAACAACACACACAGAATCTGAAATCAGCTAATACTGTCCATGACATTTGATTGTTGCTGCTCTATTAATGCAGATTTCTATTGCTAGAAGTCTCAGGGAGAATGTGTACCTTCGGCTGTGTGACGACTGCTTTTGTGAACATGTACCCTCGCACCAAGCTGATGCTTTTTAAGAAAACCACTTCCTCTTTTTTGAGTAATTAGATCCGATAGCATCTCAACCTCCCCCCCGTCTGTCCGTCTCTCTCTTTGCAGGAACACCATCTCCAGCGAGCCATCTCGGCGCAGCAGGTCTATGGCGAGAAGCGGGACAACATGGTCATCCCGGTCCCCGAGGCGGAGAGCAACATCACCTACTACGACTCCCTCTACCCTGGGGACTACAAGATGCCAAAGCAGCTAATTCACATACAGCGTGAGTGGGCCTCTCTGACGGCAAATACATGATGCAGAAAGTGGAGAAAGTTATTGTGATGTGGCGCGTTTGGGACCTCGGTGGTTGTTGCTGGCTGTAATATTACTCCCTTCAGTGATTTTGAATGTGTTAAATGACATTTGGGAGCTGTTGACTGTAATTGTAGCAATAAACATTAGTATACTTGTTTTTTTATTTGAGAATATTCACTTTAGATCATTTTATAATACGATCTTTAGGGCCTGTAGAGTTGAAATGACATTTAAACACAAATAATAATAATAAAACTGACCTCTCCGGCTCACAGGCAGCAAAACAGATCAGCTGTTCGTGCGTTTGACGGCTTCAGGCACGTGTGTGTGTGTTGTGAGCCTTTCGCCGAGTTGTCAAATGTTTGTCAAACTAAATGAGTTTGCGAGATTGCCCCCACGTTCGGTAATGATATCACAGCAAATGAGTTTGCCAGATTGCTTAGTTCAGTAACCATGTCTGTGTCACAAGCGGTTGCCGCGATTGTTTCTCAAAGGAAAGCAATTTGCTGCGCCCTAAACGCAGACGCCGTTATCAGTGGAGAGCTTAAAATGACAAATGTTTTGTGCCGTCAGATCGCCCTCGGCCTGATTTCTGGGTTTCCTCTGAGGTGTAGGAAAGGTGGCAGGAAATAGAGTGGGATAACTTCTAGCTCTTAGAAGTTTAATGTTTTACCAGCATTGCTTAAATTTCTACAAACACAGTGCGTTCTATTTAATCCATGTTATTTTTACTCTTAACTTCTCGCCCTGGAGAGATGGAGGTTGCTGTAACCAGGTTTGTCGTGCTCGCTTGGTGTCTCAACATGAAAGTGATTTCTATTAATGAAATATGAGCTCACGTTGTCATTTTTAAATACTTTGACCCCGCGCGTCGTTGCTCCTCCTGCGAGCGCGGCTGCAGCAGCTTTGACGGCGGCTAGCTTAATTTGATTTCACCAGACGTGGCGGCGTTGTTGTCGTTGCTCTGAGACACGCCACCGCCGAATTAAAACATGAACGCAGCCCGAAGAGTCTGAAGGGAAGTGCGTTGATTTAAATTAGTCTGACGCGGTCGGACATGACTTTGTCGAAACGAGTACAAGGCTTTAAGATGAGCTAGAAGTCTGCTGAGTTAAGTCAAGAATACGCTCACACTGGAACATAAGCACAGGACAGAGAGGCGCGTGTACTCTGAAACTGCTGTAATGTGTTTTTTAAATCTGCATAAATGTTCCGTTTGCGTCATTATACACATTAATGTCGCCTCCCGTTAAATTGTCAGTCAGATGCTGCAGCGCTTTGGTCGTCTGGTGGTGGCTGGGTGGAAAATGAAGCGACACAGAACCAGATAATCTTTACTGTTCGTCAGTCTCCAGTCGTTCTAACTTACAGTCGTAAAAAAAGGAACAAGTCTGATGTACTTGATAATCATCCAGTGTGTTCTCAGCCTTCATGTCCAACAGCTGCTGCTCAGACTGTTCTCTGAGCACTCATTGTTTCTGGTTAACTGTGCCGTTAGTCTCGTGTCTTCAATAGAGGGAACTATTTTATTCAAACTGAAGCTGTAGCAGCTGTTTGGCTTTAGCTCGACAAAGTCCTGGGTGCCGCTGCTGATTTCCTGAACTAATTCTGGTTCACAAGGTCTCAGATTTATTTAAAGACATTACAGATTTTTTACAAAACTCACGTTGTCATTGGTTTGTCAAGATTTGTGGCATTTACACAATATTTCATCTTGAGTTGGCACATCTTCCACATGGCTTTGCTTCTGTTCAGCTCTTCTGTCGTCATACGTTTTAAGTCAAATCAGCTTTCAGGTCTGAGTTGTAGCTTCCGTCGTGTTTTGAATCTCCCTCACACTTGGATGAAACTAGTCTCGGGAGATATTTAACAAGAAGATGCAGGAAATGGCGCATATTTAAAATGATGGGCACAAAGGTTGCATGAATTGAAACTAGATCTTTACCCCAGTTCTCCCACATCATGCCGGGAAATGACACTCTGTTGAAATAGTTGGCGTTTTTTAAGAAGAAGCTCTGGTTGTTCACGGTGAGACCCCTGTTGTCTACATTTTGTTTGTGGGTGGTGTGTCTGGAGTGTCCACATAGGAAGAGACAGTGATGTGGCATCCAGACACTTTTAAGAGCTGTGATGATGGAAAACAAAAATCTTTTGCGTTGCAAGTTGACCTAAGGAGTGTCTCTTACAGCTGATTGCCGTATGACACAAACACAGACTTCCCTGAAGCGTTGACACCAAATGCAGTTAGGGGGCTTGGATCTTCAGGAGATGGGGCGGTGTTGTCGCTGATGTTATTTTCTTCTCCGAGAGCTAGTCCCTTCTAGCCTGACGAGCCAGACCCACGTTAAATGTAGGGTCTGGGCACTCTCCATAGACAGGGCTCAACCAGAGGGGTGGGATAAACGGTTGTCTTTCAAACTCCCTCTCCACGCAATAGGATAGCGCTACAACCAATCAGAGCAATGAAGAAGGTGACGTAGTCAGAGCGACGGAAAAGAGAGTTCCTTTCTCAGAGAAAAGCTTAACTTCAAGTCTTTCAGAGTGGCGGCCAAAGCCGATTCGAAAGAAAGTTGTTCGCTAGCAGCAGCCATCGCTCTGGTAGTTCTAGCAGGATGGGGAATTCACGCGTAATTCACGGAACTTATGGTCGCACCTCAGTCGTCATCATGTTAAGCCCGCCCACCGACTCGTGATTGGCCCGGTCTATTGTGGATTTTTTGAAATCTCAAGTCAACGGAGAGCAACTAGACTGACCCTGGAAGCAAATGTAATTTGCTGCCGCTAGGGGCGCGTCTAGATTCTAGGCTAAGTCCCTTCCAGACACAGGCAACATTTGTAGACAACCGAGCCACCTAAATAACGTCCACTAGCGACCAGCTGTCAGTTACAAAGCGATGATCATGTTTCTTTATATGTGGATGTGAAGGTTCTCAGTCATCAGTTTCATGGTACGTAGACGAATCAGCTGTCTGTCACAGATACACTTGTCTCTTTAGATCAGAGCCATTTACTTTAGAGTCGTCTGTGTGCCTCGCTCTGGTTTCCAAACATTGAAGCCGGGTTGTGAACTGTGGGTTTTATGGGGCTTTGTCAGCTGCTGTGGTCGGCCGATGCGAGTTTTATTTTCTGCTTTGGTTTCACGCATTAAACTGTGAGTTTGCAGCGTCTCCTGCGCGTAACCAAATGTGTGGGTTCATAGAAAGTCAGCCTTTGGTATTTGAAAGTGATTGCTAAACACTGAGGTTATGTAAACGTGGCTAGAAACCAGACGGATGCTTTGTCACTGTGCGTGCGGTGTCTTGAGTCACTACCACACCAGCTTAGCTTCGTTCTGACTTTGTCCTGCAGCTTTCAGCTTGGACACAGAGCAGCCAGACTATGACCTGGACTCGGACGACGAGGCCTTCGTCAACAAGCTGAAGAAGAAGATGGAGATCAGCTACCTGCAGTTTGAGGAGATGATCGACCGGCTGGAGAAAGGCAGCGGACAGCAGGTCAGCACCGTTTGTGGAAAATATCACACCTAAGAAAGGCAGCAGCAGCGTTGAAGCTTTTTTTAAAAAACTAATTGTCGTTGCAAACATCACCGCTGTGTAAAGCACATTTAGAATCCTAACTCCAGTCCGTACCTCTTAGGCTGTGAGTCTTCCCGACGCCAAACTGCTGCTGAAGGAGGACGACGAGCTCATCAAGGAGGTCTACGACTACTGGAGCCGCAAAAGGAAAAACAGCAAAGCCAACACTCTCATCCCCACCGTCAAGCAGGAGAAACGGGACGGCTCCAGCACCAGTGACCCTTACGTGGCCTTCCGACGGCGCACCGAGAAGATGCAAACGAGGAAGGTCAGTGTTTCTGATGAGGCTGATGGGAGATCCAGCTCTGGAGTGCTTTTTTACTGAGAAATATTTGATGAATTCTGATGTCTTGGTGCAAAATGTCTTTTGTGAATCTTGCAGAGATTGCGTAGATGCAGATTGCTGTGCTGTAAACACTATACATGACTCCTCTGCCATCCAGAGCAAATTCTTAATGCTTCAATGTGACAGGATGACAAAAGAAGAATGCTCTCAGGGAGATCTAGCACATTACTTTACTGGCAGAGTCTGTACTTCCAGTAAAACATTGTGACAGGAAGTCAGTGCAGCTTGTGCAGACGCTGTGTCACCTGACAGAGCGAATAGATCTGATCTCTTTTAAATACTTCTGACGTTGTCCTGGACAAGTCTGGAGACATGCAAGTTCATCACTGTATGAACTTTAGATTCAAACGACCAGAAAGTGTCCTCTTAATCCAGGAAAGGGATCAGACGGAGGTCAGACTCTGTTAACTTTTCTTCAAGCAACTTCATAAATTTTCAGTATCGTCATCAAGACATGTATCCTACATTAATCAAACCGTAATCCAAACAGTTATTCTAATTGAAAATGTGATTAATGTAACCACAACATTATGTGTCTGGAGTTCTAGCTGAAAGTGTTTATGTAAACGTTTTCCTCAGAACCGTAAGAACGACGAGGCGTCCTACGAGAAGATGCTGAAGCTTCGGCGAGATCTCAGCCGGGCCGTCACCATCCTGGAAATGATCAAGAGGAGGGAGAAGAGCAAGAGAGAGCTGCTGCACCTCACACTGGAGATTTTTGAGAAGAGGTGAGAGCCTTTGATTGTGTTGGCGTCCATAATCCAGTTACAGCTGATGAGTTTGTGTCCGGTGACTGATCCCCTGTGTTCTGATTGCTCCCCAGAAACGTCATGTCAGACTTCGGGGGCGAGGTGATGGCGGAGGTTCTGGCTGAACGGGCGCTGGTGAGGCCACAGATCATTCCACTGGTGCCACTCACCAACCAGTACCGACACCAGGACCACATGGACCTCAAGGACTACAAATCCAAGGTGAGGCCCCTTTTTTACTCGGAAGAGAACAAGAAAGTTAGCCTCTGTTAAAACCACTAAGCTGCTTAAAATGCAGCCGAGAAATTGAAGCGACAATACGGCCTTTTGAAAAGGTAATATTATGAATATTTTACGCAGGGTGCCGTCTAAGATTAAAGACTGCCCTCGGGCAGCGCTCTCTAAAGGTGCCCTTTTTTAAAGGTCCTTTGCCGGATCGTTTAACATCTGCTCTGTCCTCCTAGCCTGAGAAGACGGAAGTTCCCCGACAGAAGAGGAAGTACGAGAAGAAACAGAAGGTGCTGCCCCTGTCGTCGGGCACCCCCCATCACGCAGGTCCCGTTGTCTTCAACGCCAAGGACCTGAACCAGTACGACTTCCCCAGCTCGGACGACGAGCCCTTCTCCCAGGTAGAGAGACGCTTCTTCACTCAGAGCCAAACACGGCCCTCTAATCCTGCGAAATCCATTAATGTGTTCTCCAGTTTCATTATTTTATTTGGTAAACATGAGTCTGAAATTAAGCTTTTTAAAAATGCAGCAATGGTGGTTTCGAGCTAAAAGAAGTATTAAGGAGGAAGCTCTTATACTTTTCTCTGCATTAGAAAATGAAATGGAACAACTGTAATCATACAAGAATAAAGGAAAATGGAAACCGGTTCGACCAAAAAGGATGAGAAGACAGGACAAACTTGTATCTTCAGTGTATTTCCCTGTCTGCACGTTGTCCTGACACAACCTAGAACACCTATAGACAAGTTATTTCAAGCACAGAGCACATACTGTGTGTATCACACGGTGTCGTAACCATTGTGCACTGCTGCAGCTTCCTCCAGTCGTCTCCACTGATAGACGATGAGTTCCACCGCCAGTCGCTGAACTTTGCCCTTTGTCCTGACTAGTCCACTCAAAATTGCTAAACTACATGGTGGAAAAAAAAATGCTTAAACCACAACCTCTAACTTCAGAACTTATAAATTCTCCTCTGTCACTGACCTCACTCCAACATCTGACCTCTTTTCTTTTTGTCCACAGCTGCACTCAGGCTCTTCAGAAGCAGAGGAGGAGAACGACCCAGATGGTGTCTATGCCTTTCGCAGGAAGGCAGGCTGCCAGTACTACGCTGTAAGGAACATAACCTTTTGGTCACAGCACATTAAATTAGACTTTAAAGGAACAAACGCACGGCCTTGTGGACATTCACATCTTTAAAGAATACACCACAAGTACCTGTAGCTCTCAGGATCCATTTAATGCTCCTGAAACATGAAAACGTAGCAGTACGGTGTAATAACTCATCATTGTTCAAGTCATCGTCCAGCTGGAAGGATTTTACAGCGCAGTAGTAACGTCTTCTGTATCTTGAGAACGAGGATGGGGGGGAAAACATGCTGAGTGTCCTCTGTTTGTCCGCAGGCTCGTCAAGACCGGGTGGGCAGCTGGCCGTGGTGCGGTCCCTGGGAGGGCGGTTTGGCAGAAGCTCGCTTTCGCTACAGTCTCACCACGCTCACGGTGCCACGCCGCTGCCTGGGCATGGCTCGGCGGCGCGTGGGACGAGGCGGCAGGTCGGTCAACCCCCTCCCCGCTCTTCAGTTAGCTTTATAAGCCACTTCTTTGTATTGTTGGCTTTGTACGTTGCACACAGGTAGTCGTGATAGACCGTTAAGCTACACGCTCTATTTCTTCATAACACTTGTTATTAAAGTAAGGGGTAGTGGCAGCGTCTGACCATCCTCTCCTCTCTCAGGGTGTTGCTGGACAGGGCACACACGGACCACGACAACATTTTCCACGGACTGGATCTGGAAATGCTCGACCTGCCTCTTCCCTCCTCTCCTGCTCCTTCTTCGCCTCCTCCCGCTACTACAACTACTTCACGCTCACCGGCCACCGACAAGTTTGCCAGTACCTCAGAATCAAATACCTCGGACAGAAGTTCCTCCACCTTCAACTCCTCTCTGCCCCCTTCCTCCCCCACTCCCACGGACCTCAGTCAGATACTGTTGAATATAAAGTCGTGCCGATGGAGGCACTTTAGACCACGGACACTACCACTACACGAGCTGGACAATGCCCACCCGCTATTCAGGAGGTTGAGCCGAGTCCTGAAGCGCCCAGTCTCTGGGGGACAGCCCTGCGGCCCTCAGCGCCCAGCGAGGGTCGTCCCTCCACCCACACCCATTGCTGGTAAGTGGCTTCGAACACAGATTGTGTGTGTGTTGCATCGGGCTCTTGTTGTTTATGAGAGAATCATTTGTAATATCCACAATATAAGTGAATAAACTCTAGTTATCCTGTAGGAAGTAGTCCCAGTGAAAACGGTTTGGATTGCAGAAAGAACATTTGACGCTGGGGAATATTTTTCAAATACTAGTGATTGTGTTGGAGAGGTGACAACTCGGGATGTCCCAGTCAGGACATTGGTATCCACTCAGGCGGTGGCTGCACCAAAACAACAGCATTGAGCAACACTGAACGCTGTGGTTAAAAGAACAGAACGTTTCCTGGAAACTAGTGTTGAGGAGAAAGATCTTCCAGAGAGGGTTGGGGAGGTTGTAGCAGCGTTGGATGACCAGAACATTTCTGGAGTAGAGAACACGAGGTACCAGCTACTCTCTCTCCACACTACGTTAACGTTGACAGAAAGATTTATTGGACTGAATCCAGTCGACTCTAGGAGAAGACGAGGAAAGACCTTATGATTTATGAATCTCAAAAATGTTTTTGTCTAATATTGGATCGGGACTCTGATCCTTTCCTTCAGTATTGGCCAGTTTGTGTCAGATTGGGTAGCAAAAAACTTGATCAGGACGTCCCTAGTAATAGAGAGCCAAAGTCCCGCCCCCTCTACTTCCGGGTTATGGGACCTATCTTTCGAAAACAATATGAACGGCAGTCTATGGCGAAAGATAAATTATTTTCTGGTCCCGATCGACTTGTGCCTTGGATTGTACATATGTTGTTTTTCAGAATAAAAAATGATTTTACATGTCAAGAATGTCACAGTTTGTCTCAAGATAGTTAAGTAAAACGCTATGGAAAATACGTAATTAAACGAACTACAAGTCCCGCATGCTGGCGCGTACAGAACCGACCAAAACTCCCTTGGTGTAACTACAGCTCTCGACATGACCCGATTTATAATGATTTTCACCTCGTTTGATGCTTCTGCCTTCGTCCTGGAAGAAGACGGTAAAGCTCAACAAGGAGACAGACATAGTTCTCAGACGAGAGATGTAGTTCACTAAGCGATCTCATACAAAACCTAATGTTGTTCAGCTTATTTACGTCAAATAATTTATCTCTTGACGTGAAAAATTATCTTTTAAATCCACACACATCATATGTGAAATTCATGCCACAATTCGAACGGGACCAAAAAATAATTATGATCTCTCCATTGACTCCCGTTCATATTTTTTCGAAAGATAGGTCCCATGACCCGGAAGTAGAGGGGCGGGACTTCGGCTCTCTATTGGTAACTGTCCATCCTGGTTGGAGCGCTTCCTTGTTTTGATCTTTGTTTCCTGGATTGGGGAGATAATGTTTTAATTGCAGGTCCATTGCCCGTTCTCTCCTCTTGCTCCGCTGTGAAAGTTTGTTGTTCTCCTAGCACAGCTGTTGCTTGACATTCACACAGTTTCACCTCGGGTACCCCACCCCATCCACACGGTGTCAATTAAAACTGGATTTGATAAATAAATTCATGAGATGCACAAGATTTGTTGATTTGTTTGTGGACACAGAGGCGTGCAGCGTTGACTAAAAGACTAAATGCCGCTGGTCCTCCTGTTATTACTGAAAGGGTGGCCGGTGTCTTTTGTGCGTGAACAACAATGACCTGTTGATCTGGCTGGAAAAGTTGGACAAAGAAACTAAAGGGCCCATATAGAGTGAACAAAAAGTCTTCAAAGAAACTAATACGTCTGTGTATTAACTACAGCGGTGGATTTAGTCTGCAGAGAGAAGGGTGTGTGTGAGTGTGTGT
The DNA here is from genome assembly GCF_963514085.1 of Chelon labrosus. NCBI lineage: Eukaryota > Metazoa > Chordata > Actinopteri > Mugiliformes > Mugilidae > Chelon > Chelon labrosus. The sequence goes on along the minus strand of NC_140342.1, from coordinate 24,095,081 downwards.
GTGTGTGTGTGTGAGATCAGTGCTGGAATAATCCGGTGTAGGAGTCGTGATTAAATGAAAGAGTGAGATTGAAAGGAACGATCTTGAAGGTGGCGTTTGAGGACGAGCTGTGACTTTGAGATGAGGAGTCTTGTGAAGTAGACCTGAATGAAAAGAAAAGCCACACAGGATGAGAAAATCAATACGGCGCCGGGGTGTACGGCCTCAGAATGCCCTGAAATGTGCTCCTGGGACCTGGTGATCAATACGAGGCCAGTGGAGAAGAAATGCAGCGGACCATGATATCTACAGGCTAAATATGTGGGACGCAAATAAAACCAGAGAATTAATTTACTGGAGTTAATCAACAGATTTTAACTGGAACGCAGAATATTTTTATGTGACCTGGTCAGTAAATCATATGTAATTACACCTGTCTAGTGGGTTCTGGTAGGACTTTATGAGCTACTGTTAAATAGCTTTAATTACAAACATCAAACTGTGCTCGATAGATGCTACGATAGAGACGGGGGACAAGGGTTAAGTACATGATCAGCTCAGCCACATGGACGTTTCTTTCTGGAGTTACCATGACTACGTTTCATGGGCAACATTTCCTCGTTGCAACTTATCTCTGATCTGATCAATATGTTGCCGCCCACACAGATTCCATCTTTCGTTCATGTTTTTCAACACTTAACTGAAGCAACGAGTTTTTTTGCTGCTCCGCGTGTCTGTCCCTCCCGGAAACTCATCATCGCCTGATGGGTTTTTACCCCACGTGGAGCAAACGCGCTCAGAGAGAGGATGGATTTATTCCAGACCAGATCAAGTGTTGACGTGATTGTTGGGAGATAATGTTTTCTGATTAAATTCATTCTGATCAGATTAGTCTGTTTTATTCTGATTATTAGAGTTATATTAGTGTTAATGGAAACCAAGTGAGCTCAGGTTCTGCTGAGCTGATCTTGCATAGCTGTTTGACATATTTAAATACTTTTATTTACTAAAAAGAAATTGAAAACTAGACATTCTGACCAAAAAACATCAGTGTTTGTTTCCTCCTGTTTCCATTGTTTAGTGTGAGCGACTGGAGTTGTCAGATTGAGTACAGCCTCATGTGGCCTCATCATTTAACAACAAGAGACGAACTATAATGAGTTGGAGGGCCACACTGTATAACGCATACTCAACAATGTGTGTGTTCTGGTTGAATAACTGAAGATGCATCATACAAACCTGGCTTTGAGTGTTGATTTTAATTTTCATAATTATTGTGGGTACTTGAGAATTAATGAGTTTTGTTTGTTTTTGCAGCTAAAACAATATTTCACAGATGTCACTTTTTTTTGGTCCATGTTTTCATTCACGTGTGATGTGTTGAGACGTCGGTGTGACTTGGTTTCCAGATTTGTAACGACGCCTTTGTCTCCTCTCAGCTTTAACAGCCGAACAGTACCAGCAGCATCAGGAGCAGCTGGCCCTGATGCAGAAGCAGCAGCTGGAGCAAATCCAGCTGCAACAGCAAGCCAACAGCACCGCCACTGCCAACAGCACACAGGTCGGTATCCGGCTCGACGGGCGGGCCCCGGCAGCGCGCGCCTTGTTTGTCTTCATTTTACCCTTCCTCTCGTAAAAAAACACCGTCCCCTCTCTCCTGACAGGGCCTGGCGAATACATTGGACCAGGCCAGCGCTCAGAGGGCCGCGTCGGCCCTCGTCACCGCCGACCAACTGCTGGCTCTGAAATCCAAGGAGGAGCTAGCCCTGGGAGGTGGAGTCAATGGCGTCCTCTCCCCCTCAGGTATGGCCGCGCCCCACACAGCCGCTGGGATGTCTGGCTTTGACGAAGAAGCAGCTGGACGTCACAGTAGATTGATTTATTGAATAAAGTTTTATTGGCATTATTAATGTCTGAAACTCAGCCTAGTATTCACCGTGATGAGCTGCGCTGGGAGTGTTTCATTACTGATAAACACTTCGCAATAAAAATAAATAAATTGTAGCGCAATAAAAAAAACCAAAACAGTTTGTTTCACCCAAGGTGGAATACAGTAACACTGAGCAGACAACTCAAACAAAGAGGGGGAAGTAATTACAGTTTTAAAATCCACAACGCAGTGCACCAGAGAGCAGATAACGGCACAAAGCAGACGCCGTCCCCCTGGCAACCGATGCCGTTACAGGCGGCGGGATTCAGCAGATAACTGACAAAAGTGACAAAAAGTAATTTTCAATTTGAGATTGTTCTGCAGGAGAAAAACGGTGCATCGCCGCTCTGTCCTTCACAGATAAAACCGCTGCAGCACAGAAGTCAGATAACGGGCGCGAAAGGAAGTTTTGTTCTGAAGAATGAACCCTGCTAATAACTGACGTCCTTCTGTGTCGCACGCTTCAAAAGTTTTTAGATTTACACCGTGAAAAGTTTATTTAAAGAGCATTTGATGATTAAAAACTTGATTCTCCACCTCCCACATCCCACCCTCTTTCATCAACCATCCACCCCCTTCCCCTCCTCCTCCCCCTCACCCCTCACCACCACCACCCTCCCCGGCCTCTTTTAACCCCTCAGGTGTCTACAAGGGCTTGCACCTCTCGAGCACAGCGTCCCCGTCCCCCGCCGCCCCAGCTCCTCCCACCACTACTCTGACACCCGCCTTGCTTCAGCCCTGCACCACCACCACCACCAGCTCCCCCTCCTCCACCACCAGTAACAACAACGGCACCGCCCACCCCGCCAGCACCACTACCACTAACGCCGCCGCCACTCAGGTCTTGCTGGGAAACAACAACAACAACAGCCTCCGTCTGGGGGTCCCCGCCGGCAAGCGCATCCACGCCCCCCGGACGCTGAGCACCACCATGTCGACATCCGCCTTAAAGCTCGCCCACACGGCAACCGCCAACTGTCAGAAACCCAAGGTCACTACGGCGTCGGCCTCGCCGCTCGACATAGTGCCCAGGTGAGAAAAGACAGGGAAAATATATTTATCTTTACAAAATAATAAGAGAAATATGAGTGTTTCTAACAAACACATTACAGCGAGAAAAGATTTTATTCTAAAGTGAGTTATACCAGAATTATTGCTGTCTGTGATCATAGTAAATGTCAGTAGAGAAGTGTTTTTAAATGATGTTGGATTAGTTTGTGTAGAAAGTATAGACCATCAAAATAAAACCTTTGGAAAGGCTTATTTTAGAAAAGAGTTTTAGCCTTAAATCATATTATAAAAAGCTTTAACTTACTCTGTTTAAAGGCTCTAGAAGATAAGTTAAAGTACGACTTATTGATGCGATAACGTTAGCTCTTTTTATTTATATTAGGTTAAAACCAAACTTGAAATACCGAACGCAGGCTAAGCTCCTGCGGTTGATACGTTCAAACATGAACCCACGCTGCTTTTAACCGTTTAATTAACTATCATCTTTTGATTCTTTTCCCCCTCAGGGAGAATCACGAACAAGACAAGCCAGCACTGAACAGTTTATCAGAGAACACAGTGGCCATGGAGGTGACGTAGCCTCCCGTCCACGGCTCGGTGGAAGCGTGACTTCTTCTGTTCTTTGTTTTATTTCTTTTTCCTTTTTCTTTTTGGTGCTATGCATCATTCGTTAGTCGTGAATGCAAGTGAGCGGACGGCGGCGGCGGCGGCGGCGACGACGGCGGAATGAGCAAGGCTGGGTTTCCATGGCAACAGTTTTGGGACTTAACTGCAATGCTCGTCTCGTAAAAAAAAGTTTTTTTTTCCTCCCCACTTTCCTATTTGTTACTGTTAATAAGAGATCGTCTGTAAATTCTTAATATGGCAATTATATGTACAGTACTGCATATTTGTAATACCCCTCCCCTTCCACGCCCCCCTCCTCCCCCACCCTCCCACCCCCCGTTCTTGTATATAACATTACTTGAATACAGAATTGTTCATTTGTGATGTTTTGCACTCAAGATATTAAAAAAAGAGACAAAAAAAGAGAAGAAAATCGAAATTAAAAAGAGAAAACGACAAACTGCAACTGGTGCGAGTGTGAGAGTTGTACCACAGAAAAAATGTATGTCATCACATGCATGGTGCAGAACCTGCTGTTTGATCTATTTATTGTGCCGTGTTTACAAAGTTTATTTCCCCCGCCCCCTTACACCTTTTTATTTTTAAATTTTTTATTTTATACACTGTACCCCTCACCGGTTCCCCCCCGTGCTGTAGTCAGTGTTTAGATCGATTTAAAAAGAAAAATGTATTTTTTTAAAAATTTGTTTTCTTGGATGTTGTGAACATGGCCGGGAGCTCGCCCCACGACGGCGTTCTTCCCGTGTGTCCCGTTGAATCCATGGCGTTCAACACAGATTCAGGCGCAGGGGCAGTAGAAGAAGACGGGTGTGAATTTGTCGTAGGCATCGGTTTGTGAGTGGGTTAATCACTCTCCACGAAGCTCTTCCATTCATTTATTATTCCTGAGACAAGTAACAAAACAATGGGGATGAAGACTTTGCTGCTTCTGACTTATCTAAGCACTATATAATTTGTTTTAATTGATAATTGATGCTGCTTTTGTATAATTTTTTTTAATTTTCTTTTTTTGGCCTCTGGTTTGCACCCGATGGCCTTTTTTACTATTTGTTTTCTCAAAAAGATAATCCCCCACATCTCCTTAATTATTTTTTTTAAATAAATATTTTTGTATGTCCCATTTTCTTTTTTTTTTCTTTTAAATTTCCCTCAGAAAAGACTTCATTCTTTTGTTACTTGTTGGTCTAAAGAAAAAAACAACTATAAGGGAGTAAAAAAAAAAAAAAAAAAAAAAACGATAAAAAAAAACATGCAGTAACTGACATTAATTATCATTCCAGCTTCTGTATAATAAGAAAAAATGTGTATGAATTGAATAAAAAAAGAAGTTTTCTCTACTTTTAAAAACTCTCCAGAAGGCTGAAAGGCCATGAACCACAAGTTATCGGGTGCCTTCATTTGGGAATAAAGGAAAAAAAAAAACTCAAAAAAACAAATCGCTCTCTTCTGTGAAGAGTTTGGTACTGAACAAGGCTACTTGTAGTTTTTCTTTGTCTGTACCACAATCCCAATGCCCATTCCAATGGCCCAGTTGATTCATGACTTTTTGTTTGGTTTTTGTTGACCCTTCCACCACCACCACCACCACACATACACACATACATGGGAAAGACTAAGAATCCTCTTGAATTGCCACAAAATGAAATAAAAATCCAGGGCATTATGTGTTTTGACCAGCATGTCTCGTTTGTTTTTGTCGCCTCTCGTCTTTTCGGTGGTTCTCTTTATGAGACGGTAACACTGTAAGTTTGCTTGTTAACTGAGGTCAAGCTTGTCGATTTGGTCCAGTCTTAGAAGAAGCCTTAAACCCAAATCGATTAATGTTAAAAGGTCGTACCCAAGAATCATGTAAATGTGCTTCTCTTTCATTCATCGACAGAGGAGGTCACAGTGTGTTTCTGGTAGGTCACGAAGTCAGATAAGATAAGACTTTATTTATACCCGTGGAGAAATTAGGGTGTTACAGCGACAGGGAACAGCAAGATACCAAAAGATAAAGTAAGGTAGACAGGAGAAACTGTATGAAAGTAAATACGTTATGGTACAAGAAATATTTACATACTGCATCAGGTTTCAGTAGCTAACCAAAAGTTGAAAACAACAAATCAAGTAAATAGAGGGTTGAGGTGGTAAGGAGGCTGAATGTACATAGAATAAAACAAACTCCAATAGGAGTTGCACCAAATATTACACAAAAAGGACATGAGGTAATGACGGGGATGAGTTGGTTTATACTGTGCTATTGTATGTCCAAGAAAAGAAGCTCAGCAGCAACAGTGCTAAGAGTCTGACTGCTGAGGGGATGAAGGACCTCCTGAAGTGTTCCTTCTTGCACCGTGGGGCTGAAGGAGCTTCCTAAAGTGTTCCTTCTTGCACCGTGGGGCTGAAGGAGCTTCCTAAAGTCCCAGCTGTCTCATACCCCCTGTATGTGAGCGAGGTGTTGTTCCTGATGTTTTGACAGTTTAGCCAACATCCTCCTCTCCCTCCACCTGCTCCACTGAGTCCAGAGGACAGCCCAGGATGGAGCTGGCCCTCTTGATCAGTTTGCCAAGGCTCTTTTTGTTCCTCTCTGTGACTCCACCACACCAGCAGACCACGGCGTAGAAGGTTGCCGATGCAGCCACAGTGTCATAAAAAGTCCTGAGTAGTGTCCTACACTCCCTAAAGGACCTCAGTCTCCTCAGCAGGCGGAGACGACTTTGGTCCTTCTTGTACAGGATGTTAGGACCAGACCAGTCAGTGTCCAGTCCCTGGATGTTCACCGGTGCAGGTTGTGTTCCTTTACAAGTCAATCACCATCTCCTTTGTCTTGGTGGCATTGATGTGAAGATGACTGCGTTCACACCACTCGACTAAATAATCAGGTGTTTCTCTTGGCTTTTCCACGTTGCGGTGATCAAGGACTAAACGCTGTCAGAAAACGACAGCAGCTTAAGAATAATCAGCTCCTAAAGTACGCTGCCGTTGAGCGGTACGAGTCTGCCCCCGTTAAATGAAAGTTTAGGAAAGCGTAAATCTGTTTTCCTTCTCTGATCCTGAGCAGCCAGAAACACCGTAGCCGTTTACCCGCGGCTCCCAGTCACTGAAGTTAACACAAATTGGGCAGGATGAGAGATGACATTTAAATGTAAATTCTGTTTCTTAGAGGAGGAGAAGAGGAAAGTTGATAAGAGCAGCAGAGTAAATGAGCAGAGCGTCGTCTCAACTCCTGCAGACAGATTGCTTTTGCTCTACGTCTGACTTGATCATATTTGGATCTTTGCCTGTAATTGCTTGTTCCAACAACGTAGAAAGAAAGAAAAAAGTGTAGATGCAGAAAGTTTTTTTTGAAAGATGTGACAGCAGCTGGTATCAGTTCTTGGGAAGGTGTGCAACGAGCCGTCTTTAAATCTAAATTCTCCAGAAATCAGCAAAATTATGCTCGATTTCAGTTTAGAGACGCAGCAAAAGGCAGAGAAATGAACTGGAGCTTGTAAAGGAGAGGAAATAATTGGGAAGTTTGTCTCAGGCTGTCGTCATTTATGAGAAGCGGTTTGTGCAAGTTTGCACTGTAAAGTAAATAAATAGATAAAGTTTTAAGTAACTTCAGCCTAAAGGTTTGTGGCGTCAGCACAGTTTTAACTTTCCGTCTGTGTCATTCATTTTCTGTAACTGCTTGTCCTCCTGAGGGTCGCGGGCGGGAGGGCTAGAGCCTATCCCAGCTGTCATTGGACGAGAGGCGCCCTGGACAGGTCTCCAGTCTATCTCAGAGCTAATACAGAGAGACAGACAACCATTCACACTCACACCTACGTCACCTACGTAGAATCACCAATGAACTTAACCAGCATGTCTTTGGACGGTGGGAGGAAGCTGGAGTACCTGGAGAGAACCCAAGCAGACACAGGGAGCACATGGAAACCAGTTGGCCTGGATTAGACACAAGAACCTTCTTGCTGTAAAGCATCAGCGCCAACCCCTCTGTGTCATGAGTTGACACCAAATTCACAGCAGAAAAGTAGAAATAAATTGATGTCGTTAGCTAAAATGAACATACAAATCAGAAAAAGCTACATGATAAAGAAGAACGAGCTTTTGAATCGAGTTTCCGGTGGACGTACGGTATTTTTTCTCCTTTTATCTCTGTTTTGGTCTCCTCCTACTCCCCTACTACTGAGAGAAATACAAATGTCCCTTAAGCCCCATTCAGACCTTGCATTAACATCCATCCCATGCAATTCAGTCGAAAGTGACCAACTTATTGTACCTGTGTTGACACCTGGCATTAAAGCGCGTCCCCGGCCACCTCTTCAGATCTGATCTCGATGTCTCTGTGACAGTTTTAAACAAGAAGAGACCTGACGTGACCTTGTAATGCCTTGCTGAGCGTGGGACTGCAAACACAAAGAGCCTCAATGAAGAGATGTGGAGGAAGCGGCAGATTACCGTTACTATGGCAGCACCACCTCAGGAGCTGTGCAGACGTCTGTTACAGCTCAGTAATGTCACCTTTGTGCTACCTTAACCAGAGCTGTTGTGGGTAGGGAGATGATTTCATCTCCACTGCCTGCTGCCATATTTTCCCAGATGGTCGGGGATTAGAACCATAGAGTTAGATGGACTGTGATTCGTCTGACGTCCAGACCCCTACTCCACAAACCTGAGGAGACTTGCTGGTGCTTCATTTGTGTCCACATTGAAATTTCAGTCATACTTTACTGAAATTTACTTACTTTTTCCTTGTTCTGAAGGACAAATTACATGGTTCTTTGCATCCATCGCAAACCATAGCACCAAATTTGAATTAGTACTGACAAAATGGTTGGTGCTAATGTGACCAGATGCACTGTAGTTGGACATCCCGGTACTTTTGGAGCACTGCATCTGACAACCTATGAATTCAGACATAAACTGCACTGTGGCACATATTTGGGAACACATCAGTGTTTACATGGACGATATACTTTCAACCTGACTGAAATCATTCCTCTCAGGGATTCCAACTTAACTGTTTACATGGACGCGAAATAACATGATCCGAGTCCAAGGCTTGTTTATTGTCACTTTACCACATTTAAAACACAAAGGAATAACATTTGTAACCCAGGAACAGCAGCGTACGAGAACCTAAAACCAAATAACTAATAGAACATACAGTTTAAAACCAAGCAGCATTGTGTGGGTTCTGTCCAGCTTCCTCCCACCGTCCGAAGACATGCTTATTAGGTTAATTGGTGATTCTAAATTGGCCGTAGGTGTCTGTGTTAGCCATGTTAGCCGTGACCCTCCAGGGAACAACCGGTTACAGAAAATGAAAGGACATAGGACATAATTTGTGTCCTGGAGTTCCTGAGCTTTGAGGCTACGCAGCCTTATTCCTTCTGGAGGAAGGGTGGGGTCCTTTTTTGTTGCAGTACCCATACCAGACAGCAATGGAAGATGTTGGTGTGCTCTCCACCACACCACTTCGGCCTCCTCAAACTGTGGTGGCCCACTTATTGGAGATGTGCAGGCCCAGGTGTTTAAAGGTCGACCCAAAACATCAGCTACACTAGAACCTTTTAGACACGATGGAGCTACGTCTTTGACTTCCCCCGCCCACGTCGATTCCTGCTTCCTTCATCATTTCAAACGCTTCTTGTTTGAACAGCTGGTTGTTTTGCTGCCTCCATGTTCCTGTCCCTCCTGGAAACTCATTACCTGATGTTTGGATTTATTCCAACCAGAGAGAAACCATCCTCTTGAACTGTTTATCATAGGTTTACACCACCCTTCTACATCTGATTAAGGGTTCCTTCTGATCCGACCAATCTCCTCTGATAGAGGCCTTTTTATTCTGATTGTTAGTGGAATATTAGCATCCATGTAATCACGGCTTTATTTTAACACCCTCCTTTGCCTCTGATGTGAGAAAAAAAAACGACAAATGTGAATGTGAAGCCCAACAAATCCACAGTGACCAACTATTATACAGCCTTTATAGAGAATAAAATATGTATTTACACCTTTGTTGTCGTTTTTTTTTTTCAAAAAGAAAAATACAGCGACAAACGACAAGAGCATTTATTTTTTTTTTCAACAGTCCTGTTGAAAAGTGACAAATAATCACTTCCTTAGATTTTAGTTTCCATTGACGTCAACATCGTCTCTTGCTGACAAACAAGAGTGTGGTCACTGTTTTCCACGGCATACAACTCAAAGCCAAGGAGAGCACGGCACAAAGACTCTTTTCACACCCCGGGCCTCATTATCTGTGCTCTTTTCTTCCATGTATACTGACTTTATCTCTCTCCGCCACCATCATATCTTCATCTGCGGCTGTGGCTTTCAATTACGAGAGAGACAGAAAGAGAGAGAGAGAGAGAGAGTCCTAATGAACCGCAGACACACTCAGTGGAGACTTTGTGGACTGGCTGCCTCATTAAGGCTGATGAGTCAGAGGGCAAATAAGGATGATCAAGGTTGTCTGCAAAGGCCCGATCACTTTGTTGGAGTTGCTGAGTTCTGAGCTCACTCAAACCGTCGAGTGTCTCCGTCTTTGTTCTTTGATCTGACAGTGGAGAGTCTGTTCCTCTATTAATGCTGCAATACACACTGCCTGACCGGAAAAAAAAAAGTCGCCACCTGGATTTAACTAAGCAAATAGGTACGAGCCTCCTATTGGATGATTACTGCATGGGTGATTATCTTTCAGCTGGAAACAAGTTATTTAACCCCAACTGATGCAATGAGTAGCTTCTCATGTCTAAAGACACATCCTGTGGTCGTGGAAAAGATGTTAGTCTGTTTGAGAAGGGTCAAATCATTGGCATGCATCAAGCAGAGAAAACATCTAAGGAGATTGTAGAAACTACTAAAACTGAGTTAAGAACTGTCCAACGCATTATTATAAACTGGAAGGATAGTGGGGAACCATTGTGTTCCAGGAAGAAATGTGGTCGGAAAAAATCCTGATTGATCGTGATCGGTGATCACTTTTGGTGAAATCAAATCTAAAATTCCACACGTACAATGTGAAGGAAACTCAAGGGATTGGGACTGAACAGCTGTGTAGCCTTAAGAAAACCACTAATCAGTGAGGTTAACCAGGAAAAAAGGCTTCAATTTGCTAGGGAGCATAAAGATTGGACTCTGGAGCAATGGAAGAAGGTCGTGTGGTCTGATGGGTCTAGATTTACTCTGTTCCAGAGTGATGGGGGCATCAGGGTAAGAAGAGAGGCAGATGAAGTGATGCACCCATCATGCCTAGTGTCTACTGTACAAGCCTGTGGGGGCAGTGCTATGATCTGGGGTTGCTGCAGTTGCTCAGGTCTAGGTTCAGCAACATTATGTTGCCCAAAGAATGAGGTCAGCTGACTACCTGAATATACTGAATGACCAGGTTATTCCATCAATGGATTTCTTTTCTTCCCTGATGTTCACGGGCATATTCCAAGATGACAATGCCAGGATTCATGGGGCTCAGATTGTGAAAGAGTGGTTCAGGGAGCATGAGACATCATTTTCACACATGGATTGGCCACCACAGAGTCCAGACCTTAACCCCATTGAGAATCTTTGGGATGTGCTGGAGAAGGCTTTGTGCAGTGGTCAGACTCTCCCATCATCAATGCAAGATCTTGGTGAAAAATTCATGCAACACTGGATGGAAATAAATCTGGTGACGTTGGAGAAGCTTATTGAAACAATGCCACAGAGAATGAGAGATGTAATCAAAGCTAAAGGTGGTCCAACGAAATGTTGTGTGTAATTTAAAATTTTTTTTTTTTTTTGGCTATAGGCAGTGTATCTAGAGATGGACGCTTGCAAAGATTGTCCGTCTGTGAATTAAATGTGCAGTTTGTCAATCTTGACTTGCTTTTATAAGTCGTCATAGTCCTCAGCCCCTGACCACTACCTTTCCTCCAGCTAATGTTTATCCTCTCTTCTTTTAGTAATGTGGTCCATTTTTTTTCCCAGATTCATCAATTAAAAGGTTAACTTTTAAACTATAATGTGACTTAATTTGGTTTGGGGTGAAAAGACAAAGCAGATATAGATGTTTTCATGACTTTGACACCTTCATACTGTTCACATCAGTGGATTCTATCTGGTCTATGATAAATAATTTACCATAAACTGAGCCAATGTGCCATGAAAAGAAAAATGCAGTTTAAATGTTAATGGCTTTAAACATGGCACCATTTGTGTTATAATAATGTAGGAGGAGTGTTGGGAGCAGTAGCCGAAAGCGCCTTTAAAAAAAAAGAGAAAAGAAAAAAAAGACTTTTGTTCCTCTTAGTGTTTTTCAGAGCAAGTGATGAAACCTGTTGTAAGCATTACGAAAGTGAACCAACAAAGAGATGAAGTTAAAGGGTGAAAATACAAGAAAGGGCCTTTGTCAAAAGATGTGACAGGTAAAGCTAAAACAAAAATCTCACATTTAGCCCGAGGTGGGGGGGATTAGGGGTGCAACGTGGCAACAGTCGTATGTCAAACTGGTCCTACAATGTATTTATAGGGTATAGGCTGTTGTCAGAAATTAAATTCCCAGATGTGTTAAAAGTCTCTCTGTACTAGGGCTTTAGACAAGTTCAGATTTTTTAAAGTCGACACCGACTAGTCTCTGATGATGTCACTAATAAAAACACAGTAGAAACTAATGCTTTGCACCAATGAAATATTCTTGACGTGAATACATATGCTGAGAACAGACAGCTCATGCGCTACACGGCATGCAGATATGTATAGCCTGTATAAAAACAGGCAGCAACTCAGCACCATCGATAGCATTTAACAGTACTCCACAGCGTGTTGATAGACGGGATAGTGTAGCCGGGCTAAATGCTTGTACTGCAGCTAAAGGTCTAATATCTTTGACAATGAAATTCACCAGTAAATTGTTGGCGTGCAGCCTCCTTCTCTCTGTTACAGGACGTTTGCTGAAGATGTTATGATGATTTGGACCGTTCCTCTGCTAGCGTTAGCGGATGTCTTGTCAGTTGCATTGCAGTAGTACTTCTGTTGTATTTCAAGACTGACATGTCACGGTAATATTGGATTCATCTTTAGCAAAATATTTCCACACACTGCTCGTTGACCAATGACCTGCTGGACTCCTCACCTGTTTTCTCGGAGGCGTCCATGTTGTTATTGTCACATGATCGGTGACTAGTCGACATGATGCTTAAAGCGCCATTGGCCCAGCAGTGAAATCGACAAACTGACTAGTCGACTAGTTGGTATAACCCTTACTCTGTACCATTTAAAAGCACCATCAATCTTTTATTTTTTTGTAAATCCAGTAAAAAAGAAGAAACCGAGGCTCATCATGTCAGCACGACCACAGCAACAGAACTCAATTATGAGTTTCTGATTGTGTCAGCGGAAACTGTGTCTCCTTGGCGAGGGGATCCTAATTTCACAGCCGCCCACGAGCTCATATTCACCCCCATGTTCCCTGGAGGGGAGCGGGACGAAGAGTGGATTATTGGTTCCATCGTTATGCATTATGTGTGAGAGTGAGACAGAGAGGGTGAGGAGGGGGCTGCATTCATGTAAACTTGTTAATTCAAGGTGTGAGGGATGAGAGAGGGTGAGACTGTGTGAGTGTTTTATTTATGTATGAGCTTTCTTCTTTAAGCTGTGAGAGGAAAAGAGAGCGAGAGCGTGTTAAAGATGACAAATTTAGCAAATATAAATGATGTCACCAGCTATTTATAGTGTAATTCAGTTGTAAAATGGTTAGGGTTAAAGTACAGACAGAAAACAAACAAACTGCACAGGTCAAGGAAGTAACAATTTATTTCTACTTTAGATCAAGACGGAGAGCAAAGCGCAATATTTATTGAATTAACAAGAGTTTGTGAAAATCTTATTGTGGTTAGACGCCAATGAGAGGCAACATTATAGAGAGGACTCCCGAATGAAAGTGGTAGATGTGGTGGTGGAGCAGAGATTTGGAGATTTGAGTTTAGACCATTTACTGTATTTAGACGCTCTGGACAACCAGGATGATGTGGTGGAGATGGTGAGGAGGTTGGTCTAGACTCTAGAGGACCAAGGCATTGAAAGGCCAGATGAAGGTAGTAGATGTGGTGGTAGAGCAGATTTACTGGTAGAGACCTACGTAACTACCCCTACCTACCAACCGACTAACCTACCCCATCTACCTACCTCTACCAACCTATCTACATACTCACATACCTTTACTTACCTACTCTACCTTTACCTACTTACCCTACCTTTATCGCCCTACCTATCTACCTACCTTTAGCTACCTTTAGCTACCTACCTACTTTACCTACTTTTAGCTAGCTTCCTACCTACCTACCTACCTACCTACCTACTTACCTACTTTTAGCTAGCTTCCTACCTACCTACCTGCCTACCTATGTTTAGCTACCTACCTACCTACGTTTAGCTACCTACCTACGTACCTACCTTTAGCTAGCTTCCTACCTATACATACCTACCTACCTTCCCACTTTCTATCTTACCCTACCTCTAGCACCCTACCTACCTACCTACCTACCTACTTTTAGCTATCTTCCTACCTACCTACCTACCTACGTACCTACCTACGTTTAGCTACCTACCTATGTACCTACCTACCTACCTACCTACAGCTAGCTTCCTACCTACCTACCTTTACATACCTACCTACCTTCCCACTTTCGATCTATCTAACCAACTACACTCAAGTGTCCTGACTGAACTACAGATAATTTTGCTAAAAAAACTTGAATTTAAAAGTATTTTCTCTTGGCGTTTTTAATGACAACATATTTTATCACAGGACGTGGATCCTTTCTGATTCCAACCATACTGTCTCTGGGCATCAAACAAGCAGCTTCTCAGCGGCGTCAGCAGCCAAGCAGTTTGTTATTTATAGGAGTTTAATTCCGGAGGATTACATAATTCCAGCTGTGTTCGGGAACAAAAGAAGACTAAAATTATTTCTCAGTGGAAACTGTGTGAAGTAGGAAGGCAACAGCAAGCGTGAAAAATCCTGTTATAGAAATACTGTATGTGTGAGTGCTGGTGTGTGACTGTGGACTGTCTTTATAGTATTATTGATGTGTGGCGCCCCCTTGTGGTTAAATAAATTTTGTGCACTGATGTCTTTATGACAAATACAGAGGAATTTTTAAATGTGTCCAGTAAACATTCACCATGAACAGTTAATGTGATATATGTATAAAAAAAGCAGTATTTGCATTAGATTTATAGACTTGAGTTGTCTCAAAATATTCAAGATTTAACAGATTTAAAAGAAAAAAAAAAACATTTTACTACAACATATTGATGTTTCGCTAACATGTTTAAAATATAAAAGGACAGAGCCAACGAGCGTTTTACTTCACCTTTATTTACTCAGGGTGGAGAAACCATTTAAAACCGTTTTCTCGGGAGCACTCTGCCCCGCGCTCACACTGCAGTGCACTGTTGCCGAACAGCCTCAGTTTGTTAGTTGTTGAGCAAATACACAGAAATATTTAGAGGTTAGGTGTCCTACTCAAACCAGCATCCGACTTCAAAGAGGCCGGACGTGCCGGTAAACACTTCGCTGCAACACTTGCGACTCCATCCTCTCGTGTTGTGTGAACACTCAAGACAATATTTATTGACGGCTCAAAATCATTACGATAAAAGACGAGTAGCTTTGTCAGCAGGTGGGAGTGACGGCTTCTGTTAAACCCTCTTGTATTACAACATTTTCACTGGACTGAAGAGATCCTTATTCAGGTGTCAATTAGTCCTTAAAACAAACCAAACTTTCAGCTAATATAATTTAATTTATTTTAACCAAGTTTGTCACTTACTACCATGAAAAATTATTAAAATACAGGTATTGTTTGTCCTTTATAAGCTGGATAAGAGTTAAAAACACGTCTATAAAACTCAGAAACTCATCGTCAAAAAACAAAAAAATAAAAAACTACCACAGTTTCAAGAGGCCTGTTTCAGCCACAGCAATACGCACATAACATCACAAACATGAGTCACACATCTGAACTCTGAAACCGAAATGCTGGTGATATATTTATAATTATCATGATCATGCAGTTTCAATACCCTGATTGGGGCGAATGAATTCAAATGTAAACAAGACGTGGGACGTGTCTAAATCACTTTCTGGTCCATTTCAGACCTTAATGTCCACATGTGTCTATTTGTACTGTCATTAAAATAACATATTCAAGAATATATGAAAACCACAATCAACATTTCAAAGTGTAGAAGTCTTTGACATCAGTTTCATGGCTGACCCGACGCGTCAGATGCGATTGGACATCATCCCAGTGTTCAGTTTCAGGAAGAACGACTTCAGCTTGCACAGCCGACACTTCTTCTTCTTCCTCTTCTTTTTGCTGTTCTTAACTTTCTTGTACACTCCTTGATATTTGGCCTCCTCATCCTCCTCTCCGTGCACCCAGGGCACCCAGACTCCCCCGTGCTGACTGGGGTTGGCTCGGGGGTCGTCGGGTGGGAAGTAAACCGGCACGGCTGTTCGGTTGTAGTAGGCGAGCCGGCCCAGCAGCTGTTGCACCACATCTGGCCTCTGGTCGGCCAGGTCCTGCCGCTCGTAGGGGTCGCCGGAGATGTTGAACAGCCAGACGTTTTTGTGGGTGGTGGATTTGGAGAATGTCAGCGAGGCACGTTCAAGGTTCCACCAGCGACCAGTGAGAGAAGGAAGCACCTGGGGATCAATATTAGTAACAATTAGTAACGTTCATTATGATCATTTGAAGCAAATAATTCAAATTAAATTGTTGCAGCACCTGTGGGGGCACCCAGTCCCCGTGGCCTGGATCTCCCGTCAGCAGCTTCCAGTCTCCAACTCTGATGGCCGCCTGAACAGATGTGTCCCACACTGGCTGCAATGACTGGACCTTCAACTCAGGGGTTGGATAGGATTTGGGCAGCAGCATTCCTGACTGGGACATGTTCTGGTACTGGAATAATGTCTGCTTGGACTTTAAATGCGCTTTGAGTGGTCCTGACCATGACATGGTCTGGTTCTTGGATGCGGTCCGCCTGGACTTTGTCTTCACACGTGATTTGATCTGAGGCTGGGATCCGGGGCGGGATGTTCCTGACAGTGACGGAGCACCGCTGGAGTGGATTTTCAGATGTGGCCTGTGGTGCTGAGTGTGGGCTTTGGTCTTGGGTTTAGGTGCAGGCTTTGATTTTGGGAGGGGTTTAAGCTTCGGTTTGGGTAGAGGCTCAGATTTAGGCTTGGCAGCATGACGAGAAAACGTCTGAGGTTTCTTGGTGGTTTTCAACTTGAACGCAGACTTTTGTTTTGGTTTCTGCTTCAGAACCTCCTTCTTCTTCTTCTTCTTCTTTGGCTTCTTAAATGCTTTGCCTTTGAATGTGTCCACCGATAACCCCCCTCCAAAAGAAAAACAAAAACGCCAGTAAATCAGGAGTGAACGCTGTTTTAGTGTTTGCAGATAAAATAACTTTTATGAAGCGTCTACTGCTCTGCAAAGGTTCTTGTGCTTACATGTCTCTCTTCATACGTGCCTTCCTCCTTTTATATATTAACTCTTTACACCCTGGAGGTCTCATTTCTTAAACCCGTAGCCAGCAGCTGGCTAGTATTTCTATGTTTCAAATGGATGTAGCTTCATATCAGTTCGTCATCAGATTTGGTAGAGCTGCAGTTGAGATTTTTATGCTGGGTTTTATCAAACCTCTGATCTGGTGATGAGGACAGAGACAAAGAAGCATGTAGCCCAGGACCTCAGTTAACTTTCTTCCTTCTTTTTTTTTGTCTCTCACTCTTCCTTTCTCTGATTCCACTTTATAAACCTGATTTAAAATCCATCTCTGGATAGGAGACACGTGATTTTGTCAAACATCTAAAATGCCTTTCCGCATTGCTATTTAAACAGAGCCACTTAAAAGTAATTGCACCTCTCAGAATTTTTCTCCATCAAAATGACTAAAAACATCAGAAGATTTTCACACAAGTCCTGAAAGTAGACAAAGAGAACCCAGTCAGACAAATAAAACAGTATTATTTTGCTTGTGCATCTGTTTTTTTTTTTCAAGAAAATGAGCCAATATTACATATCTGTGAGGTTCAAAGGTAAATTGATCTTCAAGGTCAAATTATATTATAGTCCATCTGTTCAGAGATGTTTCCAATCAGTGTAAATAGACTCTGGTGTCGTTCAGTTCCTCGTTTTGTTTAAAAAAATCAGGAATTTGTCTCAGTCTGACGTTCACAACACGTGTTTGTGGAAATGTACGATGGCATAGACAAAAGAAAAAGAGTTGTTGTTGCTCATCAGGCTGAAAGAGGTTACAAAACCATCTCTAAAGACTTTGGAACCCACAAATCAGACACAGAGAGATTTAAGACGACTGCTACCCTCCAAAACAAAGACCCATAATAGTCTGAGAGGTCACAAAGGAACCCGGGGTAACTTCTAAGCAGCTAAAGGCCTCCCTCACTTTGGCTAATGTTCATGAATCCATCATCAGGAGAACAATCGTGGTGCGCATGCCAGCGTGGCAAGGACAAAGACGCTGCTCTCCAAATAAAATAACATTGCTGCCTGTGTGCAGTTTGCTAAGCATCATGTGGACAAGCCAGAAGACTTTGTCTGTTGTCAGGACTTATGTGTGAAAACCCGCAGATGTTTTGAGTCATTCTTATGCAAGAATGTAGAGAATTCTGAAAAGCGCAAATACTTTTAGGCAGCACTGTACAGTACAAATTGTATATCTGTGACCGCCAAACTCCAACTGAAAGCTTAGCCTGTACATGACCTAAACTGTGTGCGCATTTTAAAACTGATGAGCTAGTTACCCAAGGGTGCCTTCTTCAGGGGTGGGGTTTCAGAAGGAAGTCTGTGCAGAGGGTCGATGTTGTGAAGGATCTCCTTGCGAGGCGACTCCTTCCCCTCGCTGATGGTCGGCCAAACATCGAAACCATCCAAGCCGTGGCTCTGAGCAGGAGACAAACACATGAATACAAAGTCACATGAAGGGTAATGAGAGGTCCCTGCATTCATGTTGCCAGCAGGAATACATTTACCGCACAGGAATAAATAATAATAAATTTCCCGTGGTAATGGAGTCTGTCTACTTTCTGGATTAGTCAGTTACTGTGCTGATTGGAGCTTTGCTTATCTATTTATCTTTGGCAGTGGAAATGTAATCGCATGTGAGGCCAACGAAGCTTTTTCTGGGAGCCGTACACACGCCGCACTGACTTGCAAATGAAAGTAATTTATGTCTGAACCAAAACACAAAGCGCGCGTGTGCAGCCAGTGTTTAGAAAAATGGCACTTATCATGATGAGGTCAAGAGCACATTTATCTGCATGACATGTCAGGGGAGGACAGTTTCACAGTAGCAGTTTTAACATTTTTAGAGTGTGAGGCCAAGGCGGGGATGAATGTGGACGGAGTTCCACTTTTAATTCAAGCAAATAAACTTAATATAAAAGCTACGTGCGGAGAGTCAAGTTACAGCAGAATTAACTGGAGCGGAGTAGAAATATTTGGCAGGACAACTGGAAAAACATACAGAACCTGAATATGGTGGACTCCAAGAAGCCTTCTAGTAACATAAGAACGAGTACCAGTATCTCTGGTCTCTTTTAGAGCCCAATAAAATCAGTAATGGACTCAATGAGAGCATCTTTTCTATGGTATTAAACTTTTACTATCTTGCATTCACTGCCTAAGAATGCTAAGAACACAGCGACATAAAAGTGAAGCAAGTAGCATGCCACAAAATTGAGAAAAAAGTGCATTTAAAAGTGCTATAAGGGGGGGGTGTCCCACTGACCTGGGTGATGTTTCCCCCGGCCAGGCCCACCAGAGTGGGGAACCAGTCAGTGATGTGTAGGAGAGCTTTAGAGACTCGTCTCCTGCGTCTCAGCAGAGGACTGTGTACGAACGCCACTCCACGGACTCCGCCTTCCCAATATGTACCCTGAAAATGCAACCACAGGGTTTCTGCAGGTTTGAGCAAGTGAAATTTAAGACTTTTTAAGACCATTATGGGTTTAATTTAAGACCTACTCGAAGTACGAAAAATATGAAACAACTTTCCTTTTTCATTCATCATTCACAAATCTTAAAACAGCATAAACTATCTGAAAGCTCATACCCTCTAGATGTGATTTAACATGCATTGAGACATGTGCCATGCATAGTTTTTTTTAATGTATTTCATAACAACCGTGATTTCAGGCCGTCAGAGTTTTCTAATAGTTATGCTAATAGTTATATTTCATAATGAACTACACGGAACAGACGGAACTAACTATGAATGCCACCAACGCATTAAACAAAATGCGAATGAAGCGGATTTCAGACTTGACTAAATGTAATTTAAGACCCACACTGCAAAATATGCTCGTATTTAAGGCTTTTTAAGGCCTTAAATTGGGATTATCAAAATTTAGACTTTTTAAGACTTTTAAAGACTTTTTAAGACGCTGCAGAAACCCTGCAACCAGTGAATTTGACCTTTTCTGAACCTAGTGCTGCCATTAGGGTCTCAAACGAGCTAGACGAACAGACGCTTGTGGAAAACGGGTTGAAAGAGTTTCTAAAAAATCTCTGAAAATGTTGCTTGAAACAGATCTTTACCATTATTGTAAAAGAAAAATGTACAGCAGGGACTACAATTAGCAGGGACCTAGGTGGACTCATGCACTGCCAAGATGGCGACGGCCAGAGACACCACACTGAGCTTCAAAACTACTCATCACAGGAAACCTATGGGTCACGGCACTGACTATGGCCATTTGAGTAGCTGCAGTTTTGCCACTTCCTGCTTGGCTTCACTTTTCAGTCCTGCAAGTTGCTGCTTGCTTTTAACTTGGACTGCTCTAACTACAGAGTTTAGGGAACATATTTTGAACACAAGGTTTTACAGATGATTGTCCATTGTACGACATGAAATAGTTGTCTTTGGCCATTTTTGAAGTAGCTGGGAGTTGGACGGCCAGAGACACCACACTGAGCTTCAAAACTGCTCTTCAAGAAACCAACAGTGACAGTGCCAGTACGGCGCGTTCATCCATGGGATACTGGAGACCCATTGGGATGAAAGTCTACCTAAAATAAATATTGTAACCCAGAACAAGACTGAAAACCTACAAACAATTAGAGGGAGTTAAAAAAAAACAGGAACAGGAACTAGAATACAACAACTACCTTACGGCCTCGGAGCGGCCAGTTGCTCCCGCCTGTGAACGGCTGGGCTCCGTTGTCAGTGGAGTAGATAATTACGCTGTTCCGGTAGTATCCGTACTTTCTGAGGGCGTAGGTGACGTTTCGGACCGCCTCGTCCACTGTGGAAACCATAGCAGCAAACTTTCTCCTGGCGACATTAGCCATGTCTCGGTAAGGGTAAATGTAGGACTTGGGAGGCTGTAGAGGAGTGTGGACGGCCTGGAGGAAATCATTTATAGACTTAATTTACATGCATTCAAGAGTCAGTAGCTCTTTATTAATTATGTGAATGCCAGCTACATTTTCTGAAACTGTCCAGACTGCAGCTTCGCATCAAATGAACATGGGTGACCACAAAAAACAACTAGAAATATCCTTGGCATGTCTTTAACTAAAATGCAAACGAACAAATACTTACTTTAATGTGGCCTCTGTGTTTCAGAGATTTCAGACTACTCACATAGCGTCAATTAGCAGAGCATCAAAGCACATGTCTGGCTGTATAGTATGACCCTCGTAATACCTGGAGGGAGAGCAGCAGGAAGAGCGGTCTCTCTGAGGGGTCGTGGGTCTCGAGGATTTTGCGAGCTCTCTGTGTGAAGAGCGTGGTGGAATATTTTCCTTCGTGGCCCCACGCTACGCCCTCGCCGTCATGGAGGTCGTAACCACACAACCCCGGCCCATCACAGGACCCGTAACTAGATAAAGAAACGTGAGTTTTATATTCTGGCAACATGGTAGTTTTAATAATATTCATATGTTACCTGTAGTAATCCACACTTCCGGTTAAAGAGCCAAAGAAACTGTCAAACCCTTTTCTGGTGGGCAGACATGCTTTCCTAAAGGAGAAGTTAAAAATAAACTGAGCATTATTTGAAATGTTAAAAAAAAAAAATATTAACATCCATATTTGATAATTTCTTTGTATATATATTTATTTAATGTAAAAAATCTTATGTTCTTCTGCTCCTTAGCACCACTAGTGGGGAAAAAACCCTTTTCAGACTGTCTTTAACAATATTTGAAGGATTTGAAGCTCAGTGTTGGTGACACCGGCTGTCGCCATCTTGGCAGTACCCGACTCCTGTATAATTAAAAAGTGTAATGTGTAATATAGTGTATAATTTAAAAAAAAGCGGAGCGTGAGCGGACCTGAGGCAAACTTAAAGTGTCCCTTAATTATTCACAACTTTAAGCCTTGATATAATTTAAACAGATGTAATTTGTCATTAATGGACAAATTAGACCTGAACAGTTATTTTTGTTGTCTGTACCAGGCTGTAAACGTCTTTATTTCTGTTGTAAAGTTGGACACTTCAACATGGAGGTCTATGGTGACTGACTTTTGAGTCAGCCTCAAGTGGCCATTTGAGGAACTGCAGTTTCTGGGACATTTAGCTCCATTTATTTGCCTTATTAAATAATTTTGAGTGCCATTTAGTCTAATTTAAACCTTCGATCCCCGGCTATATTCACAAGATTTCACCTTTTACAGTTGGCACTTTTTTTTTTACAGTTGTCTAGCTTTTCCTTTTAAAACCTGCAAAATTCCAACTCATCAAGAAATTGACTCCTTTAACAACAGATATTTGGATGTTTCAAAGCAGGAGAAAAACAAGTGGAATTAATAGCATCAATGACTGTTGTCTGATAGTGAGCCAGTATTCATAAAGCAAAGCCATGAAACTTTGGGCCAAGTGTGTTATTATAATATCTATGAGCAAAGACTGTCTCACATTATTCTAATACTTATTGTGTCCTCACCTCATCTCTACGACAACTGTCTTTTTACCTAGCTAGGTTTGACCTCTCGTAGTTATGTTGGGTTGATATCTCATCCACACTCATACCTGTAGAAGCCCAGGTGCCACTTGCCCACCATATGTGTGGCGTAGCCGGCCTCACGGAGCCTCTCGGGCAACGTGTCCATGTGCGAGGGCAAACAGCTGGGCTGGCTCGGTCTGATGATGGAGTGCTGTAAACCTGTGTGGATCTGATATCTCAACAACAACAAAAAGAGATGGTAGCCTTGTAAGTATTAACTAAATATTTTAAAATAAATTTTTAATAATCATAAATATGGTCAAACGTCTGTCCGTCAGATGGTCGGTGAAGAAGCTTCTCTACCTGCCGGTGATGAGCTGGCTGCGGGACGGGGTGCAGATGGGTTGGACATAGTAGTTTTCCAATGTCACGCCCTCCGCTGCCAGTTTGTCCAGAGTTGGACTCTTGATGGTCGGATTGTGGTAGCCAATGTCGTTGAAGCCCTGTTGCAGATTCAACAAAGAATTTCAAATTCAGTAACAGTTTGATCTCAGCCTGTTTTACAGCTGATAAAAAAGATCAGCTGACTCACTGACCCCTGACTACAAATAATATTGACCAACCCTCAATGGCGCCACCTTAAGGATTTCCTGAAGAGGAGTGGACAACTTTGATGCTCAGTTGTGGTGCCAAACACCCAACCACTTTAAGCCTTGATATAATTTAAAGCTATACAAACAATTAATAATAAAATATGCCATGTTTATTTCATGCGTTTAAGTGTTCAAAACTGCAATTCCCCCAACGACCACTAGAGGCTGGCTTCAAAAGTGAGTCTTTAAGCTGTTACTTAAGGGTGGCATGACAGGTGGGTGTCCTCACAGGTTCCTAGCTATCCACCTCATCTCCACCTCTTTAACCAATTCTGAATTAGCTTGGAGTTAGTAGAAGTCAAGCACTGCCAAGATGGTGATGGCTGGAGACACTACGCTGAGCTTCAAAACTGTTCTTCAGGAAACCTATGGGGGACATCGCCAAGAATTTGTCCATCTTGAATTGACTTGGTGGCCATTTGAGGAACTGTATTTTTTGGGTCTTCCTCTCAATCTTAATTTTCCAGCCCTGCAAATTGCTTCTTCCTTTAAACTTGGCTAGTCTTGGCCTTGGAGAATCTTTAGTCAGAGATAATTATAAAGTTGCTTAGAAGAGAAAACAATAATTTGGTGTCAAGTCCAACCTCTGTTCACTTTTCCACCTCCTCACACATGGCCCAGTGGTTCAGGGCTTTGCTTTATGAATGCTGACTATCAGACAACAGTCATCCTGTTAGTTCCACTTGTTTTATTCATGTTTTGAAACATCCAAATATCTGTTAATTAAAAAAAAGGGTTCTACTTCTTGATGAGTTTGAATTTGGACAGTCATCCTCATCAAGAGTTGGAGAGGAGTCGTGTTTGGATCTTTAAACTTTCACCTCTCACTTCCCCAAATGGCCACTTGAGGCTGACTCCAAAATCAAGTCAATCCTCACAGACCTCCATGTTAAAATGTCCAACTTCTCTCCTTTAATGACAACTGAACGGAGGTGAATTATTATTGTATATCGTTAATGGGACTGACTCACTTGTGTAGCAATATTTGACACTTCCTTGTTGGCTTCATTTTCCAGCGCAGCAAATTGCTTCTTGCTTTTAACTTGGCCTTCTCCAACTACAAAGTTTAAGAAGCCTTTTTTTAACATCTGCTCTTACAGATGACTGCGTATTGTGCAATATAAAATACTGTCATGTGTTGTAAGTGTTGTCGTCTGATCAGCATCTGGTCCTAATTTGCAATCATATGATTTAAGCTAACAAGCACCTGATCGTCGGTGAGGATAAATATGATGTGCGGCTGGTTCTTCTTCTTCTGCGCTGCCTCGTCATTCTGAGCGTTCCTGCCGTCCCGCTGCCGTATCTGGTTTGGTTTGGACCGATGAGCCGACAGAGAGTCGAGGCTGAGGAAAACACTCAGCACAGTCAGAACAGCAGCCTGCATGGTTACAGCAGCAAACTCTGCAGGGAACAAAGAGAAGAAAGAAAGAAAAACAATATAACAATACGGCGAAGACTTCTATGAACATAATACCAGGGAAGAGGCGCTCAAAAATGTTTGAGTCGGCACAAACTCACACGAGTGTGCCATCGCTGCAGAGCTGAGTGTAGATCATAAAACCACATTTGAGACGGACTTGCCAACTTGGCTGCAACTGTGATCTGAAACACATCCATCTGGTGGACAGAGAACTGAAACTCTGAGGAGGGCTTTTTAACCACTTACAATCTTTGGACCCAAGTAGCAGCAATAAAAAGTGATGAAAATATTAGTGGAGCCTGAGAGAGCAGCAACAGAATGGAGACTTATTATTCTTTGGTAAAAAATCAGTGCTTATACACACCAATCAGGCACAACATTATGACCACCTCCTGTGGGTCTTCAAAACAGTTGTGACTCATCAGAGAATGAACATGGGCCTTCTGAGGGTGTCCTGTGGTGTCTGGCAACAGAATGTTGTTAGTGGGGGGTCTTTGAGGGGAGGGGCCTCTGTGGATCATCCCACAGATACTTGATCAGTTTGGGATCTAGTGAATTTGGAGGCCAGGTCAACACCTTGTGCTGTTCTTCACGTTTTTTTTTTTAGTCGTTCCTAAAGTGTTTCCTGCTGGGGATGTCTGCTGACATCAAGCAGTGTCATTGCTATGGGGTGGGGGTGCCTGGTCTGGTCTAGGTGGGTGCTACATGTCTAAGTAACATCCACACCAATGAATAAACGCCAGGTCCAAACATTTCCCAGCAGAACATTGGATTGTCACAAGACGGTTGATGTTATTCAGTGGTTTTAATGTTGTGACTGATTGGCGTATTAATAATTGATCTAATTAACATTTTTACTGTATGTTTAATTAAAAGCAAACAGATTAGATTGAAAATATAGACCCCGAGGTACAAACTCCAAACGAGTCCACCCTTCATTTGTGAGAACGGTGCTCAAGCGACCCGCTACCGGCCAGAGAATCCAGTCTCGAGGTCTGAACGAGGGACAGATGTGACATTAGGACCAAACAGGATCAAAACAGTTTCCTCCAACTACAGGTACGTAAGTAATTACCTAGTCATCAACAGACGCTAGTGATGTCAGTTTCTGATGAGCAACAACCACAGATGTTCCTGTTTAAAACCCCAATGCCCCACCGAAAGAAGCCACAAGGAATCTGAAACAAGTCCAGCTGTCTTTGTTTTACCTTCATTATGAGATATTAAATTATCTAAATGACGGAGAACCTTCACATAAATGCACTTTGTGATGGTGCTGTAACTTATTTTAGAGTTTAAACTAATGGTTACCGTCACTCTTGGTTGATCTGTTGATCATTTATTCATTGTAAATAACAATTATCAACAAATTATTAACATATTTGTGTATAAGTGTAAAGAAAATAGTATGAACATAACCCTAAATGCCTAAGCGGAAGTCATTTAACAAGGCAGACATTTGATTTAATTTAAATTACATTTATTAGCATAGAATAATGAGTGATTCAGATGGAGGTGTTGCTCATTAGTCAGTAAAAGGAAAGGAGGCAGCAGATTGTCTCTGTCGTTTAATCTTTGACATGTTTACACGCTTCAAAGCCAAGAGCAGAATGTAGTGTTGATTTTGTATGTAAGCCTGATGAAGGCCAGCTGTTTCACACAACTGGTGACACACTGGTGCTCATCATGACATTCACATAGTTTTGATATAACAAGGAACTAAACCCTATATTAACCCTAATAATCATTGTTATAATATAAGTCTGTTATTGTTGTATATCCATGTGATAATAATAAACTCAGTGTTATCTTATAAACAGATGCATTTCTAATTGAATATACATCTATCCCTCAGATCAGCTGTTATTATAAAGCCAGGCCTGAATCAATACCTCCATAAAGGATCAATGGGAGTGAACGGCTCCTCTCTCTCTCTCTCTGTCTCTCTCCCCCTCTCCCTCTTTCTTTCTCTCCCCCTCTCCTCCCCTCCTCACCGCTTCCTCTACGCCTCGGTTCAGTTCATTCTCCGCGGCTCGCCTCCTTCTTCAGCTCCGAGAAAAGTTTGGGTACGCGGAAAAGTTTGTAGAAGACGCCGCATGTCCTCAAGTCTCCGCCGCTGATCCTTCCTCCCTCCAGTCTGAGCTGTCCTCCTCGCTGCCGATGAAACACGAACGCCGCCGAAGGCAAGCCGCACCGAAACACCCGCACACTTCCGGTCCGACCCGTCAAAATAAAACACTCCGGCGATTTAGCAAATCGTTAGCGAACAGTATTTCAAATGTCAGGTGCTAAAACGTCAGTCCATTTAACAGACACACATTAATCAAAAGAAAAGTCCAGGCTTGATGTTATTTTTTAGTGAATATACAGTAATTAAACATCTGCTGTGTATCATTAGTGTATTATTGCATGTGAACGAGATTATTAGCTAAATAGTTAGGTAGTAGTTGAGCGTTAGCTTCTGCTTCACACACAATTTGAAATTTTGCGTTAATATTTGTTTAAAGTAAATATTTGAGGAGCTTTTTAACATTATTAGAAATCATTATGGTGCTCAAAGTGAGTTGTTAGAGGAAGACGATAGAGGAAGACAGTACCCCCTTAACGACAGGTGAGTATCTAGCCGTTAACATACGTATCTGGTCCTTAACGGACACTAGTCAAGCAAGTTTCTGATGTACTATCCCCATACATGTTCCTATTTAAACCTCAACTCCCCACCAGTCCCTTAGAACCGAAGAGGCTACTCGGATGAGTGGAGAAACGTCTTCTTTTGTCTTTCTTTAACGTTTTTTTGGATGTACCATGAACCTTCGCGGACATATTTAGATTGTGGAATGTAGCTTAACGGCTACAGTTACCTAGCAACCTGTTAGTTAAAGGAGGCTAACGTTTAAATAGACAGATGTTTAGCTGGCTAAATACAAGCAAACAGTTGTGCAAAATCTTAGCTAGCTAAAGCTAAATTACTCTTTACTATTATTAGAAAGCACAGTGGAGATTGTAAATCTCAAACATAATGCGAAATATGTTGAGATTACTGGATGTAGCTAACAGCTAAAGTTAGCTAGCAACCTGTTAGCTAAAGGAGGCTAACTTTTAAAGAGACAGATGTTTAGCTTGCTAAATACAAGCAAACAGTTGTGCGACATTTTAGCTAGCTATTGCTGAATTGCTCTTAAACATTATTAGAAATCACAATGGAGACTGTAAGCCTCAAACATACTTAGATATAAGTTGAGATCACTGGATGTAGCTAACGGCTAAAGTTAGCTAGCAGCCTGTTGGTTAAAGGAGGCTAACTTTTAAAGAGACAGATGTTTATCTGGCTAAACACAAACCACACAACAGTTGTTCAAAATCTTAGCTAGTTATTGCTAAATTTTTCTTTACCATTATTAGAAATCACAATAGAGATTTTAAGTTCCAAACATACTTAAAAATATGTTGAAATTACTGGATGTAGCTAACAGCTAATGTTAGCCAGCAACCTGTTGGCTAAAGGAGGCTAACCTTTTTTGCCACAAAATTCTTATTTCTAAATTCACTCCGGTGGGAGTTTAAATTTGAAGGCTGAACAGATCAACATCCTCTTGTTTTGAGTTTTAACTTAACACAGGTTTAAACGGCAGTAAAGCCACAAGTTCACGGTTAGTGAACGGGTTTAAGTTACTACAGTGTGTTCCTAGTATGTTCTGATTATTCTGATCAGTGGTACAGGTTTCTCTGCTTGTGTCTGTGGGGACAGAGACAGGACATCAGCAGGGGACTGTGACTGTGGCTGCAGGCTGGACTGTTCAACTGTTCAACAGGCTGAGGAGCCATCTGGCACTCAAGAGGAAACCAGGAATTTCTCTCTTTTTATTTTTTTTTCCTGCAACATACTGTACAGATGTAAAACCACATCAAGCCATCCAAAAGTAATCAAGACAGGAACTAGGTTAATCAGGAAATAAAAGCCCTGGTTTATGTCTTATAGTCAATGTGTAAACACAAGAAACAGATAAAGAAAACTATAAACAAAAAATATTTAGAATCCGAATTATTATTAGGAAAAAAAGAAGGGAAAATACGAAACATAGAAATATATAGAAAAATGAAGACGAACATGTCAAAGTATTGACATTAATTGGTGCAAATACTGTATATATAAACATACAATGAAGGAAAAGTTATTTATCACTGAATGTAGATTAGGAAGTGGGATTTACAGAACAACCAAAATTGTCTCCAAAACATAAATAAAACAACAAAACAAAGAGTTTCGTTAAAGAGGTTCTTCTTGAACTGAATTTGTGTTATCTTAGATGTTATATTTTAAGATAAGATTAGACTTTATTGATCTATGGGGAAATTTAGGTTGGTAAAAATACAAGTTTGCTAAAAACAAGAAGAAGAACAGAAGATAGAGCTTGAATTCCTTCAGTATTAACTGAGAAAAAGTTTTGAACTTCTGGCCACTGTCATGTCCCACCAAAGCGTACATAGGTCACAAATGGTACATACAAAAACAAATGAGAGTACGGATGCTGAACAGAGGCTTTGTAACTCAAGACATTTAAGCAGCTGCTGCTTTTATTTTGAAAGTTCTAAACAGAAATCCTGTTTTCCCTAATTGTGCCTCTGCTGTCAATAACAGACAGATGAATGGATGAATGGATGGATGAGCGGATTAGACAGCACTCTTTTATCAAGATGAAAGAACTTCTTCTAACATCCCTTTCAACCTCTTACTGCTTTATTTATATTATTTAATGTAGCAGGATCCTCTGTCTCTGTTGGAGAGTTTCTGCGGCTGGCGCCAAGTTTCCAACAAACAAAGCGTTGAAAGAAGTGGTGTGTGATTTATCAAGGCCTGATTCACTGGCAGTGAGCAACACAGGCAGGAATGTTGTTTCATTGACGGGCCTTAGTGGAGTTTATTCATGTTGAAGTTCAGTTCTGTCTGTAAAAGGTTTAACAAATCGTTGACACCAAGTCAAACCCTTGAATTATGTAAGTCTAAATCATGAGCTGTCAAGTTTGAGCATGATGGAGTCCATGATTTTACCCCGGTGTCGATACTGTGAGAAACTTAAGTTACAACATTTGACTTTTAATAAGTCAAATCCCATTTCTGTGAGAAATGATAGTCTAAAGAAACACGACAATGACACTAAAATCTAAATATTGCCTTTCTAGGTCCAAATAAGAAGCTACTAAATAAAAGTATTAGTTTACATTTTAATATATTTAATTATTTACTTTCTGGGTCAAAATTATTAAGATCTAAGTTTCAGTTATGACACAAAATTGACAAAAAAAGGCTTTGATTTAGTTTGTTAAAATAAAATCATATGATTGCACTCACTATTTGGCATTTTTACTTCTTCCTAATGTATTTAATCTTTTCCTTTTCCTTTCTTGACAAAATGCACATCAGAATTATGTGCCACAAACCATATTTAATACATTTTCTCCTGACTGGTACCTTTAAATTTAATTTTTTTTTTGGTGCCCCCTCTTGGTGTAGAGAATTGTAAAACTCTTATGTTAAATGTTATGGTCTTGTCCTCCTGTCTTTTTTATTAGCTGTTAGTGTTCATGTACAGTCATTTGCCAGTTCATTAGGTACACTAGTGAAAATAAATGCAATCTAATATAACAGCCCTGCACTAAATCTTCTTTTTATGAAAAAAATAACTGAGCTGTTGATTCAACTGTTGTTTTCATTTTGGAGGCTGTGGTTTGTGTTACTGCCGAACAGTACTGTGTTGTACACAATACGGACACATGTTTCTATTATTTTAACAACCTCAGTTTAGTCACATGTGTGTTTAATTTAATCTGCAGCACCACAAACTACATAAACTCACACTTTTGTCTCTCCATTGTCTTTTCTTGGGCATCCATGTAGACGTGTTAAGTACTAGTTTTAATGTTTATTTTAAATATCTCATTTGATGTTTCAGTTTTTTTCCCCTGACTGATACCTCTTAAAATACAATTAAAACAATTGGTGTTTTATGATTATTGTGTTCAGCATTTGTTTAAAATCTTTTGTATTGTATTGTGTTGTACTGACACATGCTTAAATTATTTTTGACAGCACCATTTTAGTCACATGTGCTTAATTCAGTCTTCTTTAACAGCACCACAAACTACATCCTCCAGAATGACTATACAGTTGAATTACCACCTTTTTGACATTATATTTAAATGCATTTATTTTCTCTTTGTGTGTATGTAAATGTTTTTTTGCAAGTGAGTGTTTGTTATATTAAAATATTTCTAGTAATATATCTGTGCTATGAGAGGAAAATGTAAAATGTGTGGGGGGAAAAAACAAGGAAACTCCATTTCCCGTGGTGCATTTCGAGGGGGGCGTCGACTGCGCACGTGCGCGTACGCTGCACGCCGCACGCCGAATAGCGTGCATGAAGTGAAGTGTAAATAAGTCCTCAGTAATATTTCACTTTTCTGCCGCTCCCCCCTCGGTCCGGACGGACAAGCATGGCCACGGAGGAAGACGCCGCTCTGCTGTTTCTCATCTACCAGCACCTGAAGGTGAACGGGTACCTGAAAGCTGCCAAGGTGCTGGAGAAGCACGTCTCTCAGGTAAGAAGTAGTTTGCTCTAAATAAATTCCTCAGCACTCAAAGTCCTGACTCAGGGTACACCCCGACCTGTCTGACTCCTGTTAAATTTAAATTTAAACTCCTTATGACGGTGTTGTTTTTTTATTATTGCATTTTCCCGAGCCGACATCTTGCATGTTATATAATGACCTGAATTAAATATAAACGTGGTTTCAGTGTGTGTGTGTGTGTCTGCAGCATGTCAGTTTGTGTTAGTGTGTGTTGGAGCGTGTGGCTCCACGTTCAGACCTCCTCATGGTGAAAGAACATTTTGTTTCAGGAGCTGCATGGCCATAAAAAGAGGCCTGCTGCTGCACGCTGACCCCCCTCCATTCAAAACCTCATTAGGTTTTTATCGAATTTAGTGATAAAACGTGTTTTCTTTAATTTAAAATACCTCTTTACTGCTGTTAGTACTCGACTCACTACATATGTGTATTTATGAACTGATCATACTTGTTGACAACTGATTAATCAGTTAAGGTAAGAATGTAAAACTTCCAGGTTCTTAAAAAAAAATATTTAGTTCTTGTTATACTTTTATCTAGTACAATGATTTATGATGAATTCTGAAATTAAGTGTACATTAAATAGTAATTAGTTGAAAAGAAGTTGGCTAAAAATGTGTCACACAGAATTAGGTCCTACATTTATAAATAGTAACACAGACCAGGTCAGTTTTGCTCCGGGAGGATAAAAGACTGATTTTCTCATTAATTCCACCTCAAAAAATGTCAAATCATTATGCAAATGCAAAGTTAGGTTACAGCAAGACACACATTTCTGTCAAAGAATATTCTTTCAATCAAAACTAATTAAATCTGAGCTGGTTCAACACACCTGGAAGCATATTTCGTGTACATACATGCACTAAGAATGCTGTTTTCTAGGTTTTACTATGGAGTGACTTTGCGCAGTCACGAATTTCACAATTCAAGCTCATAGGCTGAAAGTTGCTGACAGAGCTTACGTAAAAGTGATCCTCAAACTGTAAACCTGTCTTTGTGCTATTTTAACACGGAGAGTACAATATTTCCTCATATTACTCGTTGAGTATGTTTTAAATGAATCCACATCTGCGAGCTTGTGGCATCAAAGTGGCAGCATTCCTAAGGCACAGGAAATTTGGTATTTCCTTTTCATCTCCCTTATTTTTTTTCTGTCTGGTCACGGGAATATTTTCGTTACAGATGTTCAAGGCATCACTAAATCTGTGGAAAACCTTCAGGACTAACTTGAAGCAAGTTTGAAATGTTTTTTTTTGTTGTTCGTGTGCAGGTGGAGACACCAGAGGAGAGCTCCAACCTACATGATATCTACACAGGATGGATGAAGTGAGTCAGACGTGTTACACACATACTGGATTTAGACGCACAGCCATGTAAACCTGTATATATGGCCCTGATTTGACCTTTAAAGTATAGGTGTGAACATACCCAGGACACATTGAGGAGGCATTTAGCTGATCCGGTCTCTGACCACATTTGGAAGTGGCCAGGGACACAGTTGACCACATTTCTTAGGTAGTGTGAACACACATCGAGTCCTGGGTCACATTAAAGACCACCTACTCAACAGGGATGCTCTTACATTAGGGTTCACGTTAAGATCTGAGTTTTGCACAGGTCCTCTAAAATAAAATGATAAACATTAGGGTGGACATCCATAAATAACTTGACGTGTGTACCAAAGTCATGATGCACACACAAAAAAACAGGTCTGTTCTTGGTTCTGAGACAGCAGTAGAGATCCATTAGAGACAGCCGCTGTTATAATATCCTACTGTAGCCCGAACGACTTTGGTGTTCATTTGCATCCAGAGAGTGAAACTGAGATCTGAGCTGAAGTGCTGGCTTGCAATCGAATTGTCCAGGACAGATGCAATAGCAAGGTCTGAAGAGAGTCTTAAAAGTGACCCGGGACACATTGTCTGTCCGCACTACCGAAGGAGCACAAGACCACACTGGGAAGCAATCTGAGTCAGATTTAGTTGTGTGATCACAGAATGCATCAAGGCCACATTGCCATTAACAGACCACCTACTCAGCTGATGTCGTCTTGTGTAAGCAGACTCATTGATTCAGAAAAAATAACAGCCACCCACATTTAACTGCTTCAAACAGCACAGCGGTGACAATACTGAGCTTATGGACGCTTCCGGGGTTCAATAATCTGAGCTTTGTGCAGGTCTCTAAAACAACTAGCATGAAAATAATGAATAACTAATAACCTAATGCGTGTGCTTTATGCTCCACAGTTTGTATCATGTCAAGGTGCACACACTGCTTTTCTTGGCTCTGAAACAACAGTAGACGGTTATTAATTGTTTTGAGACAACATCTGTTTGCACAGTATTGTTTGGCGCCACATATTATGTCTGTGGTTATTTGCATGCAGAGGGTGAAACAGTGATTGGATCTCATGTGGTGCACATGTTAATACCGGGTCTGAAAGCAACTAAATGAATAGGTTGTGACTGTGTGTGTGTTAGGGACTGCCTGGCCTCGTGCCCAGTGCATTCTGGGATGGGTTTCAAATCCCTGTGACCCTGATGAGGATTAAATGGGCAGCAGATAAATGACGTCAGCTCTCTGTCGTTCTCTAAAATTATACAAATCTAAGCAAGTAAATGAAGATATACGGTGTTAGCTTGATTATGAGAAAACCCAGAATCCAGATCCCACATTCATTTAGCTCGTCTAACGATATGTTCAGGTTTAGCTAATGCTTCCCTCACATTAGTCACTCACACATTCCCCTGTCAGACTCATTGTTTCCGCTCTGTTTCCACGGTAAAGATGTCGAAAGACACTCGTCAGGGATTTATTTCTTAAACGCTCCTCCAGGTTAAAGTAGGATTCTTAAATGGTGACGGTCTCTAAAAGACGAGGAGCGAAAGGTGGAAAGTTTACCACATAATCGCATAAATGTTTAGTGATTATTCTTGTTACGTATGCACCATTAAACCGATTTTAAACTAAAGCGACGCAACACCTTCATCATTTACCCAACGATACCGGCTCATCTTTCATCAGGTCAGTAAATCATACAACACCTGTTATTAGGTTTTATTTAATTACATGCATGATAGCTTAAAGTGATTCACATTAAACTGTATATTTATTTATGAAGGCGGCAAACAAATCACTAAAATACAAATACTGAATAGAGCATAAAATAAGATTAAATAAAACCTTTCAGTGAGGTTGAGTGAAAAGCAAGATTTAGCATCTACACTACTAACTCTACACAGTATTCAAATGCTATAGCATAGCTTTTCTGATTAGTTACACACAAGAAATATTGAGTGGCGCAATCAAACCTCCATCAAAAAATGAAATGAGTTCACTGCAGAGGAATAATTTCCCCATAAAGGATTAACAACGGTTAAATTAAAATAAATAAAAATGGTGCACTCGTATGTCAACTCATTTATTATGCCTACTGACCAGTTTGAGTATAATATATAATATACTGAAAACTCTCTGCTTAACATACACTCTTAATTATTACTCTATAAAATCTGCATTTTATAATGTAAAATAGGATTTGGTATTCTACTCTTTCGAGGTGAACATCTGCTGTTGTTGAATACGTAAGTAAATGTTTTTTAAAATGTATTTAGACCCAGTGATTGAGCCCATCTAGTCATGATTGTGATTATATGTATATATGTTTATATGTGTGTGTTGCAGGCTGTGTTCTTTGGCTCATCATGCCAAGCAGGAGACGGACGACTCCAACAGTTTGAACAAGGAAAGCATCAAACCAGAACCTGCCACCAGCGAAGAAGAGGAGGCTGCAGACACCAAGCTGTCCACCATGACAGGAGATGATGATAAGGAGGAGGCCAAACCTCCACCTGGTAAACTTTAGATCCGTCTATGTTTTTCTTCTCTTTAAATGTTTGTCTTGTTTCAAAGCTTGTTTTTAGAGATTTATTTCCTTCCTTTTCACATCGAACAGAGACAAGACATTAATAGTCCTTGTTATTCTGCACATTTTTTTTTTGACAGGAAATCTAATCTAATTATCTCAAACATATTTTCTCTCCTCTGTCTCAGAACCCAAGGTAGATGTTGTCGAGTCCTCAAACGCGAAGACAGAGTCTGAGGTTGTCTCTGTGCCGCTGCCGGACGCTGCGAACAAAGAGCAAACGACGAACTCAGGCAGCGAGAGCTCTGACTCCTCTGATAGTGACGAGGAGGACCGAGCGATAAAGGAGGAGGAGGAAATGAAAACGGAGCAAGAGGTACGCATGTATACTTAAGAATGGGGTTCTGGGTTAGGAATGAAAAGAAGGAATTTGAAAAGAAAAATTGAGGGTGCTGAAAGGAAAATGAGTTACGTTAACGAAGCTCTCGACCTTTGAGCATTAAACTCTTTGCTGTTGATGTGTCATGTTACTTTAGTGCAGTCATTTACCACAGTTACCAGATGTATTGATGTCTGCAGAAGTAAAAATGGGCATCCATCATACTTTTTTTTTTTTATTTCGTCAGTGCAAGAATGCACCCATCAGGCATAACATTATGACCACCTTCCTAATATTGTGTAGGGTCTCCCTTGTGCCTCCAAAACAGTTACGACTCATCAGAGAATGGACATGGGCCTTCTGAGGGTGTCCTGTGGTGTCTGGTAACAGGATGTTGTTAGTGGGAGGCCTTTGAGGGGAGGGGCCTCTGTGGATCATCCCACAGATACTTGATCAGTTTGGGATCTAGTGAATTTGGAGGCCAGGTCAACACCTTGTGCTGTTCTTCATGTTTATTGAGTTGTTCCTAAAGTGTTTTTGTGGCTGCATCCTGCTGGGGATGGCTGCTGCCATCAAGGAGTGTCATTACTATGGGGTGGGGATGCCTGGTCTGGTCTAGGTGGGTGCTACATGTCTAAGTAACATCCACACCAATGAATGCCAGGTCCAAAAGTTTCCCAGCAGAACACTGAATTGTCACAAGATGGTCGATGTTATCCACTGTCAGTGGTTTTAATGTTGTTGCTGGGTACACTCTTTGGTTTGGTAGGAATTAAACTGCTCTCAAATTTTAAACACAGTATTAAAGACCTCCTATAGTCACCAGTTCACCAGCTAAGGTTCCCCTAACCCCAACAAGTCCATGATGTTAACAGTGGTTCTGGACATTGTTGTTGCAGCAGGAGGAAACCGGTGCCAGCATGAAAACACACACATAGCTGTTGTCCAGTCACTGTAATAATGTGCTGAGAGATTGGACAGTAGCTGCAGTGTTAATATACGCTCCTGAGATACAACAGACACATTTCAGTCTCTGTTGTATCTGTTAGTTTGCTGTGCTGTTATTACTGCTGTGTGTGTGTGTTTAAGTCTCTTTTCTTTTATGCAGCCAGATAACGTTTGTTTGGACAGAGTCTCTGTGACAGGACCATAATCCCCTGAGACAAACTGTGTTTCTGTTCATTGTGATTCTGTCGTCTGCTGCTGGTTGTAGCCCTGATTACTCTGCTTTGTGTCAAAAGGAGTTACCACTGATTTTTATCTCTGCAAAGACGAGAGCAGCAGCAACACTGCAGATTTTAAAAAGGAGTTTAGTATCTTTTGTTCTGCTTCCTCAAATTAAATCTGTGCAGAGGACAGTGTCAGTTTGGCATCAAAGGTCTTAAAGCATTGTTTTTCAGGGAGACTTTTTCTTGTACTCGCTTTATGTATTAGAGTATTGGTTCCAATCAGCCATAACATTATGACAGTTGAAGTGATTATCTGATTATCACGGCTCCTGTCAGTGGGTGGGATATATTAGGCAGTAAGGAGGAGGGATGTCCAGATTTATTTATTTATTATCCCTCGATCTGATACTGATCTTTTTATATGACGTTTCAGACGATCCGAGTCCAGATGCGATCTTGAATAAACTCCTAAAGGCTGTTCTTATCTTACTTAAGTCCAGTAAATAGTGTTGTCAAATCTGATGTAGAGTCAAGATGGTAGGGAGGTTCCTCTTCTTCTTCTTCTACGCCACTAAAACCGAAGAAGAAGAAGAAATTGTGCCACTACTAGGGACGTGGTTTTTGTTTATGCCAGACCGAAAAAAAATAACTGCAAAAGATCAGGCTAGGCTGAAGCCTGATGCTGATCTCCAGCCACGATCGAGACGTCCCTAGCAGTAAGTGAACATTTTGTCTGTGTAGCTGCAGACCAGTCAGGTTGTCCCCTGTCCACTGATAACACCTCCTTCAATGGACATGTCAGCATCTAAACTGGGAGTGTGATGCCTTGGGTAGTGATCTGCTGGAACATCCTGAGGTTCTGTCATCCATGTGGATGATACTTTGACGGGAACCACCTAACTCAGCATTGCTGCAGACAATATACATGGAAACTTCATTTCCTGTTGGCAGCAGCCTCTTTCAGCAGGATGATGCTTCCTGCCACGAAGCAAAAATGGTCCAGGAATGATTTGAGGAACACAACAACAAGTTTAAGGCGTTGGCCTCCAAATTCCTCAGGTCTCAGTCCAATTTGTGGGATGCTGTCGGCAAACAACTCCAATCTACAGAAGCCCCACCGCACAACTTAAATGATTTAAAATGATCTGTTGCTAACATCTTGGAGCCAGATACCACAGCACACCTTCACAGGTCTAGAGGAGTCCATGCCTCAACAAGCCAAAAGTGGACCTGCACAATATTTATCAGGTGGTTGTAATATTATGGCTTTTTTCAGCTGTCCTTGTTTTTCTAACGTTCTGCTTGTACGTGTCTTGCAGTCGCCTCCTATTGAAGAGTCCACCGAGACACCAAACGAAGCAGAGACCCCCAGCTCGGCTCCTTCAGACACGATTCAAGACGGATCCGGCTCAGTCGATCCCAAACAACCTGCCTCTGATCAGGCTGAAGAACAACCGCTCGGCCCTGATCCTGCCGAGGCCTCCGGCTCAGACGGGGAGGGTGAGCTAAAGCAGGTTAGTGACCTGAGGCTGAAGCGCTGCCAAGGGTATCCTATTTATTCTAATGAGTTCTGGGTCAGTTTTCAACAAATTGAGGCTTTCTCTCACCACTTTTCAGCTCAGGTGAATAATTGTAGATTTTATTAATCAGAAGCATCCTGCTCCACCTCACTGCTCGGAAGGCTCCAGAAATGTTGATCATTTTTAACCAGAGCTCATAAAGAACTGGAGTTACAGTTGATTCCTGGCTGCGCTGAGCCTCCGTTCCCCTCTGCTCTGCTTCTCCACATCTGAAACCTATTTAGGACTGGGGCTGACTGAGATGCATTGTGTTGTTTAGCTTCCAGTAGGCAACACGGCAAGATGCATTTCTTCCCTGAGTC
This sequence comes from Chelon labrosus, assembly GCF_963514085.1. NCBI lineage: Eukaryota > Metazoa > Chordata > Actinopteri > Mugiliformes > Mugilidae > Chelon > Chelon labrosus. The sequence continues at coordinate 24,056,607 of NC_140342.1, read as the reverse complement.
ATAAAGATTTTCAGACCTCTCTGGAATGTGAAGGTTTATGATTGAATGTCGGTGTATTTGTTGCTGCTGTTGATTAGTTGAGGCAGAGAGGCCGTTTCTTTTTAGGCGACTCAGTTTTGTTTTAGTAAGTTGAACTTATATACTAAAGTGAAAAGTCAGTTTTGAATAAACGTTGTTCAAACAGAAAGATGCCAATAACTCCAGCCACAGCCTTTGGTCATTACAGCGACTTTATAGCCCTGCACTGTGGTACTTCCTGCACCGTTGACCTCTTTGGTGGCTTTTAATCTCCATCAGAGCCCGACGGGAAGAGAGATTGTTTTTCATCTTAATCTTCATCTGGATATTTTCACACCAACCTGATCATCAGATGAAACTGATCAGCATGATTCAGGAGAGGCCAGCTGTGTACAACGGTTTGTCGCTCTTCCTAGCTTCTCAGCTAATACTAGCTCTTCCCGTTTCACCTTTTGAACAATGACTACAGACTACTGCCACCTGCTGGTGTGAAGAGATATTTAATTTCATGCAGACACAGAATCTAGAGTAGCCTCTGTGATGTGTTCAAGTGCAGCTTTTTGCCCCAGACACGGGAGAGGCCTCTGTTGGCTGGAGTTCTTTGATGTCGTTGTTGGTGTGTTCAGGCCTTTAAAGATGATAAAGACGACTCTACTGTTGCTTCACAGTTTTATCTCCAAGTGCCACTCTAGACCTCATGAATATTTCTTGGTTTGTTAAACTTTCGCTTAGATCTGTGACATCGGTGAAAACACTTCAGCCTTGATCTTACATACATGTTGCAGCTATGTGCACGTAATTCATCTAAATTAATACCCACATTTGTCTGACTTTACTTTTATCGGCTCAAACTAAACCTGTGGATTGTTTTAACTGGACGTACACTCCCTCATTTTGACTTCTTTTTTTCGCCATGTGTCCCAGGGAATATGACAAAAATATGTTTTATTAAAGTAAATTACAGTTGTCCTGTAATTCATTCTGATCTAGGCGCCAGACAGAGTGGCAGCAGGTCACCAGTAGCTCTGTGATTCTTACCTTTTTAAGTTATTCTTGGTGTGTTCCTTTGAATTTTTTTTTTTTCTAACTTATCCTTACTTTTCTGTTTTTCATGGTTTTTGTCTTATATTTTATTTATTTATTTTATCTTTCCTTTTACTTGTGGTTCTTTATGTCCAACTAAGCTACTGTGACCAAGCAGTTTCGCTTGTGGATGATTAAAGTCCATCCAAGTCTAAAATTCATACAGGATAAAAATGAACGCTGTGTGTTTTTGTGTTTGCTGTAATGTCACCTGCTCTAATCAGTCTTCTTGCTTCTTTCTCAAGGAGCCACGAGCCGACCTGAACGCCACAGATGAAGCTCCTGCATCTGATCAAACTGAATCCACAGCTTTTCCCACTGAGGAGCCCGACGCGGCTGCAGAGGTACAGCATATATTAACGTTTATGTACATGTCTACTGAGAACCTGACTCAGGAACCTGTGTTTCAACCTTCGCTAGTCTCTAGATCATGTGACATTTTCAAAGCACCGTAACAAAAAAAAAACTAGGTCACCAGTAGCGCTGCTGGCAGCTTCACTTCAAAGTGTAGTTTGAAACTCTCTCTCCCAGTTTTTGTTTGACGTTGACGGACCGTGCAAAACCAGAGACTTTTAATTTAATAGTACAAAGGTATTTGCTGAAACTACTGATGAATAGTTTTCAGTTTTAATCCCTTCTATTACATTTTGCTCTCTTTAGGGCTGTAGGAATACAAAGCACTAGTGCAGCTCTCTGTATAGTTTTATAAGTTTGTTTTGAAGCGTTGCAGCTGACAACGCCTATAAATATATATGATTTTATTTAAATTTGACCTTTATCGTTCAAATTTGCAACCTGTTTTACTTTTTCAAGTTCCAAAACAGTTCGTTGAGCATGTTTGTGGTTTTTATTGTAATAAATAGTATATTTTTTCAAGTAGGATTTGTTGATTTTTGTGTATTTTTGGCCCCAATTTGTTGGTGAAGTAGGTTAAAGTGAAAAAATTAAATAATATCGGTGTAGCTGTGCTGGAAAAAAAAAAAAAGATGGTTAACATTTGTTTATAAAAAATGTCCAAAACCAGTTTTTACAAGAAAACAAATCAGAAAATCTTTAGGTGTCTTCACATCATTTGTTCCTCCTGCAGGAGCCGGTCCAGGAGGAGCCCCCCGCCTCAGACCTGACGGCCGAGGAGACCAATGAGAAGCTGGTGGAGAGTGAAGCCCCGCCCCCTGCAGGTATGAAGGACCAATCAGTGTTCAGCCAGCAGGTTGTTCTTTACCTGTTACGTATGGCGTCTCTCTCTCTCTCACTGCTCTGACAAGAATCACGAGCTGTTGTGAAGAAACCGCTCTGAGGCTTCAGACTGACCGCTTCCATTACGTCCTCCTCAAAGCTTCCTGTCGTTTATTATTAAAACAGGTAGAATACTTCTGAATCAGACAAGTCCAAGGTTTTAGACATTTTAAAGTTTATTGACCCGTTGCTGCACAGGAATAAAAAATTACTGCCAGGGAGTTTTACGTAAAATGGAACAAGATGTTAATGTTTTATTACTGTAACTGCCTCATTTTTTCCATTATTAGTTCATCTACAAATTATATTCCTGATTAATAGATTAATTCTTTAACAAATTACAAGAATGAGCCTGAAAACCAACAAGTAACAGTAAATTCTTATCGTTAAGAAGCAACATTGACAGATTTAAATGATTAATTATCAAAATAAAAGACCTATGTCATCTTTAAAATGTCTTTCATTAATATAAATTTTAGTTGTTTAGGTTAATGACCTTGAAGATAATCCAAACTCAAACAGTGAGCGAGTTTTCTCTTCAGCTCAGGACGAGGAGAACCGTAGCGTTTCCCTTTTTATTGGCAGAACTTCATCTGCAGCTGTTTAAGAGCTGAATGATTCGATCATTTCTCTTTGTTTGACGAAAAAGGGAAACAAAACAAAACTCAGTCAGACATAAAGTTGGAGGCTTTCACCTCGAGGCTCTCGAACTCGACGCCAAAACCTGTAAAGAGCTTGAAGGATTGTAGCCAGAGCCCAGAGAAACGGCTCTGGCAGGTCCGTCCGCAGGAGTTTAGTTTTCCACAGCGTCAGTCACTTGTGTAACTTCTCGGAGGGCTTTGTTGAGCTTGTCAGAGCTTGTTTAGAAAAGTGGAGCGGATGGCGGACGACTGGTCTGAGAATTACACTCATCTGGAGCGCAGTCGCCTCATTTACAGAACACGGGAAATTAATTCACGTCGCTGGGGCAGAAACTTGAGGTTTTCACAGCAGACACTTTGACTTGTCAAACACAGAGGTAACGTTAATGGAAAGAGGCTCGTTGATGTTATTGCTTCCACCTGCTAAGACCAGTCAAAATGTCTCTCCTGGGAAAAATTAAACGCTCTCCTGAAAATTAAACTATGGATGGATTTTCAACAGCTGCTTGAAAAATGGAGGCGCTCGTCCAACATGTAAGGAAAAATCTAAATGGGGACCGTTTATAATGTGTAATAATTTCAGTTGTGTGATTTTAATCCTGTGTGATTTGTGAAGTAACACTTAGACCATAAATTACCTCCAAAAACAGACGTCCTGTGATGAAACTAATCAGGTATGAATCAGCATTAATGTGATTTGGTGATTTTATTTGTGTCTTTTTGGACAGTTATTTGCGTCAAACAGATTTACCTTTAGCACTTGCATGGGACTAGTTTTACCTGCGGACGTCATGTTTTTATTTCTACAGAATCGAACATAGTGTTTTAGTTTTCCCAGTAATTAAGAACGAATAAAACTCAACGGTAACTGTTCATCTCTTTCAGACCCTGACTGTGACTCTGAAAATCCAAAAGAGGACGATGACGAGGAGGTAGAGGTATTTCTCCGTCATGTTAATGATAACAGCCATAAACTTAAGAGTTTCTTTAGATATTCGTCCAAGAACAGAGAGAGAATATAAACATAACAATCATGTGTGTGTCTCAGAGGACGGAGGGCAGCGACTCAACATCTGAAGAGAAGCCTGACGACCAAAAGGAAGCAGCTGAGCTCACCGTCGCTCCGTCAGGTAATTCTTTCTTTCAGCATATTCTACCAAAATACAGTTTTGTTATCGCTTAAGAGATGTGAGAATAAAGAGAGAAGGAGCGGACGTTTATACACTGATGCTAAATATTTTAACATGCCCCAAAATACCAAATCATTAGTGAAGAGATCAAGTAGGTGAAGGATGGATATTTATTGAGGAAACGCAAACATACAAGGTTAATAGTTTGGTGGTTAGAGCTCTGTTGATCTTTTCAAACGCTCTCCATGTTTCCATTCCTCCTGGAACCAGTGTCAGCTGATGTTGAACCCACGTAGAGCAAACACGAATGACGAGATCAAGTGTTTAGATGATCATTAGGAGCTGATCTGATTTCTGATCGTTACACCAAAGTCCAGTACTCAACTATTATCCTGGAAGAGAGCTGTGCAACTTGTTTTAATTTCAGAGACACAGTGGTTTGGTGTCACTTCACAGAACAAGGATATGAAGTTAAATAAAACTTTCCTTAATTAATAATCATACATACACTCACTGTAGCATCCTTTTCTGTTGTAGAAGAGAAACCAGCAGGCGCTGCAGAAGAACAAGAAGACCCAGACGTTTCCATCATCATCAACATCCAAGACACAGACGACGAAGCAGCTGAGCAGGAAACCGTCCCACTGCTCTCAGAGGACGCCGCCGACTCCTGCAAGGACTCCAAGAGTCCCAAGAAAAAGAAAAAGAAGAACAAGAAGGATGTGGAGACGCTCACCAGTGACACATCGATCACAGACACACCGAGCACCGATGCGTCCACCATAGACGCTCTGAGTGACACTCCTCTTAGCAGCAAGTCAGCCAGAAAGAAAAGGAGAGACAGAAAGAGACAGGAGGAGGAGGAGGATCAGAGGAAAGAGGAAGAAGAGGAGGAAGTGTCTCAAGAAGATCCGCCAGAGAAGAAGAAGAAGGCTAAGAAGAGGAGAAAGGAGCAAGAAGAGGTAGAAGAGAAGGAAGAGGAAACTCCTGTCACTCCTTCAGAAAACAAAATTAAAAAGAAGAAGAAGAAGTTTAAAGATGTGGAAGAGGAGCAGAGTGAGGCAGTAGGGGAAGGAGCGGCGGTGGTGGAGGAGAATCCTGAGAGTCCAGCAGAGATAACGGAGGAGAAGAAGAAGAAGAAGAAAAAGAGGAAGAGGGAAGGTCAGGATGAAGAGGAGCTGCAGTCTGAACAGGGACCAGCAGAGGGCGACGGACACACAGAAGAGCAAACAGAGGCCGCCGGTAAGGAGAGAGTAAATGTTAATAAGTGAACATGTTATGTCACAGAGCTTTGGCTTTTCATCGGTTTATCTTCACCTTTCTGTCCATAGATGAAAACTCTTCCCTGGCGTCCTCGGCCAAAAAGAAAAACCGCCTCAGAAAGAAGCTCAGCCTGAAGAAGAGACTGATGATGAGGAAGATGAAGAACATTCCTGCAGGACAGAACCTCGTAAGAAAAAAGAAGTGAGTATCTCTTCCTTATAACCTGCACATTGGTCACTGCTCGCTACAAGAACAGTGTTTAATTTGGGACCTCAACTCTAGTGGGAGATTTATAACGAGAGGTTTTAGGAAATGGCGTTTAATTAAATATTTAAATGAACAAATTGAAATTGGATTTTTCAAATCAAGACCGAGTTGAATCAGAAAGTCAAAAAAAAAAACAGCCCTAAAATCTAATCAGTTACCACATTGTCTTTTTAATCTAAAAGCAAAAACATTAGCAAATAATTCTTTAACTGCAGAATCTGATGAATAACAACCTCTATTTAAATGACCTGATCAATATCCTACAAGTTTAATTGACTTGAAGCTAAACTCTGATTAAAAACCTTTCCTTTAATTTATCTGGAGCAGTGTATTTACTCTTGTGTTTCCTCCAGACACAAACAGATCCAAGAGGAGACGTCTCAATCAAAGCCGACCAAAAGACCCCAAGCTGACCCGGGCCAGGAGGACGAAACACCAAAGAAGAAGAAAAGATCGAAAATCAACACCGAACACGAAGAGAACTCGTCGAAGGAGAACCAACCTCCCAGGACAAAGAAGGAGAAGAAGAGCTCGGTGAAGGCCGAGGATCAAAGTGCCAACGAGCCGAGTGCTGAGCCGCACGACGCCGAGTCGTCTACGCTTTCAAAGGAGAAGAAGAAGAAAAAGAAAATGAAGGCGCTGAAAGGTGAAGAGACGACGGAGAATTCAACTCCCGTCGCTGAGAGCCAGGACGCACCTGCGAAGAAAAAGAGTAAGATGTTTTTAACACTACTAACTTTATCTAGAGATGATGTTTACACTGGGAATCAAGTTTAAAGGACAGGTCCAATGTAAACACAGCAAATGAAAGCTGTTCTCAGATCATGTTGATAAGTAGTGAAGTATCAAACGACTCTGACTTTGTTCACAGAGAAGAACCGATTAAAGGACAAACTGGAAGAGGCAGAGCCGGCTGTAGACGTACACACTCCTCCAGCTGTTTCCATGGTGAGAAACACACCTGACCTGCACTGATGCTGCTCATGGCTGTATAACCTGTAACACATGATGTTATGTTCCCAGAAAAAGAAGAAATCCTCCAAAAAGAAGAAGAACTGATGAAATCTGGGTACGTAGCTTCTCAAGGTTTTCAATTAAACGCTGCTTTATGGCAAAGGAAGCAAAATATTTCAGATTTACTGATTAGCTGTGATTTTCTTCTTTTCTCTCAGTGTGTTTCCTGGTCACATGGAAGAGGAGGATTGTTGTATCTGGGACCTGAATGCCAAAAGTTATCAGACGTAACGTTGGTGTCTTTTCTCCTGATTATTATCGCTCTCATTAGATTTCTTTTTTTGTTTTTTCCTGACACTGTGAAATACAACAAGACATCTGCTACTACTGTGGTTTGTTTACAAGTTTAAACCTCGTCAGTAGATCAAGCTTCGCTAAAGACAGACCTGCTCATTTTTAACTGGATGCTCGGCGCATTGAAGCTTCATTACGTCAACTGGATATTGTTTGAAACTATTCAGAAAGTCTAACAGGTCCAAAAAACCAAAAGATATGTCACTCACTGTGATATAAAACCAAGTAAAGGCCGTGTTAGATGATTAATAGGTATTAATACACAGAGATGATCATTTCTACCATAGAGCGGCTCTGTCTTGCTGCAATCTGCCTTAAAAGTGATCAAACCTATAAAAGGAGATCTTTTTTTTATTATCATCTCAACAGTGAATGGCTGCGTTTACATGGACACTAATGATCAGATTAAAATCACCTCATAATCTGATCAGTATTAAAATATTAGCTCCTAATAACCACGTTACACTTGATCTGATGGTTTGTCTCTGATTAGATCTGATCCATTATTCTAAACATGAGGAACAGAAACATGGAGGAAGCAAAACAACCAGTGTTTGAAAAGATGAATGAAGCTGAAATCAATGTGAAATCTTGTCCATGTAAACGTAGCTGATGTCTTATCACTGAGATTAGGGCTGTTAACCAAACCTCAACTTCTGTTAAAGAACAAACTGTGATAGTTAAGTCTTGTCAGTGATGTCTTTAGAAACTGACAAATGTTTTTCTCATGTTTTTTTTTTTCTTGCTTTAAGGTAGAAAATGTAGTTTAGTTTATTTTTAGTTTAGTTTTGAGGAACTACTTCATGTCAAAGTGTTTACTTCTTTTCTTCTGTAAAGCTGTGAGGTTCTGGTTTATGTTTTGAACCATTAACTATGGACCTGATTGTTGTTAGTGACGTAAATTTTGTTTCTAACGACCAACACATTTACTTTTTTTTTGTTTTAATTTCCTTACTGTTATTATTGTGCTGTGTTCATGTCACATTAAAGTTACTGGTAAACCCAGAATCTGACTCTGTAATTACTTCATAAAGCAAACAGCGCCACCTGTCTGTCAGCATCTGTTTCTTTTTAAAGTGACGTAAATTAAAAGAATTGTTTCCATCTCTGCCTTAATCACAGATGAAAGAGCACATTTAACTTTTTTCTAAAAGTATAAGAAGAAATCTTTGAAACAAGATTTAAATATCAGTTTTTAAAAGCACATTTTAAAAGAACTTGCATGTTAAATTTATGTTTAGGAATCATTTTGACTTTATAGTTAAACTGAGTAACTTGCACTTTTACATTTTTGGGCTCTTAAAGAAACTTTTTAGAACCAGCTGCACATTAACATCTTTATCTGTTTAGCTGATCTATTTTAAGAATAAAGCGGTTAGTTAATAAAGTTTTTAGAGCTAATGTCACGCTGAATATATATTTTTTCTTTCAATCGGCTTCCTCTATTTTAATTCAACACATTTAATAAAGAATTATTTCCTTTTTCCTATTTCCTTTTTTTTTTGTATTTAAATGTTTAAAACCTCACGCTGATTTTGTCATTAAGCTTCAGAAAGAAAGAAATGTAAATGAAGTTTCCATTTGATGTCGATTTGTGAAGCTGAGATAAGTTTTCCAAACGTAAACTTTGACTCACCGGTCGTATGGAAGGTCTCCGTCACTCCAAAACACGACTTGTTTCTGAGCACAACAACTTTAATAGCTCTAAAGAAGTCTGTGTTTATTAAGAGTTACTGCACAGTAGAGGAAACAGATTAATTTTAATGTCTGAACTCAACTAAAATTAATAAAAGTACCTTCAGTTTGTTTCCGTGGACTTCCTCTTGTTGAGCAGTGGTACAGTTTCTCCTGCGAACAAACAAGTTATTGATAATTTAAAAGCAAATAATTACGAGTTTTCAACTAACTTTCATTGCACTTCACAAAACTTAGCACATTGCCAATCCTGTACTTTAAAGTAAAGGGCCCCCCCTACTGGCCTGGAGCTCCAAGCAGTTGTGTGTAAACAAACTGCGCCTCTGCATATACGTTCTGGCCTGTGTAAAAGGAAATAACTCTTCATATCAACAGGTGGCTGTAGTCAGTATTTGTCATTCAAAAGGTAAAAGGAAGTTAGAAAAAGCTACAAACCAATTCAGTAAACTGAAATGGCTGAAAAGCTGCCAGCCTACAGCTTGTTGTGTCACAGCCCTTACATCCAAAGGTACTGAACATGTTCATATCACCATCATATCATACTATATATTCAATAATATCTTGTGCAACAGTAAATCAAGAGTTACTGAATGGTAAATGAAGCAGACAGTGGAAAGTTTAAACATGAAAAATAGTTTAAGATGAGTTATAATACCTTCAGTTTGTTTCCGCGGACTCTTGTGCAGTGGTACGGTTTCTCCTGTCAAACAAAAAAGTTATTGATCAGTAAAAAAAAAAGCAAATAATCACATTTTACGTGTTTTCCAGTAAAGTTTCCTTCAACTTTCCACAAACTTCTCACTGAAATGATTTCCCGTCGTCTCGCTGCATCAGACTCCCACGCAGACACAAAGGGCAACGCGGTTCCTGAGTGACACTCTGCGACACCGCTAACAGCACACAGGATGCTCTCAGCTGTGATTATACATAATTTCAGAGTGGATGCAGCAGCTGTTGATGGCCGGGAACATTAAAGTGGCCACGATGACATCTGGGGCAAAATCTATTTCTTTTATAAAAGCATGTTCACTGTCTGGAGGAGAAGGTTATCTTGAAAGGAGATTGTTCTGTTGCTGCTCTCTGGCTTCTCAGGATTTTAACGTCTTTATAAGACACTTTCTTTTCTTAGTTGCTGTAACTCCTCTTCTTAAAAGTTAAGTATAATAAAGTCACTTATAAATTGATAGAATTAGAATATGGACTGGATAAGTAAAGGAGCGGATGACAAACTTTTTATCCCTTAAAATAAAAAACTTAAACAAGAAACTGGACTCATGCAGAGGCACAGTGAATTTTTGATGAGTTTGACCAAACCTTTTAGAAGTAAGGAGCTTTTATTTTGTGATTACTTCATTTGAAAGCTTAAAACAAATCAATTACAGTGAAAGTCATGTCTGAACATTTGCAAACAGCTGGAACTGATCCAGTAAGCTGCAGTGAACTGCTAATTATTTTTCAGATGGAGTCATTTGACGTTTTAATCAGATCATTAATTAAATATTTGATCCAAAGATTAAATTCGTATAGAAAGAAGTGGAACAGGTCTTGAAGAACCAGTGAGTTCTTCAGTATTTCTGTATAAAAAAGTGACTTAGACAAACAATTGATTATAAAAATAGTTGACAAATTAAAGATTTTTTTTCCCCAGCCTAAAATGCATTCAGCTTTCACTCAACATAAAATGATGTGGATTTAAATTTAAACCATTAAATTGTGAATGAAAACAGTTTTTCCACAACGAACCTGCTTTTCTCTAACAGTTGTCATCACTCTCATCGTTTCAAACTGTGATTGATTGGATGTGCGATTAGTTTTGAGTCAAACGTTTTTTTACGCGCGTGCTGTAAAAATACGCCGTTAACGGGCAAATCTACAAATCTAATGTTAATTTTTTTTTTTCCTCACAGAGACAAATGAGAGATTATCAGCGTGAATGATTGTTTTGGTACAGAAAAAACAATTACGTGTAATTACAGGAAAACTCTGTGATGAGACTGAGAGGAGGGGAAACAAGCCGCTGCATCAGAGCGACGACGACGTTAACGCAGTGAAATCCAACAGTTTGAGCTTAAATCAGCACTTAAAGATGAATGCATTAGTAAAGTTATTTTTTCATTTGTGTAAGTATTCCCTCAGGTGAAGTGGATTTTTTTTTTTTTTTCTTAGAGAGCAGAAACTCACATCATAATGTCCAGGTAATGAAAGAGTTCGCCCATAATGAAGCTTTTACCCGAAGCAAACTCTAGCACGAAGAATAACCGGCTGAATATGCAGTGAGGTATTTTTTTTAAGTTATTATTCATAAAGGAGCACTTTGCTGGCGGCTGCATTCACAGGAAAACACATTATGAACATCATGTAAGTGAATGGATTCACTGTTTAAGCAAAGCAGCTTCAGGCCTCTGAATACAGAAGCGATGCTGTTAGATAGTGAGGGTGTGTTTTCATAAAGTGTGTGGAAAGTATATAAGGCAGCAGAAACATAAAACATCTGTATGGGACTAAGATCACGCTGTAAACATGGAAAATATTCTTTAAAAGTAGTAAAAGTACCTTTTTTCCGTGGACTTCCTGCTCTTGTGCAGTGGTACGGTTTCTCCTGTGAACCAAGAAGTTATTGATTATTTAAAAGCAAATAACTACATTTTACGTGTTTTCCACTAAAGCCAAGTTTCATTGCACTTCACAAAACTTTCTGAAAACTTAGCACAGTCCCAGTCCTGTACTTTAAAGTTGGTCAACCTTCGGGGCACCCCCTACTGGCCTGGAGCCCCAAACGGTAGCTTTGAGGCTGGGAAGATAGACTGACCTACAAACTATCGTACAAAGCTGGGGCCTCATGTATGAAGGTTGCGTGCGTAGTGAAATGTCTGGGAACTTGTACGTGCCTACGCCAACCTCGTGGCTGGCGTAGGCTGGCTTCTACAGATGTCGATCCTTTGGCGACACTTAGAGGTGATGCTGGGAAACTGTCATAAATGTGAAAACTAGTCTTGCTTTGTCTTCAGCAAACAGACAGATCTCTCTGACCGACTCATTCTCTCGTCGATTCAACGTGTTGAAATGACTGAAAAGCTGCCGACTGAGGTTGGACCAGTGAAAAAACTAGAGCCACAGCGCTCTTGTGCAGTGGTACGGTTTCTCCTGTGAACACTACAAGCGTGGCAAACAGCCGACCTTCAGCTTGGTGAGTCACAGTCCTTAAGTCCAAAGATGCTGAACAGATAAATGGTTGTACTGCTACTTTAGTTCAACAGCAAAAAACAATTGTTCACTTGCCCTGCTTTTAATTTAGACACCACAGCAACAATTAAACTCCCTGAGAGACGTGGCTTAGATAATGAAACCAAACTTGAATCATTAGCTTGAGGGGTCGGAGCTACATGAACCATTATCACAATAATATTCAGAGGGGGTAAAATAATTAGTTGTAGTTTGTTTGTTGTTTCTGTATGACAAGTTTACACTGAGACACAGCAGGTGTTTGGGTTCTAACTCAGGAGTATGAACAGGATAAATAACAGAGGAATAAAGTGAATGAAAGCCCGACTGTAACTCTGCATGTCTGCTGTTAATCTCAACAAATCGCTTGAGACTGTTTGCGCTTGATAAAGATATTGATTGAATAAAGTCCTGAGGTCTGCAATTCCATCGACTAAACCAGATATTGAACGTTAATTGTCGTGTCGTATTGAATGAGCCGCGCTTTCAAAGGCTTTCTTAATTGGGCAGATTGTTTATTTATTTATTTTCTTTTAATCTAGTGACAATTTAATAAAAAATTTTCATCAAGTTTGGATCAGAGGAGCTGGGAACTGCTTCTAATATTACTCCGACTGTTGTTTCTTTTCATTTTACCTCTGCTGCTTACATTTTATAGATGAGAAAGAAAGTCAGACATATACTTAAGCAGCATCACAAACAGCAGTGACATAAACTGAGCTTTAATTACTGCTATTTGTCAAATCAGTGCATACATTTCCAACCACGTTTTCATTTGCTTAATATTAAATAATCAGCTCTCAGTTTACTTTTTGTTGGTTGCAGAGACACTTTTTCAGCTACTTTTGCTGGGATGGTAACAAAACTAGACTAACATTTGGACTTCAATCGTAAATTAAAGTTAACACACATAAAAAATGCAGTTTTCTTTAAGTTTAGATGGAAAAACCACAAAACTAAATCACCTGGGAGACTCTACCATTGGTAGTCGATGAGTAAACTGTTTTTATTTGCTCCTGCTTCTTGAACTCATGTCTGGGTTTGGGTCTAAATCCAGATCTCAAGATGTACGCACGCACGTTCATGGACTTTTGATGTAACAGGACATAAAATATTGTTGAGAACCGAATTTTTGACAAGTTTTAGTTTCTTCTTAATAAACAAATCCCTATATAGTAACTGCGAATGATAAATAAATGCCTTTCGTTGATATATTACCACTATGAGTGAGGATCCCTTTCCAGTAAACCATTTTAAAATGATGCCTTTAAAGCAACACTTAGATATTACATTAACCTTTCCTTGGCAGTGAAATCGTTCACCACACTCTCTGATAAATAACTGGCAAACACAGCACTCAGAGGTGGAGTTCACGGCTGCCCGCTGACGCTCTCGATTGTTCCTGCTGTGTCATTTTGATTTGTTGGTGAAAAACTCATTCAGCCCAACGAACCATAGAAGCTGAATTTCATCCCTGAGTGAGATAACTGAAAGGTGCATTGACTGGATGTACAGTATATTAGAGGAGCAGTGTGCGATGCTCCTTTTCTAACATATTTTCTGTTCATTTTTTTTTTTAATTATGACGGCCGACCTCCCGGCAGGCGAAGAAGAATTGGGACAACCCTTTGTTTCTTGCGGGTGTTGGGATGTGTTTCCAGCAGGGAGCAATGTCAGAGTGTGTCGGCGAGTGATGGCAGATGCCTGCTGAGGTTTGTCCCAGTGATTTGTTTGTCCTGCTGCCTGTCATTAAAGCAGCCGAGCAGGGAGAAACTGTCAGTCACCAGTCCCTCTGTGGCTGTGCTGAGTTCAGCTTTCCCTCGGTTCGATCTTTTGGTATATTCGTCTTGTCCATCATGCTGCAGACGCGTCATATGTAACAAGGACACAAGTTTAATCTGGTCCAACCCAATCTACCGGTGTTACTGTTGGGGTTTTTGCTGGATTGTTAAAAGCCAGATTATTAGAGACACCTTTTTTAAAGCTGCTTGAGTCTGTTTCATCTGTAAGACGCTTTCTAACCCACCTCCACCCCAGCTCCTCCTCTTATTCGTTTCTGTCTTAGGTTTTCGATGTAGGGACACAGAAGGACAGGAACGTCCCAGAACAGAGCCATTCTGTGGAGATTTATTCACGAAATATACATTTGAATAAAGTGGTCCTAACTAACTGTACTAAGGCTTAAAGTTAAGCATAAATAAGAGCTGTGGTCCCTTTGATTAACAGCTTTTTGCCCTCGCTGGTTGCTAGCTCTCCGAAATCCATCCCTTCGATTGTTTTTGTCAAGACAACTGAGCTTCGATACCGCTTTCTAATGTTGAATGGTGCCGACCATCCAAAAACACCATCATCTTCGTTAGAGCTGGAGAGCAGCTCATTTCCACCAAGACCGCCAACATCTGCAGGAATCGTGACCTGATGGTCGACCTCAGAATACAGCCCTAAACTCCCTAGTTACATCGCAACAACCACCCTGCGACTAGATTATATCCTTGCGTCAGATTCCACCAAACAAGTCGAGCTACTGAAGCAAAACATCCCGTGGGAAGTTCACTCGGACGAAGCTCCAGCCCTAGGAGATAGTTAGCCACTGTCAGCAGAAGCGTGGAGTCTTCAGCAGTACCAACGAAACCAAGAGAGCTTCAAGATGGCTGTGGCTCATGAGAGGAGACGGTTGTACTCAAAGCAGCTAGGTTTCTGGACCATAGACATATATACATAGATGCCTCATTGAGCGGGTTGGCCCGTTGTTGCAATACATCAACGTCGCCGCCATATTGGAGGAGGCAGCTCTGTCCTGCGAACCAATACGAGTCAATGGAGTGAACCATAGGCTGTATAAATATGGACAGCACAACTGCTCAACAAAAGTGAAGCCAACACAGGTAGAGCTCCCCCTGGTGTCTGGCTGCAGTATAGGTCATAAGCTCCACCCCCTCCATGTTAGTGGATGGGACTTGGGCCAAACTACAACACTAAAATACATATTAAATATTACTTTTTTTCAAGGATGGTTTCTGTCATTTCAGGTAGTTAATATAATGTTGACGCATGTTCAAGTGTCATATTCTGGATAAGTTTCATTCTAGTTGCCATGCCAACCGCCCTGTGGGACAGGGAGAGTTGTAAAAACAATTTTTAAAAATAAGTATAGCGAAACTAGCGTCAATTTGGCAAATGCAAGGAAGTGGGGACACATCGTCCATATTTATATACAGCCTATGGTCTGGACACACGTCAACACGAGGATGTTGAAAGACACGAAAACACTCAATGAACAAAGGAATCACGAACTGAGGCATCAGCGGATGTATTTGTACAGCGACAAGCGATTTGAATTTCCATAATCTTTCAGCACATTGTTCAGACGTCATGGAAACGCAATGTGATTTATAGAATAATAAAAAAGGCTGTCAAGCTGTAAAATTATCCATTTTCAGATTATTTTACTTTACCACGTCGCAACTGAGCTCCAACTAACCAACAGGACGACCAGCGTCAATATCACTGCAGCTGGAGATTACAAAGAAGAATCCTTCAGGCGGCCGTGGAAGCACCGACTGAACCCTGATCCATGTTTGCTGCTTTATAAATAAATATGCTGCACAGTCTGCATTCATATGATAGTACTACTGACAGACAGCGCTCCCCTGAGCCTGTCATACATTACTAAAATGCTTTTGTTTGTTCCATGCATGTATCTGTAGCTTCCAGTGAATGTATGTATATATATATATATATATGTGTGTGTGTGTGTGTGTGTGTTGTAACTCTTTATCAGAGCCTCTCAGCTCCGCCGGCATTTCATTTATAGTATGTATGGATCATTGTCTGACAGCCCAGTCGATAATAAACCTGTTTATTTCCATCCAGCTGCCTGAATAATCCCTCTGCTGCAGCAGGACGGCCCACAATGCCGACACAGAGGTTTTTGCGGCGTGGCTGCTCCTCCGTACATTTCTAAAGTAATAGTCCTTTCTTTTTACAAACAAGATGAGATCTGGGAGCCCGTGGGCCTGCCTCTGCACCGTTGCCGTTCAACAGAAATCAATTTTACAACAGCTGCAGCAGGACAGTAAAAACAGCAGATTGCCTTCATGCCACCACAAAGAAATGATCCAATATCAAAGTTGTCAAGGAGATATCTTTCTGTTTTGCAGAATGTGGGATGAAATATTGGACGATTTACAAAAGAAATGCAACGTCAACAGAGCAGCAGGAGTTTACCGTGCATGCACCGCTGGATTTAAAGGATTTTTTTTGCCTTAGAAATAGTGAAAATGTTTGCAGAGCTTCACAAATTTGGCCACAGTCACAGGAATGCCCTGAAAATACCTTTAAACCAGGACTGTGAGTGTAAATAAAGAGCTGAAAAGGAGAGGCTGTGGACACCTTCATGCCTTAAGATGATTTAAAGCATTTTTTATTTTTTTTTTTAAATGTGAATCCTGCGAGCACACGCTGCAAGAAGCCGCTTATGTCCTGGTAAATGTTATCAAAGGGAGGCACAGGGGGAGAAAAAACAACAAAAAAAAGGAGCTCAGGAGTTTAAAAACGGTTTCAATTATGTTCTGCAGGAGGAGGCAGACCTGGATTAAAAGGTGGATTTGTCCAGAGAAACAAAGAGTCTTTATGTAGCTGAGAAGACTGGTGTGACCGCATTAGCAATGAACATTTACTGAGGGACGTCAGCACACTCTTCAGTTCCTGTTTAATACCTAGAAAGGCTTCATTTTGCAGAGACGGGATTAAAAAAAAAAGACTAAAGACTAAAAAAAGGACAGATAAATATAAGAAGATGCACTGGGCATTTGGGATCTAGTGCGAATGCAAACATACGCAGCGATAAATCATCAACTAGAGCAACAGATCTTCAACATTAACTCATTCCTTTATAAACTGTGGCTGGTGACAAAACTCAGAACGCCGGTAAACACAGGAACATGCTGCTAGAAGCTTTATGACTCTTAGAGTTGTTAACATTTGCTGCCGGTGAGAGGAAGCCGTTTTTCTGCTCATTGTTATTATTTTAGTAATTTAATATATTAAAGGGGAACTACTGTTTTTTTGCAACCTGGACCTTATTTCTGGCATAAAATACGGTCATTTACTCACCCATATAACTTTTGTGTAATTTGTATTCCTTCGGGAGATAATTAGATCAGTGTATATCTATATAGTGGGAGTGAATGGGGCACCGAAACGCAGCTTCTAAATAACGCATTATCTGCCGCGAAACTCGTTCATTTCGCCAATATTTTGTTATGAAAAAACGCTAGTGCTATTCCCCGTTGAGTCCAGAGTTACCCATTAGCTTCTTCTGACCTTGATGATGTCATCTCTGAGCACCGCACGCACCCGCAACAGTCGGCTTGTTTACCTGTAATTTGCTACTGCTATGGTTCGTCCACAACCTCAGAATCGGAAAAATATTCAGCCATGTTGCAAAAAACTAGCAGTAGCAAATTACAGGTAAACAAGCCGACTGTCGCAGGTGCGTGCGGCGCTCAGAGATGACATCATCCAGGTCAGAAGACATCATCCGGGGTCTGTAGGTCAATCTACAGACCCCAGATGATAATAGCAGGTAACTCCAGACTCAACGGGGAATAGCACTAGTGTACGATAACAAAATATCGGTGAAATGAACGAGTTTCGCGGCAGATAATGCGTTATTTAGAGGCTGCGTTTCGGTGCCCCAGTCACTCCCACTATATGAATATACGCGGCTCTAAATAACGCCTGAAGAAATATAAATTACACAAAAGTTATATGGGTGAGTAAACAAACATATTTTATGCTACAAAAAAGGTCCAGGTTGTAAAAAACAGTAGTTCCCCTTTAATCAGATTATTAAGAGCTCTATCAGACTTCCCTCTTACTGTTATGTAATGTTCACGTTACTTAACAGATCTATGGAGAAAGTACAACGGTTGCTCCAGCACCAGAGGTAAAAAAAATTAAATAAATAAATACAATGCTAATTAACGCGGGTTTATTCTGCATCGTGAGTTTCAGTTTGCTGGCGCGATGAAAGTGTCTGTGGACGCGTTACGTTGTCGCCACAGGGAGGCTTTCAATAACTGACTTTACTTCTCACCAGGGAGGAAAGACGACGAGACCCCAGCTGTGCTAACTGCAGAGTGACACCATTGTCATGATCTGATTGAACATTAAAGCTGAAAGATTACATCTGTTTGGTTTTCTTCTAAACCCCTAAAAGGACGACGATACAAACAACTAGCTCCAAACTAAACGTCCTGATTATTTCTTTACATGCACTAACTATTTTGCTGGCTGGTTTCACCACAGTCTGATGGAGCTTCATATCGTTTAGTGAAATGAGTTCTGTCGCTGAGCTCTGTAATCTTCATCCTTCATTTCCTCTCCTCATCCCTTCTCTTGCGTCATCTGAGCTGCATCTTGTTTTCCCACATCCTGTCGTTTGCGTGTCACAGATTAAATCTCTGCTCAATGTCGGGGTTTTAATTTAGTCAATTAGTCGTCTGTCGTCTACGGAGGAACTTTGAGGTTTAGTATTTTCCCAGAGACGTCATTTGTCTCGAAGGAAAGGCAGAATTAAATCATTTTAGTGTTTCCTGCTCCTCCAGAGAACTGCTGTTGAGTTATTGAATTGATGGGGATGTTGTTCTGTCTTTTGTCCAGAGGCAAAGTTGAGCTGAATATTACAACACAGCCGGAGGAGAGACTGTTTTAGAGAGGAAGAGAGGTCAGTTTTAAAGTAAACTCACTATAAATGATGTCTTTCCACGGCTCTGTCAGGGATCAGCTGACCTCTCCACGGAAATGAAATAAAGAAACGAATCCTCCGCAGGCCAGACCTGATGAAAGGCGACTAAAACCTCATTGAAACCCACAAAAAAAAAAAAAAAAGGAAGGTAAAGATAGAAAGCCTCCATCAAGGTGTGTCTGAAAGGGTCTGAAACTCAGGGTTTAACCACCTCAGTGCAGGACACTGACCTGGCTTTATAGTGTCTGACAGAAATACTCTTTGAAACTCCTAAAGAGGGTCTGCCCTCACTGTTAAAGATGCAGCTGGTTGAGTTCAAAGCTACTTTTCTACTCATGACGTTTATTTTTAGAAAACTACACATACGTGAGGCAATAAAATGCAAAAAGCAAGATTTAAATATTCATTTTCGATCATAAACATTTCACTAGTTTGGTTTTAAGAGCGAAATAAGAAGAAAAAAAAACATCACCTCACCTGAACACAAGGTAGCTCTGTAGTTTCCTGGTTTAGAAGGAAGGCGCCATTCTTCTTCTACTAACATTAAAAGCGCACACTGCCACCTGCTGGACTGGAGAAGACACACTGCGACGATTGTTTTGTGTTTGTCTAATCCTCCTTCTTCTTCATCTCCTCCTTCTTTTTCGTTTCCTCCTCCACCTCCTTCTCCTCTTCTTCTTTATGTCCTCCTACTCTTTTTTTCTTCGTTTCCTCCTCCTTCTTCTTCTCTACCTCCTTTTCCACCTACTACTCCATCTTCTTCTCCTCCTCTTCCTACTTTTTCTTCTACCTCTTCTTCATTTAATCGTTGTTTTGAGTTTGTCTCCTCCTCCTTCTTATTCATCTTCTCCTTCTCCTCCTCCTTCTTTTTTGTTTCCTCCTCCACCTCCTTCTTCTCCTCCTTCTCTTCTCCTTCTTCATCTCCTCCTACTCCTTTTTTGTTTCCTTCTCCCTTCTTCTTCTCCTTCTCCAACTCTTTCTTTTTCATCTCCTCCTCCTCTTCCTACCTCTTCTTCATCTCCTCCTACTCCTTTTACTCCTTCTACTCTTCATCTCCTTCTTCTTCGTTTCTTTCTCCACCTCCTTCTCCTTTTCTTCTTTATGTCCTCCTACTCTTTTTTCATCGTTTCCTCCTCTTTCTTCTTCTCTACCTCCTTTTCCACCTACTACTCCATCTTCTTCTTCTCCTCTTCCTACTTTTTCTTCATCTCCATCTCCTTCTACTCCTTTTTCTTCTACCTCTTCTTCATTTAATCGTTTTGTTTGTCTCCTCCTCCTTCTTATTCATCTCCTCCTTTTTTTGTTTCCTCCTCCACCTCCTTCTTCTCTTCTCCTCCTTCTTCTTCTCCTCCTCCTTCTTTTTTATCTCCTCCTCCTCTTCCTACTTTTTCTTCATCTCCTCCTACTCCTTCTTTTGCTCTATCTATCTCCTCCTTCTTCATCTCCTCTTCTTTTTTATGTCCTCCTACTCTTTTTTCGTTTCCTCCTCCTTCTTCTTCTCTACCTCCTTTTCCACCTACTACTCCATCTTCTTCTTCATCTCCATCTCCTTCTACTCCTTTTTCTTCTCTTACTTCTTCATTTAATCATTGTTTTGTTTGTCTTTTTTTGTTTCCTCCTCCACCTCCTTCTTCTCCTTCTTCATCTCCTCCTACTCCTTTTTCATTTCCTCCTCCCCTTCTTCTTCTCTTTCTCCTCCTCTTCCTACTCCTTCATCTCCTCTTACTCTTTCGTTTCCTCCTCCTCCTCCTCCTCCTCCTCTTCCTTCTCCACCTCCTTTTCAACCTACTACTACTACTTCTTCTTCTCCTCTTAATCCTCTTCCTCCTTTCTTGTCCTTCTTTTCTTCCTCCTTCTCTTCCTAATTCTTCTTCAAATCCTCCTCCTCCTCCAGTTGCCATAACAACATAAACAGTGCACACTGCCACCTGCTGGACTGGAGAAACATTTAATTCCCTCCAAATCAGTTTCACAGCCTCAGATCTTTCTGTACATTAATCAGACTGAGTCCTCTATCTCACTTAAAGCCTTGACCCCATCCTCAGTGGTCACCTGAGTCCTGGTCTCAGACCTCTGCACCATCCTGACCAACAAACAGACCCTCCTGAAGCTCCACCCGGCCCCCCGGTTCAGTCTCTTACCCCTAAACTGTCAGTCACTTGCAGCCGTGGGTCCAGCAGACCAGTCGCTGTGTTTTCCACCTCAGGCAGTAAAACCAATTAGTGGCTGACAGTCTGCCACAGACCTGCGCCTCAAGTTTCCAAACTCTGTTTTTATTTTCTTCTCCCTCTGACCACAGAACAATCTCGTCCATTGACCCGTGTCAGCGCAGGTCAAGCAGAGAGGACTCGCTGCAGGATACCTCCCCTGTTGTTGTGATTCATTTGTCTCTCAGATTGTCCAGAAGGGTTGTTTGGGGTCTCTGATGTGGTTCATCTTCACCTTTTTTGTGCATTTACTGATGTAAATTTCACAGAGAAGAAATCCCAGTATGGACGTAACAATCACAGCACAATTAGCAGCAGAGTTTGCGTGAGCTCGTCTAAAGTGAGATGAGATCCGACACAAATGACCCTTGTGGAAGAGTTAATTTCGTTTAGCAGCATGTGTGCACGTTTTAGTTGCGTATGAAATCTGTTTTATTGTTCTCTGATGAGACATTCAGCTCTGTGGCACTCAGATAGCTTCCACTTTTAATTCCATTTGGCTAAAAAAAACAACAACAGAAGACAGTCGGTGAGACGGATTCAACCAGAGCGGGGGGAAAGCCCTGCTGCATGTTTGTCTTTGAGAGAAGAGAGAGATTAGATCGGAGGAGTTTTGCAAGAAGGAAACATCGGATTCGTACTCAGGGGAAACATTTTTTGATGATTTACGCAACCGTTTCAGTCTGGGCCAAAGCCGTCTCTTCTGTGATTGTTGTTGAATGAGATCAGTCCAGATCATCCCACATGTGTTGAAAAGGTCTGGTCAGCTTTCTTTGTGGGGACAGGCAGGAGGAAACGTTTGATAAACTGTTGACGCAAAGACGGCCGTTAACAAACAATGCTAAAAAAGTTAAAATAATGTCACCAGACTCATATTCTGAAGCTTTTCTCTTTCTTTTAGTCTTTCTCTGGGTTCATGCTGCCTTCATGGGAGTCATGTCAACCACGTTCATGAGGAAAGTCCATGTGAACAGCGCCCCCTTGTGGCATTAACAGGTTCGTAGGTGGAAATTTTGTAAGCAAGTTCACCAGCGGTGCCGCATTTTCGTCATGTTTCCCAAAAGGCATTTAATAATATGTCTGAGGACAATGTTTATATATCTCCAACAGCCTCATAGTTTTATTAAATCTTTGTACGTTAAGTTCTCCGGGTCGTTAGCGCTCTAATCTGTCTATACATTCAGATTAGAAGATGAGGCCGAACAAACACGGAGAAAATAACGGATTGATTTATCTGGCCGTGGGTGTAATGAGCCCTAAATTTCAATCAGTTTCTGTGATTGGATGTTATATAAGCAGGAAGAGACAAAGTAAAGAAGAAGCTGGTCAGAAAAGGACAGGCGGGACGTTTGGAAGAACAAAAAGAGGTAATGTCAGCAACACATTTAAACTGAGCTCAGGGTGAAGAGACAGTTTATTTATTTTTTTCTTTGAGTCTGAAATAAATGACTTGGAGAGAAGCAGGAGGTGGAAACATCACCAGGGAACCTCCCATTTGATGCAGAGAAAAGAGAGAGAGGGAGGGAGATAAATAGAGATTCTCCTGGGAGAGGCACAAAGGAAAAAAGTAGAAGTGTTGCCCTCCTTCACCTTGACAGCTCCCTCATCCTCCTCCACTCTGAGTTTTCTTTCTCCCTTCATCTGTGACGTCCACTTTCTCCATCAACACTTTTTTCTTGTTCGTCCTTTTCCTCATCAGAGTCGTCTTTTTATTTTGAGGGACAGATTGTTCTTGATACGAGCTGATGTTTTGCAGGTATTCATGTTTAAAGCTGGTTAATGGTAAGTCAAAATAAGACTGAATGTACTTTAGGTTAGGGGCTATCTTAGGACACCTTAGACATGAAGATAGGGGGATGCAAACCCATGACTTACGCTCCCAAAGTTAATTCTCTAATCACAACAGCTGACCAAATATTCCCATATTCCCATGTTTCGGTCCCACTGGATTTAACTCTTGACAAGTAACGACACACATTAGATCAACTACAACACCTTCTCCCTGCTCAATTTAACCTACATTATGTTCATGGATTAGTTTATATATTCGTTTGATTTCTTGCCAAAGACTTAATGGGTGCTTAAACTCATCCATCTCACCTCTTGATCATGTCTTGTTTATTTAATGTGTCCAAAAATCTAATTGTACAAATGACAAGTTTTATGGGATTAAAGAACATACTTAATAATCTAAACCATGCCTTGTAACTTCCTGGTTGATATATGTAATTATTACATGTTGCAGGTGGATTTGTTACCTTGACCGGGAGCCAGACTATCCATTAGTTCCCTGTGCTAGGGCTAAGCTAAGCTAAGCTAAGCTAAGCTAAGCTAAGCTAAGCTAACTGGATCTGTCTGCAACTTCATATTTTGAAGTAAAGACACAACAGTGGCACATCAAGTCCTGTATCATCAACAACCAGTGAATGAGGAAGATCAGGCTCAAAACTCCTCAGAGCAAGAACTAAAGGCTGTGACGCAAAAAAAGCTGTCGACCGTTCGCTGGTGTCAGACCCCTCGCCCTCAGACCCTAGCTGACAAATACAGACTATTTTAAGGTCCCCAATAAATGCACATTCTTCCTTGAACAACAACAAAAAAAGAAACCTTGAGCAGAACCTAGTGTTTATGGGTTTTAATCCATCTGCTTGAGGACTGTTGGCAGGGAGGCAGAAAATACAAAAAAGAAGTGGCTAAAATTAGCAAAACCCATCTACAGTCCCTGACAAAAGTCTTGTCACTTATCCATTTTGTAGAAACAACAGTTTATAACCTGACTTTTAATTAATCCATTGGTTTTAGAAATGGCTCATATGAAAGCTAAAACCCTCCCAAATTATGTTTGATATACTAAAATAAATTTGCTTCACTGAAGAAAGATTGATCATTTAATGAACACAGAAAGGTCAGATTTTGGCAAGACAAAAGTTTTGTCACCTACAGAAAGTAATGTGAAAATTGAACAAATCATTTACTTCAAATACAAAAATACGATGCATAACATCAGTGAATTAAGTAGTGGTGCTGTGAGATCCATATTTAATATCTCGTATGACTTCCATGAGCTTGAAGGACTGCATCCATGCGGTTCGACAATGATTCATACAATTTATTGATGAAGTCATCAGGAATAGCAAAGAAAGCAGTCTTACATGCCTCCCAGAGTTCATCAAGATGCTTTGGTTTCGTCTTCCATGCTTCCTCTTTCATTCTTCCCCAGACATGCTCAATGATGTTCATGTCTGGTGACTGGGCTGGCCAGTCCTGGAGCACCTTGATCTTCTTCGCCTTGAGGAACTTTGATGTAGAGATGGAAGTATGCGATGGAGCACCATCCTGCTGCAAAATTTGACCCCTTTTATGGTTGGGAATGTAAGAGGTAGCTAATACTTCTTGATATTTTACGCTATTGATATTGCCTTCCACCCTGCAAATCTCTCGCACACCCCCATACTGGATGTAACCCCAGACCATGATTTTTCCGCCACCAAATTTAACTGTTTTCTGGGTGAATCTCGGATCCATGCGAGCTCCAGTAGGTCTCCTGCAATATTTGTGGCGGCTGTGATGTAATTCAACCGAAGATTCATCTGAGAAATCCACCTTCTGCCACTTTTCCAGCGTCCATCCTTTTAGCAGGCTGTGGGCCTTGGCAAATGCCACACTTTTTTTAATTGCCTTTTGTTTAGTGCTGGTTTCTGGGCACTGATTCTACCATGGAGGCCATTTCGAGACAGGATTCTACAAACTGTTCTGGTTGACACGGGGACTTGAGGTGACAAGGCCTGGTGGAGCTCTGCTGCAGTGGAAAAGGGGCTGGCATTGGATTTTCGAGCCAACAAACGGTCCTCCCGAGCAGTTGTCTTGCGGGGTCTGCCGGACCTGGGCTTGTCAAAAACATCTCCAGTCTCTTCAAATCTTTTTCTTATTCTTTGCACTTGACGCTGAGACACATTGAAGGTGTCAGCCACCTCAGCAGTGGATCTGGTCTTCAGCCTCTTGATAATCAACACTCTGGTCTCAGGGTGAATCTTAGGCATGTTGTCAGAGATCAAGTTGCAATTGATGTGAAGGACTGGTGTGCTGGGGTTCTTTTTATACACACCCACTAATTGATCAATTATTGAACACAGGTGAGGCTGTAATCTAGGATTGGGTGCATCATATGACAAGGCGACAAGACTTTTGTCTTTGCAAAAACTGACTCAGTGGGCTTTACCAAGCTGTGAACGTTAGAATGCTTTTCAGCAGTTTTGTTTGGCACCAAAACATTATTTCAAAAGCTGTTGGGATTGTAATTAGCCATTGCTTGTAAAACAAATTGATAATACATATATTTGAGGGGCACTTAGGGTCAACTTGTACCCAAGCGACAAGACTTTTGTCTTGCCAAAATCTGACCTTTCTGTGTTCATTAAATGATTCAATTCAATTCAATTCAATTTTATTTATATAGCGTCAATAACAATACAAATCGTCTCAAGACGCTTTACAAAAACCCGGCCTGAAACCCCCAGAGCAAGCCTGAAGGCAACGGTGGCAAGGAAAAACTCCCTTTTAACAGGAAGAAACCTCGAGCAGAACCCAGCTCATATGGAGGGACCCATCTGCCTAAGGCCAGCCGGGTACAGACAGAAGAAAGAGAGAAGAGAACAGCAAAGAGAGAAGAGAAGAGAACAGCAAGATAAACATACATCTGTCATAGATACACATGATCAATCTTTCTTCAGTGAAGCAAATTTATTTTAGTATATCAAACATAATTTGGGAGGGTTTTAGCTTTCATATGAGCCATTTCTAAAACCAATGGATTAATTAAAAGTCAGGTTATAAACTGTTGTTTCTACAAAATGGATAAGTGACAAGACTTTTGTCAGGGACTGTATCTGAGCTCACTAATCAACACGTCGTATCTTGTTTCAAATAGTAAAAAATGAGAAATTAATTTATTCATTCATTCATCTTCTGTAACCGCTTGTCCTCTGGAGGGTCATGGGGGGGGGGGGGGGGGGGGGACAGACAACCATTCACACTCACACCTACAGCCAATTTAGAATCACCTGGACGGTGGGAGGAAGCTGGAGAACCTGGAGAGAACCCACGCAGACACAGGGAGAACATGCAAACGGCAAAATGTATTCAAACCCAGAACCTTCTTGCTGTGAGGCATCAGTGCTAACCACCACGCCACTGTGCCGCCCAGAAAGAATCATATTTAATGTAAATTATACAGACATAATGAATCAAAGTATTACACCAGTAACATCAGATGAGCTAATTACGAAGCAAACGGCTCCAGGCAGCTGAACAGCAGCAGCTGGATGGACTCCCACCGAGGAGTCCACCCAAACATCAAGGACCAGTCCAAACCTCATCAAACATCCCAACAACGGTGGATCCAGGACAATCGACAGTGATGAAATGATTCATGGGACACGACCGCTTCCACGTGGAGACATTCCAGCGCTTTGAGACTGTAAAGAAGAAAAGAGCCACTGAGTGAGACGGGAGGATAAAACAAGACAAAGGGCTGGTGAGGAGGAGAGGGCAGGGTGGAGAGGAGGAGGCCCGACGAGGCTTCAGAGACTCGGTCGGAAGTTTATTCATTCGCTTGTCTGCAGATAGAAACATCACAGCTCCGTCCTCTCCGACTGAAGGTCTGCTATCAGCGGGCTGCAGCCTGCTACCGGAGAGAGAGAGGAGGAAAAAGGAAAAAACCAGAGCGAGGCAGAGAGAAAGACGCAGTCGGGGTTCAGCGGCTTAAAGTTCATTATGCAAATTGCAGAACTAAAATGCCTCCACTCTGCGAGTCTAATTTCTCTTTCATGGTCTTTGTGAGAGTGGAGATGATCCATTACAGGTTAGCAAACAGCGGCGAGGTCAGGACAATCAGATTAGCAATGCATATCTGTGCATCCTCCATTTTTTAAAGTCTCCGCTGTCCTCAAAGACGAGGACAGCGGAGACTTTAAAAAACGGGGGATGCACAGAATTACAGTTTCTGCAGCAGAAAGGTCAGTGGGAGATTTGAACAATTTTCCAGAACATATTAATAAAATGATTAACACAATACTCTAAATTACAGTAACTGAACTATTTCAACCATTAAAGATGACTTGCAATCAAATTAGTATTCTCTACGACATATAATTTAATATTTAAGACAGAAAAATACAAAAAAATTGTTCTTTAGATTAGTCAGTGAGTGGGAAGGTAACAGAAAACTAAAGGAAGAAGAAGAATTTCACATCTGGAGGTGTTGCAGATGATTAATTCAAACATTAATTCTTTAATTTTAAGACATACTAACGCAACTTCAGGGCGGAACAGTGGTGTGGCGGTTAGCACTGATGCCTCACAGCAAGAAGGTTCTGGGTTCGAATCCATCGGTCAACTGGGGTGGCTGAGGAGTTTGCATTGTCTCCCTGTGTCTGCGTGGGTTCTCTCCAGGTACTCCAGCTTCCTCCCACCGTCCAAACACATGCTGGTTAGGTTCATTGGTGATTCTAAATTGGCCGTAGGTGTGAGTGTGAACGGTTGTCTGTCTCTCTGTGTTAGCCCTGTGATAGACTGGAGACCTGTCCAGGGTGTACCCCGCCTCTCGCCCAATGACAGCTGGGATAGGCTCCAGTCCTCAAGAGGACAAGCGGTTACAGAAGATGAATGAATAATGCAACTTCAACAGAAATACGAATTAATCATATCTTTCCAGTTTGCTACTAAACAGTAAATCATTATATTGTTGTCTAAACCTCAATATAATGAGATTTTAACACCTCCTGATGCACCAGTGGATGTGATTAATCTAAATCAAGGTGGTGGTATATTCCAGCTAACCACGTGATTAAATGAATATGGTTCATACTGCACTGAATGAAAAGCAAACAGAGCAGAACTTTGAATCAGCTGAGAACGTTAGAGCTCGAGCTTTGTGAAACCAATAAGAAGCCAAACTTAAACTAAAGCTCTCTGAGCAGCTTTCTTTTCTTTTACGGATTCATGCTGCAGCCACGCTAGCTACAGTGAACAAACGTTTCTTGAAAAGCAAAGAAACATATTCCTGACCATGAAAAGAATATTTGTGTTTAGCCAATTGTTGACTGACAACTTTGGGATTACCTCAAGCTGTCCGAATTCATTTTTCACCCACTGCAGCTGTGGTAAACGTGGAGTTTAGGATATTTAGGAGACAGTGATTAGATTCACAGTTAAAAATTTTATGTTTCCTTCAAATGTCAAGACATGAAGCAGATTAGATGTGAACTAATTTAGAACTTTAGACTTCTGCGTCAACAAGGATTTCTGCCGTGCACCTCCCCAGGAATGTTAAGGCTCATTTAAAGTACTGCGGGACATAGACGCCACAACTTACGTATGTAGCCAATGCCAGTGTGATCCCTTTATACTTGTGCGCTCGTCAGTCTGGCTCACTCTGTAACAACTCCACCCAAACACAAGTCGGCGCTGTGTCTTTTTTGCCAGTCCGGTTAACTTTTGTTTCTACTTCCTGCTTCACTTTCAACAATGGGCCGTCTTTATTGACCCCTGGGGACAAATAAAGTTTTATGAATCTGAGAAATATTAAAGCAGAAACATGCTACTACCAAGCGGGCTCCAAAACAGCAGTCATCTTTTAATTCATCTGGCATTTCACTTTGATTACTCACACCTCAGTTTCACTTTAAATCCCAAATGCGTTGGACGTGGAAAAAGCTTTTTAATAACCATCACAGCCAAATAGAGAAATAATTCTATCAGCAGTAACCTCTGATTTTACATTGAACAGTTAATTAAGAGAGCGTGGGAGTGGATTTGGGGTCTGAGCAAACGGTAGGTACTTCTGTTTACTAACACACACACACTTAAATGACAAATTACCCATGAGCCTCTGGGCCCAGGCCAAGACATGCAGGCGGAGTCGTGGGTGGTCAGCGAGTTGACACAGTAACAAGCTGCGAGCCTTCTGGGAGGAGGCGGCCATGACAGACTGCAGACTGAAACGAGAAACAAACACTCAAGGCTCGTGATTAATGGCTGCTGGAGATTTCTACGATGACAGGGAATATAAAAGTAAATGATACCGCAGGAGATGCAGGGAAGTAAGCTCATATTAAAGCAGAAAAACACAACAGGTATTATAGGAGTATTGTTTTAGAAAAATAAATGGAGCCGCAGAATCATTTGTTGATCCCTATGTTTTCCGTATTGGGCTGTAAAGTAATGAGAAAGTCTGAGGTACTGAACAGAAATGACCCAACCAGGACCGAACCGAAGAGGTGCGACGCTCCTGGGAAATCAACATAATGAAACCTTCTCACCTGAAAACACAGACCATAAAACGATTCCCTTACATCTGACGACAACGTGGACGAACAGAGGCCTCTGAGTGAGGAGGATTTAAGTAGCCAGGAAGGACTTACAAGCTTTGTTCTACAGCATGAGATGGACAATAACAGTTTACCCCTGTTTCAGAACATATTATCCACTGTGGGGGAGACCGTACCATTGATACGCTAAGGAAAGGGGTCGTACGTGGCTCTTTAAAGGCTTTTCTACTGTAAAACCAAAAGATATCCATTTAATTTGTTTTATATAATGCTAATAATAATCAGGAATTGCTCTAATATGAACGTCGTGGGGTGACGGATCAGTTTTTAGGCTTTTTTAGGCTGGATGGGTAAAGAGATGGAGATGGGACAAAAAGGAGGAAGCAGAGTAACTCATAAATGCAGCAGAACTAGTCTAAAAAGACGTCTGATAATATTAATGTCACCTTTTGTGCAGGTTATTCAAGTTTGTTCTCATCCTGGCACATAAAGGCCCAGACCAGTTCTGATAGGAGCAGAGGAGGTGGAGGTCGTGCAGACCTACAAATATCTTGGGCTGTGGCTGGACAACAAACTGGACTGGACGAGCAACACGGGGCAGCTGTACAAGAAGACCCAGAGCAGGATGTACTTCTTGAGGAGGTTAAGATCCTTCAACATCTGCAAGAAGCTCCTGGGGATCTTCTACCAGTCTGTGGTCGCCAGCGTCCTGTCCTACGCTGTGGTGTGCTGGGGTGGGAGCACCTCCAAGGCAGACCTCTCCAGGTTGGAGAAACTAATCAGGCGGGCTGGCTCTGTGGTTGGCACGAGGCTGGATCCTCTGGCTACTGTAGCAGAGAGCAGGACACTTAAAAAACTAACAAGTATCCTGGAAAATGCCAGTCACCCTCTGCACACGACCATCAGTAGCCAGAGAAGCACCTTCAGCGAGAGGCTGCTCCTCCCAAGGTGCAGGACAAATAGACTGAGGAACTCTTTTGTCCCCCGTGCCATCAGACTGTACAACCACCACTCACTTGGGGGGAGGAGGACAAAAAGGAAAGGGCCTGAATGACTTTTTTAACTAATCTGCAATAGTAAAGTAAAGTGCAATAACAGTGTATGTACAGTCATGTACAGTCACAATATTTATTTCTCTATTTATGCAACAACCATGCATGTACAGTCAATATTTATTTTTGTATTACTATTTTTATTATTCTTCACTGGGTGTATTGGTATTCTGGGCTTTTTATACTGTCTCCTACATGTATGTCTGAAAGTGCTGGTTGCGATGGAGATGTCAATTTCCTTGCGGGAACCTCCCAAAGGGATCAATAAAGTCGTCTATCTATTTATCTAAAGCTGTAACAGAACGACTCTCCACACATGATGAAAATGGGAGCAAACACCCAGATGATGTCGAAATGAATATGGATCAGGCCTCGTTACGACCGCATGTGTTCCCCTTCAGCCACGTGTGAATTTATTCCATCTAATTAGCAGCATGTGTGTGTGTGTGTTTGCGTGACGAGAGGAGAGATCGTGGCGAGGCGTTAAGTATGTGACACTTTTCATCTGGCCACAGAGAGCGGCTTGGTGTCAGACGGCGTGTATCCCCGCTGAATGTGATTATGAAATAATGCACAGCCAGATCCGTGCCATCTGCTCACATGTTTTTATAGATGAGAGGGAAAACGAACCCGTGGATGAAAAGTACGGCTGTAGACGGGATGAAATGATGCAGCATGTGTGAACGAGACCAGTGATTAAACGTATAACTGTGTGAGTGTTGGCGGCAGCTACGCTCAGCAGGGTCGGGAAACAGGAAAGAAGGTTTATGATCCACAGCTGATGAGTTTACAATCAACCCTCGGCTGCTCTTCTTAGTGAGCAGACGTGTTCATCACAGAAATAAACTAATTAGACCAGAGGACGCCCTCTGAGGAGATAAAAGCTACTGGTAGTAGTTTTGCAAGTTCACGGGAAAGGTGCAAATACATCACACAGACCAAGTGACAGTTAGCAAGGAGAGCTTTGAGTCTAATTAAGACTAGCATGTCACATTAGCAATCAACTTGTTGTGCAACCTATTGTGCCAGCTACACTGTGGGTTTACAACCTGGACCTTATTTCTGGAGTAAAATACAATCGTTTACTCACCCATATAACTTTTGTGTCATTTGGAGTCGTTCGGGGGATAATTAGATCCATATAGTGGGAGTGAATGGGGCACCGAAACGCAGCCTCTAAATAACGCATTATCTGCTGAGAAACTCATTCATTTCACCAATATTTTGTTATGATACACTGGTGCTATTCCCCGTTGAGTCCAGAGTTACCTGTTATCTATTCGTGGACGTGCAGCAGTTTGTTGTTCTTTGGCCAGCTGTTCCTCTCTCTGCCTCTGCATCCTCCTTTCAACGAGCTCCTCATCCGTATACTCTGACTCAAAACGGTAAGGACGTCCATCATAAACAAAGTTGTCATCCACAACCTCAGAATCGTAAAAATATTCAGCCATGTTACAAAAAACTAGCAGTAGTAAATTACAGGTAAACAAGACGACTGTCACGGGTGCGCGCAGCGCTCAGAGATGACATCATCCAGATTAGAGGTTAGTAGGTCAATCTACAGACCCCGGATGATGATAACACGTAACTCCGGACTCAACGGGGAATAGCACAAGAGTATCATAACAAAATATTGGTGAAATGAATGAGTTTCGTGGCAGATAATGCGTTATTTAGAGGCTGTGTTTCGGTGCCCCATTCACTCCCACTATGTGGATAAACGACTCCAAATGTCACCAAAGTTATATGGGTGAGTAAACGGTCGTATTTTATGCCAGAAATAGGGTCCAAGTTGTAAAAAACAGTAGTTCCCCTTTAAATTGAACCACTGATACCAAAACACTTTGGAGATTTTCTTGCCTGATTAATCCATCAAAGCTTTTCTCACGCTCCAGCCATTAGATCATTTTTCATGTGGTAACAGGTCATGCTGACACAGCTCTCTCTCTCTCTCTCTCTCGCTGTTTGCTCGCAGCATGTGGCCGGATCAGTTCACCATCTGCATCATGATGCCGCCTTTCAGGAGTCTGTTCTAGCAGCAGGTGTGGCCCTAAGCAGCTGCTTATGTTGCCTATAATGGAGCCGGCCGGCTTTGTTGCTCGTGTAAATCTCTGCTGATAAATAAGAGGAGAAAACGGCTGACTGCTTTTGTGAAAGTCGCTGAGCTGCATCGTCTTCCCGGCTCCAAGGCGTGTACAGAAACCCACCAGGTATCTGCTCCTGATGAGGTGTACATTTCACTGTCTCTCTGCAGATGTTCCCCTCTTCCTTTTAGAAAGCCTTTCCTTCATTTCTGATCTTGCAGACATTTTTTTCTCCCCCTCCTGTTCTTGTCAAATTGCCTTTAGAGCCGCGAAAGCCCCGCCGAGCGTTGAGCCGTGCCAACTTGTATCGAAACTCCCGAGACTGCAGCTGAAAACAACAACAGCCAAGTCACAGCAGGCCTCCAGAACAAGGAAGAGACAGCGGTGGAAGTTGATGTAACAAGCTGCTTGATGGTACAGCTGTGGATTTATCTGTGACAGAACATGAAAAGCCTTCAGCAAAAACCAGGTTGTTGTTTCCCTTCCAGGACGATTCCTCCGAGGTCTCCCGCACCTTTCTAACAAAACACTCTCCAACCGGTGATTACGTAGAACAGAACAAAGAACAAGAGTCGAATCAATTTTGCGGAAGTACGCGGCTGAGTCATTAATTATTTAGCAACACAAAAAAAACAACAACAAAAAAACAAAAAAACAACAACCAGCCTTGAGGAGAATCCTGACACTAAACATGAATGAAAAGGGAATTACTTTTATAACGACTGACAGCAGGAGCTAAGAAAACTCAAGTCTCCTTAGGTCGATGCACTTCCTTTACTGTTGGAAACATTTGACACTCCATGACAAATTATTTAAAGGCGTACTCCTCGAACAAAAACAATGCCTTACAAGTTGGAGATCTTCAGATAACGATGTCAGAATGGTGAGAGGTTTACCCTCCTGCTGCCACCTGATAAATATACCAACTTTATTGACTTCTGCCGCTTGTTTTATGACCAAGAAATAACAGTTTAAAGCTCTCATCAAATTATATCCAAAAACAAGCTGTCACAAAGGGCACCTGGATTTGAACCGGACATGTTGATGGTTTGTTTTCTGGAGGACAGAGGACCTTCACAGATCTATTACTCTCATTAAGTTGCCTGAATGTATTATATTCAACTCAGATATTCATATCGTGACAGTGTCTACGTTTACATTTCTTCAGCCTGATTCAAATTATTCTGATCAGAGAGTCCAACTTGAGTGTTTACACTGACGCTAGATAAAATGATCTGATAAGATATGTGAGTTTACATGCTCCAAGACATCTCTACTGACAAAATGGTTCTGCTGCTGTGGAGCCTCAAATTTGCAGGAGAGAAGAAGAAGAAGAAGAAGAAGACGAAGAAGAAGAAGAAGAAGAAGAAAAAGACAACACCAAATTGAAGATTGACTCACGTTTTCAACATTGCTGCCCACATCGACTCCAACTTCACCTTTTCAGATAACTGGTTGGTTTGCTTCCTCCATGTTTCTGTACATAGACTGTATATAAATATGGACAATGCGTCTCTACTTCCTTGCATTGGCCAAATTGACGCTATTTTCCCGGGGATACGGAGCCATGTGGAGCTGTGATATCGACGACCCGACCACACTTCCTCCAGACTCACTAGCGTTTTATTTTAATTAATACTACTCTCTGCTCTACTCTTATTTTAATTATTTTTTTAACTGGTAGTCACCATTATGTCACATCCTGTTTCTATAGCATCAAATAACTAAACTAAAACAAAACTTAAACAAAAAATCGACACTTGAACGTGCATCAGTATTATATTAACTACCTAAAATGACATAAACCATCCTTAGTTTGGGTCAAGTCCCATCCACTAACATGGAGGGGGTGAAGCTTATGACCTATTCTGCAGCCAGACACCAGGGGGAGCTCTACTTGCTTTGGCTTCAGTTTAGAGGAGCTGTTTCATCTTTAAAAAGTCTAAGGGTAAAACATATGCAGAAGGAAATATACTACCGAGTTGCATTATGGGGAACGTAGGATTGATTTTTGCCAGTTTCTGCAAGCTGAGGTAGGCAGTGTCAACTTGATAGTCCTGGACATTGAGTGTCATTCTTTGCTTTTCTATCATATTCAATGTTATTTTCAAAATCAGGAGTGTGTTAGGAGGTACGAATCTGGAAATTGGAGGTTTTCATAAAGTCTCGGGTTAGAGTTTAATTTAAAAGACTACTGGACGCACTTAGTTCTTCAGAGACTTGCGGTAAAAACGGCATGCAGCACATTTTGATATAATAATCAGAAAAAGGTGAGAAAACTACAGTTGCTGTGGTACTGATGTATTAAAGTGGTGTGATGCAGTTTGAACCACAAGACGATATAGTGATGTAAACACTACATTTGGTTGACGACGTCACAGTTTAAAGTCAGTGTAAAGTGAGTAAAGTTGACGTTTTTGTTTTTTCCCTCGTATCTGTCAGTTTGACTCGTATGATTCTGATAAATATGTTGTTTACTACGTCTCAGCGGTGTCAACAGGAAGATAAACTCCTGCACATTTGTCGTGCGCGACGGTCAAAGCGATTCCGATGGTTGCTCATCGTTGCACTCAGGAGAGCACAGCGGCCGTTTTTCATTCTGATGCATCAGCGAAAAAAAGAAAAAGGCCTTTCAACGACTCACTGATATCTGTCTCTGTCTCACGCAGTTCAAAGTAATGATCCCTCACCCTGCTCCGACCTTGAGACATAAACAGCATGACAACAGGAACAGTAACGGCACAGAGCCAAAGACGACCTTTAACATTCGCCGCCCGGCGTCCATATGGATGAGCAGAAATATGGATCCAGGTGGGACATGAATATGGATGTGATCCCAGCTCTGATTATGTTGAAAACACAATGAGATGGAGCCGGGGCTAAACAACGCTCTGATGGACAGATGGTTTATTAACACGTAGTGATCAGTGCAGCACATGATAAACAAGGATATAATTACTGATACGAGACGGAAAATAAAATAAAAAGCGCGAGCTATGATGAAGCAGTTAGAGCTTTGATTATTTACACTGGATAGAAATAGCCCACTTACAGAAACAGGAGATGTTATCTAAGCTGCGGATGAATGTGTTGGACGTAGATGGCTAATAGGGCCAATTGGATTAATTCAATACCACATTTGTGGTATTTCTACAATATTTTAGCTCTAGTTTGATATATTTAATATTTGCTTTGCTTTTGTGCAGCTCTTTTCTGTTGTCATACTTATTAAATCCAATCAGCTTTAGGCCTGACGGTGCTAGATCGCAAGATTTGACGTGCAAAATCATTCCCTCAATCAAGACTGCAGCATCAAAAGCAGGGTGTGGTGAAAAAGAGATAAAATAAAGATCAGTTTGAATAAGAAAATAGATTTGTTTGGTTATTATTACTATTTTAATGAAACCAATCTCTAATCTACGGTGGAACTGAAGGTCAAAACACAACAACATTTCAGAAAACACAACGACATTTCAGATTACAGAAAGGGTAGGGACAACACTTCTTGTTTCTGATTGGACAGAACCCGTGGTTGTTTCGCTGCCAGTCAAGAAATGACGCTTTGTGAATGGTTAGCTACGTGTAAGTGTAGACACTGTGATACGCATTGAAAGCAGACGACATGTACTGTCCACATTGTGGAAATATTCCTCTATTAATGATGTCTCGTCCTCCATTCTTTCCAACTCGGTTTAAAACTCGTGCACGGACACAGCGGAGTAGAAACAGGAAATGACGTTGGCACTGTCAGGTTCTGTCCAATCAGAAACAAGAAGTGTTGTCCCTACACTTTCCGTAATCTGAAATGTTGTTGTGTTTTGTGAAATGTCGTTTTGACCTTCTCCAGGATGCAGTTCTACAAATGGCCACTAGAGGCTGGCTCCAAAAGTGAGTCATTATCCATAAACCTCCATGATGAAAATGTCCACATTTACAGCCTGATAACAAAAACAGTTTGGTCTCTATATGTTGTACATGTCTGTCTTTATAGTAAATCTCTACAGTATTGTTTTGTCGTCTAAATCTGAGCTGTTAAAATACATCTTTGTTTCCAGCTGGCAGTAATCGTTACTGTGGGTTCTTGTTTTTCTGTGAATCTTTATTCCAAAATGACTAGAGAGGAAGAGAAAGGAGATTACGAGCGACGGTCTCCACCTCCTCAGGACAGATCACTCAATCACAGCTGTTTTCCTTTTCTCTCTCTTTAGTTTCAATTCGTCACCCGGTACGTGGAGAGGATTTCTCACCAGCGTCCACATGACTCCTGAATTTCAATTAGCTGTCTCAGGGTGCAGGTACAGATCTCACTTAGGTGATTTTTACTGAAATATTGTTGCTTTTTACCCGATGTATCGACCCAATAACTCACAGAAATGCCCGCTGCGGCGTTAAAACTCTAATTTGTGCTGACTTTAATCAAGGCTGAAGCCTCATGACGCCTGCGTTATGAAACAATAAAAGAAAACAAGGACGGCAACGCTTTCTAAATGCCAGAATCTGCCTGGTGGGGCAATTACACCGCAGCTGCCAGCTCTAACTCAGCGCGCTGCTCTCTGAGAGCAAAACAAATAAAACACACAAATAAAAAATACCTATGTGAGGTTAAATGGATCTGCTTAGAAATGCATTATTCATGTGCCCTTCAGCAGACGTTAAACTGGCTTTAAATTACAGCTGGAAAACATTCCTGTGGCCTCATTGTCTCGTTGTTTGCTGAATATATTGCCCTTTTAGAAAAGGCATCTGCAGGGATGACGGTTCCTGCAACACTTGACCCAAAATCTACTTTACCGTGCCGCAGCATGGAAGACCTAAATCCCACCATCACAACAGGAACAACACGTTTAGAGATTTGCGGTCATATTTACAGAGTTTATTTCCTGTGTACCTTGGCTTAATAAAGCCGTTTTCTGAGCGGCACCAAAACGCACAACAGATGTCAGAGTAATCCTCACCCTGCCAGACGACTGACAAAACGTCTTTGTCCCTCTGCCGGTCGCCTGGATTAGAGGTAAACTGAAGCTAAATTGAACATTACACCCTCCTATGGGAGCAGCAGCAGAAATCCTTTTAATCTTGTGGAAATGGTGTAAAGAGAAAAAAAAAAAAAAAAGAAATGAAAAGTTGACAAAGTTGAAGAGAGGCAGAGAGAGAGGCGGACAATGAGGGAACCATAACAGCAAAGATGGAAGAGAGAGACAGAAAGGAAGGAGAAAGAGGAGACAATTATTTGAAGGAGAATGAGATGGAGGCCCCTGCTGAGCAGAAAACAGCGTCGGCATCTCGATGCGCGAGATAACAACAAATAGGAGGCTTCTGTAAATGTCAGCTTGTGGGCGTGAGCGAGAGGGAGCTGTGCCACGGTGTAAATGAGAGACTTCAGCGGGAGAAAGCCTCATGATATTGACTATGACGGGACGACTTAGGTGATACTCGCAGGGGTTAGTGAGTTGGTTATGTTGCATGTAAACTTAACCAACTTAACCAGTCCAAGATACCGAGGACGAATGTGAGAAAATTTGGCGTCTTGAGGGAAAGACACAGCCGAGTGTAGACTTCCAATAGTGACCCAAAAAACTTTGCAGAAACAGAAAAGAGACGTCCAGTCAGTTTCCCATCTGTACGTGCACTAATCCAAAGAGTATAGATTCAGTCAGAGATGCTGGTGGAGGAAGCGTTACATTTGTTAGTTAAGTGTTCCTTAAAAATCCCAAATATAACATTAAATTTTAGTTAAATCAACAACATATGGGTGAGGTTGATGTGGTGGATTGAGCCACTCTTTAGAAAGCAGACAATGTATCATGCGTCAGTGCTCGTACTACTGGCACAAGTCCGAACCAAAAAAGTTGCACCTGAACACACGGCGAAGACCACAGCCAACGTCAAGCTGGCCTTAAACGTTCAGCGTCTGGGTGAAATTAAAAAATCAAACGGATCTGTCTTCTCCTGCATCACGCTGATCAGTCAGTCCACACTTCATTCATTCAAGATGATCGTGTCGTTTTCTGCACCGCCGCATTGATGGACTTTACCGAGAAAACGTTTAGTAGAGGATGGTTGGAAGATTAAGGAAAGGAGGAGGGAAATGACGGAGGTAAAGAGGCAGAGAGTTTAAACGGAGCAGAACTTCTCCAGGTCTGCAGGGAATATTTATCAGATTGCTCTCTACAGTTTCACGGCTTCGGTTTAAGAGCACCTTGACTCTTCCCACCTCTCCCTCTTAATAGGAGATAACACCGGTCTAATCTCTAATGGAAAAAAATATATATATATATAAAATGGCCCCCGGAGAAACACAGCTAATCTGTGACAGAGAAATACCAGCGGACGAGGACAACTTTTTAAACATGGCTGCCTGCAGATGGACGGCGTTCACTTTTAAAAGGATTACCCTCGCCTCGAAAACATTTCCTGCTTCTCCTCCACTCAGAGCAATCGGTGTTCGCCTGATACGTATCAGTTATCGTGGCTGAGACACCTCAGAGCCTCGCTGGCCAGTAAGAAAAATGATTTTCCACAAACATTTCAGTCTCATCTCACAAGGCTCTTATCAGCGGAAAGCACGGCAGAATCCAGATGACCTTCTCTATTAATTAAAACTTCATGTCCAGCTTTAAATCCGTCTGACCAGGACAAAAATAAAGATATGGATCGTTTGGATTTGCAGCATGGTGATTAAATCTTGAGGATTATGGAAAGGAGCCTCATGTTTACTGATATTTAGGGAACAAAGATGATATTTCTTTTTTTTCCCAAAGCCTTTATTTACGTCTAACAATCTGCTAGTGCTGCCATTCTACGAATGATGCATGTTTCCCTGACAAGAAAACACGAAATAAATACAGCACATTTTCACATTGCTGTGCTGTGGCACAAATGAGAACATTACATTCACACAGAAACATGTCACGCAGCAGGAATAAATGCCTCCGGAGGGACGTTCGGAATTGCAGATAAATGTAAACGACACAATTACAGTGGTGGCCGCATCTTAAATGTCATGTCTCCTGTTCCGTTTCAGCCAAAGGCACATGTCTCTTCTGCTCGATTATACCGTCATGTGTTAGAAATACAACTAAACCATGAACTATGAAACATAGACTTGAGATGGCTTCCTGCTCATGTTGGCATAAGGCATGAAGGCAATCAATCAGAGTTGTGACGTTTG
The DNA here is from genome assembly GCF_963514085.1 of Chelon labrosus. NCBI lineage: Eukaryota > Metazoa > Chordata > Actinopteri > Mugiliformes > Mugilidae > Chelon > Chelon labrosus. Next base: position 24,017,152 of record NC_140342.1, on the reverse strand, counting down.
CGAACGAACCGAATCTACTGAACGGCTCTTTAAAACGAACGACGAAAACCGATGTAGATGATGACAAAAACAATAAAGAAAGGGTCATATTTGGCAAAATACACACAATAAATAAAGTATCTAGCTAGAATCCATATTTCAGAATAATAAAAGTCAGATAGCCACCACATGGAATATATTTTGAAGATAAATTTGAAAGATTCTGATCCAGATCTTACCCCATCGTTCCTCCCAGTGTTTAATTCCTGGATAAAATAAGTTACCCCCAGGCTGGCACCTTGAAAATAAATAAACAATCAAAATGAGCCAGTCTCTTTTTTAACGGATCCCTCTTAAGAGACGCAAATCCCATCTCTACAATCAATCCAAATGAAAGCGTAAACTGTTTGTGTCATGTAACCTGGTTTAAGTGGCTTTTCCCAACTGTACCACTGTAACAAGCTGCTGACCCTGAATTGAATTGAACATACGCCATGAATTAACCGTGTTGTTAACATTCTTATATCGTAAATATAGTCGCCTCTTTTACAACTTAAAACTGGCGGCCTGTGAGAACGATGTGGGCGATTTTCAGGCAACTTTAAATCGCCCCAAAAGGAAGTGGTAGTGGTACTCCATGAAATGTGGATTGACAAGCAAGACTGGGTGAAATAATAAAAGTTCAATTTAACGTAAAACTTACTCAAGGTAGTGACTTGAAACGCTGGCATGAAAAATCCGGTAGATCCAGAATAATCTCCAAAAACAGGAACAGCTATAAACAGCAAGGAAACACCATCAGGGGAAACAACAGAGGAAATAACCCAAAAAAATACAGGATTATATGAATGTACAAAAAGGCTGAGAGGGTAACGAGGGACAGGTGAAACTAATGAGGGGAGGAGCATGCAGATAAAAGACACAAGACAAGACAGGTGAGTTTAATCACCAAAGACAAAGACAGGAAGAGAAACTAATGCAAAGAGAAAACTGATTAGAAAATAACAAATCCAAGGATAACAAAAGGTACCAAAACACAATATCATGACTTGTACAAACACTGTGGTGCCGCCTCATCACCCCAATGCCAGTGGATCCAATAAAAGTCTAAAGACAGCACTGGAAACTGCTGTGACTCATTCAATACAAGTTCAAACAGTGCACTTTTTAATATATCACTTTTTATAATGGTCCTTCTGCAATGTCAAAACAATCTCAGATCAAATATCCATTTATTTAGTTCATCTCTGTTGTATAATAAGGACTAATTGACTTTGACTGCGACTGCAAATTTGACTCGCAGCACCTCTACGATTGTTCAGTCCTCTCTCCACTAATGTCAGGGACAAAGAACATCTTCTAGCTAATTATTTTTAATTGATTGTAATGAGCTGTTCAGCCGAGGCCTCCGTGTCAAACGACTGATTATTTTCTCAATTAACCAGCCCACACAAGTATTAAATGAAGTGTGTTCATTAGTGAAAGACGAGGAGAGGCGCGATAGTCGACCGGCTCCTCTCTCCTACGAGCCGTAGGTGGGCTGATAATTAGCAGGACAAACTCTGGCAGCTAATTACTCCACAGATGCTGAAATTATAACTGTGGGAGGGCTGGATGATTCTCAGAAGCCTGCTATGAGAGGAGTCATGACAAAATACTGAGGGTCTGGCTGCTACTTCTCTTCACTTACAGGTTGTGGCACACGGAAATGTTTTTCTGTGTTCTGTGTGATTCACAATTATTTTACCATCTCACTATTAGTTCTCATAAAATAGTTGTGTGGAAATTACGGTTACCAACAACTTGACTGCGTTTAGGTACTAGACTGAAAAAACGATGGACGACAAGTAGAGCTCCCCCTGGTGGCTGGTTTCAGTATAGGTCATAAGCTCCACCCCTTCCATGTTAGTTCATTCATTCATTCATCTTCTATACCCGTTTAGTCCTGTTAAGGGTCATGGGGGTCTGCTGGAGCCTATCCCAGCTGTCATCGGGCGAGAGGTGGTGTGCACCTGGGACAGGTCACCAGTCTATCTCAGGGCTAACATAGAGAGACAGACAACCATTCACACCTGCAGCCAGTTTAGAATCACTAATTAACCTAACAAGCATGTCTTTGGACGGTGGAAGGAGGCCGGAGTATCTTAGATAATATGAAAAACAAAATATATGAAAACTATAAATGTGATTTGAAGCCCAGATCATGTCAGGGCAAGGGTTATGTTAACACCAGTATGTAGAATATATACAGTATATCCTGATGATTTCTCTCAGGACCTTTTCTACTGTTGCATACAGACTCTCTGGCAGATTCTTGTCTTTAGTGGATCCTTTGGGTCCAGTATGAGGCCCAACCAAGCTGTAGGTGGAGGTTGAAGAAAATCCTGAATCGCCAGTCCATCGCAGGGCTAACACAGAGAGACAGACAACCATTCACACTCACACCTACGGCCAATTTTGAATCACCAATGAACCTAATGAGCATGTCTTTGGACGGTGGGAGGAGAACCCACGCAGACACAGGGAGAACATGCAAACTCCACACAGAAAGGCCCCAGTCGGCCCATGGATTCGAACCGGTGACCTTCTTGTTGTGAGGCATCAGTGCTAACCACCTCTCTACTGTGCCGCCCTGTCTACATGTCTTACAGATCACAATAAAATCATACCATCTTTAACAACAACAACAAAAATTCACCAACATCCAGATCTGTTCTGCTTCAACCATCCTCACCAGTGTAAGTCATCTCTGTTAGTGGCTGTCATCTGAAAAACCACAAATGCAGCTGGACACGTTGGTAATGACACTGTCTGAAGTCATAATAGAGGGACGGAAGTCAGCTAAATGGAGACCATGTCAGCAAGAGGAGGAAACAGAAGCGGAAATCTGTAATTGGAGAAAGGAGATGGGAATAATGACGGAGGGATCTGATGACAGCAGGAGCCATGGTTTTTATTTCACTCAGGATTTGGAGCTTTCTACTGATGTGACTCAACGATCAAGATGACCTGTCCATTAATTTACCAAACAAAGAGAAGAGATGCCAATAACGTTTAAATTACTCATTCAGAGAGTGTGTATTAACTCTGTATCTGCCTCAGTCCATCGATTGTTGAAGACTAATGCTGCTGTAAAACAAACATGCAATGTTGTAGATGGATTCTGTTGCATAGAAATCATGTAACAGACAAACTGGATTATAATGCTGTTTTATGTAATTAATAGACATGCTACTTCCAGGTCAGTCTTCTGAACCGTTCTGAAGTCGTGTTTCTACAGGAACCCAGAATGAATAAACCAAACACGAGCTCTGGAGAGGATTCTTCTTTGTTTGAGTTATTTTCCAGCCTGACGACTCAATTCATATCATAGTAGGATTTAATTATAGGGCATTTCAACCGATACAGAAAACAATAATATCTCTGCATGCAGCTGGATGGTCCTACAACCAATCAGAGCCATTTTACTGGAAACAGATTCGGCTCCTCGATTTGAGGCTCAAGCTGGTGCAAATACATTGATGTTTGACGATTCAGTGCGTCATCACAGCATTAGATGAAGCTGAAGCCAACAAGAGCCGGCTGTCAGCTTCTAGACTGTTGCTTTTTTTTTTGCCACCAGTGTGAACAGTGTCAGAGGTGAAGAATTTATTCTACATGCTGCTAATGACTGATTACACCTCCCTCACCAAACGTGTGAGAAAGTACTGTAGCTGCCACTGCAGCATAAAAATGCTTTAGTGCTTGATTTGTCCATTCTGGGATACTGTAGATGTAAACGGCTCACTCTAAGTCTACAGTATTTAATGTCTGCAAACAGTTTACTCTCTAAATATATACATGAGACATAGTGAGGTGGAGAAATTTGGGTGATTGTTTTCATTATCGTGTCTCCAAAACAGTTGTGACTCATCAGAGAATGGACATGGGTCTTCTGAGGGTGTCCTGTGGTGTCTGGTAACAGGATGTTGTTAACGGGGGGACCTTTAAGGGGAGGGGCCTCTGTGGATCATCCCACAGATACTTGATCAGTTTGGGATCTAGTGAATTTGGAGGCCAGGTCAACACCTTGTGCTGTTCTTCATGTTATTTTTTAGTTGTTCCTAAAGTGTTTGTGTGTGTGTGTCTGTGTCAGGCTGCATCCTGCTGGGGATGGCTGCTGCCATCAAGGAGTGTCATTGCTATGGGGTGGGGGTGCCTGGTCTGGTCTAGGTGGGTGCTCCATGTCTAAGTAACATCCACACCAATGAATGCCAGGTCTAAAAGAACATTGAATTATCACAAGATGGTTTAAATGTTATCTACTTCTCATGTCCTGGTTTTAATGTTGTGGCTGATTGATGTAACTGCAGTCTAAAGGGCTGCAGTCTAAAGTACAGTCACATCAGTTTAACACAGGCAGTGATCTACCTATAACCCCATGAGTCAAATTGCCATCACTAATGAAGTGTCGTCACATCAAAGCTCTTTCAAATGCTAATCCAGAATGATATTATCAAGCTCTACAAGCAAAAGTTGTTGGAAGTTTGAGCAGCAGTCTGGATCTTTTATCACATTTAAATTCTACCCGGCCGCGGAGATGATTCCATCCTTGTGATGTTTGATTTCTCTTTAGCGAGCCTTTGATATCGCCGCCGATTCTGGAGATCTCTGTCATCAGCTTCACAGACAGTGAGAGGAGAAATAAACGAGCCGAGCGGGGGGATCACTGATCTGAGGCAGCTGAATCATCTCGTCACCTCGGGCGTCTGAGCGTTTAAACATGCAGAGAGGCTAAGTGGCTCTTCACAGAGAATCACTTTGACGTCCTCTGCGCCTGGATGCCTCACCGTTTTCCGTCTCTGGGACGTTAACAGCCATCAGAAGTGTCAGTGCTGAAAGATGTGTATCCTCCTACGCTACAGTTTGAAGGAAGCACATGTAAATGATGTGAATGCATGAAAATTGTTCTGGTTGTTGAGGGGGAAGTCGTCGCTGTGTGTCGGCTTCATTTAACAAAGAAACAAAAGAAAAGGATCCCTCTTCAACGCTCTTCTGTGAATCTAAGAACAAATGAAAAAAACAGGACGGTTTAAAAAAAGCACGGCCGTTTATTTTCATCAAACTGCTGATATCCAAACAACCGGAATTAATCATCAGTGTTTATTTCTATGGCATGTCACTCACACGTCACTGTTTTCACCAACACTACAGTTACACTGACAACACTTCAAACTTTAGAGCAGTGCATCGCCGGAGGGGAACACCACGGCCAGTCGTAGAACTCAGACTGAAGTTTTCTACAAATCCCGGGAAAAGATCGACATCAACAACATCCCCAAACTTTGTGCAATTAGCCCAAAGCATGCTGGTCTCTACCACGGATGAAAATGGGTCAAAAATATAATGTCCTGGGACAAATTGCATTTGTTAGGTACTATTCCACTCAGCAGTGGATTAATACATGGCTGGAGCTTAACAGAGTGTTCACTAGCTGAAGGAAGATGACACCCAGTGTAATATAATATATCCAGTGTTGTTAGTGGGAGCAATTATTTTAGGCTTTTCTTTAAATATGTGGAGAGAAATAGAGACCTGGTCACACCAGTGACTAAAATGTGAAAGCTTGAAACAAAGTGAATCAATGCAAAACTTTTGCCCTCGTGAAATGTGACAGCACCGACATTTGAGAGAACGTAGAGCTGTTGTAGAAAACGGAGGAAGCTTATTAGGTGTGTCGCACATTTATTTAGATTATAAATGCTTTAAAAATAACATCCGGATCAGAATGGATTACGCACAAATACTTATTTTAATTAAAGTGAGAAAAATTGCGGTGCTATTAGCAAACAACGTCACAAGTTTGGTAACTGATAGCTCGTACCCAAAAAGGTTTAAAGGTTTTTGAGAAGATGTTTCACCACTCATCATCTGAGTAGCTTCTTCAGTTCTAGGGGACTGGTGGGAAGTTTGAGGTTTAAATAGGAAACTCCTACTGAAATTTGCTTGTTGCGTAAACGACCAGAAACCAGTGCAGCTAATTTCCATTAACTCTACAAGTCCAGTTGCCTTTTTTTTTTTTAAACCTTTTTGGATATACCATGACCTGGATGACTGAGAACCTTCACAGACGACTGATTAGCTCGCTAACAATTTGCAGTTTTGTTAGCTTGACAAGGGGTTTCTTCTTCCTTATTGCTTCTTTATCACTTGATACTTTATGAAGACCTGAGAAAATAAAGGGAGGAGTAAACGGTAATTTCTAGAAGAACTGAATCAGTGATATTGTGATTGAGTAGCGTTAGCAGTTGTAGCTAATGCGTTAGCAGTCCGATAGAAAGTTCTTGTAGCTGAATGAGCCGTGGGTTGGCCTGTTGACATTACAGGCATTAACGACGGAGGATCTCCATTTCTAGCTGATGTGCAGAGGTTTGTGAAAGGGTTCCCAGCTAAATGTCCAGCAGAGGATGAGTCTTCATCAACACAGCTTCAAAAGCAAAGAAAAGAAAGTATGACGAGTACAATGGTGGGTAACGAGGAGAGACCACGGTGTGCAAAAGTCGGGCCTTGCAGAAAAACTTTGGGAACCACAGCTCTGAGCAATCAAATACTGCAGGGCAGTCAATACTTCCTCTTCACCAAAGAATGAACTCTCAGGATTTAAGAATGCAGCAAAACAACAACGTGTGGCCACTGCTGTGAGGAAGAGGAGGGAAAAAGAGGAAAACAAGCAGAGATATGAATAATGCACTTTGAAGATTTAGTAGTGACTTTTCTTTTAAAATCTCATCTGAGCTTCAGGGTGTCACAGAGGGACGGTGGTGTGTGCTGGTAAACAGCTGCTGTCAATCCTCTTCTTCTAATTCACTCTTTGCACATTACATGGATTAACACACGGAGGCATTTCCTTCATTTCCAGGTGTTAACATCAGAACGTGTTTTCACCACAACCCTGTCTGCATCTCAGATTATCTTTGTGTCTCATTCTCATCAACCCTCTGCTCCACAATCCACCTGTCGGATCGAAGCGGATTAGCGTTTTGAAAACACATCAGCTGCCTCTGCGTGCAGGGAAGGAGGTGACAGACGGGCACAGTTTTATGGAGTGTCAGCTGCTGTCGGTGTTAAAAGCTTCGCTGTTCGAGACGCATTAAGAGAGCCGGGAGAGGCTCCCAGCAGGCGGTGTGCAGCAAGGAGGAGGAGGGAAGTTTAATAAAATAATCAAGTGCACAACCTGTACGAGCTTCAACGCTATAGGAGAATAAGAAGCTGCAGGACTTCAGTACACAATGATGTGTTTAACTGTGGATTGAATCTGTGGTGACGCAATGTTGCTGGAAGAAAATCACCACTCATGGAAATATCTAAAACAAGACAATGCACATACCTGTAAATCGTAGAAATAAAATAACCCCTTCACAAACTCATGGCTCCGTACAGGAGAGCCAGCTCTTCAGCGTCAGTACTCAGCAGTCCACCTACACCTGAAGGATAAGGGAAACTCTCTTGAGGACAACAACGTTCACATTTCAGCCAAAGAAGACAGAAGAAGACAGATGAGGACGAACAAGCCTCTTTAACGTTTCATGAAGACTTCAACACATTTTATTCGATACCTTCTGGTGTGACCAGGCCTTTATCCTTTATTGTTCAGGAAACATGAGAAAATACGCTGGTTGTTGTGTTGCCTGACAACAGTTTGACGAAACATGACGTTGCTCACAATGACGACTCGACTGAGAGGTGAGGTAAACATGTGTTCTTGGATGAGCTGCACACATCACTGTACCCTCACTTGTCAGTTCATTAGGTACACCACTGCAATGCTGAATATTGTGCAGGTCTCCCTTGTGGTGACTCTTCAGAGAATGGACATGGACCTTCTGAGGGTGTCCTGTGGTGTCTGGTAACACAATGTTACAGGGGCCTCTGTGGATCATCCCACAGATTCTTGATCAGTTTGGGATCTAGTGAATTTGGAGGCCAGGTCAACACCTTGTGCTGTTCTTCATGTTTTTTGAGTTGTTCCTAAAGCGTTTTCACTACGGCCATCGAGGAGTGTCATTGCTATGGGGTGGGGGTGCCTGGTCTGGTCTAGGTGGGTGCTACATATCTAAGTAATGAATGCCAGGTCCAAATGTTTCCCAGCAGAACATTGAACGGTCACAAGATGGTCAATGTTTTTTACTTCGCCTGTCTGTGGTTTTAATGTTGTGGCTGTAAGAATGCATTTGTTCTCATGAGTGTACCTAATGAACTGGCAAGCGTGTGTGTAGCATACAGTATGCCAATGAAAGTACAGGAGGTCAACTATTTAAAATCCTTCTCTGAACAAGAAACACTTATCAACCACCTACAACATCTGCCCCCAAAAAGTTTCACCTCCATTCACACCTTGAGTTTGGAGTTTTTGGCGCTTGACAGGTCGTTAAAGTCCCAGACATTGTGAGAAAGAAGGTAAATCTGAACAGATCCGAGTCATGTGAGTTTCAGGTGGACACCAGCGAAAGACGCAACTAATAAGAACCAAAGAAGCTACTTGGATGAACCATGACCTGCACGACTGAGAACCTTCACGGACACTCATGATAAAGAAACCCTACAATGTCCTGGATGTATGGCGGCTGCATGCGCTCTGATAGCGTTCAAATGTCCGAGCTCACCTCACACAGATTTCCCTTTAAACGGCTTCGAGGCTCCACTCTCTGACATAATGTTATTCTCCCAACGCTGCCCACATAATAAAAAGCCATTACACATGAACAAACACCAGATCTTACAGAAGCACTCTTCCTGAGGGGGCCCCGGTTAAGTGTCAAACATTTGCACTTCCAATTAAGCAAACATCCATTCAAAGCGCCGCCAGCCAACTCACTCCCGGCGCCGCGGCTCACTGGAATAAAGAAACATTAACTGCAACTTTTCAATAAGACAGAGTGACATTAGATAGAGACTGATGTAGCCTCAAACATTTACATCTTTTAATATTTACAGTCGCTGGAACAAGGATGTCGACACCTTCTACGTCCAGAAATTTTGTCTGTTTGAATCCGTATGTACACGAAACACAGTCAAAAACAAAACTCTGTGCGTCGTTCCTTTTTTTTTTTTTTTTTTTTTTGCATCCTATATTGCATCGAGCCGCCGCGTTCATCAAAGTGTGTGACGGGCTCGGAGTGCGGCGTGAAGTCCTGAGGCGTGACCAGATACTCCCGTCTACACCCTCGTCTCACCATCTGACCGAGTGTGGGTCCTCCGGTTACATGAAAAACTCTTTGGGGTTTTCACTGGAGACGTTCTGGGAGTCGGCCTGGTCGTTAAAAGGGAAATCCTGGCTGTCCTCCTGCTTGACTCCCTTCACCTCCTGGTTTCGATACGTCTCTTTTCTTCGGTAGAGGAATCTGGCTGTTATCACCAGACCGGTCACAACCACAAAGATGACAACAGCTATGACACCTGCAAAGTGGAGGACGTTGACATACTCAGACATAGATGTAGTCTCCTGACGGTAGCATTTACTTGCACATTTGGTATTGTTTGTAATGAACTGCTTAAGGTTTAGCCAGGCGTACCTAAGAAAGCTGCATCAGAACATTTGTTTCCCTTTTTATGGGTAGTAAGACAAAACTGATTAATAGATATTTAATAGTCAGTAATCGCAAGATTTCCATAATTAACGCTGGTTAAAGCAGCATTTAACCATTTTAATCCCTTTTAAATGTACTTGGGTATTTTCTCCGTTTATAACTCAGCACACTTCATCAGTAAGTACAGACAACTACGTTTTTTTTGAGCGAGAACTGCCTGGAAGGACTTTAAAGCTGAGTTTGCCGTTTAGAAAACTCGTCTGAATCCATGTCTATTTGTTTAGGCTCACTTTCTTCTTCGGCTTCTTCTGATTTTGTTGACAAAACAGTACGTATTACTACCCTCTGCAGGGTAAAATGATTTACTACCACGACACTACAGATTCTGCTTGCTTTTCACAACGTTACTTCTGCACTCAGCGCTTCCTGATTAAGACTACAGTTTGGGCCGAGGTCATAATGACTGAAAAAAGACAGTGACAGTATTACAAGAGGGACTACTGTTTTTTACAACCTGGACTTTATTTCTGGCATAAAATACGATCGCCATATAACTTTGGTGTTATTTGTAGTCGTTCGCGAAATATTTAGATCCGCGTATATCCCTATAGTGGGAGTGACTGGGGCACTGAAGCACAGCCTCTAAATAACGCATTATCTGCTGCGAAACTCGTTCATTTCACCAATATTTTGTTATGATACGCTAGTGCTATTCCCCGTACTAGCGTATCATAACACTATATTGGTGAAATGAACGAATTTTGCGGCAGATAATGCGTTATTTAGAGGCTGCGTTTCGGTGCCCCAGTCACTCCCACTATACGGATATACACAGCCCTGCACTGGAGCTAAATATCTTTAATATCTTTTAATTATATTTAACTATATCTTTGCCTCTAAATAACGCATTATCTGCCACGAAACTTGTCCATTTCACCAATATTTTGTGTGCTATTCCCCGTTGAGTCCAGAGTTACCTGTTATCATCATCCGGGTTCTGTAGATTGAGCTACAGAACCCGGATGTCTTCTGACATGGATGATGTCATCTCTGAGCGTCGCGTGCACCTGCAACGGTCGGCTTGTTTACCTGTAATTTGCTACTGCTAGTTTTTTGCAACATGGCTGAATATTTTTCCGATTCTTAGGTTGTGGACGAACCATAGCAGTAGCAAATTACAGGTAAACAAGTCGACCGTTGCAGGTGCACGCGACGCTCAGAGATGACATCGTCCATGTCAGAAGACATCATCCAGGGTCTGTAGCTCAATCTACAGACCCTGGATGATGATAGCAGGTAACTCCAGACTCAACGGGGAATAGCACTAGCATACGATAACAAAATATTGGTGAAATGAACGAGTTTTACGGCAGATAATGCGTTATTTAGAGGCTGCGTTTCGGTGCCCCAGCCACTCCCACTATATGGATATACATGGATGTAAATATCTCCTGAACGGGTACAAATTACACCAAAGTTATATGGGTGAGTAAACGATCGTATTTTATGCCAGAAATAAGGTTCAGGTTGTAAAAAAAAGTAGTTCCCCTTTAAAAGGACTTTGCATTAACACATTAACGTATGTGAGACTCTTCCTACTACGATATGTTGTGGAAAACTACACATATACACGTTATTAAGCTGCTAACTTTGACAATATCAACATGTAAGTGGATAAAGGACACACCGACAAAAAAGCCTCCAGTTAGCTTAGACAAGGAAGCTATTTTTCAGATTGGCCATTGTTAATTTTCTCGATCAAAAGCCATGTTGACTTTTGTACTCTTGTATAACTGTCTAGTGTGGTAGCTAACAAGGTAAACTAAATACATTTTTGAGTAAAGCTAACCAGCTAACTGTGCTAAGTCAGGCTAAGCTTGTTCTTTTATAAAAGTAAGTAAGTTTTGAGTTCTGGGAAGACAAGTTTGTTCTCCTTTGGCAAAACTAGCTGCTAAGTGCTAAAGGCTAAGCACAATATGTTCTGGATCATCTCCTTTATCATGCAGTACGTGTCCATATTTTTTATTTATGTTTAACATATTAGTTTTACGATTTTACAGCTGTTCCCTTTATTTTATCTATTTCATATTTCTGTACAGGATGACAGTTAGTTTGCTGGGGCATAGCTATGATAAATGAAGATGATCACAGTGTCGGTTTTCAGTATAGTTTCGTGTTACTGGGGAGGTTTAATCACAGTCATTAAGAGACAACAATAATACACTTTAGTCAGTAATAAAATCAAACATAGATTGCTCAACTAAAACAGTTGCTATATTTCCTTAAATGGAGGGAATGGAAGCTAAAGTCTGCGCTGGTAAATTATTCTACTAAACCATAAAACTCTGTGCTCATAAGAAAGTTAGTAACGATGCTTCGAACTGCAGTAAAAGAGCTAATGTGATGTATAATTGGGTGTGACAACGGAGCGAACAGAATCCATACTGTAATTCCCTTATAAATCTATCAGAGCCTCGCAGCGTGTCTCCTGTCCATCTGTGGTGGCTGAGTCAGTTCTAACTTCAAAAAGCAGCGAGCAGGGTTTCATTTCTCAGCTGGACTCCTCCGTTCGACACATTTTTTTTTTATCCGGAGAAAGTTTCTCTTAATTGGAATTCTGAAATGTGACCGAAATCAATTCCGCATTTTATTACTGTGGTTTTAAAACTTCTCGGCATTTGAAGATAACCGTGTGAAAGTTTCTCTTCAGCAGATCTTTAATTAGCCCAGCTGTCCCTTTTGTGCGTGAGTCCCAAAGATTTAATAGACGGTTTAAATTCTATCTACAGTTTTATAGGAACAGTTTCTTCATATTAAATCTGATGACAAAAGAACATTAAATCTACTTTTGATGGAACTTATCTTATCAATGCAGAATATTTTAAGGCAGAAAAGAGAAGCAGAATAAAAAAAAAACAGAGGGAAAGAGTACCTCCGATAAGAGCCGAGTCGGTCCTCATGGCATTGACTAAAGGTTGACCTGAACCCGCTGAGCCAGACTGGTCTACAGCAGAGGAAGAGATAAGAAGGGATATAGAGGGAAAATGGAAAACCAGCCGAGGGAAGCGGGAATTAAAAATCAGAATGACGAAAAGAAAAGAGTAAATAGACAGGTCGGAGCAGAAAACAGACAAGGAAGGAGGTTTAGAGACAATAGCACCATCACCGTTTAGAGCACTACAAAGGACTCTATTAAAAGGAACATAAAACTGGATGAGAACAAGGCTGGAAGGAATAAATGCCACTGAAAACTCGCCTCGCTGGTCCAGATTAATTATCTCATCAACCACGCTGTCATTCATCCCTTCAACAAGGTGTAGATAATTAATGAGAACATGATACAGCGCCCACCGAGAACAGAGAACGTTTCTGTTTCTGTTTGTCTTTTAGCAAACCTAAAGGTCAGAGATTATTGGTCAAGGAGCGGGCAAAAACTTTAGCGTTTTTCTCTTCGTAAATATTAATGCATGAGCTATGGCGGTGTATCAGGGGAGCATACGGCAAGGCAATTATCTTCAACCCGAGAAAAACTGGGCTTTTCTTTCTTTCTTTTTTTACTTTATAGCCACAGCCTGGAGCAGAAATTGACCCCCTCCCTCCCTCTGTACATCACACCGCCACCAAGCTGCAATGCACACAGCTAAGACTATATGACAGCTTGATTGCTCCCAGAAAAACCATCTATAGCGCTGGAATGATAAACCCTGGCTGCAGGATTTCTGTGTGCTTAATAGTTAACAACCGTGTCTCCAAGTAAATATATTTGTTCGCAAGTTATTTGCAGCAACAAATCGGTCCTGAATAAAACATAATGCTGTTCAGATTTAGTTTATTTAGCAACGTAATGGGAATTTTATTAAAAGGGGCCTCATATGTGCCCACCATCCACCCCAAGCTCCTCCCTGCTACTCTGGTGAGTTACATAGAACTTCATTCGCTCCATAAAAGTGCAGCGTCTGAACATAATCCAGACAATGATAATGACTTTTTACGCAGCAGACACTGTGTTGATAAGGGCTGGGTTTTAATGAAACAGATTTTCGGATTCAAATCTATTTTCATTTGATATCGAGCCATAAAATCCTCGGATAGCCATTTCCATTTTTACAAAAAAAAAAAAAGTAAATAAACGTTAAGTCTGAAGTTGCTGCAAAGCTTTTCTTTTGGCGTTAGATATAAAAAAAAAACATGAAAAACAACAACAAAATTAAATTACATTGGTTATAAAATCATCTACTGCGGTGGGAAGACATAAAAATCACAGAACAGAAAATGAAACCTGGGAAAAAAATAAAAATAAACCATAAAATGAGATAAAGTTTGTACAGTTACCTCACCCTGAGTCACTAGATGGTGGAAAATAACTCAAATAAAACTCTTTACAAATACGTCCCTGCTATTAAATCTCTACCCAATGGAACAATGAAACAGGTGAAAGTCTGCTAAGCTTCAAACCCGACTCCTCGACCTCTTACCTGACAGGTGGTGCGTGTTCTCGGCTGCGTAGGGATCGGCTGGAGCTGCAGAGCCGCAGTTGGACCGGACTAAAGGTCCGGTGATGACGACGGGGCTGGAGTCCGGGTGGAGCAGAGCAGCTTTAAGAGGGCTGATGGTGTTGAACTGAACCACTGATAGACAGCCGGTAAAACCCAGAGACGCCAACGTGGCGACATCTGGATCCAAGTCATCAGACTCTGGAAATGAAACAGAACTCTTTGTTGTTGGCTTTGTCTTGCGCAGCCACATAAAGCCAACACTTACTGCTTTGTGTCTTGAAAGTTGAGCTGGTTTCATCTTTTTTTTGCTGCACCTCTGATGCAGATGTCACTGACGCTGACAGAGTTGTAACCAAGAAACCCAACAAGTCCATTTGCCTTTGTTTTTTTTGGATGTCTTATCAGATCTATAGCTTGAAAATGGTTTTATGTAACGACCTACCAGTTGACATACCAGTTCCTTACAGGTATAATATGACATTTCCAGAATATGTTAAAAGGTTTCCCAAAGTTTAAGAAGAGAATCAACTGGCATTGTCTTTGAAGTACTAGCTAAATAAATAATAAAGAAACAGCTCAAACTTTAAACCTCTCGTTTTCAGGCTGGCTGGCTCTCAACCAGACGGTGATTTGACCCAATAAACCAAGTGACACACATCGGCAGGTTCTTTGATTGTGCTTCACCTCACCCTGTTATCAGCGCCGGCTCATTGATTCTAATTAGTACACGCACAAAACCTCACACTCAGTACAGCAGAGAAACTGTCAAGCTTTACAGTCTGAATCCATCACTCCGCAAGACAGATGTTCACTCTCCAAATCTATCTGTCCATTTTATCGATTTAAATCCCTTCATCATTCACCTCCGCTCCTTCGCGGCGGCGTAAACAGCAGCTGTGAGAGCCGACATTACGGCTGTAAGCAGCTGCATCAGTGTCGATGTTCAGATGACTGAGAGGTGACCGTGGTTTTTTACCGCGACACATCCGCATGCTGATGAGAGCAGCAGGAAACATTACAGCAGCTGATACACTCTTCACTCTCAGCCTCTCTGTGTTCCTCCTGAGTTCATTAGTTAGGCTGATGGATGACGGGGTTGGAGGGGAGTGACAGAAAACTCTCTTTCTTGCTGCTTTTCTGATCATAATCTGACTCGTCTGGTTTGACAGAGGGGAGGACTGGTCACATGGTGACATGCCAGGGTTAAAACACACGAAGATGGTTACAACATATTGGAGGTTTATGTCACCAAAGACAGAAGATCTAAAGCCCCGTTCACATATAAACTGATTCGCTTCTGGATGTTCCTAGATAACCATCTTATCCTGAAAAGTATTTCCAATCCTCATAATTGTCTATATTTCTGCATAAAAAATGACTCAAAACATCATATGACAGGGGATTATACCAGTGAACTCTAAAAGAAAGCGCCAGGACGTCTGTCTGTGAGCTGAATCTTAAGAGAGTTTTTGGAACGGCCAAGTCAAAGTCCTGACCGTAATCACGGTAGATTTGTTTGTTTGGTTCGTGGTTCAGTCCGCATCAACGGGGCGAACCACGGTAGATTTGTTTGTGTCGTGATTCATAAAAGGACTAGGCTAATTATTGAAATATTAGTTGTTGTCTAATATTAATGGTGAGAAAAACAGGTTTTGCAGTGGCAGCGTGGAGGGGGGTGACTCCAGGACGCTGGAAGTCACTGTTAAGCCTTCTCGAGGTGTCGTGGGCCTAACTTAACGAAACATCGGTGAAGGGAGGTGCCCACTTGAAAACCCCAATGACATGCTGCATACTGCTGTTGTTTAGGCCAGGTTCCTGATGTCTTCATGTTGCTTGGTAGCTATGGTTAGCTGCTGAGCGGGCCATACAAGCCAGCAGCGTAGGTTAGATTATGTTTCACAATGTTTGAATTATCCTCTATTGTAGGCTCTGTGGACTGTAGGCTAAGCTAGCCAGCAGCATTTGGTTAGCTTATATTTCACAAGGTTTGAGTTAGCGTCTGCTGCTGAGCGGGCCATACAAGCCAGCAGCATTTACTTAGTTCATTTAGATTGTAAGTTAAACGTCATATCACATGACTGCAGGTTTGTTAGTGTTTCTCAGTTGGACAGGGCCTCTAAATGTGTTTTCCCTTGGATTTTGGCACAAGGGATTGTAACATCTAATCCTGTGTATTAATGAACGATAGAAATGTTGTGGAAGGACCTGAAGCAAGCAGTTCATGTGAGGAAACCCACCAACATCTCAGAACTGAAGCGGTCCTGCTCTGAGGAATGAGCTAAAAGTCCTCCAAGATGATGTAGACGACAGACCAGCAGTTACCGGAAATCTTTAGTTGATGTGAACTAAATGAACTGCACAAGGTTCGTCACATACTTTTGCAACTCACAGATATGTAATATTGGTTCATTTTCTAGAATAAACACATATACAAGTGTAATATTTTTGTTTCATTTTTAGTTTGATTGGGTTCTCTTCATCTACTTTGACAACGAATGTGTAAAATCTGATGCTTTGAGTCATTCTTATACAGAAATGTAAAAACCTCTCAGGGGTATAAAGGCAGAATACTTTTTTAATGACTGTTATTTAGTATTACCTGATGGACGCCTCAGATAAAATATATTTCAAATAGCTGACTCATGTTTTACTTTTAATAAGCAGTGAATCTTCTGTCAAACCGAGCTGAACCGTGGCCTCTCAGCCCCTCGTGTCATTACCAGCTTATACCTCAGTCTGTCTTTGACGGAGAGAACAAGAAAAAGTCACGGCACAGACAATTACTGTCTCGCCCCGACACGGCTGCAGGTCCCTGTCCAGGACTGCACACAGAAGCTCAATGAAGACGTGGTGTGTCCCTCCCAGGCGGCGGGGACTTTTATCTGAGGCTTAAAATCTGATCAAGCGTGTTAATAGAAACATAGCTCTGGTTTAATTCGACCCTGATGTTTAACATATCCACAATTAAAAGGCTGTGACTGTAGTAAAAACAGGTTAATAATGCGCGTCCGGTTCATTCATTAGTGTTTTGACTGCTATCTAAAGTGTATATACTGTAGTACACTTAAATTACTTTATTTAAATACTTCTTCACGTAGGTTTTAGTTGATGTTTGAAGATGTTTTTGGGTATTAGCTAGACTGATAGAAACCTAACCTAACCCTAACCCTAACCCCAACCACAGGATCCAGTTAAGGTGTTTTTTGCTGGCTATTTATACGCCAGAGATCAGGCATAACATTATGACCACCTTCCTAATATTGTGTAGGTCTCCCTTGTGCCTCCAAAACAGTTGGGACTCATCAGAGAATGGACACTTGCCTTCTGAGGGTGTCCTGTATTAGTGTCTGGCAACAGAATGTTGTTAGTGGGGGGTCTTTGAGGGGAGGGGCCTCTGTGAATCATCCCACAGATACTTGATCAGTTTGGGATCTAGTGAATTTGGAGGCCAGGTCAACACCTTGTGCTGTTCTTCATGTTTTTTTTAGTTGTTCCTAAAGTGTGTTTGTGTGTGTGTCTGTGTCAGGTTGCATCCTGCTGGGGATGGCTGCTGCCATCAAGGAGTGTCATTGCTATGGGGTGGGGGTGCCTGGTCTGGTCTAGGTGGGTGCTACATGTCTAAGTAACATCCACATGAATGAATGCCAGGTCCAAAAGTTTCCCAGCAGAACATTGAATTGTCACAAGATGGTCAATGTTATTTACTTCTCCTGTCAGTGGTTTTAATGTTGTGGCTGATCGTGTATGTATTCCTAAACAAAAAAAAAATAAAAATACTACTACCAGAAGTAGCTTAACATCAGCTCCTGGAGCAATCATGACCCTCTGAACCGTTCTGCTCAGACTCCAACCCTGAACTCTTACAAACATCAATAAAAACATAACAGAAAATATATGTGGGTGGATGAACCTTCTTATAATTGTACTTTTTCAGATAATCTGAGTAATCAGTGATAACAGATGGAGCCACACGCATTTCTTCAATGTTTGCCACGCTGAGTGTCAAATGAGGCCGAACAGCTCAGAGCTGTTATTCAAATGAGAGTGCTCTTTAACTAAAAGGTCTTTTGCTTTCACTGCCTCCTCACTCACCGTGCGTTCCACCCAACACCAGCGACTTGACAGCGTTGAACTCCCCATCAGACGTCAGGTTGAAGTCTTCTTTGACATTCTGGTCGATCTGAAAGGAGACAAATTATTTCTAGATGTTTTATTACGGGAGGATTGTGACTTGTTTTGTTTAATTGGTAACTTTGGCCTCTTCTAGCGGTAGGTGGGTTAAAGCACCAGATCATCTGATTAGAAATTTAAGTTTGCTCCAAACGTTAAAATTAATGCTTTGGGGACAAAAACGTATAAAATCTGATATAAATCTTTTTTAAGCAGTTGTAGAGATATCTGAAACAGCCACCTTGTGCCTCCTGTGTCGTGCACAGCTGAGGATACGACAATTCAGTGCGGTGGAACCTGATAAGATGAGATGCACCTCATATTTCAATGGAGCCTCTGAACGCAGTGAATCAGGAGGCTGCACTCATGCACGACGAGGTCACCTTGTTATTTATCTCACGCTGCTGATAATTATACAGACTCTCGGGCTGCTGGCTCCTGCTTAGATAAAACGTACCTCATACATCATCTGAGGCTGTTGTTAACAAGATAGCAGATCCAGATACGATTAAGACGCTTCATATTTCATCTGTGGTTGTTTTAATGTGTCGTTTGTCCCTGCTGCCCTGCCGTAGCTGCGTGCAGGATGGCCTGTGGATGCAGTGAGACTAAAATGCTGACTGGGGCTTTATTCCCAATAGAAATATCACAATACTATACCCTTGTACACACAGGGACTGCTTGTGTGTGTTATTGTATTCGCCCTTGAGAGACGTGCCTCATTGGAAAACATGGGGGAAGAGGTTCATGCTAAGCAGCTTCACGCTTTGTCTACACTGGATGGATAGTGGAGGAAGCATATCACGCATACACAGCAGCAGAGGCTGTGGTTTTACAACACGAGAACATGCAATGCATGAATTAGCATGTGTAAAAAAACCCACGGACGTGGTTTAAGTCATGGTGACTCATGCGACACAGCTGCTGTAGGCAGATATATTCAGTCAGACAGATGTTGAAAAGATTTGGTTGTCAAAAATAGCACAAATTTTGCAGAACCCAGAGCCTGAGACCCTCAGAGGAAGCACCAAGGCAATGGAGGCGATAAAGAAAACTTCCTCTTAACAGAAAGAAACCTTGAACTGAGTAGCGAGACAGAAAAAAGAAGAGGGAGGTGGGACAGAGGAGGAAAGAGCTGCACTAGCAAGAAGATAAATTCATACATCTGGATAAAGCATGCAGAATGTAAACATGAAACAAACCAGATTACATGATAGCAGGTGATAGGCGGTGGATGAGATGAGATGTAACCAGTGACTGAACAACATGTTCTGAGCAGAGAATCTACTCAGGATGAATTTCTCTGTATATAATCCATCATTATCCACGTTCATCTTCGTAAGTTAAAGGGGAATTACCATTTTTTACAACCTGGACCTTATTTCTGGCGTAAAATACGATCGTTTACTCACCCATATAACTTTGGTGTTATTTGGAGTCCTTCGGACGATATTTAGATCCGCGTATATCCATATAGTGGGAGTGAATGGGGCACCGAAACGCATCCTGTAAAAATTATCTGCCGCGAAACTTCATTTCACCAATATTTTGTTGTGATACACTAGTGCTATTCCTCGTTGAGTCCAGAGTTCCTGTTGCCTCCGCATCCTCCTTTCAACGAGCTCCTCATCCGTATACTCTGGCTCAAAACGGTAAGGACGTCCATCATAAACAAAGTCGTCGTCCACAACCCCAGAATCGGAAAAATATTCAGCCATGTTGCAAAAAACTAGCAGTAGCAGATTACAGGTAAACAAGCCGAATCAAGCTGACACTAGCGTATCATAACAAAATATTGGTGAAATGAACGAGTTTTGCAGCAGATAATACGTTATTTAGAGGCTGCGTTTCGGTGCCCCATTCACTCCCACTATATGGATATATGCGGAGCTCTGCTGGATCTAAATATCTTCTGAACGACTCCAAATGACACCAAAGTTATATGGGTGAGTAAACAATCGTATTTTATGCCAGAAATAAGGTCCAGGTTGTAAAAAACAGTAGTTCCCCTTTAATAAAAGATTAAAATAATTCATGTTCTTGAGATTCTTTATTTATTTTTAATCCTTTAGCAAAGAACAATTCGACCTTCATTTTAGTGCAAGGTCTGATCCGGGCCTAGGTTCAGAAAAGCCTTCACCAGCTTCACACAACAGACAGACAAATTATTATTTTTACAAATTAGTCTTGTTCTTGCGCGTCATGCTGCTCACATGTGCCTTAAATTGCCTTAAATAAACTTTTCTAAATCTGAAACAAATGTAGTTGGGTAGCACCTGAGAAGGTGGAGCCCAAACAAAAGAAAAAAGCAAAACAGAGGAAACACTGATTTCTGAGATAGCCTAAAACGATCCCCACGCTGGATGTTCTTTGCTCCGGTGTTGACCATATGGCACTCAATCAGTTTTACCTGCACAGACACGGAGTCTGCCAGCCTCCTGACGGTAACGCCGTGCAGCTGTCCGTCGGCCAGACCGCTCACGCCGCTCCGCAACACTTCGGCATCTCTGCTGCTGTCCAGCTTGTATCTCACCTCCAGCTTATCTTCACACAGAACACACACACATCGAAACACGGTGTTACACTTAGATCTCGCTAAGAAGGATTATACGTTGAGAAGGAAGGATTTCAGCTGCTAGACTCTAGGATCTTGGACAACAGGTGCAAATAATCCTTCAAATATAAATGTGAATACTTCAAAGTGGCTCTATTAATTAAGATTTATATATTAAGAATATAATTCCCAATCTAAAAGTGAATTCTACCACTTCAAGTGTATTAAGTGTAGATTAGAAGAAAAGTTTTGTGATGTATTGAAGCAAAAAAAAGGAAATTTATTCATGCATTTCTATTCCACACCTTGTGAAATGTTTGTGAAAATAAAAAAAATAAGAAATTGCATAAAAAATATTACAATTACAGCTGCTTTTTTTTGTTTAGTTTTTTTTTTTTTTTTTTTTGCCAGAGGTGCAGACAACAATGTGAGGGAATTATTGAAGACTTCCAGATACATCTCTGATAATAGATGCCTTAAGGAAAGACGTTGGGGGCTGAGGAGGTGTAACTGCAGCCGAGGGTAAAATGAAAAGAGTCATCTTAGTGCAAACAAGAGAAAGCTCTCAGGGGGTTTAATGGGGCGCTTCATTTTAAGAGCGTTCACCTGACGACTCCACGGTCAGCACCCTGGCTTAATGCCCCGCTGTCCATCAGCTTCCTCCGAGTCATTAACACCAGAAACAAATCCATTTAGGGCTCATCTCGGAGCAAAGTGACAATTTTATTCGGCTCCTGGATGTCGAAAATGTAATTCTCCGCTTCAAATTGGCTCGGCTTTTAAAAGCTCAAGAGTCACAACACGGCGTTGGGAGTTTGGAAAACACATCAGAGAGATCTTAGCTGTTTTATTCAGCAGAGCGCTGACCATTAGCAGCACATTCTTATTCCTGCAGCGACGCTCGCCTCGGTCATTAGACGAGCAAACGGCTTTTTGGTTTAATTTTTTTAAGAGGCAAAACAAAATATAGCTGAGGTGAATCGGAAAGAAATCTGACAGATTCTGACGAGAGGAGGCTGACGACGGGAGAAGATGTTAGGAATGAGAGAGAGAATGAGAAGAAGAGGTGAGGAGAGGTGAGACGAGCAGAGACAGAAATTTAATTAGAGGACGACAAAGAGGAGAGAGAAGGAAAGTCTGAAAGAGGCTCATTTCTGAGGTGTAAAAACTGGACAAAAGAAGGAGAACCAAAAAAGAGAAAAGCACGAAAAAGGAGTAATCAAAGTAAAGAAGGACAAAATGTGAATAATGTGGTATAGAAGGAGAGGGAAGGAGGAGAAGAGAGAAAAGACAAAGAAACGCAAAGTGAGAGAGGACAGGATGGCATTAAATTGGGAGAGAAATGACATCAAAACAAAAGCGAGCACCCACCAAGCACCTCCTTCAAAATAAAAGCCTGGCGTGCTCCTCCTCACCGTGCTTGTTGATGAGCAGGGCCAGGTACTCTCTGTAGTAGGAGCTGACGTAGAGCAGCAGAGCCGGACTCTGGCTGGTCCTGAAGCTCAGGGAGACGTTCTCACCCCTCAGCGTCACGTCGGAGTAGATGGAGGACGGCAGGGCGCTGCTGTTCCTGCTCAGCTCGTAGGGCTCCTTGAAGGTGTAGCTGACGGACGTTCCCGACTTGAAGCTGGCCGACACCTCTGGAAGAAGTGGAGGAGTTTAAAAAGAAAATTTTGGTGCTGATGTGAACATTATAGTGGAAAAAGTTTAGAGACGAGAAAAGAGCATTTGTTTTACATCCAATTAGAAACTTCTCCGGGTTTTTAGTTGCTAAATATATTGTCTTTAATTAATCTTGTACATTTCAGTTAAGTGTAAGAAGTCTTAACAATGCTCTAAAGTAGACAAAAAAGACTTTGATGTAAGTAAAACTAATACTTCTAATCACAGAGAGTAGTCTCTGGAACATTTGATCAGTTCTTTCTGGACAAGCGGTTACAGAAGACGAATGAATGAATGAGATCCTTTTAAAACATTGAACACCGAGTGTGTTAGAGTGACTCACAGAGAAAAAAACAAAGTGTGCATCAGCAGGACGTGGGAGACGAGCACTGTGGGAACGGGGGATATCAATAACTGGTGGGAGGAAGGTTAAGAGAGTCCTTTTAAAAATGTAGAGGCGTCGGAACTCACTTTAGTTACTGAACTGATGGAAAGTATAAAGTATGGTGACGCATTGTTTCTGACCTTAACATCATATAAACAGCTAAAACAGACTAAAACGGTCTCATCAACATCAAAGTGTTAAGTGGCGGAGAAGCAGAAGATAAGGTTCTGAGTGAGATTGTTAACCTTTAGAAAGAAGCAGATTTACACCCACATGTGAGTGTTGTTTATACTTACTTCCCAGAAGCTCTAGGGAATTTGAACTACTGTAAACCTTTTTACGAAATAACTCTATAAACCATATTCACCTCCTTCAAACAGCTTTAAACTTTGGCTCGTGACATATTTGAGGGAGCTACACAGACATTCATGGGCTGACGGGACGGGATGGTGTTTAGACCCAGTGATTAGATCATTGTTTGTGGGGAAAAATTAGCTTTTTGGTTGGCTCCGGATGAGCTACAAACCATCACACTGTGTCTGTACCTGTTTGGCAGAAGACTCCGGTGTATGCCGACCGGCTGCAGTCACACTGGAAGCCGTTCTCTCTCTCCACACAGCGGCCCTGGTTCTGGCAGAGCGACCCGTAGCTGCTGCAGTGACCCGGGCAGCCGGGTCGGACCCCGGGTGTGATCCTCGCCCTCTCCTCCAGGTCCAGGGTGACGCCGTTGAGCTGCAGGGAGCGAATGCAGCCCCGGAAGCCCTTCTGTCTGGACGCTGTGCCTCCTGAGAACATAAAAACACACAAACATTACCATAAAATGTTGCACATTCAGTTAATAAAGTAAAGCCAGAGTATGAAGACCAAACCGAAAGAAGCATGGATCGAGTTTTCAGCCACATTAGAGCTTGTAAATTCAGATTTCAAACACTTGGTCTCAGCCTTTTATTTATTTCTGTGTGTTGACAGGCCTGTATGTGTTCTCTTGTTTTTCACTCCTCCTCCTCCTCCTCTCGTCATCTACAGCACATCCACATGTCGCCTCTTCTCCCTAAGAAGCTCCAAACTGTCAACACTGCTCTCACGAAACGACACGACGATGAAACGGCGACGAGGCAACAAGCTGTAGGTGGAAGGACATAACTTTTATCTTCTTCCATCTGCCTGTCTCCACAAATTCTGCATATGCTCACTTCAGTATGAAAGTTTAAACTCTCTAGTGTACCTTCGCTGTGAGATGCTCGACGATTGTTCTCATTGTTCAAACACGACACCTCCTCTGTATGCGCGGAGATCACAGACTGAACCTCTTATTGTTGGCTTAGACACCGACTCAGCAGCATTTTGCTCTCAGAGTCTGAAGCTGACAACTTCCTATTGTGCAGCGGCAGGTTTTCACACCAATAAATCACTGAGCTCCGTCAGACGCTCTCTCTCCAGACCCCCTGTCTCTGCTCGGATACGACTCACATGAAATATCGAACCAGAAAAGCAACACAGGATATGAAAGTGGCCTCAACGCTTCCTCTGGCACAAGTTCAAGAGTCCCTCATCATCTCTGCTAAGCCTAAAAATCATTGCTCAACATTTAAAATACTGTGCCTGTAAAGATTCTCAGTCATTCAAGTCATGGTATACCCAAAAACAAACGTAAAACAAATTGGCTTTCTCATCCAAGTAGCTTATTCAGTTCTAAATAAGTAGTGGGGAGCTACTCGTTCAGCTCCCTAACTCCTGTAAGAAATACTACCATGATCGAGACAATTAACTGCAGTTACTGTCATGATTAATTCAACCTCTGCCCCTTTTTTTTCTGATGTGACAAAGCCAGATCTGATCTGCTGCTAGCTAAAATTGCTTCACTGCCATTTGGCAACAAAACCACAGGGTGAGAATTCATCAAAATCGACCCATGTTAACCACAAATCAGGACCAAAAAGCAAAACATGCCCATAAAAAATGAAACTCAATTTATGTGAACTTACAGGAAGAACTAAATGTGAGGTAAAGTAGGTTAAGGTAAAAAAACCAAACATAAATCCTACAAAAGGTGTAAAAACAGGATAATGTTTTGATCACTGAACCAGATAATCCAACATATTTCCTACTGTATACGAGTAGAGACGTTTGCTGCACCTCCAAACCTTTAGAAGTACTTCACATCATATTATACTTCAAGAAAATAACCCAGAACGTCATCCCACTTTGCTCTGTAAACCCTTTAGCACCACTAGAAAGGCGTTAATGTAAGCGTGTACTATAAGCGTGAAATGGGCGATTCTAGCAGGGACCAAGGACATATCCCTGAGGAACGCCCCCGCTGATCAAAGCAACAGAACAACAGCAGCAGCAGCAGGACAGGGTTATTAGAGAACAAACCCTGGTGGCGGGGGGTTTAACGAACGTCCTGCTGTACAACTTCAGCTCCAACAAGGATTACAGTTTGCTCCACATCAAATGGAAACGCTGCTTTAAGAAAACACTTAGAGCCAGCATAATGAGGGACTTGTGAAGTGGGGATCAAAGCAAACATCAAAGTATCCAAATGCAGGTAAGCCCCACCTCTGACCAAAGCAGCGCAGCCATCAATAGGACCTTGAAGAGAGTTTCAACCTCCTATCCGTCAAAAAGTGCATCAGCGCTAACAAGACAATTTCAGTCCCTCTAGGTGAGATGCTGAGAGTTGCTGCACATATGAGACCACATGAGAGCGGTTAGAAATGAATCAGTGAGATGGAGATCAAAGAGCTCATCAAGGAGATGTAGGCGGAAACCTCAAAAGCTCAAAATGTGAAGAATTCAAGACACAGACGTGAGATTCATCTATGAACAAACGTGAAATGAGGACATTGTCTGAAAACACACAGAGGGATCTGGTCCGTGAGGCCTGAGAGACGGAGATCAAACAATCTTCAAAGAGGGTATAATGTATGAGCAGTATGGGTTGCTGATGCTGCACGCAGGATAAGAGCATATCTGTGCATCAGTCTGTGTAGCTAATATACCAGTTAACCCATAAATGATTTACATTTGGTTCGTATTCCTCTGTAATAAGAAGGATTTGTGAAGTTTAAATCGAAAGATTTGGAAGGGTGGAACCAGACTTTGGATTTTCAGCTCTCAGCTCATTCACTAGTCAATAGATTACTCAATAATGAGCAATACATTCAGATTTTTGGACACTTGACCAAGACCAAGGCAACATGCTCAGGTCAAATGTCATCTCCAAGGTCCACCTCTGCATGAACGCTGATCGTAACTGCTTTATTAGGTGCCATGAAGCAGTTGTCTATTGTGATAATGTGTATGTTGACAAGTGTCTGAATCAGCACTTATGTTCTAATGGTCTAAATACATGTTTACATTTGTTTTACCACTTAAGGTCAAGGAACCACATATGGTAACATCACTGATCTTGATTTTCTACATGAAAATTAAAAATTTTGAAAAAAAATTCTCAAAGGTAAGAAAGTCTTCTTATGTCCTACAATAACACTCTAGGGTTGAAATAATGAGTCGCCTATAAAAGGTTTAATAAAGTGAGACGTAATGTAGTAATACCGAACCAGGATTGTATTTATTTGCTCACACATACACCTTGTGCTGCTCTTCATCCTGCTGGGGATGGCTGCTGCCATCAAGGAGTGTCATTGCTATGGGGTGGGGGTGCCTGGTCTGGTCTAGGTGGGTGCTACATGTCCAAGTAACATCCACACCAATGAATACCAGGTCCAAAAGTTTCCCAGCAGAACACTGAATTGTCACAAGATGGTCAATGTTATTTACTTCTCCTGTGGTTTTAATGTTGTGGCTGATCAGTGTATAACATATAACAGCTCACAGAGTTAGCAAATGTAATAATTTTTTATCTTTTGTTTCTGCTTCCTGGTCGGATGCTTCTGATCTATGTAACACACTGATTTCTGTTTGAAGTGAGTTCTCTTATAATGTTGAAATCACACAGAACATCAATAGAGCCAGTTCTCAGTGAAACTAACCAAACCATTGTTTTATGACGCTGAAAACAAGAAGAGGAAACTAAAAGCTCATCACTTAGCAAAGATTACTTTGAGACGTTGACTTGACAGGATCCTGCTTTCATTATAAATCATAGGAAAACGTGACGTCAACGCAGCCGGGGATCAAAGAGAGCAGAGAAGAATGGACCGTATGAACACATCCGTTTGTGGACAAGGATGCAGCACAAATACACAAAGGCCTAACTATCTGAACAAAGATTAACCACTGCTCATAAACCTCCACAAAGGGTCTTCTACATTCACTGCAGAGCTCACTTAAAATTGCTGCGTCTGGATTTCTTTTAGCACCTACAATGCAAACGGCGCGGCGTGGATTATAAATCCTGGCAAGGCTATAACACGGCTTATTAATCAAAACAATGGAATTCACTGGCTTATAAAGCGGGGCGGGATTACGACACATAAACACAGCGAACGTTGACATATGGCTTATGAATCTTATTTAAAAAAAAACAATTGATAATTCAAATAACGCTCGCCTTACAAATCAGGTCTTGTAAATGCAATTCACGTGGTAAAACGGTTTGTAAATTTGAATACGGCACTGGCGAGGCTTGTGAAGTCAAATAACTCTATACTTTGTCTTGCAGGGAGGAACGGTTTGCTCTTTAATAAACTGCACACAGTTAGATACTGAATCCTAGACAGAGATCCTGGTGCAGCTTCCCACAGTGGTCAACATTTAATTTGTTTTTACACATCCAGATCTTTTTTACTTAGTTGTGCAGAATAATAATCATCTGGTAAAAACTGTAGAATAATATTTTTTGTGGTGCAATTATCTACGAGAGGTCAGCAGCAACTGTAGCAGTGCATGGAGCAACTTTATTGGACTGATGCTCTGTCGTTAGATATTTATTTAAATACTAATCAGCACTGACAAAACATGAGTAGATGAACTTCTCTTGTGAAATAAATGGAAAACTCTAGGATTTATTTCTTGTTTTCTAACCTAGAGACAAAATGTTTGATTAAATTACTTAATACAAAATGTACTTTGCGGCGTTGCTGAACTATGAGACGGATACCTTCTGATCATAAAACTTTTAAATGCAACAAATTTGCTCAATTGAAGCAAAACCAGAGTTGTTGTTGCTTCTTAACTATTCCTGCTGTCTTACTTTTAAATGTTCGACTTCTGTTCCTTCTTCCTACCGGCCATCCATTGACCAAACACACTCAGAACATCAATACTCACCTTGATTTCCCTGCTTCTGCTACAGCCGTCCAATTTAACGTTTGTTAAATTCCCTCCACGCCGTGTTCACTGATACTTACAGGAAGATCTGAGCCCTGGTCAAACATTTCCTCCCTGTACATCTTCAGAAAGGCTCAGAGGTGGCTCAGCGGAGAATTTAAACTTGTAGAACTTAACCAATAGAAAGGGGCCGCTGTATTGATGAAGCTGGTTAATTACGTTGCCGCCTAATGAACAACATTTGGGCACAGACTCGTTTACAGGTTATTTAAAGAGCGGCGCTGCAAGAAATCACACCACACCCGATATGTAATCACTGCTCCCTGCTGCGTGGCGGCTTATTGAACGCGATCGTTGTTCGGCGGTCAGAAACCATCGCCTCAGCGCTTTTACACTCGATAGAGATCAGGAGGTGGGGGCGTTTGGTGCAAAACAGTTTAGCACTTTGTTCTAGAGTATTTTTGGTTTCGCACGCAGGACGGTCTTTGGATCCAGTATACGAGGGGTTTGTATTGATGCAGGGCTGTGGATGAAGAGGCAGAAGAAGCACTGTGTGATACAGGAGCCCACTCAGCACCTTTCACACAGCAGGTGACAGGATTCAGCCGATAACAGATGAGCATGAGTGTCTCTGATCTACCTGCTGCTGATCTAGAAACTTTAGATTTTGTTCAACCAAGAAGTATTATTAGAATTTCTGCAGATAAATGTCACATTAACACTGGAAACCACTTGATGAGTAAAATGAAATAATAATTTAGAAAATAACTGCTTTAAAATGTTCTACGACCTAATGTAACAACACCGATCAGGCATAACATTGTCACCACCTTCCTAATATTGTGTAGGTCTCCCTTGTGCCTCCAAAACAGTTGTAACTCATCAGAGAATGGACATGGGTCTTCTGAGGGTGTCCTGTGGTGTCTGGCAACGAAATGCATTTGGGTCCTGTGAGTTGAGGGGAGGGGCCTCTGTGAATCATCCCACAGATACTTGATCAGTTTGGGAATTTGGAGGCCAGTTTTCTACCTATCGATACTCAGAGCACTTTACAGTCAAAATGATGCATGTAACCATTAATTAATGAGCCAACGCTCCCCTACGGTCGTTTACAACAATGTAAACACCATAGACATGTAAAGATGGATGGCAGAACTGCTCCTCTAAAGTGAAGCCAAAGCAAGTAGAGCTCCCCCTGGTGGCTGGCCGCAGTATAGGTCATAAGCTCCACCTCCTCCACGTTAGTGGGTTGGACTTGGGCCAAACTAACCTTGTGTACACTAAAATACACTAAGATAGTTTCTGTCAATTTAGGTAGTTAATATAATATAATTTTTTTGTGTGTATAATCCATAATTTCTTTGTAGCTGGTGGAGGTAGAGCAGAGTGTAGTATTAATTAAAGGAAAACGTGAGTGAGTCTGGAGGAAGTGTGGTCGGGTCATCGATATCGCAACTCCATGTGGCTCCACTCTTGGACTGTACTGATCAGACTCTGGCTCCAAATTCGCAAGATGGCGCTGCCCATATCCCCGGGAAAATCAGTTTGGTCAATGCATTGTCCATATTTATACAGTCTATGGTAAATACCTACAAATCCAGCATTTCAGATCTCAACTTTTCTATTATTATAATGTATTAATTCAAATGTTATAGTCCTATTATTTTCCAGACACACCAATAAATATTTGGGGGCTTTAATCTTCTGTGCAGATGTAATCGTTCACCTGGTCTGAAAGCGGGACACGATGTGCACACAGCCTCCCGTCTGCAAAACGCATAATGGAAATGTCAACTGTCAGTGCTCTATTGTACTGAAGCTGACTGAATGTGACTCCATTGTTATGTAAAAAAGGCAGAGATGCTTCTTGAATTGTTGGTGAATCAGAAATAATGAAGACACGTGCCACAAAGACTAAAGGCCAGCACAGACGGGAAGACACTCAAACAAATAACAGCCGCTGATTACTTCGAGACATCTGCATTTCTTTTTTGTTTCGTTTCTGTAAAGTGAACTGCAACACCTCGAAATAAATTCCTGCCAACTATACTCCCTGTCACAGCTGGCTAAACAGGATGCCATGAAGGGGGAACTGTTCAATAGCGAAGTCGTCAGGAACCAGAAATAGCCCTGCACAGTACTATGTTTCACAAAGTGACATGTGATGTGAACTTGAATGGGAAGCAGAGAATAATACAACTGGGACAAAGGAAAGAAAATAGACTAAAAGCAAACCTCGAGAGGAGCATAGACAGAAACACTGGACTGAACTTCTGTCTCCCAGGAGAAGAAGATGTTCTTTGAGATAATAAACGTGCATTAGATGCAGCAGAGTGGGAGGAAATATTGAGACGGAGAAAATAACACCTTCCAGAGAAATAGAAGGGAACAGACATAAAAGCCTCCAACACTGCTCCTGTCAAAGAAACTGTCCTCACCTATGAACAGCTGGCTGTTGAGCTGCAGGTGGAAGTGTCCATCGGCTGGCGCCTCCCGCGTGGCGACGGGGAGTTCATCCAGCCGCAGCGTCGCCTCCTTGACGTTGCGCTCTGCTCGGACCCGATGCCACCGGTTGTCATTCAGCGGGACGCTCGAGTCCACGTGCACCTCCAGCGGGCCGTTGCCGACGTCAAAGGAGAAGAGCACCTGAGTGGAGGCTGAAAGGAAAACAGCAGAGACAGGAATGACGGAGACATCTTTTCCTGCTTTAAATAAAACAGGGTCAGTTTGCTTTTAAAAATCAACGCACTGAAATCATTGACCAAGAGTCTTGTCAGCTCCTCCATAAAGACACTACCTATAATCCAAATGTATTAAAGCAACTGAGAAGCTTCTTTTTTAGCATTATCACCTTTTAATGTGGGTTTAAGAAAAAAACTGCAGTTCCTCAAATGGCCACTTGAGGGTAACCGCAACTGCGAGTCAATCCACATAGCTGATTCCTCCACTCACGACGCTCCACAGCTCTGCTTTAATAATGTGGCAGTCACGCTCTGCCAAGATGGCGACTGTTGCTACCAATGCACACTGAGCTTCAAAAGTGCTTCTCAGAAATCCCTTGGGGGACATTGAGGAGGTTTTGTTCAACTCTATATACAATCAGTGGTATAGCTAATGTCAAGCACCTCAACTTTTGTGACCATTGGTCTCTAGGGGGCGGTACAAAAGCAGAATTTCAATATCTCAAAAACTGTAAAAGCTAACTTCATGAAATTTGGCATTCACAATCTGGATGCTACAAGTGACACGGAAACATTTCATATGACTTTAAGGCATATAACTTTTGAAGTATTCGCCCAATCGTTATGAAACTTAGCAACCGCCATTATAATATGCTTACGAAGTTTCGTGAAATTCGGCCTGTAGGGGGCGCTACAACCACTACATGTTTATATTTCACAAACCGCCACAAATTTGACAATAATAATCTGTGGATGACTCCATTACAAGCCCACCAGGTTTCGTGCAATACGGTCTATAGGGGGCGCTACTGGTGACGTGTAAACATTTGAGTCCCATCTCCTACTCAGTTGGCAGACCCAGCTTTCCCCTAGTCACCCTTGACCTCCTGTCAGATCTTTTCCCACCTGATTTAGCCTATGACTCCCTCTAGTGGCAGACTGAGGCAATGGCATCTGTGGAAGACTGCATACAAGCCCACCACATTTCGTTGCTTCCGACCCGCCTGACTCTCATTCATTTGTCAACACTTTGCCTCCTTTCAGGCCGTGTCTGACCCGCTTATGCCTCTGACTTTGCCACGGCATGGACCCATTTATGAACGCTTGCGATCATCTAGTGTTATTGTTGTTATTAAGCTTCAAATCTAAAATCACTGATTGAGTAAAACAGAAAGAGTCTGTGTTTGAGGTCTCACAACCTGCAACCAATCTGTCTTTGAAGTCCAAACCAACAGTTTTATTTTCTGTTAATCCAACAAAAAGATGTCATGTTAATTAATACTCTTGCGATATGATGGTCAGATTATTTTGTCACTGTGAAGGGAACCATCTCAGCTCATGTTAGACTGTTCGGGCAGTCCGCTCGGCCCGAGACATTCCTGTTATGTTCGCTCCGACAAAAGGATGAGGTGGCGTTTCTGAAACAAACTTTCATCCTTCATGTTTTGGGAGGAGAAGATGTATTACCCTGCGAGGGCAGAACAAGATGAAACAATATCCCAAGAATCCACCGGTAACTTCATTTAGAAACGGTTCTCGGGCCCCGGCTGCGGTGTTACAGAGCGATCCGAGGCAGCCGCCAACGGAGCAGCGGCACTCAGAGCTGAACAACTGCAGTGATTTCCCCCGAGGAGGGAGGCTGATGGTGCAGCAGTGGCCCCACATTAGATTGTGTGTCCCTTAAAATACTTTTTTTTTTTTTTGCAAAATTCTGCACAACAGTTCACAAAAAACAAAGCTCAAACTGAGCTTGTTGAATGGACTGTTTTAAAAGGTGACAACGGACGACTGCTAAACGTTTAAAGGACAGCACGTGATGTTTACCAAAAAATATGGGGCTTATATTTAAATGCATCATAGTCACAGACACAGACGTAGTAGAGAACATCCTTGAACACAGATAGAAATGAATGAGAGCATCCAGGATGTTGTTGTAGCCATGAAGGAACAAAAAAATCATTTTCTACCTGATACACATAGTTTGTAAAAGTAAAAATATTGAAGTTAAAGAGAAGAATAGTCAACGTCCTTGAGCCTCAAACCAGCAATTTGTTATTTCTTTTTTTTCTACATTTTACTTTCTGTTAAACCAAGAAAAATGTCAAGTGTTAATTATCTGCTGAATCCCTCCAGACCTTCGATCCTCCTACTAGCCTTTCACCACTGACACTTCACTGCCACTCATATAGTAATTAATCATAGTTTGTATGTATCCTGCTGTAATATAGTTTCTATTAACCATAGTTTTGTACCGCACAAGTCCGATGTGGTAGCAAGCGAAGCACGCAGCGTCTCGCGCTCTCGCAAATGTTTGCTCATCTTTAAACAAACCATTTGTAACCTAACTTCTTCCTAAACCAAAGTAGTAGATTCACTAGTTTGCTGATCTGTTATTGAGCTGCTGCAATCATGCCGAGAACTAAAGCGGTACAGACCGACCCAAACGCCGAGGCAGTCACCATGGCGTCCCTCACCCACCTGCTAGAGTCTCATAGAACCGCCATCTCCGAGGACTTTAAACTAACTCTCTCGTCTCTCGAGATCAAACTGAATGGTGTCATAACTACCGTGACAGAACACGCTGAGATACTCGAAAGTCTTAAGAATGAAGGCGACGCGCGAGAGGCAAGTCTGGAGGCCGCTAAGGAAGCGATCACCAAGCTCCAGACAGACTATGCTAAGCTAGCAACTAAAGTTGTCGACCTCGAATCACGGAGCCGCCGCAACAATATCAGGGTAATTGGCGTACCTGAATCCATGGAGGGGCCCCAACCGACTGCTTTCTTTACCAAGATGCTTGAGGAGGTCTTTGGAGAGGTCCTCGATTCGCCTTTGGAGTGTGAACGGGCCCATAGATCCCTGGCGCCTAAACCTCTACCCAACCAGCGACCAAGACCGGTCATCATTCGTCTCCTCAGGTTCCAGGTAAAGGACAAGATCATCCGCTATGCTCGGGCCATGAGGGGTAGACTGAAATTCCGGGACCATAACATTCTTGTCTTTGAGGATTATCCTCCAGAGGTTGTGGAGCAGCGGAACGAGTACAAGGTGGTCATGTCGGGATTGTACGAGCGGGGGTTCAAGCCGGTCCTGCTGTACCCGGCCAGGCTTTACATCAAGCTGGAGTCGGGAGCTAGGAAACACTTTCCCACGGTAGCTGAGGCTAAAGCCTTTATTGCCTCCTTACCACCGCGGACCACCTGAGATCTAGTTTGCCGAAAAAGGAAGAAAATGAGGGGGAAAAGGAAAGGAGAAAAAAAAAAAAAAAAAAAAAAGGAAATGAAGAGGAAAATAAAATAAAAAAGGAGACTACTGTCTTGTGGAGTAGAGTTCCATTTTTTTGTTTTCTTTGTTGATTTATTTATTTATTTATTTTATTCCGTTTTCATTAACAGCGGCGATCTGCTTGTCTCTACCTTTGCTGATTAAGACTGACGGTCTCGTTATCATGACTTAATGTCTCCAATAGCCTACTCTTCTTTACGTGAGGCCAGATTTATTTATTTATTTATTTATTTTTCCAAGCAGGAGGATGGTGAGGTGAGACATTTCTCTTTTTCTTTTATTTCTTAAGAGACAACATTTGCGAGCTGGCGCGCGATGACTGCGGCGTGGTATAAATTGCTTACACAATGGTACCTAAATATTGCCCTACTTGTGTGATGTATGTATGTGTGTGTGTTTGGTTGTTCCGAGTGTCTTTGTGGCTACTGCCGTGTCAGTGTCTTAATGTAATCCCAGAAAAGTCCTTGATTAATCTGTACTGTTTTCATTATGGGTTTTGATGATTTCAACATCGATGGAGATTCTCAGCACTGCATTGATATGGATGGGAATATTACTTGTAATGTTTTTGACCCTGATAACTTAAAACCATTAAATGATATATATAATTATTCCCTGTTACATCTAAACATCAGAAGTTTAAACAAACACCATGCCGATCTAGCTTCCTTATTGACTAATTCAAACTGTCATTTTGATGTTATTGGGTGTAGTGAAACCTGGCTCAATGACTTTTCATATACCGATCTACTTAACCTGGATGGATACAATCTACACATTAAGAACAGACCAAATAGAACAGGTGGAGGGGTCTGCCTCTATGTTAAGAGCAGTCTCCAAGTAAAAACCTGTGATCTCTATTTAGAGGATGACTGCTGTGAGTCCTTATTCATTGAGATCAACTTTAATAACAAAACATTAATCGTCGGTGTACTCTATCGTCCACCAGACTCTCCTCTTGACACATTTTGTTGTAAACTGGAAGATCTATTACACAAAATGAACAAATTAAACAAAGATTGTATACTCCTTGGTGACTATAACATTGATATTTCCAAGGAAGATGGGGCAAAACATGACTTTATGAACACATTGCACTCCTCCTCTTTCTTCCCGACCATTAATAGATTTACTAGAGTTACACAGACATCAAAAACGATTATTGATAATATCATTACTAATATTCAAAATACTAAGCTGGAGACGGGAGTCGTGCAGTCTGACATCACAGACCATTTTCCCATTGTAATATTTTTTGGTTCTGGCAAATTGTTCTCTCCTTCACCCTTAAAAATTAAATCTAAAATCCTTAATGAGAGAACCTTACAGCACCTAATTGTTAATTTACAGGCCAAGTCGTGGGACCCTGTTTATGATAGTGCAACTCCTGATGCTGCATATGACAGTCTGATTAAGATAATCCAAGACTCCATTAAGGACACAATCCCTGAGAAAACTGTCAGATGCAGCACTACCCTCCAGAACCCCTGGATTACAAAGGGAATTTTAAAGTCTATTAAACACAAAAGTAGGCTTTACAAATCCTATATGAAAAATCCATCTAGCTTAAATAAAGAGAAATATACTTCTTATAAAAATA
Source organism: Chelon labrosus (assembly GCF_963514085.1). Lineage (NCBI taxonomy): Eukaryota > Metazoa > Chordata > Actinopteri > Mugiliformes > Mugilidae > Chelon > Chelon labrosus. The sequence goes on along the minus strand of NC_140342.1, from coordinate 23,981,536 downwards.
AACTAACACAAATCATAAGAAAGGGCAAAAGAAGACATTACACAGAACTTTTACAAGCTTCACAGGGGGACTGCAGGAGGTCATGGAATGTGTTAAATGAAGTCCTCAACAGGAGACATAAACCCACTACTCTACCTGATCTTGGCAATGCCAAAACTGATCTTGCACAGAGCTTCAATAATCATTTCGCCTCAATAGGTGTAAATCTGTCTAAGAAGATAAGTCAACCCCAGGGTGTCACCTTCAAGCAATTTCTTTCTGGTAGTTACATTCATTCATTCTTTATGAAACCAACGGATGGTACTGAGCTCCTCAAGATCATCTCGGAGTTGAGGAGCTCATACACCGCTGGTGTAGATGGAATATGTCGTAACATCATGAAAGCCATTGCTAACATCATTGTAGAGCCACTGGTCTATTGTATCAACCTTTCTTTACTTACTGGTATTGTACCTAAAATGACAAAAATTGCCAAGATAATTCCAATCTTTAAATCTGGCGACAGAAATGATATGAGCAATTACCGGCCCATATCAATCCTACCAACTTTTTCTAAAGTAATGGAGAAAGTAGTTTACAATAGACTCAGCGGCTATTTTGATACACTAGATATCCTTGTTCCCTCTCAATACGGTTTTAGGAAAAAGAGTACAACATGCATGGCAATACTTGACCTAATAGAACAAATTAATGACTGCATTGAAGAGGGAAAATATGGTGTTGGTATTTTCTTGGACCTGTCAAAAGCCTTTGATACCATCGACTTTGATATTCTGTTGTATAAATAACATCATTATGGTATCAGAGGTCTGACACTTGAATGGTTCCGAAGTTATTTATATGAAAGGGAACAGTACGTCCATGTCAATGATCATAAATCTACTTGTAAGCCCATACTTTTTGGGGTCCCCCAGGGCTCAATTTTGGGCCCACTCTTATTTATTCTATATATCAATGACTTTGTAAATTCCTCCAAAATATTTCATAAAATTATTTTTGCTGATGACACAAATTTGTTCACATCACACAGGAACCCACTTATCTTACAAGGTATTGTAAACTCAGAGTTAACCAAAGTGGACTCCTGGTTCAAATGTAATAAACTCTCACTAAATGTCAGCAAAACAAATGTAATTTTATTCAAATCAAACAAATTAAAAAAAACTGATCACGTTCTGATTAAAATTGATGGACAGGAAATAAAAAGAGTGTGTGCCACTAAGTTCCTGGGGGTCCACATTGACGACTCTCTCAACTTTAAATGTCACATTGACCATCTTGTAAACAAACTGTCTAAGTATGTTGGCTTATTTTATAAGATCAGACATTTCCTTCCTCTGTCTGCCCTTCTCACATTGTACAAAACTCTCTTTGAACCTCACCTTAACTATTGTAATGTGATATGGTGCAACACCTTCACCAGCTATCTTAAAAAACTTGCATCCTTGCAAAAGAAAGTCATACGGGCCCTGTCATGGTCACAGACAAATTCTCCCACCCATCCTCTATTTCATCGCTTTGAGCTACTAAGATTGGCTGAGCTAAATGAGTATCATAATGCCTGCCTTATGTTTCAAATTGTCAACAGGCTCAACCCTAGACTGAGTAGACTTATTCCCATCTCCAGCCCCCTTCACACATACCATACGAGATCTAATACACTTATATCAGGTAAATGTCGCCGACATGTGCGCACCAGTATGAGTGTTGTCTGTAGGGGGCCGCAGATTTGGAACAGGATTCATGAAGGCCTCAAGGTGTTGCCCTCTATCTCCAACTTTAAAAGACAACTTAAAAATAATCTCCTACAAACCTATATCTAATATAAAACTGCCTCCTCATGGACTATTGGGATGTATGTGTATGATTGTATGTGTATGTAATGTTAAGTATCTATGTTATGTGTTTTAGTGCGCTCTACGTGCATTTATTCATTACCATCTGGTTTCAGGTGGTAATTTGTGTGATACCATTGCTTGTAGCTACCACTACCTTTTTCATGAACCATGGGCCCCCACCCATAAGCTTTTCTAGCTTCTTTGGGGGACCCATTCACTCTACCCATCTGTCTTTTTTATTCCTGTTGGATTATTGTAATGTCTCAACAGTGGTATGGTGAATAAACTAAACTAAACTAAACTAAACATATCCTGCCGTCAATTAATATTCTGTACACTAGAACACTGTCCGTCTTATTTTAATTTAAAATCCATATGTATATTAGGTGTTGTACCGACTACTTGACTTTAAGCAGGAAGTCGACTTGTCGCTGATCACGTGACAATAACAACACGGACGCCTCCAAGAAGGCAGAGGATCATCAAGCGTGTGGAAATACTTCACTAAAGATGAAACCCATACTACCGTCCTGAAATGCAACAATGCTAGCAGAGGAACGGTCCAAATCCTCTCAATGGCAGTCAATTAATAACTTCACTTGTGGTAACAGAGAGAGAAGGAGGCTGCACATCAATAGTTTGATGTTGAATTTCATTGTCTAAAGTTATTGGCTTTAGCTGCTGTACATAGAAAAGGCTTTGGAGATATACAGCTTTTTTTATCCCGGCTACATTATATTATCTCACAACACACTGTGGGGCGGCACAGTGGAAAGGTGGTTAGCGCTGATGCCTCACAGCAAGAAGGATCCGGGTCCGAATCCATGGGCCGACTGGGGCCTTTAAATTTTAATCTAATCTAAAAATAGTGGTCACGCTGTGAAGAGGCCCTAGTTTAGCTTCAATACCAAACATCCAAAACACTCAAACCAAATCTTTCTTTAATCTCCGTCTTCTTATTTTTTATTTGAAGGCCTTCATTTGATATTTAGTTGTGCAGAGAGACAGCTTTCACAATGATGAAATATTATTCTAAAAGGGTTTAAATCTGCAGAAAGTAAAGAATTTTTCCGAACTGTACCATCTGCATTTTATTTACGACATTTCAATGAGTGATATCTTCACAGATTATACTCTGAGTGACGAATATCCAACATTCACATACTAGTTTCTCGCGACAGTCCAGATTCATGCAAAGTATTTTAGGGTGGGCGGACCCGGCCACCCGCGACCCCCGGCTGGTTAAGTGCTTACAGACAATAAATGGATTGTTCGAAGGTGACGTTGTGTGTTTCTGCGGGTTTGAATCCAAATGTGGTGACAGATGTGAAGCTGTTTGCTGTCGATCAAATTTATTAACGTCACACCTGCTGCACGCAGTTCTGAAGAGATGGATTATGTTTTCAGAATTCATTATTGGTGCGTCTTAATAAACAATATGTCAGGCGGTTTCTTGCTCAAATTGATTATTTAGTCGAGAATATTTCATGTCACAGAGAAATGCGTATGGTTATGGCTTCATGGTACGAATATTCTGGACAAGAATGTGTTTTTATCTTTATGGTGATAGTTTAGGGACGGTGCCTTCCTGTATTATTGACAAACGTCTCTTGTGTTGAAAGTGTTGTGGAAAGAGAGACAGGATAGAATGTGCGTCCTAATCAGACTACCACAGAAATATACACCGATCAGCCACAACATTATGACCAGGAGAAGTGAATAACATTGACCATCTTGTGACAATTTGATGTTCTGCTGGGAAACGTTTGGACCTGGCATTCATTGATGTGGATGTTACTTAGACATGTAGCACCCACCTAGACCAGACCAGGCACCCCCACCCCCCACTGGCCTCCAAATTCACTGGATCCCAAACTGATCAAGTATCTGTGGGATGATCCACAGAGGCCCCTCCCCTCAAAAGCCCCACCATTAACAACATCCTGTTGCCAGACACCACAGGACACCCTAAGAAGGCCCATGTCCATTCTCTGAACTGTTTTGGAGGCACAAGGGAGACACAATATTAGGAAGGTGGTCATAATGTTATGCTTGATCAGTGTAAATATAGCTCAAATTAAAGTGTGCTTTAGTTTCTTCAGTTGTCTCCTTGTATTTGTCTTCATGATGAATAAAACCCTTCAAACTGAATTTCTACCAGTCTCCAGAACTTCAGAACATTATTCTGGGTAAAGATTAATTAAACTTGTTGGAGTTCGTTCTCACTACTGGCTCCTATCTGAGCAGATCCTGCCCCATCAGAAACCAGGCTTAAATTGAAAGCTTTCTCCCAGTTTGATATGGAGGAACTTGGTGATCCTGCATAGGCAAACCCATCCAACACCTCTGGGATGACGACTGTGATCCAGGTCTTATCGCTCTACATCAGTGACTGACCTAATGATCCCTGCACTCAACATCTGGAGGAAAGCTGTTCCAGAAGGAAGGAGGGTTGTTGCTGCAGCAAAGCAAATTCCTGCTGTTATGAAATGTTCACCAATCACATATGGCTGCAATGTTGAGGCGTTGGCTTTATGCAGGTAGTTGGTATGTAGAGCAGAAAGTTTTAAAATTCACAGTTCAAGTGGGGACAGGAGTGACTGCAGGGTTTTTATTTAAAATAAACAATATTCTTCCTGCAGGATAGTTTTGCTCCAGATTAAGTCTGTAACCTCTGGGTTTGTTTTTATTTTTATTTTTTTTACACAGATTAAAACTTCCAGGTTTGGCCGACACGTCAGCCTAATCCGTGTTAAATCTCCCCCCTCCAGCACAGAGACAGCGTACTCACAGCTCAGTTCAATCCGGATGAAGTCTCTGATGCCCAGGTTTTCCAGGAACACGCCAGACGAGGCCGTGGTTTTAAACAGGAAGGAGATGTCGGCGCTGAGCTCCGCGTGGAAGGTGGGGAAGTGGAGGTAGGACGTCTCCTTGTCGAAGAACGCGGCGTTCCAGAAGTTCTCTGAAAGACACGCGATTAAAACGAACTTTAAATGGGAAAAAGAAACAAACAAGTGAGCCGACCAGTTCAATTAGCGATCGTACACGAGCCCGTGATCTCTGCTGCGTGGGCTTGCTTGGTTAATCATGCCAAATATTTATCTATCCACCGCTGTAGATCCGGGCCCGGCTGTGACTTCAGTTAATTGAACGAGGGGGAAAAGCAGCGAGCTACTTTGATTTACCTTGTAATGGATTTAATGAGCAGCAAGTATCAGAGCGCGGAAACTTAAAGGGAGATATTAGCAACGGTTCTGCTGTTGATAATTAGCTTCTAAATCAGGAGGTGCTGCACCCAGAGGAGTGCATTCATCGTGTAATTGGCAGCTGGAATTAAATGTTAAGCACAAAATTCTTTATTTCTATATCAACACGGGGTATTAGTCATAAAAACGTATTATTATTACGAGTTTGCAGCTTGATTTATTTATAAAACAGTTTTCATTTACATCAGTTGGACAAAAGAGGCAAGAGACGACGTGATGTTTTTTCACAAAAAGGAGGATTTTCTTGTCATCTCTCCATCAGCCGTAACCAAGCAACTTACTGTCTCCATGACAACGGAGCGGCCCCACCCTGTAGGCGGCCTCCGACTCCGGCCTCTGGATGTCGCCCAGCACCAGAGACCTGACAGGGAGGTTCTCCTTATGGGTGACAAGGCCCGAGTCCTCAGTCCTGCAGGAGGAAAAGGAAGAAGAGCAGGAGGAAGAACAAAGAGGAGGTGAGGAAAAAGAAGGTGTCGGGAAGAGGATGGAGAAGAGAAGATGAGGAAGAGAGATCAGAAGGTAGATAAAGAAGGAGAGAGAGGGGAGGAGAATAAAGGGAAGAAGTAGGAGGAGGAGGGGGAGAAAGGAACAGGAGGCATCAGATGAAGCAAATGAGATAAAAGAAATTGGAGAAGAAGAAGAAGGAGAGCTAAACGTTAGCGTTTTGGACAAACAGCTCCAGACGTGTCTATGTGTTCATAGAGGTCAGTACCACTCCATGCGGTCAGCGTCACAGTTGCAGTAGTGCTGTAGATCCACACAGTCTCCCTGCAGGCCGCAGGCACACTGCTGGCTGCCCGGATGAGCTCCGCCCCAGTAGTTCTGGACGCGACCCGGACCGGGACCACCGAGCCACCAGGTGAACGGAGAGCCCTCTGAGGAATAAGTCAAAAAAAATCTAAAGGCGTGAGAAACTAGCAGATTTGACACTTTTGTGTTTCCCAGACTGGTGGGATTCTGTTTCATTCATAAATATTCTTCCTGCTGGAGTGGAAGAACCCAACAAAAACAATAAATGCTTCGATTGCAACACAGAGTCATGTCATAAGTTCTCAGACGACAAGACTCTGGTTGTCTCATGGTGCGAAGTGAACCACCTTCAGATCAATGCAGCTAAAACCAAGGAGGTGGTCGTGGATTTCTGGAGGTCCAGGCCTACACCTGCAGCCTGTAACCAACAACAGGGAATGTGTAGAGGTGGTTCAGACCTATAAGTACCTGGGTCTACATCTGGACCACAAACTGGACTGGTCGGCTAACATAGACACAGTATACAAGATCGGTCAGAGCTGTCTCTATTTCCTCAGGAGGCTAAGGTCGTTTAACATCTGCCGGAAGCTGCTGGACATGTTCTACCAGACTATCGTTGCCAGTGTCCTCTTCTACGCTGTGGTGTCCTGGGGAGACAGCACTAAGATGAAGGACACCTCATGGTTGGACAAGCTGATACAGAAGCTGGGCTCTGTGGTAGGGACAAAGATGGAGTCCCTGACATCAGTGGCAGATGAAAGGACCTTGAACAAACTCTGGTCCATCATGAACAATACATTACATTCATGCCTGCGTTACTGTGTGGATTTTCTTGTGCGTTTCACTATTTCTTCACCAGAAGAATGACAATGAAAAGCTTACTTTGCTAACTGTCACGACATAAAACCACCAGACTATTCAAAGGGAATAAACCGAAAGAAAGCTAACTGTTCCTGGTTGAAGTGGGACTTACAGCAGTTTAAAATACTGACCAAGACGAATGCAGTGACACAAAGCCTAAAGCAAAGGTGCACTCTCTTTAATGCATATTGTGTCCTCAATGAAATAGGCTGTGAGAAAATAGGCTGCATGGAAAGAGTCCCCGTGTCTCTGCCTCCCAAGATGAATGCAACCTTTGAAGCGCGGGGATGTTCCTAACTTAAATGCTGAATACATTGTTTTCACGTGGAGGACGACGGGGGTAGAAACTGAAAAAAAATAAATAAATAAAAATCCCTTCTGAGAGTGTGAAGGTGGAGAGGATGGAGAGAAGGTGATTGGAAAAGCCTCTGCTGAGTCGGCGCTTCTTTATTTTCCCCCCAGCGAGCACCAGAGAGGTTTCTAAATGGAACTTCTATTTCTCTGCTCGTTCTTCCTCCTCCACCGCGCTCACGGTTTTCATCCATCATTTTATTACCTGCAACACACACACACACACACGCACACACAAAGGAAAGGTAGCTTCACCTGCTTCAACACTCATTCAGCCAATCAGAGGGATCTCGTTCACCAACTCGTTTAGTTTCAAAATCAACATGACGAATCTGCTGGAAAGCTGTCGTCAGGGGCCCGACTAGCACCATCGGCTCAGTACGCGTCGTTAAACGAGGGTCGGCTTGGCCTCAAGCTGCCGATTTCACAGCCACTAAGACAAAGCACCTTCCCGATCAAACTGATTCTGTGTCTGAGTCAATGCAATCGCAGGAAAACAGACTCGATGCTCATTCTAGAAGCAGCAGGAATTAAACAAATCCTCAACCATCGATTCGTCATCTGTGAAAGAAGAGGGAAATCCAGGGAGTCATTGTGTTCCCTCTGGTCCAGACCGAGCCCCGTCTGAAGGCAGTGTGCTTAACCGAGCTTTCATTAACTTTATTTAAGCCAAAGCTAAGTTCTTGTTTACAGTCTCTCCTTATTTGAGGCTGCACTCGAGGCGCACTGGAGGAAAAAAAAAAAAGAAGGGATGAACTAAAACGCTAGAGCATTCTCCGCCGCGAGATAAGATTCAATAAGATTAAAAGATTAAGAGGAGACGTTTGAAAAGTGAGATGTACTTTTGAGTTATTAAAGTGAAGCAGCAAACACAGAATGAAAAAAAAAAACATCAAACTTTGATACAAGTAAAACAAACGTTGTTTCAACTTAAATTTGAGAAGAACTTGAGCATCCTTGATGTTCTTCAGATTTACAAAAACAAAGTTAATCAAAGAATTAACAATACAGAGCAAAAAGGCAGGGATTAACGGGTGTTACAGAAGAAGAAGAAGAGCTACACGTGTCCTGGTTTGAATCAGACCAGCTCAACAATGACATGCATTAAAATCTTGATCTAATATTTCTGCGTTAAGTTGACGCAGGGGCTACGCCGACAGCCCAGACGCAGACCCCAGAAATGCCCGCGAGAGCTGTGATTGGTCTGCTTGGTTGTTGTGTGTTTCCTCTTTAGTATTTCCAGCTGCTTCTCCATCACCGCAATTTTCAAATTGATGGTTTTGGATCAATAAAGATGGAATACGTGGAGGAAAGGTTAACTGAGGAGGTTCAGAGATGCAAACATTTGTAAGACTCGTCTTCGGAAAGGTGAAAGTTTCAGTTGCCAATGGTGAAAGTGAAGCAGGAAGTAGAAACAAAAATTAACGCCGACTAGCATTTGGGTGGCGCTGTTACAGAGTGAGCCGGACTGACGAGTGCACAAGTACCGGTGTAGGCTACGTGCACACGTTACGGCGTCTATGTCCCCCACTACCCTAAAAGAGCCTAAGACTAACTGCCTCCAGAGTTATAAAAAGATAACACTCTATGTGCTTTACCCAGACTGTTGAGGAGGCGGGACTTCCTGCAGTGGTAGGACAGCTCCTGTTCGCAGTGCTCTGATTGGCCGATGGCCGCCAGCAGCTGTTCGTCTGCAGACGAGTAGTCAAAGTGGACCGAGTGCTGGTTTATTCCAGGAGACGGTCGGACTCTGGTCAGCTCGGTGTTGTTGTGCTGGATCACCATCCATGTGGTCTCCTCTGGTGGGAAGAGATCATAGATACAGTTGATATGGATTTAGATGAATATGTACCAGCCTTTGTCCTCTGGAGGGTCGCAGGGGGCTGGAGCCTATCCCAGCTGCCATTGGGCGGGGTACACCCTGGACAGGTTGCCAGTCTATCGCAGGACTTGCCTGTGTCTGCGTGGGTTCTCTCCAAATTCTCCAGCTTCCTCCCACCATCCAAAGACATGCTGGTTAGGTTCATTGGTGATTCTAAATTGGCCGTAGGTGTGAGTGTGAATGGTTGTCTGTCTCTCTGTGTTAGCCCTGTGATAGACTGGAGACCTGTCCAGGGTGTACCCCGCCTCTCGCCCAATGACAGCAGGGACAGGCTCCAAACTTTAAGCGTACAAAACACAGAGCGATGACGGGAGGAGGATGGGGGGAGTAAAAGTGTGTCACCTGTCATGTTGCAGTAGACTGGCTGCGGTTTGATCGGCCCGCTGCCGTCCACGTCGATATGAAAGTGTCCCGAAGTGTTTCCGTTGTGTTTGTACGCCTCGCAGGACGGCTCGTACACAGCTGGAGGGAAAATAATGAGACGGACAAGAGCTGTGAGGGGACGGAGACGATGCTCGAGTGAATAAATCTGCAGCAGCGTCCTATGAATTAAAAGTTTAATCCAAATGGGAATGACAGTAAAGACTGACGGCGGAGCGCACTTGATAAATAAAACTTTATCAGTCAAATCCATATCATAAAAGTTCCCACACTCCCTCCACCTGTTTATCTCTCCTCCGCTCCACAGCCAGAGGCCTCTTATTCATCACATTCCCTCAGTGTGGGTTCAAAAAAGGTTTTCACAGAAACAGCAGCAATAAAAATGAGACCAGAGGTGAACTGTGTGGGAAAACTCTCCTCTTTTAGTCTGGAGGATTTGACTCCAGGCGGCCGGCACTCCACCAGTAAATCTCACCTATAAGCTCCACGGCTTTGTTTGTTTATTCACCGTTTTTAGTCACAGCCGCTCACTCATTAACCTCCATCATATCACTCGAGCACAAACAGATTTTTTTTTTTAATATATATAATACTGTGACCTCCCGCATCAGAGGGAAAGGATGCGCAGGTGTTAAATAAGATCTCCCAGGGGACGGCCTATTTAAAGGCAGCAGTGGAGGCTTATGGATGAAGACACACAGCAGTCAAACGATTAAATGAATCTAAAATTATGTTTATTTATCATGTCTGAGTGTCTGAATGAGTTGTGACTTGGAGAAGGGGTATGTTTGGAAGAAAAAAAAAATCCTCAAACTGTGTCTTTGCTTCACGTCTCTGCCTCTAAATTTGCCTAAACTTCCCCACAGGGTTCAATAATGTCTCATCCTATCTTAGCTTATTTTAAATCCTAGAAGTGGAAGCTTACATTTAAAAAAAAAACACTGGTTTAGATGAACTAAACATGTGTAGTGTAACTAAACAGGTTACATGAGGTACACTCTCATGCTTTCTCTACCAGGAGTGGGGTTCGAACCCACGTGGGCTTCTGCCCATTGGAACTTAAGTCCAACGCCTTAACCACTCGGCCATCCTGGTTACAGGCCTTTGCCATCTTCAATTTAAAAAAAATAATAATTCAAAGTTCAAAAGACTATTTTCTATATTGTTTTATGTCCTGATTGCTTTTCTTTAGTTAAAGTCTAACTGTTATTTTGGGGAGCCCTCCTATTCAAGCCCCTTGAGGGTTTTTGGGGTTTCCCCGGCATGCCTTTCCTTTTCTTAATTGCTTATTGTTAATGTACTTTCGTCACAAGCGGTGAGTTTGTGTCTTGTTTCTGTTGTCTCGTGACTTCCTGTTTTATTTTGAAAGGTAAATCTTCCCTCATTATTGATTATCTTCCCTGATTCCTGATTCCTTCCCTTGTCTTGTGCCAGAGTGTTTCGTCCTATCGTGCGTCCCGGCCTGTAATCAAGTCCAAGCCACAGTTAAGTCTGTTCTTTGAGCTCGTTAATTGATTCCTTTTTTTTCCCTCCATGTGAGTGATTTGTTTGTTTGTGAACCTTGACTCTCAGTTTGTTTCTTACCACCGTCGAGTGAAGAGGGAGTGAATTTGAGTTGTTTGTTTTGTTAACCTTGTTCTCTTCATTGAGAGTTTTTTGATGCTAATAAAAACCTGCATCTTTTGAGAATTCATCTCTGCAGTCCTGTTTTGAGTCTCGGCCTGAGAACTTTCATTATTGCTATTGTTGTTATTGTTTTATGGTATTTTAAATGTGCCAAATAAATGGTAAACAAATAAATTAGTTCAAATTTAACCATACAAGCCCATGTGTCAGTGCAAGCGACAATATCATGCAGAACCAGAACATGTGTAAACTCTGGGAACTTTACACAGTCAAGATTGACGTCATAGAGGACAGGGAAAAGGAAGACATCTATGTCAAATTGGGGAGGTTGACTGAGATATAATCAGTCTGAACATCTGTCCCCAAGAAGTTTCACACCTTGAGACTGGAGCCCTCTGACTGATAATGGGCCACTATCCATCCAGAAAGACGAAATGTTCCCTCCAGTTACAGGAAAATATCAGGTGAACACCCAAAGATATTCCTCCCTACCAACTTTTAAAGTTACTTGGATGAAACATCTCCAAGAAACTCCTGAAATGATCAAATAATAACTGCACAGTTTGGAAACTAATCCTAGACTTTGCCTTCAGTGTCTCTTACAAACAGAGCTGGGCAACTTGTCTTATTTATTTTTTTAGCAGCCCCGTCATGCTATCACCAAAGAGAGTTTCATCTGCGTTTATCTTGTCAAATGTTTCCCATCCTCTGAGTTTAAGGAGGACAAAGAGATCCTCGTAACATCTTCCTCATTTTACCCGTCCCACCTCATCACTCTCATGTTCTTGTGTTTGTCTCTCATGTTACTCACAGCTGTGGCAGGTCGCTCCGCTGTAGCCGCTGCCAGAGCAGTTGCAGTGGAAGCCGGTCCAGGACTGACTGCAGCGTCCGCCGTGTTCACAGTGACTGGGAGAACACCTGGTGGAGAGGCAGAGAGACACGGAGAATACATTTAATTTAGAGCTGTGGAAACACTTCTCCTTGATCTGCTGCCGACCAAACTCTCACAGAACATTTTGGATACCAAACACTTGTTGAGTTGTCTCAGGATCAGGGAGAATCACAGGTACAGAGGATGAACCCAAATAATTCAAAACACGACTCCTCAGGATACAAACGGAAACCAGGAAGTGTCTGGAACCCAAACCCGTTCCCTTACGAGTCAGATCTCTGCATATTCACATGCTGGTACATGTCTGTGCACATTAAAGGTTCAATCAGTGACTTAGGACCGTTTATACAACATGTACTTTACTGAAAATGCAGTTTCATTGCAGGTAATACAGATATTAAGTCTGAAATTAAAGAAGAATCCATTGAAAACTGTCTCAGGCTTTGATGCATCATGTTATAAAGTGAGTTAGAGTTCTCTCAGCAGAAGGTATTTACATGCAGCACGTTAATAACGAAAGCGCGCCGCCAAAACGGATTATTAAAGCAGGAATACATTTAAACTCTATCTACCTCTCAAAACGACACGTAATGATTAAACCGACCCTGAGAAGCAGCTTTCCGTTCAGGGAAGGGAAAAAAGGGAAAAACCTTTCAGCCGAAGCTTCTCAAGGTTTTTTATTTGAGTTTCTCTAAATTGCTAAATGGTAGCTTCAAAGGGACCTCAAATGCATCTTCCTTCATTTTTAATATGAGCGTTTGTGGTAAGTTGTGGGAGGTAGTCGGTTTGATAGAAACAAAACATCCTCCTTATACTGAATGGATATATGACATCTGAGGAATATTCATCTGAAACACCTTCCACCTTCCCTCAAGTGAGATCAAAAAAATATTTTCATTACTTCACAGATCCTATCTTTAGATTTGTCTTTCATTTCATATAAAAGGAAAAGTATAATATTCTTTAACTTCTTCCAGACTGTTTGAAAAGTCTCCTTCAATGGTTTCAGCTCCCAGGAGACTTCAGCAAAGCTCTCTGAGTTATTTATAGATAAATATCATACTGCTGAAAGCATCAAGGTGTCAGTCCTGAGTGGGAGGAAGGAGAGGGATGGAGGGAACTGAAAGAAATAGGCAGGGATTATTAAAACAACTAACTGATGTATCAACACTGGAAATAAAAATCTGTAAACGGTGACATTTGAGAAAGATCAGGAAAACCAGTGATGGTTTAATTAGTTTCACTCAAAACTGAGAAATTTGTTATTAGAAAGAAAATAATTATCCAGCAGGAAAAATGTTGACAGAGACAGAGGATCAAGGTGACAACAGTCATAAAACAACTAATACGATACAGCTGGTTCCTCATGAGACGAAACGAGATGGGATGAGATGGGACAAGACAAGACAAGACAAGACAAGACAAGACAAGACGTGTTAAGGTAAGGTAAAACAAGACGGGATGGGACAAGACAAGACAGCTGGGATGGGACAGGACAGAAGGGGAAAAGATAATATAAGACAAGGCAGGACAGGACAAGACAACACAGGGCAGGATGGGATGGTACGGGACAGGACAAGACAAGACAAGACAAGACGGGACAAGACAAGACAAGACAAGACAAGACAAGACAAGACAAGACAGGACAGGACAGGACGGGATGGGACAGGACAGTTGGGATAGGACAGGACGGAACAAGACAGGGCAGGAGAGGACAGGAGAAGACAGGACGGGACGGGACAAGACCATGTGGGAGAAGACAGTTGGGACATGACAAGACAAGACAAGACAAGACAAGGCACGTGACGTGACAAGACAGTTGGGATAGCACAGGATGGGACAGGACAGGAGAAGACAGGACGGGACAAGACCATGAGGGACAGGACAGTTGGGATAGGACATGACATGACATGACAGGACAGGACAGGACAGGACAGGAGACGTGATGTGACGTGACGTGACGTGACGTGACGTGACAAGACAAGACAAGACAAGACAAGACAAGACAAGACAAGACAAGACAGTTGGGATAGCACAGGACAGGAGAGGATGGGACAGGACAGGTGACGGAATGGAACGGGACGGGATGGGACAAGACAAGACATGTCTCTCACGTCCTGTCTACTAATAAACCTCCTTGCATTTATTGAGACATTGTCTTTGTCAGTGAAATGATTGGTCAACAGCCACATGAACAATGTTTGTCTAAATGTATTAACTACATTCTCTTGGTGGATTAGCTCCTACGTTGCTCCTTGGTTTTAGGCTCTGAAAATACCAGGATGTTCCTACTTCACACTTAATTAAACACATTTCCATACATCGCTGAGTGCTCAGGGTCTGGAGACAAATACCTCAGAGTCCGTCAAGATAAAACCACTTGAGTCTAGTTAGGACATATTATGCGTGACCCCAGAAAGAGAGGGGACGGCAGGAGACGATGACTAACGGTAATTTCATCCACACCAGTTGCTTTCCATCTGCTCCAGGACCGGCTGCCACCTCCAGGAGGCTCGACACAGTTTTACGTCACTGAAGCCTGTTGAGAGCCGTGTATTTATGTCTCTTATTGTCCACGGACGCGTCCTTCAGAGAGCGTGCTTACTTTTGTAAATATACGTGACAGTGTTTAACTGTGCGTCTGGCCAAACCCAGGCAGGAGCATTGAGGAGAAAACAGATGACTGCACAGAATCTCCAGCCTCCTCTTTATTTAGATAAAAGCGCCGACTCAGCAGCCTGTCGTCCCGCCACAGTGAGATTTTTCACCTCCATTTATCTCTATACTGCTTTAATCTCAGAGTAAGCTGGAGCCTTGGAGATAAAGCACTTAGCCTTCACTTTAAATTCACATTACCGCGCTGCAGGGTTACTTTATTTTTCATATATTTAGTATGTGAGTGAGTTACGAGCAGGATTCAAGGGATCTGAGCGCTGATGAAATTCGTCGTGTCGCTCGTGTTGTACATGATCCTCGGATACATCTGTGCCTGTCTGACTGAGGGTGAGCTACAAAATCAGAGCGACTCGATGGTGGAAGACAAATGATGAACAAGCTGTTGTTGTTGCTCCCAAACCGTACTAGTCTCCCTTCTGATTTTCTTTAAACGGATGGAAAATGTTAATTTAAAAAGGAAACATCCACGTTAGATAAGAATTAGCTGTTGGCTCCAGTAATCTCTTCAGAGTGTATGGATTTCCTAAAAGCCGTGGGTGGGTTAGCCTTATAGCTACAGGAATAAAGACGATAAGGGCAGCTCATATTGTTAAGGTTAATGTAAACGTGTGAGCAACGCTTTTCTAATCAGTTGATGTGAGTTTAAAGCAACGGAGGTAACTGATAAAGAAGGACGCCGGTGGTTTTTAATGGAAATTCACGATTTTCTGTGGCCGATAAATCATTTTACAACCACACTGAATGTTTGCAACAGTAAATCACAAGATATATATGGAGGAGTGTCTGGTGTGGTTTCAGGAAACGACAGACTTTGTGACAACTGAGTGTGGGTGAATTCTGTTTAAATCAAGGCTTATACTGATGCATAATTTAGGGTGTGGCTGCTTTCTGTGACATGTAGTTGCCCTAACAGGTTGCTAGGTGTCACACACCAAGCCCCAGCTCTGCTCAAACACACTTCTTTGATCATTCTTTAAATTAGTTAAGCCGAAACATCCACTGACAAAATGGCGACGCCTCGGAAACACCACACTGGACTTTAAAATCACTCTTCACAGTCACTGGAGATACAGTAGCTGGTTAAAATTTAGGTGAGACAAAACACATATCAACGAGAAAACATGGGTAAACATTAACAGTCTTGAGCAGTTTAGCTGTTGAAATAGAAAGTTGCTTGATTTTGTTTTCTCGTCGGGTGAAAAGTTGTTATCCACGTGACTCCAAAACTCACAAGGTCGAAGCTTTTGTCAATTTCTGCTCAACCTTGACAGTAAAGCAGATTCTCTAATGTCATTCAATATGGCAGGGCGCCGCCCGCACAAGAGAACATTACAATGCTTTGTCGTTGACAGTTGGTCACTAGTGGATGTTCCTGCCTCTGGTTGCCAAGGTGACTCTCTTGTATATTTCCTGCCCCAAATGTTTCCGAGAGAAATAAGCAGAACATTAAAGGAAAACTACTGTTTTTTTACAACCTGGACCTTATTTCTAGCATAAAATACCATCGTTTACTGACCAATATCACTTTTGTTTCATTTGCACTCGTTCAGGAGATAATTAGATCAACGTATATCTATATAGTGGGAGTGACTGGGGCACCGAGACGCAGCCTCTAAATAACGCATTATCTCCCACGAAACTCGTAATTTGCTACTGCTATGGTTTGTCCACAACCTCAGAATCGGAAAAATATTCAGCCATGTTGCAAAAAAACTAGCAGTTTCGAGTTTCATGGCAGATAATGCGTTATTTAGAGGCTGCGTCTCGGTGCCCCAGTCACTCCCGCTATATGGATATATGCTGATCTAAATATCTCCTGAAGGAGTGCAAATGAGACAAAAGTGATATTGGTGAGTAAACAATGGGATTTTATGCTAGAAATAAGGTCCAGGTTGTAAAAAACAGTAGTTCCCCTTTAACTGACATTACACTGTGGGTCAACACGAGCTAGCTCATCTTTCATAATAAAGTCACTCCCTTTGGTCGTTACCTCAGCAGTATCATCTTGGGATAAGATTAACTTGGTGAAAAATTGTATATGTTGCAGCTCCTTCTAGCCTTCATTTGTCTTAAAGGATTATCTTATCTTAAAGGATTATCTTATTTTATAAGAAGATACGTAGAACGTTCTTCTATACCAAGGACACAACTTTTGGTCTTGCATACTTGCTAGTTCGGACTTGATCTCTTAAAAAAAAAAAAAAAAAACTCTCAAACTTCAATGCTCTTTATCAACTTGTAGAACAGATAACTTGCAGATTATCTTCACGTTGCCACTGAAACAAACCAAGACCTTGGAGGTTCAAATCCCACTCCTGGTATTTAGCTTCTATTCTACATTCCCCAAGATTCTTCCTTCATCATGTTTGACCAGGCCTCTGCTTAGATCTCAGTGTTTAATCGATTCTAAGACTTAAGGGTCAAGTCAACTAAAACAAGAGACTTCCTCTACATCGTACTCATTGCATCGTAAGTCTAGACACAGACGTAAAAGCCTGATCTGAGCCTAGAGAAGCGAACGGAATCTGTTCCTCAGTTTTCATGAAAACTTCATATCTCCTGAACCCTGAATTTAATCAAAGCGGGATTCTACTCTGCAGTGGGAGCCGTGATTTCATTCTCTTGCTCTGTTCCAGTGAGCAGTCAGGTCTGTGCTGGAGCTGAATTCTGCTGAATAATAATCGGATGAATGTAGGGAAAGGAAGTTATTTAATTAAACCCGCTGATGCAGATTCTCTTTCTCTGGTGAAAAATTATGTAGCTGGTGTGTGCGGCTGGATTCATATATATAATGTGAATATATCATATACGTGTGTGCTGGTTGTTGCTTGGAGGAACATTTAAATTAGCTATAATTGTTTTTTATGGACGGCAGGTGATTGCTGCTCTCAATCTGAGATACTATAAATTGCTTTTCGCATAGATGGAAATGGAAGATGGCATACAACGATGGTGAGGTACACTTGTTCTGTATTCTTTCTGCATCTATCTACTGTAGGTAGTTTTAGCCATGATAGCAATGATGGTGCGTCAGTCAGTTGTACGATGACTAAACTGAAATACGTGAAGGACTGCTGGATGAACGGTGGTGATCTTTGGTGATCCTCTATTTGGTTCTGTGGTTCACTTTTGTTGTTCTAAGTGGAACTATATTTCCATTCCATGACAACGAGCCTCTTAGTATTCATGGCAGTCATTTTGTAGATCCTTGTGGTCAAGGGCTAAATTATTCCTAAGGCTCGAAGCATTTCCATCACACTCAGCTGTACGTTGTGTCTAGAACTAATTAGCCAATATAAGCATATTAAAATGGTAAGCTAAGATGGTGAAAATACTACGTAAAGCAGAAGCAGAATAAATGGATTTAATCCAACCAGAGAGAAACCATCAGATCAAGTGTTTACATCGTTACCCATGGTGGTGACAAACTGACCCACCAGACCAACTTTCTTTTGTGGTGGAAAGTTGGTCTGGATTGGAAAGTTGGGGGGTCTGTAGGTCAATCCAGACCTATAGACCCCCGGATGACGTGTCCCCAGACCAACTACATGTCTTCTGACCTGGATGGTGTCATCTCTGAGCGCCGCGTGCACCCGCGATGGTCGGCTTGTTTACCTGTAATTTGCTACTGCTGGTTTTTTGCAACCTGGCTGAATATTTTTCGGATTCTGAGGTTGTGGACGAACCATAGCACAACGAGCTATGGCTGATGATGATAACAGGTAACTCTGGACTCAACGGGGAATAGCACTAGCGTATCATAACAAAATATTGGGGAAATGAACGAGTTTCGCGGCAGATAATGCATTACTTTGAGGCTGTGTTTCGGTGCCCCATTCACTCCCACTATATGGATATACGAGGATCTAAATTTCTCCAGAACGACTACAAATTACACAAAAGTTATATGGGTCAGTAAACGACCGTATTTTATGCCAGAAATAAGGTCCAAGATGTAAAAAACAGTAGTTCCCCTTTAACTCGGAAATGTAAAGTTCTGCAGTAGATAGCAAAGGAAACCAGACAGTATTAGTAAAACACTAAATGTATTTGATCACCAGAGAACCTAATATATTCAAAGATTTCTGAAGAAAGTCTTAAAGATTGTTTGCAACGATCACCATGCTGCTGATATTGCGGTGCTAAATTAAACAGCCTTGATCAAAGCTGATGAATCGTGACAAAAAGACGGAGACGCAAGTGAGAATAACACTTTCTGAGAGAAACAGATGAGAGAAAGAGAGACTGCCAGAAACACTGATTCATCAGATATCAAGGAGAATAAAACAAACAGGGCTGTCAGCGGTTGTTTCACACCTCAGCTCTCCACCAAACAATAATTCTTCATTCCTTAATAGAAACACTGTTAGTATGAATGCATTTTGTTTTGTGTGTGTGTGTGAGTTTGTTTGTTTCTTTCCTGGATCCAACACCGCACAATGCTTCACCTCACAGATAGATTAGACTGCCAAAAAATCAAAGAGAAGAGAAATTACATTTCACTTCTACAAAAAAAAAATAAAAGTTGTGAGTCATAGAAAGTGAAATGGCAAAGCAATCAAAGCAGAGCAGGAAAGAATAAAAAATGAGAGAAACTTGTGACAGGCAGAAGGTGACTCCGACTATCTCTGCTGAACCGGCCTCTCTTTATGGAGTCACCAATGTCAAAAGGCTATTAGTGAAGGACAGCTGCTTTAACTGCAGTTAAAGTCATCACTCGTTCTGCTATTTTGATTCATTCTCACATCTCACTCCATCAGTTAGCACAGACAGTGACTGATCAATTGTCCAGTCCTGTATTAGTGTAATAACTGGAATGTCTTTAGTGCACACAAGGTGAACATGATGCTCAACCCTAACCTGATTTTGAGACCTGAAGTTTTTTATAAACTCAGAGCGCCTGTGTCGACAACCTTGTCTGATCAGATCAGAATTAATAACCTTTTTAACTTTCAGGTTAATGTAGCTGGGTCTTTTAACATTAACAGATAACAGCAAGGCATTATGGGTTCACATGGTCAGCAAACGCCACACAGAAAGGCTCCAGAAAGGCCCCATTCGGTGGATGGATTAGAACCCAGAACCTTCGGACTGTGAGGCATTAGTGCTAACTGCCAAACCACTGTGCCGCCCCCCAAAAAATTAATGTATCAGTTGAATGCCATAATAAAATGTAACACTTGTACATTTACTCTACAGGTGTAAGAATCAGAATATGCTGTACATTTATCTTATAAGAACCAGAACCACGACGGAAGGTAATAAAGCGAAGTAATCAACTAAATGTTATGGACATTTATCAAATGCTGTTAACCGTATGTGTAGGCTGGTAACACTCATGGCCTTACATGGTGTTTGTTACTGGATGTGCCCCCTCTAAAGGGAGTATGCGCGGATACATTTTCCCAAAATCATTCAAGTGTGAACAGTTCGCCCTTGATAGAAAGGTGCATTAAAGTTAAAAAAGAAAGCTGGACTAAGTTACCCAACCCCAAAATTGGTCTGGAGTCTCTTTGTTGGGAACTGATTACACTCCTGCAAAGATCTGCAGGGCCAATCGAATCGTTTGCCCAATATAGTCACACACGTCATCTGACCACCATAGACTGTCCAGTTGAGATTACACACCTCATGGTTTCATATGATACGACTGCATGCACTGACACGTGGGCTTGTGTGGTCAGATTTGAACTGATTCAGGAGTTGGGCTTACGCACGGCGACCTAAAAGCGACTTTATTTCACAGAAGTAGCATTACTTTTTTCTTTTTTTAACTGGAAACTAAGCCAGATAAACAACCAGGATGGCCGAGTGGTTAAGGCGTTGGACTTAAGTTCCAATGGGCAGAAGCCCACGTGGGTTCGAACCCCACTCCTGGTAGAGAAAGCATGAGAATGGACAGAGAAAGAAGGGGCTGAATTTTAATGAGAATGACTGTGTTATATTCTTGGATTTCAGCCACTGAAATTACCAAAAAGGTCAATTATTGCAACAGTACAACAAAAGTCTCTGTCCTGAATGCTGCTGTTGTGTTTGCATTCAACACAGCTCCGTTATTTTCTCATCCTGACACGCCCACAACAGAGAGCAAACTCTGCTCCAAAATGCTGCGCACACTCGGGAGGAAATGAATAATTTTACCAAAAAATAAACGAAACACTATTTAAATCTGTGGCAAATGTTAAAGACCGGACGCTCCTCGAATCCTGTAACCGTATTCCCCGAAGAGTGGAAACACCTGCCGTATTTCACGGCTGAAATTAAACATGAAGTCACTGTTTACCGAGATGCCGGGTTCTGACCTGTCGATGATGCCGCACATGTCGATCTGCAGTTGGCTGTAATTTCCCAGCAGTCTTTGCTGGACCATGATCAGATTCACCGGCTGGTTCTCCACAGAGAGGAGACGCATGCAGCCCTGGAAAACGCCGAAGGGGTTTCTACACTCCTGATTGTCGTCTTCAGCGGGACAGCCTTGATGAGAAATGAAAATGAGCGGTCAGGCGACAGAATAACAGCGAAGAGAGTCACTTGACGGCAGCGAACATTAGTATTATCTGACACTGTGGTGAATGTCTTCTACCACAGCCACAGTCAAGCTGTGATTCGTGTTGTGCTGCGTCTTCGTAAGAGGCTGAAAACATGTAAACATACGCCAAATGCTGCCACTTTTTCAGCTGGAGTCCATTTAATCTGAGGGAGGCGATAGGGAGCGTGCATGTGTTTAAATGAGTATATCACCAACAGGAAGATAAAAAAAAAAGAGCTTAAGAACGAACGTGCCTGGAATAAAATAATGCTGAGCAGAGAGAAAACAAAAGAGATAAGAGTTTAAGGCAGAGAGGAAGGCAGCCGAGGAAATGGAAAGACAAAAAGAGGAGAGATGAAAGGACGAGAGCAGACTTATAACTTTCATTATAAAACAGCCACAAGCTGAAGGTGAGCGTTTACGACACCAACTGTACTGAGCAATATCAACACCTTTCAAATATTAATACACGTCTCCCAGGGCAAACATGAAACAGAAACATTTACATGTCCACGCTGACAGAACAGTCTGAACTGATGAAGCTACTCTTTATAGGGAAAGTCCATCTTTACTAAGAGCACTGGCGGGAAAAACAGAATAAATAAAGATGGAAAAGGAAGCAGGGTAATAAGAGAGTTCAGGTGAAATAAAGAAGAAGCCACAGCAGACTCAGAATCCATCAGTCATGGCATAATATCCAGGTATATGTTGCTCACATTAACAGCTCTGTGATTCACACTTACCACCAAAGAAGAGTTGACTTCCAGTGGCGACAGGAAACGATGGGGCAGCATGAGCAACGCCTCCTTTGTCTTTATCCACAGAGATCGTCAGACGGCCGCGTCTGGAAATAAAATCCGCCGAGTGCCACTGACCATCGTTCAGAGCAGAACCTGGGATCACAGTTACGTAGATTTCAGACAGTGGCCACAACTTCCACCACCTGCTGTAATATATTAGAATTTATTTATGTCGCAACGTTCATACAAACCTGTAGCCCAAAATGCTTCACATACACTTGCCAGTTCATTAGGTACACGTTTTAATGTTCAGTTTATGTTGAATAGGTTTTAATTCAACTGTATGATCATTTTGGAGGATGCAGTTTGTGGTGAACTGGCCAAAATAATAGAAACATCTGTAGGTGGTACAGAACTACAAACCCCAGCCTCTGAAATGAAAACACAGTTGAATCAACATCTCTTAGTTATTTTAAACAAAGGCTGAATACCATAACCTTCATGAAGATGGGATTTAATACAGGACTGTGTATTAGGATGTTTTCACTAGTGTACTCGATGAAGTGGCAAGTTAGTAAGACTAAAACAACACTGAACAATACGGTAATTAAAATACAATATCAGGAAAAACCCCTAAGGCTTTGGTTTAGGCTAAACCATGTCAAGAAGTTAAGTTTGTAGGTTGTTAGACCGACCTGCACTGAGCTCCAGCAGCGCCCGGCCACCTTTATGAACCTGCAGCCGGAGTCTGGCGTCGCTCAGGTACACCCAGACCACGCCCCCTTGCTGAGGGAGGTCAAAGGTGAGCAGAAGCCCCGCCTTGTTCCACGTCCTGAACTGGAACCCCACAGACACGCCCACTGAAGAAGAGGACGCCGCCGTCGTCCCCGGCAGCTGCAGGAAGCTGTGAGGCCCCGGGAACGTCACGGCGACGGAGACTGGCTCAGCACAAGAAAAGGTCACATTGCCCTGAGAGGGAGAGAGAGAGAGGAGGTGGGACGAATGATTACTAGAGAGATAAAACAACATGAAACATGAATATTAATCGGTTGCAGAGGGCGTGTCGATGTGACCTCACGTCGCTGTGATCTCATCAGCAAGTCACCTTGAGAATAAAAAGGCACAAATGCAAACTGAAAACACCAATGTCACGCAGCTCAGAGCTCGGGAAGGAGCAGGAGGTGGTGGAGGAGGAGGAGGAGGAGGATATGCATATGTGCTGCGATGTAGACATTTCCGTTGCGGTCCATTGTTTTGAGTCGTGGTAACGACACTGGGTCTATTTCTAAGGCTGCAGCAGTAACATATTACAGTCCAGACTCTCTGCTGGGAACACCAGCCCTCTGTCTTTACAACGCTCCGGAAACACAGATGACAACTAAAAGCCCTTTGTGGAGCTGTAGAAGTGATATATGAAAGTCTATAGCGCAGAATGCATCGCCACCGCAAAATATAAAGACAAAAACAGAGCTATAAAAGTCCCCTATAAGAGCCCCAACACACCCTCGCATCCATACTGTACCTCCTTGAAGACAATGTTTGTTACCGTGGCTATAAGAAAAGTTAAAAGCGCTCTCTGCATTAAAATGGACTATAACTGTGTCAGTACTCGACAGAGCTCTTGTAAAACAGCCTCTGTTAGACCTTCAGCCATGCATGTGAGTCTCCAAACTCTTTTCAAACCAAGACTTTTTGCTTGTCTGCCCTCTGGTCTTCCACTGTAATGAGAAACCATTTATTAGAAGTGGTTGCAGTGGCTCTCCGCTGAGCTCGCGCCACTTATCGTCACAGTGGAAACTTCTTTCTTTTCTTGCGACAAAGGCGAGGAAGCCTCACTGACATTCTAACCATCGTCAAAGCTCCTTCATCCTCCCTTCACTCGCTGGCCTCATTAACAGCTCATTAGCTTCATTAACTTGCTAGCGGCGGCACCGCCAGCGTCAGGGTAATTTCCCAGCGGTGCTCTGAGCATGACAACATGTGTGAGCACGCCTGCATGTACAGATGGCCTCATACGTACATAATCTACAGACTGACCTGAAATATAATTTATGTAAGTGAAGGATTGGTTAGCGGCACTGGAGAAGCTGCAGCAGAATCAAGACCAGATAGAAGTTTGTGGAGGGGGAAGTTCAGGCTGTAGCTTTTATTTTATGAGTCTCAGTTCAAGTTATAGACGGTGTATTATCTTGAATTCCATCCGGTTCCTTTCTGTGTGGAGTTTGCATGTTCTCCCTGTGTCTGCGTGGGTTCTCTCTGGGTACTCCGGCTTCCTCCCACCGTCCAAAGACATGCTGGTTAGGTTCATTTCTTTCCGGTACATTTTCCGTCCGTCATTACGGTCTCTGCATAACACCGGCTCCTATCGTTTTATCATTCTACACACATTCACCGCATCTCGTCTGCTGTTCTATTACCGCTGCTCAAAATCTGGATGTCGATCAATTGCACCCGGGTGCATCCGCTCTTTTCAAAGTTTAGATTAGTTCAGCTGCTCACTTGGCCACGTTTGTTTTCTCCTTCCATCGCTAAAACTCACCGAACTTCTCTGGCAGCCTCACTGCTGCCAGTCTCCTATGTACACCGATCAGCCACAACATTAAAACCACTGACAGGAGAAGTGAGTAACATTGACCATCTTGTGAGAATTCAGTGTTCTGCTGGGAAACTTTTGGACCTGGCATTCATTGGTGTGGATGTTACTTAGACATGTAGCACCCACCTAGAACAGACCAGGCACCCCCACCCCATAGCAATGACACTCCCCCAGCAGGATGCAGCCTGACACAGGCATGAAACATGAAGAACAACACAAGGTGTTGACCTGGCCTCCAAATTCACTAGATCCCAAACTGATCAAGTATCTGTGGGTGAAAACACTCTCTTTGTTGTGGTCCATTTTTATGTAGTTTATGTGAGACACTTACCTTTAGTGTAACTTGCTGGTCGTTGTGTTTAGCTAGTTCTATCAGGTTGTGGTTGTTGTACAGCAGGTTCTCTAGGCAGCCATGAAAGCTCCTCTTGGATACGACAGGTTTGTGAGAGTCAAGGTTCTGGACTGGACCCACACTCAGCTGTACGAAAAACCCAAGATGACAGAAATAAAGTCAACACATACGCAAGGTCTGTGTATTTACAGCGTCTCCGTGTCTCTGCCAAAGCCTCACACCTGTTCAATGCCCCAGCGGCCGAACTCTGCAGGGATCTGAACTCTCTCAGTGTGTCTGTCCACGGTGAGGTTGAGGTGAGCGGCTTTCCTCTCCAGAGCGACGTGGTGCCAGTGCTGATCATCTAACAGGCTGCCGAGGGAGGCGAGGCGCCGCGGCTCGGAGTCCGAAGTCCAGCCTGGGTGACGGGACGAAAGGAAGGTCAGGTGAAACGGGGAAGTCAGAGGTTAGGAAGGGAGGAGGTGAAAACAAGAGGAAGGACGGGCAGGGAGGAGGAAGAAGGAAAGGCGAGGAGAGAAGACACGGAGGAGGAGAGCGAATGGATAGAGGGAGATTCACAAAGCAGAGAGTAAAAACCAATCACATGGGGAGAAATGGAAATTACAAAGACACAAACTCTTTTAATCAACATGTGAGCAAAGTTTAATTTGCACAGTTAAATCCTGACATTAAAAAAAAAAAAAAAAAACTTGGGAAACCGGATCTTCTTTATAATTTTTAGGTAAGTTTGTCTTTTTTGTGTCTTTATTCTGATCTGACAGCCTGTTTTGAGCCTGTTTTGTTTGTTTGCTGCCTGACCTGCTTCTTTCTCATAATCTGACCCGGTGTCGAGGGACCGCCAGCCCACAGACAGCCACAAACACACACCACCACCTCACACTGCATCTAAAATACTCCACCTTCCTCCGCATCCCACCGGGAGGAGCGCAGCGAGGTCACCCATCCTCATCTCATTAGAAGCTATACTGGATATATATCTGCATAAAAAAAAATAAAAAATGAAAAAGAAAAATGCAGCCAAACACGCGATTATGCCTAATTTGAAGAACCGCAGAAGAAACATAGTGAGACATCATTAATGATAGATGAGCACCAGCTGGTCCTAATAAGTGGATCCATCTTTATCCTCCCAGTGGGGTTGGAGGAGAAACTTTGTGTTGAGTGAAAGGAGAAGTGGAGAGAGACAGAGATATGGAGAGAGAGCAGAATACTGTCAGTCATTAAAAATGTATTAGATGTTGTTTAGGGAGAAGCAATTTCAACTTCAGAGAAACATTTTCAAAAAGACGGACAAACACGGCTTTGATATTCCGATGCATGAAAACAACGAAAAGTGAAAAGTTCGGATGCTCGCCGAACAATACAGGAGAAGCCCGTCCCGTCATTACCGTGATGATGACTTATTTGATTTAAAGTCTGGACGAACAGAAAGAGACGGTGAGATCGGATCGATACGAGGGGAAAGACAGCTTGATCTTCTTATCGGCATTGATTAATGGAACAATTATTGTGTTGTCGGAGGTGGATGAGATGACCTTACTGGATGAAAGTTTCATTTGATGGATGATTTGATTACTGCCTGAACGACAGGGGAAGAGACGGCAGGAATCAATACGAGAGATCGGGGGCTAAAACGCAGAAAATTGCTCAAATAATATTTATACCCCGACGCGTCTCTGTTCACGTCTTTGTAGATTTCTCACTTTTTGAGCTGTAAAAAAATGATTCCCAGACAGACACAGGAGGAAATGTTTTCAGTCTTGTAGAGGGATGCTGCTGTGCAACACTTCAAATTAGTTGCGTTTTAAAAAGCTGAAGAAAGAAATTAAATCCTGCACGCTTAAAGCGAATAAAGGCAAATAAAGGTCTTATTGAGTCGTCCCTCAAGCGTTCCGAACTAATTATTGTGCACTTCCCATTCATTCATTCATTCATTCATTCATTTTCTGTAACCGCTTGTCCTGTGAAGGATCGCGGGGGGGCTGGAGCCTATCCCAGCTGTCGTTGGGCGAGAGGCGGGGTACACCCTGGACAGGTCTCCAGTCTATCTCAGGGCTAACACAGAGAGACAGACAACCATTCACACTCACACCTACGGCCAATTTAGAATCACCGATGAACCTAACCAGCATGTCTTTGGACGATGGGAGGCCACACAGAAAGGAACCAGTCGACATGGATTCGAACACGGGACCTTCTTGCTGTGAGGCATCAGAGCTAACCGCCACACCACATACTGTATATTTATGTTGTATGATTTCGGCTCCAAAGTGTAAATTATCGATCACTTCCCCTCCAACTTTTTGGCAAGAGAGGTAAACACACAAGAAGACCGAGACAGATACACATGAGAGACCATGAAATGTTAATGTAATTCAGCGAGCTGTAGCAAAGACAGGAGAAAAGATCTTTGGGAGATCAATGGGAGCGTTCCCCAAACACCTTTTTTTTTTTTGGTTACTACTACCAGATTAGCATACAGAGAGCATGAAGCCAATAAAAGTAAGAGATGGCTATAGTAGCAATAGAAAGCCAGATTATTTCTTCATACTGGATTAATCATAAGTGTAATAACAACAGGAGATGCTGCCGCTTGAGAGAGCCAGATCAAACTAGGCGTCTGAAAATGATATTATACTGCAGATTCATAGCTCATTCCTCAACTCAAACAACAGTGCAGTCAAGAAATGCATCGTTGTGGATTAACAAATGTGCCATGTAATGAATTGTGACGTGTTTTATTTTTTCAAAATTGAACTGCAGAGCAGTCTGTGCATCCGTCCTAGTAAGTTTATTCAAAGTCTTTCTATACAAAACTGTGGGAAGAGACAGAAGAGATGTTTCTGTATGCCTCTGATTTTAGCAGAATCTCTTATTATAAACAAAGAAGATAGCAGCAAACAGTCAGAAACAAGTTTAAACTGTGACTGACTGCAGCAACTTTTCCTCATATTGGGCGTCTGTCTCGTCATTACCGCGCGTAACTCTGCTTTCTATCATTTCATCATTCCGCACAAGCCCTCAAGACAATATCACTTCACTGTATCTTTCTCTGCTTTTCTATTACGGCAGCTCAAAATCTGATCTGCTCTTATCAGAGAAGACCGGCTGCCGTAATTATGTCAGTAATCGACTCTCGTGCAGCACGCCGTCTGTCACAGAAGCTCGGTAATGAATCGCAAGTCGGGTCAGCGAGCTGAGAAAATTTTGCAGCAAGGTTTTTCTCCATCAAAAGTTTTGTTTTTTTCCTGTTGTGTCAGGTGAAGTGAGGTAAAATATTCACTTTTAAGTGTTCGCATACAAATCATTTGAAACTAAGGAGCTGATGAAAGTAAAACCAAAACATACAGGATTATACTGTGCATGTATGGATCATATAGGTATTACAGTAACTTGGCTAATGAGATCTACAACGACACAAAGTTTCTGTTCTTTCATAAGAATCACACCAATCAGCCACAACATTAAAACCACTGAGAAAAACGCTTTAGGAACAACTCAAAAAAACATGAAGAACATCACAAAGTGTTGACCTGGCCTCCAAATTCACTAGATCCCAAACTGATAAAGTATCTGTGGGATGATCCACAGAGACCCCCTCCCCTTAAAGGCCCCCCACTAACAACATCCTATTGCCAGACACCACAGAACACCCTCAGAAGGCCCGTGTCCATTCTCTGATGAGTCACAACTGTTTTGGAGGCAAAGGGAGACCTACACAATATTAGAAAGGTGGTCATAATATTATGCCTGATCGGTGTATTGTCTTTGTACCATCTCTGTATTAACTGTCTCAAACAGTCGCAGCTGTAATTAGTCTTAAATGAAGTAAATTACAGTTTAAATTGTAGAGAATGGAAAATTACTTCAGTTAACTCCGCTCGCTTTATATTTTCAAAACTCCTCACTTCAACAACTAAGATCTAAGTGAAACATAAAATTAACCGCAGTAAAGCAGCCTTTAAACCTCCATTTACATTTTATGTGCAGCGGCATTTTTATATACACAGCACATGTACACCAATATTTGCTGTGACATTTCCTAACGTGTTTAGCTGCTAACACGGCGCCGCAAAAACACGATTTCCCAGTAATTACATCCTGCAGTGCAGCGAAGTAGGTGAGAGTGATTAATGAGCCGCTTGCTACCTTCATATATCTGAGAGCGGCGTAACATGGCTTTATTAAAGCACTGAGGCTTTTCATGCAGCCGCTTATGTTGGAAATGGGGTAATTCATGTAATATGGACTTATACTAACCTGTCTAAACTCCCTTTGCATCTTTTTTCGCAAAAAAACTTTCAGATCTATGAAATTATGATGGCATCTCCTCTGCACTGGCTTCTTCAGGATCCCCCTATGTTTGCTATGATTTTTGCTTTATATCATCATCATGCAGATATGTCTCTTCCCTTAGTTATGCTGCTATAGGCCTAGGCTGCTGGGGGACGATGCACCAAACACATGTCCTCCTTCTTTCTTCTCTCTCCTCTCTCACATCCTCCACTTTCTTTTCTCTGGCACAGAGCTCTTGCCCTCTAATTTCCTATCTACTACTAGTCATGCAATTCTGTGTTACTATGTAGAATGTTTACTGCTGTGTGTGTCCTTGCTGTTCTCTTCTCTTCTCTCTTTGCTGTTCTCTCTTTCTTCTGTCTGTACCCGGCTGGCCTTAGGCAGATGGGTCCCTCCATATGAGCTGGGTTCTGCTCGAGGTTTCTTCCTGTTAAAAGGGAGTTTTTCCTTGCCACCGTTGCCTTCAGGCTTGCTCTGGGGGTTTCAGGCCGGGTTTTTGTAAAGCGTCTTGAGACGATTTGTATTGTTGTTGACGCTATATAAATAAAATTGAATTGAATTGAATTTTCAGTTTTCTAGCAGACACCAGAAGATTCTGTGCAAAAACTAAAAAAAAATCAACTTGTACCCCAACTTCACAAAAGCCCCAGCGTCAAAGCATAATGCCGTTACCTCCATGCTTCACCATAGAGCGAAGAAGATGCGACACGAAATGTGTTAAAGAGTCAACCATAGTCAGTTCAGGTGAAGCAAAACCTAAATGAGCTTGATTAGAGCCTCATACCTTATTATAAAAAGGGTGTGACTACTTATACATTTAGGTTTTTATCTTTAGTCACATGTCATCTAGGACGTAACTACCTTAATATGACACAGGCATTGATGTCCTCCTAAAATAGTGTGAAGGAAATGAAAGGAAACGGAGGTTGAGTGTGTTTTTGTTCCACTCTCATCCAGGCCAGTCCAGTCCAGCGATTCTCTGTGCAGTTATTCTGGTTAGTGATGCATCATAAGGTGAGAAGCATCTGGTCAGTCCTGGGTGTGTTGGTGTTAGCACAGCAGAGCGGACCATGCATGAACTCAGGGTCAGTGCACACGGCCGCCGACGTAAATTACACAATCTGTAAAAATAACCGTGCAGAAAAAGTGCAACAGAGGGAGAAATAACGCAAATAATGTGAGACAGAAAGGACAATAAACTGAAGAAAAAAAAAAACAAAGAGGCAAGGCACTGTTATTCCAAAAGACAGAGAGAGACATAACAATAAAGGAAGAAAATATGATTTGGGGAAATATCATAAGGGTCTGTGTGTCTGACTGGAGACAGAAACATGAAAAGAGTACAGCTACAAAAAAAGACAAATGGTTATTCCTCGTGACATAAAATAAAGGACAGCACAATCTGGGAGGACAAACTGAGACAAACAACAGTAATTACGAGAGAAAGGTAGAAAAACAGAAGCAAAGAGTCACGCAGCGAAGACATAGGGGTGCAGAGGGACGGAAAAGGAGAAGAAGAGTGTCGTCTGTTTGTTGTTTTCATTGTTGATTCAGTCTCTCGTCGATCATTTCAATGGATGACTTTAATTTCTTCTCACTGAGCTGCAACGTTTCTTTAAGATGACGGTTTTTCTTAAGATGGAAATGCCCTAATGTAAGATGACACGGAATCTGATTAAGGTGGAACAGTCTTTCACTTACGTTGCAGTCGATTATTTTCCTGACAGTGACACAGACCATCAGTTTTTCAGAGCTACCTGCCTCTTACAGCCATGCAGACATAGTTAAGAGGTCTGGATCCTTTTTAGAGGTGATACAGATCATTTGCCTGCTCTGAGCATGTGAGGGGACGTGGAGTAGATGTCACTACTTTCTCTAAGATGTTATTTTCTTAAAGGGCACCAAGTCGACGGCTGCTGTTTGCTGGTGTCAGGCTGTCAGGAGCTTCTTAGATAATTCAGCATGTGGAATCGTGTCGGAACAAGTGGCTCAGTGACATCTATCTGATTGGCTGTTCATCTTAAAGAACCAATGCATGAGAGGAGAAATTAAAAGTGACAAAAGTAAACAAATTACTAAGTTAAAAGGACACACAAGAATATGACATGACATGACATTACCATCGAGAATAAATAAACTGCAAACCAACTGATCAGCATGATTCAGGACAGCTTTGTACAATGGTTTGAAGCTATTCCTAGCTTCCCAGCCTAATAATAGCTCTTCCTAGCCTTCCAGCTAATAGTAGCCTTTCCTAGTTTCCCAACTAACAGTAGCTTGTCCTAGCGTCCTAGCCTTGCAGCTAATAGTAGCTCTTCCTGGCTTCCTAGCTTTCCAGTTAACAGTAGCTCTCATAGCTTGCTAGCCTTCCAGCTAACAGTAGCTCTTCCTAGCTTCCCAATTAACAGTAGCGCTTCCTGGCTTGCTAGCCTTCCAGCTAATAGTAGCTCTTCCTGGCTTCCTAGCTTACCAGTTAACAACATCTCTTCCTAGCTTCTGTTAACTGGGAAGCGAGGAAGGGCTACTGTTAACTGGGAAGCTAGTTAACAGTAGCCCTTCCTGGCTTGCTAGCCTTCCAGCTAACAGTAGCTCTTCCTGGCTTCCTAGCTTCCCAGTTAACAACATCTCTTCCTAGCTTTCTAGTTAACAGTAGCTCTTCCTAGCTTGCTAGCCTTCCAGCTAACGGTAGCCCTTCCTAGCTTCCCAGTTAACAGTAGCCCTTCCTGGCTTCTGTTAACTGGGAAGCTAGGAAGGGATACTGTTAACTGGGAAGCTAGTTAACAGTAGACCTTCCTGGCTTGCTAGCCTTCCAGCTAATAGTAGCTCTTCCTGGCTTCCTAGCTTCCCAGTTAACAGCTGCTCTTCCTAGCTTCCCAGTTAACAGCTGCTCTTCCTAGCTTCCCAGTTAACAGTAGCTCTTCCGAGCTTCCCAGTTAACAGTAGCACTTCCTGGCTTGCTAGCCCTCTGGCTAACAGTAGGTCTTCCTAGCTTCCCAGTTAACGGTAGTGCTTCCTGGCTTGCTAGCCTTCCAGCTAACAGTAGGTCTTCCCAGTTTCCTAGCCTCCCGTGTAATAGTAGCTCTTGCTAAATTCCTAGATTTCCATCTTTTCAGCTAACAGTAGCTCTTCCTAGCTTCCCAGCCTACCACCTAAAAGAAGCTCATCTGGCCTTGACTTTTGAATGACAAATACAGACTACTGCCACCTGCTGGTGTGGAGACGTATTTCCTTTTTGGTCCAGACAGTGAGGCTTTTATGTCGGTTTCGTGTGTCCGTACCTTTAGGTGGAATTATACAGTTACACTCTGTAGGGGCAGAACAGGGGGAAGTGGACGGCAGATGCATAAGAGGTAACAGAAGGGAGGGATGGATTTGTGAGAAAGATGTCACGGTAGTGGATAAAAGCAAAGGTGAAAACAAAGAGAAGGAGACGGGGGGCTTTTAGGAGATATGAAATTGGAAAGAGGGCAAAGAAATGGATGGATAAATGAATGGATGAATGGAGCCAGATGGGAATCCTGATGAGAGGTGTGCCATATGGTGATGATTCAACACGGCAGCCCGACAACCTCTGGTTTAACCCCATTTACACAATCACACACAATCGCACACACACCACCCTGTACAGACTGTAAGCCATGCATCAAGCCTCGAAGAGTCCGGCCCTAACACATGCTACAGTGAACGGGGACCATCCATCACGCCTGTAACTAGACGGAGAAGCAGCAGCAGAGTGGGAGACAAAACTTAAACCAATCAAAGGGGAGCGTGCGTGTCGGCCATCTCACCCACTGAAAAACAATCTAAAGTAATCTTTGAGGAGTCTATATTGTACTCGACCTCCTACAGATGTCCTTAACAATACAGCTATAAAGTGACTTGCAAGTATATACCAGAAAAATGTGTCTTCACTGAGCTCTACTGGGCCGGGAATACTGTATGTGGTACAAGAAGTACACTAAAGGAAACGTATTTTTTTATCTCGTTTTGACTTTATTAACTACAGCCCTATATAATAGCTGTTTAACTAATAACAATAGCTTTCTAGTCTTAAAATATACTTGTCAAACATCATGTTCCACGGAAACTAAGTCTAAAAAATGCTTTGTTATCCTTCGAAGTGCAAATGTTATTCCACTTATCAATAGTTATAATTGAAATATTTGGATATCTTGTCATGGTATGGAGTTTTGGACTTTCCCTGTTTTATTTTTGAAATGGTCCCTTTGTCTTTCAGTTGGTTGTACGTCCTGTCTCTGTCTTTGTCCCCTCCTCATCGTCATCGTTAAGATTTTGGATACAACTAACCTTGAGATTTCATCCAACAATAATTCTAATATTTCCACAGACGTCTGAGTTATACTCCAGTATGAATGTTTGTGGTGAGTTGTACCGTGCTTTAGCAGAAGCAGTAGAAGCTGTCCTCTCTCTAACTCCAGACTGAGGCCGAGCCCTTCCCGTCCCTCCGCGTGCAGCAGCGTCCCAGAGTTCCTCAGGGTTTTAAACTTCAAGGAGACAACCTCTCTGGACGTCCCACTCAGCGCGGGACTCGGCCTGTACACCAGACCGCTGTTGCTGCTGCCGTCGAAGCTCACCACATCAGAGGCTGAAACACAGATTAAAATAACAATGAAACATTAAAATACAAATTAACATCTTAACAACTGTATTACTCTAAACCAAATCAAAGATCTGTGTGTATGAGTTGGTGTTAATATTAAACATGATTGAGGTTTCAATGAACAGCCATCCTGGGGAATCCAATCACAAGTGATCAGCTTAAAGTACCGGTGTGAACACACCCAGGACACATTTGACTGATCCAATCTCTAAACACATTTGGAGGTGGTCTAGGTCACATCTGACTTCATTCTTTTGGTAGTGTGAACACACAACGAGTCCTGGGTCACATTAAAGACCACCTACTCAACAGGGGTGTTCTTGCGTCAGTGTAGTTTTGAAAAAAAACCCCACACACAATCACTACTGTAAATGATTACCAGAAAAGGTTGAGTTGCAGTGGAAGATGTGACAAACAATGTGGGGAGACCCTCTCAGCGAGGACTGCATCTGTATTCTGTTTATCTCTTTTCATCTAGAAATGTCACCGTCAGTGTCTACCGCTCGCTCTCTCGCTGGGGGTGATTCGGGCTGAGGTGGTGTAAAGGGCGTAGGTGGTGAAGAATGGACCACAAACACTGAATAGTTTAAAAAGAAGCAGCAGCTGAGCTCAGCATCAATTTCCGTTTCAGCTGTACAACTAATTTCTCTGACTGAACGTTTTTTAATGAACTTGGCGAGTCTCCCCCTCCCAATGCTCACATCCAATCAAACAACCACTTTGCTTGCAGTAATGCTCTTATTGCAGTGTAAGGGTGTCTTTCCTGCTGATTACACAGCAGCAGGCCGGGGCTCTGACATCCTGAGTCATGCTGTGTGCGGAGAGCTGAACACACTACTTCAGGTCAACATTACTACTCTACACTGAAGCTTATCAAGCAGCCCAGTTAACTAACAATAAACACTATCTCATTATTTTTGGCTCACAGCCTGCGTACAGAGATGGTATTGACTTAAATTGGTGACAGTGTTTATACCTTTGTGCTG
Organism: Chelon labrosus; assembly: GCF_963514085.1. Lineage (NCBI taxonomy): Eukaryota > Metazoa > Chordata > Actinopteri > Mugiliformes > Mugilidae > Chelon > Chelon labrosus. The sequence continues at coordinate 23,946,893 of NC_140342.1, read as the reverse complement.
GTGTGTTGCCAATAAAATGATGCTACGTTGGCGTTGAAGTCAACAAATGTGGATCAACTTTCACTGAAACCACTGCAGCACAGACATCTGGGTCGATGGTGCAAGTTTAAGGTGGTGAACCCCCTTTTTTTAACATTAGCTTCAGATTCCAAAGCACCACTGGAACAAGGATGGACAAGCTGATACAGAAGGCAAGCTCTGTGGTAGGGGCAGAGCTGGAGTCCCTGACATTGGCCCATCATGAACAATGTCCACCACCCTCTACACGACATTATAGTCAGGCAGAGAGGTTCGTTCAGTGTCAGGCTGCTGTCTCTGTCCTGCACCACGGACAGATTGAGGAGGTTGTTTGTCCCTCAGGACATACGACTCTACAACACCTCCCTGTGAGGAACAAACTGGACTGTGGTCATTGATGATACTACATATTTAACACAGCATTATCTATCTATCTATCTATCTATCTAAGTTTTAAAATACTTGCACTTTGGATTTTCTTAATTTGGCAGTTTCAGTCCTTCGGCTCAAGGATTATATTCATAATAAGTGCGATTTCTGTATCTTGCTCCTTTGGTAGGCTATAGAGGAAAGTAAAAACACAAACAACAGATGTTGATAAAATCCAAGACAAAGAAATCCCATTAGCAGATGAATATTTACTGTTTGATGAGTGTGGTTATGCAAATGATGAGTGTGTTTCATTGAAATCGGGACAGGAAACAAATGTCGAAACTAAATAGTACACGGCTTCGCGCTCTTTACTGACTGGCCACATTGTGAGAGCATAAAGAATGAGATGAAGAGAAGTCTTCTTTATGGGAATCAATAGGATCCCAGTCTTGTAAAAAATCAAAAGAACGCTGAGAGGATAAAACCAGTGCATGTTTTTTTTTTCTTGGCTGCAGAAAGCAGAGCAGACAGGTTGGATATTTGCTGTTCTCTGAAAGCCAAATCAATTCTCGGCCCATAAATGAGAAAACTTTGACAGTGGAGCCAGCGCTGAGCAGAAAAGCTGAATCAAACTAACAATATGTTTGTCGTATTTGTTCGGCTCAGCGTGACGATGCCACGGTTGACGCTGGCAATGTGTACAAACTGAGATATTTAAAAGGAATGTTTTTAACATAATACGCTTTGTGTGATAGAAAAACAGTGGGGGGAGTAAATCAACCATGAAATACTTCAAGAAAAGACCGAGTCAAGTCAGACTCACTGTAAGGACACCCGTAGGTCTCGAGTCGGAGTCCGATCCGCCCGCTGGGGTTCCAGCCCAGAGGAATGAAGCGGAGGAAGCGGGCGACGGCCGGCTGCTGCAGCTTGTACTGAACCACGCTGTCTGCATTAGTGTTACCTGGAAAAGACTGGAGACACACAAGTACACAATGACATGACTTGAAATATTACACGAGTAGCTGAATAACCACATATGAAGGTTAGGCGAAAGAAAGAACGTAAGTGTCTGATGGGTAACACCGTCAGATGTTCCTATTAAGTCCTGAAGAAGCTACTTGGATGAAACGTCTTCAAGAAAGTCCAGTTGCCTTTCTTTAATGTTTTTGGATGTACCGTGACCTGGATAAAAGGCAATACCATTCCAACTTCAGCCGAAAAACGTCTTTTCTGTGTCACATACGGCTCGAAAGACATCTATGCCAAACTGGAAAACCCTTCTTGGTTGAGATATGATCTGCCAGCAATTTACAACACAGTCTGAGCATCCGTCCCCAAAAAGAGTACCACTGATTGGAGAAGGAAAACAGGATCAAAACCTCCGGTCCTCCAATTACAGGTGAGTATCTGGTTGTTAACAGAACCCAGTAGTACGAGTTTGTAATGTTTCTATTTAAACCCCAACTCAACACCAGTCTGAAGAAGATACTTAAATGAAAAGCCTTCAAGAAACTCTACAAGTCCAGTTGCTCTAGTTTCAGTGTGTTTTTGGATATAATGTACCATGACCTGGATGACTGAGAAGCTCCGCAGACAAGAAACAAGATCAATATCAGTGACTGAGAGTCCCTGGTTTAAATGTGCGTCTAATTAATGCCGTTTCCAATATATTTTTGTTTAACTGTGACATTAGAGTTGTGCACTTTGCAGATCTATTCATCTGCTTCTCATTGATTAGATTCCTTTGGCAGAGCACCTTAATGTAAAGAGAGGCTATTAAAAGGGAATTTACTGCATGAGTGTAATAAAGCTATGCTAGCTTGTTTAATGGACACATCACACCCTCAGCGGCGACTGGAGAACAAGCATGCTGGAAATAAACAGATGTTCCTGATGAGCAGAGTAGGAGGGAAGAGCTGAGCTGGCACTTTAGCAGAAGTTTACGTCTTTTAAAGTTTTCCTTTGAGGGAATTATAATTATTTCCATAATAAAATCTTTCCACAGTATTTGGATCATGAGCAGGGAATAGATCGTCCGTCTCTCTCTCTCTGACTCCGGGCTGAATGCCTGGCGGATCGCTTTGCGTCTCTTATGTCTCCTCGTCCCGTCTCTTCCATCTGGCTATCCATCCTAATTACATGCCTCCCTTGAAGTTGACATGCAGGTTAACTGCCTCTCCCGCTGCTGAATAAAAGCTTAGATGCATAATTAACTTATTAATTCCCCTGTAATCATGGCAGGGTGAAGTCGGATCACCTCATATGATAAAAAAGAGACCTTGTGTTCGACTGAAAGAAACCTTGTGAACTCATTTTTCTGTTTAAATGAGTTTGTGGTGTGGGTGTTTTCTTTTCCTTTTTTTAGTTTTACAGGCAGGGCTATTTTAGCTATTTTTGAAAATGACTGCTTCCTTATAATTAAACACAGGAACCAGTTCTTCAGTACACTCAAAAATAAAATAAAATTGGGTGCTTATAACATTTACAAAAGTGGAATTTCAAATTTCACTTAAATAATTTTAAGTTTTCATGGTGAGCGTGATTGAATCATGAAGGATTTGCTTCATAATAAACCATTTAACAATTCTTAATTTCAGTCATGTAGATCTAACATGATACAATCAAGCAAGACTGGCATACATTGATCAGGCATAACATTATGACCACCTTCCTAATATCGTGTAGATCTCCCTTGTGTCTCCAAAACAGTTGTGACTCATCAGAGAATGGACATGGGCCTTCTGAGGGTGTCCTGTGGTGTCTGGTAACAAAATATTGTTAGTGGGGGGGCTTTAAGGGGAGGGGCCTCTGTGGATCATCCCACAGATACTTGATCAGTTTGGGATCTAGTGCAGTGGTTCTCAAACTTTTTACACTTGGTACCACCTGAGAAAATACTTGGCTCTCCAAGTACCACCTAATGACCAACATTAAAGTACAGTAGCGGAGTAGGCCAAAGTTTTCATGAAAAACATTTTAAAAGTTTTATTTAACAAGTTTATTTAATATTGTTGGCCACGGTAACAATCATACACAGATGGAACACTGTGTTTAAAATTGGAAAATCATAAACTTTACTTAAATAAAAAAATCAATTAAAATGCACTGCGTTTTTTGCTAACAGTAGCAGATGTTGTGGTGCTGGTACTGGCATCACTGTTCGCGCTTGTGCTCGGCTCACACACGTCCTCCTCTTCGGTTGTTGTTATCTCCTGTTGCACGTCTGTCTTTGATTTAAGCCACGACAATAGTTTTGTCGTACGCTTCATTTTTAAAGTCCTTGTTATTACGGTAACTAAACCATCTTCCCATCACAGCCCAGCTACAAACGGCGCCTGTAACGGCGGGAATATTACATATATCGGCTAACGTTACCCAGAAACACTTGCGGATTTTTAAAATTATTAACTTATTTATTGTCTTAATTTCCTTCCATTTTTTGTCATCGGTTGATAGTTTTTTTTTTCATACATTCTCATATATTAAATCGTGTTTCACCTTTTAAATGTATTTTATTTTATTTTAGTATAAGTATTATTTTGCGTACCACTAGAGGGAGCCCGCGTACCACTAGTGGTACGCGTACCACAGTTTGAGAAAGGCTGATCTAGTGAATTTGGAGGCCAGGTCAACACCTTGTCCTGTTCTTCATGTTCTTCATGTTTTTTTTAGTTGTTCCTAAAGCGGTTTTGTGTGTGTGTCTGTGTCAGGCTGCATCCTGCTGGGGATGGCTGCTGCCATCAAGGAGTGTCATTGCTATGGGGTGGGGGTGCCTGGTCTGGTCTAGGTGGATGCTACATGTCTAAGTAACATACACATGAATGAATGCCAGGTCCAAAAGTCACAAGATGGTCAGTGTTACTTACTCCTACAGTCAGCGGTTATAATGTTATGCCTGATCGGTATATAACCGTGCAATATTGAGCTTTTGTAGTGGTGATGCTGCTTGGTCTTATGACCTGAGCTACCCTCAGGAGCTTAGTTTCACCTTTGAGGTTCTACAGAAGATGGAAGGAAACAAACTATCCAACAAAGTACAAGTTCCTAAAACACACACACACACACACACACTTCAACCCACAGCATCCGTTGGACCGATCCAATTTACTGGAGTAATTGTCCTGCTGTAAAATTAGTTGGACCCAAATGTAGTAAATTAGTTGGGCCAACAATATTAATTGAAATAGGGACCAACTTTAGTAATTGAATTGAATCAACTTTGATGAATTCGTTGACCCAACCTAAGCACATTAAGCTGGACAAACAGTATTGCTTTAGGTTCAAATAGTGCATCCTTTACATACTTTTTTATCTTTATTCAACAAGTTATTTTTTGAGCGTGTGACATTTCTCACATTTGTACTTTTGGCACAACTGACAGTAACCTTCTGGAGGCAGATACTTGTTTAGCCCAAGGACAAATCAACCAGAGAAATGTAGTTTGTACAAAAGCACCACTTCACACATGCATGGTTTAACACAGGACAGCAAGCTCTTCGGATCAGGACTCAGCAGTCCACTCACGCCTCAAGGACAAGGGACACTCTTTTGAGGACAACAACGTCAAATTGGAAAAACCCCTCTCTTAACAAGGGAGTTGGCCTGAGGCAGAAATGATCACTTACCACTGACAATGCAGTCGCAGCATCTCTTACAAACACTAATTGTGAGAAAGAAGATACCACCCAGGTTAATCTGGGCAACATCCTCCAATTATTCGGTGGTTAGCTGAACCTAGTCATGTGAGTTTCAGTGGCCGGTTGCATCACATGGATGTACAGCTGGTTATAAGAGTAGTAAAATCTGTTTTAAGACCTATGTAGAGCTAATACATAGTGTTACCACGTCCAAGGCTAGATTTTACGGCCTAGTTGGGGGTAGGTGTAAAGTGAAAAGCCTTGACCAGTTTTCAAGGCATGTCTAATGTACAGACTTTGAAAGAGTAAAGAGAGACCTCATCAATCTTCTGGACAGATGCAGTATATGGAGATGTCATTTCATCAAACTTCAGGTGGTGTGTGACTGAGACTGACACTAACATCATAGGGATGATGACAGTTCACATATTCACTGAAGAGTTCAATCATTTTTCCTGTTTTCATTTCTTCAGCTCAACAGTCATTTTTAATCTATTTCTTGGCTCAAGTATAAGTTAGGGTAATGAAAGGAACCCTAGCTACGTGACAGCCATGCAGCAACTGTCTCTGGGGTACAATGCCTTGCAGTGGATATGAATCCATATTAAATCACAAGGCAGCTGGACGTAACTAAGCAGGACGTAGGGATTACACCCAACTTCTTAAGTCCACGTGTTGTTACATCTCCAACAAATGGTCCAAATAAAACCTAAGCTCCACGCCAGTCATTTCAAACTGAAGAAGCCACTTGGACGATTGGTGAAACGTCTGTGGATTGGCAATAGGCAACTGGATAGCCCTACAACCAATCAGAGCAGTTTTTTGTGAACAAATTCATCTCCAAGTTGCTTAGACAACGTGTATGACTACATCGCTGTTACTCTTCTTACTGCATAAAGCCCCACCCAAATGATTTGATTGGCCCGGCAGATCTTTGCTGGAGCATAATCGGCTCCCAAAGAAGGGACTCCACACCAACTTTCCCCGTACAATAATTGGAGGGAAAGGTTCGGGCTGGCTTCCAGGAAATCCCCATGCCTCTAAAAATGTTTAACTTATCTTTTCAGTTCCTACACTTGTGGCTGGTTTCGATAATTCTGCTGATTAATCTCTGAGCAGCAATTTTTAGATGATAAATTGTGCAAAAAGGCACCTAAAACCAAGACAACCTCTGGTTTTGTTTGCCCAACAGTCCAAAGGTATTCCGTTTACTTTCATGCATAAAAAACATCAAATGTGCCGGGTGTTCAAAGAAATGCATGTTGTTTGAAGACATATTACAAACACCAGTCTTCCAGATCAAAATTTAAGCACAAAGAGGTACTGTGGTCTTTAAGCTGTCAGTAGATGTCTGTGTCATCACATTAGTCAACATAAACATGGGTCCACTCAGCTTTTCAAATACACAGCCAATGTATTGTATTGTATTATACAGTATATTCTGAAAGTCCAGTTGTGAGAGTGTATCGTCTCCTCAAAGCTCAGAAGCAGCCAGTAGGAAATCTGACTCAAGAAAAGAAGGATGGCAACACAGAGAGGATTGTCAATGGAATATGTCACAGGGACACAATATAGAGGAAAGAAAATCACAAGCTGCAAAAAAAGAGAAAGCAAGAGATAAAATTAGAAATAATTGGAGGAATGGGGAAAAGTGAAAAGAGCACAACTCGCTTCTTCGTCTTCGGCCCTCCAGGCGAGAGAAAACAAACAGATGAAGAGGAAAAAGACAATAAAGGAAAGATGGACTGCAGTATTTCCTACAGGCTTCTGAGGAAATAGAGAGAGAAGAAAAAGACATCCTCGGAGAAAAGGAAGGAAACGGCATATTTCCTCCCCTGGTCTTTCTGCCCAATGTGCTGAGAGCAGAAGCCCAGTAGGAAATGCGCTGGGATTGATCCAGCAGCTCTGCCGTCAACTTTCTCCGACAGCCTCTCTAAGCCCGGCTGACTCATTCACACAAACTCAGAAGCACTTTGAAATGTGGCCGGGATTTTATGTAGAGCGTCAGATCAACATGTTTTTAAGCTGTGACGAGCCGCTCTCTGCTCTCTTTCACAGACGAACCCTCGGTGCTGAGATTAGCTGGATTCCCTCCACATGAGGAAATTGCCCGCACTTGACTTCTAATCAAAAGCTCAGCGGCACGGCAACAAACGTGACTTCAACTCTGGATAAATGTCTACGCTCAAAGTGGGTGATTTGATTTGGCGTTGCAGGTGAGAATCATATTTTAACGTCGCTGCGTCGACAGGATTCATCACAGTCTTTGCTTTCTACACAAAACCCTCTTAGCATTCCAGCGACTGTACACTGAACTGGAACCACAACTAGAACAAAGACAAGTCCAACACTTGTGCAATGAGAAAACACTGAGGGGAGGTGTTGTATCGACGAGGAGGTGGGAGGTGATGCCTCACTCCGTCTGGGGTCCCTTCGACTCAATTCACTAATCGGCCCCACAGAGACGGGGCAAAACCTCAAACACATAAGGAAATGTTTTCTAAATCGAAAGAAAATAACCCCTCGGGGTACGTTTTTACTCACTTCACTGATATTAACTGGTACAGAGTGTGGCTTGTTCCTTCAAAATCTAGCATCTCACACAAAGTTGGAAAAAATTCATTTTTACCGCAATGTATGCTTGCTCGTGGGAAATGCACCTTCTCTAAAACAGAGCAAGAAAGTTTAACAGTCTGGGTGAAACGTCACAGGTAATAGTTACAGAGGAGGAAAATGTCTTCACCTGCTTTACCTCTTCGAAGCCGTGCACTTTCGATTGCTGTAATTATGCCACGGTTTGCGCTATCCGGAAATATTCTGACGGCTTCGGAAAGCTGAGACGTTGCGCTTTCCAGTCAATGTGGTGTCATTATGGTCATTACACTTGCACCACTCCCACAAGGTTATTGCGCTCTTATACCGTGAAGCAAATTGCAAATAACTGCCAGATGTAGAAAGTTTCAGGTATTCTGGAAAAATGGGCAAAAGCACTTACTCATAGGAATTTTCTGACCTTTTTATAGTTGAAATAAGCAAAAAACAAAAAAAAGTGTAAGCGGGCTTTTTGGGGCTTAGGGGTTAAAGGGGAATTGCCGTTTTTTACAACCTGGACCTTATTTCTGGCATAAAATACGATTGTTTACTCACCCATATAACTTTGGAGACCCCGGATGATGATAACAGGTAACTCCAGACTCAACGGGGAATAGCACTAGCGTATCATAACAAAATATTGGTGAAATGACCGAGTTTCGCGGCAGATAATGTGTTATTTAGAGGCTGCGTTTCGGTGCCCCATTCACTCCCACTATATGGATATACGCAGATCTAAATATCTCCTGAATGACTCCAAATGACACCAAAGTTATGTGGGTGAATAAAAGATCGCATTTTATGCCAGAAATAAGGTCCAGGTTGTAAAAAATGGTAATTCCCCTTTAAATGGTCAGTCTCATTGTTTTATTAGTAATATTTCACATTCATAAAGCCAAATATTTGTAGCCAGAACCTTCACTCGAATAGTTCCTTATTGAATTTGATCTGTCATACAAGACAAAGTATGAGAGTCCCGAGTCTAAGCAGCTTCATAAGCTAGGATGTTAGCATGGTGGTAGACAATTCTTACACAGCCGATTATATGGACGAGGTTTCGCAAATGAGCAATGAGCACAAGACTGGAAAGGCTATAAGCTAGTAATTCCCTACTGATCTCCTTTGTTCTAGCACATCAGAATAGAACAGATATAGCATAGTTACGTAGTTAATGCGTAGTTGCACAAACACAAAGCTTAAGAACACGTAAACAATGCCTAAGCACAGCTGCCTCACAAGCCATATGTTGTGGCACGTCCCACAACGTGTGGTTAACTGTACCGAGACTAGCAAATGAGACGTATGAAAAAGTACCAGCTGTCTTTACGTCAGCCACCTGCTCTGCTCCAGGCATCAGGGCGACACAGGAAATTCAAGCCGTGCCGCTACCGTTTATAACGCTTCGCATTTAGTCCTTCTCTTTTTCCCCGGTTCCTGTTTGCTCCTCTTGAAAGATGAAAAAGGCAGAGATAGAGAAAAATAATAGAGTAGCAAACAAAAAAAGACTGCCTCTCTGCTTGTGATTTGCCGCTAAATGTTTTGTCAGCAGGTCTGCAGAGTCAGCAGCGCTCCAACACTGGCTCATACATCATCAGCGGAAAGACAGAACTCATGATGACTGAGTTTATCTGTATAGGATAGAGTGATCCCTGAGAGTCAATACAAGCACTAAGAGGAAAAGGCTAGCTGTATATATATGAATTGGCCCTGTTCAGACCCGGTGCCCCTGAATGATCCGATCACAAGTGACCGGCTTTAGCTCCACACCCAAGATGCGCTGAGGATATTGAGGGTCAGTGCTCGGATGGTTTTGTCACTGTGAACTCACCCCTATGCTGTCCTCCTGTCTGAGCTGCTTCCAGTTGTGTCCCGTGTCGCTGAACATCAGCAGGTAGGACGTCAGCCAATCAGAGCTGCCGTAGCGACCCTGCGTAGCGACCGCTGTGATCTTGGTCCGTTCGCCCAAGTCCACCTCCAACCACTGATACCTGTCTGAGACGAGAGGGGACCAACCTCCGGCTCCTGGAGAGGAACAAAAAAAACAAAAAAACAAAACAAACACAGCATATGTAAGTGATTTATTAGATTTCCATTTAGATGGGATGGGATGAGATGAAATAAGTTCTGGTAGGAACTAAAAAAAAAACAAAAAACTAAATTGCATTGCATGACCTTTCATTCTGAACTTAAATCCCATATTTTCTGTTATGAAACCAGGATGATGAAAATTGATTGAACTACAGCAAACATCTTTAAATCCATTAGAAGCAATAGTGAGATATCAACCATACTTTCAGAACTTTCCTGAGAAATAATAGAACAAAATTAAATAAAAAGCGCCGTGACGAGCGATGGAATCAGGCATCCAACAAACCTAAAAATTTTCCTGAGGACGTTTCACCACTCATCGCACCTAAATCTGAAGGACAAGGGACACTCTTCTGAAGAAAACTGCCAATTAGCCAGAGAAGATGGTACAGGAAGCCATCAATAACTGGAAAACAGAAGGTTTCACCCCCATTCACACCTTGAGTCTGTAGTTTCTGGCCATTAATGGGTTCTTAGAGTACCACTAATACTGAAAAAGAAGATACCACCCATGTCTGACTGCAAGTGAGCATTGGCTTATAGTCGCTTGTCACTTCTACGCCATAACCTGATGTGCACCTCCCCAGACATGGACCACAACTGCTGTGATCAGTCGGAAATGCATCTTCCTGTTCACGTGGCCGGACAAGAACAAACAAACTATCCTTTTCACAGTATCCAACACACCATCTACGCAGATCTCTTCTTTATGTTCTGTGGTGCAGTAGTATCAGTCAAAGTAAGTGTTGATCTACATTTAATAGCTCCAAATCTGTCATACTAAAACAAACGCTCCAACGCACCTACAGTGTAGACTCCACGTTGACCAGTTGCAAGAATATGAACCAAGCTTTAAACTGTCTCTTGTCATGTTTCAGATGGTCACGACCCACAGATGTTTCTAATAAAAACCCAAAGCCCCCCACCAGTCATTTAGAAAAGATGAAGACACTCGAATGAGTTGTGGTCCCAGCAAGTCCACCTTGTTTTTAACTTTGTTTGAGATATACCATGACATAGATACCTGAGAAAACAGTCCTAAATGTGTTATAACAATTGGTCTTTTATATCTGTATCATGACTTAATCACAACAAGTCAATGTAGTGTAGATAGTGATAAAGTATAAATGGTGTCAAAATTGCCTCAATATATTCAAATAATTACAAAAGCATCACTACAACTATACAAGACAGACTAAATCTTATCACTTGCTGCTGCTGTGGTTAATATATTTCATGTGAAATTGCTTCATTAAAAATAAAACAAGGCGGGCATAATTTACAAATCAATAAGCAATGCAGTGCCAAGCATTGATTGGTTGAACCCTTACACTTTGCTTCCTTTCTCATACTAAATGTCATCGATAAAGGAGCTGTGTTGTTATCTATTGACTGGCTGTGCTCTGGGTCAACAGGTCAGGAGGGTTTCTTTTTTTTCCAGAAAACATTAAAAAAAAAAAGAGATCGATGAGAGTATTCTGCTGAATTATTGATCACCTGAAAGAAAAGCAGTCATAAAAAGGTCACGATTTCACTAGGGTGGCAGCCATTTGTGGTTCACATTAGCGTCAACAAGGGGCTCTAAGGAAAAGGTTTAATAACACTGTCATATAGACACTTACTGAGCTGCTGCACAATAAAGACACTTAAACCTTTAGTTAAGTGTCTTAAACTTTGTGTGGTCTTGTTTTTGTCAAGTTCTGGGGACAAATATTTCATGGATGGATTCTGTTGTGAGGACATCTGGTTGTTGCAGGGGCGTTTTGACTGGTTTTTGAGACTTAAAACTTGTCAAGAATTGTTTTTTAGCGAGAGTTAGGGCTACAGCATGCATTATGTCAACTTAAGGTCCTCACAAAAATAGAAACACAAGTTTGTGCACTTGCTTATGTCACTTGGGGACACACATTAGACTCAAGACCAGTCAGTTGGAAAACCACGGATCTGTGAGTCACTGGTTAATCGTAGGGTTAAGGTGTATTCACGCTAGCAGTGACAGAGCAACAAACTACGACACCTTTTCAACGGAAGCCAATGACGGCTACTTTTACAACGACCAAGGCAAAATCATCGTCTTAGGACACATTGCATATCTGCACAAACCCTTATGGCACAATACAATCCAATACATTCATCGTCGCTTGCACTGCATGGAGTCAGTCCAGCACTCCAACTCATTTTTATACCTCTTCTTTAGTCAATGTAAGTTCTAAGGCTAACTACTTAGCTTGCTATAATTTTGCAGCAGCATGTCTGGGGAGATTTAAGACTAGCCGCCCGTCAATCCATCATTGTACTGTACGTCAAACAAGTGTCAAATGCCATAGTGTGGACAGACTAACATTTAAAACAACCCATCTGTACTACCTTCACAATCCTCTGGTCAAGGTACTGAGCATCCTCGGCTGACGGGATGTCTGACACTTGTTATGTTGGACGAGACGTGTGTCATAAAATATGAATTTGAATTTGAAATATGATTTATTTTGTCGCTCCTCTGATGTGGCGACGCATCAATCACTCATATGCATTTGCTTCACCAGTTCCTATGTTGGATATACAGACAATGCCGGTTCAAACACCCCAACACTAGATAACTGCGACTTGCCGATGATGTCGCTGGCATCGCCGGCCAAGTTGTAGCTTTTGTCACATGTGGTATGAACCATTTGGGTAAGCTTAAGGTTAGGGAGGTAGCTGGTAGTGTTGGTAAGTGTTATGATTAAATGAATGTAGGTCTATGTGAAGTCTGTGTGAGTAAGTGTGTGTGTGTGTCCTGGAAAATGTGTTGTCAAGCCAAAGCGACAAACACCAGATGGACGGATTGTGAAGGAGGAGGTTGCCGACCCAGAGTCCCACTGAGCACACACACAAACATGCAAACACACAAACACACAAACACGCAAACATGCAAACATGCGTTTGTGTTTTCTGTATCAGGAAGCCACAGAAAACACAAACATACTCAAAGCCATCTCCATTTTTTCCTTCAACTGCTCAGAGCCAATCTCCTGTCAACCTGCTGCTTTGCAATCAAGCTACAAGACTTAAGACGACATACTATTGTTTCAAAGTGATTTTCCCAATAAACAAAATATACTGTATGAAGGAGGAAAACTTCCTCTGCTATTTCTGTGTGAAGCTTATTTCCTCTGAAATCCACAAAGGATTACTCTACAGTTTTCTTTCCAGACGGTCACTTTGTAAGATTAGACGGTCCTGTGTCTTTAAATACCTGCTGCCAGACTGTAGATTGAACTCCAGCCAATCACAGCTTGCAGTGACCTGCTCCGTGTATAAAGATACTCAAACAGGAAGGGGCAGGGTTACCAGAATAAAAAAAAATAATAATTTCATCCTAGGAATTTCTGCTGAAGTATCCTCAGCCAATAACTGGTAAAATGTTAAATTTAGTCATTTAACTGATTGTGTCATTTACAAATCGCAAAGAAGTGCAATAACACAACCTACTGAAAGATTTACCTCATAATCTAAATGTGTGGATTACTATTAACAGAACAGCATATCCAAACTGATCTTCACATCTTGATCAACTCATTCCACGGCTGGTTAAATACGCTGCATCAGCTGGAAAGTTGGACGACCGTTGGCTTGGCGTGTTATAGCCTTGAGTTGCACTTTCTGAAAAGTTTCATGAATTCACTACTGTATGAAACCTGTCCAGAATCTTCATATGTGTTGAATTAAGACTCACAGAGACCCCAAAACAGTTGTGACTCATCGGAGAATGGACATGGGCCTTCAGAGGGTGTCCTGTGGTGTCTAGCAACAGAATGTTGTTAGTGGGGGGGCTTTGGGTCCTATGGGATGGTCTAGGTGGGTGCTACATGTCTAAGTAACAACAACAACCAATGAATGCCAGGTCCAAAAGTTTCCCAGCAGAACACTGAATTGTCAGAATGTTTTTTACTTCTCCTGTCAGTGTGTTGTGTAAGCATAAAAGAGAAACGACTGATATTACTTTCTTTTACCAAACAAAAAAATGACAGTGAACAGTGTGCGGTGAAAACTAATCAGTGCTGGTCTGGTGGCGGGTCGAGGCTGATCTTTAAAGAGCGAAAGGCCAAAGCTAATATGCGCTCGACTAACAGACGTGTCCAGTGACAGCAGAAAAGAAAAAGAGCAGCGACTCTGACCTTTACTCGTGACGATTAGACTGTGGAGGAAAGAAGAAAGAGATTAAGGGAAAACAACTCGGAGACTAAGAGGCGTTACAAAGATTTAGTGTGTCTGCCCTGTCAGGGGGAGCTGTGGCTAATATAATGGAGGTGAACTGATGGTGGATGGTCTGAACACTCTGTGTCACGGCTGTCAGTTTAAATCAGCGTGATCTCTCTCTGCTTTATTTCTCCTCCAGTGTCTGTCAAGGTACCAGATCCAAGAATAAAATAAAGGTTAATGGAGGTCAGAAATGCCACATTTTGAGGCCAAACGGAATGAAATGATCAGCGCAGCCTAACGAATCAGACCACCTATACAGTGTTTAATCATATCTGATGAGCTGTGTTTAGTCAAATTTGTTCAGAAGAGTTTAAAAAGCTGTGAATACTTTTTATCTTGATGAATTTCTAGGATGGACAGAAGCATGAAGGTAGTAAAAACAACCAGCTGTTTAAACGAAAAATGTTTGAAGAGATGAACGAAGCTGAAAACGACGTCGGCAGCAACTTTGAGAACTTCGGCGAGTGAGTCCAGTCCTGTCAAAACATTATTTAGCGACATTTAATTTGCCATCCACGATCAGATTGATTTTAATCAGGCAGCAGAAATGTCGTCCATGTGAATGGGGCCGCCGACAGTCCAGCTCTCATTTGCAGGAACGCCCTGAACACACTGACACCTTCACACATCGACACGTTAACACGGTTTGACCCGTTGGCTCCACTGGAGCCGCTTAACAAGATCTTAAATGACGGGAATGCGGGAGAGACAAGTGCTGCCTTTTCAATTTCCCACCAATCTAAAGTCTTAGTCCTTTATAAATAACTCCTGTCTTGCATTACCTTCCACTACTGAACTGTACAGTACATCAGCAACATAACTGTAATATATCTTTAACTCTATCACAAAACTAAATACAGGTGGAAATCCATAAATTCATATATTGGTTCACAGAGTAATACCATAGACTGTATATAAATATGGAGGCAGAACAGCTCCTCAAAAGTGAAGCCAAAAGCAAGTAGAGCTCCCCCTGGTGACTGGCTGCAGTATAGGTCATAAGCTCCGCCCCCTCCATGTTAGTGGATGGGACTTGGGCCAAACTAAAACACCAAAATACACGTCAAAAAATTTCATTTCAAGGATGGTTTCAGTCATTTTAGGTAGTTAATATAATGTTGATGAATGTTCAAGCGTCACTTATTTGGATAAGTTTTAATTAGTTATTTGACGCTATAGACACAGGATGTGACATACCAGTTGCCATGCCAACTGCTCCATAAAGTGGCACCGTGTGACCTTGGAAGTTGTAAAAAAAAAACAAAAAAAAAAACAAGTACAGTGTATAATCCAACATTTCCTTGCAACTGTTGGAGGTAGAGCAGAGTGTAGTGTTAATTAAACGAAAAGGTGATTGAGTCTGGTTGGGTTATCGTGTAGTTCTACTCTCGGACCGTACTGAGACTCTGGCTCCAAACTTGTAAGATGGCACCGCCCTTATCCCCGGTAAAATAGCGTCACTTTGGCCAATGCAAGGAAGTGGCGACATGTTGTCCATATTTATATACAGGCTATGATTAATACAAAACATGGCTGGCTACTGTCCTGAGGATACAAGCAACACCTTTTTAAGCAAAACACCTTTATGCATGGCAAAGTAAAATCGATGCGCATCCACAGCGGCAGAACAGGTAGACAACAACACCCTTTCAGAATTGGCTGAGTGTTAATGTGGTGTTTGGTGAGGTTAATTCTGTAATAGTATGGGGTGAAGACAAGTCAGCAGATGTTTCATCAATAGTGGACTGATATTTTATCAGACAGCTACAGACAGAGAGGCTGAATGAAAGAGAAAGGGATGAAAACGCCAGAGAGAAAAACACTGAGAGACAGACTATTAGAAAAGCAGCCAGGGAGCAGGACAGAGAGACGGGCAGCTGAAAGGAGTAGAAAGTCAACTGGAAAGACATGTAACAGACAGACTGATTCGAGTGCCAGGCCCAGCATGAGCGCTGGACATTTGCATGAGAATACAAAGTCTGGAGGGTAATTTCAGCCGCCTGATAACATGTCAGTCGGACAGAAAGTCCAACAGGAAGCTAATGGGCTCGATGCGGCACCGGCATCAGCAGCAGACTGGAGGAGAGATTCTCCAAAAAGAGACTCTGCAAAAAGGGCCACGTAAAGAAAGTAAAAATGACACTGCCAAAGAAAATCACAATATTTTTATTTTGCCATGCCAGCTAACCCTAGTTTATGCGAAGATCAGCATCACATGTGTGTATTTGGGGGGTTCAATGTTTCCCAGCTTCCCCCCACCACACAAAATTGTTGCCAGGGACAGCTGAACTGGGTTCGCTCCGTTGGGAACTGATTATGCTTCGGCAAACATCTTCTGTGTCACAAGTGTAGCAAGGAAACTGAGGACCCAAGTGGACGACAGACAGTCCAGAGAGACGGGAAGAGCAACCCAAAGACAATTTAATGAAGACTTACAAAAATAGGAAACAAAAGCCTCTGTGGAGGTTAGCAGGTTAAATCCAAAAACACAAAAAACACAAGTTCAACAAAAAGTGAAACAAATACAAAAGGGAAACAGAAAACGAAAACCAAGCTACATGGAATCAGGGAAAACAGGCAAGAACAACTGGACAAGAAGTGTTGACAAAGGACTGGAATAAAGGCAGGGCTATAACAAGCACCCATCAGTCATAACATTATGACCACCTTCCTAATATTGTGTAGGTCTCCCTTGTGCCTCCAAAACAGTTGTGAGTCATCAGGGAATGGACATGGGCCTTCTGAGGGTGTCCTGTGGTGTCGGGTAACAGGATGTTGTTAATGGGGGGCCTTTGAGGGGAGGGGCCTCTGTGGATCATCCCACAGATACTTGATCAGTTTGGGATCTAGTGAATTTGGAGGCCAGGTCAACACCTTGTGCTGTTCTTCATGTTTGTTTTTTTGTTTGTTTTTTTGAGTTGTTCCTAAACTGTTCTTGAGTGTTTGCTTGTGTCATTGCTATGAGGTGGGGGTGCCTGGTCTGGTCTAGGTGGGTGCTACATGTCTAAGTAACATCCACACCAATGAATGCCAGGTCCAAAACGTTTCCCAGCAGAACATGGAATTGTCACAAGATGCTCAATGTTATTCACTTCTCCTGTCAGTGGTTTTAATGTTGTGGCTGATCGATGTACACAAGGAGAAACCGAAGCAAGACATGAAGGTTAGAAACTTTGAAATTAAAACAGTGAAAGCAAGGAAAACCAAACAGGATTTCAGAAAACGTTCAAAACTCGATCTCATGACGAATCAGAAAAAGGTTCTGAAGTCAACACCATTGGGATCATTGGGTTTGGCTTGATGCGTTGATGGACAGAAGAGTGAAGCAACGAGTTGAATTTGTCTGCAGCTACATGGCTCTGATTGGTTGTCGGCCTATCCAATAGAGATTCTTTCCAGTGTATTGGTTAAAACGCGCCCTATAAAGAAATCCACATGGTGTGTTTCAAGACTTGAGTGTGGCTTGACTATTTTGACTTAATCTTACAAACAGAAAAAAAGTCCAGCCTCCAGTGGAAAAGTTAAATCTCACTCTCTGGGCTAAAATGACTACCGTGGCACATTAATTCCTTTCAAGTCCTTTTCAGCACAACTGCAGTGGCGTCGCTGATAACTGTCAACAGAAAAAAGGAAATGTTCAAACATGAAGGCTGCTGTTAACATTTGGCAGGAGGACAGAGCGGACTAAATTACTTCTTAGCGGGGAAAATTAAACGTGGACGGAGCAGAAGATGGACGCAGACAATTCAGCTAAAAGAAGATGGGGGGGTGGTTGAAAGGGAGTAGAGAGGAAAAGATATGGAAAAGCAAAGAAAGATTAACAGGACAAGAGGAGAGTGGGAGGCAAGAGGGAGGAAAGATAAGAAGTGTGGATGGGAGAATGAGGAATAACAGTAGCCAGTAGGGAGACATTCATCCTCCAGGTCCCTGTTAACAGACCATTCATCTCCAATCAATAGACCATCAAGGCTTTTTATACTCTTCTGGTGTACCACTTAGAGGCCTCAGACCTCCGCTGTGATCAAATACATCGGGTTCAAGTCTGAAGCACAATGTCAGGCCTTCTCGTCTCACTGCTGGGATTCATCTGGTGTCTGCGGAGATAAATAGGTTCAAAGAGGTTTTTGTTTCCCTCAAGCGAGGCCTCTGTCTTTTAAAAGTCGGCTTTACAACATTATTTTTAGTCCGTCAAGTTGAAATAAATCCTCAGTTGTTGTGAATGGAAACGTCAGCCAGTTGCTCCACCACGCCGGCTCACACTGAACTATTGCGTGTCAACGATTTAACAAACTACTGGATGGATTGCCACAAAGTTTGGGTCTGGTTCGTCCAATTTTTTGGTTTATACGGTAGAATGTCTCCAAAAATAAATCACATCAGAGAAAGTGTACTACGTCCACATATAAAGGTATTTCACTCGTTGCCCATCACTTTTTAACTGACAGTGTGTCGCTGACCTTGGACCTTTCAGGCTCTGGTTACCTTGGTAACCCTCTTGTATAGTTCCCCACTCAAAGATTCCAAACAAGCAGAATATAAAAATATGGCTTGTGCATGGAGGGACCTCGCTCTTCCTGCCGTTTTCCTTGCGCTCCAGAGTGTGGAGAATTATGTGGCAACAACCAAAGTTGTGGACGTTGTGTTAAACGTTTAGGGAGCTCTGTGTTTGCATCATTTCTTAATCATCTGTATCAGGCGCTCCCATTGGTCGTCCCTTCAAAGTTGAAGCTGCAACGCTCTAAATTTCTTTAACGTTGCAGTTCCCGTCGCCAGTCTCTTTATAGACTGTTAGAAAATTGAACGCCATGACAGCTCCTCAAAAGTGAAACCAAAGCATGTAGAGCGCCCCCTGGTGGCTGGCAGCGGTACAGGTCATAAGCTCCACCCCTCTCCATGTTCGTGGATGGGACTAGGGCCAAACTAAAACACTAAAGTATGCATCAAATACAATTTTTTCAAAGATGGTTTCTGTCATTTTAGGTAGTTAATATAATGCCGCTCCTTGAAGTGGTTTGACCAATGGGAGGAAGTCCATTTTTTCTGCAAACTATGGTACATTCCTTAACTATAGTCACAACAGTTTGGTTCAAAATCAATTCAGTGGTTAAAACAAGTATACCTTTAATGAAAAACCACCACATGCTGCTGAATATGTGGCTGCACAGCTTTGGGAGCCACTGTTTCGTCATATTATACTTCCTGGTACACCCTTACTAAGTACATACATGGTAACTACACGCATCTTTACTGCATTTCAATAACAACAAAGTCTGATTGTTTTTGGGGTTACAGGTTTCTTGTTAAGGTCGTAGTGTAAGACTCACTTGGTGGGTAAAAGAACTGAGAGTGGAGCTGCTCCTCAGAGAACAACTGGAGGAGGCAGCACCAGCTGGAGATGGAAATGAGGTGGAGACATTCATTTATTCATTGATTTCCTCAGCAAACACCTGCGATCGCTCCCTGAGATGGTGCACCGGAAACTTCCCTGTCTACCGGCTACATACCGAACCAGAGCTACACTAGAGGAACGCACGGTGGTTAATTTGTTGAGCAATTTCATGTGCTGTACTCCCACGCAGCTGTACTGCAAATCATCCATATGTTGTCTGTTCCAGTCCGTAATCATTCTTATCCTTTTATTCACTTTCCTTAGACCATCAACACCAACACATATGGATACGCCATAGTTTAAGGCTTCCAAATACTGATTGTAACTGGATTATTTCATTACAGGACGTTCCAAAGAGAGTCCATCAATAGAGCATCTAGAAAATGACTTTGCTAATTTCACATATGTATTTTATGTGTATACAAAGTACAAATAGAGAAGTGGGAGTGATATCGATGGCAGCAAAGTGTGTTTTCATGTGAGCTATGTGTTAATGGGCGTAGACAGAGAGCGAGACGAGCTGTGATATAGTGACAAGAGATGGGAGATTGTGGAAAAACGCAAAGAAAGCAAGCGCCATATTGAGCTAACGTCAACTTTGAGGCGACACAAGTTGAGGCGGCATCCGTCTGATACAGAATGACGGACACATGATGGAAACACTGCCCACAAACTAAATTCACCCTGCTGACGGTGGGTTAGTAGCCTGGCGTGAAACCAGATGGGTCAGCGATGAAGATGCTTTCTTTTCTTTCCTTCTTGTTCTGTGATGGCAGGTGGAGCTAGGTACAGATACAGATCCATAATGTCAGTGTACACCGATCAGCCACAACATTAAAACCACTGACAGGAGCAGTAAATAACATTGAGCTGACCATGTTGTGACAATTCAGTGTTCTGCTGGGAAACTTTTGGACCTGGCATTCATTGGTGTGGATTTTACTTAGACTATGTAGCACCCACCTAGACCAGACCAGGCACCCCCACCCCATAGCAATGACACTCCTTGATGGCAGCAGCCATCCCCAGCAGGATGCAGCCTGACACACACACAAAAACACTTTACGAAAAAACATGAAGAACAGCACAAGGTGTTGACCTGGCCTCCAAATTCACTAGATCCCAAACTGATCAAGTATCTGTGGGATGATCCACAGAGGCCCCTCCCCTCAAAGGCCCCCACTAACAACATTGTGTTGCCAGACACCACAGGACACCCTCAGAAGGCCCATGTCCATTCTCTGATGAGTCACCACAAGGGAGACCTACACAATATTAGGAAGGTGGTCATAATGTTATGCCTGATCGGTGTATGTAAATCAAAGACAATGAAGAGGAGGAGGTTAACAAATATGCTAAATTAAAAATACTAGATTAGATCACAATAAAAAGAGCAGCTCTGAATTGAATGCCAAAGAATAATAATACGTTTTAATTTGTCTACGAGTTAATTCAGATGCTGGCGTCTGCTAATCAACCAGTGTAAAAGTAAAAAATGTCTTTTCATATCCCTGACGTCTCTGGGTCGCCTTGTCTCTTGTAAAAGTTAATGAAAGAAATGTCAGTTTGGTTACAGCGGGGAAATGAAGGAAATGAAATGAATATATACTGCCCACATCTTTCTACTGACAGCAGGAGAAAGTCAGATTCATCTTTAGTGACCTATGCTCTAACTGCTAAGTGCTGAATAATACACAGTATACTGTCATATGATCACCACACTGGACTCAGACAGTCACAAAATCTAAGTCACATCAGTAAAACAAAGAGCCCAGATTAAAGAGCCGCTGTTTTCTTTTCTCAAGTCTCAAGTCTCAGACTAATTGAGGACTGAGACGGTGCTTTTCATGCTCGGCTTCTTTTAGTTTCCCAGGTGGTGAAAATCATTCGGATCCAGATTAAACCCGTCTCGACCCCCTCCCAGCTGAGTCGGGGCTTTGATGTCAGGATAAAGCAGCGGAGCCCGCTCCCCGCAGAAAGCTCTTCCACAACAAAACACAATCTTTATTTTGTCACCGCTGGGTTTTCACGCTGGACCAGCAAACACTAGACACATTTATTCTTCTTGTAAAAGCCTCAAACACAAACAGCACCTTCAGAGATTAGGGATGAGACTTTTATTTTCTTCTCAGAAATTATTCTGATCCTCTATCTACCTCCAACCTAGTTGCCGCTGAATTGCCTCTAAGTCTTTGGGAATCCAGTAAAAACCTGTTTGTTTTCTTTTCCTGCTTCCTCTCTGCAGATTCACGTAACAGTACTAATATTTGCTTTCAGCCCAGTAAGTCTGGTCAAATGCAACATAATCGAGTCAAATCTCTGAAGCTGTAACTCTTCCTCACCTTCTCTCCTGTTGAGTTTGGCGAATCCCGGCGCGTGGCTCCCAGACAGCTGGGAGGAGCTTCTGAAGGACGACGGCGGCAGGTTGGACACCAGCGAGCTGTAACACGCTTCTGTCAAACAACAAGAAACAGACCGTCAGTGTAAGCTATGTTTTAAACAATGTCATATTCATATTCATGTCGGGACAACGCGTCTCATCTGAAGACGCCAGCGGAGAGGAGTGAAATAGAGGGAGATTATTTCTCATGGAGGTGTCACGATTGGCAAATGGGGTCGATCCAGGCAATTTTAAAAACGATCAGATGGGTATTGGGCTTCAGCCAAGCCTGATCTTTTATAGTTATGTATTTTAGATCTGCCATAAACCAAAATCAGGTTATCTGTAGAGCCAAAACATCTGTTTTAATGATGGTGGGAAGCTTCTGAGCTGCCAAAAATTTCTTATCTAATTTCTTCGCTATTACTAGTCATGCAATTCTGTGCTACTACTGTATAGCATGCTAACTGGTCCTCCCCTCCTCCTCCTCCTCCTCCTCCTCCATCTTCTTTTGAGTGTCTCTGGCCTGGAGTTCTGTGTTTCCTGTGGAGCTCCATACTACATCTGTTGTCACTGTTGTCTCATCAACATGCCCGGTCTTCATGGCCTCCGGCAGTTATCAATGACCCTGACCCTGACCATCAGATTCTACATGTTCGCTTTAGTCAGATGTGTGTATCTATGGCAGATTTCTCCTGTTGTTCTCTTCTCTCTCTTTCTTCTGTCTCTACCCGGCTGGCCTTAGGCAGATGTGTCCCTCCATATGAGCTTGAGGTTCTGCTCAAGGTTTCTTCCTGTTAAAAGAGAGTTTTTCCTTGCCACCGTCGCCTCCAGGCTTGCTCTGGGGGTATTTTGTAAAGCGCCCTTGAGACAATTTGTATCTTTACTGACGCTATATAAATAAAATTGAACTGAACTGAAACTGAAGAAGAACCATGTGACTGGACACACATGTCTGCTGTGTGGAAGAACTTTGCTCTGGAAATTGAAGCCAGTCAGAGAGAAACTTGTAAATTGTGCAAAGTGGATGTTTATTTGGTGAGGTGGTAGTAGGAGGTCGTCATTCAGTACTACCAACTTGATTCGACACCTACACAAAAAGTCTTCACTCGAGCAAAGGCTGCGCTGAAAATGCTACAAAGAGGAGAAAAGTTTCCTGGAGACAGCGCCAAGGAGAAAAATATTCCAGGGAGTGTTAGGGAGTTTATGGAGTTGGACGACTAGAACATTTCTAGAGTAGAGTACCCAAGTTTTCTGGTTTTCTGTACCTTTCAAGGTACAAGCTAACCTCTCCACACTACATCAACTTTGGCAGAAATATTTATTGGACTGAATCCAGTGGCATCTAGGAGAAGACAAGGAAGACAAGAAAAGCCTTTATGAATCTTCATGGAAGGAAATTCAAATCAAATCAGGAGTCCCGGTCAGGATCAGGACATCCAGATATCAGTCCTTTCGTCACAGTTCTTTAGCATCAGGAAATGGGCTGCATCACATCTACTGTGGCGCTGAATTATGTTTCCTAAGTGACCATATATGTTTCCTTTGGTTTTCTCTGCTGTACCAAACCGTGACCCAAACACCTTCAGAATCCTGAATCTTGTTGACGACTGTTAAACTTATAGGATCCAGTGTTTTTGGACCTGTCTGTCATGAATCCAAATACAATTCACACAGCAGTGAACGTTCTATACAGTAAAAGCACAGAACTGCAAGACTAGTAGTAGATAGGAAATTAGAGGGCAAGAGCTCTGTGCCAGAGAAAAGAAAGTGGAGGATGCGAGAGAGGAGAGAGAAGAAAGGAGGAGGACATGTGTTTGGTGCATCGTCCCCCAGCAGCCTAGGCCTATAGCAGCATAACTAAGGGATGGTTTAGTCCAGCCCCAACTATAAGCTTGATCAAAAAGGAAAGTCTTAAGCCTGACCTTAAAAATAGAGAGAATGTCTGCCACCCAAACTGGGAGCTGGTTCCACAGGAGAGGAGCCTGATAGCTGAAAGCTCTACCTCCCATTCTACTTTTTGAAATTCTAGGAACCACAAGTAGGCCTGCACTTTCAGACCGAAGTGATCTGTTGGGATGATATGGTACAATAAGGTCTTTAAGATACGATGGAGCTAGGCCTTTAAGGGCCTTGTATGTAAGGAGGAGGATTTTAAATTCTGTTCTAGACTTTAAAGGGAGCCAATGAAGAGAAGCTAATGAGTAGGTTTAATGTCAGCCAAGTGAAAACAGACCTTTGGCGTCACGCAGCTGGCTGAAACGTGAACGCCTCCTCTCTTAGCATCGATATAAACATTACTGTGAATCAAGCCGTATATAAAGAATCTAAACTCTGCTGCTGAGAGGTTCAGAGAGGAGAGACCAGCTCGACGCAGCTGGAGACAGATTATTCTCTGTCTCTTAGCCGGAGTGGAAGCACGAACTAAATTGTTAAAAGCAGCAGGATGGGAGCTCGCTGGTGCTGTGAGGTAAATGATCAGCATTTCAGGATAAAAGAAGTTTATTCTGTTTCGATAGTTTCATTCCAAAGCCTTGGAGAGGTGCTAATGACACGAAAGAGTGGAGTCTGCGAATATCACAACACGCAGAGTGTCAGAGCGGAGAGCAATCGCTCAGGAGCAGCTTTAACGTTCCCCAGGTGGAGGCAGGTCTTTCAGCTGTAATGGCGCCATGTTAGATGAATGAACGGAGTCCAGTTGGATGAATGAACGGTGTAATTCTGCCTCGATGGACAAATGAACGTCGTAATGAAGTCGTGTTGTGGAGATGAATGGCGTCCTGACTGACTCATTACAGGCTGAGTGCTGATGGAGATGAATCAGTGTTGTCAGAGGAAACCTTTACACGTTTCACACCTTTAGTTTTAATGGATGATTGGCCGCAATAAAAACACCATGTATTATACATTATGTTCACTAATTAATATTAATTAAGGCTGTTTTAATTGGCTCCTCTCCCACGCTCCGCAAGAAAAATGATTCTTGAAGTTTTGCGGCTGCTTTTTTAAACCTTTAACGTATTAGATAATAAAACACCAAACCATAAAAAGATAACACAGTAGAAATAAATGTTTGTTTTATGAGGCCGTCTGTGGTCTGCACAGTGTAATCGTACCCCCCTCCCTCACATATACACACAGATCCATGAATGTCAGCTCCATAAATATTCATCGTTCTCCTCTCGCGCTGCAAACTGGAAGCTAAATCCAAACTAACTAACGAACGCTGCCTCCGTCCGAAGCCTCTCTGTTAATGGATGTTGTTCTCCGACGCCGAGAGACGAGAACCAATTACTATGATTCAAGCTGCAGCCTGATCCGGGCCCACCGACTCTGATCAACGAGCCGTTAGCTTTGATTACTTTGTCAACATCAGCGCACTTCCTCTGCCTCTAGCTGTCCACCACGGCCTGTGTAATTTTTATCAGAAGACTTACAGACCACTTTGTAGTTAGAGATTCAACAACAACCCTGATGGATTTATCCTTAACCTGAAGAAAGTGGCAACTATTATATACACCATTATATTTAATAATTATAGATGCCTTCACAAACTGAACTTTGATATCTTGGTATAGTTACACTGTTTACAGACAAATCTGGAAGCACATAGTTAAATATAACACAGACGCCACTAGATATTGGTTTCAACATTGATGTCTCACTTTTAAAGTGGCGATAACTGAGTTTTGCTGACATGCAACAAATAGTGTTTTGTAAGTTGCAAAAAGATTTATCTTTTTGCAACTTATGAATGAGAACGAGAGGTGACTGCAGGATTCAGGTTTTCAAGAAAACTGAAACAAGTCCAGTTAGTGGACAGCTCTGCCTCCTCCATGTTAGTGGATGGGACTTGGGCCAAAATAAAACATCAAATAAATAATTTTATCAGATGGTTTCTGTCATTTCAGGTAGGTAATATAATGCTGATGTACATCGATTGGCCACAACATTATGACCACTGACAGGAGAAGTAAATAACATCTTGTGACAATTCAATGTTCTTCTAGGAAACTTCTGGACCTGGCATTTATTCATGTGGATGTTACTTAGACATGTAGCACCCACCTAGACCAGACCAGGCACCCCCACCCCATAGCAATGACACTCCTTGATGGCAGCAGCCATCCCCAGCAGGATGCAGCCTGACACAGACACACACACAAAAAACGCTTTAGGAACAACTAAAAAAAAACATGAAGAACAGCACAAGGTGTTGACCTGGCCTCCAAATTCACTAGATCCCAAACTGATCAAGTATCTGTGGGATGATCCACTTAGGACCCTCCCCTTCAAGGCCCCCCGTTAACAACATCCTGTTGCCAGACACCACAGGACACCCTCAGAAGGCCCATGTCTATTCTCTGATGAGTCACAACTGTTTTGGAGGCACAAGGGAGACCTACACAATATTATTTGGTCATAATGTTATGCCTGATCAGTCTATGAATTCAATGGATATAGTTATGATGTCCCTTTTTCCCAAGTTCACAAGAAAATAGATTTATGCAGGGTTTAAGGATTACAACTTTTAAAAGCTTCTGCATATGGTAAGTCTATGAATATTTATTCCAGCTGCTTGATAACATCAGGAAGCCTCCAGCTTGGCCTCAGCGACAGTAGAAGTTTCTCTTTATCTGGTATTAACTGTGTCTGAAGTCATTAAAGACAGTTTGTTACGGTACCATTAAACTGCAGCTTATAATAAGTTAGCAAAAGTGTGTATCCTCCATATTTAATTCCACAGTTTTAAATGCCATCCAGCTCCTCAACAATCATCAGAAGGTCTCAGACTCTCTGGTCCTCTCATGGTCTTTATCCCTGCAGGCTTTGCCCGGTCAGACACTTGTCACTGCTGGTGGTGAGGGAGCTCTGGGTGTATAAAAGCAGGTGAATTACAGTCGTCAGAAGAAGAAAATATGAGAGGGATGGCTCTCCCGACGCAGAGGGCTGTAATCCCTGAGGAGATAATGTGAGGAGGGAGCAGAGCCTCACTGAGGTAACACTTGACACAGAGAAAGAGAGAGAGAGAGAGAGAGGGAGTTTAAAAAAACACAGGGCCAGTTTTCCTCAGCGGAGCTTTGGCATTTAAGAGTCGACGTCCCCCGACAGCGTGACCAGTGGAGCACAAACACCGAGACAGCTCCGAGGAAAACGAAGCTAAATGCTGAATACCTGCTGGCCTCTGCAGCCGGTGAACCTCAACACCGACCCTGGCTGTGTTGGACGCGGAGCCTTCCCTGAATATTAAACCGCTGCACCTTCCTCCTCCTCCTCCTCGTGTCAGCCCCGAGGGTGGACTCACAAAACAACGGTTTCCTTCAGACATTCTGCATTTCCAGGATTACCATATAAAACATGAGTCCTGACCATTTTATGAGATGAAGATGTCATTCTGGTGATTTTTCAGTCAGACTGAAACAAACACCGACCAACAAAGAAGCAGTTTCTTCTGATGGTGGAATAAAAACTTGACCAGGTGGACTGAAAAGTATTTTTTTTGACATTTGAGTGACGGGAAATATCTTTTCAGTTAGGACATATACTGTCTCCTTCTGGACACCTGTCACTCAGCCTCTGGACAATTCATCAATCATTTTATTGAAGTGACAATCGGTGAGTTTGAGAGTTTTAAAAAAAGCTTTAAAGAAGTTAAAGAAATAAAATATGTGAAAGACAGAGAGACTGCAGACAGACCGCGGCTCATTCACCGGCATTTCTCTCTTCTTTACCGGATAACAAAATGCCCAGAGAGTCCATGACAGAGATGGAGACCCTGAATACTGATGAGCTCCATCCATCACCTCAGCAAACACAAGGTCCTGCTCTTCAGATATCCATAAGCCCCGCAAACCTCTGAGTTCAGTACTTCCCATGAATGAGCCGAGCCGACTCCCTTAGCCATTC
Organism: Chelon labrosus; assembly: GCF_963514085.1. Lineage (NCBI taxonomy): Eukaryota > Metazoa > Chordata > Actinopteri > Mugiliformes > Mugilidae > Chelon > Chelon labrosus. The sequence continues at coordinate 23,919,268 of NC_140342.1, read as the reverse complement.
GGAGCACGTAGCGGTGAGCGGGATAATGAGGCTCCTGGACGGCTGTTTTTGCTCCAGAGCACTAACAATCATCCTCAAGCAGAAAAAAAAAACGTCAATGTTCATTTTACTAATCCGCACAACATCTACCTCCAGTTTGACCCAAAGGGGTTCGAGGATGCTCCTCACTGGAAATACGCAAAGAAAGAGGAGCATTAAAAATAAACCTAAAGCTCACAGTCTGTATCTACCTGGACAAAGTTTTACAGCAGATTTTTATCTTCAGGTCGCAAAACTTTTGCTTCATATCCATGTGTGTTAAAGTGTTTAACATACATCGATCAGGCATAACATTATGAACACCTTCCTAATATTGTGTAGGTCTCCCTTGTGCCTCCAAAACAGTTGGGACTCCTCAGGGAATGGACATGGGCCTTCTGAGGGTGTCCTGTTGTTAGTTAGGGGGGGCTTTAAGGGGAGGGGCCTCTGTGGATTATCCCTCAGATACTTGATTAGTTTGGGATCTAGTGAATTTGGAGGCCAGGTCAACACCTTGTGCTGTTCTTCATGTTTTTTTGAGTTGTTCCTGAAGCGTTTTTGTGTTTTTTTTCTGCTGCCATCAAGGAGTGTCATTACTATGGGGTGGGGGTGCCTGGTCTGGTCTAGGTGGGTGCTACATGTCTAAGTAACATCCACACCAATGAATGCCAGGTCCAAAAGTTTCCCAGCAGAACATTGAATTGTCACCAGATGGTCAATCTTATTTACTACTCTTGTCTTGATCAGAGCCGTATTCAGTCAGAAGACACCAGATCATAATCTCATTGTATGAAACACAATCTGTACGTTCAAGAATCTACAGTAGCCCACACATATGCACCTAGCCTGAAAGCAGAGAACAATCAGCGTCGGCACACTGATGAGGGATGTGGGCGGCTGCGTGGGAGACGGACATCAACTGCACTGAAGAGTGAAGCAGCACGGCGGCGTTTAAACTCTCTTCGTCTTTAAACTGTCAGGTTTAACTCGAAGCGAGCGGCCAAGGGAGCAGACTTTCACCAGACGTTCAGATCAAACGCTGCTAAAACCCAAAAAACACTCACTGGGACTCACAATGATAGAAATATGCAGATTTAGAGGGAATGCTGCAGGCTACGTTACTCCTACTGACGCCTCTGGGAGGATATTACATGATGAACTATCTACTAATTCACCACCTGCACTCAGTAAATGATGCTAATATATCTGTCTTTAAATGCTTCTGAACAGTGAGCAGCAGTGTGTCAAACTTTTTGGTGCAAAAATGTAATTTTGTTCTCTCATTCAAATAAAATACATAGCAAATACTGAGCACGTCAGCAAATCTCATTCATTTCAACAAGGAAACACTGGATGGTAGACTAGGGATTCATAAAACTGAAAACTCTGCATTGCACCAGCACAAGAGTTTATTCTACAAACTAGTTTTATGCAAATGAGTTCAAGGGCAGCAGAGTCTACCTTTGGTCTTTTTATAAGGTGAGTAGCCATTAATATAATGCATATACACCGATCAGGCATAACATTATGACCACCTTCCTGTTATTGTGTTGCCTTCAAAATAGTTGTGACTCATGAGAGAATGGGCATGGGCCTTCTGAGGGTGTCCTGTGCTGTCTGGCAACACAATGTTGTTAGTGGGGTGGGGGGGATCATCCCACAGATACTTGATCAGTTTGGGATCTGAGTGAATTTGGAGGCCAGGTCAACACCTTGGCTGCATCTCTGTGGTTCTGTGCAAGTCATAGAGCAGTAATCAACACCAGTGAAAACAACTGCTGCTCAGTGTTTCCCACACAATGTTAATACTATGGCGGCCTGTCAGGGTCTAATTTACTCCGCCATAGTCTCATAATGAATCGGAAATGTTTTTGCACGTCTCAAACAACATTGTGCGTGGGTTGTGTTTTTCCTATTCCTCTCTCCTCTCCAAAGCCGCCTCCCCCAAGACCCCCGCCTCCACACACACTCATCGGTCATCTGTTCTGTTCCGAATTTACAGAGAAAATTGACGGAGAAAACAGCGCGGACAACATACGTAACTCATGTCAACTCAAAAATCTGACGTTACCGCCGCCATTTAAAATCCAGAGTTTGTACTCTTGAATTTTTTTAGACCATGGAGATTTAAAATGATTTTGATAAAGTTGGTAAAGGAAACAACTACAGACGTAACGAGAACTAGCTTAACTTTATAAGAGCTAGCTAGCAAAGTTGGATTGAAAGTCAACTGTTTACTATAAATTTGTTTTATTTGCAGATACTTTATTTAATATTATTTCTCCATTGAATGCTAAATCCAATATACACGTCATTATAGTAATGGCGGACTGAAAAAATTCGATTCTTATTCTTTGTGTATTCTTTATAACTTGTTTTTAATAGGTAGAGTAGCATCATAATTATTTATTTATGAACCGAACCAAGGTTAAATACAATATTGTAATAATACTGTATCACTAATGAATCACAACGAAGCACCGTAGACTAGAGGAACCAGTGCAAATAAAATCCAACACATGAAAATCTGCTGCCACGCATGTCATCCGTCTCACTGTCCTCTGTGACTTTTCTATTTCGTTCTTCTGAGGGTTTTTTCAGCTTGCTATTTGGGTCTGTACGTGACATCTTGACTTTGCACCCAAACAGCTGTCCAAACTTTGATTTATAACACAGGCTTCATGACTCTTAAGTGAAAAGAGGCAGAAAAAAAAAGCAGCAAACTAAACAAAACTCCTTAAAAAAATAAAAAGACACCCTAAAGTGACAGAGATGTCGATTCATGGTGCATTAGCATTATCTGTGTTAGGAGAAACAGGGTCTTTGGGGTGTGATTTTTTACAAATTACAGACGAATCAGACGACCTCTGCAGTTATTACACATGACTAGAGGTCCCTGGGTAAAACTAGTCCTGTGAAAATAGGGCTTCTGTCAGCAATACAATTAAAATGGGTAAAAATGTGAATGCAGCTTGATTTAAAGCTTCCCCCAAATGCACTGCTTGGGCTCCTAAATTTTAAAGTACCCCAGTGCTCCTATTAAGGTTAGCCTGGAGCCCTGCTGTAAAGAACAACTGAAAATACAACAGGAGGAGGACAAAATGTTCTGGTGGGATTCCTCTGTGGGTAGAAGCTGCACATGCATCAACACAAGGATGTATTACACCAGCTGATCTATTTATCAGGTGATTCACTAATCTTTAAACAACAGCTCTAGGAGAGAGCTCTTTCTGGGCAGTCAGTTTCCTGTAAATTGAGGCTGAGCTGCAGCCTCTAGAAGCAGTGAAGCCCCTTCATACATACGTTAGAAGAGCTGGTCCACAGGGATCAGAAAACCTCGCCGCACCGTACCGCATGTTTTATAACAGCGCCGACGGAGTGACGAAGTGAAGCAACCTGTGAATTCTTGTGTCTCTTCCCCGCGAGCCCCCTTATACCTTCACTAAACCACAACAGGAGCTGCAGTCGAAGCGTCTACTTAGTTTTACTTTACAGCCACCGTCCCTCAGGAGGCGTTAAAAGATAAGTGCTCTACAAAAAGGAAAAAGAAAAAATACTCCTCTGCAGATAATTTGATATTCTCCATCTTCCTCTGCCTCTCCAACCGATGGAAGACGGCTACGAGGATTTCTCCAACTAACGGACGGGTTTCCGTTCTTTCAAAAACTTGTAGAGACAAGCACCGGTGTGGAACGTTAATCTTCACAAGACAGTGTGGTTTTGGGGAGATCGGGTTAAAATCCTGACTTCAATCAGGAAGCTGGTCAGAAAAGGAGAAAGTCTCATCCCTCTGATCTGCTGGAACAGACCCTAGTGATGTGGGCTGGATTTTGGACTTACTATCAAACACATCCCAAGGACTGATGGTGAAGAAGAGCCTCTCTTGGGTGCTCTGTTCCTCCACCTGATTTCCCCTGGGCTGTATTCTGTCTCCTGTACGGACGACGGTGGTTGCAGCTATAAAAACAGATTGATTTCAAAGTTGGCTGATGGCTCTGCCTCAGCATGGGACAACCACCTCTTTTCTCACCGAAAGAATAAACGCTCCAACAAAGGGGACCTCCCTACATCACCTCCATTTGCAAAGATCAAATGTGCTGTTGTTTTAAACCACCAAGAGGCAGCAACAGGCCTGATCTGCCAAATATTAAAATATATTATTTAATGAAACACAATAAAGACTGGGTTCACAGATTACTGTAGGGATCGATATCGGTATACAGGTCGATGCAAGCTTGATTCAACACGTACAAAAATAATAAAATCCCAACACACAATACACTGAGTCCGCTCAGGTAAAGGCTGCACCAAAACATCAACAACAGCAGCAAACACTGAAAGTTGCGTTTAAAAGAAAAGTTTCCTGGAGACAGCGTCAAGGGGAAAAATCTTCCAGAGAGGGTTAGAGAGTTTATGGTGTAGGATGACCAGAACATTTCTGGAGTAGAAAACTCATTTTTTCTGGAGCCAAGGTACGAGTTAGCCTCTCCACACTACATTAACTATGACAGAAATATTTGTTGAACCTAATACAGTCACATGGTGCACACGCCATCTATGAAAGAAAGAAGAAAATTTTGTTCTGACTAGGATGCTTGACACCGGATGTGTCTACATTACTGTGTTACAGGCAAACCAACCCTAAATGGTTCCTTGCCCCATAAAGTGTTAATATATAGAACATAAACATTATATAGTAAGGGGCATCCCTAATTCAGAGTCAGACTTCAGGTGTCGTTTTGTTTTCATCTCTGAAAACTCAAGAGGGAAATACACTCACTCGCGTCTTCATTAGGTACACTAATAAAAAATGAAGGCTTTCTACTGTAACAGTCCTGCACTAAAGGCTTGCTTCATGAATGTTACAGTGCAGTTTATGTTGAAACAGCCCAATTACAGAAACATGTATCAGTACAACACAGTACAATCCAATAGTATTACAAACCACAGCCTCCAAAATAAAAGCACAGTTGAATCAACAGCTCTCTCTGTTATTTTAAACTAATGCTGAATACCATAACCTTCACAAAGCTAAGATTTAGTGCAGGACTGTTACATTAGTTTTCAATTAGGTGTACCTAATGAACTGACAAGTGAGTGTATATGGTTCTTTATCTATCAAACACTAGCTAGCCGCTAACTCTACCTATCTAGTTTTCACCGGTGACAGCTGCCTACAACTTGGTTGAGAGTGATCCAAAACAATGAGCTAAAATGCAGTAAAATGCTCGATGTGGTTAAGACTCAAGAGCTCATCTGTGGGTGAAATGTGGCAAAAACACATGGTTTTTGTAAAAGGTACTATAAAGTAATGATTTACTGATTTCCTGATATGATTCAATATCAGTTCAGTCCAGATATCTTGCATGTCTCTTTGCTTTTGTGCAGCTCTTCTCTGTCGTCATGCTGTTGAAATCCATTCAGCTATGTGTCCTGTGTTGAAGCTTCTGTCGTGTTTTGTATCTCCCTAACGCATGGATCAATCTCGAGATTTCTAATTAGAAAATGATCCATGGATTTAATGAATCAATATCAGATCTTTCAAAACAAGATCAACCTGAATTGGAAAATCGACTATTTTTTATTTTTTTAAACCCAGCCCTAGCTCACGTCCCCTGGATCTCAGTCAGATGTGATAGGATTGAACTGGCCGCGGTGTGAAGAACAGGGAAAGAAGATCCTTTCTCTTTCTTCTAACAAGTACAAGTGTGACACTGACAGACAGACCCAGCTACTCTGTTCCCTAAACGTTCACTTTTCTTGGCCAGACATCAATATTTATAGCGCTGCCGCCTCGCAGAAAGCCAGTACTCTAGAGGCTCTGTAAAACGCGGGGCTGAACAGGAACACATACACACTGGCGCTGCCTTAAAAGCCAGTAGGGGCGAAATTGTAGAAGTAGTTGAGAATGTCACAGCAGGGAAACAGACAGAGGGAACTATTAGCCAGACACCTCTCATCTCTCTTTCCTCCCGTCACCCTAATCCTCCTCCTCCTCCTCCTAGTTTCCTGCTTCTCTCTCTCTCTTGCCTGTCTTTACCTTCCTTCATCCCTGCTACATTCTGTCATCCTCCTACACCTCATGAAGTCAACGCATCTCAGAGATGTGAGGCGATGCATCCAAGAAATCAGATGGTGGACAGTCGGCGAGGGATAAAATGTCTGTAGAAAGAAGAACTTTATCCTTGACCTCTCCCATGCCGTCCCTCCCTCCTCCTCGTCCTCCTCTGCGTCACCTCAAAGTGCTTTTCCTCTGATTTAGTGCCGTCTTGTTGTGCACAAATTTCGGCCTCTAATGGCCACTGACTCAGCTCCGTCTTCCTCTCTAATACAAACTGACCGGCCCTGCTTCTTCTCATCAGCAGTCGCTGCAAGACTGTCGGAGAAGCAGCAGCAGCAGTTGCTGCAGAGCTGTGGTCACTGGGTTCATGAAAAATACACAACAGAGAGAGCATTAAACCACGATCAGCGTCTGTCCTGGAGTGTAGAGAAGACGCCTTTGAGGGATGATGGGAAATAGCTGCAAAACGTACTACAAACCAAAATGTGCGTCCCTGTCATTAGATTGGATGAGGGGCGTTGACGGAATCAAAACTAGGAAGCTGCCACAAGCCCTGTGGCTACAAATGAGGTGGAACTATTTCTTTGGGGAAACATAAAACCACTTCTGAATCCAGAGGTCCCTCCTACTTCACAACTCAATAGACGAATCTTATCTTCTTCCTGAAGAACATGGAACTCCATTCACGCTGCATCCGCCGTCCCCCTCACACCATGAGGGTAGCATGATGTTGACTTTTCCATAATTGAAAGGAAGGGGTCAAATGATGTCGAGGAAAGCTATTTTCATCTGCCGGCTTCATTTAAGGAGCAGCCGACCGAGTGGAGGAGGAACAAACGACGGTGAGGACACCGGGGACAATGAAGGTCCCCAGAAAACGAGTCGCAATCTTTTACAGTTCAACGACCAAATGTCTGCTTTCACAATGTTAATATGACGTCGACAGAAGTAGCCCTCTGTCAGCTGCATCTGTTTGTGAGTTGTCTTTTTATTTCTGCTTTTTATGTTTTGTTTTCTTACATGCTTCATTTCTGTAACTAGTTTTATTTGTTTTTATCATAAAATTGTATTATTTCAAAGTCGATTGATTTTAATGTCCCGCCTAATGTGAACAACAATGTCAGGCAGGTGCCTAAAGGTAAAGAAATACAATATTCATTGCTCTTTGGCTTGTACAAGATGGTCTTTTAAGGTTCAACAGACGCTCAGCAAGATAGCTCCAGATATTGATCCTCATTGGTTTCCATCAACATCTATGTTCTGGAGCTGAGGATCCCAGATTATTGCAGAAATGTTTCTCTGACTTTATCAAGATTTTTACTCAGACTCATTGATTTAGATCCATTACACATTACATAAAGCAACGTAAAACAGAATACGGGATCATTTATCAGCCTGCTGGATGATTTCTGCGTTTCGAGCAACGTCAAAGTACTAAACAAAACATTGACGTAACATTTTGGGCGTTTTTTTTTTTTAAGAGTTTTTGGGCTGGAAACCCTCAACTGTATCTTGCAACACCGGCACAAAGCTTTTGCTTGAAAACACTCAGATCTAATGAATGAGGTGATGAAATATCTGGAAATAGAGAAGATTAAGTTCTTATCGCAAAAAAATAAATAAAAATTAAATAAAATAAGAGGAGAAATATCATCGACTCGAGGAAGGTTCTTATTTTCTTAATGGGGTCATACACAGATCAGCCACAACATTATGACCACTGACAGGAGAAGTAAATAACATCGACCATCTTGTGACAATTCAGTGTTCTGCTGGGAAACTTCTGGACCTGGCATTCATTCATTGGTGTGGATATACTTAGACATGTAGCACCCACCTAGACCAGACCAGGTACCCCCACCCCATAGCAATGACACTCCTTGATGGCAGCAGCCATTTGACATGTATGATATGATAAACCAATGGTTAGATTTCTAATTAATCTCTTGAACGTCGTGGTCCCCAGAGGATATATCTGAATGCTGTCATTAACCATTTCTTCATGCATTCATGCTCCCTACAGATTCCCGTTATTCAGACACGTGCTTGTTTGTCTGCACCTCAATAAAATATGCAGCTATTTAAGCTTTATTGATTAGTTTGTACAGCTTGCATCAGTGTGTGACCGTGTTTTATTTATTGGAGTAATATCTTGTACTTGCAGCAGCTGTAGCAGAGACCATCTGTCTAGCCAAGAGGCTAATCTCTGCTGTTACAGAGAATGAAAGAGCACGGTGACCTTGGTAACTAATGCAGTTGCAGTTGGCGTCTTTAATGTCCCCCGTATAATATCAAATGATGACGGTCATAACTAATATATGAGCTGCAGCAAATAGAGTTTTAAAGTGTAAAATCCATTTAGCGTTGGAGTCTACTGTCTCAGAGTGATGGAGCATCGCGACCTCCGCCCATGAAAGCTGATATCTGAAGCGACGACAAGTCATCTTCGGCGACGGCGGCCACGTTTGACAAATGGCTTCGTTGTTTTGGGAGACAGACTTTTTTTTTTTCGGGGACGGCCTTGAACAAACACAGCCGTGCAGCAGGTCCTGATACCACACGGATGAGCCGCGGTCGTCCCTCAGTTCCTCACTTAACTACCTGTTCCTGAGTTATTAAATCCGGACTCACGACCGCTGGTTTTCTCGTTTTGCTTTGTAACCTTGACTCCATCAGCTCGCGCTCATGCCTCCACTTTGCCCGCATACATTTCCATAAATGACACTGAAGAAGAAATATGAAGGGGGTTCGTCCCTTAGCTTCTTTTCTTTTTCCTCGCCCTGGCCCTACGATGCTGCCTTCTCATGAATCATAAACGACTGGAAGGACTGCAAGAATTTCACCACATACTCGCACCACCTGGCCACGGCACTGGTCTTCTCAGCGAGCTCACTGAAAGGCAGTAAATTCCTACGAGGCGCGAGCAGCAGCACACCTGTAATGAGTTCAAATTTACACTTCAGCATTTTCTTTAATCCTGGAGAAGATGAGGGATACTTCATGAGCGTGGAGATTTAATCAAGCGATGCTAATATTCCCTTGGAGCCTTCACAGCTTAAATAACCAGATCTTTCTAAAGGCGCCCAATAGCCTTCATTGGGTGAGTAATAACACCTCTGAATTTACCATTCAGCCTCCAGCATCTCAGTAATTTACTCTAACTCATATTAAATCCCTGCAGCCTGCAGCAGCTGAATAATCAGACCTTTCCTTCAACCAAACCGTGCACATCTTACAGCCTAATTACTGTAGCTTTACACGCCGGTCGGTAAGTTCATGCATGGGAAATATGATTACCTGTCCATCATAATGACCCTCATAAAGTTGAATCATAAGACAACGACTGAACGGACGCTGAATATGTATGAATTCAACCTCGGCTTTCCATCACCTGACGCACAAACAGCTTTACGATTTCACTTTCAGGCGGAACCTCGGCTTCTCTCTGCAGGCGCGAAGTAAACTGACGCCGAAGTTTTAATTTTATTAGTCGGCCCGGGATCGTAGTGACTCAGAGGAACCAGTGAGTCACCTCCGTTCAAACTCCCAGGGACGAGGGCGAAAATGCAAATTAGCGCGCACACACACAGCAGGAGTGTAGCGGTATTATCTGTCATTAGGCTAGGATTAAAGTCGTTTAGTGTGCTTGAGATTATCTGTCATTAGGCTATGATTATAGCCCACACTTCAGTGGCTCTGAATCAGCTCAGGGGGCAGATAAAAACCTCCAGGAAGACTGATGAAACCGGGGGAGAGTATTACTGAATATGACAACTGGGGAAATGAAACCCGCTATTAGGACCAAACAATTTAAGAAGAAAATATCTCATGACCAGTGCTGCAATAAACCTTCATAGTACTGGCACTGACAAAGTGGGAGCGTATTAAACAGGACAAGAGTTTCTTATTATACACCTGCATGTGTTCAGGTCACAGTTGTTATTATGATTGAAAACTGAATTGAATGGTCAATTAAATCAGCCAGTGATAAAAGCGATCATTGTATAAAGCATGTCGATGCAAAAATTATACACCGATCAGGCATAACATTATGACCTAATATCGTGTAGGTCTCCCTTGTGCCTCCAAAACAGTAATCAGAGAATGGACATGGGCCTTCTGAGGGTGTCCTGTAGTGTCTGGCAACACAATGTTGTTAGTGGGGGGTCTTTGAGGGGAGGGGCCTCTGTGGATCATCCCACAGATACTTGATCAGCTTGGGAATCTAGTGAATTTGGAGGCCAGGTCAACACCTTTTAGTTGTTCCTAAAGCATTTTTGTGTGTGTCCCTGTGTCAGGCTGCGTCCTGCTGGGGTGTCATTGCTATGGGGTGGGGGTGCCTGGTCTGGTCTAGGTGGGTGCTACATGTCTAAGTAACATCCACACCAATGAATGAATGCCAGGTCCAAGAGTTTCCCAGCAGAACATTGAACTGTCACAAGATGGTCAATGTTATTTACTTCTCCTGTCAGTGGTTTTAATGTTTTGGCTGGTCGGTGCATGTGCTTCTATATTAGACAATTTGACGATGAAGTTTTTGGTGTAATGGTGTAACACAGAGGTCTTCAACAGGGGTCGCATTTTTTTTTTTCCATAAATTTAAATGTCTTTAAATACACATATACATAAGTAGGGGGTCCCCGCTCCATCTCTCCATCAGTTTGGGGGTCCTTGGCCTGGAAAGAGCCCTGGTGTAACACGACATGCACAAGCAGGGAATTATATTTTGCTAGATTTAATTTGTTTTCTTTTACTCAGATGATCCAGGTTCATACGCTACCAAGATGTAGCCTACTAGCCTTGGTTTGACACGTAGTCCATTTTTACTACAGTCTATGATTCCAACAAAGACGTGTGTTATGGACGTCGCTTTGAGAGCCTCAAGTGATCATTCGACAAACAGCAGCTCTTGCCACTTTCATGCTGGCTTCATTTTTCAGCCCTGGAGGTTTCCACTTGGTTAGACCCCCAAGGCATAAAACATGGAAATGTGTCAAACGGTGCTGAATTATTCTGTACGCAGGTATGCAGCAGCGTCAGTCCGACACGCTGAAGCTCCAGTGAAGTCTTTCATGTTCAGTGAACACAGCAGCTGTGTGAAATGATCAGCCTCTACCAGGATAAAACACAGTCTGGTTAAACTGCAGCATGAACACGTGCACGTTTGATGAAATGAACACGTCTGTAAAGCTGCATGTCAGTGCAACAGGCTGGAGGATGATCTGAGATTCAGTGCTGGTTTAAATACAGTTATTTTCAAATATGAAGGAAAAGCAGCTCAACCTACAGAGGTGATTTAGGTCTGCTGCTCGGACGGTGAAACGTTGAACAAACAGCAAATATCAAACCTCTCCGGACTTATTTTAGCTCTTTTAATTCACTCTGATAAACAGCGTTAGACCTTGCCCGGGGCAGAGCGCTGAAACAAATGAAATGTGGAGAGAAAAGTCGACGCGGATGGTTATTAAGTGAACGATGTGCTATAGGTGGCATCTCTGGGGAGTAAATAGCTGAAGGACAACTTATTGGTTTTCGGGGAGCCATTCTTTAAACCTTTGTTTTTGGTTATAGCTTTCAAATGGCAGATACTCCTCCGGGGTCCCAAGGCCTTTCCATCACGGCTACGAGGTGGCTTTAATTTGAATCTCTGCCGCTTCTGATCGCAGCACCGGCAGCATTCGTTACTCCTTCGCATTTATCTGTCCTCCCTCAAACTCCCAGCAGTTTTTCAGTCAGCTAGAGGGTTCAGTATATTTTACTGCTTATCCTTCGCCTTTGAACATGCTAACCTGTGAGTACTGCAGCAGAGAGGGGTTCTCGGTGAACAAGAATGATACACAACCAAGATATACAGACAAAACTAGAGACTAGGTTGTGAAACATGATGGAGAAAGCGTCTAAATAATCCACAGCTGGTTACTGTTTTAGGGCTGTGAAACACCAAGCAGTTTGAATGAGTCAGGCTGGGTGTTGGTGTTGCAGCTCCAAATATTCACGTGAAATATTTCCTCAACATGATCGTCTGGAATAAACTGAAGGCCAGCATGATTCATGAGAGGCCAGCTCTGTACAACGGTTTGAGAGCTTGTCTTAGCTTGTTAGCTTCTCAGCTAATAGTAGCTCTTCCCGTTACACCTTTTGATTGATGAATACGGACTACTGCCAATGGCTGGACTGAAGAGTAAGCCTTAGCCTTTCATGCAGATGCAGTCCATATGTGATAACGGTTATAGTGGTTTTTTTTTGGTTCAATCACAAGAGACATGAGGAAATGTCATAGTATGCGTTCGTTGACAGTAGGGATGTGCGATATTTCATCGTTTACGATATATCGTCAAAAACATTCCCCACGGTAAGAATATGTCATCCCGTGATAAAAACGATAAATTCCCATAGATGACGTATATATGTGTGCGACACACTCGCAGCCCAACACGTATGGAATATTGACAAACTGACAATGGCGGAAGGCGGAGCAGATACGCCGGGCAGCGAGGAGCTCGTTCCTAAACGAGGCTCCACCTCCATTATCTGGTTTGGTTTTAACCCCTTAACGCCTGAATTGATTTTTCAACTATAAAAAGAAATTCAATATTTGTATTTTTGCTTACCACTCCGGCCGGTCCTACAAGAAACAAGTGCTTGCAAAAGGTTTTTTTGAATGTGCACAAACGGACATTGGAGTATTACATGCGTTATTTCGGCTGCAGTCTGAACGGAAACAGTGCGTCGCGAATTCGCGACACTAGGCATGAAGGGGTTAAAAAGTCTGATGCGGAGCAGAAAATTACAACATGCAAGGTTTGCTAACAAATAGTGGATAAAAAGGACAGCAACACCACTAATTTGTTCCACCACCTCAAACACAAGCACAAACCAGAATATGAAGAAAGACAGAAAATGTGCAAGGATGCAGAAGCAGCGTCGACTTCATCCAAAATTTTTAGTCCATATCTCCCATCTCTAGTTGACAGTAGATCTTTGATGTTGGTTTGGAGTGTCCGTACCTTTACATGTTTTCAGTGAGCAGCAACTTCAAATGGAAACCTGAAAATGAGCCATTCAACAGTAGACTCACCGGTTTATATTATATCGAGGCTTAACTTTATACATAATTGGATCCTTTGAGTTATAATTGGGTGCTCTGACAGGTTGCTGGCAGCCTGCCTGGGCCTCAGCCAACCACCTAAGCTTAACTCAGGCTGCACATCATCTGGTAATCAGGTGGAGCCACCACAATGCGCTTCGCAGTCGCTCTCCAGAAATTCCGTGGACGACGAGTGTTTGTCCGCCGTACATCCAAGTGTGCAGGTGCCTTTGTCTTGCTGGTTAAAAGCCACATGGCCTAGCATGCAAGGCCGGCTGTGACTTTTGTTTGAGCGGAGAAAAGCGGAGTAGTCGACATGTGTCACTTCTGGGAGCGACTCTCATTATTCACCATCCAACAACAGAGACGACTGTAAACGTGGCTTTGGTTGTTTCATGGTGCATTATTCCCATCTCCATGGATACCTGTCTGAATGTAAAGAGGATAACAAAAAGAGTACTGTATGGGGATTTTTTTTGTTTTGGATAAAAACAGACGGAGACCGGTGTTTAGCAATTTAACGCCAAGGAATGTTAGAACAAAAGGGCCGGGAGAGAGCAATTGTGCTCCTAGAGAAGCTTCTTCAAAAGCTGTATTGTAATTTGGAAAAAAAAAAAAAAAAGAGAAAATGCTCTGCTGGTTCATTATTCTATCACGATCACGCCATCCACCTCCACTTCTATTGTACACCAGAGATAACTAAAACTGCTGAGAAAGATCTTAAGAAGCATTCTGGGAAAATGGAGGGTATGATTTTAGACTCCTCAGAGGACTCCCTGAACTACTCTGAAGACAGAGCAAGAAAAAAAACCCTGTTAAGACTTTTTTTTAACACGACTAGAGAGGCTAAAGAGTGCATACATTAACAAAAACTTTTATAACACAACAACAGACCTACGGGCTGACACCACGTTTGGAACATACCAAACATACACTGGATGTTAAAATCCCGGGGGAGGTGGGGGGGGGGTGAAATGAAACTAATCACAAAATTTCTGAAGGTAGCAGAGAAGAAAAAAATGAATAATAAACCTCACACACCAAATAACAGCAGAGCTAATTAAATCCTGTAATTAATACAGAAAATTCAAAGTGCTGCAGCACTCGGGGGGAACACTGAAATAAATCCGAACAAAAGCAGTTGTAGGACAATAAAACTTTCAGGGGGCACAATTAGAGACACAGCAGATCACCAAAAACTGGAAGGGGGAAAAAGATCAGGGTGAAGAATAATGAAGGAAACCTCTAATGATGCTGTTGATTATTATTCAGAGAAGGTCCGCCCGTTCTTAGCTTTTGCCGTCTGCAAAATACAAAATCTTTGGATGCTCAGCACCTGTTTAACATGAACGGTGCACCTCCACTATCTGGATGTGGATGCACGTTGGTATTTTAGGTGAAATTCTGTGGAAATCATGATCAAATGTTCAAAATCTTCTTATTTGGCTGCAGGTAGCTGCTGGTAAACACGATGCATCTTTTATAAGAGTGCAGCTTGTTTCCCAAGGACCAAAACCATGAGGTCTAATGTTCAACATAATAATGATACAGAGTTTAACCTTGGCATACAGCAGTGGTTCCCAAACTTTTTCTGCTGGGACCCCCTTTGGTACATGAGAAAATCTTAACAATCTTAAAATTCAGACTCCGTTGTAGTTTATTTCACACATTGTAATTAATACAAACCTCAGCCTTTTTTGAACAAATAAGTAAACTTTCCTGTGTAATATGTTCAGTGTAACAGGTTTTTGTTTGCGTGGGAGCCCGTCAAAAAACATGTCCATCTCATCGCTCCCATCCCATCCCGAGCCCACAAAAATACTCCCGTCATATCCCAATCACGTAACTGCCCCGCCAAAGAAATCCTGTCCCGCAAAATCCCGAGAGAAAGACTCCTAAATCCCGTCCCGCTCCCTATGTTGTTGTCTAAAGCTGGGCGCACTCACCGCATTGCAGCGTCATTTTTTAATTTAATCTCCGGCTCCGTTCCGGTCCCGCCCGCTCCCGTTGATTATTTGCTCTATCTCGTCCCTATCACGTTGACTCCCTATCAAATGACTCCCGTACCGAAAAATTGTCACCCTCTAATTCGATCCGCGCCCTGCGCCCACCCTGCAATGGCTCTGCGACCCCCCTAGGCTCTGTGACCCCCCACTTTGGGAACCACTGGCATACAGTAAGAGTCACATGTGAGGAAGATAAACTTTATTATCAGTGCCGAAAATTAAAGTAAA
This sequence comes from Chelon labrosus, assembly GCF_963514085.1. Taxonomy (NCBI): domain Eukaryota; kingdom Metazoa; phylum Chordata; class Actinopteri; order Mugiliformes; family Mugilidae; genus Chelon; species Chelon labrosus. The sequence continues at coordinate 23,903,868 of NC_140342.1, read as the reverse complement.
GGATTGGATCAGGCTTCAACAAAGTCTGGGTTATTTATTCTAGTCCCTAGTCCTATTCTTCCTATTCTAGTCCTATTCACGTCCCTGTTATGGCAAAGCTCTTTTGTTTTAACGGCAGTTGGCTCGTGGCAAAGCTGCCAAACTGGAAAAAGAAGAAGACGACTTCTTCTTCTTCTGTTTTGGTGGCGGTTGGTTAGTGTCAAAGCTGCCTTCCATCCATCAAGGCCTGGACTCCTCTAGCTCTGAAGGTGTACTGTGGTATCTGGACGTTAAATAAATTAGCAGCAGATCTTTTGGGTCTTGCAAGTTGTGAGGTGGAGTCTCCATGGATCGGATCGGACCTGTTCATCCAGAACATCCAACAGATGCTTGACTGGATTGAGATCTGAGGAATTTGGAGGCCAAGTCAGCAACTCGTTGTCATGTTCCTCAAATCATTCCTGGACCATTTCTCCTTTGCGCCATCAGAGAAGACAATGAAAGGACGATATGTGTCAAAGTAACATCCATGTGAATGGCAGGACCCAGACCATTGTCAGTTCTGATGCTTACATACTGACCACTGCAGACCAGGAACAAAGAGCTGCGGTTTTGGAGATGCTCCGATCCAGACTTACAGCCATCACAATTTAGTCCTTGTCAAAGTCATTCACATCCAACTTTGAGGACAAAATATTCTGCTGCCAAATATATCCCACCCATAATTATGGCTGATCAGTGTATATACACAGAGGGGTCGATGGGATAACAAGACATTGGTGAGAACAATCTCAAATGACAAGGGCGAGGAAAAAACATGAGGGTAGTAAATTATACTAATTGAAATAAACAAACAGTTATTTAGGTTCTTCAGGTTTTAGTGTCCTCCGCAAGGACGGGTTGGGACCACTTATTGAACCACCAACATTATGACACATTAACAGTTTGTTGCACCACTTGAGTTATATGTTTTTGTTGGGCTACTAAATGTTTCTACACCATTTATACCCCTGTATTTGTGTAGATTTATTTAAATAAGGGAAAATAATAGAGAAAAGCCTGACACTGACACCAGCGACTAAACAGCAAATCATTATGTACTCCGGCAGCTTAAATGACACACGTTGGTTTATATTTCAGTCGTCTAGCTGCTGGTTTCTGAGCCGCCGAACACGCAGCGACTCCTTCATGTCGTGTTATCGAAAGCCGATTAAACACACAGCGGCTTTACGGCCCTGCGGGGCAGCTGCTCCACACTCTGACTCCCTTGAATCTCATCAAGTCGGTGACACACTCGCTAGCTCGCCGCTCCGGCTAACGACTCATCAGAGCGCCACTGCTTCCCCCCAAAAAAATACGCGCATCTGCCGTCGTTCAGCGCAAACCTCCATCGTGAACAGCGAACCGTCACCTGAGAGGATGGAGATGTGAGACTGGTGAGTCTAGAAACCTGCACCGCTGCAGTCGTAACTTATTATGCTGCTGAGGTTTATGGTCCGTGCATGATGAGTGTGCTGCTGGGTCATGGCAGGCGAGATAAGCAGAGAGAGAAATGGATACAGAGAGAGAGAGAAAGAGAGAAAGAGAGAGGCCACGGAAAAGAACGACAAGTGAACTGATAGAACCAGACAGCCGGAAACACCGACAGCAACAAGACTATTCAGTGACAGAAAACCTGAAAGAGATTCACTTTATTTGCTCCTTTTAGGTGTACACTGTTAAACCTAAATTCATTTTTCATTTAAAAGCTGCAATGAATCACAGACTTCGCTGAATATTTTTCACCTACTTCAAAGGCTGACGGACCTGGATGGAGGTTCCCCTAATGCACTTAGCTAAACATCAATGAGCTACCAGCGACCAAGGCCAACTGAGAAGTAACCTCACGTCTTGTGTCTGGACCAAAAAAAAAAAAAAAAGCAGTCTAACACAAAAATAAAGGCAGCTGGTACACATGTTCTGTGTTTATGTGAAAGAAAATATCTCTTCACACCAGCAGGTGGCAGTAGTCGTTATTCATCGTTCAAAAGGTGAAACAGGAAGCTGAGAAGCTAGGAAGAGCTACAAACCATCTTATAGAGCTGGCCTCTCCTGAATCATGCTGGTCAGTTGGTCTATTCTAGATCAGTGGTTCCCAAAGTGGGGGGCGCGACCCCTAGGGGGGGCGCAGAGCCATTGCAGGGGGGGCACAGGGCGCGGATGGAATTAGAGGGTGAGTCCCGCAAAAATTGACCGCAGTACAGGAGTCAATTTCACTGTAGGTAACGTGATAGTGATGGGATGGAGCAAATAGTCAACGGGAGAGGGACGGAGCCGGAGATTAAATTAAAAAAATGACGCAGCAATGCGGTGAGTGCGCCCAACTTTAGATAACAACATAGGGAGTGGATTTGGGAGTCTTTCTCTCGGGATTTTGTGGGACAGGATTTTTTCCTCGCGCGTGATCGGGATATGACGGGAGTATATTTGCGGGCTCGGGATGTGATGGGAGCGACAACTGATTGCCATGTCACCCTCTAAATGGAATGAATGAATCAATAAAGGACACTGCTAGCGATGAGATGGACACGTTTTTGACGGGCTCCCACGCAAACGCAAACCTGTTACACTGAACATAATTACACAGTAAAGTTTACTTTTATTTGTTCAAAAAAGGTTGAAGTTTGTATTTTGTTTGTATTTTTTTTTGGGGGGGGGGGGGTCATGAAGATTTTCTTATGTACCAAAGGGGGGCCCAGCAGAGAAAGTTTGGGAACCACTGTTTTAGATGATCATGTTGTTGAGAAAATACTTTGAATTCAGGTTGGAATAAGGTGAAAAATTACTAGTTTTGTTGACTTTTGTCACTTTAACTTCTCTTCTTGTGCGCCAATTCAACATGCTGGCTCAAAAGTCACCGACAGGAATCTGACTAATTCCAGAGGTGCAGGACTCACCGCAAAAAAAACACCAGCCTGACAACTTCCAACGGCTTGGTGTTTCACAGCCCTAAAAGACAGGCTGTGCCTAAACCAAAAAGTTGCCCTGGACTGGTCCGCCAACATAGACTCAGTGTACAAAAAAGGTCAGAGCTGTCTCTATTTCCTCAGGAGGCTAAGGTCGTTTTAATATCTGCCGGAAGCTGGACATGTTCTACCCGACTATCATTGCCAGTGCCCTCTTCTTCGCTGTGGTGTGCTCCACTAAAAAGAAGAAGGGCACCTCAGAGCTGGACAAACTGATCCAGACGGAGGGCTCTGAGGTAGGGGCAGAGCCGGAGTCCCTGGTTTTCAAGTCTTGGGTGAAGACACACATAAATGTCTCTGCAGAGCAATGCAAAGAAGGATGTGGGAGGTCTCGAAGAGGAGCAAAGTCCTCCCAAATTCAATTATGTGTCATGCAGACCTTTCCTCCCTAAGGACCAGAGGAGGAACGTTCAGCCTTCTCATCTGGTCACATTATTTAATAAAACATCTCCTTAAGTCTGATTTATTAAGCCCAAGTTGAACATTTACCTCTGTTGTTACAGGTTTATCAGAACTAGACCATAACGTGCGCCGTCTAGCCACAGCAGAAATAAAAAGAAAGTGGTTCGTTTTTCCAGTCACATTTAAAGCAGAATAGAAAAAAGGGAGAGCAGCAAAAAGGATGAAGCGTGAGGAGAGGAACAAGCAACACAGCAGCAGGTACAGCAGGAGAGAAAAGACTCGAAGGGAGGAAGAGAAATGGGAGGATAGCAGAGAAGAAGCATGTTGGGGAGGACAAAGGAAAGATGCTGAGAGGAAACAAGAGGGAGACAGAGAAAAGAGCAACAAGCAGGAAACGAATCGAGAAGAATAAGAAGGGAGGAGGCAGATGTGAGTCAGAAACAGCAGGAAAGAAGAGAAACAACGGAAAGAGAGATGCTACAGGTAGAAACTGACATTTTGTTGAAGCTGTGGATGTTTTATTCAGGGAGGACGAACTACACAGACAGAGAGAGCTAACCTAACTGCATCTACATCCTCAACCGTCATCTATCTTTCATTATCAGAAGACAACATCACACACAGAGTCAATGAGACGGAGCTTTTTAAGCTTCTCACTGCTTCATGATCCTTCACTTCCCCTTTAATAAATAAATGCATATACACACCAATCAGCCACAACATTAAAACCACTGGCAGTAAATTACATCGACCATCTTGTGACAATTCAGTGTTCTGTTGGGAAACTTCTGGACCTGGCATTCACTGGTGTGGATGTTACTTAGACATGTAGCACCCACCTAGACCAGACCAGGCACCCCCACCCCATAGCAATGACACTCCTTGATGGCAGCAGCCATCCCCAGCAGGATGCAGCCACAAAAACACTTTAGGAACAACTGAAAAAACAAAAGAAACAATGAAGAACAGCAAGGGTGTTGACCTGGCCTCCAAATTCACTAGATCCCAAACTGATCAAGTATCTGTGGGATGATCCACAGAGGCCCCTCCCCTCAAAGGCCCCCATTAACAACATTGTGTTACCAGACACCACAGGACACCCTCAGAAGGCCCATGTCCATTCTCTGATGAGTCACAACTGTTTTGTATTCAACAAGGGAGACCTACACAATATTACGAAGGTGGTTATAATGTTATGCCTGATTGGCGTATATGTACTTAACTTTCAGAAGAAGCTGGAAAATCACCTCATTTAATTACATTTCGGCAACCCTATTCCCCCCCCCCCCCAAACTTTACTGACAAGGCTGAGATCGTTCAATAGAAAGAAAATTATCAAGATGTTTCCACGTTTTTAACGTTGCTGTCCACATGGATTCACTTTTTGTTTGAACGACAAGTTGTTTTTCTACCTTCATGTTTCTGTGTCTCCTGGAAACTCATCACCGGCTGTGTTTTAGTCAACTTGGAGCAAAAACATGCTCAGAAAAAAATGGATTTATTTCAACCAGAGAGAAAACAGAAGATCAAGTGTTTACATGGTTATTAGGAGATCGGATTTTCCCACTGAACAGACTATCAACCGTTTACATCACCTGTCTAAGTCTGTCCGAAAATTCTTTCCAGGGATCCCCCGAGATCGGTTGGGGGATCCCTGGCGTCAAAACTTCTTCTTCTTCTTCTTCTTCCTCTTCTTTTGTTTTAATGGAGGTTGACTAGCATGAAAGCTGCCAAAAATCTCAGGAAAAAAAAGAAAAACGTGGTAGTTGGGGTGGTGGTAGGAGATCATTATTCACGACTACCAACTTGATTCAACACCTGATTTAGGAAAACACAAGTAAGAGAAGAAAGACCTTTATGAGTCTCTAGGGCAGTGAATTTTGTTTATTTAAGAGCAGATAAGGACTTCGATCAATCGATACTCGATATTAAAAGATCAGGATTTAATCAGGGTAAAAAAAAAACTTGATCAGGACATCCCTAATTCCTTCTGTCCAGTCTGGAGATATTAATCTAAACTGTGTACTGAATGTTTTTCTACAAAAAAAGTTTAACAATAGAGTGTAACTACACATCTTTATCTTAAACATGTGAATATTGATCATTTCAGAAGTCTGTGTGGCCTCGCAAGATCAACTTATACACATCTTCAAACCGATATTTAAGGTGAGATACATGAAACAGCCTCTGAGCACTAAACTCTGCACGTTCACCAAACCCCACAGTAGAGCCCAAGCATCCAAGAGAATTAATAAGCACGGCGCTGTATGCGTTATATCGATGATCAAGTGGAAATATTCAAGATGTCTGGTGCGCCGCTTTAAACACATTTGAGCTAAATGTGTGACAGATCTTTGGAAAACCTTGAGCTTTTCACTAGAGTTTGAAATAAAGCTTTGAGGGGTTTGATCACCGTTTGGCTGCGCAGCATGGGTTCCTAATGAACGTGGGATTTAGGGGCTTTTATTGACAGAAAAGTCAGACGTGAGCAGAAAAGAAGGGAGGAAAGAGAAACCTTATGGAGAGAGAAAGGATGATTCTGCAGCTTTAAAACCAAAAGGTGCTAATAAAGCGGTAGAGTGGATTAAAGCAGAGGATAAGTGACAGAAGAGAAGGCATCAGTCTGGATTACACACAAGCACACCTCATCTCCATCTCTTTCCTTGGGTTTCCCCCCCTTCCTCTCCTTCTCCTCCTCCTCCTTCCCAGAGAGGGGAACATTAACAGCAACGCCCTGCTTCACATCCTCCAGCACCCAGCTCCACATCTGAGACTTGAACGTCTCCACACCACAGCCAGCTGTCTCCGTCCTGCACCTGCCTCCAACCGTTTTCCCTCTCCATCACACCTTCACACATGGCTCAGTCCCAGGATGCTCGTTACGCCGCCACGAGCACCAAATTAGCCAGAAAGCAAACAGGTAACCTGGTTTTACGCACAGTGAGTGGATGAACCAGATTCCAGTAGCTGCCATGAGAAACCTGGATCAGTCTGTTCAGATTAAAACCACACAGCTGAGAGAACTACTGGAGACCCTTCTCCCTGCAGCAGCATCCTAAAATGCTAAGTCTGAACACCTCATTAAATAAGATATGTACAACAATCATATGGTATAAAAGTTTGCTTATGAAATATATCCTTCAGAAATTAAATACTTTGACTTAAACGCTTTCATTTGTCGTTTAAGAACGAGGGAGCTGATGCGCAACCGCGCCGCGTAAAATGCCACTGCATCAAAACATGAAAGCCCCGGAGTTTGTCATCAATAATATAGTTATTAAAAACCGAAATGTCGTTGAATCCAAGCAGCAGGGAAGCCGTGTTTTGTTTTTAATTTATTTTTTTATACCGCAGTATGAATAAGGATGAAGTCTGGTTTATAAAGCCTCCTCTGCGGGTCTGCGCTGCCCGCACTCCCTCCGTCTCCTCCGGGGAAAAGTATGAAAAAGAAGACGGCTCACCTTCTCCGGTTGTCCCGTGCGAGCAGCAGAGAAGCAGGGCGACCTGAGCGATAATCCCGGCGACTCTTTTATTCCCCAGATCCATGGTGGAAGCGGCGGGAGGCTGCAGAGAAGCCCGGTGGCTGCTGGAGGAGAGAGACGGACGACCTCTCCTCTCCAGCTCCAAGAGAGATCTCCTCAAAGCCGAATGGGAGAAGGAGGGAGAGAGAGAGAGAGAGGGAGAGAGGGAGGGAGAGAAAGAGAGATGGTTTTACTACGCGTGTGTAGCTCCAGCCTCAATCACCGCCTCCTCTTCACTCGGTGTTTAAAAGAAGCTCCTCCAAACAGCCTGTACTTAGTAGACTGTGTCCATTGGTGCAAGTTGCAGACATGCGCAAAAAACACACATTGTCCTTGCATAATGTGAGAGTTTTAAAGTTTAAAAAGAAAAATAAACTAGGGAAACAACAATACAATTTGGTGAAACATATAAAACACTTGACATTTAATGTTCCTACAAAAAAAAAAGAAAGAAGGAAAGTCACCACCAAGAGCTATGCTACGCTAACGGGCTAATGGCCTCCGATGTTCTCATCCAACTTGAAGCAGAAGAAAACAAGCACCCACAATGTAAACTATTTATTAAGAAAATGTTGGATTACACACTGTACTTATTATTATTTTTTTATTGGGCCACTTTACTCAATGGTTGGCATGGCAACTGGTAGCCGCCATTATGTCACATCCTAACTAAAACGAAACTTAGCCAAAAGATTGTCACTCGAACGTGCATCAACATTACATTAACTACATAAAATGAAAGAAACCATCCTTTAAAAAAATGATTTGACATATATTTTAGTGTTTTAGTTTGGCTCAAGTCCCGCCCACTAACATGGAGGGGGTGGAGCTTATGACCTATACTGCAGTCAGCCACCAGGGGGAGCTCTACTTGATTTGGCTTCACTTTACAGACAGGAGCAATTGACCTTTGGCTAAGCCCCGCCCCCCTTAGTTACTGTTGCTACGTCCGACATTCTCTTCTGGGCTGTGGTTTTCTGGTTATCTATAAGGCTCTGGTATCAATATCAAGGAGCAACACTGTTCATGCAAAGCTGGGTACGTCTCTATTCACTTCTATAATCGTTATTACGAAGCAAACAGACTAACGTTACGCACGTATAACGTTGCATTTCTTCAGCGTGTGCTAGCGTATCAACAACTATGCAACTTAAGCTGTAACGGTGATGTTTTGGTTAGCTCCACAGGGTTTTGCGCGGACATCATTGGGCTTATCCATACCCTGGATGCTGGATATATACCGACAGTATAGCCTGCCGAGACCGAAAATATGAGACGCCTGCGTTAAAGTCAATGGAGCGCTGTGGAAAAAGTGTCGGACCCCTGTGGGAGCTCTCTTGGCTGTGATTGGTCAATCTACATTCTAGGGCGGGGCTTAGCCAAAGGTCAATTGACCTTTGGCTAAGCCCCGCCCTAGAATGCAGATTGACCAATAACAGCTCCCACAGGGGTCCGACACTTTTTTCACAGCGCTCCATTGACTTTAACGCAGGCGCCTCGTATTTTCGGTCTCGGCAGGCTATACTGTCGGTATATATCCCGGGTATGGATAAGCCCAATGATGTGCGCGCAAAACCCTGTGGAGCTAACCAAAACATCACCGTTACAGCTTAAGTTGCATAGTTGTTGATACGCTAGCACACGCTGAAGAAATACAACGTTATACGTGCGTAACGTTAGTCCGTTTGCTTCGTAATAACGATTATAGAAGTGAATAGACACGTACCCAGCTTTGCATGAACAGTGTTGCTCCTTGATATTGTCAGTCCCAGCCTCCGTCTCGATTAATAGGATATGCGGTGGTTAATTTTTTGACTGTGACCGGTATGCTTTTGCCTCTATTTGGATGCCTTGTTGTTCGTTGCGTTTCACTTGTATGTCCTGAATATAGCCTTCGAACGCATATTGCAGCCCCTTTTGCCTACTTCTATTGGACACTTTATTTGCTGCTTTATGAAAGTTTGACAAAAGTTCAGCAGGAAGAGCTGTCACAGCATAAGCCATGTTGATACCAGAGCCTTATAGATAACCAGAAAACCAAAGCCCAGAAGAGAATGTCGGACGTAGCAACAGTAACTAAGGGGGGCGGGGCTTAGCCAAAGGTCAATTCCGCTGTCCATCTTTATATACAGTCTATGTCCTCAGCAGGTTGTGGGAGAGTCTGGAGCCTATCCCAGCTGAAACTGGGCCAGAGGCGGGATACACCCTGTACAGGTCAACAGTCGATCACAGGGCCAACAAAGAAAGACAAACCGTTCACACTCACATCTACGTCCAGTTTAGAATCACATGTCTTTGGACTGTGGGAGGAAGCTGCTAACTACTGCACCCTGTTCCCTCAATGCAGGACCACCAGGTTCTGTAACAGTGTTTTCTCCCCAGGTCATCCATCAGACTGTTGAATTTAATTTTTAGTTTGATGTTTTTGGATATTTAGTCACAAGCTGTAATAAGGAGGCCATCAAGCAGGAGCTGCGTCTTTGTCTGAGCATCAAACTCAGAGAAACTCCTCAGACGGTGAAAGCTGGTGTCAAGCCTGTGCAGCTGTTTCTAAGTAAGCTATTGTGTGTTCAAATGTGTGTCAACTGGAGCTCCGTGGCACAGACGGATGAGATAAGTCCGCCTCTGGATACACAGAAAACACTTTGTTGTTGTTTTTTCCTCATTTTCCTGCTGAACCTCCTCTAGTTCTAGAACAGCTGGAGATGGATGTCCTTCACTTTGAATCTAAACAAAAAATAATACACTCTCTGAGCAAAATGGCTGCAGCCAATTACTTCCCCTCCATCCACGACAGAACAGAGGGCGACAAAATATGGCCGTCTTTTGCCCCGAAACCAAAACAGACGAACGCTGCGACCAGAAGAGACCCCTCTACTAAGAGTTTCGCCGACGGTGTTGATCAGGACCGGTCGACCGCTCCACAGGTCGAAGCCACAGCAGCCTCGGCGGCGTGGAGCTGTCTGCCTGTGTCTGATTACCGACCTCTGGACGCATTCAGTGTCACAGCAGAGGGCTGTGGTTGGACTCCGTGGAGCGAAGAGGACGACATCTGTCAGCTCTTGATCAGGATGAAAGAAATCGAGCTGTGCGACATGATTGAAGAGAGATCGAGCACCGCAGAGAGTAAGTAGACAATGATATCAGTCACCTGTGCTGCTATTAAACAGTTTTGGTTGTTGTGGATCATCATTAGTAGAACTATCATTTAATCAGCAGTAATACACTTTGAGAACTATAATTAGAGAGCTGGCAAAATGTTAGCGTCAAAACTGAGAGCAGAAACAGTTATTAAACTAGTAGCAAATGACTTTCCTGTCAACTGAATAATAGATTAATCAACTTTAATCACTTCTTGATCAACTTCATCTATGAAAAGATCATATTTTATAAGGTGTTCAATTGTTTCTATGCAAAAAAGGTAACATAAAGTAGCTAACATTCATACTTGAGTACAATTCTTGAGTAAGTTTATTTATTTACATTCCACATCTCTTTCAGATACATTTCTGAGGGACATCCGGTGCTGCAGACTGAAGACGAAGAGGAAATTAAATTGAAGCAACCAGAGAAACAACAAAATATACTTTTTTAGACATTTTCTTATTTATATTATTTTCTGATGGTCAACAGCCTGGATAGCACGACGTCGTGTTTTAATAAATTTCACTGTTTTCTCAGCGTGAATGTGAAAAAGTAGTTTGAGACTCGTTATTAACCCGATAAAGATCTGGCCGTGACTGTGAGTGATGGACTGCATTTATCAAGTGAAACAGGTTCTGGTGAGACATCGCAGATATTTTTTTTAAAACAGTAAACTAAACAATCAGTGTGCTACAGTTTAGCAGATTTCAACGAGGGGTTGCACAGACTAGTCGACTAGCCAGTTTGTCGACTTGACTGCTGTGCCATGACGCTTTAAGCAGGAAGTCGACTAGTCACTGATCACGTGACAATAACAACACGGACGCCTCCTAGAAGACAGGTGAGGAGGACAGTGGGTCGTTGCACCGGTTCATCAAGTGTGTGGAAATACTTCAGTTCAGAAATACAACAGAAGTACTACTACATGCATATTCATCTCTAAAGACATCTGTTAATGACAGGGCGTTAGTGGTTAGGGTCCCACGGTTGTGTAATGATCTGTCAAGGGAAATTAGCCCAGATGACTTCTTTAAATCTCCTCTTCCTCAAATCATTGTTCGATTGGAGAGTCTTTCCTTTTTTTTAACAGCACGATAAAAATACAAACAAAATCTATTTTTTTTCTGTCTTTGTTGAGCATGTTATAATGTTGATTTAGAAAAGTGCTACAGAAACAAAGACTACAAATGAGATAAGAGTGGATTCAAATTACAACAGGTGGGACAAAGGGATTCAACACGCAGCAGGAGCTGTAGACCAATTTGTATAACACAGCGCCTGAGGATGGGGTTTTGTTGTCAACAGATCAGATCCAGCCCTGAAAATTACATGTGGAGAGAGAAGCTTTTGGTTTATATTAGCCAACAGCACATGGTCAAAAATAAATCCCTGAAAACAGAGCGGACAGGGGAAGGCGTGCAGAGAGAGGCAGCAGGGGAATCTGATAATGAAAACCTACTGAGACTTTAGACAGCAGGGGAATCTGACGATAAAAACAAAAAAAAACGGTCGAGAGTAAGCACAGCAGGGGAATCAGATAACGCACACTCTACATGAGCATCACACACCTCGCTGCCCTGTGGACATACCGCACACAGAGAAACCAGCTGGGATGTTTAATGTGCAGATCAGGCGGTTTTTAAAACGATGTGAACTCGCAATACGAGAAAATGCAGAGAGGAAACAGCAGGCGTCTGGTCTCGGGGGAATTTGAAAGACTTAAGGCAAAACTACGCCCCGAAGGGACAAGCACACGCACACAGCAGAAGACGAGTTAAGATAGGAACAGATGGTATATGAAAATACACAACATTTAGGAGGAGGAAACGATGGAGTAATGGATGGAGATGAGAAATGTCCAACTTTATCAGAATATGAGCCTGGTAACATGCCGTTTGGATTTTACTACAGGTTGTGTTCCAACAAAGACAGAAAAAAAAAATACCTCTGCAGGCAGTTAGAAAGTAGATCAGAGCCATTTACTTGTAAACAAATGAAACTCCATGGTTTTCAGATGACGTGGACAACTATGTCAGTGTTACTCTTCCTAATCGAGCAATTCCAGACAAATTTTCCGCCACAAAAAATCTGTTTGCGAGGTAATCTGACTTCCAGGATAAATTTGCCAAGATGGCGTCCCCCGCAGACACCACACTGAGCTTCAAAAATGGTTTTCAGGAAGAACCAAACCCACGGATGCTCATACGTATATGTAGCTGGCTAGTATGTGAAGTCCTGGACGCATCAATCAGTAGTCAAAGAACTACCCGCAATGAAGGCGGACCGTGGCAATGCCCCTCAAGACCTGGGTCTGGACAAAAAAGATTACAACAGTGAATAGAGTCTGTAGTCTGTGTTCGTCACATTCCTGGATCCTGGATATGGAATATTTTTTAAAGTCTAGATGTCATTGACTGAGTTTACATGGTCTTTAGTATCCCGGTTTTGTGTTTGTCCATGTAAACACCATATCCCGAATTCAGAAACCGGGTAATGCCCATTTCCCGGTTTCAAGAAACCCGGTTTTGCCACCTGGGGTACTCCGATAGAACCCGGGATACTGGAGCATGTACACACCTTATCCCGGTGTCTGACGCCAGTGACGCACCAGATATACAATCAACATGGCGGCAACGAGAACTTCTCACTTTTGGAGCGACGAAGAGACTGAATTTTGCCCTAAAATAATGAAAGAACTCAACATAACTACGTGTTTAGATGGCAGAAAACACAGAAATGCCGACATATTCAAGTCTGTTGCGGAAAAGCTACGTGACGCTGGTTTTCCACCTCGCACTGTTGAACAAGTTAGGTCGCACGCATGCGCAGATAGGATGCAGTGATCAGAAAACGGGTTTCTGGTATTAATCATGTATACAGGGATATGAATAACCGGGTTTCTCTGTGTTCCATGTAAACACCATGTCCCAGATATGCTCAAAGCCGGGATAAGCCTCAAAACCAGGATACTAAAGACCATGTAAACTCAGTCATTGTTGTTGTGCAGTGCCAGATGAATGTTGTTTCAGATTTGAGGCGACATGATTGTGCCAACGACCAATGGGAGTGATTGATACAGTTGATCTGACCTATGATTCACCACTCTGATAGCGGGCTTGGAGCGTCAGGGGAACCCCGTTGGCGCAGGGCCTTGAACGTCCACTAGCGGCCAACTGTCAACTGCAAAGTGACGGGCTATGAGCAATATGGAAGAGATTTAAAGAAAGAAAACATTCATCCTTCCTTTGACACTCTACAACTCGCCCAGATTACTCCACATTTCTGTTGGAAGAGGGATGAAAGCTAAATTTTGTAGATCATCAGTTAATTGGTGACACGAGAGGCCAGATGGCTGCTCTCCCACTTGGCTGAATGGCGCAAACTAAAGTGTTCGGTGACTGAAGAAACTTCTACAAAAACGCGCTTTCATTTGAGCACTCATTCAGCCACTGGCTCCCGATGGATCCCTCGCTACTAAAACCGTCCCCACTTCTGTCAAAAGGAGGCTCACAGAGGAATTTCTGTCTCCGGCCTGCCAACTAATAGCCGGTCGAAGCTTTCATCAGATTTTCAACCTGAAGTTGCAGCGATCCCCGTGGAGAAGCAGCACGTTACTTCTGCGCCACACGGTCCTCAATGGGGTGTTTTGCCTTCGCCATGGCAACTACCAAAACAGCCAAAGAGAGATGGTGAATGGACTTTTGAAAACCAGAAAGGAGAACTGCATGAGAATGAGCCGAGAGGGAGAGATAGAGAGAGAGGCTGAATAAAACTGAAACTGCTTTAATTTCTGAATCTCGGTCATTGAATTTTCAAACAATTAATTACTTCTTTAACAGCAGGTTTGGGAATATTTAGAAAATTCAAACAAACAGAGTGAAAACATGGACTAGTTAGTAACTCTGTTTGGATCTCTGGATTAATACTGATAAGGAACTTTTAATTTGGGTCAGGTCAATCTTACATCCTGTCCGATCCAGTTCATTTACATACCAACTATTTTACTGTGATTACATTTTACAGCAATTTATTCCTCACCACTTTAAACTGTAGATAATTAGGACAAATTAGATCAAATGAAATCAAAGGCCACGCCAACATTTAAAACCCCGAAGCTCCCTAATAAAGACAGTTCATTGTAATGCAGCCTTCACAGCTGAAAAAATCACAGCCAAACTTTGACCCATAAATTTCAGCTCTTGATGAATAGGAAGCGATTTCCCAGCTTGGATCCCAGTGTCTAATCTCTGAGGCCACAGGGAACTGGAGATCTAAACTGAAGGAAGCTTTTATAGCTCATTATCTTGCACCATCTTCTTTTGTACGACTTTCTCCGAGTAGAAAGACTCCACAACGGTGAACTGTTTCGCGGACGGTCTTGTTAGCAACAGAGCTAATGAACGTCCTAACTCACAGCCACCATGTACCTGCAGTTAAATGAAGCTCTGCATTTACATTCCTCGAACAAGGTGGATAGACTGGAGACGTGTCCAGGGTGTACTCCGCCTCTCACCCAGTGACAGCTAGGATAGGCTCCAGCCCCCCCACAACAAATGGAAATGGAAGGCAGTACTGTAAATACACTTTGGTTTGGTTTCAAATCAGCTTCACCTATCTAACCTGCTAAATAAATTTCAAAACCGTCCAATCTGGCAACACTGTCCATGTAAAAATACTTGTCATTTGCTTGCTTTCATCGCTTCATTTTCTCTTCTTGTGCAATGGTTCTTTTGAGATGAACAACCAATTAGAGTCTACACGTTTCGCCACCAATTCAACCTGCTCAATTGGATAAAAAGACACCGTCAGGGGTCTGACCAGTTCCAGCAACACAGGACACAATGGCGAAACTAGGGCGCTCACCAGAAACCTTGGTGTGCTACTGCCCGTATAGGTGAGCCCGTTAACAGAAGACTGCGTAGTAGCAACTCGTCTTTGCAAAGATAAAATTCCCCGACTGAAAGCTGTGAAATCATGCAGCAGTATAAACTGTTGGCAACCCCACAGTGTGCTCCCAGTAGAACAGTTATTAGTAGATAACAGAGTAAAATGAAGCATCAAAGGTTCAAAGCGTGTCTGAAATGATGAGTCAGTTTGCAGCTGAATGATGTGAGCCCGAGCCATTTCTTCTCGTATTTGTGTTGAACACCAGATGGGGAGAGCTGGTGATCAATGCGCTCTGCCTCTGCTTTATATTCACAGCAGCAGCTGCAGGCTGTTGGAGGCCTGCTGCCTGGCCGGCCGGCCGGCCAGTTGGCTGCTGCAGAAAAGACTCTCAAGAGTTTCTTTGAGAGCAGAGCACAGATCAAGCTCCTGTGAGCCAGAAAAGAGAGGGAGAGTGGAATTGAAGAGTTTCACAGAGAAGTCATCTGTGTACAGTAATCACATGCACTGCATTCTGGGTAATGAGAGTCAGAGTGAGAGTGCTGCTCCTCTGTCTGCTGTAAATTAAAGACCAATTTAAGTCCAACGCCGCACTGAGTCACTCACTCTTCGCCGTGCTTTCCAGAAATAGTTCCTAAAGTATTTCTTACTACATGAGAAAGCTTACGGCTACAGTGGTGTGTGGATTTTGAATATCTTGACTGTGCCCACACTAAATCTGCATTAATAACACTTGATGCAGGGTTTGGAAGTTACTCTCGGGTTTTTAGCGTGGACAGGAGAAGCAGAGTTTGGCTTTGAAACACAGCTGTCACAACCAAACAGATCACAAATCAAAGTCTCTTCACAGGTGCTGGAAAGAACCGCTAGATTGAATTTAAGTCATTCGAGTCACAGTTAGTTAGGTCTAAAGACTACAACTTCAGATGGACTCAAGACTACAGGAGTTTGAAAATCCAACCCGATTCACAGATATTCTCTGTAATGTCAAACTTGCCACACACAACATGATGTTATTTAGATCAAGGAGCACTGGATGCATCACCGCAACATGATCTCACAAGGAAGGAGATCTACACGATCCACAATCCATAACGGTAGAAGGTCTTACTCCACCTACAAGAAGAAGGAGAAGAAGAAGAAGAAGAAAACAAATCCCTGAAATGGATCTGTAAGCCCTTACATTATTAGATGATCCAGGCAGAACTTTGTTACAGAGCACAGTCCAGGGCAGAGTTGTTTAGTTTGTTGTTGCAGATATAAAACCTTGATTTTGATTGACGTGCATAAGTAAAGAAATCAACTTTTCTTTTCTTTAAAATTCTCTAAAAAGTGCAGAGAATAATACTGTAACAAGTACTGACAACAGACTTAAGCTTATTTGGCCTGTGTTATCACATTGAACATTCATACAACAGGCAGGGTTCACAATGCCTATGCGATTTACTGTGTTTCACTAAATTATCTCGTTTGAAGTTTGCGGTGCCTGTTACATAAACGGACTTTCCAGCTGCTTGCTTCTGCGCTTTGCAGTACTTACAATACATTAATTCATTTTCGTAAAGGAGCCACAGGAATGTTTTTTGCCAGTCAGCATTAAACCTGTAACTTCACATTAATTGTCATATTAATTGTTGCTACAGTGTTAAAAGCCCTATCCATCTTTGCTTTTATTTTTATCAAGAAAAATTGGCGCTCTGCACCTTTAGAAAAATAGCGCTGTCTCTTTAAGAAAGACGGTAGTCTTGATTGTTGATTGTTGTTGAAGTTGTGCGTGGCTGTGGATGTGTACCGCTTAACCCAGGGTATGTTGCAAATATAAAGTAAAAATATATAAAGATGAACATTTGTCTTGCTGTTTGTTTTGGAGTTGCAATGGATGAATGTTTTAGACTAAAATTTCAATGGCACGTGATCTACCCGCACTACCTTTGAGATCTACCAGTTGATCGCGATCGACGTAATGAGCACCCCTGCCATAGACACTCCCTCTGCCTTTAACCGCCTTCCGCAGCACGTCGGCAATACGTGTAAATCACGTATTTTTTTTTTTTCAGCTGAGGCTGCATTCAAGTGCACAACCGGCCACAACCTCCAAACGTCAGCAACACATCATAAAACATTTATTGAACGGTAAAATTCGGTAGTCGCACACGTGCTACTAATTGCATTTCACAATTCGCACTGAACTATTTTTTACTAGCATTTGCGACGCTGGTTGTCAGTAATTTTTATTCACTTCACATTGTCCCATCAATTTCTATTCAAAAACATATTTTTGGTCCATTTAAAACATAACATAAAAACAAAAAATAAAATAAAATTCAGTGATCCCCAATGTCTACCCTCAGTGTCTAGAACTGGACTCCTACTGTTGATAATTCAATAAATTCAACATCTGGTCTAGAAAAGAAAGATATAAAACTGTGATGAGGACCTCCTCCCCGACCCAGAGTGGCCAAGCCACCCTTTTCCGACTGAGGACTATGGCCTTGGACTTGGAGGTGCTGAACTTCATCCCAGCCGCTTCACACTCGGCTGCGAACCGCCCCAGCAAGCTGGAGTTTGTTGTTCGATTAAGCTATGAGGACCACATCATCTGCAAAAAGCCAGGACAAGATCCTCTGATCACCAAACCCGACACCTTGCTCCACCCGGCTGCGCCTAGAAATTCTGTTCTTAAAAGTTATGAACAGAACCGGTGACAAAGGGCAGCCCTAGTGGAGTCCGACCCTCACCGGGAACAGATCCGACTTACTACCGGCTAGACGGACCAAACTCGCACTCCTTTGATACATGGACTGAATGTATTCCTTTACACAGATGAATGTGAATGGAATTCCTTGGTTTCACTGTGGTTGATGTATTACATAAGTAGTTTTAACAGCAAACACAGATGTTTGCCACCAGGAACAGCCATTTTAGCATTGTAGATCTCCATCTGAGGATACTGATCTGCATATTAATCTACTCACATTGCACAGTAGACACCAACCTTTGAAATAAGACAGAATTTTAATTTAGTTCTGTTTACATGAACTGTTGACAATTAAATAGATGCTTTTAAAATCAGGCAGAATTAGGCCTAAAACATCTAGTTTGAATGTCAATAACCTCACACTGTCAGTGGAAACAATGAATGGCATTTTTATACGTGGAAATGAAAATAACTCAAATGAAAGTGTATTGAATAAAATAAATCAAAATAATGTATTAAGTAAACACTAATTACAGTTAAATGTCTGGCTGTCTGGTCCTATTTGTGGGCAAGCATGTGATGTGTGGGCGGGGCCTATGACGTATGGGCGTGGCCTGTGACATGGGGCGTGGCCTGTGTCATGGGGCGTGGTCTGTGACGTATGGGCGGGGCCTGACCTGTGGGCGGGGCCTGTGATCCATCATTCCAACTTCAAAGGAAACTTCAAAGCCAACAGAACCTTTGATGTCAGACCTGTGATCTCAAACCTTTATATAGAGTAAGAGTAAGAGTTATCACCACTTATTCATATCTACTTGACACTTGCACTATTCGTCGCTCGTATCTAGATATTCGTATTGATTCTACACAATTATCGACAGTGAAGGAAGACCTACAAATCCACATTCTACACAGACAACTACAAACACCAGTTCAAGACATCAACATATTTACTGCTACATTTCCATCAGTTTGTGTCTTTGCTAGTCCAATGGCCCATACCAACAACCGAGCACCCAGGGCATTCGTGCCCAATGGTCATGCACCCCAAGGAGCATTCGTACCCAATGGTCACGCACCTAAAGGGGCATTCGTGCCCAATGGTCATGGACCTTGAGGAAGAGAAGAAATTGCTGTCAGAGGAAAAGACAGAACTGAGGGAGGACAGAAAAGAATTTGAGGAGGACAAGAAAGTTCTGTTAGACGCCATGAGACAACTTGAGGAGGAGAGGACAGCTCTGACAGAAGCCAGGAAACAGCTGGCAGATGAGAAGAAAGACCTCTTGGATGCAAAGAAAGAACTGGAGGAGAAGAAGATAGAAATGGAGAAGAATAAAACGTTGGAGGCTGAACAGGCAGAGGTGGAGAGAGACACCAAAGAAGGAAAGAAAGAGAAGAAAAAGAAAGCAAAAGAGGAGAAAAAGGAGCAGAGAAAGAAAGCAAAGGAGGAGAAAAAGAAAGCAAAAGAGGAGAAGAAGGAAAAGAAAGCCAAAGAAGAGAAAGCCAAAGAAAAGCAAGAGGAGCTGGAAAAGAACGCAAAAGAGGAGAAGGAGGAAGAAAAGCAGAAGGACAATAAGAAGGGATGTATGTGGACATTTTGGCGCAAGAAGTAGTGCCACGATGACAGGGCGATGTTTGGCGTAAAAACTCAACTGGACTTGTAGAGTTTTTTGAGAGGACGTTTCACCACTCATCCGAGTAGCTTCTTCGGTTCTAGGGGACTGGTGGGAAGTTTGAGATTTAAATAGGAACTCCTCCTGAAAACTTGCTTGTTGTGTTAACAACCAGAAACCGGTGCAGCTTCCATTAACGGTTGGGTACTTACCTGTCGTTGGGGGGGAGGGGGGACTGTTTCTGTCCCTGTCCTCTTTCCCTATGAATGGTGCTCTAACGACCTTGTCCGTCCGAGGCTCTAGTGTCAAGGTGTGAATGAGGTTGAAACTTCTTGGGGACAGAAGTTAAAACTGTATTGTAAATAGATGGCAGATTAATCTTAGTCCACCTTCTCTGTTCAGAGAAGGTTTTTCCAATCTGACATAGATGGCTTCCTTTACTCCTCTTTCGAACCATCAGTCTTTTCTGGCTAAGGTTTGGACGTTGTCATCTTCAAAGGAGTGTCCCTTGTCCTTCAGGTGTAGGTGGACCACTGAATCATTTCCTGATGAGCTGGCTCTCCTGTGTTGGTACATGCGTTTATGGATGGGTTGTCTGGTTTCCCCAATGTATAAGTCTGTACACTCCTGCACTGAACAGCGTAAACCACATTACTCTGTTTTTGCCTGGGTGTTTTGTCTTTAGGGTGGACCAGTCTTTGCTTGTGTTCGCTGGTTTGAAATATACTGGAATGTGTTTTCTGAAAATTCTCCTGAGTTAGGGTCAGGGTTAGGGGGTTAGGTCTAGGGCTAGGGGGTTAGGTCTAGGTTAGGAGGTTAGGTTTAGGGGGTTAGGTCTAGGTTAGGGGGTTAGGTCTAGGGTTAGGGGGTTAGGTCTAGGGCTAGGGAGTTAGGTCTAGGGTTAGGGGGTTAGGTTTAGGGGGTTAGGTCTAGGGTTAGGGGGTTAGGTCTAGGGCTAGGGGGTTAGGTCTAGGGTTAGGGGGTTAGGTTTAGGTTAGGGGGTTAGGTCTAGGGCTAGGGGGTTAGGTCTAGGGCCAGGGGGTTAGGTCTAGGGCCAGGGGGTTAGGTCTAGGTTAGGGGGTTAGGTCTAGGGTTAGGGGGTTAGGTCTAGGTTTAGGGGGTTAGGTTTAGGGGGTTAGGTCTAGGGTTAGGTCTAGGTTAGGGGGTTAGGGTCAGGGTTAGAGTTTTTCGGATACCCCAACAACGTAGGGGATGATGATGTTCTTACTTTTGTTGTGCTCCTCCTCTTTATCCTGTTTGGGATATCTTTCTGAGCCTGTGACAAAGGCCCAGTTGGGATATCAACATGTCTTGATTGTCCGTTTCATGTGTTTCTGTTCCTACTCCTTGTCATCCAGTCTTGGTGTGGGAGAAGCAACAGAAACACATCAAACGGACACTCAAGACATGTGGATATCCCAACTGGGCCTTTGTCCAAGGCTTAAAAGGATATCCTATAAAGGACAGAGAAGAGGAGCATAACTAAAGGAAGAACATCGTCATCTCCTACGTGGCTGTGGTATCTGAAAAAATCAGGAGAATTTTCAGAAAACACTGCATTCCATTTTATTTCAAACCAACGAATACACTTAGGCAAAGACTGGTCTACTCTAAAGATAATACACCCAGGCAGAAACAGGGTAATGTGGTGTATGTTGTTCAGTGCAGTGAGGAGTGTACAGACTTACATTGGGGAAACCAAATAACCCATCCATAAACGCATGTACCGACACAGGAGATCCATCTCATCAGACTTGATTCAGCGGTCCACCTCCACCTGAAGGACAAAGGACACTCCTTGAAGATGACAATGTCCGAATCTTCGCCAGAGAAGAGCGATGGTTCGAAAGAGGAGTAAAGGAAGTCATCAATGTCAGATTGGAAAAACCTTCTCTGAACAGAAGAGGTGGACTGAGATTTAGTCTGCCATTTGTTTACAATGCAGTTTTTAACTTCTGTCCCCAAGAAGTTTCAATTTCGTTCACACTTTGACACTGGAGCCTCTGACTGACAAGTGTCCTTAGACCACCATTCATAGGGAAAGACGACAGGGACAGAAACAGCCCCCCTCTCCCCCTCAACGACAGGTAAGTACCCAACCGTTAATGGAAATTAGCTGCACCGGTTTCTGGTTGTTAACACAACAAGCAAGTTTCAGTAGGAGCTCCTATTTAAAAAACTCAAAAACTCTACAAGTCCAGTTGCCTTTTTTGAGCCTTTTTGGATGGCGTAGGCTGGACAACAGAAGCTCCATCTTCCTCCTGTCTCCATCTTCTCTCCACCCTTTCTCCGCCTTCTTCAAACTCAGCTTTCTACATCCTCTCAATGACCCCCCAGCCTTTCCTCTATGCCTCTCCACCACCTCCACCACCTCCCTCCTCTACATTTTTCCTCAAATCCTCCTCCTCCTCCTCCTCAATCTTCACATCTCCATCTTCCCCCACCTCCTCACCTACATCCCCCACCTCCTCACCTACATCCCCCACCTCCCCACTTCTGCCTTTCCCTGTCTCTTCCTTTCACGGGAGCTCCGTGGCTCAGTGATTAGCACTGAAGCCTCACAGAAACACCTCCACCACCACCTGCTACACCTGTGTTTCTGTACGGATCTCCATACGGATCATCCAACACCAATACACAAACTATAGGCTAATTGGAAACTCTAAATTGTCCCAAAACAACAATAAACAACAAAATAACAATATTTCTGTATGTGTCTGTGTCTCTGATTTATTATTCTTTTTTTTTTTGTATAGATTAATATTATGTATATTACATTATGTGATGACTGTACTGAAGGGGAGACATCTTGGTGGGTAGCGTAATTTATATGAAGCTACTCGAAGCCACAAGCTTAATATACTTAAAAACTGCACATCTAAAACATTTATGCACATTTATGTGACATAATGCGACGAAAACATTTTTCATACTTACTTTTGGTACTCATAGTTTTGCTTTAGATTTCCACCTACCGTCTCTAAATAACCCAAAGCAACAATGTGAAATCTTCTTTCAATGGAATAAAATCACCTCAGAAAATGTTATAAAACCTTACGATGGATCTGGTATATTTTTTTTTTTAACAAACTGGATTGCATCGACTGGACATAAGTTCAGTAACGTCTGTATTATATGTAATATTAACCAGGGATTGACAAAAACACCTCAAAGCTCTTATATAATTACCTCTGCTGTCTAGATTTAATGAACTTCACCTAGAATTAATGACTGAAATGTGCACAAAAATGGCTGCTGCTGCTAACTGGATCCAGACTTGTCTTAGTTTCCGGGGGTTTTGTGTGAGAAGGTGGATTGTTAGTAAAAGTTAGAGAGCCGTAGGTGTGGATAGAGCCGCGCTGTTTAATCCGTACCTGACAGATGGTCTGAAATGCCTTCGGGCTGCCAGTCGGATGAAGACAGGAGCAGGTTTTGCCAGAAGAGGAATTTTCCCGACTCTGCTGGGGGAACAACAGCTGAGCTGCATTTCATTTGATCTGATTTTAGAGGAAAGAGATGAGGTTTTGTCGAGCTGGCAGTCTCCTCTCTTTCTGAAGCCACATGTCTGCATTGCTACTGAAAAAAATAAATAATAATATACACATATACACACCCAAAGGCCCCCCGGTAAGAACATTCTGTTGCCAGACATCACAGGCACAACTGTTTTGGAGGCACAAGGGAGACCTACACAATATTAGGAAGGTGGTCATAATGTTATGCCTTAACAATGCATGAGTGTCCAAAGAAACTAAATGACTATGACCCTTTTACAAAGTTAAAGAGGTCAATTTTCAGACGATTGATTGTAGCGTTAAGTCAAATGCTGGACTTTCAGCCAGAAGACTGGTGTCTGGTGTTTGAAACCTTTAGACTATTTCTTCACCTTTCTATGATTATGATTTGGTTAGATCACAGTTTGGGTTAAAATAGACCCCTTTGGAAAATCAAACTAATGTTGGAACGCTTCTGCATTTTGACCGGCTACAAGTGTGTTCACTCCATGAGATTTAATCTGAGCTGGATTCACACAGCATGTAAACACCTGTCTTTTAATTTTAATCACCTTAAGAAAAGGGAAGGTGCCTCAGAGAGCTGGACGCAGGTGAAGCTGCCCAGATCCTTGGGTGAGTTATCCTGTCTGACCTTCCAGCCATTAAAACTGAGCCTGGTATAACTTCTCCTGTTCCACCTCTGAAACACTGATGTCAGACAAACACAAGCGGCAGCGTCTTCACTAATCCGTTTGGATTCTCTTTCAGCTTATTTCAGTTCCCTATTGTTTTTGGGACAAAGCTGACGGGACCCGGCAACGGTGTCCTGGAAGCTTCAGACAGCTCGAGCCGTTTTGTCGGTTCACTGCAGCTCGTCTCTTTCAGGAATTAACACGTACAACCGAAGGATTACACCGCAACAGCACTCCTTCAAAACTCAAACAATTAAAGCTCAAACTAACACAAGAGTGAAAACTTTTACAGTCACCTCTACACGGGAGATAAACGACGTTCGGTGATGAGACGTGTAAATACAGCTATAAATAAATGTCCTGTTTATCCATATTCCTGGTATTAATTACAGATAGTAGAAAATAGAAGAGCACCACCATGAATAAATAAATAACCAAGAACAGATGTTAAATGGCTTGAAAGCAGTTTTCTGACCATTTTATCTGTATTAATTACAGATGTAGAAGGATGTTCTTACCGTTACCATTCCATTTACGGTAACGTTGACGCACATCACATCCATTTACCACAGTAAGACGATACCCTCACTGATAATCCATTGATCAAATGCACGGTTTACTGGAACGCACATGGATTTTACCTTGGCTGAAAGGTCTAAACCATTGGCTATACCATTTACTACTTTATATGTTGTAATCTTTAGGAAACTTGAAGTCCAAAAGGAGCTCACTAAAAAGTGTAAAATTATCATTTCGAGGCGAGCTGATGAGAAATTAATCAATCAGTCAGAGCTCTGGAGTGTAAATGGATTCCACCAGAGCTTCGCTGGTTTTGCGCATTAATGTCTTAATTAAAGGGAAAGCAGAAAAGGGGGTTTCATTAAACCCCAAAATAGCTTTTCAATTCATTAAAAGGGGTTTTTGAGAGGAAATTTGTCCGAGCCACAATCGTCAGCGCAATTACAGGGAGGAAATTAATCATTGTAAATTATTCACGCGCAGGAGTTTAATATGGATTTTCTCTGATTGTATTGTAGTTGTTGATAAGTTTCTTTGCTAGTTTCTTCCTCGGCATCACTGTTGTATGTTCGTGTGCAGAGACGAAGAGGAGCTTTAACCAAAACCAGCTCAATTACCCAGGATACTGGGCAGCAAACACAGTAAGAAGCAGCAATAAATAAAGGAAATAAGCCAAATAGCTTGAGTGACAGGAAGTCAGACAGATAAAAATATTCTGGAGGATGTTTTTTTTTTTTTTTTTTAAATAAAACATTTGAGCAGAAACCAGAGTGGTGAACAGTGAAGCGGGCTGGATGACTGCAGGGGCAGCCTGCAGCAGAGGCTCAGGACGATGAGTTTGCTGAAGACCCAGGAAACCATGATGAACACCCTCAAATCCAGGGCTTTAAGATATCCTGAGGGAATGAAAACCTCCTGCCAGCACTCAGGAAGCCTCTTCCATATTTTTTTTTTATTTTAGTAGTAGAAATAACAGGGGTGGAAAGTTGTAATGTCACGGTCAGGGATTCAGAGAGCAATGGATGAATGCGAAAACACAGATTTGAGTTTTACACCGGCTACGTACTGCTGAATCAGAAATAGCCACATGCTCACAGTCTACAGTCGAACATGACACAAGCTCCTCCAAACGGTCTGTACTTAGTAGACTGCGTCCATCTGTGCCCGTCGTGGAATAAATTTCATCAGGCAGACTGGTCTGACATGGGCAAACACAACACAGATTCAGAGCCTGTCAAACAAATGTGGGCTTATTTTTAGGAGTTTAAAACTTTAAAAAGAAAAATAAACGGTTAAGCCGGACTAGACTCCAGGAAGTCACCACCAAGAGCTATGCTAAGCTAATCGGCTACTGGCTTCCCGATGTTCTCATCCAACTCGAAGCAATTAAGCAAACAAGAACAGAGTATGTAAACAATTTTTTATTTAAAGAATAGCTTTTGGTTAAAATTTAGAAGTTTACCCAAACTGCAGTTTCTAAAATTACCACTTGAGGCTGACTCCAGAGGAGAGTCAATCCTTTCCTTTGACTTTTCAACTGGGCAATGCCAAGTTGGCGACTGCCAGAGACACCACGCAGATCTTCAGGACCACTCCTCAAAAACCCTGTGGGTGACGTGAAGGAGGATTTGTCCATCTTGATATAAAGCCAATGGTCACCACACTAACTTCTTAGGAAAATATTCAACCGTATATAGTACACGTAACTGACTGGACTCGATGTTGAGACCGTATAAACACGTGACTCCTGATACACGACTCTTGAACTATTTGCTATAGAAACAACGGGAAACCACAGATGTAGGTGGTAAAATATCCAGTGAGGATGCAGCCAGAGAGATAACAGACAGGAATGAAGTCAAAGAGCTCGCTGACTAACTGCTCCAGGAGTTAAGCTATTCCAAAAGTTCTTGGCGAGAACTGGGAAATGCTGAGAAAACATTTAGGTCAGAAGACAATGGACACAAACAGAGACTGAATAAGCAAAAGTCAGATGAAGTAGTAACGATGGTATGGAGTCATTCTGCTGCAAACCACTCTGGAAAACCAAAAACAAACAACCAAGGGCAACAGTCCTCACATGGATGACAGAGAAGCTTCACTGCTGGTAAACCATAGAACCATTATCCTGCATATAATTAAGAGCAAAAACTCCAGTTGCTGCCTTCTTGAGTCACCCTGATCAGTTGGTCAGCAGTTAATTCATCCTACATGATCATGTCGATGTGAAAAATGTCAAATGGCCTTGAAACTTTGGTTCAGACTGAGGTTAGGTCAAAAGCGAAATAAGAAACTGTTGTAAAAGATGAACACGGAGTAGGAATTATATACGAAAAGTTAAAAGTTAAAGATCTGAACAAGAAAGAAGCAAGTAATAAAAAAAAGTTACCTAATATTGAACTCGCTCATGTGTCACATTTAAGACATTTAAGAGGACACCTGAACTCCTGTAGTGGAGTTAATCAAACTTTATGAAAGTAAAATGATTTTTCTCTTCTTTTTAAAATGATCTTGAAAACCCTATTCAGTTTATTCAGAAACATTAGCAAATAAATGTTAGACAAATGTCTGAATACAGCTTTAAATGTCCTCACTTTTTGATGTGTGTCCGATTTAAATTAGACACTTTAACTCTGATTTAACAGCCTCATGAAGGGAAACGCTCTTCACTTCACTCAAATGACCCTTATTTACACAACGGTGTGAAAATTTAAATGAAAAGTTTTGAACTGTGCAAACTTTAAACGCCGTGTTTGGCTTATCTCGCCTCAGAAGTGGAAACTGCTCTTTCAAGATAAGCAGCGGCAGAACTCTTTCAGCCTTCTCAGCCATACGAAGGCTACACAATTACTGTTTAATCTCAAACCAGGAGGTGAGAAGTTGGGAAAGAGCATCTGGTAAAACACCCTTTGATTGAAATGTCACGCCTGTCATGCCAATCTAAAAGCTGTGCATATTTCTCTCCTTTCTCCTGATATGAAAGAAAACAAGACCTTAAACAGAGTTCTATATAAGGCTTATATAATGGACCTCTGTGAATGTGTTTGAGATTACCTCCGTCTTATCAACTGAACAAAAGATCGAACAGCTAGCTTGCGTATTGTAAGACTCCCAGGAAGAGATAAAAAAAGAGAAACAGAGGCAGAATTTGGCTGCGGGTGTCAGGATGATGCAGTAATTTCAGCATGGACGGTGAAGCAAACAGGAGTCAACAGAGAAATGTTTACCACACATTAAATCTGTGTGTTCAACAGAATCGGACTGAAATACACAGAACAGGGATAACATTATGTCCTAATATTGTGTAGGTCTCCCTTGTGCTTCCACAACAGACTAATTTAAAAACATCTGGAAGCAATCACCAACAGCAAAATTCATCTGGGAGTCAAGACACTGAAGAGTTTAGACATGCAGCTCACTCAACACCAAAAGGGAGAGATGGCAGCGTTTCATTTCAAAAAACATTATTGGTTCCTCACAAATCAGCCTCAGGGACGCTCACCTGATCTCTGCCAGATCTGGTGACACTGTTGGATGAAAAAGTGCAGCTACTATCAGCTGATCTATGAGCTAGTAGTAGGAATAAAAGCTAAAGAATGATCAGAGAAAAACATGATTGACATTATAAACATTGGTTCTCATACGCTCTCTAACTGTTATGTTAAAGAAGCTGGAAATCTTTTTTTGATTGAGGTTTTTGGAAGGCTGCCTTTCCCCCAATATCTAGGACTAACAAACTGTTTGGAGTTAACTTCAGCTCCGTCAACGTTACCGTAGGAGATTTAGAGGAGTTTGAGCAACCTGAGGCTGCCATCTGAAGCTGTATACTGAGATTTATCTGCAACAAACTTCTGCAGCAGTTAATCCCTGCTTTGTGTTGAAGTGGCTGTGCATGTATGAACTCACTGGGACATCTCAGAAGACTCAGGATCTGGTGTTGAAATGTTATAACAGGTTCAAGTTTTGCAATATTTTGTGCATTATTTTTAATGTATTCGTGTTCCATGGTTTATTATTTAAATGAAAGTGCAGTTCCTCAAATGACCACTTGAGGCTGTCTGAAAAAGTGAGTCAATCCCCATATACCTTTATGTTAAATTGTCCAACTTTAAATCTATTGCAAAATAAAACGTCTCTGTAGCCAATAGATTATCAAGTCTTAAAGTCTCCCTACAGATGTCACTCCACATCTTTCCATTTTCTAATTTGCTTAAATTTTTAGGCGGTGTTAGGTATTGTCAAGTTGGCGTTGGCTGGAGACAATACACTGAGCTCCAAAAGTTTAGGAAACCTGTAGGTGACACCATAGAGGGTTCTTCAACTTTTAAATTGTCACTGGTTCGCTCTGAGTGCTGATTGTAATTTTTTTTGTGGTACATTCAGGTTCAGAAGCCTTTATTTGTCCCCGGGGGGCAATTTAAGAAAGGTTTAGTCTCCCCGTCGGGGAATCAAACCCCGGTCTTCCGCGTGACAGGCGGAGATACTGTCCACTATACTAACAAGGAGTGCTTATTTGGTTTAGATCTGCCAAAAATCCCAGATTTCACTTGTCAGTTTTACACAATTTAGTGGGTTGGTTTACTTTTTAAATAGATTGTCACAGTAAGATTCATCCTGTATCTCTAACAGAGTTTAAACACCATGATAACGTCTTTTAAGCATCTGTGCCCTTTATGAATCTTTTACTGTTTTAATAGCTCATCTGGGGAAACCTTAGACACATTTTGATCAATTCCTAAAACAAATCTATTGCCCCCATGTGTCCAAATATGTATTTTACATAATAAAACAAGAAAATAACTTTGACACCTTTAAATTTGCCGATCAGACCTTCCTCTCCTAACCTGCTACCTCTTTGTAACACAGACTTGACTGTGTCTTAAAATGACTGTGTTTAGAGGTTTATATCCAGCTGGGGAGCCCTCAAGAGTCTTGTGAAGCATGACATTACACCCTGAGCCTCAACGACTCGTCTGCTGTGACTGACAGCTGGAACAAAACGCCGCTAAAAGCGAGACGTCGCCTCCATGGTGTGAAATGACGAGGAAAGGGACAGTGGGATAAACCCACCGTTAGGACAGAGCGACTCTCTACAGATTACTGAGCACGCTGAAAACACTGGATGGGACTGAGTGAACCTGTCAGGACAGTGAACACAGATCACTGGCCATGCCAACCGCTCCGTGAAGCAGTCCTGAAGGGCCGTGAGAATAGGAAAAAATAGATAAATAAATACAACATTTCATTGTAGCTGGTGGAGGTAGAACAGAGTGTAGTATTAGTCAAACAAAAACGCCAGTGAGTCCAGAGGAAGTGTAGGAGGGTCAACGATCACGTGGCTCCTCTCTCGGACAGAACTGCTCCAAACTCTCAAGATGGCGCCGCCCAGATACCTGGAAGTCTGGCCTCAGTTTGACCAATAGAAGGCAGTGGAGACGCATTGTCCATATTTTATACAGTCTATGAACTAGGGATGTGCGATATTTCATCGTTTACGATATATCGTCAAAAACATTCCCCACGGTAAGAATATGTCATCCCGCGATAAAAACGATAAATTCCCATAGATGACGTATATATGTGCGCGACACAATCGCAGCCCAATGAGCCCAACACGTATGGAATATTGACAAACTGACAATGGCGGAAGGCGGAGCAGATACGCCGGGCAGCGAGGAGCTCGTTCCTAAACGAGGCTCCACCTCCATTGTCTGGTTTGGTTTTAACCCCTTAACCCCTGAATTGATTTTTCAATTATATAAAGAAATGAAATATTTGTATTTTTGCTTACCACTCCGGCCGGTCCTACGAGAAACTAGTGCTTGCAAAAGGTTCCTAGGAATTTTTTGTATTGAACCGACATGGAGGATTACATGCATTATTTCGGCTGCAGTCTGAACGGAAACAGTGCGTCGCTAATTTGCGACACTAGGCATGAAGGGGTTAAAAAGTCTGATGCGGAGCAGCAATTTACAACATGCAGGTTTGCAAACAAATAGTGCATAAAAAGGACAGTAACACCACTAATTTGTTCCACCACCTCAAACACAAGCACAAACCAGAATATGAAGAAAGACAGAAAATGCGCAAGGATGCAGAAGCAGCGTCGACTTCGTCCAAAGAGTCCGGTAAAAAAAACAGCAACTCAGATAAAACTCGCCGATGCATTATAGTCAAAAAGATTAGGCTGAATTGGTGTTTATTTATCGTCATTTTTTATCATTACCGTGAGAAATACCAGAAATTATCGGGATAAATTTTTTAGTCCATATCGCCCATCCCTACTATGAACACATTAGTTTTCTAACTTTTTGTTTTGTTTTTATCATTTTGAAAAGTAATTTCTAGCAAATTTCCTCTGGAGCCATAAAATACTTAATATACTGTCTTTATACAGATTTCACAGGCTCTGAAGTACTCCAAATGAACAGGTACTTGACTCTACTTTTGAACAGGCAACTCTACTGTTTTTAAAAAGCCAAACACGTGGGATGAAAGAGGGCTGCAGCCTAACGCAGGGCGGTTGGAGTCATTTTATGAAACTGGAGTTCTGCTGCACTTACTTCGTTGCTCAGATCTATAAAAAGAAAATTGCCCACATATACGTTTGGACAATTACTCAGTTTTAAGAACCTGCTTCACACTCCTCGGTAATAACATAATTTCCTGCTCTTCACTAACTCTTAATGCATTTAGCGCTGCCTCAGGCCACATTCTCTATTGAGATTAAATTTCTGCTTCACATGTATAATTTCCTCCTCTGCCTCTCCTCCTGTCTCACTGCGTCTACACCATCTTCTTCCCGTCTCTCTCCACCTGCCGTCTTTCCGTTCGTCTCTCATTAGCATCTCCTCCCTTCTTCCTCTCACTCCTCCTCTGTCATTTCTCTCTGCAGGGCTTCCTCCTGTCACAGCTGACACTTGTTTCCCCTCCGCCAATCTCCTGCTGACAGCAGCAGAGCTGATCTGAGCAAACTATTTCTCCTCCTATGTAAACATCCATTACTGACCACTGACAGAGAGAGAGAGAACTGGTGTAATATGCCAAAAGGTGTTTGTGTCCCCAGCAAAACAAACCCGGTGAAAGGTTTGACCTCAATTCCACAACGGGTGACGACATTTCCATGCAGCAGTCTGCTTCCATTACTAAAACTCTTCCCAACAGAGGGAGAAAACATCAGCAACACACATGAGGACAGCAAGTGGATATAATCTCTACAGATTGAATGTACACGTTTTCTTCTACTTCTTCTCCTTTAGGCATGATGTTAGCAAGTTAGCTGATGTCATGTGTCTGGACTCATTATGAGTATATATGGTCAATATCCACTCTCCTTTTAGGTCTGTTTTGGTGTTCAATACCTTTATAATAAAAGTAATAATGTGTGACTGCTAGATGTTCTTTTCTACCGTATAGATTTTGTAAACAGCCATTTGCCACTGTGGGGCGGCAACTGAAAGCTGAATTTGTAGAACGTGTAACCAAAACAAAAACCTCAAAGAGCCTAAAAAGCTTTCAAAAGCTGGTTTTAAAGTGTTTAAGGGGGTTCTTGGTGTAGTTCATCAGATAAACGTGCAACAGAATGTGCAACAAAGCAAACAAAAGAACTAGGGTTTCAAAAAATACGACCATTCGAATGGTTTACATGGCAAAAAGTGGTGATTAGAAGAGCTACACAGCATCTGAAAATAACTGCCCCACAATGAAACATGTTTTAGGAAAACCCATACCAACAGACACATTAGGCAAGTTAATCAAACATCCGAACTTGACAAGGCTGGAAAAGACTCGCACTTGTAAAAAGCCTCTGATACAACCACATCTGGTACAGGTTTACGCCTATACTCATAGAACCCGGCGTTACAACGTGTGACCAAGTAGTTTGTGGTAATACACCTCCGAATAGGCCTGGCAACTGTCAATAAACCAAAGAAGATAAGTGGCTGTCTGTAAGCTGGGTTACTGTTGAGTACTTTACTAAGTACTCATATCTTTACTCTGTATCAGAAAATACACTGATGTAAGTAAGTTATATAAGCTAAGTTAAGCAATTAATCGCATTATGTAGCCCAACTGTAACAGCTGAGTCCAGTGTGGTCAGTTTCCTCAGTTACATTACCTGGATTACGTCCAACAATGTTTTTGTTAGTTATTTATAACTTAGACTGAATGTTCTGACCTATACCAGTAAGGGGTTGACCCACAAATCATTGCTAGCTTATCTGACATGTATTGACTAGAGATACGACTGCTAGTGATTGAATCTGTGATTACAGCAGCAAATGATTTTGCACTAGCAGATAAAAAAGTTGCTCTAACTCTGCTGTCTGTCAAAAAAACTTGAATAAGTCCTTGAATGAGACCACGTACATCTAGAAGAAGCGTCATAAAATGTCGACTCCTGAATGTAAAGCCGCCAAATCCTTTGTATTTCCTCAAGTCGAACTCAGTTTACAATTGGCACTAATGCTCAGACTGACAGAGAATAAATTAAACACCTCATTTCCCAGCAGCACTTTCCCGGTAAAGGTCAAGCAATTGCCGAACAATTCAGCACTTTTACAATCAAGCTGAACTGTTCCTCAGCGCTCTGGACTGTCCCAGCGCTCGCCATCAAAATGTCACCTATCATCTGTCGATTCGGCTTCGTGATGTTCGACCTGCTCGGCTATATTTGAGTTGTGACTTTACCTCGGAGCAGAACATTTGGAAGAACTGAATTATTCTGCCGTAATGATCCCTCTCTCAGTAACTGCTGACCTGCTTGTTTAGTCCACGGGCTGTTTGAATTGTTATCTGCAGGAGCTGAAATGGCTGATTGTGGAATTAATGGAGGCACTAATGACTCTACTAAATCAGACAGAGGTTGTTTGTGCTTCAGTAGCTTCGGGTTCAAAGGGTTAATGGATTATTTCTGCTTTAGGGCCAGGAAGGCAAATAACACGGTGAAATGTTAATCTGAGGAGATGAGATCGTCCAACTCTTTTATCCCTCTCTCTTCTTCTCTATCTAAAAGTTTAACCTGCAAATTTCTTCTTAAAAAGTAGTAAATAACATCAGGTCATTTATTCACAGCTACACTCATTTATGTTCTTCCAAGACTAATTAGCTGCTTAAAATTCACCTTTTGTCACAGCAGAATTAATGAATGCCCTTACCCAAACAAAAAAAAAAGAAGAAAATAATTTTTCTGTAATGAATAAATATTAAAATGAAAAGTGACACTGTTGTGTTGACTTTCAGCGGTTCAGAATCTTAATTACAAACAATAATTAGAAACTAATTCCTGTTTTTTGAAATAAACTCTAACCCTTTTATGAGCCCTGAATTGCAAATAACCACTGAGCCAAGCTGTTTTACTTTAAAAGGTTGTAACTCTAGTTTAGTCTTCATCTTTTTTGAAGAAAACAGCTCACTGATATCAAACAGGAGTAGGCAGAAGCCATCAATTTAGCCAGCAATTGTCACTATTAACACGTAACAGAAGTAATGCCTCATTAATAGTGTTCTTAATCAACAATCTGAACCTGACAACCACACCCAACAGCAATGTACAAACATCTACACTCATAGAATCCCGGGTTACAATATGTGACCAATGTTAGCTGTGCATGTAGGCAGCAGCAGTAGTTGGCGGTAAACTACCTCTAAGCAGGTTTGCCAACCGCCAATAAACCCAACACTTGTTATGGGTCGACCCACCTATCATTACTGCTCTATTGGGCATGTATTGACGAGATTAGAGCTTCAGGAGTTAAATATGTTGTAGCCTGTTAAATCTATGTAAAAAAACTCAAGTCTGAAAATATAACGCTTTGGTTTTACAGGGCGTTCAGAGAGATGGTTTAGCTTAAAGCTAGATTAATGCATCTTTTTCACCACTGTATATGGTTAAAAATGCAGTTTTATGTCTCTCAGCGGGCAGACAAGAATAGAAAATTTTGATTCTGCCTCATACACATCATATATTTATATATTTTTCCTTTTTTTTCTGCATTACAATTATTTCTAGCTGTTCAAGGGCACCCGCAACCCTTCACAGGAACAAACGGTTACAGAAGATGAATGAGTGAATGAATGAATGTTCAAGGGCACTTCGAACATGGATGTGTAATGGAAACGTACCACACAATCAGTAGATTAGTCTCATAACCAATAGGCTTGACTTTCTCAGCGTATTCTTTTCACGATGACCTGTATATAAACCTCCGCTCACAGGTCTTATCAACAATTTACTGTTGATATCTTAAGACTTCCTATAATTTTCATATGACTTCTTTTAGATGCTGCCTTGAACTACAGGTCCATTGATGCCACTCATGTGGGCGATGTCGTATTCTTGGCCTAAATCAAGCTGAAGTACAGGGGTATTTGATCCTTCACAGAGGTTACACGGGCATAAAATAAAATTGCCATAACATAGAATGCCTTCAAATAGCACGCAACATGACTTGGCATGTTGGTCCTATACTTTCAGATGATACCAGGATTAGTTTATGAACTCCAAACTTCATCTGAAACCATCTAATGGCAGCCTGCTGCTGTAACGAAGCAGAGCAGTGTATAGTGGGGCTGTTGGTCTTCCCACCATCAGGGCAGGACTGGGCTCCGTCACATCACATTGGCTGTTTAAGTGGGACGCTCTCATCTCTGTGTAATTATCGTCCATTTGACACAGTCTGAGCGTCTTGTCCAGAATACGAATGAGATAAAAATACAGAGATCACAGTGAACCGGAGCCTCGTACCTGAAAGGATTATCAACGCCTCGACTCCCATCATTGTCCACGCCGAGTCCACGCTAACACACAACAATTATCTCATTTATGGCCACTTAACTCCCTTAAATCTTCTCACTTCCTTTGAGACACGAGTTCCCGCAGCAAATCCTAAATATCAGCCGGCACTTCACAGGTTTGTAGAGGCCATATGGCACAAAGCCCAGACTAGCTATTGATGTGTCCAGCTAATAGCAACGCCGCTAATAAGAGCTTAATGATTTGTGTGTATGTGTTTACTGTTTCAGTGCGTACTCTGTTGGGAGTCTGTTTCCCAGATATCACAGGGTCAGGAGCCTGCAATTCGTCGTTACATCCTGTTTACTGAACTTTAAGGAAATCAGGGCTTTCAAACTTTCTCTTTAGCCTTGACCTTCTTAACATATGCTAATCCTAAAGACATGCGTGTAAATTTAATCGAATTATTTCCTTTCAGGTCGTTCAAAAGACTGATATGTGACAAAATAACGGCGTTTAAAATACCCTAAGGCATGCGTGTTGATTGACAGAGCTTGTTTGTCAGTGACGGACGAAAATTGATAGAATTGTTACTGCCATTATTGCTATGTATATTTTAAGTGTTTTAAACTTGTGTGTCATTAAATTTGATGCACAAAAATATTCCAAATCAACTTGGATGAACCTTCTACCTAAAAGAGATTTTCTCAAAACGAATTAAGTAGCAAACAGGATGAAGGGTCAACAAACAGGCACGCTATAGCTTCATATGTGTGTAAATAGTAATGTAAAGTTTGTATATTTGTGTCTTATTCCTTTGTTGATTGTTGAATTTTTCCTTGTTATTGTGTTTCTGCCTTTCTATTTTTCAAATTCTGTGGTGTATATTACACTTTCTGCTGCTGTAACGGGTGAATTTCCCCGTTGTGGGATAAATAAAGTATAATCTAATCGTAAACTACAAATTTATTATAAAACACTTGATATTGGTAGCCTGGTGCAATGGGGCGTGTTTCAGCCACCTTGGCGCACAATTGGACAGTCCAACAACCAGTCAGAGCAACAGATCAAGTACGTGACATGAAGACTAAACCATACTCTTGGAGAATACAAGTACAAGATAAGAAAATCCTTTATGAATCACCAAATTTTACTGATTTGAGATCGGATCGGTACTAAGATCGGTGATAATATCTAAAGATCAGTATCAGATTGGGGGACAATAAGACTTGTTCAGGACAACTCCTATGTGTTTCTAAAAGTCAAGATTTTCTGTTTAACCATCCACTGACACTAAGTGCAACTTTACACAGCAAGTGTGCATGAATTTGTACGACCAGCAGTGTAGCATTGTAGTGTTCATATCTTCAGACTTCACACACTCAAATACAAAATATCATCCTGTACCTCTAACTAATACGACACAAGGATGAAAACCAGAAGCTCATAAATGTATCCCATTCAGCCAGTACAGTCTGTCACGGTCACTCTTCAAAACCTAATTTATATATGAATGTTGTCTACCTTTTCCTGCTGAGGAAAATATGGCTTCATTCAAGATATAACAGCTCAGACAAAGGCGATATAGAAATCCCGAGCTTTCAAACGGCTGTTGGGTACAGTAATGGATTTCAGCGTAAGAGGCAGAAGAAATAAAGAGATAGAGGACAGAGTGCAAGGTAATAAGAGGAGGAGAGACGGCAGGGGAACAAAGAGCAAAGAGAGAGACGTTTGGATATTCCGCCAGCATTCATCCAACAAGGGCCGAATAAAAGAGCACCAGAGAAAGAGAGGAGGCTGAAGCGGAGAAATAAAGGTTGTTTTTGTCCGACAGTTCTCCAGGTGTCTGCGTGGAAATAAAAGACGGCGGGACACTGGAGATGTATGCTCGGCTGGTGAATGGAGCTCCTCTAGGAGACTACACACAAACACGTTGGCTGTGTCTCTCTCTCTCATCTATCGAGGTCGAATCTCTGTCATCTAATCCACTGCGACTTCTCTGAGGAGCTGCCAACCAGCCCACGAGCAAGGCAGCCATTGTGTCGATGTGAACCTGAGATCTGAGCCAGTCTGGACATGTCCAGACGGCATTCACAAGGCAGGACAAAGTCTTGCAAAGAGTATCTTTTAAAGTTGAGCACTGAAGTTTATTCCTGACTATTTAGGGGACACTATAATAGGCAGTTTATACTTCTGCATTAAGTTAATGCAGAGGCTACTGCAACAGCCCAGACCCTACGCTGACCCTAGCGCTGTAGCTGACGTGCACCTCCCCAGAAATGAGCTGTGGTTGGTCCGCTTGGTAGTAGCGTGTTTCCACTTTGGTATTTACGACTGCTTCTCCATCTCCTCAATTTTTGGATTGTATTTAATCAATAAAGATGGAACACATCCAGGAAAGGTTAACTGAGGAGGTTTGGAGATACAAACGTTTGTATGACTTGTCGTTGGCGAAATTTCGGCGAAAGTTTCAGTCGCCATTGTTGAAAGTGAAGCAGGAGTGGAAACAAAAAATGAAGCCGACAAAAAAGGCACAGCACCAAGTGTTCTTACAGAGAAAGCCACGGCGGCATAGTGGGTAGCACTGGTGCCTCACAGCAAGAAGGTCCTCGGTTTGAATCCCCGGGGTGGAGAGGTTTTGATTCTCAGGGCCTTTCTGTGTGGAGTTTGCATGTTCTCCCCGTGTTTACATGGGTTTTCTCCGGGCGCTCCGGTTTCCTCCCATCATCAAAATATGCTAGGTGCTAGGCGCCGGGTCAGGTTGGCCCACAGTGGCGGCGCGCGGTCGCAGCGGCTCAGGACTAACCCTCCATCTGACCATGAAAATTCGTTGTATAATGACAAATAAAGCACTTTACTTTACTTTAGACTGACGATCACACAAGTCTAAATGGCTTGCACCGGCATAGGCTACGTGAGTAGGTTACGGTGTCCCACAGAGGTATAAACTCAAGCTTGAGTATGTGATAACCAGGTCGTCTACTTCATAGTTTTCTGAGCTTAGATCATTTTATTTCTGGAGGTGTTTTTTGGATCTATTATTAAAAAGAGAGATAATACACATCAAGACAAAACACTAAGTTGGCTGTAGGTGAGCATCGAAGTTTTGGGTTCACTCTGATCAGTTGAGAAGAAAAATAGAAGGAACGAAAGCCAGCAAACAATAAAGTTTCCAGTCATCAAAATGTCAAATCTGAACATTCAAATGCACAAATATTATCACAACAACATGAACATATAGAATAAATAAACTCTAGACCAGGGGCGGCCAATACGCCGATCGCGATTGACCGGTAGATTGTGAAAAAAGTGCGGGTCAATCGCATGCCATTCGAATAAAAATCTTGCAGATGTTCTATCATCTATCCTTACTATGGCATTTGACACTTGGTTGAGGTACAGTACCACACAATCATTTGCTTGCACACTACTTTTACTATGGCCAAGTCATTTTGACTCGGCCATAGTAAAAGTAGTGTGCAAGCCAAAAAAGTGTGGGGAACCCTGCTCTACGGATCAGTGTGATGCTTTGTAGCTCTATAGCTTTGAAGCTAATAGTAGCTCTTCAGGTTTCGTATCTATCTATCTATCTATCTATAAACTATCTATCTATAAACTAGGATAGTAAAACCGTAACTGAAGCTACAGTGGTGACAAATCTCTCGCTTTAGAGACAGATTTCTGTTAACACTTGTCCTTTCTTCCTCTAATGGTGTTTTCATGCATCAGATGGTCGCTGAATAATATGATAATGAGGCTAAAGTGGTGAGACTTGAACTTCCTGGTTGTACGCGAGATCATTTCTGCCTCATCTCTTCTTGGACATTTATTTTAAGTCCTTCTGGGGCAGTTTAACATTCAGCTTCCGTCCTCAGACACAGAAGAGGCTTGTTTGTCGCTTCGGATGCTCGTCCAATCAAAGCTCTTCAAACGCTGATTACATTTTAAAAACAAGACACTTCAGTTTGTGGCGCTCACAAAAGAGATGGTTCGAGTAACAACTTGAGGTTCTTTTACCAGAGAGTCTGATTGGAATGCATCATCATCATCATCATCATCTAGTGGATTGACTCACACATACACTCTTCATCCTTCCATTACGTGGCCATGAAATTGAAACTGACAAGCTCAGACTGTGAAATGTGCCCAGTAATGTGAGTTAAGATAAAGATTGCACCGATTCACACCTCGACTCATTACTCTACCACCATCCGAATATTCACGCTGAACTAAACTCGCTGCACTGATGAAGAGATGAAGTAACAAACTGTCAGCGCGTTAACAAAGAGCTGCAAAAGAAAAATGTTCATTCTCTGCAGGTAATTGCAATTAATTCAACTTTTTTTTATTTTAACAAAGACGAGCTTAACTAAACTCTAATCAAATTTCCTACATTTTCCCTGTGGAGAACTGAACACCACCGACAACACGATGACTCTGCTTCTTTTGCATTTGCATTTGAAAAGCAGGAGGGTAGCACAGTTGGCAGACTCCACACACAAAAGCTTGTGTTTCAGTCTTTATGAGGACATTTCGTGGACATAATGCACTCTCATTATGCGTTAACGTGACAACCATGTGAAGTAAGTGGCTAATGTAGTCATAAACATAACCTATTTTTAATCTGTAACCTAAAACCAAGAGCTTAAAAGGTTTTAACCTTCAAAAATGAGTAGGGCCCCGCAATGTTATCTATGAAACATTGGTCCCCGCAATGTAATAAAAATAAGAACACACACACACACACACACACACACACACACACACACACACAGCATGATCTCTGTGGGAGTAGATTTGATGAATGCTTAATTAATGATTTCATAACTGCTCAGGCGTTAAACTGAGCACAGGGAAAGGAGAGAATCCCAGATGAGGAGTGAAAGCAGAGGCGAGGCGTTAACACAATGTGAAGGGTTTCTCTCCACCTGCCGTCTTTTCCTTCCACTCTTTCGTCTGAATCACTGTTTTTTTTTTCTTTCTTTTTCTTTTCTCTGTCTCACCCTGTATCTCCCTCCTTCTTTCTCTACTACCTTGATCTCAAGGCTCAGATCAGCTCAGCAGGACGCCCGCAGCGTGCTGCCGGTGACGCTGTAAAAATGTGGAGGAGGAGAGCTCTGCGCTATCTGTAGATGTTTTATTGGAAATCAGAAGTGTTTTATGTTTTTTTTTTTAAACCTGGACAGAGACTGATTTGTAATTAAATGATCTGTGTGTGCACAACTTCAAAGTTTTAATGAAGTTGATCAACCCTGACATCAGTAATACAAAGAAGAAATACCTCTGCATGCAACTGGATAGTCCTACAATCAATCAGAGCCATGCTACTGAAAACAGATTTGACTCCACGGCTGGCAAGTTCTAGGGGGATTGTTAAAAGTCATGCTGGGTAAATGTAGGAATTTCCTAACTGATGTTAAACCAAATAATACAAAATGAGGGGTACTAGGTGGACCAAAGCATAAAAAAAACAATGCATCAGGAAATACCTCTAAACCGTGTTAAAAGACGTTGGTATTCTGACATATTTTCACAATGCTGTGGTGTCAAGACGTGCCCTGAACCTTCAGACCGACTCTTTTCTGCGGTCATTAACAACCCGGCTGCAGCTCCGCTCCGCTCCGCTCTGCTCTGCTCTCTGAGCTGCAGGCAAAGTCAGCCAATAAAGAAACAGGACAATTACACACTTAATGAACGCTGCCGAGAGGAGAAATTAAAGTTTAAACTGAGCCAGGTGTACCGCTGAATGAACGAAGAGAGAGAGAGAAAGAAGGAGTATAACCCGCCGCCAGGTTTATGAAATTAGACACAAGGACGAGAGGAAAAGGTGGGGACAGAATAAATAATCAAACTGAAGCCAGGTGAGAATTAGTCTGACGCTTTGAGCTGCCCGAACATTCACACAATTAGCTATGTTTTACAAAGATTGCACACTTTTGCAAATCTGATAGTTTGAGGGTAAAAGTGTTTTTATTCAGAAAGTTGTGTTCAGTGCAGAGAGAGCTGCCTCCTAACTCTCTGCCTCTCTTCTCCGATGACCTTATTTTCTCTAAACTATAATACAGAGGTCTTGTTTTGATCAAAACAGTCTTATCAATCAGGACCAGAAGCAGAGAAACCACTAATGGCCTTTGATAATGAGGGCTGGAATCAACATGCCGCTTCTTCTCTTCTTTCTCAGCCTCATTTCTTTAGCCTTGTTTTCTGTTCTGTTTTTCCATTCTCTCCATTTTCTTTTTCGTACGATGTAAAAATCACGTTTTAAATGTTTCTAGGAGAGATTTTATAAGCAAGCAAATGAACAATGGTTGTTCAGATGCTTTCAGACGAAGAAAAAGAAGACGAAGAAGTAAAATCCTGTAACTATACACGTCTGCTGTGAAGTCTGTCAGACAGAAATTGTAAAATTGTGCGATGTGGATATTTGGTGAGGTCGTAGTAGGAGATCGTCATCCTATACTACAAAAAATGATTCGCAACTAAACTGCATCGAAACGACCGCAAACGCTGAACGCTGCGTTTGAAAGGAGAGAAAAGTTTCCTGGAGACAGCGTCAAGGACAAAGATATTCCAGAGAGGGTTAAGGAGTTTATGCCGTTAGATGACCAGAACATTTCTAGAGTTGAGAAATTTCTGGAACCAAGGTACGAGCTATGGACATGTGACCTAGGAGAATCCAATAAAGTGGAGGAAATAGGCTTTATTTAACAATCAAATACAAAATGCTAACACCAGTGTAGCCAGCTAT
Organism: Chelon labrosus; assembly: GCF_963514085.1. Classification (NCBI taxonomy): domain Eukaryota; kingdom Metazoa; phylum Chordata; class Actinopteri; order Mugiliformes; family Mugilidae; genus Chelon; species Chelon labrosus. The sequence continues at coordinate 23,862,434 of NC_140342.1, read as the reverse complement.
GGTGTAAATCTGTTGCAGGAGTATAAACCAAGCTTAAACTTAACAGCATAAGTTTAACCGTAACACTGACTACTCAGGGTTAGCTTTAGGAATTTATGTTTAAAATTTGAAATTTGGGAGCTGCAGAACTTGTAGGGATATTTTGGCCCAAAGAAAGACATGACATAAACTAGACGGATTATCTATACTCAAAGTCAAAGCTGACATTTGAGTCGACGCTATCAGCAGCTCCGCCATCCAGATTTCTAATCATGCTAATCCTCCTGCTGGAGACTTTAGTCCTGGATCTCTGTTTACTGTGTGTTTGAAGCTTTATCTGTTTGAGCGAACTTAGTCATTTAGCTCATTGTGAGTCCGACGTTAGTCTCACATCTTCTCTCTCCAAACACAGCTATCAGTAACTCTCCACCAGCAGAACGTTCATCATTAAAACATTGTGCAGAGAGGTGTAAAACAGCCAGGCTCAGCTGGGCCTGTCACAAGTGAACAATTCTGCATAAAAAACTAATGTGCTCCACTTGTACTGTGTATGAGCTAATGTTACTCTTGCCTTCTGTTAATTAACTGTGATTTGGTGCTAACGACATTTGAGACTATTTAAATTCAGCCATCTGTGTTGAGTTTCTACTTTAATTTTCTGAAAATGTGCTCGTAATGATGGGTCCATTTAAGCCCTAAGCAAGGATTCATTTAAATTTATTACTGGAAATTGTATTTGTTTTTGTTGAATTTGTGTGTTTGCCTGCAGACATTTGTATGTCCTGTTGCAGACCTGCTGTTCACTGACTACGAGATCACACCAGCAATTTACCAGATTTAATTAACTGGAACTGAAAACTGCGTTCATTTTCCTCATAATTAGCGCCAACAAATGGAGTCATCCCCACTAAAATCATGATTTTACAGTTAAATATTAAACCATTTCTAGGAAACTAAAGAATAATAAAATATGGTAAACATAAAATTGCCACCACATATTATTAATGTAGGAAGATGAACCTGATTCAGTGTTGCTGTCCTGGTTTTCTAATCAAGTGAAGAGCCAAACTGTGGACTGCTGATTAGTGATGTTGACGTGACAAACATTAAATGTGTGTAAAGCAATGGAAATACAAACTGTGCAGTTAATTGCCTCGTTGTGTTAATTGGCCAATAATCGTGACTGCATACGCAAAACTATCCCAGTTATGAGGCCTTTTCTGGTTTCGATCATGTAAATCCTTGGGTACATGATAAATAGTACTATTTCTGTACTGAAAAGCTAGGGACAAACGAAACAGGCGTCGCAGAAGGACTGGGAACTAAGGTAGACTGTGGCGTTGCCTCATGTTGCCAGTGTCTGGACATAAAAAGTTGCACTCGAATGCAAACACTACAACCAACGGCAAGCTGGCACATATGTTATGCACCTGTGTGAAAGGAAATACAGCTTTTGCACCCGTCAGAATCTTCTACGTTTACAACATCAGCTTTTCACACAAGTCCTTAAAGTAGACAAAGGGAACCCAATCAAACAAACAAAACAGAAATATTTATATATTTAGTCAAGAAAATTAATGTTTGTACATATATGTGAGGTGCAAAAGTAAGTATTTTCAGTATTTGTGCAGCAAAAACAGCAACTGAATATTTCCGTTGACTGCTAATGAGTCGTCCACAGCAGCTTGGAGGGATTTTAGCCCATTCCCCTGTTCAGAGACGCTTCAATTCTGAGATGTTGGTGGGTTTCCTCACATGAACTGCATGAACTAAACTTGGGTTTAGCAACTGGATGTCAGAAATGTTCTTTCTCGTTGCCACTCGTTGCCACTCAGTGCTCTCCTGATGGTAGTTTCATGAACATTAACAAAACTGATGCGAGAGAGGCCTGTAGTTACCCAGAACTCCTTTGTGACCTCTCAGACAATTAACCGTCTTGCTTTCAGAGTGATCGAGCGATTTCCCTTGTGGATGAATAAAGTCTGTCTAAGTCGACCACTCATGTGGAGAGTACCGGTCTTAAATCTCGTTAGAAATGTACTCATGTGTTCTAAATATGCATAAGATGTTAGAGCATACAACTGTACACGTTGCAAAAAAAACTGTAACCAGCCCCTGGCTTCCTTTAGGCAAACAGCAGGTCTGAGATATGTTACCGTCCTCCTTCTGTTCTCCCATCTGCTGCAGCCGAAATGCATTGAATATAGAATGAAGCAAACTGCAACTCAGAATATTTTCCTTTGTATTAAAGCAACACATAAATAATAAGTGTCACTAGAGACTTTAAATCCGTTCAGAGTTTTAACAGCTTTACTTTCATCGGGGCTCAGAAACTGGAGTTTAGCCAAGGACACCTGTCCACCTCCACAAGCCCCAGCCATCAAACAAATCCAAGTCCCACTGGACAGAAACATCTCCTGTTGTTGTGATGAAATGACCTTGGACTTTTTGTTCAAGGATAATTTGTACCCAACGTTATGAGGAGTTTTGTTGTCCTTAGGCATTCAGCTGCAGCAGATATAAAGAGTCTTCAGAGAGACGGACGTCTACGGCCACAGCCAGTTAGTTCTGAGCTTTTCCTGTCACACGAGATGAGGGAGCTGTTGATTGTTTATAGCTTAGCACACAGACAGATGCCTCATTAGTAGTTGATGATTTTCAGGTTAACAAGTAATGAGAAGCACGTGTATCTGCAGCAGCCGTGAGCTGGTCGCTTGACTACATCGTCAGCGGCTCTGTGTCCTTGTAGACTTGTTTCTCTTGTTGTAAACGTATTGACGTAATCATCTAGATCTTTAACCCTAAAATTAAAACACATTTGATATTAATTTGGGTTGCACCGGTGGCACAGAGGCGAGGTGGTTAGCACTGATGCCTCACAGCAAGAAGGTCCCAGGTTCGAATCCATGGGCCGACTGGGTTAGGGTTCTCTCCAGGTACTCCAGCTTCCTCCCACCGTCCAAAGACATACTTGTTAGGTTCATTGGTGATTCTAAATTGGGCGTAGGTGTGAGTGTGAATGGTTGTCTGTCTCTCTGTGTTAGCCCTGCGATAGACTGGCGATCTGTCTGGGGTGTACCCCGCCTCTCGCCCGATGACAGCTGGGATAGGCTCCAGCAGACCCCGCGACCCTTAACAGGTGCAAGCGGTTACAGAAGATGAATGAATGAATGGGGTTGCACCAATGAATCTGAGAGGGGTTGGGGGGTAAACAGTCACACGAGCAGATAATCTGGGCTGGACCAGTTTTCTTCACTGATTGTCAGAGGTGGGGGTGTCCTGATCAAGTTTCCGTTATTTAATATTCAGTATTGGCCGATCCGAGTCCCGATTCCGATCCACAGGAACAATACAGTCTCAACACATGTTTTGATTTTAAAAACATTATTTTACAACTGATCTTTGAGTAAATCAAAGTAACTAAAGCTGTCAAAAACTGTAGAAGAATAAAAGGTATGGTATTAACTCTGACATGCAGTGGAGATCATGACGCCCCCAGGTAAAACTAATCCGGTGCAAATATTGCTTTTGACTCCATAAAGATGCTCGGTATTGAAACTGTACGTGACTGCAAAGCAAACTGTCAGAAAAGTTTTTGACGGGGTCACAGACGGCAGCGCAGTGAGCAGAAAGCTGCTCCACGGTCGGTGGTTTTATTTCCTCTGGGACCATCTAAACTCAGAACCTGCAGCAGATAAGAGCGTCCAGCGAGCCGCGTGCACATATGATGACACTGAGGTGTTGGTATCTGTCTCCGTCTGCTGCCTCTGTCGTCTCCACGCGTCTCTGCGTCATCTTGTTCGGTGCAGAGGACTACCGCTATCAAAATAAAAAAAAAAAAAAAAACATCCTCCTGGCTGCCTGGTGGAGCCAACACTTCCTGTCTGACGGCCTCCTGATAGAATCCAGTGGAGACGGGACTCTTCCAAAGGTTTATCAGCGGCAAACAGCAGCACAATTACACCACAGTCTACAATGGAGACGATTACTGGAAACGGCTCCTGGAAATTTACATACTCAGAGTGAACGCCTGCCTCTCTGTCAGCGTCTCTGTCTTTTATTTTTGCAGCATCCCGGCATTATTCTCAGCTCCACAGTTAAACCTGTTACCTTGAATTAGACGGAGCAAAAGGATTCCCCCCACTTTAAACCCCAGGACTGTTGCTCTCTGCCAGGTTTCGGTTGAACAGCGATTAGTGACGGAAACATGGAGAAAACATCGTCCTTTCCTTCCAAAGCAGCTCAACACAAACATCTCTTGTCTCTGCCAACACACCTCCTACGTCTTCACAGGCAACAGGTTTCACCCTGGATTTCTTCTTGGTTACACAAGATATTTAAAGTCTCAAATGACGAGGTTTGACTGGAGTTTAGAGAAAAAAAGTTTTCTTTAGAAGTTCTTAGTGACAGAGAGGGCAGCGATTATGCAAACGTCTCCAGAAATCAAAGCGTGTGATGTTTTTCCTACTGGAACTTGTCGACACCAAATGACTGGAGAAGTGGAACTTGTTGGAAGTAATCAGGCAAGACAGCGTCGCCTGAAGCCGACACGGTGGACAAACTTAACTGAGCATGTAAAATCACAACGTGGCGTGCCTCCTGCTTTTGTTCCACAGTCTCCCCATGGAGCAGGAAGCTCACTGATCTAACCAAGCATGCTGTGTTAGCAGATGCTGCCACGATGCACGGGATTTATTCAAAGGCTTCAGACGGAGGTTTTATCTGCTCCCAGTGTCTTAAAAAGACGAAACAACCATTCAGCCTTGAAGTCCCAAGTTTAAGGGGACGTGTTCCTTCTTTCTTTCTTCCTTGTGTTATTTTATGCGGTGAATATTTACTGGGAGCGGCGTGCAGGAGAAGTGTGGAGACAAATCCCCGAGATGATTCCTGACACTTTATGCTAATCTGCTCTATTATTTGCCTCCATTTGCCCTTGATGGAGACGACTGCACCCTCAGGCGCGGTGGAGAAACAGTTTTTGGATTAATGCCTGCCACACACACACACACACACACACACACACACTTGGTGTTGATGTGACTCTGTGACTTTCAGCATTGATCTGTGTCACCACACCAGCCAGCAGACATTTATAACATTTGTCATGCAAAACGTTTCTCTGGATAACAGCAGCTGTTGAGATCTATAAATGCTTTTTGTGTGTGTCACCTCTTTGAACTGTGCCACTTTCTAACCAACTTCAGGCTCTCTGTTGTTGTTTTAACGCTGGACTGAATCCACACAACACAGTAAGGACTGTCGCTAAAAGGCAACGTACTACAAAGACAAAGAAAGGAGGAACTCAACATCAAAGATGTAGTTGGAGGTCAACTGTGACGTCTCTTGTGTCCGGGGCCAAAAAGTTGCACTTGAACACACCACAAACACCTGTATATACCTGCCAACGAACAGCAGGTATATACAGTATGTTCTGTACCTGCATGGAAGACAATAAGTCATCATACAAGTAGGTGGCAGCCGTCTGTATTCTTTTAAGACAAGTTATTGTGAGTTGGGAAGATAGGAAGGAAGGAAGTAGGGTATCAGGATTGATCCAGGCATTTTTAAAACGATCGGATCAGTATCAGCCTTCAGCCGAGCCTGAGCTTGTGTAGTTAATTATTTTAGGTCTGCCATAAAACAAAACCACGTCCCTGTGGTGTCAAAACGTCTTGTTCCTCTTCTGGCGGTTGGCTAGAAGATGATGAAGAAGAAGAAGAAGAACCGTGAGGAAACATGTCTGTTTTGTAGAACAGCTTTACTCTGGAAACTGAAGTAAGACAGACAATGTGGATGTTCAGTGAGGTGGTAGTAAGAGATTGTTATTCAGTACTACCAACTTGACTACAGAATAAATCATAAAACTGAATCCATGGAGAACACTCAGGTAAATGCTGCACCCAAATAACTGGAGTAGAGAACACAGGTTTTCTGGAGCAAAGGAACGAGCTACCCTCTCCACACTAAATTAACTTTGACGGAAATATTTATTGGACTTAATACAGTCCAGAAGAGAACAATACAGAAGAAAAACCTTTGTGAATCGGCCATGAATGATCGGGATCGGATCAGGGGCAAAAAAACTACGCTTCTTCTGAGTCTTCTGAATCAGTCGGTCTACAGACTATTGACTCCAGATGATCACGGTGTTGTGAAAATAATTGTGAATGCTCAGCTGTCCAGTGGTTTGCTCAACTGAACAGCCAATCACAATGATTCTTGACCTATTCAGCATGAAGGAATCATCTGAATCATCTCAAAAGCCAAAGTGAGGAGTCGCAACGAGACGCAACAATGCGGGACGCACCCTAAAAGGTAAGGCCACTGTCAGCTAACACTGGCAAACTGCCGACCATCAACCTTGGTGCATCACAACTGTATGACATGGAGACTGTAACAGTAACAAACTGGCACACATGGGAAAAGCACATGTAGGTTATTCCAATACTGAACACTTCACCTTAAACAGCAAGTTTAAAATTGAAAGTTATCAAATTGGCAGGACCACAACAGCAGTCTGATTAATAGACAAACTGTTGCTCACCTTTAGAGCTAGTTGTTAAGATGTTTCCAAGACATGATTTCTTATTGTGTTATGTATTTTCTATTTGAGCGTCTGACAACGTCCTACCCTGATTTGGAAAGATCCCACAAACAACAATGGACCTATGATTCTAACAAATTAAAAATAGAGATTGTTTTGTTTTGTTTTGTTTCGTTCCAGTCAGCAGTTTCATTTAAAGTTAGCTTACTTTGTGTTTTCGTTTTAATGTTTAGCCCGCGGGGAAATGTCCGGCCACTTATCGATCAATCTACAGCGGGAAGAAATGTCACAGTGCCGCCGTGGATCAGCAGATTGGCCTTTCTGGATAAATCTCATTAAACTGGCAACGCTGCAATTCTGCTGTCAAGTCATCAAACCAAAATGTCAAGAGAAAACTGGCACCTTTGCTCCAAGTGGGGAGGGATTTCAGACGAGTCGATCAAACATTTTGGAGGCGGGAACCTCTTGCTCCACGTTCTGGTAAAGCTTTAACCCTCATCAACAGGAGGGCTGCCAGATATACACAACATAAATACCATGCAGAAAGGATAGAACCAACAAGCAAACAAAGGAGAAGGTCTTTTTTTTTTATACTGGGGTCAAAGAAGGATAATTGCTCACTCATCTAGTCAGCAATATTAAAAGTCGCCCACGCTGCTCCACATAACTAAATCTCATCTAAATTGAGGCCCTTCAGGCTATAAATCAACTTGTAGAGTAGGTGTCACCTTAGCACAAACTGTAAATCTTTCATTTTTAACATAATGTCCTCAATTAATGTCCAAAGAATCAGACCATCTGTTCAGCGGTGTGTCGTATTAAAAAAACGTTCTGGTACTGAGAGCTTTCTATTTTCACCATAGACTGTAATTAAAGTGGACGCCAAGACAGCTCCTCAAAAGCTCCCCCTGGTGGCAGGTCACAGTATAGGTCATAAGCTCCGCCCCCTCCATGTTAGTGGGTGGGACTTGGGCCAAAATAAAACACTAAAGTACACGTTAAATAATGTATGTTGTCAACATTTCTGTGAAGTTTGAAAGAATTTGTTAAAGGAACCGTATGTAAGAAATGTATTTCAATTAATCATAAAATGGCCCTGATATGTCACTAGACATGAAGAAATCATGTTCATTTCAAATACTTATATCACTGACAACAGTGGTCCGGCCAGGATATTGTCATTTAAAAGTGAGAGTTGCAGCCCTCAACTGATGTTATTGTTGTCATGTTGTGTTTTGGCCTGAGGCGCCACCCTCAAGCTATCTACTAATCACGAAGTCAGTAGAGTTTCGTCTTCCGGGTTGCCCGCTCTGCTCTAGTTACCGCAGCTGCAGCTACGAACGTGTCGGATAAAACATGTATAACGTTACTAAACCTAAAAGACCTCGTTATGAATCCGAAATACGTCGTGACAAAGTCCGGAATGGCATGGAATTGACCCTCGACTTTTGGATGCTATATTCTACCATGTTTGTTGGTATAGGCTAAAAGCCCCGTGCTTCCGTTCATATAGACAGTGGATTTTCCATGGTCGCCCGTGCTAAATGCGTTCATAAAAAGCTTTATATCGCACCACTAGCAGGGTATGAAAACAATCTATGTTCCGACTGAAATGTGGTATTACAGTACATCTTTACGAAATATTTGGCTAATCGCCATTAGTAAATTTTTGCGATACATAATTACTTCGCAAAACATCTCTCATGAAGCATAAACTTTATTCACAGAAAAAAAAACTTACTGTGTAGGACTCGTCACTTGCCATTGGAAGCTCCTTGTAGCGGCCTACGTTCCTGCTGGATCCTGCAGCTTAGCTGGCAACCTGGAGTCAGGGGGGAGGGGGAGGGGATACACCGTTCTACAGTATTTTGAAAGTGATTGCAGTACCAGTTTTGGCCACAATCCTACACACGGTTCCTTTAATGAGAGACTAAACTTACCCACTTTATTTCTAGCAGGTTGCTAAGGCTCCATATTAGTTGAGCTTTGTTGTGTAGTTTTGACAAAAGGACTTCAGACTTTGCCCAGGATGAATCTCTCCATGGTGTATGGAGTAGAAAATGTATTTAAAGGGACTTTAAAGACCAAAATGTTTAATGAATTTGACATACACCCTTGTCCTGTCTTCTAAAACACATCATATTCATGTATTTAAAAGTTCATCCAGTTCATGGAAATGTTTCGAGGCTCACAGATATTCACAGGCTCTAAAATGTATGCCGTTTTTTAAAAATCTGCACCTTTCTTGGCCCTTGAAAGTGGTTTGCAAAAAAAATAAAAAAATGATTTTTTGCAACAATGCTCCCGTAACTTAAATAACTTGAATGTCATTTCTCAAATGGAGGATACAACCTCATGAGTTTTATTTCAAAGTCGCAACAGATATCTTCTGAGAGCAGACAGAGGAAGAAAAATCTGGCTATATGAAATACATTTTTGACAGGATGAATTTTCAGGCTCGTTCTGACAGATAAGGAGTCTGGGATAAAAAATATATATAGTAGAAATTCAGAGCAGCGTTTCGAGAGGCTGAGCAGCTTCCCAGAAGATTTTTATCTTCCTGCAGGTTAGCTGTTTTTTTTTTTTTTCCCCCTACTGCTGAATGCCATTCACGGCCCGATCACTGCTAACCAGCAGGAGACTGACAGGCTGTTAACTACCTGGAGCTCTTGTCGCTCAGCTCAATCTTAATAGAGATCTCTCTCTTGCACAGCTTGCAGCTACCAATGAAGCTCAAAGCCTGGAGGAGACAAAAGCACACCTAGAGCCTTAATACCAAAATCATTCGTGGCTGTTGTGCTGTTATTAAAGAAAACAAAGTGGTCTCAGAGCCAACGCATCCCGATACCTGATCAGCAAAAGGTTTGTCAGTGTCACTGTGAAATAAATCCTGACAGTGGTAGCAGAAGAGAAGCCCATTGTCCTGTCTCAACACCACCACTACTTTATACACTTAAACATCCACTCTGACAGCAGCAGATCACTCCAGAAAGCAGCACACAAACTTCATTGTCAAGTCCTTATAACATAATTCTGCTGAAGTGACTCTCTGACTGTGAGGGTCATACTGTATAATGACCACTAAAGGCCAGGAGAATATAGAAAATGAATGACGTGACAATCTGAAATTGTGATGGTACTGGCTTCTTGTAGTCCTAAGGGTACTAGATTGTAGATGCTGTCGATACCGGACAATAAGAGGTTGGCTGTGACCCACCTGCAGTCATGTATGGAGTTATTCCATGTTTGAATCGAAAGATCAGAGACAAGCTACAGACAACGAACACATAAAAACGTATCTAAGCAGCTCAAAGGCAAACATTGACAAATTTTGTGATATACAGAATTGAGGAATTTCAGCAGGAATGATATAGTCTTAGCGTAGCCAGACGTTATTTTAGTCCGTTTACACTCTGGTAGACAAATGAACAGATGGACTAAGAGACACAGGACCTGCGCTGTAAAGCATCATTGCCAGTCTGTCCCTGTGGAAAACTGCCAGTGTTTAATGTCTGTAACGTGAACCAGTTCTTATAAAACATCTACTCACCGAACTAGTTGGAATTCCACCAAGGATCATTTTATACAGCAAAGCAGCCCGGTCTGAAGTGGTTCCTCTCTCTCCCTCTATCTCGTTTCCATCCAGTGGAGTCTCTGAGAATAAAGTGAGCGACATGTCAACACACCTGGCTGTCAGCGTACAGTCTCGGCCGGCGCCGACATCGACTGTAGGAAACGTAATCATGATGCAGAGCTGGTGTGCGTTTAAATGACTAAAGAGAAGGTGATTTTCATGCAGAACGAGTAGCTAGACACACTGAGGTGGTCTCGTCTGCATTTACATGAGCGTAGATATGAAGGGATTTCCTCGGGGGGTGGTCACACGCTCACAAACACACACTCAGACGCTCAGTGAGGAGATAAAAGACGTGTGTGTGTGTGTGTTGATCTGCCAGCGTCCATCCATCCATCCGTCCGTCCTTGGATGCGATGTGTCTCCATCCTCTGAGGCCAGCTGTCACTCAACTGTTTAAAGAAACGTAAATTAATGCGAGGCTTGCTGTATTAATTAAAGCACAACCATAAGTCTGATTAAAAAACACACACAGAGCCTTTAAAATAAACTGCAGGTGAGGGAGAGAGTTGTGTCTCAAGGTTGTGTCTATGAGGGAGGGTACAGGTGGACTGAAGCCATCTTTAGGACACTGCACCAGTCTCTCACAGTCTCTCAGTTTAGTAGTCAATCTCTGTTTCTGTCTTTACCGTTATTGACAGAGAAAACAAGGTGAATTATCAGAATGTCCAACAGTGAGGAGACCAGAGGGCCAGAGACAGGGTCCACTGGTGGGAGTATTTACTGGGAACTCATTGGGATCACGCCAGGAAGACGTAGAGGAGGTGTCTCGGGATCAGGACACCTGGGCGACCTTGCTCAGATGCAGTAATGAGATCATGGATAAACGTTTAAAAAGCTGGCAACCATATAACAGAACCACTGATAGAAGAACTGACAGTGTGTAGAGGTGATTCAGACCTATACATATCTGGGTCTACATCTGGATCACAAACTGGACTGGTCAGCTAACACAGACTCAGTATGCGAAGAAGGTCAGAGCCGTCTCCATTTCCTCAGGAGTCTAAGGTCATTTAATATTTGTTTAAGCTGCTGGACATGTTCTATCTATCTATCTGTCTTGTGACAATTCAACTTTTGGACCTGGCATTCATTCATTGGTGTGGATGTTCCTTAGACATGTAGCACCAACCTAGACCAGACCAGGCACCCCCCACCCCATAGCAATGACACTCCTTGATGGCAGCAGTGAAAACGCTTTAGAAACAACTCAAAAAAACATGAAGAACACCACAAGGTGTTGACCTGGCCTCCAGATTCACTAGATCCCAAACTGATCAAGTATCTGTGGGATGATCCACAGAGGCCCCTCCCCTTAAAGCCCCCCCACTAACAACATCCTGTTACCAGACACCACAGGACATCCTCAGAAGTCCCATGTCCATTCTCTGATGAGTCACAACCGTTTTGCAGGCACAAGGGAGACCTACACAGTATTAGGAAGGTGGTCATAATGTTATGCCTGATCGATGTGTGAGTGTAAAAAAAGAAACTAAATGTATGACCCTTTTACAAAGTTGTGGGCAGGTGAACTAGTGGGCCAATATAAATATTTAGTCATTTTTACCAATGAAGCTTTTTTTTGTGAGTGTTTAATATTCATACATTAAATTTCAGACATATATTAACATTTAACATTGACTTTAACGTAAAACAAAAAATGTTTAAGCGCAACGTAAAGATCACAAAACTCAAAAGTGCATTTTAAGAGCCAGCTTCCAGTTCCTATTGTCCCGACGGAGAGGACAGCGGCTCAGTCTGGGTTTATTACTCCCATGCAGCGAGACACTGAGCAGATATTAGCTTGGCCTTATCAGCGGGAGCCACAAAGGGCTGGGGTGGGGGGGGGGGGGGGGGGGGTGAAGTAGAGTGGATGATGGTGGAGCAGGGAACAGCTTCTCGGGGAGGCGGCTAATGATGGTCCCCGTCGATGGAGCCTGACACCGGGCCCGGGGCGCCAGCCTCTGTGGAGGACCAACAGCAAAGATAACACACCGAGGGAACCTCCTCGCTCCGTAAAGGCTAAATTAACAGGGTATTGATATTAGCTTTTCTTATTTCAGCTCAAGCGGACAGACTGCAAGGTCAGTGTTTAAAGGCGGGGGAACTTTGTGCTGGCTTCAAGGCATAACTCCTCCAAACAGCTGGTTTTACTCACTGAAATAATGGGGATTTGCTGCCTTTTTCTATTATAAACGAAATACATCTTTATCAAAAACGAGCAGCGTAATGTTACCTCTGGACATTTTCATTCATAAAAAAAAATACTTGATAATAGTTTTTGAGGGACTTGTAACATTTAATTTTCACTCAAACAAACTTTAAAACCTTTTACGCTCAATTTAAACCATAAATTCAAATTTTAGTCAAGTCAAATTACCGTCTGTGCTCATAAATCATAAATTTGCATTAAAAAGCTTTAAAATAATATAGCCCTGCAGCACATGCCATCGTTAAATTAAGGCGTGGAAAGTGGGCAACACCATTTTGAAAACTTCCTCAATACATTCACTGGATTAAACCTGATGTTTTTAACTGACTTAATTAAGGTGAAAGTCATCAGAAAGTAAAGTTTAACAGGAGGATTTGTATTCAGTCACTACCCTACTACCCTGACCTCATCTCTCAGGCGTAACTCTGTAACTGGAGCAATTTAAAGTAGGACAGTCCTTAAAAACAGAGCGTGCAAACTCAGCAAAACTGTTCCCTGGAAAAAAAAAATGAGGTTGTGACGTCGCGGGACCACGAAGGCCTCTCCAGATACCAGCAGTTTGTGTAACTTCAGTCTAAATACAGCACATGTGATAAGAGTACCCGTTAAACAAGTCCTTCAAAGCTGCATTAACATCTCTGGCCACTTGAGGGCAGCAGACATTTCTGTTTATTTGGTTCTTTTTTAGCTGTTGCTCACAGTTTTAGCTGATATAAAAATGAGATTAAACGACATTTACAACATTAAACCAAAACAAAGAGCGTAAGGCACTAAAAAAGCAGAAACAGTAGATAAATACTAGGTGTGTTTATCACCACAATAAACCCTTTACACATACATTTGATAAGCTTTCAGTGTTTATTGTCGTCGTCGTCTGGGTGGATTCTGTTTTTGTTCTATTTTTGTCGGCGTTGAATCACGTTGGCAGTGTTGAATGACAATTTCCTATTACCACCTCACCAAACATCCACATTGCACAATTTCTGTCTGACTCACTTCATTTTCCAGAGTAAAGTTCTTCCACACGGCGTTTAGCCACATGGTTTGGCGTCTTCTTCTTTGGCAGCGTTGACGTTAGCCAACAGCTATTAAAACAGAAGAAGAAGAAGAAGACTCTACAGTTTATGACAGACCTAAAACAAACAACTATATAAAATACTGGGCTTGGCTGAAGCCTGATACTGATCTGATCATTTTAATAGATAGTGATCGGTGTCCGACACCCCTATATTTGATGCATTCGTTTATATTAAACACTGATTAGCAGCTTATCCATATCCAGTTTATTCTGGCTTTGTTTACTCATGACTTTCCACAGGAGGAGATACGTGAGCAAACGTGTATGTGTATTTCATTATTGTCTCATAAATCATTTCAGCTATTATTTAGTATCTGTATGCGGCGTATGTGTGACTTCTTATTAAAGCTCTTTGGCTGAGGTGAAACTAAAAACCCAGCTCATTTGATTTTCTAATTTGAAACGCCAACAAACACAAGTCTTTCAACATATTTGACAGTTTTCCTCATATTGATGAACAGACACCTTCCAAACCTGCCACTATAAACAAATGAGGGTGACACAACCCCAATAGGATTCTCATTATAATGTTTTAGGCTCACACACCGACTGTAGAGAGGCTGTTTCTGGGACGATTCCTGCCGTCAGCAAAGTAAAAAATCTACTATCAAATGTTCAGAGGTTCTGAACAAGACTTCACATCACGTCATATTTGGGATCACAATCTGGGAGGAACGAGAAAAAGCAGTAATCAGCCAACCAGATCACAATTTGTCCACCAAGTTTTTATTGCTGCCTTCTGTTCGTCGCTGTAACGTGCCCATCAGTAGGACAAATCGTTTAGTAAAGTCTTTCATTAATCTTTAAAAAGCACTGATTTTGTGATTGATTATTATGTTCCCATGCACTTATTGTTTCCTTGGCTTGCTTGTTTGTTTATTGATTGGTTGACTGTGTAGGGAATGAATGTGCAAAAGCTGCAAATGAATTGTTGGAATAAATAAAGTTTTCTGAATCTGAATCTGAATATCAGCAGCATCACAATTTATTTTACAAGCTAAAAAATAAATGTGATTAGTTATGAAATGAAGCTCCACAAACCACAGACTTTACGCGAACAAATAAAACGTTAATTAATTAATAATTGTTGCAGGACTGCTGTTTTAAATTATATCTAGGTGCGCTTAATTAATTACCATTCTTTTTAGCTTAGAATTTAATTTTAAATTTGGAAAAATATGCAATAAAATAAAATTAAAATTAAAATCACAATATTGGTAACAGTTCGAAACCAATTAAATTTCTATTTACATAATATAATTAAAAAACTCACCTTCTGCTCGGTTGACAGGTATCTGGAAGTTTGTAGTTAGCTTCAGGTGAACTTCGCTAGCTTAGCTTTAGCTTAGCTTGGATTCTCTCAACTGTTACAGTTGGTCCACAAGGAGTAAACAGATCGTGTCCTCTTGTAGAACAATCCACTCATCTACTTTATATTTGTATCATCGGTCTGTTAAATCCAAATTATCGTACAAAAAGAAGTGCCAAAATATGTCGTGAGGCTTTGTTGCTGATGTTAGCTGAGTTGCTAACGTAGCTGACCGTTAGCTTTACATAGGCAAACCGTTAACGACGCCATTGACGCACGCAAGCACGGCGTACGCGCGCAGGCAGGGGAGTTACCATGGTTACAAAGAAGCTCTTGTTGAAAGTTTCTCGTTATTGCCTAAAACTAGGATTTTAGGTTTTTAGATTAAATAATAAATAATTAAATAAACAAATGACTCCTCGCATCACTTCATCTGCATAATAATTAAATAAATTCATATATAGGCTATGTAAAAAAAAAAAAAGAAGAATATACATTTATGTATTTATTAAATAAATAATTAACTTAAAACAAAGGTAAATAACTACAAAATTGATAAAAATTGAAGCAAATTATATATATATTCTTAATCCATAGGGTTGAATATGACGTCGGTCCACCCTTTGCAGCTATAACAGCTTCAACTCTTCTCTGAAGGCTTTCCACAAGGTTTATTAGTGTGTTTATGGGAATTATTGACCATTCTTACAGAACTGTATTTGTGAGGTCAGACACTGATGTTGGATGAGAAGGCCTGGCTCACAGTCTTCACTCTTATTCATCCCAAAGGTGTTTTATCAGGTTGAGGTCAGGACTCTGTGCAGGCCAGTCAAGTTCTTCCTTCGTTATGGACCTTGCTTTGTGCACTGATACGCAATCATGTTAGAACAGGAAGAGGTCATCCTCAAACTGTTCCTCCTGAAAAACAACCCCACACCGTAATGCCCCCCTCCACCAAGCTTCACACTTGGCACAAGTACCGTTCTCCTGGCAACCACCAAACCCAGATTGGTCCACCAGATTGTCAGATGGAGAAGCATGATTCATCACTCCAGAGAACGTGTCTCCACTGGTCTAGAGTCCAGTGGCGCCGTGCTTTACACCACTGCATCCGACGCTTTGCATTGCACTTGGTGACGTATGGCTTGGATGCAGCTGCTCACCATGGAAACCCATTCCATGAAGCTCTCTACACTGTTCTTGAGCTAATCTGAAGGTCACATGAAGTTTGGAGGTCTGTAGAGAGCATCCGCATCCTATCCTATCACAGTACCAGCTCCTGAGAGCGACCCATTCTTTCACAAATGTTTGTAGAAGCAGTCTGCATGCCTGGGTGCTTGATTTTATACACCTGTGGACATGGAAGTGATTGGAACGCCTGAATTCAATTATCTGGATGGGTGACTGAATACTTTTGGCAATACAGTGTATGCTCCATTGGGTTCAGATCTGAAGGCCAAGTCAACACCTTGACCTCGTCTTTTTGTTCGTCAAACCATTCCTGAACAGCTTCTGTTTTGTAGTCAGGTGCACACATGTATGAATAGACATAAAAAATAACAACAACAAATAATATCTTTGGAAATTCTCTTATTAGAGGTCTTTATTCCAGTTTTTTAAAGTCAACAGCTTTTACCTGACTCACAGGTAAAACTCCACATCCCCCGTTCATAGCTTCATTCCTCTCGTCCAGTTGGTTACACAACCATCACTTAACAGTGACTTTTCCCCTTGCGTCATATTTCTAACACTCCAGGCATATATATATTTACTATTTGTACAACATCTGTCATATAATCCATCCATTCATAAATCCATCCACCCCCTATTCACATGCACTCACATAAACACTGTACAGAAATATCATTTTAGTCACCAAAGATAACAGCTGAGTACCGTTCTGTTTCTTTGCCTTTTCAAGTGAGATGATTTGTTCTAAACCGAGAAGGTGGCGTGCAGATATAATAATTCAGAGTCATAGTGACCTCACGTGTTCGGAGGACGTCCAGCAAAACGGAGACGAGAAGCAGAAGGAAAACAAGACGTTTAAAAAAATAAAAAGAGCCAAAAATGTTTCCCCTCCCCCGCCCTTGTTCCAGCTTCAATCGTCTAAAGCCGAAGCCGAGTTCAGCGAGAGTTCAGCAGTTTGGTTTCTTGTGTTGGTCAGTGTGGTTCAAACAGGAGTGACTATACAAGTAACGACATTTACAGTACGGTACGTTCAGGCTGCATCCAGCATCATGAAAACCTCCAATACTGACGCCTCATTCTGTTACAGAGGCCGCTGAGGTTCGATCCCCCGCTTCTCCTTTGGTCTCGGTCCATGTGTGCAGTAGCAGAGGCTAGTCTGAGTTATATTACATTAAGAAAATCAGTGTCAGGACTGGAGGACGTCACCTTTGCAGTAAAGTGGCACAAATGTAGCTGCAGGAGAAAAAAAAAAAAAAAACGAGAGAAGTGCAAAGAGTCTAAAACGTTTTGGTCGCTAGTTAGTTAACATGTATGTTTTGGCTTTCGTTGGTCCAGAGGTCGGAGCAGCCAGATTGCGATGACGACGAATGAGAAGAAGGTTGCACCGAGCCGAGCCGAGCCGAGCAGAGCCGAGCCGGGTTAGGAAGAGCTCTGCATTGGGAGAGGATGAGAAACAAAAACAGGAGCGGCTCATCCTCTGGCGTCTACCTGCCGAAAATGTTCTCATACTCCAGCAGTATAAGCTCCACTATCTGGTTCTGGTAGACCATGTGGACCGCCATGTTCCAGGTCTCCGCCTCAGGACGCAGCAGCGTGGGGCCGAACACGATGGCTACGCTCTGGGTGGTCATGCGGTTCTCCTCGCCGTACTCGATCACTCTGGAGAGAACAAAAGAAAAACAAAATGGAGAATTAGACATAAATATTAAAAGTAAGCAAACCTGCTGGACATATTTAAAGACAAACACATCCAATAATCAGAATTAAAACGACATCAACTTAATCAGAACAGACCTCATTAATCACAAGGAGTTTAATCAGATTCAGAGGGGTGGTGTAAACATTTAATAATCTGTTTAGTAGGAAAATATTAGCTCCTAATAACCATCTAAACATTTGAGGTAATTCGAGTTCAGTGCTGTCTGTTAAATTGTTTTAGGACTGTCAATGAAAATAGATTTTTCTTTTGTTTTATTTCCTGGAAATTAAAAGTTGTACAGCAGGGAGAACTACTGATGGATATTTTGGAGCATGTCAACACATACATCTTATCAGATCATTTCATTTCGTCAAGCTTAAGGGTTAAGTTTGAATCTAGATTGTTGCTAGAGATTAAGAGTGATCATTTATAGTCTATGTCTAGCCAGGAAGCCAGATCAACCTTCCCCCGTCTGGAGGAAGTTGGTCTGGAGTTTCTTCGTTCCTCGCAAAGATCCGTTGTTTGTGATCTGTTTGTGCGTGGTTTATGCAGTCATGGGCGCCGTGGAGTTGAATTTGTTTACAACTAATAGGCAGTCTGCGTCGTAGCTGACGTGCACCTCCCCAGAAACGTAACTACACGCCACAGCGACGCAGACCTCAAGAGCTGTGATTGGTCCTCTTGGTAGCAGCATGTTTCTGCTTTAGTATTTCCAGCTGTTTCTCCATCTCCACAAGTTTCAAATTGATTGTTTTGGATCAATAAAGAATCGGTACGGTTAACTGAGGAGGTTTGGAGATACAGACGTTTGTATGACTCGTGTTTCAGTCGCCATTGTTGAAAGTGAAGCAGGAAGTGGAAACAAAAATTAACCCGACTGGCAGAATAAAAGACAGCGCCGACAAGTGTTTGGGTGGCGTTGTTACAGAGCAATCCAGACAGGTTACAGCGTCTATGTCCCTAAAAGAGCCTTAAGTGCCTCTGATTGGTTGGAGGACTGTCCAGTTGCTTGTAGCGGTATTTTCACGCCCGTATCAGTTAAAAAACGTCCCATAATGAAATCCAAATGTCGTGTTACCAGACTCATATTCTGACAAACATCTTTTCAGACGAGCTGCTGATTACAAAAACACATCAATCAATATTTAACTGTCCTTTTTTTCTTTTTTTACATCTTTGTTTTCACAGATTGAAGACACTAGTCAGAAGAGAGAATTGTTCTTCTCTATAAAGGAAGGATCAATATGGAGAAGAAAAAAAAAAACTAAATCAATAAACTCCAGTGTTTTTCTTACTTCCTGAGGTGTTTGAAGAGAGCCTGCATGGTGTCGTGGTTGGGCTTGGGCAGCTGTCTGACCAGCTCTTTGATCGCGTTAACTCGCTGCTTGTGGTCGGATACCTCTGCAAAAAAAAAAAACGATTGATAAGAGTTCAGCCTGCATTCTCACAACGAACTTGAATGAGCAAATACGGACAGCTGCGATTTATCCCGAGGGATAAATACGGCACGTACTGATTGCGCTGATAAAGTTGGGGAAGAGGTCGAAGGTGAAGAGCGGCTCGGGCAGCTCCCTGAAGTACATCTTCAGAGCTCCGGTGGTCACGTGGATGTCCTCCCACTTCCCGTCCGACAGGTTCACCTTCTCATCTGGACACAAACACTCGACTCAGTGGGTGCTGCTCGTTTTGAGTAACATTTATTTTTTTTATTTTACTCGATAAGTGATTTTAAAAGGAGGAGACACGCACCGTGATTGACGGCGAAGCGTAGTTTCTGTATGACGGCCAGGTTCCCGCTAACTCTGTACAGCCCGTCTATACACAACCCTGCAGGGGAACAACAACAACAGTTTCAACATTAGCGAGTTGAAAACAAGACATAGACACAGTATATGTTCATTCTTTATATATATGTGTGTGTTTCTATTTCATTATTGTCCCTTAATGGTTCCAACCCTGTAATAATCCCCACTTTGCATTCAGATTATTGAAAATATTTCAGTTTGTGTGTGTTTTTAAGAAAATTTTGTACAAACGCTGGCATTTAAAGGGTTTAAATTATAAAATTTATCAAACATTTGGTTTTTATGAACAGGACTGAAGGTGATTAAAAGATTTATGTACAAAAAAAACTAACTTATACTATTTTTATGGTGTTTTTGCCTTTTAGAGTCCATGCCTTGACTTTTGTCCCGTAGGTCACTCAGTGTAAAAACAAACCAGTGTGGGATTTGTGTTTGAAAACTCGACATTAACAGAAACCAGAAGCGTTTCCTCTTGAGTCGACCTCGAACCCACCGTTGTTCTCCACGTGGTCGATGCACATCCTGACGAAGTCCGGCACCGTGTCGCCCTCCCTGTGACACAAACTGGACAGGCTGCAGCCGAACACCTGGTCTGAGGACGGGGGAAGACGAGACCGGCGTCACAACACGGTCCAAGTCCTTTTTGTTTGTTTTTTTTACTAGATGTTATTGGAGCTAATAAGAAGGTTTACAACAGCAGTCACGTAATTTTTATGGATGTTTTGTCTCGGCTAGTTCCAGGAACCGGATGTCAAGTTTAGAGCCGACAGATTTATATAAAAAGAAAAAAATATGGTAAATAAATAAGAGTAAAACGTCAAAACATAGTTATAAATAAAAATAGAAGCAACAGTGAAGCTTAAAATCAGAAATATACGCTTTTCTATTCTTGTACTCTAAAGATCCTTGAGCTTTGCAGTTATTTGAGAAAAGAAAAACATGAACGTGTCGTCGTTAATGTTTCCCCTCTTGCACCTTTTATGTATCCCTTGTCTCTGACGGCCTGCAGGGTCGGACGGCGGGTGAGGAACTTCTTCAGCTTGTGCCTGGTCTTCTTGTTGTCGTTGGCTTCCATGCTGGCCGAGGGCTTTATGGCTGCGGAGGAGAAACGAGACAGGACGACGTTATCCACCACTCGCCGCAGAGCGCTGCTCGCCATGGTGGCAACTGCGCTGTGGTCTTGCGAGGAATGAAACTGATAAGAAGTGGCTTTATAGTGGGAGCAGGACGCGTGGGGGGTGGCTTCTGGAGTTGCTTCTGTGCTTTCATTTTAAGCCTCATATATATATATATATATATATATATATTTTTGTCTGTTACTTTTCAGATACCCTAAACGTGTTTAATGTCATGCAGCGCCGCACAGACCTCGGCCTTTCTTGGAGTCTCTGTGTTCTTTCTCCTTGTCGTGTTTCTCCGCTCCAGGAGATTCGGGCATGTCCTCCTCTATGGCCTCATCAGACTCCCAAGCCTAGCACACACAAAACAACACAACAACACAGACGAGGAAGTAAGATACGACCACAGCTGTAAAATACCTCGACCGGTGGCCTTTAGACTCTAGGGGAAAAGGAAACTGCATCAGGTGAGATTCTTTTATTATCTTTAGTTTGCTGTGATAGAATTAGGAAACGATTCTGATTCTTGTGGGCTGCTGCATCCAAATGTAAAGTCATTTAAGTCCTCACGTGGGTGCTGATGGAGTCCTGCAGCGCTCTGAACCACTCGTTGATGAGGCCTTCGTTATCCCACTGGATCAGCAGCTCCGTGCCCTGTCGGGTCTTCAGCTGCGTTCGGGGGAGAGAGAGAGAGAGAGAGAGAGAGAGAGGCAACGTTTTCACGGTTGTCAGCTCGCTCACAGAGTCACGTGAAACATTACACGAGATGGAGAACTTCCTCACCTCTAAGACGTTCTTCTTGCTGGACTTGTCTTTGGAGGCCCACTCCACCGAGCCGCCCCTCAAGTCCACCGTGAACTCTGGTTTGGACTGACCTCCAAACTGGACGGAAACAGAAAAGGCATCAGAGGAAGGCGGGTTAACACACGGAGAGCACGTTCATCCTTGACTTGTTAACCATGCAACAGCCGGTGTGGGAGAATTAACAGGCTAATATGGTAACAGCGCACATGCAGAGCCAAAATTTGAAAGTTTTTCAACAGTTTGACAGCATCGTATCATCCGTTAGTTTTATCAAAGCGGTTTAGTTGTATATTATGTTATTGCAGGGCTGTCGCTAGATTAAAATATGAAGAATGTTCCTCTCTTATCAATATCCCAGCTCCGCTCACATCTACACTCAACACAAATAACTCCAAGAGAACCAAGTAACTCGGCCTTGAAGCTGAACTTGCTGCTCAAACGACTTATTTCTTTATCCACGTCTGCTCGTTTGTTTCTTCTTCTCTTTCTTTTTGAATTTTTCTTGTCAGCTTCGACGCTACATGGCGTATCACTTCCCTCTGCGGCGTTAAATTATCTCCACCTCAGGCCCCGTTCAGACCTTGTATTAACGTCCGTCCTGGGCAATCTGAACGCAAAATCCACGTCTCCACATGCGTCCAAAACCAGAACTTGGGACCTGATCTCAGTTTCACGCTCTGTATGCGAATAAACACTGACACCATTCGGGGCGGAGTAGAATATTATAACAGCTGCTGTCTGTAATGGATCTCTAGTGCTGTTTCAGAACCACGAACAGCTGTTTGTTGGTTATGCGACACGACTTCAGGAGATGATACATATTTAGGAACAAGCTGTAAAGTCGCCCTCTCCCACTGAAAGCTCAAACGCTGACTTTTATTGTAGAGACTTTTTGAGGAAATAGTCTAGAAAAGCACCGCTATTGAGTAGGAGGTTTTTAAAGTGACCCAGGACTCACACCACCAAGGGAATGACCACCCTTTTCTTGTCTTCTGTCCTTAATTATATGCCTGAAAAGACATTTCTGAAAATGTCATCACCGTGTGATAAATTAAAGAATTATCTATCTACCAATCTATCCATCCCTCCATCCATTAATCTCTCAAATGCAACCTCAATGCATCCAAGGTCTGCTCACACATCCCAATTTCCCAGGACAGATGTCAATGTAGGTTTTGAACTCTGATTTTGTTTTCTCTCCTTATCTTCTAAACAACAGTTTGGGCTGAGGCCGTAATAACAGAATGCTTTTCTGCCTTGACAGGAAAATGAACCAAACTATTTTAAAGACAAATATTTGATTCATATTAATGTGCATTTAAAATATATACCACCACCGGGTTCATCTAAACTGAACTGAATAAGCTTCTTGTAAAAGCAACAAGTGCAGCTGAATTTGTTTAAGCTCCGACCTGGATGACTGAGAATCTTTACCGACACCTTATTTAACACATCTCGTTAACGTCTCTGCAGCTTTCACTTCAAAACGTGTAATCCTAAATAAGAAATAAGGGTGTAATAAGAAAATGTAACGCCCCTCTACACACCTTCATTAAATAAACTGAAAGAAAACTGATTAAACTCTAAATATGTGACATATATGTGTGACTGAGAGCAGACAGAGGGGTTTGAGGTCAGAGCCTGACAAAGAGGAGGGAGGTGGCATGCAGAGGAGAAGAGGAGGAGGAGGAGGAGGAGGCACACAAAAGGAAGGAAGGAAGGAAGGAGGCACATACAGAGGAGGCCCGGCTGAGCCCCGAGCAGCCATAAGACACAGCAGGACGTTTCATAGCCGACGGCCTCCAGTTACTCAACAGTGACAGGAGCAGTTCAGGAAAGGAGCCGCTGTGGCAGTATGGCTGCATGGAGGGGTACGAAGGGAGGTGGAGAAAGGGATGATGGGAGGATGAGGTAAAGGGTAAAGAGATAGGAAGTGAAAGAAACATCCAGAAGAGAGAAAAATTCAACCCCAAATCCCCCTCAGTGATCTGACAGCGTTTAAATCTGAGCCTCAAAGGATGAAAAAGGAGGAGGTCTAATGATGAAGAAGAGCAGCAGAGCAACAGTACGTATCTCCGTCCTTTCAGTAGGAAAAGGCTTCCATCACTCACCCAGCTCGTCCCGCCTCCTTGACCTTTGGCAAAGAGAAGCGTTGACCCTTGGAGGACCGTCCAGGAAGACGTCCAGTTCTTCCTGAAAGCAGACACCATGAAGTCTTTAAGTATTTATTCAGCACGAAGACAGAGCATCAAACCTCAAAGACTTTTAGATGATAGACGCTGATACAAACACTCAGAACATCAAGAATCTGACAAATTAAATAAAGAGAACTGGAACTCAGCCACTAGTCTAGTACGGGAGAATATTCATTCATTCATTCATTCATTCATTTTCTGTAACCGCTTGTCCTGTGAAGGGTCGCAGGGGGACTGGAGCCTATCCCAGCTGTCATTGGGCGAGAGTTAGTAGTCCTTAAAGTTGAGATTAGTTCATCTTGGTACTCGCCCACTTCACATTGCAAAGGTTTTATCTCTTTTATCTCTATCATCGCCACAAACTCAATGAACATGTCATCATCGCTGTTATAGGCGGTTTAGACTTCGGCATCAACAGAGCAGACCCTAACGCCGTAACCTGTCGTGCACCTCCTCCCCAGAAATGTGACTACGCACCACAGCGACGCAGACTACAAGAGCTGTGATTGGCCCGCTTGGTTGTAGCGTGTTTCTGCTTTAGTATTTCCAGCTGCTTCTCCATCTCCTCAATTTTTTAATGTATTGTTTTGGATCAATAAAGATGGAACACATGGAGGAAAGTTTAACTGAGGAGGTTCGGAGATAAAAACATTTGTAGGACTTGTCTTTGGAGAACTTTCGGCAAAAGTTACAGTTGAGATTGTTGAACGTGAAGCAGGAAGTAGAAACCAAAATTAACCCGAATGGTAAAAAATACACAGTGCCAACTAGTTGTTACAGTACGTAGGTCACGCCATCTATACCATAGACATATATACATAGACGCCTCATTGAACGCTGGACCGTACGTCAACGTCGCCGCCATATTGGAGGAGGCAGCTCTGTCCCGTGAACCAATACGAGTCAATGGAATGACCTTTATTCAGCATCTTCTACAAAGTACTATAAGCATTTACACATTCACACACGAACGTATATATCCAGGGAACGGATAGGAACCAAAAACATCATCTGATTACATCCTGAGTAGTTAATGTTACAGATGTTGTTTTTGGTTTCCTGAATATATACGTTCGTGTGTGAATGTGTAAATGAGAGGCATTAACTTACAGCACTTTGTAGAAGACGCTTAATAAAGTTCACTCCATTGACTCGTATTGGTTCGCGGGACAGAGCTGCCTCCTCCAATATGGCGGCGGCGACATTGACGTCTATGTATATATGTCTATGGTCTACACCAGCAGTACTTCCTGTTTCCTGTGTGTACGCGCCTCCAGAGTCACGGCTACTCACCGTACTTTCTTTCCATGTTCAGTGATTTTTGTCACATTCAGAACTCCGCACTTTTCCGACGGCTGCGGGGGGAGGAGGAGAAAAACACAAGCATTAGCACACATCACTGACACAGAATAAGCCTGACAACCACAGCTGGATCAGAAAGACGCTGTCAAATCTCGGTAAACAAAAAGCACTCACATTATAGAAAAAAAAAAAAGAAAGAGAACAAAAAGCACCACCACCACCAGAACAATGGCAGCTTTCAGCTTGGAAGGAAAAAAATAAATAAAACCAGACAGCTACTGTACTATTATTCCCACTCAAGAAAGCCCTGTGATTAAACACAAATAAATGAGAGCAAGCTAAAGGTGCTAGATCAGCCACCCAGGAAGAGAAATTATATTTAAAGAAAATAAATGTGTGTGATTTAAACATTCATACTTCTATGCCCCGTGGCACTGATTATTAACAGTGTTCCTACACAGGCTTGTCAGATTTCCTTTAGCTGTGACTGATTTTTATGTGAAATGTCTGAATCAATTATTTCTAGACCGGTGTAGGAACCATGCAGTGAGCTATGAAGGTTGTCTTTGCCTAAAAATCAGTTTCCAAGTAAAAAAAACAATAAAACCAAGACCAAAATCCTGCAGGAGGTGAGGAGAGGTGAGGTTAGTGGTGAGTACTAACAGAGGCGGGGGGCTTGGGAGACGAAGGGCAGGAGTCAGAGTCAGGAGAGGGGGGCTTGGGCCCCAGAGGAGCGTCCTAGTGAGGAGAAAAAAACACTGTCACATGGGCAAAACAAGAGAAGGTTAATGAGACGACGATGCGAGGTTAAGGAGACACAGGCGGCCGCAGGAGTGTGACGGCAATTAGCAGTGAGATTGTGAAAGCCGTGTCGAGTACCTGCGCGTTGTCCAAGTTATAAAACAATCAAGAAGTGGAGGCTCATGCAAACATCTTTCATCAATCAAACCTTTATATGAAGATGATTCTGGAGTCTGTGGAAATGTTTTTTCTTTAATGATTCAAACTAAAGAAGGTTTAATCAACTCTAACGGTGAAGTAGAAGGTTTAATAATAATTCCTCCTGTTGCTGTTTTGATTATCTTCATGCAAGCTGATTGTACGTTCAGATTTGTGGACGGACTTCTGATTGGTGGGTCGTGACAGGCTACTGACTTGAGGTTTGTACGGGTGCGGGCGGGCGGATCCCGAACGGGAACGCCTGGTTTTTAACAGCCGCTGTAAAGCAACGAGTCTACAACTCAAACATCTTACAGAGAGCAACGAGGCGTTAAAGGATTGTTAGATCTACGTCTCAGCTGAAAAATGTTTTTGTTAGCAGTGACAACATCAACACTAAATCTGTAGCAAATCTGTGGTTTGCAGATTAGCGGTGTCGGACCTTGTCGTTGGGGTCCTGGACGTAGGCGCTGTGTCTCCACTTGGTCAGGACGATGGGCTCCACCTGCTTCCTGTCCAGGCTGCGAGTCTTTGGACCGTCTCCGGACGGCTGAGGAGGGGACAAGTTATACTGCAGGGGGAGGGAACAGGAAGTCACGTCAGTAGGCTACTAATGTTCACAAATACTAAATGTTTCAAGTAATCACAAAGAAATTATTCATTTATATCTTCATGCAAAAAGAAACAGATCGGAATACTTCTTTTGCATAACTGTTTGTATAATTTTTTGCATTGTTTGACATTTGGAGTGTGAAAACGTCTTCCAAAGACTCTGCCAGTCCAGTTGATTTTTCTGTCTCTATATAGCGTCTATGGGTTGGCCGTATTTCTTTAACTAATTTATTGATTAGTCAATAAAATAATTAGCTGTGTCATGATACACCAACCAAGGCCCCTCAAAAGAGAATGAATGAATGAATGAATGTCTTTATTTGTCATTGCAAACGAAATTAAAAGTACTGTCTCTTAAAGTCTTAAAGAAGCAAGTAGAGCTCCCCCTGGTGGCTGGCTGCAGTATAGGTCATAAGCTCCGCCCCCTCCATGTTAGTGGGCGGGACTTGGGCCAAACTAAAACACTAAAATACACGTTAAATACATTTTTTTCAAGGATGGTTTCTGTCATTTTAGGTAGTTAATATAATGTTGATGCACGTTCAAGTGTCCATATTTATATACAGTCTATGGCGAGGGCTCACTGATGCAAAAGACATTTTTAATAATAGTGATACTAACAATAGATCTAATTAACTTTAACTTTACGAATTTTTTTTTGTATTTAGACTAAAAATATCAGTAAAATAACTGTAACTCAGAGCAAATGCAAATTAAAAAAAAAACATAAATCACTGCATACCATGAGAGTATCGGTTCAGCCCTAAAATGAATTATTAAATAAACACAGTGTAGAAGTAATTATTACTTGGAGCAGAGGTAGTGTCTAACGTATGTAATATTCACTTTAAAAGTCACAGCTCGACTTCTTATCAGAATATGAGTCTGCTAACTACACTTAGATTTCATCACGTCGTGTGTCAGAGCCTGTTTCTGCTGTAAACAAATTAAACTTCTTTTCTGTTCTCAGATGACGCGTATGACGACATCGTTGCTACTCTTCTTTCCATCACTGCATGAACTACACCCAAACGATTTATGTGGCCAGTCAGATCTAGCAGGAGCATAATTAGGTCCCAAGGGAGAGACTCCAGAACGACTTTCGGACAAGAACTTTGTGTGGTTTCCAGTCAGATTCCTTCTGTGTCTTACCTTCGGCAGCTCCCATTCTGACCTGGAGCCGTCTGCGCTGTAGTAGTACGGTCTTCCCTGATCGTCAACGTGTTTTAACCACTGGTGGCAAAAAACACAAGCAGAAAACCAACCAGTGAGTCCTGATTCCTCTCTTTTATCTGTGCAATACTTTAAAACCTCCTAAGCATAAACTCTAATGTTCTTCACAAATATATTAGTTTACATGTTCCAAATCTTTTATTCAAATACAAACACTGTTCTCTTGTCTCTCGTGCAATGTCGAGTCAGTGTGAAGGAAATAAACCACCACCCAGCTCGCCCCATGCAGACCCAGAAAACCCCCCCAACAGATCAGACACAGCAGACGGAGCGACGAGCGGCCGATACCTTCTCGTTAGTATAGTCGCTGACATACAGCGTGTGGCCGTGCTCGTCCATCTCCTCCGACCAACCACGCGGCGGCGAGCCATACTGACTGTCTGATTGGCTAGAGTAGGTGCTGAAGCAGGTGTCCTCCGACGACAGAGGCTGCAGCCGACCGATGGAGAGCGAGAGGAAGGGGAGGAAAGAGGGCGAGAGCGACAGAGGAGTGGTCTACCGTTCAGTGCGGAAAGAAAGAGGGAGGGAGAGAGAGAGAAAAGAGGATGTAATTTTCACCATGAGAAGTCAAAGAAGAGGAAAGACAAGTCACCCAGAAACAACGAGACATCAGAAACACCAGTTTAATACAGAACAGAGAACCAGAGGAGCCAAAAGGAAGCAGACTTGATTTCAGACAGTGAGGTGTAAAATCTGCAGCACGGAGTAGCTGACGTGACAGCTGTCGGCCTGTAGGTGGCGGTGTGGTGCAGACGTTTAATGAAACGGAGGCTGAATGTGAATCAGAGATGACTCCTGCATGATGCAGACGGATGTGGTCTGACCCTCAGAGTTTAATCATCAGATGAAGTCGTTTACAAACTAAGCAACAAGGACCAGATTCTTTTGGTTTTTAAATCAAGCTGTGTGTCAGAAACGAAACCAGAACTTTAATTTGGACGTATTCCACGTATCTGATGTAATTTAAAACTCAGATTACGGGGCTGAAAGGAGCTGCCTCACTCTGCGCTGCCGTGACGTGTTCGTCTCTGAGTCAGGATGCTTTGACAATGAGTGTTTGTTCTTTTGCAAAATTGACCCAGCCCTGTTTATCTTTGCCTCAGACATTCAGACGAGAAGGGGTGGTCTGTGTCTCCCACCTTAAATGACGGACACACCTGCTTTCTACGGCGACTAACCAGGTGTTCACGTGTTTCTCAGATTCTTCTAGTACACGTCTGCTTACGGTCGTGTAGAGTAGTCACTGAATGGTGAGGAAAACGGGGTTTTGCAGTGGCAGTGTGGAGGGGGGTGACTCCAGGACGCTGGAAGTCACTGTTAAACCTTCTCGAGGTGTCGTGGGCCTAAGTTAACGAAACATCGGTGAAGGGAGGTGCCCACTTGAAAACCCCAATGACATGCTGCATATTGCTGTTGACTAGGCCGGGTATCTGATATTTCTTTGTTTGTTTAGCTGCTGAGCGGGCCATATAAGCCTGCAGCATTTACTTAGTTCATTTAGATTGTAGGTTTAATCGTAATATCTCATAACTGAAGGTTTTGTTAGGGTTTCTCAGTTGGACAAGGTCTCTAAATGTGTTTTGTCTGGGATCTTGGCACAAGGGATTGTAACATCGAATCCTGTGTATTAACGAATGTAGAGAAGGAGGAGGAGGAGTGTCAGAGGACGATATCTCCTCAGCTCTACTCTAACTTAAATGTTTACATGGACGGTAGGTATATAAAATGATCTGAGAGGATATATATATATATATGTGTGTTTACAGGCCTCAAACCATCAATCAGGATAAAACTTTATTCACAAACTGGTTCTACCCTAATTGGAGGATCAAATTTGCAGGAAATGTAACAGAAGACGTTTATTTTTTCCCCTTTGCTTTATTGAATTCACTGCTTTCAGTCAATAGAAGACGATGATCGAGATGTTTTAACCGTAGCTGCACTGATTCTGGCTTCGTTCATCTTTTCAAACACTTCCCTGAACAACTGGTTGTGTTTCTACCTCCACGTTTCTGCCCCTCCTTCTTTCACCGAGATCCAATCAGACTTGATATTCACACAAACGAAACGTCTTAATCTGGAGCTTTTCTTCCAGCGACTACCTAATATTTTACACCTGTGACTCCTGGCCTCTTAAATCTACCTGGACCTACTCTACAGCGCATTGGCTCGTACCTCGGAGCTGTCTCCAGCGCTGTGGCTCTCTCCTCTGGTGTCCCTGGTCCGAGGCGGCTTCCAGGTCCTTTCCTGGGTGGAGCGGTTGTAGTAGTAGTGCCTGCCGTTCTGGTCCCTGTACGACTCCCAGTCGCCGAACCTCTGGATGGGGGAGCCGGAGGGCAGAGGGGGCTGGTTGGTCTGGCTGATCTTCAGCTCCTGTAGGTTGGTGTAGACGGGCGACTCGGAGCGTCCCTGTCCTGACGAAGATACGGTCTGACGGAGGAGAAGAGAGAGAGAGAGTGTGTGTTATATAAAAGCGAAGGGCAGGGTTGTCAAGAAATTCTCAGCTCTCAGGGTGAAGCTGGCGGACGCACTTTCACATCTTAAAACAGAGAGAGTACACGGTCACCTGGCCTGGTCGCCACAGTGTGTGTTCGCGGTTTACAAGAATGACCGGCGGCAACGGAGGAGCAGACCGCCGGATGAACTCAAGAGGAGGAGGAGGAGGAGGAGGAGGAGGAGGAGGAGGAGGAGGACAGAGGGAAGGAAGTGGCTGTTGTTATATAAGAGAGAGTGGCAGCGACTCGTGTCAGGTAGAAATGAGGAAGTAAAAGTGACTCAGCATGCATCGTGAACTTTGGGAAGACAGTCCAAAGAAAAAAAAATAGGCAACTTATGATATTGAGACAGTGAAACCAGCTGACGTCACGAAAGTCTGGCAGCTTCTACCAGAATAGCTGATCATCCTATTTCTGTTTTAACAAGCGCCAAATTAGGTCTCTAATAAATAAATATAAACTGTGACTTAATAAAAAGATTTTGAAGTGTTCAGTCAAACCGGAGCATCACCATCGCCGCTGCAGGACAAGCCCCTTGACGACAGAGCATCCTTCAAACACCCAGATGAACAACTGGCCCAGTCGACGGCGCTGCCTGTCATCATTATTTCGTGCCGGCCCTGAGGCCTCCCGACACCGTCTCCGTGATGTTTTTATTGCGCTGGAGATCAATAGGGATGAAATATACAGGAGCAAGCGAGCAAACAGCTGGAGGTAACCGATGGGGATCGAGGAATGTTGGAGGAAGCCTGAGAAGAGCGCTGTTCAGTAAGAGAGTCTTATCACAAACATTTACAGCAAAGAAAAAGGCTTAAAAGTATTTTTTTTTAGCAAAGGTATAGACTTACAAAATAAAAATCTGCTTTTTTTTAAATTTAATAAACATATATTACCTCAGGTGGAGAGCAACTAGTGAACACGTCATCATCCTTTTCCTGCAGCGAGATGGCTCGTAAAAGGCTCTGCCATCGCCGTGCCATCGCCATCCCCGCTTATTTATTTATTTACTTATTTACTTATTTTTAGTTTGAATCGTCAGGTCTCCTTCGCTGCCAACAAACTGGTGTGACTACACCGTGGTCTTCCTGCACAACAATGCGTGTGTGTAACATGTGATTCAGAGCGTGGATATGTCAAAGGGGAAGTCCTGGTCGACAGTGAGGTGGTAACCCGCTGAAGTGCTGCCCACGAAACAAACCACGTTTTCCGCTCAGGGCCGGTGGAAAACTTTTACATGTGTGTGTGTGGATTTAAACTTTTAAACAGTCCCCTACTAATCCGTGCAGGACTCAGTTAGACAAATGTCTGCTTTCACCTCATAACCCAATTTGAAAAGCGCTTGAATGCGACCGGGATCAGTCTGCAGGTCTCCCAGCAATATGTCCTCAGTCCCCTTTACGTCCTGACTGCTCATTAATTATGCACGGCCACTCTCTTGACTCCGTTACGGCAGCAACGTGCTCCTGAGCAGCTGGTGGCGGACATCTGGTGCAAACAGACGACCACCTAATCAATACGCCCGAGCCACGGCGGGACATTAGGAGGTTGACCTCTCGCTGCGAGGACGCTGCCGTCTTTGACACGACGCTGCTGCTGCTGCTGCTTTAAGTGAAGGTCCCCAGGTGGTCGAGAGGATGTAACTGACTGATCAATCACTTTATAAACCTGGTCGGCAGTAGTTAATAGTTAATGTTGGCCAAGTTATGACAGGACATCACCCAACTAGGGCAGCGACTCGGCTATTTCTATAAAAAATAACCAATAAATCAATTAATTTCCGCCCTACATCCCACAAAAACCACAATGAGGAAGTAAAGACGGTGAGAAGTTGAAGAAGAACTCAAGACCGAAAGCCACAATTAAACCGGAAGCTGCGACCACAACCACAGCAGCTCCCGTACAAGACGGCAGACCTGAAGGTGCATCACACCGCAGCAGCCAATTAACTGCAGCTCAGCTCAGCGCGCAGCTTCGTTTACTATTTCAGGCAGGGAGCAGAGCAGAGCAGGTTAACGGGAAGAGAAAGGGAAGGGTCGGAGAGCGAGGCTGCCACTTCTAAATAGGAGACCGGCGAAGCCTTATCTGCACCGCCTGCAGCTCTGCAGTGGAATAATAATCAAAGCGGCCCATTGTTCTCCAGCCGGAGATAAGACACATCAGAACCAGACGGACGGACGGACAGAGAGAGAGAAACGGTCCGCTGTAGGCTGCAAATGCATCCCAGCTAATATTAGACCGAAACGGCTGCAGATGCTTTGGTGGTTTATATTTAGTCTAGCCTGGTGAGTTATTCAGAACACTGTGTTCATTACAGAGCTGTTGTCCCGATTCTCATAAAGTTAGAAGAGGAGGGGTGGGGGGGGGGTCACTCTGAAACCGCACGGAGACGCGTACGTATTAAAAAGCAAACGCCCGAGTCAGCTGGGTCCTTTCAGGGTTTGTTTCAGTCGCGGTTTTCAGTCGTTTTTTTCGGTTTGATTCATTTTCAGATGGTTTATTTTGTCTGAACAAGAAGTAAAACACAAAACAAAGATGACACACTTTCAAGGATGGGAGACAGAAAAAAAAAAAGAAGCTGCTCATGTCTGAACTTTTGGAGAAGTGTTTAGTTGTATACAGTTGAGTTAGCAAAACATCTTTCTCTGAAAATAGATTAATATGCATCATCAGGATCATATACACAAGTTAATATCTTATAAGAATTAACTTCTTATCAGAATATGAGTCTGGTAACACGCCAAGTGGATTTCATTACGTGTTTCAACCAATAAAGAGATAAATAAACAACTTGTAGATAGTCCTACAACCAATCAGAGACAATTTGTTGTGTGACTGTGTCCCGTCCCAGATGGAGCGTACCAGCTGCTTAAGAGTTAGCAAACCTTGCAAACACAAACTTTATATAAAACATAAAATCAAATGTATTTTTTTTTTTTTTTGTTTTCCTGAGAACGTCATGTGATTTAGATGAAATATGCAGGAGGAGGCGTTTGTCACATGGGACACGTTCACGCTGGGATAAGTGAACTTATCTCTGGTTAGGACGTCCCTGCTAGTTTCTGCTTCCACTCTGCTACATGTCAGGAGTAAATATTGCTCCTTTTACACCAGTAGACACGTATTTCACAGCTTTAGTTAATAAAAAAGACATAATACATATATATTTACAACCTTTCTGGCAGTATTTAAACCAACTCCTGGAGAACAAAAACATGAAGAACAGCACAAGGTGTTGTCCTGGCCTCCAAATTCACTAGATCCCAAACTGATCAAGTATCTGTGGGATGATCCACAGAGGACCCCTCCCCTCAAAGGCCCCCTCCACTAACAACATCCTGTTACCAGACACCACAGGACACCCTCTGCAATTATTACAAATTAATACGTATTAGTCCCACCTTCATAAGGCTTTAATCGTCAGCTACTACAGTTTAATAGTAAATAATAATAATAATAATCAGGTGTTTACTGGCTGCAGGACTTTCTGAGTTTGTTTAATCTCCATCATGATTTAATGACAGGTTAATAACTGGCCTTTAGAGAATTAAAGTTTCCTCTGCAGCTTCTAAATATTTAACTAAAATACTCAGCGGTAAAAATATTACTTTCTGTGTTGAGCATGACTAAGGCTGTACCTTATCTCTGACAGAAAATGACAGGTGAGCCCTTTAGGTGGCAGCCTGGCGACAATGTTTAACTTGCACGGACGGCGATGCAGGAGGAAGAGGAAGAGGAGGTGGCGGTGGAGGAGGTGGAGGTGGGGCTCCACATGCTCACCTCCACTCTCCTCCCCTTTTTTCTGTTTTGACACGGACGAACCTGCTCTGCAGCATACCGCGGGGAGCTGGGCCGTGCAAACACAAACAACACACACACGCATACAATAATATTCACCCACTTTAATACCAAGCTATAAGCTTATGTGCTGCACTAATACGCACACGTGCACATAAGCACATGTAGACAAAAACAAACACTAAACACACAGAGACCAGCTACATCCCTGTCTGTTCGGTTTAGATTCACCGGAACCGTGAGTCACTGAGGAGCTTTACATGTCAACAGTTTGGTCGGTGCCGTGTTACGTAAACATGAAGTAGGAAATGCTTCTGAATATTTCCCACACATGTCGCTGATGCAAGCAGAAATACACAAGTCTTCACACACACACAGGTTTAATGAAGCAGGTTTTCTTTGCTTTAATGTGTGAAATTATAATCTCATAATTGTTGACTTTCCAGTTTAGATTAATCGTCATTTGTACGCTCCGACGTGGATAAATAAAACACCTTTTTTAAAAACACGGGCCATTTCCTGCGCCCTCTCGTTGCAAGACTGGTTTCGGACTTCTAGTCTTGCAACAGGATTAATCGACGTGACAAAGGCTCCTCGGGCCTGTACGCTGATGTGTGAGGCAGCGTTTTGGATTTTAAAAGGTATGACGGAAGAGCCATGTGCAAGATGTGAAACTAGAGGGAAAATATTATTGGAAATAACACAAGACTCTGAAACCAACAACAACATTAGTTCTGAGAAAATCTCTAAGTGAATCAATATTGAATTAAATCAAATTGAATCAGGAAATCAGTAGTGATAGCCCTAGTCATGGTTAACATAAGGAAAACCAACATTTACACCAGTTTACTCACTTTTGGGGTAAAGTTTAAGACTCGTACTGAAAAGAAACAGAAAACTTTTGGTGAATTTAACTTTCAATCTCAGCGAATTTGAGATAAATCCGACTAGATCCTGGTGTAAAAAGTTTGGCCGACGTCACATTAACAGCTGGACAAGCGGCCAGCGAAACCGGCCGAGGAAGCGTGACAGCGCCTGATCGAAACAGGAAGAAAGGAGGCGACATTAGAGGCGACTGTACGCATGGAAAAATGTGCCGGTTGCCTTTTTCCCCGATAAGATTACATCACAGATACTAAAAGCATGACAGGTGAGCGAAACAAAAAGGTTGTTTTGTTTGGCTGGGTCATTTCTTTACAGCCCAGTTGTGTGTGTTTACTCTGTCAGGACATCAATCTCAATACGACTGAAATACTCTGCGGAGGAGGAGGCACGCGAGACAGAGGGATTATAATCTTGCGGAGAATTAACCAGGAACAGAAAGAGACCAAACATTGTGACCCTGAAACACATGTCCATTACTGCCTCTTGCAGTCTGCTCTGAACTAATCTCTGCAAATCTGACTGAAGGGGGAAACAAAATAATGGAAGACAAGCAAACACAGGGAGGCCTTGAAACACCGGCACCACCCAAGGTAGTTACGCAACTCGCAAAGAAAAGAGCAGACAATGCACAACGGGGACAAACTCGGTGAATGGCCCTGAGGTGACTCTGAGCCCTGAGTGATCTGAGGAAGTCCAACCAGCATCAGGACATCAGGTGGCTGCACCCATACTTAAATAAAAGAAAACGGAGGCAGCAACAAGTATGATGCAAAAGCAGCGTTTCCCATACTGTGCTAATACTATGTCGGCCCACGGCACCATAATGAATCGGAGAAAACGGCTCGGACAGCTCACATGGCATGAGAAGATATTTGTGTTGTTCACCAATAAAAACTGACGCCACTTTTTAAAACTTTGATGTTTGTGCTCTTGACTTTTAGACCGTGGAGATTTACAATTATTTATTTTATTGGTGAAAACCTGAAGGAAAAAAACTCCAGACGCAGACGTGAACCACTAGCTAAACTTTATAAGATCTAGCTAGCAAAGTTAGATTGAAAGTCAACTGTTTACTATAAATTGCATTTATTTGCCGATACTTTATTTAATCTTACATATGTCCGTAGAACGTCACGTCTCAAAAGCATTTTGTTTAGTATTCCTGCACATAAGATTACTAAGATCCTGCACATGAGCTGCACAGGCTGCTGCTGCTATGTCGCCATTGACAACGTACAAAGGCTTCTTGGATTTTATATTATCTGGATTCATTTGAGACGAATAATAAACATTTTTTGAACAATGAAAAGAAAAAAAAAATGGGACGTCCCGATCAAGTTTTTCTCCCGTCTTTTTGATCCCCGTTGTTTGATGTCCTCAAATTTGTCCTCTGTGGAAGACATTTGTAAACCTGAGTATCTCCATCAGTCCATCAGTTATATGTGTTCTGATTGGACAATATTTTTTTTCCTGATGGTCAGGCGGATATTCAGTATTCATCGGCTGATCCGAGTCCAGATCCGAATTTCCTGTCCTGCAAATTCATAAAAGCTTTTCTTATCTTCCTTGTATTCTCCCAGATCACGTGTGCATCAAGTGACTAGATTCAGTCCAATAAATATTAAATATTTTTTTCCTTGACGCTGTCTCCAGGAAACTTTTCTTCTTCTTTTAAACATTCAGTGTTTGTTGTCGTCGTTGTTTGGGTGCAGCCTTTTCCCACAAAAACTAAAAAATCTCCTACTGCCACGTCTCCAAACATCCCGTTTGCACAGTTTATAAATTTCTGTCTGACTGACTTCATTTTCCAAAGATAAAAATCATTAAGTTTTGTTTTATTAATTCATTTATTAGTTATTCCAAATTAAAGAAAAATCTGTCTTTGTCTTTGCATATAATAAACCTGAATATTTTAGGGCTAACTTGTGTAACAAATGTTTAAATTCAACAAGTCCAGATGTATTTTCATATATAGTGTCTCATTTCTACTAGCTTCTTGCGTTATGAGACAAAAAATATGTTTAAACATTTTTTTCCTAGTCACAATACACATGCATGAGACAGAATTTCGTCCTCTACGAAGAAGCCGAAGCACAGTAAATCACATTTTCTACTAATTTAATCAGGGCTGCAACTAACTATTTATTCTCATCTCACTCAGACATTTTCTGTTTAGAAAAGAAACACGAGAAAAAAAAAAAAAAGAGAGAATGACTGGATATTTTTTTTTTTATAACAAAAGCTGACTTACATAATTCCTTTTTAGCCCTGTCTGTACACTAATCTAATTCTCTTCTGCAGAGACTGTACGTACTTAATTAGATTGAGTGACTAAATGTGCAGCACAAGGGCAAAGAGGAAAGTGATTTGAGTGGAAATAAACTTCTCCAGATGCGTCTGTGTTCGTAGAAGTCTGGGACAGCAGCTGTTTGGATGCCGCTCTTCCGTCTCCACGGGGCATGACGGATATTCCCTGCAGGCCGGGACACGATGCCATCTCCCCCTTTTTCTTTTTTTTTTGGGAATGTATGAAAGACCAATTTTGCAAACGCTCTCAGTTTCACTGACATTTATAACCCGGGACAGAAGGATGCGGACAGATTTGATTTTGCTCAGGGTCATATTTCCACTTTCCGGTCCTGCAGCTGTGCACACATCCACACATGCATCTTTTTAATAAATTCTAAAAATGGTTGCTTAATATTTTCTCCGTGGTCACTCAACAGTATATATATATCTTAGTATATATTATTACCTCGGCCCAATTATGGAGCGCTCAGTGCAGCTGCAACAGTGTGGAAAGCAAACAGCAGCAGTAGAAGAAGACGAAGAAGAAGAAGACGAAGACGAAGAAGAAAACCAAGATGAAGAAGAAAACAAGGAAAAAGAAGACAACTAAGAAGACAACTAAGAAGAAGAAAACTAAGAAGTAGAAGACAACTAAGCAGAAGAAGACGAAGACAACTAAGCAGAAAAAGAAGACGACAAAGAAGACAACTAAGCAGAAGAAGACGAAGACAACTAAGCAGAAAAAGAAGACAACAAAGAAGACAACTAAGAAGAAGAAGAAGACAACTAAGAAGAAGAAGAAGACAACTAAGAAGAAGAAGACAACTAAGAAGAAGAAGAAGAAGACAACTAAGAAGAAGAAGGCAACTAAGAAGAAGAAGAAGACAACTAAGAAGAAGAAGAAGAAGACAACTAAGAAGAAGAAGGCGGCAACTAAGAAGAAGAAGAAGACAACTAAGAAGAAGAAGAAGACAACTAAGAAGAAGAAGACAACTAAGAAGAAGAAGAAGACAACTAAGCAGAAGAAGAAGACAACTAAGAAGAAGAAGAAGAAGACAACTAAGGAGGAGGAGGCAGGGAATATGTGGAGAGTCGTAATATGTTCTGTAG
Organism: Chelon labrosus; assembly: GCF_963514085.1. Classification (NCBI taxonomy): domain Eukaryota; kingdom Metazoa; phylum Chordata; class Actinopteri; order Mugiliformes; family Mugilidae; genus Chelon; species Chelon labrosus. Next base: position 23,824,206 of record NC_140342.1, on the reverse strand, counting down.
TTTCAAAACTGGTGAAAATCCATATTATCCATATTATTCTCCAAGAAGAGAGAATAATGCAGAAAATGATAAAGAAACAGGTGCATTTACAGTTGATGTTAACACCAGATCAAGCAGAAAGTTTTCTGAGCCACTGAGATGTTAGTGAGAGTAATAAAATGATGAACATCTCTTCCAGGTCCATTTGAAACAAAAAAAAATAGTGATTCATTTGCTTTAACTAAGGAAATAAATCCTGTGAGTAATTGTGGTTAAATATTGTCTTATATAGCACTGCCAGCCCTAATCTACATATGTATACTGCAGATATAGAGGTGTGCACACGAGCTGGTTATATAAGAGCGTAGCAGGGGGACAGGTGTGGTTACTCTCAGGACACATCGTGCAGTAGGATGTGCCTTATGACGATGCCCCCTCTGTGCAGCTTCCTCCTCCAATCTGGGCTCTGCAGAGGATTTAAAGTTATCTAACACACCGAGAGATAAAACCCCCGTTGCCAGGTAGGAAACGTTACATCTGGAAAACAGCCGGCGAAGATCAGCAGAGCAGCCTGTGACGTGACTATTTTAGCAAAAGTTTCGAAAATGTTGTGTAAATCCTCGGACTCTGAGAATCCAGTTTAAAAAGATAACGTCTTCACTCTCACAACAGGAGAGACCCAGCTGAGATTATCCGTCGCCCTTTCCGCTGCATCACTTATAAGTAAATGGCCGACCACATCCTAGCAGGCTTTAAATCACCGCTGATGTTTGTTTACATCTCAGCGCCGGTTATCTCGGTGCGGCCCGGGATGAGCCGACACGGATGAAGATGTGAAGCAGAGATACAGCAGAGTCCCTCCATATCTGCTGTCCTGCTACTCGCTTTAATGCTGCATCTATTTACCAGCGCTTTATGAACATGAGCAGGTTTGCTGAGTAAGAAGGGAAGGGAACAGTGCCCAAACATATCTGACCTGCTATGAGGGGGCTCTAAAAAAAGTTAAAACCTTTAGTTTTACTCCTAACCACCAGCTCCAGCAGTCAAAGTGAACACACACAGCGTGCCAAACACTTCCTACTGAACTGGAAATGGTAGAACCGTGGGTTAAAAGCCCAAGGAGAGAGCGAGTGATAGGGAACACCTGCAGCTTTATGCACCTGTCCAGTCCTTTCTCACAGCCTTTAACTCTTTTCTATAAGGCTGAAGAAGAGAATGAGAAGTCGACAACTAAGAAGAAGACGACAACTAAGAAGAAGACAACTAAGAAGAAGAAGAAGAGAAGAAGAAGACGACGACTAAGAAGAAGAAGACAAGAAGAAGACGACGACTAAGAAGAAGAAGAAGACAAGAAGAAGACGACGACTAAGAAGAAGACGACAACTAAGAAGAAGACAACTAAGAAGAAGAAGAAGACAAGAAGAAGAAGAAGACGACAACTAAGAAGAAGACAACTAAGAAGAAGAAGAAGAAGAAGAAGACAAGAAGAAGAAGTAGACGACAACTAAGAAGAAGACAACTAAGAAGAAGAAGACAAGAAGAAGAAGAAGACGACAACTAAGAAGAAGACAACTAAGAAGAAGAAGAAGACAAGAAGAAGACGACGACTAAGAAGAAGAAGAGGAGAAGAAGAAGACAAGAAGAAGAAGAAGACGACAACTAAGAAGAAGACAACTAAGAAGAAGAAGAAGACAAGAAGAAGACGACGACTAAGAAGAAGAGAAGAAGACAAGAAGAAGAAGAAGAAGAAGACGACAACTAAGAAGAAGACAACTAAGAAGAAGACAACTAAGAAGAAGATGACGACTAAGAAGACGAACACAACTAAGACGAAGACGACTAAGACGAAGAAGAAGACGATTAACTCTTTTCTATAAAGCTGCGCATCAGCATTAGAGCAATTCATTCAATCTTGGACTGTTATCAAGAATAACTTTGCAGATTCGAGCCTCTCAGATGCAAAGCGTGACTGTTCTTTATGACTTTACAACATTCATAAACTGAATATTCCCAGCTTTGGATTGTTGGTCGATCCAGAATCTGGCTGCAGGCCTGACCGCGATGTAGAATCATCCCACAAGTTGATCTTTGACCCGTGCATCAGACAGAAACGATCACTCTCACCAGGCTGAATTAAACATGCGCGGTACGAAAAAAGTACTTAGCTCACTTGATACACCAAAGCTGCTGATATGCGGGAGTGATGAGGCAGATGGCTGTAAAGAGTAAGTGTGCCGTGATCCCTCTCTGCAGCAGACAGGGCACATTCAGTCCATTTCCCCCTTTCAGCAGCACATTAGAGAACACAACTGGGACACAGTCTGGTTTCCACTCTAGTCTGCTGCTCGGACTCTTTTCCAACCAGAACAATCAAAAATCGCTTCTATCTGCTCCAAAAAGCAACTGCGTATCTACAATATGTATTAACTGGCATCAACGTCTTTGAAAATATTTGGATGTTTGAGGTGTTAGAAATACGAGTGAATCCTCCTGGAGCGTTTATCACGTTCATTTTTTAATGTTTGACTGAGGGTGGAAGATTTGACGCATCTCTAAAAACAAAATGCAAAAGAGAGCGACGGAAAGGAGACGATGGGTTTGAGGTTTGACTGGTGTACTATTATTATTTTATTTTTTTTTAATTACACCATCTGGAAATTTAGTTTAAAATTGCACAAACTTTAAATGGAAACTCCAGTGGGAAAAGAGACAGGCAGTTAGCAGTGAGTAACTAATTTAAAATAAGCCGTCTGCAAACACAGTTAACATTCATCTTTCCATATTAAACACTGCACCGAGGAGCCGGCCGCATTCGTTTCCTTCGCTGCTCGTCTTGTCAGATCACATTGTGACAGGCACAGTTTTCACCGAGCAGCATCCTGACCCAGCTGCACCCACTAAATGAGCTAAGACCGAAAAATCCAGCAGAGAGGAAACGCAACTGAGTATTACATCTTCAGACGCAGACATGGGTCATTCCTAGAGAACAGGGGCACGGCTCAGCCATGATGCACTGAGCTGAGTGACAGGCTCAGAGAACGGACTGCAGTTGGAGAAGTAGACTTAATTGATTCAAATGTTTGTCTAGAGAGTGAGGCTAGAGGCTAAAACATAGTCCGTTCAAGAAACTCTTAAAGCTGTGATATACAAGACGACAACTGGCTGTTGGCGGGCCATTGATGAGCATCTGTGTCCCACACCGTTGGGACTAGTTGGACCTTTGTCAGACCTCTGTCAGACCTCAGTCGGAGGCTTTTCGGACAATTCAGGATCGTGAGTTTGCACCGGAACGAGACCAGCTGATCAGCATGATTCAGGAGAGGCCAGCTCTGTACCACAATCTGTAGATCCACCAAGACCTCCCAGCTAATAGCAGCTCTGTCCACAGACCCTACGCAGATCCAAGCGCAGATCGTAGCTGACGGCGAAATGTAACTACGCACCGTGGCGTCACAGACCGCCAGAGCTGTGATTGGTCCGCGAGGTAGTAGCGAGCTTCCGCTTTAGTATTTCCAGCTGCTTCTCCATCTCCGCAATTTTTGAATTGATTGTTTTGGATCGATAAACATGGAACACACGGAGGAAAGGTTAACTGAGGAGGTTCGAAGGTACAAACATTTGAATGACTCGTCTTTTGCGAAAGTTTCCGAAGTAGAAACAAAAATTAACCCGAGCTAGACTGACGAGTACAAAATGTATAAAAACGGCGTCGGCTACATGCGTACGTAACACCGCCTATGTGCCGCAGTACCCTCAATGAAAAACAGAGCAAGCTGATAGTTGGCCGTTGTTTGTGGTGAGTCATGCACTATTGCCAGGAGTAGGACCCTGCTGGCAACTTTTCAGCTGAGGTTGCATTGACGATGGGCCGACACTGACATGATGATGTAAAATAAGTAAACTGTAGTCCAACCAACCAGCCAACTCTTCCTGGCGTCGTAGCCTCCAAGCTAACAGCAGTTCTTCCTGTTCCTGCCACCTGCCGGTATGAGGAGCTATTTCCTTATTTCGTCAACCTTTGTTGCCTTTAGGAGACTTTTCTTTAACTTAACTCACTAGTTGCTATTTTCTGTGACCTCCTACAGACTGACATAGTGACAGTGCAGTAAAATCAAAGGTATCTTAAGATAAATACAGCACTGTTCATCAAATGCTGCAAGGTTTAAATGCAGGCTGTTTCAAAATTTCTAAAGCTCCTTCCCACAAAACAGTGACGTATGTTCTGTAAAGGGAGAATTTCCAGCACATTACCAACTTCCTCATACCTTCAGCATTTTGTTGAGACTGCAAACAATTAAGTAAGTCCAACCCATTACTAGCTGCTTTATACTGGTTAAAATAACACACTGTCAGTGTCAACTCATGAAAAGAACAAGAGGTTCTTTCTACTTCAGGACGCATGAAAAGCCATTTTTTTGGTGCCTCAATAACTGTCTGTGAGGTCAAAGGCGTGGGTGAGAAGTCAAATACTAGCGGGACTGATAAGACTGCAAATGCATCAAAAGGCTGCTTAAAAACTGAATGATTACACTTAAGTTCCCTAATAAAATAACAAAGACTCACATTAGAGATAGATGAAAGAATAACATCTCTGAATCTTAAGAAAATCTGAGCAATCTGGTGGAAACACAGAACGTCATGCACTGAAGGCAGAGAAGGGAACAGTTGACCTCGTAAACAAGTGGGCAGTGGAAAGAGAGTGAGTCACGAAGGAGGCAATGACACAAATAGACGTTTAAGTGAGAGATAAAATAACGGCAGAAATTAAGGGATTACAGTAAGTGAGGTGAATATACTGCACAAGTGACGGAGGCTCAAGTTACGCCACCAAACGCTGATGGAAATTTCTCTCCTCCTCCTCACAGACTCACAAATTTCAGTCACAATTGAGTCACAAGCTAGCTTACACCTTTATTCTACATTATTACCCCATTCAGAATAAAATGCCTCATGCAACTATCTCAATCAGAGCAGACTGATTTGATCTGAAGGACATGTCAATCAGAGCGGTTAGCAATGATGCCTCACAGCAAGAAGGTTCTGGGTTCTAATCGATCATGGCCGACTGGGGCCTTTCTGGAGTTTGCATGTTCTCCCTGTGTCTGCGTGGGTTCTCTCCAGGTACTCCAGCTTCCTCCCACCGTCCAAAGACATGCTGGTTAGGTTCATTGGTGATTCTAAATTGACCATAGGTGTGAGTGTGAAGGGTTGTCTGTCTCTCTGTGTTAGCCCTGAGATAGACCTTGCATTTCGCACAATGACAGCTGGGATAGGATCCAGCCCCCCCTCGATCTTCCAGAAGACAAGCGATTACAGAAAATGAATGATTGAATGCGAGGGGTGGTGTAAACCTTTGATAATCTGATCAATTGGAAAATATCAGCTCCTAATAACCATGTAAACACTTGATTTGATGGTTTCTCTCTGGTTCTTTCTGATCACGTTTACGCCACGTGAGGAAAAAACAGATGACGAGTTTCAAGGACGGACAGAAACGTGGAGGTAGCAGACAAACCAAAAGATGAACGAAGCTGGACTTAATGTGAACAGCACAGCTGAAACCACTAAGCCAGTGAAGGTCTATGGTGATTGATGATTTGGGTAGATCACGGTAGATTTGTTTGTTTGGCTCGTGGTTCTTAAAAGGACTAGGCTAATGATTGAAATATTAGTTGTTGATAATACACGTTTGCTTACTGTCGTGTAGAGTAGTCATTGAATGGTGAGGAAAACGGGGTTGTGCAGTGGCAGCGTGGAGGGGGGTGACTCCAGGACGCTGGAAGTCACTGTTAAGCCTTCTCGAGGTGTCGTGGGCCTAACTTAACGAAACATCGGTGAAGGGAGGTGCCCACTTGAAAACCCCAATGACATGCCGCATACTGCTGTTGTTTAGGCCAGGTTCCTGATGTCTTCATGTTGCTTGGTAGCTATGGTTAGCTGCTGAGCGGGCCATACAAGCCAGCAGCGTTTGGTTAGCTTATGTTTCACAATGTTTGAATTATCCTCTGCTGCTCTGTGGGCCTACAAGCCAGCAGCATTTACTTAGTTCATGTAGATTGTAGGTTAATCGTCATATCACATGACTGTAGGTTTGTTAGGGTTTCTTAGTTGAACAGGGCCTCTAAATGTGTTTTGCCTGGGATCTTGGCACAAGGGATTGTAACATCTTATCCTGTGTATTACTGAATGTTTGGGGCATGTAAACACAGATGTGTGTCATAAAATTTCATATAATTTTATTCAGCGTCCATGTAAAGTTGGAATTTCTGATCAGAATAATTTCAACAGAGTTAAATAAATATTGTCCAAGTAGACGTGGCCACTGCCAGCTAGAAATAGCTTCAGAACAAGGTCAAACAAACATGAAATTAGCTAAAGTAAGAAAGGTAAAAGTGTGTCCCAGCAGTTATTAAACTGCACGACTGAAACCACATCAGCGTGAAAGTTTAATTTCCATTCCTCTCAAAGTTTCCTCTTCGGACACAAGTGATAACAAACTGGCTGCTCTGAGGAGGTCGATGCAGCGCTGGCCTGATTGGGTTAACTAGGTTATCGGACGCTAATGTAGGACATTCTGACTGATGGACACAGTTCAGCTTAATTTAGAAAGTCAACGCCCACACAGAGATGTCGCTCTCATTACCGTCAGCTGCTTGAGAATATGTTGTTTTAGCCTCTTTGTGAATTAGCTTTGTCTTTGGTGTCAAGGATGTTTTCCATCTTATTTCCCAGTGAAGTGGAAAATGCATCAGCTGTAAATGTGTAAGCATAAATGAGGAGTCTGACGAATAAATAGTTCCACGTTTTCTGAATTGAATGCGTGGTGTGCGGTGAGCCTTGAGATCATCAACAGAAATATGGAAACTTACTTCAAAGTTTATAGTAGTTACACTGATTTCTCAGTTTGATTCAACTGGATATCATTTCATTTAGAGATATTTCAGTTTCAGAAACATTTGAGGTATTAACACAATATTATACCTCTAGTTTCACATCTTGTACATGCCTTCGCTTTTGTTCGCCTCCTCTCTTGTCGTCATACTTTTTAAATCCTGTTCAGCTTCCGTCACGTTTTGGATCTCCCTCGCGCTGTCCCGTGAGGTTTGTCGTTTGAAGCCAGATTTCTAACGAGAGGATGCAGGAAATGGCTTGCACTTAGAAAAATTAAATCTATCCGAGGATTTTACAAATCGATGTTGGATCTTGGATAAAAAGTTCTGCTAATTCATCACCAGAAAGCTGCTTTTAAATGTTTTAATTCACTGATTTCCAGCTTTTGCAATGAGGAGATGACTGTTTCTTCTATAGGGTTGGGTGTTGGGTCATTGGTCCGACAAAACAAAACAACTGAAGGCGTGTACCTTGCATTTTGGTAATTTTTCAGGGATATACTTCACAATTTCCTGATATAAACAATAATAAGTAATAAGTAATGCAAACTGTCGTCAGTTTAGACCCTAACTTGAAGCACACTAGTGTTTTAAAACACCAGGAGAGCCTTTCAGACCAGTAAGCCAGTTAAACACGCTGCAATACGGTAGTGAAGAGGCCAATAATTGCGAGTCAGGAAGCAGCAGCATGCAAACGACAAAATGACAGAGCAATTAGTAAAGCTCAGAGTGTAATTAAGCTCGACAACGTGTCCAAACAGTCCCTCCAAAGTCTTTTCACAAGGTCAACAATGGTGCAGAGTTAACGAGGGAATAACGTACAACTGGAGAGGAGATAAAACATCTCCGCAAAGCTGATGAGGAGACAGAAACGGCCTGACTTCACTGTGGAAACCCCCTCCTTAGTGCTGTTTTCTATTTAGTTTAAACCTTCATCTCTATCAGTCCATGCAGCCTCATTGATCATCGTCACGTATCCCAGTTAAATGATGAGACACAGCAGAGAGCGGCGTCTGGGAAACTAGTGTTATCTAGTGTTTTCCTTGAGTTGTTGTCGGGTACAGGCTGGTGTGAAAATCTCTGACCATCAGCAAAAACAAACTATGTTCTTTCTCGTCATCTATCCCTTCTTTTCCTTTTTTGGTAATTTTTTTATGGTGGATTTCACGAAAGCTCGCGTTCACCGCTGAATCGTGTATCAACCTGTTTCTGCACACCTCAAAAGAATGCAGCGAGGAGGGCGAGAGGAGAATATAAAAAGGACGGCACTCGAATCGTTTTTTTCTCCTGCAGCTACTGAGAAGAGGCCACGTTCTCCCTCGCAGCCGCATGCCTCAACAGCACACCTTTTTCTTTACGGAGGTGGAGGAGGGTAAAAGGGCAGGTATGAGGAAGACAGAGACAGGAAGAGAGAGCCCTCTGGCTAAGGACTGCAGCATGCCAGGACTTTTCTCCTTTAAATAAAACGGCTTTGTGGGCTCAAGCTGAGAGGAACGTGTGCGCTGACAAGGAAAGTGCTGGTGTAAGATAAGAAATTTAGACGCTGTTTGAATAAAACGGTGAATTGCAAAGTGAAAAATACACATAAGTCTGAAAGAAGTGCGAAACGTCAACAGACAAAAGCTGAAGGTCGGCTGAAGGGTTAGATTGAGCAAAGCCTTGAATCCCAGCAGTGGGCAGAGGGGCACCTAACCAGCTAGTAAGTCCACCAGATGGGATTAGTGTCAGTCTAAAAATATACATTTGTATTCATGAGAGCTACAGCTTTAAAAGGAAAGATGCAGGATTTAAAGAGAAGCTGCTAGAAAACGATAAAAATGGAGGGAAAGACTGCATTGCACAGGTGTTGCTGTAGCTTGTCTTCAAAAATGACTGCTGGCGGTTTTCCATCCACTCACTGAAGCAACGCGGAGCAGCCGGAGACAGCGACCGCTGGCTGCGATCACTTCAATGCAAATCCTGCAAGGTCGTTCGAACCGGCGCGCCGTGAGGCAGGGAGGTGAAAAGGGAAAAAGAAGACTGCAAACATCTGACGCTGCCATTTCAAACAAACGGGTTCCAGCTTTAAAAGGAAAGAGGCAAGTGGAGCCGAGTTCGAATGAGTCATCTAGTGAGGAAGAAATGAAAATTAAAACGACCACAGGCTACAAATCTACTCAGAAGAAGATGCAAATCCATTACATATGGTTTTTGTCTCTATGAAAGAAACCAAAGATCTTAAATATGAGGTGACATCTTCTTAGGTGTTAGATTCATCTAAGAAAGGTAAGATTACTTTTGTCCTCAATGAAACTGCAGTGGTAGCATCAGTAAGTTCATTGGTTTGAGGTTGAGGCTTAGCAACATTAAGTAAACCTTCAAAACATTACAAGTCAGTAGGGATGTGCGATATTTCATCGTTTACGATATATCATCAAAAACATTCCCCACAGTAAGAATATGTCATCCCGCGATAAAAACGATAAATTCCCATTGATGACGTATATATGTGCGCGACACACTCGCAGCCCAACACGTATGGAATATTGACAAATTGACGATGGCGGAAGGCGGAGCAGATACGCCGGGCAGTGAGGAGCTCGTTCCTAAACGAGGCTCCACCTCCATTATCTGTTTGGCTTTAACCCCTTAACGCCTGAATTGATTTTTCAATTATATAAAGAAATGAAATATTTGTATTTTTGCTTACCACTCCGGCCGGTCCTACGAGAAACTAGTGCTTGCAAAAGGTTCCTAGGAATTTTTGTAATGCGTTATTTCGGCTGCAGTCTGAACGGAAACAGTGCGTCGCTAATTTGCGACACAAGGCATGAAGGGGTTAAAAAGTTTGACAGTAACACCACTAACTTGTTCCACCACCTCAAACACAAGCACAAACCAGAATATGAAGAAAGACAGAAAATGCGCAAGGATGCAGAAGCAGCGTCGACTTCATCCAAAGGGCCCGGTAAAAAAACAACAACTCATTTTTATCGTTACCGTGATAAATACCAGAAATTATCGGGATAAAATTTTTAGTCCATATCGCCCATCCCTACAAGTCGGTGGTGTAAAGTAATTGCTACGCTCTGGGAATCAGAAACATTACTGCAAAGTCAACGGTTGTGTTTACGTGGTTAGTATTTAATCAATCAAACCGAAACCAACTCATCTGTTTACACGATCTGATAAGAGATGTGTGTCTACAAGCCCTTGAACATCAATGACAATAAAGTTTTATTAAAAAACTGGTTCTGCTGCTGTGGAGCCTTATATCTACTGGAAATATAACTTTATTGACAACACTGAATTCATTCAAGTGAAGAATATGGTTACGATATTTCCACGTTTCCAATGTCGCTGCCCACATTGATTCCGGGTTCATTCACTTTTCAAACACTTATTTGACCAACTGGTTGGTCTGCTACCTCCATGTTTCCGTCCCTCCTGGAAACTCGTCACCTGATGTTTTTACCCCCACGCAGGGCAAACATGCTCCGAAAGAAACGGGATTATTCCAACCAGAGAGAAACCAGACACTCAAGTGTTTACATGATTATTAGCAGCTGATAGTTTCCTACTGAACAGATTATGAGCGGTTCACACCAACCCCATCAACCCAGTCCTTTTGATCAGGTCAATCTGTTCTGATTGAGGTGGAATACTATGGCCTAGAAAACCAGCCCAACTTCCCCCCCAAAGCCCACAAATCAAGGCCAATCAAATCAAGGCCAATCAAACAGTCATTCACATCCTCTGAACGCAGCGGCATTGAATCTGTTTGCAACCAAATGGCTCTGAATGTCTTCTCTGCATTGGTTGAAACACCCCACATAATGAAATCCAAATGTCATATTCTTATAAGAACCGAGTCTGACTACAGCAGGCTAGTGGAATACTTGGGAACAGTTTGGTTCGATCACCAAAACTACTTTATTTGGGCACCTAAAATGTCTATGAAATGTCTACACACAGTTTGGACACCTTTCGTCACATTTCCAGGTGTCAACAAGTCATTCTGATGCACACTTTTTTGGCAATAAAAATAATAGGATTAGGGTTTCTGTCTGTACACATCTTATCTACAACCAAAGCTCTGGAAGTTTGTCAAGTTTTACTCTGATACACTGTGAAGCAGAGCAGCAACCAAGGGAATCAGTTTACATTTTATTAGTCACCAGTATAGAGTGAACAGAGACTCGGCACAAAGAAGGTGCAGTGAGAACTAACAGTTAACAACAAGCATTGTGTGATTTGACTATGTATTCAAACTAAAAATCCAACTGTCCTTGGAAAAATAAAGGCTTTCTTCTTTCCCCCTGTTCAGAATACCAGCCATTCACCGGGCCTGAACCTGTATTTCTGGTCTTGAATGCAAATGAGCAAAAGTGTGCATCGCGCCTCTGGCTTCTCAGACAGAAAACCTGAACAAAGCACAAAAACCTGCTCATGACAAACCAGCTCATCCGGACAAAGAGGACTCAATGGGCTTACTCACATTATGCATATAATGGGTTGATCTGTTTAGCGCTTATTATTGATCGCAGGAGCAAGAGCAAAGGAAGGAGGGAGAGGCAGGCTAGTCTCCGAGAATAATCTATTAATCTAATCTGAAATTGGATTTATCACAGGAGCACGGTCTAAACAGGAAGTTAAGGAGCTTTCATCCTGCAGGAGAGGAGCCGACATTAAACTTAGCAGAGCTGAGAGTGTGCAGCCAATGGCCCAGAATGACTCGGCTCTATTCATACACTAATGTTTGCTCTTTAATGTTTTATCAGGGCAATTCAATCACCGTGACCCAGACACACACGGCGTATTATGAGAGCCGATTTCTACACAAATCACTTTGAAATGTGCAAATTGTGGGCAGGCATTCAGCTGGTGACAGTTTGACAAATAAAGCTGCAGAGCAGGGACTTCACACAAGAGTGACTGAGTCATCCAGATCACAATACTGACTGAGATGAATCGGGAGCTGTTGTTTCTTCTGTGCTGGTTTAAGATTCATCTGAAGCTGCTGTCAGAGTTTACAGACAGTTGATGTTTTAGGTTGAATTTCGTCCATTAAATCATTTTCAGACGCAAAGACTTCCCTTGCTTGGAGGCATGATGGAAGACTGCTGACAACATTGATGTGATGATACAGTTACAGCACAATAAAACATAATCCAGATATTGAAAAAAGACATAAACTAGAATAAAAACAACACAGAAACCAGGCCAAATTCCACACTCACAAATCATATGAGGTGGAAAGTTGGTGTTGTTGGGAACTGATTATGCTCCAGCAAAGATCTGCCGGGTCAGTCAACAGAATGAATGAACAGAAAGGTAACTGTGACATAGTCGTACATGTCATCTGAGCACTGTGGAGATGAATTTGTTTACGATAAAATGGCTCTGATTGGTTGTGGGACTATCCAGTTGTGTGCAGAGATATTATTTTATCTATATTGGATGAAACACGGCACACTGGGCTAAAAACAACAGAAAACTGAATGAGGAAACTTTAGCAAGGCTTGATTTCCATAATGTCTTATGAACAACGGAGTTAAATCTCCTGGGAGTATCTCCTTGCTAACAGGCCCTAGTCATGTGACTTTCAGGTGGGCACCTCCCAAAGATGTTCCAAATAAGAAAAACTCAACTTCCAACAACTCATTTAGAGCTAGGGATGCCGCGATCAGTTCGGGGCCAATCCAGACATTTTAAAATGATGGGATTGGTATTGGGATAGGTCTAGAATAAATCAAAACCACGTCCCTGTAGCGTCAAAAAAGAAAGAACCAAAATAACCAAAATCACGTGAGTAAAGATGTCTGTGATGTGGAAATACTTTACTCTGGAAGATGAACTCAGTCAGACAGAAATTTAGAAGTGAAGAAGCCACTTGGATGAGTGGTGAAACATCTCCAAGGTCTACCCAAAGGTCTCTTACATGTCCACTGAGGCGAATCCCTCCAACCATGCACCATCACAAACCCACATCCAACCTTGCTCCCTGGTACTGTTCAATTTAACAACAACAATGCAAGAGTGGAAACAGAAAAGCGGGGCTTTTGCCCAGGAATGTTCAAACAAATGACACAATTAGCTGGATGAGAATGAACAGGATCATTTTAGCCACGGTAGCCTGGATTAGCTGAGCTGCATCGGAAGAACACGGGTTGGGCTGGGTTTGAATTTGGAAGTTACACAACTAGAGGATGAACCATCAGACGATTACACCACACGGCAAGCTACCATACGCCGGGGAAATTAAACAAATGCCTGCCGAAACAGGTCTTGGGCAATATAGCATTAAACTCCAAATAAAGAGGCCTTGAGCTATGAAGACAAAGCTAGAACTGGTTTTATCTGAACTACATCAAAACCCAGAAACTACTTAGTCTGCTGAAGTGTTCAGACCAATAGAGTGAGGTTACGACGAAAGGATAAACTTTCACCAATCATTTACTTAGATCTCTTTGTGGATACTGTTACTCAAACAGCGCCGACAGCCTGGACTTATGAGCCATAAAGTGCCAAATGCATTTATACTTTATACCTTTTTATCTGGAAAACAGCTTAATGAAGAGTAGGTTATTTATTTAATTAAGATTTCCACATTATTTAAACGGTTATTGTAATCTATACGGGGTGTGTTCACTGGAGCAACCCTGCCTTGCCAAACCCAGCGAGAAGGCCATAATTTAAACATGGGTTTATGTGTAACTAGGTGTTTATTTACTATAAAAATAGAGGCTTGTATCTGCCACATGTCGTGCACAGCATTAGAACAAAGCTTAAAAGCTGGGATCATCCCGTCACAGATCTGAAACCAGCTCACATTACCATTCACACACTGGTTTCAACACCCAGTGACCTTTACCCCGTTGGAACACATTACAGTGCTTTGTGAAAAGGGCTAAGGAGAAAAAAAAACTCATTTGCTGAAAATGCACTGACCCACTGACATAGAAGATACACACAGTGTAAGCTCTGGAGAGAAAGTGGGTCTTTGTAACTGAACACTAAACCAGTCTGACTGCATTGTCCTCATGTAAGCTTTTGCATCATACATACTCAACATACTGTATGTACAACTCTGCCACAGTCCTTGGAAATTGAGATGACAGATGTGCACTGAAGTATTAGTGAAGAATAGCAGCAATTAGTGAACTGTTATTTCTAAAGTTCAGAACCAGAAAAGGGGAAAACTCTCACTTCAAGGCAGTATGGTGAGAAACGTTAGGCCGAAGTCCTGCAGACGTCTAAACTGCTGAATAAATCTGCATTGTCTTCTCATTTACAGCAATTCATATGACTATGGCAAATAAAGAAGAGCTATGTAGATCAAAATTAAGAATATACATGATATTGTTGCTCTGGGCTGATTAATTTGGCTTCTGTAAAATGACTAATAATGGGATGCTGTGAAGGCGTAATGACGCCCAGAAGGCAACCAGGCTAACAGTTTAGCAAGCTAGCAACCGGACGAATATAATGTAGGAAAGGAAAAGACATAATGAAAGGCCATTTTCCTTGTATATATTATATAAAATTGCAAAGAAAACTCACTGCATACTCTTTTTCACCGTGTCCATTTCTGAAAACATCTGCAAACATGTCACAACTCTTAAACTTGGAGCTTTGAGATGATCGTCATTCAACGCAACAGTGAAAACAAGAAGGGGGTGACGTCCCCCTTCATCGCTCCCCTGATCTAATCCGATCTTAAATAAACAAGACTTCCTCCCCTAAAGGCTTTTCTTATCTTACTTGTATTCTTCTAGATCACGTGTGCGGCTGTATAAGTCTAATAAACACGGCTGGAGCCTGATCCGATCATCTCTCGATACCAATCAGGATATCCCCAGTTCATATAGACCTTTCTCATGAACATGATTAACACACAACCTCATTTGAAGGCAACAACAATGTCCGAACAAGTCTGGAAGAATTCATTTTAATTTCATGGACTTATCCTGAACTAATTAGGAAGACAATGAGAGAGGTCCGCGCTTTCTTTTAACGGGGGAATGTCACCACAATCAGATCAAAAACGAGGCTAAAAGACAAAAAGAAAAGTAACGTTCCCACGTTGTCAAGTTAATCATCTCCGACTTTGAACTCCACTTGAGAGCAAAGTGCACACAAAGACGATCCCTTCTACTCGGACGGGAGGAATTGCTGGAACAGTGCAGGCTGCCCGATAAGTATGAGTACACATGGGTAGGGCTAGAAGCAACCCTTTATTTATATTGGACCAGGAGATTACACAGTGCGGCGGTTCACTATCATTTAGTCCTCCTCAGATGTGCACCGTGGTTTGGAGGAGATTGAGCTCGTCAGTTAAGGAGAAGGGATTCTCGTCTTGTGTCTCACGGTCGTATTCAGGATAGCATTAACGAAAGCTGTGCCACTATTTCTAGTTACAAATGAAAAAAGGCCTACTAGCAACTGTGGCAGTGAGTAGATTGAGAAGTTATGATAACATGCAAATGCAGCACATATAACATAATAATAGCGCTTGTAAAAAGGACTAATGTCGGCAGTAAACATTCATATTTGAAGGCACTTCACTACGAGTTAAAGTCACAGCTAGGTCTGATAAAACTGTTAAGTGTATTCTTTACACACACACTTGACAGTTCATTAGGTACACGTGCAAAAAACAAATGCTAATTTAAAAGTCGCTGCGCTAAATCTTAGCCACACTAAGCTAACAGCTAAAACTAGCCAGTTCAGTCCAGTTCAACTGCAGCAGAAGCTTCAATCCTCCAAAAATGATCAGACAGTTTAATTACTAGCTGTGTGAAATTAAATATATTAGATAATGCATCCTGTCTGCCACTCCTCCTCCTCCTCCTCCTCCTCCTCCTCCTCATGCTCTCTCCCATCATCTCTGCTGCCCTGAGCTCGTCTCACCAGCCAGCTGTCCAAACAAATGTTACGTAGCTGGCGCTTATGTAATGAACCGTAGCAAGTGCTTAGCGCATCCTCTTAGCTACCACGCCGCATGCCACCATCAGCTCAAACATCCCGGGATGAAACTGAACCTCTACCGTCTGGTCCTTCTGGCTGGCTCCTTCGTTCCTACAGACTGCAGAAAAAAAAAGTAGCCGGACTCCGAGCGATCGATGTTTATGGATCACGCCGAACGGCTGGATGATGAGCACAGGTCCGCCCCAAGCTGCTTTAGTGACTAATAAAAACAATGGATTTACAGAGCTGAGACAGTATAGCGCGTGGATGATGAGAAGATTTTTGCAGATCAACTTGAGGGATAAACACTTCAAAGACAGCAGCGTGTTGCCAAATGAAGTTTGAAAGAGATGGCACTTGTGCAACAGTGCCATGTGTGCATGTGTGCGCTTCCTGCAACTTAACAGGCTGCAAGCTTCAGGAGCCGCCGTGGGTTTTTTTTTAGATTTGAGTAAGGAATTAGATTTTGCTTTTGAGATTTTTGTTTCAGAGAAGGACTTGTGTTTAGTTTTGATTTAACAACGCTCTCTTGTCCAGCCTTAGCGTCGCCCTTTCAGTTTATTTCACTTGACCACCCAAAACAATAACAGCCTTCACTCAAACCAATAAAATCTGATCTTATGTTACTTCGATCTTCCCCTGACAGAGCTGAGTCCTAACACTCTACAAGGATCAGACGCTGTGCCGTACTTTAACAGAACCGAATATGCAGAAGGTTCTGCTGACATGGCAAATAAATAAATAAATAAATAAATAAATATATGTGCGTGGAGTTATAAAAGAAAAGACATTTGAGTGTCCCTGCAGTCAGTACATGCACAGATAAAGGAGCAGTCTTACCGTTTCATTCTCATCTGGGTACATATTGTCCTGGAGCCGAGTTGCCGCTGCAGAGGAAACAAGTCTCGGCGGTGCTGACGCGGACACTGACGGTGCAGAGGAAACACAGCAGCCTCTGCCTATTCACCAGCTCTCTCTCTCTGACTGACATGTCACTGTGGCGGACCAGACGATAATATCGTTCCGAGACCCTCCCGCGCTAAAACACACACACCCTCATATACACCAGCGCTAATTCAATCACACATTCTTACATAAACAGAGAGAGAGAGAGAGAGAGGGAGAGAGGGAGGGAGGGAGTGCACGGAGCTCAGTGATGCTCACAAACAGTGCTTGACCTCCCCTCCCATAATGCCGCTCTGCACATCGAGGATGCTGCGGCTGACATAATAACACAGACCCACACAGATATCCAACTGAAGCTGCCAAGGGGATTAAGAAAAGCTTCACACAAGTGAGGAGCAGAGTGTCTTCTTTGTCTCTAAATCAAAGGCGCCACATTATTACCCTTCATCAAACGGTATCAAGTAAACTACCGAGTTTTAAAATCCGAGCACACACACAACAGACATTTGTCTATTTTTAGCCGAGAGTCTCTCCCTTTAAAAGTCCCCGGTCGTTTCAGGTCACTGCAAGAGTTACTGTGAATCAATGAGAGGGACGGCTTTATAGGGCGGTACTGGATTTAAGGCATTTATTTTGTCAATGGGACGACGCGAGCACTGTGCATTTTGTTTCGCTGAATCAGCGAAAAACAAGTT
Source organism: Chelon labrosus (assembly GCF_963514085.1). Lineage (NCBI taxonomy): Eukaryota > Metazoa > Chordata > Actinopteri > Mugiliformes > Mugilidae > Chelon > Chelon labrosus. The sequence continues at coordinate 23,806,787 of NC_140342.1, read as the reverse complement.
TATCTCTAAAGCGTTTGACAGAAATTACGTAAAGTGGGACTGAAGATTTTATTGACAACAAAAAAAAAAAAAAGTTATTTGTTATGTGTCTATATAAAGTTGAGTCAGGTCAATCGGAGCAGGTGACTTTGAAGTGAAGGCAGAAGAATAAGAAAAAAAACAAGGGTGTCAAACCAGGTTCTTGTTACACAAGAGACAAACACAACACAAAGGACTGGGTAGAGCTCTCAGACAGCCGGAAGCCCTGTGTGTGTGTGTGTGTGTGTGTGTGTGTGTGTGTGTGTGTGTGTGTGTGTGTCTCAGGTTGGGAACTGTACTATAAAGCCCCACAGGGCTGCTTCCTAACATTAGTGATGAGGATACAAGCTGACACCACCACTGTCCTGTGATAATCCACTGAGACTTTGTTGCTTTCGCCCCAAATGAGCTGCTGAAGTTTCACGAAAAGAGACACCTGCGACGCTTTCCTGAGGTTTGAATCTCAAAATGTGGCCGCATCCACAACATAGACAGTGACAAGATATTAACTTCAACCAAAAATCACATTAATGTAACCAGCCCGATCAGAACAGACTGAGAAGGGTGCTGTAAAGCTTTAATAATCCATTAAATAGGAAACTATTAGCTCCTAATAACCGTGTAAACACTTGATCTGGTTGTTTCTCTCTGCACGTTTGCATCAATAAACATCAACATCAGGTTGAAGAAGTATTGTCCGTGTAAACATAGCCAACAAGCTGAAATAATGTGTAAATTTTAAAGAAAATAATCAACATTTCTATAATTTGTCAAGCTAAAAAAATGCGAAAAATTTGATTATCTGCTGTAAAATTCACTCATTCATTCATTTCCTGTAACCGCTTGTCCTCTGGAGGATCGTGGGGGAGTTGGAGCCTATCCCAGCTGTCATTGGGCGAGAGGCGGCGTACGCCCTGGACAGGTCGCCAGTCTATCACAGTGACTTTCTTATGATTTTGTAGCTTTCTTTAGCTGAAACAAAACATCTGGGAAATCATTTATTTTTTTCCTACAAGGAATAATGAAAACATCACGGGTGCAGTGCCAACAAACACAATGCGTCCTTGTGCTGGCAGTCATCTGGCGACCCAGATGCAACAGAAGTGGGTTTGTGACAGAGGGTCAGCTGTAATCTGCAGACAATCTGGCAGGAAACATGACAGAGTACGATAAGGTTAAAAAAAAAAAGAAAAAAAAAGAATCATAAAACTGAAAATAACCGAGCTGGAAAGACGATAAGAGCAGAAAGCCTGGGAAAAGGTGTTTTAAAATGCTAAATTAACTTTAATATCAATTAAACTCCCCTTTTTGTCAACATTAAGCATCACAGTGCCTCTGAGCAATGTATGTATTGGCTGTAGTTCATCAGCCAACAGTAGCGGAGAGGAATGCATAAATCCTGTTAATGCAAAAGACTTTTAAACAAGTCATGCTTCATGCTTCATTAAATTATTTTTCCGTTCCGTTTCCATCTGATTAAAACATTTGGGAATTTCCTGAAAGAGTTCAGAACCTCCCGCCAACATGTGATATAACAAACCTCTTTAATAAGGCAGAGAAGGAGAATTAACAGCGGTGCAGATGGTCTGACACCCATTAACATATCCCTCAGACTGTGTGTGTGTGTGTGTGTGTGTGTGAGCGAGCGGATGAACAAATTGGTCTGCTCATACGTGAGTCTTTGCATAACTGAACACAAATGGGTCTCCATGCTAATGAGCAACTTTTCGCGTGTCCCTGCATGTGCGTCAATAAGCTCGGGTGTGCGTTTAGCCGCCGTAATGTACACAAAGTGTGACAGTGTGGAGACGTACGCAGGTGCCAACTCCGCTCACTGCCGCGCTAGGTAATCAGATGAAATGAGGAAGTGCTTCCTCCAATCAATCATCCTGCTGAGAGTCATTAGATGGTTTTAGCTGATTACTGCCGTCATAAAGAGCGATGGATGGGAAGTCTGCAGGGTTGAGTGGGTGTTACTGGCAAATCTGAGGTAGGGGGGGTGGCTGCTGTTTTCAGATTTCACAAAAGCTAAGACACGCCAACAATCGAAAGGTACGGAAAAACAAAATTCAAGGGCAGCACAGTGGTGTGGTGGTGGTTAGCACTGACTCCTCCCTCCGTCCAAAGACATTTAGGTTAATTGGTGGTTTTAATTCTGAGCTTGAACGGTTGTTTGTCTCTGTGGGCGACACGTCCACTTGTCCTCTAGAGCAGGGGTGTGTCAAACATACGGCCCACGGGCCAAAACCGGCCTGCTAGAGGGTCTAGTCTGACTTGGGGATGAATTTGCAAGATGTGAAAATCACATAGGAGACTTTAACTGAGATTTTAACTTAATTTGTTCATTGTTTTAGTTAGAGTAGTGGACAGAGCACAACACCCAGCCGACACCCACAACACCCAGCCGACAACAGACAGCAATGTGTTGAAATTGTCCATCACATCAAAAAGGTTCTGGGTTCTAGTCTATGGGTCAACTGGGCCGTTCTGTGTGGCGTTTGCATGTTCTCCCTGTGTCTGCGTGGGTTCTTTCCGGGTACTTCTCCAGCTTCCTCCCAACGTCCAAAGGAAGACTCGTCATTGGTGATTCTAAATTGGCCGTAGGTGTGAGTGTGAATGGTTGTCTGCCTCTCTGTGTTAGCCCTGAGATAGACTGGAGACCTGTCCAGGGTGTACCCCGCCTCTCGCCCAATGACAGCTGGGACAGGCTCCAGCCCCCCCACCCGTGACCCTTCTCAGGACAAGCGGTTACAGAAGATGGATGAATGAACTTGTTCACACTAAAACAATGGGAAAGAGTCATTTATAGGTTCGACTTGAAACCACTTGAACTAAAATGAGTTTGACCCCTCTGATCTAGAGGATAAGCTGAAACAGGTAAACGACGGATACATCACCTTGCTTGTGTTGCCCTTAAACAAACTGAAAACACCACAGCTAACAGCTAGTAAGCACAAGCAGTCACAGTATGTTCTGTACCTGCACTAAAAGGAAATACCTTTTTATACCAGCATGTTGCACTAGTAAACAAGGAAGAGCTGCAAAGCTGTTTACTTTCATTACTTCAGCTTCTCCTCTCATGCACTGGTTCTCTAAGCTGAACAGCCAGAGACATACCACAGAGACATGATTAAATTCATACAAACCACCTACATTTTGTTTTTAGCAATGGTTCTCCAGTCAGTTTAGTAGTAGTAAATATCTTCTAATTTACCTGTTAAGATAAAAGACCCTCATACAATAAGAAGAAGTCTAGCTAATTATTGTTTAGGTTATCACATCCAGTGCACAGCATATCTCCTCACACAGTGCTGACACATTATTGCTGTGATCCTGGAGGAAGAGGCATCTTGAAAAGCAAAAAGCACGAGGGAAGGCAGCGAAGCAGCAAATTGAAACACACCGAGACCTTGACAGCCATTATTTTCAGTGGCTCGCGGCAAACATCTGCTTCAGTGAATGCGATGTGTAATCCACTGTGGCCAGGAGGTTTAAAGTGAACACTACTGAACGCATCAAACTATTCGGTATCCGATATCTCTGCTGGTACCGTTGCCCAACTAAGGCTCGGTGGCAGATCGGTTTCTAGGAAATCCAGTACTAATGCAGTGACAAGTCTGTGCTGCTTCTTTTCAAACACACCTGCATTGTTAGGGTTTATAACTCTACGGTTGTGTTGCAGCATGTCTCCTCTTAGATATGCGTCTGCTGCTTTTGGTACAAACTAGTGTAAGGGGTGGGGGTAACAGGACGTACAAAATGTCCAAATACAAATGTGGGACAACTTCTAACCTCTTCTAACACCTGAACATAATAGTGGAAAGTCTTGCAGTGACATGGTTGCTGTAGTAGGTTTAGTCCCAGTCACATTTTACTAACAGTCCTTCTGATTTCAACAGAATCCAGTCAGCTATCAGTGTCTGAGATATCACAAAAGTCAGACAAATATGATGATTAAAGATAAAAGTAGTGACAAAGTGGGCCTCAGCGTCAGAAGCAATGTGGCCGATAAGCGTGAGAAACACTCTGCTCACTTGAGTAGCTTACCAGGAGCTGGATGAGTTGGCAGTAAGAACAAGGCCCGGCAGCTGGACACACAAACACAACCCTACTTCCTGCATTCACTCTGCTGCGTTGCTTTTATATTCACCCATGCTCCTCACCCTGCTCCTTTAAGACTGATCATTTCTTAGAGGTTAAGGTAACACATATATAAAATAACAAAATGTGAGAGCAGAGATGTTCTCTGAGGGTAGACTGTGTAGTTTAATAAAGTCCTGACTCACACCTGAGCTGCTGTCACCAGCACCATGCTGCCAGGACGGAGGGAAATAAAAAAAACACAAACAAACAATCGAGCCATTGAAACTGGAGCAGTTTCACATCCGCAGGCATGTGACGGAAACGCCCACCTCCTGGCTCAGAGCGGCTCTTCTGCAGCAGCGCTCTGGGTTCAACTGACCGGACGACAATCAGTCACAGCAGGATTAGTATTCATAAATCTTGTCTTGACGACACCGATACTGCACCGATATGGAGGACACACAAACAACAACAACATCACGGGCGAAGTGAACCCAGATCAAACATTTTTGCCCTGCATTCCTTGGAGGTGAAGCTCGGTGCTCGCCTTTAGAAATGAACGTAACATGAGCTAAAGAGGAAGAAAGTTATGTCCGCAGCAGTTTTACATTAACACGGCAATGGCAGCAAGTGGCGAAAAGCCTTTTTTTCAGTGCTGCAAATACAAGGTGACAAGTAGCTGGTCATGTTTTGTAACATTGCCGCTGGGTTTAAAGAAAGAAATCGATATTTTACAGTTCAAATAATCTTGATCTGATATCGATTAATAAAATCCTTCCATCGTTATTTATTTATTTTTTTAAATACACGCCGTTTTCATACATCTTTCATGCATTAGGAATCTTGCTGAGGTCTCGACAAAGCAAAGCCACATGGAAGATGCTCCAACAACATTAGTCTAAACTGATTAATACTGAATCGAATCGATTCTGACGCACAATAAAAACCGTTCTATTCAAGTGTTGCCATAGCTGATATATTTTAAATCCTCCACAGAGTTAACATTCATGTAATTCAGATCACGGATTTAAATTGAAAAAGGTCAAGTAGCTGCTCACATGTTATGTGTCCGGATTTAAACCAATCAAAACAAGATATCAAACTAATCAGATAGTCACCAAAGGCAGGTACATTATATTTGTCGTGATATTTCCACCGAGAATGAGAAAAAGAAATCACAGAGTGTTTGCTGGCACACAAAGCCAGACTGGTTGTGTACAAAACCAAAACAAGCTTGACAACTTTGACCTTTGTGCTGCCATTTAAACGGCAGAGGAAGGAAGGAGGTCCATTGTGAGCCGGGCCCGCTTTCAGAGAATACGCTTTTGGAAGTGAACATACACAATTTCAGATAACCTTTTAATGCAAAACATACCGAGTCAGCGGTTGCGTCAGTGTTTGATTCATCGCGGCGCAATCCAAACTCAGGAAACGAGAGGTGACAGATTAACTAAGAGGTCCAATAACAGAGGTGTCCTTTAGTAGACGGGAAGGATTGTGAAACCAAACAAACACTCGCAACATGAACTCGCAGTCCTTCACGTGCACAAAATAAAGGTTTACAGCCAGGAGAAGCACCGCTGAGACCGGGTTTCTATTTCCTCACATGCTTTTCAAAAAGAATTTCAGCAACAGAAGCCACTGATCATGAGCAATCAGCTGGCGTTATGTCTGAAGGTGCATTGGCTGCACAGTTAGAGAAAGGTTTTAGATTTGCTCCAACTGTTATTTATTCAAAAAAGACATTTAAAAATGAAAAGGCCTTGGCTTTACCTGGAGATGTTCAGTGGAAGAGCTGCTCAGTTCGTCTCCAGACTCCGAGTCATTCGTGCGCCTCTCCTCACCCGCCGAGTCACAGTGTTGGGTGCGGTCCACGTCCAGCGGGGCCCTCACCATCTCGGGGGATCGGGCTCGAGTGCGGGGCAGAGTGCTGGACCCTCCTTTGTGAGAGGTTTGTGGGCCAAAACCACCACCGCCGCCGCCTTGGACCAGGATGTCGGCGAGAGCTCTGTCGTGCTCGTTGGGAGAGACGGGGGCGTGATGGTGGTTGCTGTCCCTCCGCGGAGTCGGGGGAGTGAAGTGGCCCGATGAGGCGTTTTGTGCCGAAGGAGAGCGCCTGGACTCGTGCCTGCTCTCAAATGACCGATCGGGAGGTCCCAGGTCGAGATTGCTCGGTTTGACCCAGAGTCTAGGCCCACTTTGTGGAGGTGTGTTTCCGGTGGCGGCGGGATGATGTGGCAGGGCTTTGGGAGGTGGCATGAGGGCTTTGCGGACTTCACGAACATACTGAGCAGGTACGTAAAAAGGTTTAGACCCTTCCTCTTTCTTCACCTGCCACCAGTCCTCGTTGGTCTTCTTGACCAGCATGTAGCATTCCCCCTGCCGGATGGTAATGAAGCGGTCCTTGGACTTGTACTCATAGTCGTAGTCCACCTCGATGTAGACCTCGCCCGGGGCAATAGGCAGTTCTGCCATGGTGCCTCTGACTATCCGCCAGGCAGTTCACCGCTAGAGGAAAAGATTTATTACCATGGCGTCATGAGCAGAGCTGTGGAGAAAACAAACAAGAGCTTTGGGTAAATATAAAAGATATCGTCATTTTATATTCCATGTATACACTGTATATCAGCTACTGGTCTAATTATGAACACCATTTAACTATAATGTCAAAAAGGGGACTTATGTTGCATGCAAAGCCTTCTTCTTTTTATTACAACTGTTTTGATCTGCCACTACTCTTATATTCAGGCAAACACACATTTAATTTCACAGTATGACAAAAAAAATTAAATAAAGAAACAACTGGCCTCAGTTAAATGGGATTTGTGAGGCTGTACGTTTAGTTTCACTACAAAATAATCAAGAAAATGTATTTTTATGTGTGAAATAGAAAATAAAAAACAGCTACGTCTCCCCAAAAACTTAATAAAACATTAAATGACATGTGGATAACCAAATCGGGCTTTTGTCAAAATCACTTTTACGAGGCAAAAACTTGTCCACCCCAAAGACAAAACACTCGAGCAGTCCACCTGCACCTTAAGGACAAAGGACACTCCTTTGATGGGAACAACGTACAACATAAAGGAAGCCATTTATGCTAAATTGCAAAATCCTGGACTGAGATATAATCTACCACAGTCTTAACTTCTGTCCCCAAGAAGTTTCGCCCTCTGGACATTAATGGCTCGCTCCTCCAACATTTTCCTCCGATTAGAGGTAAGTATCTGGTCATTACAGACCCACGCCATGCTAGTTTCAGGTGTGCACCCCCCACTAAACTCCTCACCAGTCCTTCAGAGCTGAGTAAGCGGTGCAACGTCTTCAAGGAAACTCAAACTAGTCCATCTGCCTTTGATCCAGATTTGCATAAAACAGCAAAAGAATGTGTTGAGATATTGATAAATCAAAAAAAAAAAAAGGGTCTTCCCACTTTTAAATCCCTTAAGCAACACCAACTAAAACCGATAAACAGCGGTGACTTTCAAAGCTTCATTCTCCGCTAATGCAATCAGAACAAATCAGAAACTGAACACAGCGTCCAGCTCAGAGCTTCAGAGCAGTACATAGGATTAGACGGGAGGAGTAATGTGAGTCACATCGTCTCCTTCCACTCAAACCTCTCTCTCTCTCTTCTGTCTGATAGTGACAGCGAGCCCAGCGGCGTGTTGCCGTTGAGAAATTAGTCGAATCACCCGCATAGTTTCCTGCTGAAGTCACACACTCTCTCTGTTACCACATGACGTGAGGCTGCAGCACACCTTGACCAGCCCGGAGCTTTGAAGCTCTCTCTCTCTCTCTCTCTCTCTCTCTCTCAGAGTGACATTTCAAAAATGCTCGTAACTCAGCTGACGGGCGACAAACAGAAGCACGTCGCCGAGCCAAGCCTTGGCTTAAAAGGCACATCTTATCTCAGATGGGGGAACTGTGAGGGTGAAACGTGAGTGAAACAGTAATAAACCAAGAACTGTTTAATTAATCAAAAGGTTTTATTGAAGGTGAAGTTCATTAGGTACATGAGTGAAAACTAATGGTTGTCATGGTTTTTGGCGTGTGTTTAAAGTAACAGAGAGCTGTTGAGTCAGCTGTGTTTTCATTCTGGAGGCTGTGGTTTGTAATACTATTAAATCGTATTGTGTCGTACCAACACATGTTCCTATTATTACGCCATTTTAGTCAGTGGTCGAGGCTAAATGTGCTTCATGTGCGTTTTCCTACCGTGACGTGACGTTTATGTGGAAACTGGTGAGATTTTTTTTCTGGCATGTAGGAAACTGAAGGAAACTTTGCTGCAGATAATGTGTAAATGTAAAACAAACAATGGACAAAGAACTATAAGATTAACTGTAAAATAATAACAATAATAACAATAATGACTAATGACTAATGCAAATATTGATATTTCAAGACATAAATCCTGAACTAAATCCTCCTTCATGACTGTAGTAACGTTCAGTTTATGTTGAAACAGCTTCATAAAGGTGGTAATTCTACTGTATGATCATTTTGGAGGATGTGATTAAACACTAAAACGGTTTCTTTTTGGTTAGCCTAGCCCACTGACTACAACGGGGTTGTCAAAATAATGGAAACAGTCGGTAGAGTCGGTATAACCCAATGTTATTTAATAGTTCTACAAACCACAGCCTCCAGAATGAAAACACAGTTGAATCAACAGCTCTCTCAGTTATTTTAAACACATGTTAAATACCATAACCTTCATGAAGCTAAGATTTTTTTCACTAGTGCGCCTAATGAAGTGTTTGGTGTCAGATGGTAACAGAAAGAAGTTGACAGGCTTTAACCTGGTCTCACTAAATCATACAAATGTCTGATTATTAATTCTCCTCGTGGTGTGTAAAAGCTGTTTTTGTAAATGTTATAAATAGAGACTTGACACTTCTCTTGCTGCAACGCTGGAGGCACATTACAACAGACTGACATTATGAAACTGTGACTGCAGTTTCCTGGAATGTAGAGAGATCTAGGAAAAACATTTCGCAATAAAATCCCGGTAAAGTGCCTCAAATTGTGCGGTGTGCTGATTCTAAATGTCGTCAAGTTTAGAAACGTTGGTCACACTAAACAAACCATTTCCATTTTGGAAACTCAATTCGCGTAAATGTTATGTCATTTTACGCCAGTAGCCTGGTGTATTTCAACCACCGGAGGAGAAAAAAAAAATACTTCGGCATGCAATGGGACAGACCTACAACCCATCGGAGGCATTTTAGTGCAAACAAATTCAACTCCACATAATCAATTCCCAACGGAGTGACTCGCGACCAACTTTCCGCCACAAAAAATCAGTGGGCGGGGAAGTTGGTCAGGTTTCCAGGAATCTTAAAGGTTCTTTACCAATAATAGGTCCTCAGTCACATTTAGGGGTAAACCATAGCGGCAACCTCGCGGGGGTGAAAAATTAAGCCAACACAGTGAAGAGCCACAAAACTGCAGTTCCTCAAATGACCACTCGAGGCTGGCACCAAAGGTGAGTCAGTCTCTATTGACTTCCATGTTAAAATGTCCATGTTTACAGCCTGTTACGAAAAACAGTCTTGGTGTCTATAGCTAATACCTTCATTCATGCCAACGGAGAGAGTCCAGTTCCTTTTTTGAACCTTTGTTTGGATATACCATGACCTGGATGACTGAGAACCTTCACAGACAACGGAGGGGTGTATTCTGATATAATCACCCACTTAGATTATATCAGGTTTTGCAATTATTGCGGCTAGCGTCTTTGAGGTTGTCTTTCCTGGCGTCAGCTCCACCCCTGTAACCATTTTTTTAACCAACCCGGTGGAGTCAGGTATTACCAAGATGACAACGGTGTTTCCAAAATTGCTCGTCAGGAAAACAACAGCGAACGGCGGGGTGTGTGTCCATCTACAGTTTACACAAGCAGTAGACTAAACTAAAATGTGGCTCCTTGCTGTGTAGCGTAACGGGTAGACTTTGGTCTACTTGAAATTAATTTTAGGTGCCCGCGAGATGCAAAACAAAGTGAGGCTGAGAGAAATCTTAACCCCAACTGAGAAACAAAAAACAGGCAACGACGTCAAAGAAAGTGTTGCAGTCTGAGGTTCATCTGATCCGGAGGAAGTTACAGGATATTACAGAACGAGTAGCAGGATATTACAAAGACGGTCGTAATTACAATCCCACATCTGTGAGTCACGTCCAGTGAAACCTCGGCCTTACAAAACCAACATCATTCCTGGACATACTGGACTACAAGAAAAAAAAAAACGTTCCACTTTTATTTTTTGTGTAGCGGTGCAGCAAACTGGGCAGTAGACCAACCTCATAGCGCATAAGAGCCACTTGTAACCCGTAGTGATTGCGCCGACTCCATTTTCCTTCGTCCCACACAAGCTATGCTGTTTTTTTTACAACCACTTCATTGACCATGAAGCTGTTTTACAGCACCGTCATCGTAAAGCCTACAGCTGAACAGTAAACCTAGGTTCCGTAGGTATTATCTACAGTTACTCCAGCATTTCTGATTACCTTCAGTTGTGCATTAGCTTAATAAAGATCTGTGATTAGGCCACCAGTGCCCGGATTACTCGGCTGATGCCGTGGCCGCACGGATAATATTGCCCCAGATTAACTCGCCGGTTCAGGCTGACAGGCGGTGAGGGAAATCTCGCCCGAATTTATCAGCTGAACGGAAAGTCCATTAGCCAAATGAAATTGGAAGAAAAAAAAAAAACGTCTGGTGCCAACGACACGCAGAATACAGCGGGCATTAGTCTGGGTGACGGGTGTACAATGAGTAGAAGTGGCAGCTTTCCTCGTTAACCTGTGACCTCCTAATTCAGATGACAGGAGGAAGACTAGGTTCTAATCCTCACGCTGCAGACATGTGGACTCTATTAAAAGGTAGCAATGTAAATAATAAGGCAGATTTCTACAGCGTTTTTACAGTCAAGATTGAAGACATTGTGACAATACACAAAATCTCGTCCACATACAAGGCAATTCACGAGTCGCCCATTGTTCTCTGGTAGCCTAAACGGACAAACTTCCCGGCCTACAAATGACTTGTGGTGGGGAAGTTGGAAAATTGGTCTGGATCCCCTCCGTTGTGAACTGATTATGTTCTGACAAAGATCTGCCATGCCAATACAATCATTTGGGTGGGCTTTACGTGGTAACGGACAGAAGAGTGATGGAATTGTAGTCGTACACGTCATCTGAGCGCCGTTGTGTTAAATTTGTTTACAACAAAATGGCTCTGATTGGTTGCAGGAGTACCCAATTGCGCGCAAGGTATTTAATTCTCTGTTTCAGCTGAAACGTGGCCCTTAATGGAATCTAAATGTCGTGTTATCAGACTAATATTCTTATAAGAACTGACTCAGCATTTGTTTCCTGTAGGGATGCCTCAATAAAGTTATTCTGAGTCCAATCCCAGTCCTTGAATACTTTATTTATTTAGTTATTTATTATACAAAAAAATATATATATACGTCAGAGTAACAGCCACGGTTGTTGCTGTGGTCAGCCTGGTGAGTGTGGTGGTAGGAACCTAAGTTTTGGTCAGTGTTTCCTTTTGATAAACATTTGGGGAACTCTGTGCTTGAAACATATGTCAATCAACCACATATTGGTCACGGCTTCAACTTTAAGATGCGTCACCAAAGGTTTTTTGTTCTATAACGACTACAAATTCCACGTTTTTAAGTCAACTAGCTTTTTTCCTGTGTGTGTACCGTTTAACACCGAGCAGAAGTCAAATTAGAAGCATGTTCTCCTGTTGTGGGAATAACAACCGTCGAGCAAACAGCAGGTCTGATTGCGTGTGCATTGTTAAAATACCTTCAAATATTTCTTATCTGGGAAATTTTGGTACTTGAGTCATCAGAGCTGTTGGACAAGAGTTAGTTTCCTGTCACACTTGCTCAACATTTCCCTTTGGGTTTTTTCCTCCACTCTTTCACGTGTCCTGCCAAAGTTTTAATGTAAATCACCAACAAGTCTGACAGCTGTTGATTAAATGTTTAAAGCCAGTACTTCTTTGTATCTTCAAGTTAAAACATCTACTGTAAGCATTGAGGTAAATTTCTGTTTTTAAACTTGTAAAGCCTAACCTGATGTACAAAATCTTAATCACTGAATAATTGCTCGAGTCAAAGCAATCACTTTTTCAGGTTTCAGCACCAAAAATGTGAGAATATTTTGTATTTCTTTGCTTTTTAAGTTTGTAAACTTAATTTTGGGTCGTGGGTTTTGATAGTTGGTGCAACAAAACACAACATTTAATCACATTTTTCTCTCATTTGACCGCCAAATGTTAAATGAATGTTGAGAAAACACCTGATTTCACTTGTCAACTAATTAAACATCTCATATTTTGCACAATCTAGCACTTAAACCGTTTGCTTTAGAAAATAAAGAGGCTATGGCTTTGCTATGAAAATACCTAAAGACTAGAAGACTTTGGAAGGATAAGTACCTGAGTGTGTCTCTGTCTCTTATCCCCGCCTAGATTAAACCTCAGCTTGAGCGCTGCTGTTTAGTAAAGAGCACAAATCTTCTCAGAGTCCAATCAGCAAAATCAGGAGAAGAACCTTAACTTAAAGTGATGGTAATGAGATTTAGAGTGGGATATGGGGTAGACGGGTGGGAGCCACGAGTAAAACCAGGCGGGACGTTAAAGCACGGCCTCGGTTGAAGTGTTTGCGAGGGATGAAAACTAAAAAGAAACGTGCAGTTTGAACCGATACATGTTGGAAAAACTGCTACCGTCAGCGCACGTTAGCAAACACACACACCCTCGCATTTTGTCACCACCTCAGCACAACAAGAAAGCAGCACCTTGGAAAAGAGGTTTCTTGTTGCTGGTGGCGCTGAATGTTTCAGCAGAGACAAACTGAGGCGGCGGCAGCGTCGAGTCTCACATGACTCCTGTTAGCAAACCGTTTCAACCTCGAGCCGGGCTGCTAGTTATTACTTTGAGTGAGCTATTTTCATGGGACAGCAGAGCAAATCTCTGTCCCATTACGGACGGAGGCATTTAAAGAGAAGGGTAAAGCACGTTTATCGGCGTCGCCAAGCTCAGTTCAGTGTTCATATTCTGTAGTGTTGTTGTGGAAGAAGAGGAACTTTTCACAAACAAAGCCATGACTGTTTTCCCACTCACTAAAGCGAATTAATATCACGACCATCTGCCTTTTTTGTTTTTGTATAATAATCCTTTAGAAAACAGCTGATGGCAAGTTTTGACAATAATGTGTTTCTGGAAAAGTATGACGTCTAAAAACAGTCACAAATTATATTTCTCACGATCAACCTAAAGAAACTTTTTCAGTTCTTAAACAAAAAATGCTTTTAGTGACTAAAAACCAAGATAAACAGTTTTAGATAGGCAAACATTTACCCTTAAGGTTCTAACAAACCAAACCAAATTCAACGAACTACCGGCAACGAAGGGAGACGGTTAAGTTGCCTCACGTTGCCTGTGTCTGGGCCAAAAAAGTTGCGCAATTTCGATTCACGAGATCCTGATTCCGGTGAATTTGGTTTAATTTAGAGAGATTTAAAACACATTTTCTAAGTTATGAAAGAGATTTTTTTACAAAACTAATGTTGTCATTGGTTCCGGAGGTTTGTGGTGTATTTCCACGATATCTGACCTCTAGTTTCACATCTTGCATGTGGCTTTGCTTTTGTCCAGCTCTTTGCTGCCGCGCATCAGCTTTCGGGGCCCGGTGGAGCTTTAAGAGTTGTAGGTTCTGTCGTGTTTCGGGTCTTTCTCACACACGTGGACGATTTTCAGTGCGCGACAACGGCAAGATTTCTAACAGGAAGGATGCAGGAAGTGGAATATAATTTAAAAGTCAATCCAAAGATTTTATGAATCAGTATCAGATCTTTCAATTTAAGAATTTCTTTAAACACAGCCTTCTGAAAGTTTCATTCCAATCATTTTAAGTGGTGATTTGTTGCCCTGTCGCAAAAGATGGAATCAATAAATTAATAAGAATAAAGTCAAAATGTAGCCCTGCGATAGACTGGCGACCTGTGTACCCCGCCCCTCGCCCCTCGCCCAAAGACAGCTGGGACAGGCCCCGGCCGCCCCGCGACTCTTCACAGGACAAGCGGTTACAGAAGATGAATGAATGAATGAATGAATGAAATCAAAATGTCAGTGAAGCTCCTGAACTCATCTGGGTCACGGCATAACGGAAACAAAACCAACTTGTTTTGAGTTTTCTTCAAGATGTTTCACCACCCATCCAAGTGGCTTCTTCAGCTCTAAATGACTGGTGGGGAACATCTGTGGGCGGTGTTAACCTAAAAACCTACAACACTGGGGTCTTTTAACGACCCACTTCTCACCAGGGAGAGTGAAACCCGTTGGTACTTTCCACGTCTACTGGCGAAACAGCTATTTTAAACATCGTACTGGAATGAAATTTAACAATCGGAAAATGTTAATATTGCTGTGTAGCTGCTGGTGCTGGCGCTGTGCTTCCAATATTCAGCTCACAACTCAATCTTTCTCCACCCGAGAGACCAAAAAAAATGTTTTTCAATCATTAGAGTAGCGAGAACACTAACTTCTCTGTGAGAACCGGATCAACAATCTACAACATCAGGAATGAGCAGAAACAGCCAAGTGGTGCACTGCGACCTTCACACGCAACCACATCACATATAGGCCCACGCTGCCCAGAACGGCAGCAGCAGCAGCCTGGATTCGGCCCGGGCTGCCCCAGTTAGACACCCCTCTCGCCACAGTTTTCCTCGAAACTCAACTCCCTGAGGTCTCCAGCGACTGTTATAACCGCAATCTGTCACACTTCAGCCCACCACGGCCGGTTGCAGCTCACTTAATGAGGGAAGAGGGAGAAATGAGAGCGCACGGCGTAAAGAAAAGAATGTAAAACAGGCCGCGTTTAGGGGCTCGACGTGAGAGGAGGTCTTGACCTAGTAAAGTTCAAACTAGCTTTACCCATTCCACTTTTAATAATCAAATGTATGGCTGTAACTTAAGTTTTACACATTTTTTTCTAAATCATTTAGTCTATAAAAGATGCCCAAACTTACTTTACAGCCTCTCTTTATATGGAAATATTTGATTTTTCCACTAAAAAATGGTAAAAGATCAAAACTAATGCTGCTCCAGCAACTTTTAACTGACTAACATATGAATTAATCCAAAATCAGTGCATCATTTTAAAAGCTGGACAAGTAGTAGCTTCTGCATTTGCAAAGAAATGTCACTGCTCTCAAGTTTAAACGATTAACACAACTAACTTAAATGTCTTGACAGGAAAGGCGTAGTCATAGTTTTCATTGCAGGCTAAGTGACTGCTTAAATAGTCAATCAAACAGTACATCAACCAGCTCTAATGTGATTAATTCTGCAATTTAAAACCACAAACCCTCAGACATCCACTATATATATATATGCTTAGTCATATGTAAAGGTTGAGAGTTGCAGGTTAATCTCACTGCCTCCCCATTTGATATCAAAAATCTCACAGATTTATAAGGAGCAAGCACACCTTTGCTTCTGTTTTGCTAGTTTATTGAACAGTTCCTGGTGTGTGTACAGCTGTCCTCTGAACTTCATTAACCCTGGGGATATGTTGTACACTTCCAGGATCAGAGTCAACGTCTCGGCTTTGTCTTAAACTCATAATTTTGTAATGTTAACACGTAGTTCCCAGCTCGCACCAGTCCTGTTTTAATCCGCCGCTAACGTTAGCTAGCTCATTAGCTTCCTGGCTACAGCATTCCTCAGTGTCCCAAACACCTTACCTTTTTCTGTTGATCCCCGGGGGAATATAGAAAGCGCACTCCGTTGGTCCCGAGAGAGGTTTTAGTTCCCGTAAAGTTTCCTATCCGACGGCCACCGTGTGAAACTCGTTGCCTACTTGTCAGGTTTGTCAGATATCTCTCGCTCTCGTTCCTCCTGTTTCTTCCCTGGCCGGTGTAATCCACACAGCACAAGCAGCGCTCGCTCCCGTGGACTCCTCGCCTGCCCTGACAACTTCGGCAACTACCTTCGAGCAAAGATCGTCTATTGTGTAGGATGTATCACTCCACTGATTTTTCAGGCGGAGTTTAAAAAAAAAAAAAAAAAAAGTGACCCGATTTCCGGTCCAGTCAGGGCATATTGTACACGCGCACTTTCAAAGTCGATATTACAAACAAAAATACAAACACACTATATGACTATCAATGCAAGTTTGTTGGTGTTAAGCTAATATACATATTGTGTATGCGTTAGCGGTCCCATTAACTCGTGTGAATGTTTTTTGTGGAAATACACTCAGAGTGAGAACTCTTGTCTATTTTGTACTCTAAAGTCCGAGCCCCCTCAGGTGTTCACACTGCAAACGGGGAGTTAGCGCCCCCTGGTGGTACTGATGCGTAACTACAAATACATTGCACGTAACTGAAACGCCGGTTAAATAAATAAATAAATATAAAAATAAATAAATACATATAAGTATAACACTTATGTGATCTATTTCAGCTTAGAGTTAATTTTAAGACTTTTAATGCAGCGGTTTTATGATCACAGCTTTTAATAATTGAGCTCTTCTCAAGACTATTAAAACATAAATCGTACGTCAAAAAATTCATCCTGGCTTTCCATCACTTAAATAGTGCTAATTAAAATTACAAAAACAAAATTTCTTGATCCCATAGATCAAATGCCTGCTATATGGTCCAGTTGGCTAAATTAGCTTAGCACAAATGTCGGGAATGATCCTGGCTCTGCCCTAAATTGTGATTAAATCAACCCTTATAGCACGTCTTAAAGCTCACTTATTAACACACTATAAATATGTTGTTTAATCTGTAAAAAACGAAATGCTAAAAACAACCATTTTTATGCGAATTAGCCTTTTAGCCGGCTGATTTCTTTCTTCCGGCTAAAGGTCCTGTTGCCAGGCAACCAGCAGTCGTTCGGAGTTAGCTGGTTAGGCTTGAACTTAACCGCTTGTTTTGCAATCACGGGAAACATTTTATAATTCTGGCCAAACAACGTATATATGAATGGAATTACGAAGACACGCAAATTCCGCTGATACATACGAGAAAAATATTTCTTCTAACTTTTTAGCTGCAGCCGAATTTAGTGTAAATGGGGCTACTTCCTACTTCCGGCCGGAATAAGATTGATGGTTGCCTGGCAACACTCAAACCTCCAGGACGACCTCCCAATGAAATTAAGTTATTTTAAAAATCAAATAGACTCTAAAATTACACCTCCTGATAATAGCAACTAATATTATTTATTAGTTTTGAAGATTTATTTATTTATTTATTTTTTACCTTATTTATTTATTTACACTACTGGACCAACTGAAGTGGACACCAACACCTTTAATCTCCTGGCGTAGTCATCAAAATGTAATTAGCACAATAACAATACAGTAAATGATAAACGTACAAACTGTTTTAACTACCGAATGTTTAACAGGGATGAAAACAAATTAGCTGGATGAAATTAAACGAGATTATTATGCTCGTGTTTAGACACGTTTGGTCATTCGACTGACGCAAACAGCAAAAGCTACATGATGATGCTGTTAAAACAACAGGGTGAGTGTTCTGCAGTGGCCGAGTCCGAACCACATTCATCTGCATCCAGTCCCTGTGCAGCCTGACAGAGCTTGGGCAGTTTGGCAGCAGAAAAATGGCGTAAAACTGAAGCTACCAGCTGTGTAAACGCAACTGAGACCTGTCCACGCAGACAGTATGAATCATAGAGATACACCGATGTGAGAATATTTACACATTCACTTATTTTACATTATATATTTTTAATTATAACCTTGTAGAAATGTTTTCACAGTAGGGAATAGTTTTTGTAAAGTCTCATTAAAACAAAAAGCCAAATTATATTGATCATGTTTCCATTTAGAATAGTAATAAAAGGAGAAAGCACCCAACTGGCTGAATACTTTTTAAATGAACTGTACTGGCCTTTACTTCTTCTCCTTGCAAAAAGCGGGATTTTACTTTTATTTTTTTGTTTTACTTGAAATCTTCAAAACTACATCCGCTCCTTTATGGCTCAGGGATGTTATGTATTATTTCAAATAATCTACCCCCTGCAACATTAGCATTTTTATTTTGACTACCTCTGTCCGTGTGTTATTTTTGAGTGCTGTTCATCAGACTTGCATTTAAATTAGGCAGTTTTTATTCCATTTTGTACATCGTTTGCACTTTTGAGACCACTTTGTCTGTTCCTAAACAAAACCAAGCAAAAACATCCATCCATACGTCAGCTCAGCATTAAAATAACCAAACACAGGCATGATTTTTCCTCATAATTATTTAATCACACATACATTTACATCATGCAGTCAATCCAAAACTGTGATCTCATTGACTTCCCATCTCCGTCCTTATCAGAGCCCTGCTATTTGTGCCCCAGTTCCCCAGGAATGATCCAGTACCATGTCCACTGATGGATCCCCAAAACTGCCCTTTAAAAATTGACCAACTATTACACAGTAATAAAAAAAAGTGGCTACACTTTTTGTTTTGTTTTTTTAATTTTAGAATCAATGCAAAATTTTACTTTTTAGGTAAACACCACGAGTTGTATTTTCTTTTTTTTTTTCCCCCATTTCATATCCAGTTTTGGTGGAAGGTCAAAGGATAAACATTTTGAGGTCCATGCTGCAGAGTATTAACTAATCTAGAAGGTTACACAGAGAGTATAAACCGTCTCGATAGACACCAAACACAGTCCTGTCACCAACAGGAGGGAGCTACTCCTCCCTGCAGCTTGTAGCGTGTAAATTATTACTAATGTCAACAAACAGTTCCACACACTGGGCTTTGGAAACTTCTTTTTTTTTCCCCTCCAGTCAAAAAAAAAAATAATTAAAATAAAAACCCAGCCACATATGGAGTGTTTTTTTTTTCCTT
The DNA here is from genome assembly GCF_963514085.1 of Chelon labrosus. NCBI lineage: Eukaryota > Metazoa > Chordata > Actinopteri > Mugiliformes > Mugilidae > Chelon > Chelon labrosus. The sequence continues at coordinate 23,787,770 of NC_140342.1, read as the reverse complement.
TTTCTGAGTGCAGACATTGTGAAGAAGTGCTATTTCCTGTTAAAAGATGACAACAAGTATTTAGTATGACACCTTCTAGCTGAAATCTGATCCTCCTTTTTTCGAGGTTAACGTTTGTTCCACTGGTCTCAGTCAAAAAAAAAAGAGCGTCTGTATTCCAACACTCAGAGACCGAGGCGCCAGCACAACAAAAGCTAAACAGAAAAGAGGCAGGACGCCGGCCGACAGCGCACCCTGATCACACCTGCCACACAAGTCGACTGATATACAGTGTATTTTACAGTATATTGCACAAGATGTTAGTGTTCTCATGCCGTACGGGGGAAGAGGGGGGGAGAGGGGGAGGGAGGGGTTACAATCACAACGAGCTCTTTGCCAATGCACTGGGGCTTCACAGGGTTAAAAAAAAAAAAAAAACAACAGAAAACAAATCTGTGGTAGGAATTTAAAGGAAAACACAAAGAAAAAATACAACAAAACACAAAATGAATCCTACACCCCCTGACTAGTTAAATAAACAAACCCTTCCTCCACATGAAGATTATTGTGCAATTTTTGACCCTTGCTCTCCCTGATTGGCTGATCAGCGGCAAAAAGGTCCGACCCATCGGCTTGACAAGCCCCACCCGCTACCCCAAAACCACCCAACCAACCAACCCATACGCCCGCCCGCCCGCCCGCCGTCCCACCTTCAAAACATAAACCTACGCCGACTAAAGAACAATGAAAGAGGTACAGTACATAAAACCCAGCATGACACGTCGCTTTCTGGAAAATTTACAACCGAAAAAAAAGGGGCCAGGACAGTTACAGGTCAACAACAACAAAAAGAAAAGAATGAGAGGAGGGCGGGACGAAGGGAGAAGCGAGGCACGCTTGATAAAGAAGTCGACCAAAAACCCAAGAGAGAGCGAGTGACGGGGACCCAGCTAGGACAGGACAGGACAGGACAAACATCGTGTGCCATCAGTCTATACGCCTGCAGCCTGCGAGCTCACAGAGAAAGAGGTGTATATATAAATAGTGTCCATCATTATCATCGACCGCTGAGAGAAGTAAAAACATTTAGCTACTTAGCACGGGCTAAAAGGTGGAAGTGTGTCGCGTTAATTACCGGATCATTCTCCTTCCGTCTACTTTCCTCACGTTCCTTCTCGTCCGAGTTTAGGTTTAACTTTTAAACTTAATGATAAAAACAAACGGCCTCCACAGGTATTTAGTTAAATACATCTACAGTACACCGTCACACGTCTTGGCCTTCTTGTGTATGTATTATATATATATATATTTTTTTTAAATCCTTCTTTTTTCCAGCCGCTCCTCCTCTCTCTCCCCCTCTCTCTCCTCTCGCCGTTTTCTCACCTCTCTGGGGAAACGTGTGCAGTAGTGCCAATTTTACAATCTGTACAACAAGACCGGACACAACAGTAGTGCTCGACGCCATCTAGTCAAGTCAAAACGCTTTGATTTTTTTATTTTTTTTTTCATTTTTATATTTTTATTATTCCTTAAAGAAGCATGTAAAATCTATCCAGAGAAAAGTGTGGTTAACCGATAATAAGAATAAATTTAATAACGATGAAATGTACAGAGGTTAGCCTATAGGGGTCAAGCTAGTTCCCGTGGTACGATCTTCTTTTTATTTTATTATTATTATTATTATAATAATTGTTTTATTTTTTTGGTCTTTTTGCTTTACGTGTTTATTTTCTCGGATCTTGCTACCGTTACATTCAGCTTGGCACAGTGCAGAACTACTCGCACGACGACGGATGACGACGGACTGCGCGAAGGAAAGAAACAAAAACCCAAACAAAAGAAGAAGAAGAAAAAAAACAACAAACAGAAAGCTACGCGTTCGAGTCGCTCGCGGTTTCGCTCGCCAAGGCTGCACTCAAGACTGCGTTTGGTTTGGTGGATAAGAATATTATCTCGCCTTTTTGTAAGTTAAAATTGTTCTTTTATTTATTTGTTTTTCTTTTTAGAGAAGAGAAAAAGAGATAAGTCATGATGAGGGTGGGTGGAGGTTTGTTTGTGTGTAAGGGGGGGGAGGAGGTGGGTGGTGGGGTTTGGAGCTGTACAGGCCGGGGAATATTTATATATATATATTTATAATTCAAAAACTCCTTCGTGGCTCCAGAGCAGCGACGAGGAGCCTGTTCGCTGTTATGGAATGACAGGTTGTCGGGGCGGGGCGGGAGGGGGGTTGATATTGGCTTCTTCTGTGGTGTCGTCCTTCTGTCCCGCTGCTCTTCAGCTGCAGACAATAAGAAAGGAGGCCGTTAGCGAATACGTCGTACTTAACACATACAGCGCCGCCCGCACCCTGCAGAGTGTTCAACACTTCTGCTATAAAATGACTCAAAACATCAACAGATTCTCTCACGAGTCGTGACATTAGCCAAAGAAGGAAACAAATGGAACTGAAATATTATCATTTTAAGTTTGTTTATTTAAGCGGCACTGTATAAGATGTGCAAAGATTAGGAAATTCTTTCACTGCTTGTCGTCCAGGTCACGGTATATTCCAAAAACAAGCTGAAACAAAGACAACTGGACTTGAAGAGTTTCTTGAAGACACAGTGTTTCCCATAAAGTGTCCATAAAGGTCTAATTTACTACACCATTGTCTTAGAACGAATCGAAAATATATTTGCACGTTTAAAAGAACTTTGCGCTTCTGTTGTTTTTCCTGTTGCTCCCTAAAGCACCTCTCTCTCCCTCCAGACCCTCCACAAACACAGGTCACTCACCTGCTCTGTACTGAATTTAACCTGACAGAGAAAACGGCTCGTAGCACGAGAAGCTATTTAGTTGTTCAGAGTTGAGACTTGGTGAAAACACGAGGAAACGGCCGCAGACGTAACATGAACTAGCTTAACTTTGTAAGAGCTAGCTAGCAAAGTTAGACTGAAAGTCAACTGTTTACTATAAACTGGATTTATTTCCTGATACTTTATTTAATCTTACATACATTTGTCCATAGACTGCCACGTCTCAACAGCAAATATCCCTGTAGATCATCAAACATACGGCCCGGGGGCCAAAACCGGGCCGCCAGAGGCTCTAATCTGGCCCGTGGGATGAATTTGCGAAGTGCAAAAATTACATTGAAGGTATTAACCGCAATTTAATAAAAGCAATTGCTCTTCCAGGGGTTCACACAGATTTACTGAACCCTAGAAGAGAAATTGTTGCACTTATTTTTCTTAAGATGTTTCATAATGTTCTTCTTTGCACTAAAACAAAGGGAAACATTTGGAGTTGTCGTTATTTGCAGGTAAATACGCTATCGTGTTATTGGTCCGGCCCCATCATCATGTGGCCCTTGAACTAAAATGAGTTTGACACCCCTGCTGTACATGAACAGCACAGGCTGCTGCTGTTTGTCGCTAAATCCAATATCCATGTTATTACGGTAATTTAAAGACAGACTGATAAAAACAAAAAAAAACGCATACTCTTATTTTATGAGCCATATACCGTATAAATAGATTTTAACAGTTGGGATAGCATCTGAATTAGTTTATTTTATTAAGACAGAAGAAATGTAGAAATTCACATGACTAGGGTCTGTTAGCGATAAGATAATATGAGTCAATGGATGTTCAATTTTTAGGAAACCTGGACTGAGATTATAATCTGCCAGACTGAGACTGGAGTCTATGGACATTAATAGGTATTAAAGTACAGTTCACTGAGGAAGGAAAACCGGATCAAAACTGTTTCCTCCAACTACAGGTAAATATCTGGTCGTTAACAGACAGTATTCATGTGAGAGGTTCCTGTCTTTGTTTCAGCTTGTTTGTTGTTTGGATATACCCGGACTATAAATGTTCCTTTTATTAAGGACAAACATAAAGACCCTTTCAAGTTCCACGGCTCTCCGTCTCAACTCACATCTTGTCGGGTTTGGTGGTGCCTCCTCCCCTGATGGACACGGTCTGGCTGTTCTGGTAGAAGCCTCCTCCGCTGCGGTTGATGTTGGGATGGGTGGGAGACGCCACCGGCTGCTGCCCGGGCCGGATGGGCTTGGCTGGAGGAACGAGACAGAAGAGGACTATTGAGTATCACTCCTTCACCATGAGGACTAGTGTTTACAACAAAGTGGCTTTGATTGGACGATCTAATCACATGCAGAGGAATTATTTTCTCTGTATCGGCCTGATCTTCGTCTACTAACCGATCTGGGCCGAGTGCCCCCTCCTGGCCATGTTCTTGGCCCTGACGGCCTCCTTGATGCGGTCCACCTCCTGCTGGTAGCGCTTGCGGTCGCGGGCGGCGTTCTCCTTGGCCTCCTTCAAAGCAGACTCCAGGGCCTTGACCCGCTCAGCCGTAGCACGAAGACGCTTTTCCAGTTTAGGAAGCTCACAGCGCAGGTCTGCATTATCACGCACCAGCTGTGGGACAAATAGAAATCAGTTAGCGTTCTGCATCACCCACCAGCTGGGTTTGTATCTTCAGAATCCTCCTGGTGTGCGCGGGTATCTCATACCTGTTTGTGAACCTTGGTGAGTTGCTCAAGATTGTTCTCAAGAAAGGATATTTTCTGTTTCTGTGCTGCGCTGCCACCTGTGTCGTCCGAGTCCATCTCAGCACTCTGCACACAATAAAAAAAAAATGTTTGTCTTCTCCTGATCACAGATATATATATACACAGTTGTTTTAAAACTAATTTCCTATCATCGGCTGATAACTGATAACGTGGTTCACCTTTTTCACTCTGGTGGCCAGGTCCTGGACAAAGAGTTTCCTCAGGTTGTGTAGAGTCTGCAGCTCTTTGGCCTGGAACACGAAAGGACATGAGGATTTTAAATGTGTGTGCAAATGCAGAGTTTAACAATGAATGAATGCATGGATGAATTTAAAGGGAACGTAACCCCCCAGTGTTATAACTAGGGCTGAACGATTAAGTGCATTTGCGATAATATCGCGATATGATAAAATGTGACTTTCTAACCGCAACTTGCGCGATTACAAGGTGGTCACGTGACGCGAGCGACGCGGATGATAAGCTTCTGACCTGGACGATGTCTCTGAGCGGCGCTGACAGTCGGCTTGTTAACCTGCAATTTGCCACTTCTAGTTTTTTTGCAACATGGCTCAATATTTGTCTGATTCTGAGGTTGTGGACGAACCACAGCGGTAGCAAATTACTGGTAAACAAGCCGACCGTAGCGGGTGCGTGTGCCGCTCAGAGACGACATCATCCAGGTCAGAAGACATCATCCAGGGTCTGTAGGTCAATCTACAGACCCCGGATGATGTTAACACGTAACTCTGGACTCAATGAGGAATAGCACTAGTGTATCATAAAGTATTGGCAGAATGAATGAGTTTTGCTGCTGATATTGCGTTATTTAGAGGCTGACCACTCCCGCTATATGGATATACGCTGATCTAATTATCTCCTGAACAAGTGCGAATGAAACAAAAGTGATATTGGTGAGTAAACTATGATATTTTATGCTAGAAATAAGGTCCAGGTTGTAAAAAAAACAGCAGTTTCCCTTTAAATGCACAGGGGCAAAGCCACAGATGTTTCTCTAATGAGCAGTTAAATAAAAATGTCATTTACTTCAAGTCATCTTTTAATTTAATTCTAACAAATAGGCCCAGACTATGGGAAAGAACATTTTACACTGAATGTATCTAATATTGTGTTGTTCATATTTAAATCATTCATAATGTTTTGTTGGGGAAAAAAGAGGATAAAATAAAAAATAAATAGAAAATTGCATATTAAATCGCAATCGCAATATTGGGGGGAAAAAAAATCGCAATTAGATTATTGTCCCAAATCGTTCAGCCCTAGTTATAACACGCCATTAAAACGGAAGAAGTGGTTTTGGTGCGACAGGGACGTGGTTTTAGTTTACAGCAGATCTGAAATAAATAACTACAAAAGAAAAGACAATCATTTTTAAAAAAAAACGCCTGGATCGACCGTGATACCGAGACGTCCCTTCTACCGTTAATAGCTCTGAACTCACCACTGTCTCCTCCAGACCCTTCAGGTCCTGTCTGGCCTGCTCCCTTCTGTCCTGCATCACCCTGAATGACGACAATAAAACATGATTACACAACAAGTCCATTAAATCACATACAATTACCGCTCATGACAATAAATGACAGCACCGGTTGAATCTGGCCGATGAATAAATTGAATTTAAACCGTACGTGAGCTCGTGCAGCTTGCGGCTCTTCTCCTGGTCGGTGGATTTGAGTTTCTCGTGCTCCACTCTGAGCCTCTCCTGCTCCAACATGATCTTCTGGTTCTGACTGGAAGAAACAAAACACAACGAAGGTTAGGATACTGCAGCGTTGTGTCGTGCTAAAGTGTCGTGTTTGTGTTATGTTGTAACTCAATATCCACTTTGCACCGAGCAACCCTCGACGAATATTGTTTCCACTGCGATTTTGCAACTGCTGTAAACATCTGTCATCTCTTTAGTGAAGCAACACATTTTTGAAGCCTTACTCCTGCAGCTCGGTGATTTGTTTCTCCTTGCTGTCCAGCTCGTCTCTCAGGCTGCTGATCTGTTTCTGGTGAGCGTCGCGGTGGGAGTGGATCTGCTTCTCCACCGCTTCCTGAATGCAAACATGAAACGTGACATGATGAAGCGTCACCCAACAATGCTGCTGACATTTAGTTTTTGTGTTCAACTACTCTGCATTGTAGAATCTGTAGAGAATCTGTGTTTGTTGTGGTGTTTCCTGTTTAGTGGGAACGTGGATCGTACCTTGACTTCATTGGCTGTCTGGATTTCATTCTCCTTCTCCATAGCGTGGACTTTCTCTGCAAATCAGAAAAAAAAAAAAGAGTCCCCGTTATTTGACGACAATACACCCAAAGACTGGCTACTGCATGCAAACAACTGATATTTAGGATTTCATAGACTTTCTGTCGCTAGCATTTAACCGCCACACACATAGCAACTCCACACAATACAGGGCTGGCTTTTAAAAAGTTATTTTCCAAATTGAAATCTCCTCGCAGCTGCACAACGTGATTAATCCACGTGTGAGGGAGATCCAAAACATGCCAGAAACCACAAACAAGCACCATCGCGCCTGAACGCTGATGTGTGGCAGCATTTTAGGTTTTTAACTATAACAACACAGAAGATCTGGACAAAAGATCTTGTGCATGATGTCAAACTAAAAGGTAAACTATGGTGGAAATACCCCTAACCTGAAAATCTCTTTCACGCCACATTGTTTAGAAGCTGAAATATCTCAAAACGAACAGCAAGTAGCAATACAGAGCCCTACAGAAGATCCACAGTTAAGTTTCAGAAACCCGCAACTGGATCATGAATCCTTTAAAACTCAAACCAGATCCAGGTCGTCTCATGTCAAAAAATATTCATTCTACGGCTTCTCTTAAACTTTGAGTGCTGCCCTCGTACCCTGAGCACTGAGCTTGACGAGCTCCTCGTTGAGAGAGTCCACGTTCTCCTCCAGCTGCCTCTTCTTCTGCTCCACGTTCTGCAGGTACTCGGTCAGCGACTTGATTTTAGCCTCATGCTAGAGACACAAGAGATAACATGTGATACTGAACATAAAATCTTCATGGGATCAGACAGGAGCTTGATTCAGGTTGTTAAAGAAGTTACCTGAGAGATGCGCAGCTGACAGGCGGCCAGCTCTTTCTCGTTCTCATCCATCTTCTTGTTGCTTTCCGACTGGGTGCCCTCCAGCTGCTTGCAGCGCTTCACCATCGTCTTCACCTCGGACTTCATCTTGCTGATGTACAGACGGGCCACTGTGAACTCCTCGTCTATCAGACCGCTGCCGCCCTCGTGTTGCTGACCAGACAGAAGGAGAGGGTTAAGAGCACGAAGGAAGACGAACAGAGGGAGGGCTGACAAAAGAGAGTAAGTGCAGTACCTTAATGTCATTGCTGCCTACGGCGATGCCGATCTCAGCGAGGTCTTTGAGCAGAGATGACATCATCTCAGTCACCCTCTTCTTCTGGTGGTTGGACATCTCCTTCAGCTTCTGGAGCTCAGAGTCCAGAGACGACAGGATAGACTGCAAGGAGAGAGATGGTATGAATATCAAATGAGCTCATTCATTGATTTATGAACTAGGAGGGCGGCATATAAAACAGTAATCCTCTGACCTCTACAAAACAGCCAAGACTTTTTCATTTGTGAATATAAACAGCGCTGGTCCACAGAGATTGTACATCAGCCTCTTGAAGAGGAGAACTGCTGACTCAGCTACAACGCTGTGACTCTCAAAGGACCTTTGAATGTTCTTTCTAGCGTCTGGTGAAGCTGGACAACTTGTCTTTCCAGCACGGAAAAAGAAACCTCTATCTTAGTCCACGCTATAATTAACAGTTCCCCCATGTCCCTGCATCCTAAACACATCACTCCTCATCTAGTCAAGAGGCCTCGTCTCTTCTCTGTTGAATTCTTGCAGAAAAATTGCAGGATTTCAGGTTTTAGATGAAATAAATAAAGGCTATGCAGCAACATTAAATGTGTGCCTGTTTCACTGGGTGGGCGTGTGTTCTCCTGTGTTTAATTACAGTGTTTCATGTGAACACAACCGAAAACAAAGGACAAAAAACAAAAAACATCAGTGAGTCTTCAGGGATGTTGCGATGTTTTGCCGGCTCACCGATTTCTGGTTGAGCTCGTCGCTGATGGCCTCAAACTCCTTGGTTTTATCCTCCACCTCCTGGCTCTTCTGGTCGTAGTTGACGGCCAGCTCCTCCAGAGCCTGCAGCACCTCCTTCACCTCCTCCTTGGAGGCCTCGTTCTCCGCCTGCAGGCGGTTCAGCTCTGCCTGGAGGTTCTCGTGATCGCGTCTGGAGGAGCTTAGAAGCTGAAGGGCAGGATGGAGACGGGAATAAGTATATTTTTTTTTTTTATATACTTCAACATCTCTGATCATTTCCTAACATCTGTGAAACCACAACAATCATGGAGGAGTTCACTTCACTTAGACCTCCAGTTCTCACCTCCTCCTGGTCCAGCATCTGCTGCTTCAGCTTCTCTGCCAGCTGGCTCTGCTGGTTGATTTCCTCATCCTGTAAAATGCAAAGCCACACAGCAACATTAGCATTTAATTTGTAATGGGTCGTGCTTTTTGGACGGCTATTAAACCAAATGGATTACGTGACTGCAGTGTAAATAAAATCCCTCTTTGGCATTATATAACAGTAGAAGACGTTGCCATCAGGCTCAGATATAATAAAGTATGTGAGAATCTAAGCAAGTGGGAGAAACATGCAAAGATTTGATCGATAAATGAAGAAGAAAGTCAGAGGGACTCATTCTGATCATTCTTTAGCCACCAGAGCACGTCATCCTCGACTAACATTGTTTACGCTGCTCAAGAAATCACGTCGTGAAGCTCTTGAAACACCTTCGTCACCCACTCTTCCTCACCTTATCGTCCAGCTGTTTGTAGAGCTTGGCCAGCTCGGCTTGACACTTGTCCGTCTCCACATCAGTGAGGCGAACCCCCGGCACGTTGGGCGTGGAGGCCGGCTTGTCGTTGAGTATGTTGTCCAGGGCTTGCACCTCGGCGTGGGCCTTCTCTTTGTCAAACTGCTCCTCGACTGGGACGCTCTCGCCTGAGGTGGAACGGGGAGAACACGAATGTTCAGGAGGCGCTGATGGATCCAACTGTGGTCGTTGTAAGGAAGCTGTTACTCTAATACAATGCTTTACCGTTCCTCCAGCGATTGAGCTCGTTCTCCAACCAGGTGATGGTGTTCCTCAGGGTCTTGTTCCTCTCCTTCTCCCTCTCGTACTTCTGCTTCCACTGCTCCGCCGTCAGCTCGATGTTCACCGTCACTGTGTTCTTGATGGTCTTTGCTCTTGATGTCGGAAGAAAAGAGGGAGATTTATCTCACCTAGAAGGACTCATAAAACCAACGTAGCCTGGTGTCCTTCTCCTGGTTTACTAACCTCTGTCCGAACATGAGGGTGGATTTGGTTTCGCACTCGTTGTAGGAGGAAGGCGAGCAGCAGATGACGATGGTGGTTCGACAGTTGCCACCCAGCGAGTCCTGCAGGATACGGGTCATCTTGCTGTCTCGGTAGGGGATGTAGGCCTGGAAACGCACGACACACAAGAAGTTGTAATCGGCCCTGTGAGCTTTCATACAGTACAGATTGTAGCTGTCTCCCTTAGAAAGCAGGTCAAGGTTTCACACAAGGCTTTTGGCTTTTAACCATGTCTGGTAACAGAATTAATGAATTTTGTAGTGAAACAACATTTAACTATTTTTTTTTGTGTGCATATTTGTCCAAACCACAGAATTTGGTATTTTCAAGTTTGCTTTTAAAACCAGAAGAAAAAGAAACCTTTATTTTATTCTGTAGTCTACAACAAAAAAAAGGGGAAAGTTAATATTGGACTTTATTATTAGAGAATTTCTTTTCTACTAACGTGATTTAAAAAAATAGAAGTGGGAATTTGTGGGTCATTACAACAGCAGCCCGGGGCATGTTCAGGGTTCAGCACTAGATTTTTGGATGTTTCTTGCTTAATAAACCCGGTGCTCGTCTAGATTCAGAAGAGAAAATGTTCAAGAGATGAATTCAGATGACAAACCCTGTGTCAGAAAGTCTAAAATTACATCTGAATATTGTTCCAAAGTCATGTCCGTGCTCCGCTTTGACCAACGGAAAAGTTTCTTTTGTAGAGAACAACAAAATCAGTGACAACTTCTTCTTCACCTACAAAAACTTCTGGTTTTAGATGAATCAAATAACGACTGTTTTCTCATTTAGTTCTCTTTCTTGGACAAAAGGTAAATTTACCTGTTTAGCATATCAGGTTTTTGCTTTTGAAACCGAAAAACTAATAAACTCTTATTTATCTTAGAGTCTAAAACCACAAAGACTCTGTTTTCTTAGAAATAATTTAGGATCTCTGAGGTTTTTAATGAATCGATATTGGATCTTTCAAACGAAAGCCAATCTGAACTGGAAAAAGTATTTTTCTTTTAAACTCAGCCCTACTATAAACTGGGATATCACACTGCTGCTGCTGCTGCTACTGCCCTGAAACAGAAGAAGAGCTTTGTGGTTTCTCCAGCACTGAGCCAACAGGATGCAACGTCTTGTATTACAGTTCTCACGAGTTTAGTAAACCTAGAGGGCAGGTAAAACGATAACTTGATATATGATTAGCATCGCCGACAAAGGCTAAGCCGCAGCAGTTATTCTTCAAAATTCTACCATGCGAGTGAGACACCTCCGGACAAAGGCTCGTTTGTTTTAGACCGTCACAAACACATCAGCAGCAGCAGCAGCAGCAGCAGCAGCAGCAGTCGGCCCCAGGTTGTTTACAGAGCGAATTGGCCGGAGAACAAACCGACTGTTGATCAAAGTGAAAGGGGTGAAATCGGCATGAAACAGCTGAAGCACAAACATTGCTTGGAGGAAAGTTTTTTTATCTGCTCGAGTTGATTGTGCAGCACAAAGGAACCGTAGATGGTTGGGAAAACGACACTTTCACGGTGAAGAAAACAGAAAGGGACGCTGATGCACACAAAGCTCCAGGCAGAGCAGCCGGTAAACTGAACTGACTGTACTTCTGTCTGTATTAACGAGGATGTCTGTAGCAAAACATGGGAGAAATCATCACCTGAGGATATGAAAGACTTAACGGCTACTGTGCTGAGTAAGCGAAGTCCAGTAATAAAGACATTTAAGTGTGTCACAGCAACTTCAATTAGGAAACACAATTTATACGAGACCAAAATCCACAAAGATACTCCATAAGTGGGTCTCTGTAAAGCCCTGCAAACATATAAAGTGTTTGTGGTCGCTATGGGACGGTCCAGGCTCTGGATTCTACACCTCCTTCCCTAAATGTTTCTGGAACAAGCAGAACATAAAAACATATCTAGTGTACGGACGGAGCTAGCTCTTCTTGCAGATTTGCTATCAGCACGGAGGATCTGGAGGTAGAAACCAAAATCTTGGACGGCGTTTCCTCGTGACAAACATTTGGGGAACTCTTTATCAGCCACTTTCACCGGTCAAAGCCTCAATTGCGTCGTCTTAAAGTTGAGATTAGTCACTGCTAGCTGCTTCTCTCTTCCTGTGTGTTTAAGAAGCAACCCTAATAGTGTAACCTAACCAGATGTGAAGCAGAGTTACTGACCGTTCCTTCAGCCAAAGCAGAGATGACATTTCCCAGGGATGACAGGGACTTGTTGATGTTCTTAGCTTCGTCCAGCACGGCTCCCTCTGCTCCTGTTTTACTGACCTGGGAATCACAGAAAGCTCGGTGTTGGCAAATAACGTAGCTTACAACAGATTACGATCAAATTACAGCTGGAGCTAACAAACATGTCTAATTCTGCCAGAGATGCTTTTATTTTACCTTTTCGCTACCAGCAAGATCGACCAGGTAGAGCTTTCCGCTGAGCTTCTGCTCAGTCTGAGTGTTCTCCTGTTTGACGTTTATCAGGAAGATGCTGTGACTCCTGGAGCTGTGCTCATTCATGTCTAAAGGGGAGAAGAGACACTTGGGTCAAGAGAAAATCGGGCTCAAAAAAAAAAGAGGAATGTGTGGATTAATGAAGCAGCTTGTTGTCAAACAGTGGGATGGTGTCTTACTTGTAACTGCTACATGTCTGTTAGATTTGCCTTCATCGATCGTGTCCATGACCTCATCTGGGCTGCAAACAAATCTCTCAGTGCAGCCCTGTTTGATAAAAGAAGAAGAAGAAAAAGAAGAATGTGAGGTTGGATTATTGGCCTCGTCTCAAACTGGTTTTACCAGATCTCTGACATGCGACATGGGAGGGTTGGTCTCACCTTGACATAGGGTACTCTGTTTTTGTCTTCGTGCACGGACAAATTGGTCTTGGACACTGGAAATCAGAAAAAAATAAATGCATCAGACAAAGTCACGGTGCAACCTCAAACGTTTGAAACGCAAACATTGAAACAGCTGTACTGTAAACAGAAGTCGTATTGAGTCTACGTCCCTTTGTGTGTTTAAAATGTTTGCTCTTTGCCTCAATTTGAATCTCTTTGTTTTGCAGTCACACCTCAGACTGTCTCCAATAGTGTCCTGTTGGACAGTTTAGAGCATTTGAACCAGGAACTTGCACCGAGTCGGTTTGTATAGATTAAAACAGATGAGCTACATCAGCTGTTATCAGATAACTGCATTTGTTGAGCACAAAGACTTGCTGAGTAAAGAAATATAATTTAATGTAAGAACAGATACAAGAAAAAGATATTTTAAAGTTTCTGCTGCTCATTTCGGCACAAATATATTCACTTTGGAGTAGTTTGTTTAGTAGAGTCAGCTTAAAACTTGAATTATTTTTATGTTTATCCACGCTGACTGGCCCACGAGGCTCATTATATTTAATTTCACAGTCTATTAGCAGCTCGCTCCGACACATCCGCTAACAAAGCTTGAGGAAATTAGCCGTCAGTGTTTGCCACTTACCATCCAAAAGGTCCCGGATCTTGTCTAAGTAGATTTCAAAATACGAAACCTGCGAACGAAGGAATAAACCTCATTACCAGAGGATCTAGCCAAGACAAACTAAGAAATCAATAAATACACTTTTACTCGTAAACAGCGATTAATAAAACTGCAAATGGTTCAAAACAACGAAGCCTTTGACTCCTAATTAAAACGGGAAACGGAAAACTAAGAATGGCCCCAAATGGGAGAAACATTTCAAGACGTGGATCTGTTTCTAAATTCTTTAAAAGATATTTTAAAAGCGCTCAAAATATTTAACGCCGTGAGCTAAAACATGAGAGCAGAGCTCAGAGAAGGTGAGGCGTTGGTGTAAGCTTTCATCACTCAACTGTCTCAAGCAAAAAAAAAATGTCAAGTAATGCAATACAGGAAGTAGCTTGGTTGTATTCACTGACTCATTATTCACATACGCTCAGTTGCCAAAACGTTAGGTGTAGAAGGAAACTTAGTGGTGACAATGAATGCTTTCTAATATAACAGTCCTGCACTAAATCCTCCTTCATGACTGTAATGTTCAATTTATTTTCCAACAGTCAGTGTCAGAAATTAACTGAATGATTCATTTTTAGAGGATGCAGCTGGATCAAATTAAACCCGTTTCAGCCGTTTAGCCGAGCTTCATCCGACTGCTTCTCTGAGAGAGTTCAAGGCGCTTACTTTGATATGAAACTCCAGGTTTTCGTCCATGGAATAGATGTAGTTGAAGATGTCTTGCACTATCCTGGGGATGATGCCCATTGCATCTGTGTCATGGAGGTTCCCCTGCGAAACACGGAGCAAAACGGACGTAAGGGAGTTGATTCGAACACAAACACACAGAGACACTCCAGAGATGAAAACCAACACCATCCGTTCTCAGACATCGTCCTCACCTCCATGGTGTGTGTCTTGCCAGATGATGTCTGCCCGTATGCAAAAATCGTTCCATTGTATCCCTCGAGAACATCTAGAAGACGCCGCACAGAAGTTAATGTTTGTTAATCGTTAAAGTAGAGCACTATTAAAAATACATATATTAAAAGAGAGACCTCACCTTTTACAATCTTTTGGGCACAGGCGTTGTACACTTGTTCTTGTGATGTGCTTGACTGAAACACTCTGTCAAACATGTACGGTTTACCCTGGAATAAGGAGAAGGAGAAGAAGAAGAAGAGTGAGAAACATAAAACCAGTAAGAGCACACCTATAAACAGATTTGAAGCCCATACTCTCATCCAGCAACTGTAACGTAATAGTCATTCGCTGTTCAGTGTGTTTAACACCCAGAATGTGTCGGGTGTTTCCTGTCAGACGGACTGTAAGTTGTGCAGCAGCAACAGTAGCCTGTTGTTTGTTTGTTAAATCACTATACCATGAGCAGGAGCAGCTGACACGGCTTAGAGAGTTTTCTTACTTAAAGAAAACACATACGCATGCAGCCCCTATCAACCCACCACATATTTCCCCCCTAAAAGATTCTCACAATGCGTTTGTCTCTCCTTTAAAAATCATATTTTGTTCGGACATATTTGCCTTTATTTGATAAAGTCTGACAAATTTGATGTTGTTGTCGACTTGGCTGACCCTTTTTTGGCCTTCGGACTGGGCGACTGACCGCCAACAAGAGGGCTACTACTCTTATGACGAGATGTGATTCTTCAAAAATGTGAAAACAGATATAGTTGACGAGTGTGGGTACAGCGGAGGAGATAACGACACATAAAACTGAAAGCTAGAGAAGGGAGTACTCCTTGCTAAAGCCGGCAAGACTCTATTCTGTGTCTGACCTAGAAACGACGGTAAGACAGGAAGTCAGGATTTGACAAAAGGTAGGAGTCGCCTGGTTTGGTGGTCAGCAAACCAATCAGAAGGGTCAGTTCAATCGCTTCCAGCTCTACCTCTGAAGGCAGCTATCCTATCACACAACCTCTGCGCTGCATTTATAAAAGAACTAAACTGTACCCGGAGCTTTCGGTACTAATTTTAGACCCAGCCTGCTTCAAACAGGCCGAGTGCGGCTGACTGTGATATTTCCACAGGCGAGTCAGACCTTCAAAACACAACTCCAGCGAGATAGCAATCAATGGCTGGATTTAAAATGGCAACTAAACTGATGCGACAAGCAATTCTGAAGTTCAGCCGAGATGGCAGGCCGTCTTTTGGGGACATGCAGCTCCGGTTGAGTCATCTCGTCTCCTGCCTCGTGGGTGGTGTTGAGATGTATTAGGAGTTTAAGAGCAAGAAAGCCTCATTAATAATATTCTAGTTTGAAACAACTGGCACAACTTCACGCCAGCTTGCTCTGTACTACTACAATTAGCAGTGTCACCTTGAAGGCCTCAACGTTTAAGTCCAGTAATAACACATTCATAACTCAAGGTCAAACCACCAACGTGTCCCAGTCCGGCATTAAAAGCTACGGCACGTTTACCGGGAAGAGACTTATTGCCGCCACGCCTGTCCTCAGTTTGCACCGCGGCTCATAATCCCTCCCGACAGAAGGTCACATCTAAAGCACGGCCCGCTGCAAATTCAAACCAGCAGCACCTTAAGATGTTTGTAATTCACTCCAGCTACGGCACGTCCCGGCAATTAACCCCGTCCACAGACGAGAGCCCGCTATCGGGACTGCCAGGCGCTGTCGGCAAACAACGGCGCGGCCTGAGTTTAAAGTCCTCATTGTTACTGGCCTTGTTACCTACACTTCTGTCTAATTGGATTACGAGCTGAAATTGTAATTACAGGGAAATGTAGTGAAGTGCTGTGTCATGTTCTCCTCCTCCTCCTCCTCCTCCTCCTCCTCCTCTTGATGGCTTTGTTATGAGACGACCCAAGGGAAGAGTCTAGGCGCTAACACACAGTTCAAGGTTAATCTGCACCATTCACATGACTCTTGTCTTAATAAAGTATTAAAATCTAAGTAGGGGATTTAGTTTTTTAGCAAACTTTGATCCTGGAACAGGTGTCAATAAAGATTCACAGCCCACAATCCCGTTAACGCTGTTTTTTTAAAGTGTGAGTTATGTGATTTTAGCCTCAGCTCAACCCGCAGTTTGAGAAATCACGAAAGTTAAAATAAACGTGTCGTCCGATTGACAACCTCAGCCACGTCAAGACGACGGCTTTCTTAAACAAGGACAAAGACACCTGCGTTTACTGTCAACATGAACCGAGCCGCCGCCAGAGTACGACAAACGCCACCCGCTGGCACACACCCGACGCAGAAACACCGCAAACGAGCACGTAGTTAACTTTGAGGTTATTCTAGACAGTATTTGACTTTGTTTGAGATTGCTGCAATAATAATAACAACATACATTTGCATAAAGCAAGCAAATGTGTCCACTCCCATGTTGATACGAGTACTGAAAGCGTACATACGATCGACATCCCTACTATTAACATGTTTAAATCTGGTAGGAGGCCTTTTAATTATCTCTCCCAATACTTTTCCATCTCTCATCCACTTCCACCATTTCTCTATTTTAACGCAGCTCACTGCTGTTCTCGTAGGCCGTCCCAGGACAGCCGTGTGAAAATAGGAAATGTGACGGCACAACGAGGGAGAGCCACCTGACCTGTGTGCGTACTACTGACGAGGAAGTAACGGCTTCATAAATAATGAATAACCACGCTGGCAACGCTCGGCTGGCAAGCGGAGCTAGTTACACCACCCCATAAGCAACTCTTCTGGAAACTTCATCTGCCTCCCTTTGTGGAAAAAGAGAGGCAGACGAACAAATATATACGTGCGAGAGGGAATCAGCGGTTATTCAGTTTTACTGAGAGCGCTAAAGCGGAGCTGCTAGTCGGTTGTCGTTACTACAGGCAGTGTAGTCAGAGGCTCCATCCCGAGTAAAGCGTCCACGCCCTAGATTGTTTCAAAACGGATAAAAAAAACAAAAAAAACGTGTGCTACATCAGTCAGTCACCCTCGCTAAGGGCATGTACAAAACAAAGCACATCATAATAATTAACCCTCCCCACCCGGAGAGACTGCCCAGTGCCCGGCCAAATGCCCTGCTCTGATTGGTCCAACAGCTGGTAACCAGGAGAGCAAACACAGGAGGGATTACCCAGGAGGCCTGCTGCTGCTGCTGCTGCTGCTGCGTTGCCCTTCTCAAAGCAGATGCACCAAGCAGAGGTTACTAACTTCTGCCTTCTAACGCTTGCTGGTATTTTGCCACCATGACTGGCACTCTGAACTGGGCAGGGCCACATCACGCCTTATGGGCACAGACTGCACGCCACGCCAATTAGTTAAAGGCCTGAAGTCAGCAAAACTATTCAAGAAGTCACCACCACCACCACCACCACCACGGTTGTCTCCGTTCTGCACGATGGACGATGAATAGTCCCGTTGTTTTTTTTAAAATTATCCTCGAAAAATAGAAGCTTAACCCAAAAAAGGGAGGTGATTCATATTTGCTCGGCCAAATGAATGAATAGAAACAATAGAACAAGGGTTTCTACTGACCTGGAGACTGTTTTAAAGGTGTGCTTATAACAAAGAGCATATAACAAAGACACCAAAGTCCAAAAAGAGATAGCTGGGTGTGTTGCTAAGGAAAACTTAATGTTTAACCAGGTTTTTTTTTTTATGTTTTATGACTTTATCACTGTCGGGTTAGCTTCTTAGCTTTTATATTGCAATCACGAGGGAGAAGAGAAGACAGCCAAACTAATTCAGGTCAACCATACGAATGTGACCAAGTTGTGCAAACAGATCCTTTGTAATACCTCGAGTATATACCTGAGATGGCAAAGCATCAAGTGCAAATCATGTCAAAACTGACCTAAAATGGCTTTTTTTGTTGTTGCTGTTGACTTAATAAAGTGGGGATGACTTGGCACCGCATTTGTAAAGTCATTTCCTTCTTTTGTCATAATGGAAACTGTGCCCAAGCCCCCTTTTTTATCCTTATCAAGCGCTGGAAAGGTCTGTATCAGGAGACCGGGCCAATCACACTGGAGACTGCAATCTTTAAGCTGAAAACAAAACAGAGGTGTTTCCTTAAAAAAATACAGATATGTTGTTGAACTTCAAAGTGGCTAGCCACTGGAGGAGGCCAACAAAACTCAAATAGTTTCACACATCCACTCCCTTTTTTTGTTATTATTATTTTGAGGTTGCCTTTTGTTCTTATTCCTTAATAGATGTATATTTGTGTTCCTTATAATATTTAACTTCAACATGGATAACAGGAAGGCTGGTTATATAGCCAGCCGGTCAGTTAGCTAATGTTAGCTTTAATTAAGCTACAGTATTAAAACTAGCCAGCTAGCCAAGGCCGGCTAATCTGTCAACTACCAGCTGGCCTAGCCTCGCTAGCCATCCGCCTGCTAGCTACCACCAAATCAAAGCTGGCTTACGCTTTAAGCTGACGCAAACTGTTCACAATTAATAGCTTTATGGTGACTTAGTAAGTGGCTACTTAATAATTCATGTGGTGATAATTTTTGCAGTGAATAGCGTGGAGGGATGTGGGGAGGCTAACCCCGGGCGGCGACATTTTAACCTGCCGATGTGTCTGTGGCTTTGTTGAATGACAGCTCGCTAGCCATGACAGGGCAACTGCGAATAGTGACTTTAATGCAGCGACAGCGACCTGAGCTGCTTTATTTAGAGGTGTTAAAGTTTAATTCTGCTCCTGACTGAGTCCAAGAACAGAAAAAAACAGAATGAGCACATATTTGATTTGGGTGTTTGAAGTTGGCCGGAGGCGAGGGCCGGCGGGACAACGCAGGTCAGCGCTGCTAACGCTAGCTAAGGTTAGCTAAGGTGCTAACAACCGTAGCTGCGAGACAATCAAAAATGGCGTACGGCCGAGTGAGCCGGGGGGGTGTTAGCTCTGTCAAATAGGTAGCCGACACGAAATAACTCACCGCGATAACGACGGTGTCTTCCCCTTGAAACTTGGGAATGTATTTGTCTCCTCTGGTCACCTCGGAGCTGTTCAGGGGCCTAAAACGGCACATCACTTTGATGGTGCACTCCGCCGGGTCGGCCATCTTCCACGGGTTTACGAATGGAAATTCACCGATAAAAAAATATTAAAGTATATCCTGGATCCCAGGGGGCGGCCGCGGGGGAGGCGAAACGGGAGGCCGAGCCCCTTGTGTCCCACTCTCAGCTGCTGGAAAAGGGCGATAATGGTGTCGGGTTGTTCAGCAAAGATCCTTGTTTTGCTCTCGGTCGCTTCCCCCCCTCCTGTTAGGAAGCCATGATACCGGTGGATCAGCGGCTGGCTGTTGGCTGGCTGGCTGTGCTGGCTGGACACCTCACCCCTCCTGCTGCCGTGGATGTGGAGCACGATGACGTCAACCCGGCGCTCCCCTCATCACCGGCTTCTTGTAATGAAAAAATAAAAGATAAATAATCAAAGAAAAATGTTGCTGTAATGAAAAAAAATACAAATATATATAAAAATAAATGTAAAAAAATTGTTTTATATTGGTGTACAGCTACAGAATAAATAGAAAAAAAATGGAAACAAAAAAAATACAAAATGTAGTTATGCTAATTAAAAAGAGTGCTGTTGTAATGACAAAAAATGTATAATATACAATTGAAAAAACAAATAAAAATACAAATACATTTTTTGTAAAGAAAAACGTGGTGTCGTAACAAAAAAAATAATAAAAACTGGGGGGAAAAAATATATAAAACTGCTAAATATAAAAAATTAAAAAGAACAAACATAGTACAAAAATGTGAAAAGAAAATGTCTTGTAATGGAGAAAACGATAGAAAGAAAATATTCAAAAAATGCTTTTAAAATGAAAAATAATATAAAAATCAACGGGCGGCACAGTGGAGAGGCGGTTAGATAGATCGATAGGTTTTATTTGTCACATGCACAGTTATACATAGTACAATGCACAGTGAAATGTACTCTTGTACCTACAGCCAGTAGTAAAAAAAAATATAAGTACTATAGTAAAACAGTAGTTTACACCGAGAGAAATAGAAATATAGAATAAAATATAGACTGTGAGACTCAAGTGTAAACTTAGAGGGGGGGGTAGTTGTAGTATATGTACATACATTTACAGTATTTAGCAGCTACATGAATAAAGTGCGGTGGTGCAGTGGAATTTAAGTCCGGTTAAGGCTCAGAGTTCAGCAGGCGGATGGCATGTGGGTAGAGACTCTTCTTCAGCCTCTCAGTCTTTGTCCTCAGGCATCGGAAACGCCGACCTGATGGCGGCAGAGAGAAGAGAGAGTGTCCGGGGTGACTGGGCTGTTTCAGGATCTTCTTCGGTTAGCACTGATACCTCACAGCGAGACGAGTTTACTCGATGCTGTCATAAGAATTAGTAGGCTGTCCTAAAAGACACCCAGTGTAAGAATGTAAGGCTCCATCTGAGGTATGAAGTCTAATGTGTCATGGTTGGAAAAGGTGATGAAGCACAAATCGATGTCCCTTCACATTCTTTGTCTTCTGCTGTTACCCTTCTTGACCATAGACATGTATAAACATGGACAATGTGTCCCCACTTCCTTGCTTTAGCCGTCTTGCAAGTTTGGAGCCAGGGCCTGTGCAATACGGTCCGAGAGTGGAGCCGACCACACTTCCGACTCACTTGCGTTTTCGTTTAATTAAAACTATGCTCTGCTCTACCTCCACCAGTTACTGGTGAAATGTTGGATTATACATACTCATTTACAACTCTCACGGTCCGGTTAGCACTGATACCTCACAGCGAGAAGGTTCCGGGTTTGAATCCATGGACCGACTGGGGTCTTTCTGTGTGGAGTTTGCATGTTCTCCCTGTGTGTGCGTGGGTTCTCTCCAGGTACTCCAGCTTCCTCCCACCATCCAAAGACATGCTGGTTAGGTTCATTGGTGATTCTAAATTGGCCGTAGGTGTGAGTGTGAATGGTTGTCTGTCTCTCTGTGTTAGCCCTGAGATAGACTGGAGACCTGTCCAGGGTGTACCCCACCTCTCACCCGATGATTCCTCAACAGGAATAAGCGGTTACAGAAGATGAATGAATGAATGAATGAATAAAAATCAACATAGTACAAAAAAGAAAAAGATCTTCCGGGAATCTATAAATATTTTCCAGCGGAAAGCACTTCAACTTTAAGTTTTATAATGTATCTCTACTTTCTTATTCTACTCTTATTCTAAAATGTAAGAAGGAAAGCTCAGCAGAAGTTACTCGGAGCTGTGCCACTGCGGAAAACTTGCTTCCTTCCACCACTGCGCATAATGTCACCATTATAAATTCATCCTAATCCACCAATTAGTCTGAAATTGATCTGTGCACTTACAGTAAAACATCATCCTGCACAGGAATTAGAATTTTTCCTGGAAACGTTGTGCAGCTGATGAATGAAACATCAGAAAAGTGAAATACACTTCACTACAACAGCAGCACAGAGGCTACAATCATCAATCACTCAACAGTACACTGTGACTTGGGGATATATACTGTTGTATGGTCAATTGTCCAAAAGATGAGTTAATAATGGATGAAGTTTGCAGCTGGGAATAACTGCTATGGGCTAAAAAAGCAAATGAAATATATGAAAAGCTGATGTGCTTCATGCAAAAATGATGCAAAGTCTAACACTGCTATGAAGCTGCCTTTCTAAATCATTTGTAACTCTGGTAAAAATGTACAACTCTGGGTAAAATAAGGGTTTCATTGTGGAAAACGAGTCTTTAATTATGTTATTTGTTTCTAAGCAACACACTTTACATTCATGATGTCATTGCTTGGGCTAGGGTGCTGAAGTACTGGAAGATCTGACTGAAGCTGAGACATATTACCTCTTATGTGTGAACGTTTCTATAAATACAAGGTGATAGAGCCTCAATAAAACTCTGGAATCAGTTTATGGTAGTCGTGTAATCTGTAGGAAGGAAAATATTAGGAACACTGGCGCTATTGTCACACCCGAAAGAGGATCCGACCGCGGCCTGTGACTCAGCTGTCTTTAAGGCTGTACTCTGTGGAAGCTGCAGCTGTGGGAGCTCCTCCTAAATAAAAATGCATCATGTCTCATGACCTCACTCGACAGATGCCACAATGGCGCTGAAGCCAGACCACATTTTCCTGCCACTCCCCGGAACACCGAGGGATATCCTTTTTCATGTTATGGCGCTTAGCTAATACAAATACCAGCTCGCTGAGGGAGCGAAAGGGCGTGGTGCTGCAGGGTAATAGGGTTATCACTGAGCAACAGGTCCCCAAAGACCACATTGTCTACTGTTCCTCAACCTTGGGCCTGCTGCAACAAAACGACTATTCAGAAACATGAGCACTTATTTCAATCGGCAAATACTCAGGTGTTTCTTTTAGAATATAAAATATTCTGGGCTATGTATTTATTTGGAGACCCCAGCGCCAACAACAACACCACCATCACCACACACGCGCACCTCACCCTCCCAACTATGTGTACCAAAGAGCTCAGCATCCGACTAAGCCTATTAGCCGACAGCTGTGTCTTGGTTATTACAGTCTTGCAGCGTGTAGATCTCCTTTCAGTGTTAATGCATTAAGCTGTAGTCATCAATGTGTTCATGAGAGCTTAGATAATGTTATCTCCTCAATGCTGTACGTGTTGTTAGGGGAGGAAAGAATATGTGAGAAATATAAAGTCTATAAAATGTTTTATCAACAAAAGCCCCTCAGTGAGGTTAGAGGTGAAGCCGAGGACCAGACTTTACTTTAACACACATTTACACTGATTAAGCATAACATTATGACCACCTTCCTAATATTGTGTAGGTTTCCCTTGTGCCTCCAAAACAGCCCAATGGACATGGGCCTTTTGAGGGTGTCCTGTGGTGTCTGGCAACACAATGTTGTTAGTGGGGGCCTTTGAGGAGAGGGGCCTCTGTGGATCATCCCACAGATACTTGATCAGTTTGGGATCTAGTGAATTTGGAGGCCAGGTCAACACCTTGTGCTGTTCGTCATGTTTTTTTTGTTTTTTTTAGTTATTCCTAAAGCGTTTTTGTGTGTGTGCCTGATGTCTGCTGCCATCAAGGAGTGTCATTGCTATGGGGTGGGGGTGCCTGGTCTGGTCTAGGTGGGTGCTACATGTCTAAGTAACATCCACACCAATGAATGCCAGGTCCAGAAGTTTCCCAGCAGAACACTGAATTGTCACAAGATGGTCAGTGTTGATTACTTCTCATGTCTCCTGGTCATAATGTTGTGGCTGATCGGTGTATATATTTCTTTTTACATGCTTCAACTACACTGTTCGTACAGCATTTTGGTCAACAGTTGTTGTTGTTCCCATATAAATAAATTGACATTGGCAGTTTCAAAATAATTTCATTATTGGTGCATAATGTACGTATCACTTTATGTTGCAGCTGGGTCTAATTTGGATTAATCGCTAATAAAAACACATCATCATCTGAGGCTGATTATATTTTAAAGCGGTAATCTGACTCTGCACTCTGCAAATGGAAGGAAAGTGCTTTGCAGCCAGAAGTGAAGTCTGCACAGAGGATCAGTGCCTGAAGCTTCCCTGCAGTAAAGAACGTGTTCAACAGCAGAGGCAGGAAAAAAACTCTGCCGGCATCACGGAAGACTCTTCCCAACCCGCTCAGGACGAAGGCTGCGCAGCCCAGAACAAACAGACTCAGAAACTCTCTGTCTTTTTCAAATCCAATATTTGTATATTTATACACATTTACTGTATCTATCCCCACTAATTACACTGCTATTTTATCCTTGCTCGGAGATTGTTTAATTTTATGTAGTTTTTATTGATCTTATTTATTTTTTGTCACAATAAAAACCTTGAAACTGTCTAGCTTAGCTGCACATAAAAAAAAACACACACACAAAAAAATAACTGGCAGAATATATATTATATACATAGGAGTGATAGTATGGTGCAATAGTGTCCATTAACATGAATAACTTGGAGTTATCTGTTACAGAACGGTGAATTGTTGTTCAGCTGGACAGAGTTTGGTATGAATGACGTCCTGTAGCGTTCACTGTGGGAGCAGAGCTGGATCAATCTGTTGCAGAATGAGCTCTGCTGCCCCTATATTGTCTGGTGTAGTAGATGTGATGGATTGTCCATGATGGAGAGCAGTTTGTCCAGTGTCCTCCTGTCCCTCACTGAGACAAATGTCTCCAATTCACTGCCAATAACATTTCCAGCCTTTGGGATCAATTAGTCGATCATACTTATGTCCTTCTTGCTGGTTCTGCTCTCCCAACAAACCACAGTAAAGTACAGGACGCTCACAACAACAGACTGGTAGAAAATCTCCAGCAACTTGCTGCATACCTTGAAAGACATGGGGACTTTTTCTTGCAAAACAGAAAGGTATTTGGATATCGCTCTTCCCACAAGTTTTGTATTTAAAAAAAGAGACAATTTAAGAGACAAATGTAGTCAAATTTGGATGGAAAAACTCTGTGGCATGAAGGGTGGAGCTGAAGATGCTGTTATTCTGTAGTTTAAGTGCAGTGCACAGAAATAATAGTAATGCGTATGATATAAATGCTAAGTTAAACACATTAATGTAATACTTATAGGTAGCCTTTCTGAAAGCTGTTGTGTGCATGATACATTAATTAATTCATTTTCTGTAACTGCTTGTCCTGTGAAGGGTTGCGGGGTCTGCTGGAACCTATCCCAGCTGTCATGGGGCGAGAGGTGGGGTACACCCTGGACAGGTCTCCAGTCTATCTCAGGGCTAACACAGAGAGACAGACAACCATTCACACTCACACCTACGGCCATTTTAGAATCACCAATGAACCTAACCAGCATGTCTATGGACGGTGGGAGGAAGCTGGAGTACCTGGAGAGAACCCACACAGACACAGGGAGAACATTCAAACACCACACTGTATCACACGCCCTAGAGACTTAGTTACTTAGTTTATTAACTGTAGCTGCATTACAAGCACATAAAAAATCAAACTGCTTTCCATGTCTTCAGCCTCCAGGTTGGAGAACTTTATGTTGAAGAGTCTGCAACTCCTGTGTCTTTGCCTGAAACATTTGCATAAAACAAATACAACTCTGAAATTATCATGTATTTGAAACTTGTGCAAATAGCTCATGATCAGAAACACCAAGTATATATCACATCTGCAGCAGAGGGTGGAAAACTCAATCCCGAGATGAACAGAGAGAGAAGACAAGCTGAAACTCAGAGGAGGGTTGGGGACAGGGGGCAGTGGGCCAGTAAAACAGAATATATTCTGGTCGTTGCAGGAAATGTGGTGGGTCTAGGCAACGTGTGGAGGTTTCCCTACCTCTGCTACAAGAACGGTGGAGGTGAGTGAAGGGATCTCTGGCTGAAGTGCTCACCTTCAGATGCACCGGCATTTGAAAAGTGTCAATCTTTTGTTTTAGGTGCCTTTCTGCTGCCGTACGGTCTGCTGGCGGTGGTGTGTGGGATTCCTCTGTTCTTGCTGGAGACTTCCACCGGTCAGTTCACTCAGGAAGGATTCATCACCTGCTGGGGGAAGCTGTGTCCACTCGCCAAAGGTGGGAAGACACTCAACAGAGATGTTTAGCTCCAGATAATGTTTAAAATGTGTGAATATTTTGCTTTTTAGGAATCGGATATGGAAATCTTATCATTAAACTGTACGACTTCAGCTACATCATCATCCAGGTCTGGGCTCTCTTCTACCTGGTGTTCTCGTTCAGATCGCAGCTGCCCTGGGCCAGCTGCGAGAACACCTGGAATACAGGTAATGTTACAATTTCTGCACCAACATAACATATCCACGTTTGTGCAGGAGACTTTGTGTATTAATTATGTGCTGGTTCCTCACCTCAGCTAACTGCATCGGTCTTCAGATTTTGGATTCTCCCTTAACGAATCTGACAAATCAGACCGTGTTGGCGAACACCACCTCCGCTGCTACTGAGTTCTGGGAGTGAGTTTCAGTTCTTTTCATAATACTGACATTTAAGTGACACTTTTAATACATTAAAGATTATTAGATGAGAATAAATCTTTGACTTACAGTGTCATTAATGGGTCGCAACTAGATTCTTTGAAGGACAAGGATATCCTGCGTCTTATTACTATTAAACACCTTTCTCTGTGTTGTATTACAAAATTTGAAGGAGGTTTTCTTTTGGTACTGGAGTGACTCAACCTTGAACCAGAACCAAACAGGCTATTCCAAGAAATGGTGCAGGTACGGTGAAGGGATACGACAACTCAGAAGAGAAACGCCAATCTGAGGAGAGTTTGACGGTCACTTCTTTCGTTGGTTTTAAACTCCATAATTGTGCCGCTCATTATCACGTCAATAAGAGACTCATTTCTCAAGCATAAAACCCACTAACTATCGTTGAATCTCCTTGATTGACCTCGACTATTGAAGAAAAAGTCTGCGCGCCCATTTCTTCTGTGGGGAATTAAGGTTGTAATCTGATCTGATCATCTCTCGTGAATGCGTTGATCGGACAAATTTCACTGAACCAACTTTCTTGAACTCCATGTGAACCAAAATCACCAAGTCCAAGTGTTTGATCAAGACTAAATTTCCTGCAGCAGCTTGAACATGCCCCAGCCTGAAGACCTGATTTCAGCTCAGTCACCAGCTTCTGATTCACGAATAACAGAAGTTGTTCTTAATGACTCTGGCCTTGCGTCTGCACTGAATGCTCAGTATCAGCAGAATGTAGGCTGATCTCTCATCTCCCTAAATTGACTATCCTAAATGTGTGCCGATCAAATTTAAAAATCAGTTTCTTCTCAAGTCGCGCGCAGATGTTAAACGTCCCGTCCAACATCTAGACGCAGGATGCTGGCCATGTCTATGGGGATTGAGGAGCTGGGCAGCGTGAGGTGGGAGCTGGCTTTGTGTCTCCTGGTCTGCTGGGTGTTCTGTTACTTCAGCATCTGGAAAGGTGTCAAATCTTCTGGGAAGGTCAGTGGAAATATCGTATTTATGTTCCATGCATGGTAAAAATAAATGTATTATACTTCCCATTAGATTTAGACTTTATTGTCATTTAGCTATGCAACAGGTGTACACGGAACGAAATTTCATTGCAGATGCTCAGCACGGTACTAAAATATACAGCAGTAGAGCTGCTATGTATAAAAGTAGGTGTGGTGATTACAAATACTTGTTCAGATATTTTAGCAGCGTGCAGAGTACAGTATAACATACAGGGTATTGCATAAAACTAAGTGAACAAACAAATTCAGCAGTGCAAGAGTGATATGCAGTATTATAAGTAATACATTTGTCTTTATTCTTATTTTTAAGATGGTGTATTTCACTGCCACTTTCCCCTACGCGATGCTCCTGATCCTGCTCATCAGGGGACTGACTCTGCCTGGAGCCTGGAAAGGGATCCACTTCTATCTGTACCCGCACCTGGACCGCCTGGCTAATCTGGAGGTATCTGATCTGCTCATGTTTGAATTTCAGTCCTTTCTTCAGATGGCATTAGAGCATTGTTTGGTTTTGAGCCTGGCAGCGATTGTTGCCGGTCTGGATGTTTGCGCAGGGAGAGTCAATCAAATCGTGGGGAAAAGAAAGGAAGCTGTGTGAGGCAGTTCCTCATTGTGTTGTGTATTGGTAGTCTCGTTTAAGCAGCAGGATTACTTCAATCAAAAGAAACCTCTTTCTGAGAGAACAGATTTTATTTTGATCTGAACCGATTGGCCAACCTTGAGGTGACGAGTTTACTCGATGCTGACTTAAGAATTAGTTGGGTGTCCTAAAAGACAAAAGTAGTGAATGTAAGGCTCCATCTGAGGTATGAAGTATAGTTGGAAAAGGTGGAGAAGCACAAATTGATGTCCCTTCACATTCTTTGTCATCTCCTGACCTTTGACTTCAATTCAATTCAATTTCATTTATATAGCGTCAATAACAATACAAATCGTCTCAAGATGCTTTACAAAACCCAGCCTGAAACCCCCAGAACAAGCCTGAAAGCGACGGTGGCGAGAAAAAACTCCCTTTTAACAGGAAGAAACCTTGAGCAGACATGTATAAATATGGACAACGTGTCCCCACTTCCTTGCATTAGACGCTATTTTCCCGAGAACGCAGGCAGTGCCATCTTGCAAGTTTGGAGCCAGAGCCTGTGCAACACAGTCCAAGAGTGGAGCCGACCACACTTTCGCCAGACTCACTTGCGTTTTTGTTTAATTAAAACTATGCTCTGCTCTACAACAAAACTTATCCAAAAAGTTGACACTTGAATATGCATCAACATTATATTAAGTACCTAAAATGAGAGAAACACCATTCTTGAAAAACAATTATTTGACTTGTATTTTAGAGTTTTAGTTTGGCCCAAGTCCCATCCACTAACATGGAGGGGGTGGAGCTTATAACCTATTCTGCAGCCAGCCACCAGGGGGAGCTCTACTTGCTTTGTCTTCACTTTTGAGGAGCAGTTCCCCCGTCCATATTTATATACAGTCTATGCTCTTGACCAATACTCTGACATTAGAATATATGTGCTTTTTACATTTCAGGTGTGGATAGAAGCAGGATCTCAGATATTTTTCTCCTACAGCCTGACCGCCGGGACACTGAATGTCCTGGGCAGCTACAATGAATACAACAACAACTGTTACAAGTAACTGACTTGTGCTAATTTACCTTTTTACTTTTATTTCACTATATATTTATGGTAAGTTTCATGAGTGTATTTTGCCTTTCCTTCACCTCCAGGGACTGCTTCTGGCTCTGCCTGCTGAACAGTGGGACCAGTTTTGTTGCTGGATTTGTCGTCTTCTCTGTGCTTGGGTTCATGGCTCATCAACAGGGTGTTTCTGTCGACACCGTGGCTGAGTCGGGTATGCTTCAGAGATTTGATTTAGCTTCGTGTTCAGTTCAAATGCAGTACAATACTTCCCAGTGTCCTTGTCGTTCACAGGTCCAGGTTTGGCCTTCATTGCCTACCCTCAGGCTACGGCCATGATGCCGTTACCACAGTTCTGGACCGTCTGCTTCTTCCTCATGCTAATCTTCCTCAGCGTTGACACTCATGTAAGATGTTAAGTTGTATTGTCTACTTAAATGCTTCAGAAAGCTGAACTGATTCCTCGTGTCATGTCATTTCACCCCCAGTTTGTTACAGTTGAGTGTTTTATCACCTCGGTTAGCGACTTGTTTCCCGCGCTGCTCTGTAAACCCAGAAGACATGAGATCTTTGTCCTTGCCATCTGCGTCATCTTCTTCCTCGTGCATCTGACCTTGGTTACTGAGGTTGAATGAAATATAATACACTATACACACTGAAGCACATTTATGTTTTTGAATTTGCTTCTAATATTTAAATATCTTTTCATCTCTGGTACAGGGAGGGATTTACATTTTCCAGCTCATTGATTATTATGGCACCACCAGAGCTTGTCACTATTTCATGGCTTTATCCGAGTGTCTGGCTCTGGCCTGGGGCTTTGGTAAGCAAAACAAATGTGAACTCACTTATGATCACCTGCCTAATAACTTGTAGTTCCACCTTTGGCTGCTGAAACAGCCCTGACCCCTCTAAGCTTTGACTCTTCTAGACCTCTGAAGGTGTGCTGAGGTATCTGGCACTAAGACATTTGCAGCTCATCCTTTGTAAATTGAGAGGTGGGGCCTGCATAGATCGGTCTTGTTTGTCCAGAACATCCCACAGATGCTCGATTGGATTGAGATCTGGGGAGTTCGGAGGCCAAGTCAGCCCTTTGAACTCGTTGTTGTGTTCCTCAAATCATTCCTGGACCATTTTTCGCTTTGTGGCAGGGAGCATTATCCTGCTGAAAGAGGCCACGCTGTTTCCATGAAAGGCTGTAAATGGTCTGCAACAATGCTTAGGCAGGTGGTACATGTCAAAGTAGCATCCACATGAATGGTGGGACCCATCAGTGAACCTTGGCTTACAATGACCCTGTTGCCAGTTCACTTTTGTCCTTTCTTAGTCCACTTTTGATAGATACTGACCACTGCAGACTGGGAACACTGCACAAGAGCTGCAGTTTTGGAGATGCTCTGACCCAGTCATTAAGCCATCACAGTTTGTCGCTCAAATCCTTCCACTTGTCCATTTTTTCAGCTTCTAACATTAACTTCGAGGACAAAATGTTCACTTGCAGTCTAATATCTCCCACCAGATAATCAGTGTTATTCACTTCTAATATGGCTGATCGGTGTATATCTCTGTTTATATTTTTCTTTTCACGCAGCTGCAGTTCATATGCACAATGCTTTAAAATGCTGCTTTCTATGATTTACACAAAACTTAAATGCTTTTTCAGCAGTTACAGAAGATGAATCAATGAATGAATAAAATGATTTAAGGGATTAGTTTTATCCTCCTGTGCTGCCCACAGCCTCACTTTTTGAAACCGATCTAATCCAGAGTCTGAATTTGTAACAGGCGCCGACCGTGTTCTTGACGTTATTGAGGACATGACCGGACAGAGGCCATTTATTTTCTTCAAGCTATGCTGGAAATACATCATTCCCGTGCTGTCACTGGTGAGTCAAACAAACAAACAAACAAAACACGTACGTCTAGGGGACATTCAAGAGCTAGCACTCAACAGGATTGACAGCTGAGGACGAAATAGAGGTTGGTCATTGGTTTTATTTGCCTCACCAAACAGAAAGGTAATACGGAAGAAATTAAAAATGGCATAGTTAAGTGGTCCAATACTATATTTCTGGACCAACAAATCAACGGTACCATACCTGAAGCTGTATTTCTAGCTTGGCTAATCTGTGCTGACCTTTGCATTGCTCAAGTACAACTTACAGAAACCCCTTCAACCTTCACAGACTGCCTTCATCCTGTACCTGGTTGATTACCAACATCTCAAGATTAATGACTGGTACGTTTACCCCAGCTGGGCGTACGCACTCGGATGGACCATGACTCTGTCCTCTCTTCTGTTGGTGCCGCTGTGGGCTGCTGGACAGATGTGTTTGACGGCTGGTACCTTCAGACAGGTGAGTGCTTATCTGTGCCAACTTATCTGTGCACTGCATTTGATGTTGAGTTCAGTTTAGGCTAGAATCTCCAACAGGGACGTCTTACTAACTGAGAAATAAATGTTTTTTTTGCTCCAGCGTTTGTCTTTCCTCTGTCGTCCCGCTGAAGCTTCGGTCTGGCGGAGGGGAAAAATAGAAGAGGAAGGAACAACCGTGGAAATGAGGACGTCTGAAGCGACAGCTTAATGTGACCTGCAAAGCCCCATTACTAAGTCAATCAGATGATCAATGCACAGAGCCGGCAGAACCCTTTAAAAGCTTATCTTAAATTCATTCTATGTATAGTTTTGCATTTCCTGGGTTTATATTTCCTATTGCATACCAATGGACACTCTGTATTTCATGTATTTATATGGTTTATTGTATACGTTCAAGTACAATGGCTAACCTAAAGTTAATTGTAAAATTACGTAAAAAGACCAGCACATATTTCAAGTTTGTTCAGTCATTGATCACTCTCTTGCTTTCTCACCATTTGATCTCACTGCTCACACATTTTATTTGAAAATTTATGTATGTACGGTAATCTAGTACTTGGTGATGCATCACTTTCCTATATCTGTCTATTTACATTAGATACTGTATGTGCATAATATAAATAAACTTTCATATGTATGAAATCAGTTGTTCTCTTTCTTTTCTGACCGTAAATATTGTACTATTAAATTAGCTATGCCACTGTAATAATCTTCAAATCCTCACCTAAAACACAGGCATTTACATCTGTAACATAGGGACATAGAGAATTCATGCTAATTCTATGGTTATTCATTGTTAAAAACACAAATCTTATTGGGATTTAAAACGGCATTGACTCAAGTCAGATACAGGCGGTGCCAAGACAAGATACTAATAACTCTCGCTGATATCGTGGAGCAGCAAAACCAGCCATACTGGTTAAAGTAAAGTAAGCTGTGAAGAAGCAGCACACAGAATGAAAGCGTGCAAAGTACGAACAGCTGGTCCAGAATTGACGTGTTAAAGGGTGGACTACTTGGTTATTCCCAGTGGAAGTGGGGTGTCTGGGATTCCTAGCCAAGTCAGTTTCAAATCCGCAGACCAAAGCAGGAGTACGAGGTTAGACATGGAAGACTGAAGCTCGAAAGTTGAGTGAGGCGGCAGAAATAGCCTCCTGTTGGCTCTGGTGTAAGAGGAAGGACATTAGATGGAAGCCTGGAGACATGGTCACCACTGTCAACACACCAGCTGGAGAGTCCTCAAAGCAAGTGGTTTAAGGAACCAGTGTACAAGCAGAGTAAGGAATGATTGATGATGGTGGCCTGGGAGGTAGATGTTGGAAGCGCTGGGTGGGTAAGTGGAGGTGGGGGGTGGGGGTCTGAGTTAGGCCAAAAACAAAACAAAAGCCGACCATCTCTCTTGTCCATTTTTCTCTTCAGACGTTTTTGCATTTGCGGTTACATTCAAGAAAAGTACTCTTTCTAGGCAATGCCACTTGGTACAAAGGTATTACGAGATGAGATGGCTAGCTCTAGCCTGCTAGCATCAGTGTCAGCAAACTGTAAATAGATGTCTCTTTTAAGCTTTTATTTGATTTTAAACAACAGAAAATGCCCCTTTAAATCGGGATTACCTGGTGACTTTTTAACTTATTTTTGCAAAACAGTAACGTATCAAACCCCTCACTGGAACTGGTTTGGCGTTTAAAGGTGGGAGGTGGTTTGAGGGCAGAACGTAGTCAAATGAGGAACGAAACATGTATAAAAGTCGCAAAGATAAGTTTCCAAAATTGTAGAATCACACTGGAAAGACACAATGGATTCATTCTCTGCTGTTCGAATGAAGAAAGTCAGAAGGACAAGCAAAAATCTAAGTAAACCTGGAGACAGAGGACAATGGGTCAGTAAAGCTGAATACATTCTGGTTGTTGCAGGAAGCATTGTCGGTCTGGGCAATGTGTGGAGATTTCCTTACCTCTGCTACAAGAACGGTGGAGGTGAATATTTAAATATTTTTTATATCTAAAAGAAAGTTAATGGTTTAATTTGCTAAGTCTTGGTTATGTGAAATTAAATAGTCATTAAATGAACATGCACATCTCTGTGATCACTATAGGGGCCTTTCTGGTGCCATATGGTCTGTTAGCTGTGGTGTGTGGGATACCTTTGTTTTTACTGGAGACTGCAGTCGGTCAGTGCACCCAGGAAGGGTTCATCACTTCTTGGAGGAAACTGTGTCCATTGGCACAAGGTGAGTTCAACTAAAATGTGGAGAAAAATGAATTAAATCACACGTTGGAGGCTGACTTTTACCAACTTGTGCTATTTTAAAAACAGTGCTTACATTTCTATTGTAGGAATCGGAGTTGGACAACTGACGATTTCGCTCTGTTTCTTCATCTACGTCTTGATCGAAGCTTGGGCCCTATTCTACCTGGTGTATTCGTTCAGTTCCCAGCTCCCCTGGGCCAGCTGTGAAAACACCTGGAACACAGGTAACGGTATTTACTTTTGGGTGATGTTGAAGTTCGGACTAAAGTTGTAGCTGGTGGACTCAAATAAACTTCACACCACCTCTTTCCTGGATTGAATTCACTTAAACCTAATAACACCTTTGTTCCCAAATCCAGATGACTGTCTTGGTCTTCAGGCTTCTTCTAATGTGAGCACAAACAAGACCACCGCCACCTCTGCCGCTATTGAGTTCTGGGAGTAAGTCCTTCTTCTTTTTCTTCTAATGAACCAAACCAACACAATGTGTATTATAACAATTAAATTCAGAGTTTTCATGCTACGTTAGAGGGATTTGTGTTTTTCAGTTGATCTATTTTGACTGTGGAGTTTGATCCATTTGGTAAAGAAATCTATATCACATGTAACAAGAAAAGATGCAAATAATGTTTAAATTACTTGGAAATCTCCCTTAACATTTAACATTTACATAAATGCCGCTGGCTGCTGTGGTTGAATGTCATATCAAGTCATCTAAAGGTAAGCTGAACCTGTTATATCTCTGGTTGTCCTGTAAAGTGCCCCTTGGAGGAATATGTGTCATGTAACACCTTAAATTTGTTCTTAGACGTCGGGTGCTGGCCATGTCTGCAGGCATCGAGGATCTCGGCGGTGTGAGATGGGAGCTGGCCTTGTGTCTTCTGGCCTGCTGGATATTCTGCTTCTTTAGTATCTGGAAAGGTGTCAGATCCTCTGGAAAGGTCCCGTGGAAGCATTTCAAACCTTCATCTGTTTGTGGCGCACACAGTCATCAGTAACTTCTAATTACTTTTTGTTGTAGGTAGCATACTTCACAGCCACCTTCCCTTACGTGATGCTCCTTGTGTTGCTTATCCGGGGCTTGACTCTTCCTGGAGCTTGGCAAGGGATCTACTACTACCTGTATCCAGATCTGAACCGACTGGCCAACCTTGAGGTGACGAGTTTAGTCGATGCTGACTTTAGAATTAGTTGGGTGTCCTAAAAGACGAAAGTAGTGAATGTAAGGCTCCATCTGAGGTATGAAGTCGAATGTGTCATAGTTGGAAAAGGTGGAGAAGCACAAATTGATGTCCCTTCACATTCTTTGTCATCTCCTGACCTTTGACTTCAATTCAATTCAATTTTATTTATATAGCGTCAACAACAATACAAATCGTCTCAAGATGCTTTACAAAACCCAGCCTGAAACCCCCAGAACAAGCCTGAAGGCGACGGTGGCAAGAAAAAACTCCCTTTTAACAGGAAGAAACCTTGAGCAGACATGTATAAATATGGACAACGTGTCCCCAATTCCTTGCATTAGACGCTATTTTCCCGAGAATGCAGGCAGTGCCATCTTGCAAGTTTGGAGCCAGAGCCTGTGCAACACAGTCCAAGAGTGGAGCCGACCACACTTTCGCCAGACTCACTTGCATTTTTGTTTAATTAAAACTATGCTCTGCTCTACAACAAAACTTATCCAAAAAGTTGACACTTGAACATGCATCAACATTATATTAAGTACCTAAAATGACAGAAACCATTCTTGAAAAACAATTATTTGACTTGTATTTTAGAGTTTTAGTTTGGCCCAAGTCCCATCCACTAACATGGAGGGGGTGGAGCTTATAACCTATTCTGCAGCCAGCCACCAGGGGGAGCTCTACTTGCTTTGGCTTCACTTTTGAGGAGCAGTTCCCCCGTCCATATTTATATACAGTCTATGCTCTTGACCAATACTCTGACATTAGAATATATGTGCTTTTTACATTTCAGGTGTGGATAGAAGCAGGATCTCAGATATTTTTCTCCTACAGCCTGACCGCCGGGACGCTGAATGTCCTGGGCAGCTACAATGAATACAACAACAACTGTTACAAGTAAGTCACAGGTGCTCAATTAACTGACTTGCGCCAATTTACCTTTTTACTTTTATTTCTCTTAATATTTATGACAAGTTCCCATCTTTCCTTCACCTCCAGGGACTGCTTCTGGCTCTGCCTGCTGAACAGTGGGACCAGTTTTGTTGCTGGATTTGTCGTCTTCTCCGTGCTCGGGTTCATGGCCGAGAAACAGGGCGTTTCTGTCGACACCGTGGTGGAATCAGGTGTTTTAAAGAAGCAACTACTAAAATTTTAAGAGAATGCAGCACAGACAAATGCGGTGTCTTCTAGTCCAAACATAATGACGTTTATTAACGCTTTCCTTGACTGCACAGGTCCAGGTTTGGCCTTTATCGCCTACCCTCAAGCTACAGCCATGATGCCGTTACCACAGTTCTGGACCGTGTGCTTCTTCCTCATGCTAATTCTGCTAACGATTGACACTCACGTAAGATGTTTTTTTTTTTTGTCTCAGGTACTCATCATAAGTGTGACAAACTTTAATCAGTCATTTTACTTTGCCATCAGTTTGTCATCGTGGAGAGTTTCATCACCACGATGACCGACTTGTTTCCGAATCGGTTCCGTGTGCCGATGAGGCGCGAGATCTTCGTCCTCCTCGTCTGCTTATCCAGCTTCCTCGTCCACCTGACCTTGGTTACTGAGGTGAACAAAAACAAATTCAATGTTTTCCCAAAGTATTTGTTTCATTCTGACGGCTTCTCTTCCTACTTTAGGGAGGAATTTACATTTTCCAACTGGTTGACTTCTACGGTTCTACCAGAGTCTGTCAGAACTTTATGGCCATATCTGAATGTCTGGCTGTGGGCTGGATATTTGGTGAGTAGAAATTGCTTCATTTGAAGGATAAAGATGAGGATGGATAGATGCTGATCAGGTCAGTCTGTTCTGACTGAGACATTTTTATTCCGATTGTCAGTGTCATAATAGTGTCCATGTAAACGCAGCTGCGGTTTGTCAAATCTTCAGCGATATCAATTAATTGTTGGTTTCTTCTCGTAGATTTTTCTAACAATAACAAAATGTAATTTCACTTTCCCATATTGCTACTAAAATATATGACTCTAATAAGATTTACAAAACTAAACGAGACCAAATCAAGATGATTTCCAGGTCTCCCCATATTATAGATTTATTATTATTATTTGAATGTCCTGTAATACCACTTATTGCCACAGGGGCCGCCAAAGCGACAGGACAAATATTCTTAAATGATATGTAACACATTAGGACTAAACAGTCAATCTGGACATCCACCAGGTGCCGACCGCTTCTTTAACATCATCGAGGACATGGCGGGACAGAGACCATCTGTGTTCTTCAAACTGTGCTGGAAATACGTCATTCCTGTGCTGTCTCTGGTGAGTCAGGAAACAGACCGTACCGGTTATCTTCACCATTCACACGCCTTTATTAGCGTTGGCAGTTTGTCCAGAAAGAATCAGAGAGAAACACAGAACATACAACAATTCTGCACGTGCATTTCTATCAGCTGATCTTCATTTGACCCAAGTTTGACCAAAACTATCATTAGCACCAATCTACCCATATTATAGCTGATCTGAAGGGATCATCATACTTTTGATTTGCATGTAGTTAAAGTCATTTCAGTCTTCACCATTATTTCTCTTCCTTGAAGATTTCCTTCATCCTGTACCTGGTTGACTACCAACACCTTAAGATCAACGACTGGTACGTTTACCCCGACTGGGCGTACGCACTCGGCTGGACCATGACCCTGTCCTCTGTTCTCATGGTGCCACTCTGGGCAGCTGGGCAGATGTGTTTGACGGCTGGTACCTTCAGACAGGTGAGTGCTTGATGAAGAGGCCGCTGCAACCTTGCAACACACGAGACAAAAACTGAGCAGGAGGTGGACGCTGGAGATGTGAGATCTTAGTTGGGCAGAACCCTGACTTCTTAGCCATTGGACTTAAGACTTGTCTTTGTCGCTTTGTCTCAGAACAACTATGAAATGTTGCTGCCACACCAGAGACCTTTTCCCTCATGAATTCTGCTTTAATTTAAAATAAACTACATTACCCATAATCTCTTCAGTTCAATCTCTTATAGTTCTATCTGAAATGCAAGCATAAATGGTTTACTAATCATTCTCCCTGATCATGTCCTTTCCCTGCCTTCCAGCGTTTGTACACCCTTTGTCGCCCAGCTGGAGATCCGGCCTGGGGGACAAGAATCGGAAAACTGGGGGAGGAGGAGGAGGTGAATGATGAACTGAGGACCTCTGCAGCAACAGTTTAAAAATAATAATAATAAACGGCCTCCAGAGTCACGTTAGCAAGACATTTCTGAGGCTGAATTAGAGTCTGAAAACACACTTTAACTTAAATGACGACAAATATGTGATGACCTGGACCAATCAGTTCATAGGCTGAGTAAAAGACGTATGTACGACAGTCGGCTCTGATACTTTTAACACCAAAAACAAATGCTGAAACTACTATTAAAGAAGATTCTCAAAAGTATTATGCTCTTAATTTATTATCAGTGGATATTTAGTGCTGATTGATGGGGAAATGAGACTATGTTAAATATTTAAAAATTAAATCTACAGTAAATGGTGCAGAAATATTAACAGTTCTGATACATTCATTAGTGTCTATAAGGACACCATTCTCCTTCTCTTTAGATCTGCTAGGAAATCTGTGTTTCACAGTGAATGACTTGTTTAAGTTTAGGTATTTATTTTAGGCTGAGAAACAATAGTTAAGTAAAACAACAAAGATAAACCCCAGACAGCATGCTACAATTTTAATGCCATTTGGTCGGACGTGTTTGACTTGTTGCAGTAAAGAGGCCAGATTTCTGTTTTGCTTAAAGCATTGTCGTTTTAAACCTTTTTTTTTTTTTTTGTAGCAGACTTAGAATAAAAAGTCAACAATAAAGTTTAGTTTCAGTTTTCAATCTTTATTGAGTGATGTGTTCACAGCTAGGAGTGGTAAAATACAGTAAAATGGGAAAATATTAAGTCTTTTAAAGAAGTGCTTTGATTTCCTTTGAATTGTCCATGTGATGTCTTTCAGCTGAGTCAGTTGAACCAAAAGGAAGTTGACGCCAGTGCCCGCTGGAAGAGTCTTGGACGTTTATTTCTTCTGGAAAAATCCCATAATCGAAGCCTGTTTAGATCCTTTATTAGCGTTGGCCGAAGCTTTCTTCTGACTTTTCTTCTCGTTCTCTTTGCTTCTCGACGCCAGCTTCGCTTTGACGGGAGCTTGTTTAGCAGCTTTAAAGTCGTCCTCTGACTCAGAGTAAGATTCGCTCTCGTAGCCTTTTTCAGTCACTGTGGACGGAAACAAAGAGTCACAGATGAACTAATAGAGTCACAGGGTACGAGAGGATGAGTGAGCTCGGACTGTTTGTCTGGTAAAGGGTTAAATTTGTGCACAAATGGTGTTTGGTGTGTAATAAACATGAAAATACATTAAAGCGCTTTGTCAAAATCTCCTTGTTACACGTTAGTTAAAACATCACAGACAAAAAATTACCACTGGATCAGTGTTGAACTAAATACTGTTCATTTACTGGAATGCCAGCTGGAGTTGGGTTTCTTTATTGGGCGTTTATCAAACAATACAGAGGATAAATACCTCTGCACAAAAATGGATAGTCCTCCAACCAATCAGAGCCATTTCATTGACAACAAATTGATGACGCTCAGATGACTTGTAGAACTACTGTTAAGGCTCATTTAGAGAACTGTGGGACTAGATGACGTAACCTACCTGCGTACGTAGCCGGTGAGAGACATTTACACTTGTGCGCCCACTCTGTAACAACGCCACCCAAACACTAGTAGGCGCTGTGTCTTTTTATACCAGTCGGGTTATTTTTTGTTTCTACTTCCTGCTTCATTTTCAACAATGGCGACTGAAACTTTTGCCGAAATTTCGCTGAAGACGAGTCGTACATACGTTTGTATCTCCGAACCTCCTCCGTTAACCTTTTCTCCATGTGTTCCATCTTTATTGATCCAAAACAATCAATTTGAAAATTGCCGAGATTGAGAAGCAGCTCCTGCGGTCTGCGGCACGTAGTTACATTTCTGTGGAGGTGGACTACAGGCTACAGTGTTAGGGTCTGCGCAGTCGCTATAGCCACAGCTTCAAACTGACGCAGAAGCCTAAACTGCCTACTACTCTTATGTCCATCACTGAATAAAGCCCCGCCCAAACAATCTGATTGGCCCGGCAGATCGGAGAGACTCTAGAACAACTTTCTGCCACAAAAAAAATATATGGACAAGGAATTTGTTCTAGTTTCTAGCTTAAGTTTTACTTCTAAATTGCAGCAATTCTAATTTGGTATTTAAATATTTAATTGATTATTCTCCTGCACCAAAGTGCCATGAGCAGCATGCATAAAGTATTAAACTGATTTAATCGGGTGTTTTTCATACCCATGCATCCTTCTTCATCCAAAAACGTGCGAGACTTCAGGACTCGTCTCCTCTTCCTTATCTTCGTGTCAGAGTTTCCCTGCTGTAGAATAAAAACAACAAGTCTTCACTGTGAAGCGCTTTAAAAACAAAACAATAAAAAGAAATAAAAGGATTTGGTGTTTCAGACACTTACATGTGGACGTGTGACAGACTCAACCTCCTTTTTAGGACTTGGTGATTTCTCTTTTGCTTCCATCGGCTGTGGAGAATCTGGGATGACTGGAGAGGTGAACGAAAATGACTCAAATTACTCCTGAGACATGTTTGAAACTCCTTCTTCTAATCCCACGTCATAACTATTCTACTGTATTGGCTTTACAACAGAGGGATAAACAAATGCTAATCCTTTAAACTGTAATCTGACTGACAAGCTGTGACGCTCATCCGATCAATTACAGAACAGAGCTCAACTACATTCATGTATTTCTTTGACACCATTTAATAGTTTAAAAAGAGAATAAAGTGCTGACCATCTTCATGGTTGTCTTCATCTTCGCTGCTGTCCGGTTCAGGTTTCTTAATCCTTCGTCTCTTTTTCTTCTCCATTTTCTCCTCCTCGCTGTCAGAATCTTTTATTCGCTTCGTTTTGCTATAAAAGATAAATAAATAAAAAAAATATCATTCTCATCTTTTGATTATTTGAAATGGAGGATTTAGGCACATCTTATCACACATCTGAATATAAACCAACCTCCTGGAGTCTCTCCTAGCGTCTTTAGGCGGCTCC
Source organism: Chelon labrosus (assembly GCF_963514085.1). Classification (NCBI taxonomy): domain Eukaryota; kingdom Metazoa; phylum Chordata; class Actinopteri; order Mugiliformes; family Mugilidae; genus Chelon; species Chelon labrosus. The sequence continues at coordinate 23,746,807 of NC_140342.1, read as the reverse complement.
ACTGCAGCAGCTTCTCGTTTCTCCTCTGCTTGTGAACTCTGGCGTTGCTGCTCAGCTGTGGACGACGACGTCTCGGCTGCTTCCTCCACCTTTGCGCTTTTTTTCTCGGGTTTCTCTGAAGAAGTGAGCGAGAATGCTTAGCTTTGTCTCCACTGTGTTGGTGCAGCTCAGTCATAAACATGTCCCGATCCATGTCCTTTCTATATATATTTTACAACTTTCAACATCTTATGCTTGAACTATTTTCATTTGAATATAACAGGCTTTGTATGATTTGCACCGTATCACTGTATTTGCATTTTATTGTCCCAACTTTTATGGAAACAAGGACGTGTGGTTTTAATTGAAACAAGCCTCTGACATCAGTGGCACAAAAGTATAACACAATAAAAAAAAGACTGTCAACTGTGAATTTAACATAGACATATGTTTTAATCCTTTTTAATCATACTCACTTGCTGTTTGACTCCCAAAGAAGTTCATCATCGGATTAGCTTTTGGAGCTGGTTTGCTTTTGGGGGCATCAGCCTAAAAATGTGAAAAATAATTATTGACATCTGCAGACATTCATCTACAACTCGCGAGCCAATCATTTACACCCAAAAAGACACAAAGCCATACCACGGGTGCGTCTTCTTTCTGTTCAGACTTTATCTCTTTGCCGTTTTCCTGATTCTTAGGCGCAGGCTTATTTGCAAACATTCCCATGATGCCTTTTGGCGGCTTGGCGGGCGGCTTTGACGCCAGGCTGCAGTCTCCGTTCGTGCCGTTCATGGATTTTTTGATTTCAGGCTCCGGCGTAGGAGGCCGTGGCTTTTCCCTCGTCTGCTGCAGCTCCAGAGAAGACATGGGCACCGCGCTGGCACAACGGATGGCACTATATCTACAAACGGAGGAAACAGAACAACAAAGACCTTAATTAAAGGACAGACCACATCCCACTGTACTAAAATACCCTGAGCACATGATGATAATATCCAAGTACCTGTGGCAGTCTTTAAGATTGTCTTTCACAGCATCATAGTCAACGCTGTAGAGGGGGCCACTGTCTTTCAGTAAAGCTTTCTGGACACTGTAGACATGGACGCTCACGATCGGGCTCATTTTGGCTTTGATATCTAAAGAACACAAACAAATATATCCTTAAATGAGCAAACATGTAAACAATACTCAAGGACATAGCGTTCAATAGGGGTAATTGTTAGAATAGTTGTTGTGGAAAATTACATTTACACACCTTCCAACTGGTCTTCTCTGACGACTGACACCTTGTGACTCTGCAAAGCAAACGCAGCGTCAAAGGAAATAAAACTGCAGCAGCAGATCAGTGCATCTCGAATGTCTGGTTACTCACGGTTTGACCATTGTCCACGAACTTCCCCGACACGAGATACGTGGCGTGGAGCTGAGCCGAACTTTCCTTCCTCTTGTGATCGAGGTAATGGAAGAGCATCCTGAGAACAAAACACACCTTAAATGTCATTATACGACACTTAAATTTCAACACTTGAAACAGGAAACGCCAAACACAACAGGGTTTGGTGGTTTTCTTTGTCATTTGGGTTTTGGACGGTTGGTTGCACACCCAAAAATAAAAATAAAAATATATTACAAAGATGCAACCTTAGCCTCTGGAAAACTGTAATGACAGAATTAAATCAAGAAACTAATAGTCAGCTGAATTTTATTTTTACATTATGAATATAATAAATATAACAGACCACTTACTGTTTGGCTGTGTTGACATGAACTCCAAGAGTTAGACTGAGCCATTTATAGGTCACCTGTTATACACAAAACACATGACAAGTTTAAGTTTCGATTAATATTTGACCATGAGAAAGAAAACTTGAGGTATTCTTATTACTGGCTATTCGGATAATGAAAGCAGAGCAGCATAAACGCAATAAATATCTTAACATCCTTTAGTTCTACTTGGCGGTTACTAGCAGCAACTGAAACTACTCAACTGTGACATTATACGATTTTAATTCATTTAAATGCCATTTTCCAATAACAATTCATAAGCCGAATTCAACTAAAGACCCAAATACATCGTGCTAATTGATAACAGCATACACTGTACACGTGAACACTGTCAACAAAGCAAGAGAATATTAAACGGGCACTTTTTTGAACGCAGTTCGACTGCTAATAATACCGCGCACGTTCTAACGTTCCAAACTGACATTGGCTCAACGCTAACGTGCGCGACACGTTAAGATACGTGGAGGATCAAAGACGTGCTCACAATTTTGTCGTGATCGTTGACATATTCGTCAATGTTATCCAAATACAGCTCGTCCATTTTGTGAGATTTTCGTTTAGCGAAGCCGTCTCCTCCTCGGATTGATTTAACTGCGCGGGAAGGGAGTTTATTTACTTCCTGTTTAATGTCACGTGTCTGTGCGTACTTCCGGTGTGCTGAATGCTGCCCTCTACAGGTCAAACGGGGCTACAGCTGTCAGTTAAACTAGTTAAGTTAAAGTGAGACGTTTTTTTCCACAAATATTTAAGAAAATATTATTATTATTATTATTATTACTCAAAAATAACTTTTATGTTGACCTTTTCTGTCTTTTCAGTTGACTTACTGTCGCTAGTTTGCAATTCATTAGAGCTGCTTTTGTCATTATTCACAATATAATAAATTTAAAGTCGGAGCAAGCCACTTATTGAAAGTATTTGGATTCTCCTAGGATAAGCAGCGTAATTTACTGCGAGCAAACTGAGTGAACTGATATGAAACCACAGTCCTGCTAAGGCCACCGTCTCTCTGGTGTGGGTCAAGAGTAAATCCAAACCTTCATGTGGAAGAGATGCTGCTTCACTTTGGAGAGGCTCTGCTCACTGCTGTAGAAACAAAATAATAATACCAGCCTACTGTGATTGGACCGTGATTGTCTGCGTCTGTGTGCATACATAGAGGTTTCGCATAGATTTTATTTTCCACCACCGTTTGAAAACAAACATCCAATATTGGATTTGTCTCCACAGATAAGAATGTCACATTAAAGTTTTGAATTGCAGATGTAATCTCTCCGCGACGGAGTGACCGAGCAGCGTTTAACACCTGGAAGCAAGGAGGTGATAATGAGAGTCAGTGGCAGCTACAGATCTCTCTCTCTATATATATGTATACATTCAGACAGACAGCTACGGTCACATCAGGATCGGATGAAGTTCTCACACCACGGATGTGACAGTTATCATCATCACATGTAAAAATAGCTGTCACCTTAGTCTTTTTATTCGTCGTCTGCCGAGCTCCCAACGAGCCCTCCGATAGCAACATCTAAACATTTGACTGACACCGATCTGTGAGGCGCTGGCGACGCCATCCATCAGCCCAGCACACTCAGACACACAGATGTGTTAAATGTCAACTTGATGAGATCTTTGATGCCTGGTCTGGGTTAAACGGATTGTTTTTCATCAGTGACACTGTGACTTTTCTACTGCTGTTTTTGTGATAACATATTCCAACTGCTCTTCCACAGAACCGATATCAGCTCTCAGAAAAAATGCGTAATGAATGTGTGGGATGTCTCCTTAGCTGCTTGCAGACTCATTTCAGAAGCACTTCCTCTCCAAACAGGCCCCAGGATCCCCTCCACTCAGATTCCTGATTGGTTTTATGATTTAAAAATGGCCAAATGCTCATAGCTCAGACAGGAAGTTATCTGCTTAAATCCATGGCTGCCAACTTTCTCAGTCACACCTCCCATTGCAGCGCTCTGGGAAGCAGAAACGTGTGAAATAACGGAGTAGTGGATCAGACGGAATCCGCGCAGCCAACAACCGCCACGCTGTGCAGCCTCCCACGGGCGTCTGTTTCCCGAGCTCCGACTGTTTTTCATGTCAGGAAACTCGCTTTGATGCGCCCGAGAACACGGGTGAACATCTGACAATATGTTTTCATGCGCAAACATCGACCGAGAAGGGTTGTTGTCATTAGATCAGGCGTCAGATCTGAATTGTAATCGTCTGCTCCGCGGGTGGGGAGGAAGTGTACCTGTAGGCGTGTGGAAATTTATAACATAAAACATGTTTTGTACATCCTCTCAGCGTGCTGCGAGGAGGAAGAAGAATAAAATACGACTGTAGTTTGAGAAGAAACTGTGACAAGGAGGGGTTCATCTTGAACAGGTTTTTAATTATTTTTTTTATTTCACACCATGTAGGCTTGACGAAGGGCCACCTGTCCTGGCCTTAATCTACATTCACACTTCTAAGCTGACATGCACCTTCCCAGAAAAGCATTTTTTAACACAAGTCGTATTATATATCACAAGGTTTCACAACTCAAACTTCATTTGCAGCTCAATCCAGAGTGCTGACAGACGTCTCACAGACGGGTCATCACACTAAAGGCTAATTTAAAGTACTGCGGGACCTAGACGGAGTAACCTACGCACGTAGCCTACGTCAGTACAAGCCATTTATACTTGTGCACTCGTCAGTCTGGCTCGCTCTGTAACAACTCCACCCAAACACTAGTCGGCGCTGTGTCTTTTTTGCCAGTCGGGTTAATTTTTGTTTCTACTTCCTGCTTCACTTTCAACAATGGCGACTGAAACCTTCACCGAAATTTCGCAGAACACGAGTCATACAAATATCTGTATCTCCAAACCTCCTCAGTTAACCTTACAGATTCTTTATTGATCCAAAACAATCTATTTGAAAATTGCGGAGATGGGGAAGCAGCCGGAAATACAAAAGCGGAAACACGCTACTACCAAGCGGACCAATCACAGCTCTTGTGCTCTGCGTCGCTGTGGCGCGTATTTACATTTCTGAAGAGGTGGATGTCAGCTACGATGCTATGTCCACGAAGGCTCTGCGTAGGGGTCTGCGCTGTCGCCGTAGCCTGTGCGTCAACTTAACGCAGGAGTATAAACCGCCTATTAGTATTACTTCTCCATCTCTGCAATTTTCGAATAAATTGTTTTGGATCAATAAAGAATCGGTAAGGTTAACTGAGGAGATCTGGAGACACGGACATTTGTATGACTCGTGTTCAGCGAAACTTTCAGTCGCCATTGTTGAAAGTGAAGCAGGAAGTAGAAACAAGAATGAACCTGATTGGTAAAAGAGACACAGCGCCAACTAGCATTAACAGACTGAGCGCACAAGTATAAATGTCTCGCACCGGCGTTGGCTACGTTACGGCGTCTATGTCCTGCAGAAGAATAAACTCCGCTTAAAGGACTTGAACAAACTTCATGATAACTTGTGCGAGTGCAACAGCACGACTGATTTGAAGGAGCCGATTGTCTTTTTTGAGGTGCGAGACAGACCGCAACAGCTAGGATTGGTCTGAAATGTATTTCTTTATTCATGTTTCTCAGCAATTGGAAAATTCCCCGTCCGGCCTGCCTCTGACACACCATCTACTCAGACGTCCTCCCTCTCTTGCAGCGTTTATGAGCTCCAACTCCACCAAGACATATTAAACACAGCGGCTTTAGTCACAGAACAATACCAACACAACACAGAACAAGTATAAAGGCTCACAATGGGCTCTGTGCAAGGTTATATCCTGTTTTTTGTTCTGTTTTTTGTTTTTTTCCCCTGAACCTAACCTCACTTCTTATTTAATGTCAAATAACATGTGAAAAGCTTATAATGCACAGATGTACGCACGTAAAATTTCCTGGTAGCAGCATGCTGTTCGTATCTAATTCAAGATATCTAACAGTTTTGTCTAACTTTTTTTATAGTTAAATTAAAGATGACACTTGTATAATTAAATGCATGCATAAAAAATACTTATAAACTTGCATATACTGCAAATTTTAGTCAGTTCAGTCCTTTTACTCACACAAATTTAGGGTGAAAACGGATTTTCTTGTTGCTTCAATGAGAGAAATTGGCCGTTAACGTGAGCCACTGTCTTGAGGTGAATCTTTTACATCGCCTTTGTTCAGACAAATCCAGCAACATGGATGAGAAATACCGTTTAAATTCACAAACACCTTATTAAAAATATCTGACATTAATGATGGAACAGCGTTTCCGGTGAGATCTAAGCCCGACGTGGTGAAATTCAACGTCACTGCATAAATCCCGCCCAGATGATTTGATCGGCTTTGCAGGTTTTTGCCAGAGAATCATCGCTTTCCAACGGAGAGACTCCAGATCAATTTTACCCCACACACACACAAAAAAAAGATGTAGGCGGGGAAGTTGGTTTAGCTTCCAGGATTTTTTCTGCCGTGTTCAGATCAGTAACCACTGACGTCTACTCATTCCTCTTTGATCCGTTGACCCTGCAGCCATCAGTGTTGTTTTCCAACCGCCCGCCTGCTTCCACTCTGAATTCTAATGAACCAGCTCAGTGTCGCTTGACTTTGTGTACCCCGTGACAAGAAGACTTTTCTGTTAACATTGAAATTACACGGTAGCTGTTGCTGCTGCTCCTCCACAGAGAGGATGTAGTGGCTGCGCCCCAGGCCCAGTGTCGGGCTCCATCAGCGGGGACCATCATTAGCCGCCTCTCAGAGGAGCTGTTCCCCTCTCCCCCTCCCGTCTGCTCCACTTCACCCCCCCACCCCAGCCCTTTGTGGCTCCTGCTGATAAGGCCAAGCTAATATCTGCTCAGTCTCTCGCTGCATGGGAAGTGATAAACCCAGACAGAGCCGCTGTCCGCTCCGTCAGGATAATAGGGACTGGAATCTAGCCTCGGGGCTATTGTTGTTCTGCGACAGAGGGTGGTGTATGTACAGGTGAAATCACGGCCGGGCGCTTTGAACAAAACAACACACAGCGAGGGGTTGACACATTGACTTAGTGGTTACAATAGCTGTGCCATAAACAAAATGCCACGGTTTCAGCCCCTGGTTCAGTCCATGTCCAGACTGTCAATACGTCCTTGAGAAATATAATGAATCTCCTGGTTGAGGCACATTTACAGCACAGCAGCTACAAATCCACCAGAGCCAACGTTAGCTGGGTGTAGCGCCTTCTGGTAAGACTCCATCGGGATTTAGGAGAGTCTTTCAACCGATACGAAGACAAGAATTACCTCTGCCTCTTGGGTAATCGTTGCTGTCAATATCTTATACAACACACACAATAGTGGACTCTAAACAGGTTGCTCCTCCAACGGTAGCCATTTTGTTATAAAGAAGTTCAACTCAACGGCGCTCATGTGACATTTATCCGTCCAAACGATTTGATTGGCCCAGCAGATCTTTGCAGGAGCATAATCACTTCCCAACGGAGAGACTCCAGGCAAACTTTCCACCACAATAAACTGGAAGGCAGGGATGTTGGTCTGCCTTCCAGGCTACTATATATAATAACACCGTACAAAATTGTTAAAATAAAACACAATTAAAGTACACACAAGCATATATATAAAACATATAGTTACATAAAAATGACAGCAGATAGAAGTGAGGCTATGGAATGGAGTAGTGTCTGAGTAAATAAGTTTTGAGCTGAGATTTGAAGGTGGTGACCAGTGTTGTTTTCATCAACGATGACGATGACATAATTATTTCGTTGACGCCCCTTTTTTTCATGACGATAACGAGACGGTGACGAGCTACACATGGCTCTTTGATGACTAAAAGATGACTAAACGTGTGTAAGCTTTCGTTAACGAGACGAAACTGGACGAAAATGTTGGTGGGTGGTGTGTCAGACGTTCAAAATGCATGACATTTCTAAAACTAGCTTGGTTGCGCTGCTAACCCAGGCTAAAGATAGTTAGTTAGTCGTCAACTAAAACTAGACTAAAACCATCACATATGGAAATGACAAAAATGTGACTAAAAGGGGGCTGAGCGATTGAAGGCTCTGGACCCCATGGTGGTCAAGCGAGCAGGTGGGAGGATGAGTTGTAGTGATGAAGATGACCTAAGAGTGCAGGCAGGAATGTTTACGTGGAACAGGTTAGTGAGGTACTGAGGGGTGAGGTTGTTTAAGGCCTTGAAGGTGAGAAGTAGGATTTTGTAGGTGATACGGAATTTGACAGGAAGCCAGTTGCTGCAGGATCGGTGTTATGTGACTCATGGAGGGAGTTCTAGTGATGATTCATGTGGCGTAGTTTTCTACCAGTTGTAGTTTATGGATGGATTTGTCCGGTAAACCAAATAAAAGGGAGTTGCAGTAGTCCAGACGGGACGTGACCAGGCTATGGACCAGAGTGGCAGGATTGTCAGTTGAGAGGGATGGACGGAGACAGGAGATATTGCGTAGGTGAAAACAGGCTGAGCGGAACCAATATATGAAGCAATACAGCTCTCTAGTTCAATATGTTAAGATTTAATATTTTCACTCTTCTGCAGCAAAGCTGGGCTGGTTTCACAGGTTGATTTCCATCCTGAAAAACATGAGATCAGAAGCCTTTAAATTGAATTTTCCTGTTTTAATGTTTTCCTGGTTCCAGGGGAGTTGGTGTGGCGTCCAGGTTAGAGCCAATGAGTATTGAACTCATCATATAGGTGTTTTATTGCTTCTGAGAGGGAAATTCAGATTCAAATAACTTTATTTGTCCCCGGGCCGTGTGAACACAATGACGTGAAACAAGACACGTTTAAAGAAACAAAAAATAGAACAATACACAATGTATATACAAAAAACTATGCACTATAACAACTATATGTAGATGTTTGAAACTTTCCAAATGTGATAGAGGACGTAAAGTCTGGGATCTACACCTCTCCACCCAACTCATGTTTTCTATTTTTTAAAAGCCCGTGGACTATCCTGTTTGGGGTTTAGTCCTGGAAGAGATGCTGACGAACGACAGAGTAGAATAAGATGGAGGGATTTATCACAAATCTGGCTGCATTCATGAGTCGGCTGTTTGTCCTCCTGTAATCTCATTCATCTAATCAGAAGTTCTGAAATTGCTTTTTTTGTAAATCAGAGTAAACAAGCGATTACCATTTTAGCAAGACCGGTGTAATTTCCAAATAATATCTGCTTTGTGGCATTTTTCTTCTTCAGTGCTAGATTTGACTTTGGTTTGATTGTTTATTTAAGTTCTCTTTAGTTCTGTCAACTTTGCAGAGAAAACTTTCACCAGAGACCAAAAATAAAGCCTCACATTTTTTAATTTTAACTGTTATAAACATATTAATCTTCATCTGTTCCTAAAAATGAGGCTACTAATCAGCAAAACAGTTTTTCCAGTTATGTTTAGGAGCATTGTTGACTGGATTACATTCAGATTCGTTGTTTTTTTGTGAATGAATAAAGTACTGCATCCCATCATGGTGACAGGAGGTGGTCAGGGCGGATGGTGGGTGCATGAAGCGCACAGAGACCTTATAACAGAAACTCGTGGGAAAATACCTGCGTCCCATCTCTCACCCTAAAAAGACGTCTGTCATGTCACTTCATTCTGGACTGAGCCTTGAATGAAGTTGTGAAACCTTGTGTGTGCGTAGTAGAAGTATGACAAATGGTTTAGCATTTTATTTCAGATTTGACAGGTGAATCGAAGTTATGGATCCCTGAACATTGCCTCATGACGTGCCACTGCCACGCGAAAGTGGTGAAACTCACCTACAAGTAGTTTGGGTTTAAGCGACTGAACTCATTCATTCATTCATCTTCTGTAACCGCTTGTCCTGTGAAGGGTCGTGGGGTCTGCTGGAGCCTATCCCAGCTGTCATCGGGCGAGAGGTGGGGTCCACCCTGAACAGGTCGACGACCGAAGTCATTGTTTTTTATCAAACAGATATCACTTTGGACTTTGGCAGCAAAAACCCCGAAGGTAGAGGTAAGCTAAAGACTGTGGTTTAGTTTATTACTTAAAAAGTTGAATAATGTCGTGGCGTGGGTTCTCTCCGGGTACTCCAGCTTTCTCCCACTGTCCAAAGACATGCTGCTTAGGTTCATTGGTGATTCTAAATTGGCCGTAGGTGTGAGTGTGTGAATGGTTGTCTGTCTCTCTGTGTTAGCCCTGAGATAGACTGGAGACCTGTCCAGGTTGTACCCCACCTCTCGCCCAATGACAGCTGGGATAGGCTCCAGTCCCCCCCCCCCCCCGCAACACTTTACAGGACAAGTGGTTACAGAAGATGAATGATAGAATGAATGAATGAATGTTGTGGCGACTGCATGTGGATATTACACTACACAATGGTGTATTGTGGTGGAATAAAAACGTTGATTGTTCATGTATTTGCATCTTATCAGACTCATTATCACACGACATTCCCTCATGTTTTCAAAGCTTCATGCACACTGTAAAAAATGAATGCAAAGTGGAGTATTTATTAATCAATCTAAAGCACTCAAAAAAATATATATTTCAAGTCTAAGAAATGTAAAATGTAAATCTCTTACTTATTTTTAAATTATGGGAGTAGAAGCAACTTTCTTTATTCATTATGGTTCATGGAGGGCGTTCACGTTTGCTTTGTGCACCTGTGGGACGTTCACACAGCGTACCTTGAATATACTTACCAACATCACATAGAATATGGATAGTAGCCGTGTTTTATTTAAAAGGCAAAAACTGCAGGGAAGTGAACACACCGGCTGTTTCTGCATCAGAAATGAACTAGTTTACCAAAAACCTATTTTTAAAAATGTATATTTTTGGAGTCCTTGAAACAGATTTAATTAGATTCTTATATTCGTGTGAAACGACCTGACTGACCCAATGATTGGTTCGCTGCTAAAAGAGGCTCATCACTGGCGGACATCGTCTTCATGTCATGACCTCTCGTCCCTCCAACCAGAAAACCTTTGCACAGTAATTATTAACATCCTCTCTTTACAAATTCAAACAAGTCCATCTGATTCTCTGCGACGTAACAAGTCCACACTTGTTCCGAGAGACCAGGACTTCGTAGTGGTCAGGAAACACACACACTCTTCTTTCAGGTTCCTGTCCACACAGGAACCTCTGCTCAGACTCTTGCTACCATATCTGCATGGTAACCACACTCCACTTCATCATTAAAACACACACTTGGAGCCCGGCAGGCTTCGATGCTGACTCCCGCTACCGGAGCCGCATGATGTTTATGCTCCTCACAGTGAGCTGCGTGTCAGATCTCTGCAGGCCGGCGCGCAGCTCGATCATGAAAAAAGGGAGATTCTGACGCTTAGAGCTCGTCGGCACACTACACAGCAAGGCTTACTCCACGCTGCACGGTGGGAGGCTGTGCAGTGTAAATCTGCACATGTAGCTTGAATGTGACATTTATCTATAGGAATGGATAGAAGCTATGGGTAAGATTACGATGGTTATGATGGCTTCACGTCCAGAAAATTAGGCACAGAACAAAAGAAAATTGTTCTTGCAGCACGTGTATTTCCAACTTTCGGAGCGACTGCACAGAGTTTGGTTAATTTATCCAAAATAACCTCAAACTGAAAGGTGGACTAACCTCTGAATGTGTTATTAGGATTCTGCAGACCCTAATCAGCTCTCAATAACTCTCATCACAAAACTGAAGTTTAATTCAAGAGTGCATGTTTAATACTAAATTTTTGTTAAAGGTTAGTGCCGCTTTTGCAGTTTGTCCACCACCATTGGCTCTAGCTTGTCCTGGAGCTCTTTGCAGCTCTTCCTGCAGCATCTCTGCTGATAGTAGCTCTTCCAATTTCACCTAAGGAATTCAGACCACTGCCACCTGCTGGTACAAAGACTTATTTTCTTTCATGCCTTTGGCTCTAGTCTTTGCAGTTCTAGTCCAACTTCTGGACTTGAACCATCAGGCGACATCTTAGTCAACCACTTTTGCTGGTAGTTCTTTAATGTTGCATCAGAGCCTTAAAGATCTGTTATTTTCTAACACAGTGGCTTATCTTTCCGTATGATCAAGAGTTTCACCTCCATTAAAGACTTGAAGAGCCTCAGTGTCAAATGTCAAACATAGCATGGAGAGTGAGGAGGACTTGGCATGACAACGTCAAAGCTGCACTCATGCTTGGACCCATAACTCAATAGACGAGTGTTACAACCCAGATCGAGGGCCGTGAGATACATTTACAAAAATAGATGTTTTATTTCAATACAAAAAGACAAAGGAGACAGCCGAGACAAGGTGAGCTTCTGCAGCCGAAGACTGGTGATGTTTTCTTAGACCTTTCAAACCATGCCCTGCCATCAACTCCTCCTCAGATGTGGCTGATTAGTCCATGATCCACCCCAAAACACTTCCATTGCCACTGCAATGCCAGCAGGGGTGCGGAGGGATGCAACAGTTGACCGTGTAAGAGATAATTCGAAACATTCATATGAACAGGATTAGGGATTACAGCATTATATATGAACTGCAGCAAAGCCGAGCTGGGATCGGTCACTTTCTTTCCTGAAGGACTTATGATCCTTTAACTTAAATGCAGAGCTCCTGTTTGCATATTTGCATATTCATTTTCTGGAGGGATTAATAATAACTCACCCCCCCTCCACCACCACCTCCCCCGACTAAACTGACCCTTACCCTTTGAAATTCACGGTGTCGATTCACTCGTTAATAAATGGAAATTAGCGGCTCGGCGTAGCGCCGCTCTCCCGTCTTTGCCAACTGAACCTGCTTCACCGTGAAATCCGGCGACCCCTGATTCATTAGACGAGTCTTCATCTGCGAGTCGCTCTCTGCGCTAACCTTTGTGTTCCTTAGAAGCCTCTGCTTCCAGAAATGACAGAAACACGTCTATTAACTTCTCAACCTTAAATGTTTCTGTCTAATTTCTTCCATGGGGAGATAGGGCACTCCGTCTGCCGTGTCATTTATTCATCTTTCGCTGCATTTCCACTCTTAAAAGCATTAAATGTGATATCACCTATGACTCTTCAACACAGCTCTGCTACTTACATTATAATAACATGATCATGAAGTCAAGGTCTGGTGTGCAGGGTTGGCTCACTAGACTTTGGAAAACAGCGTGTAGGTCAACCAGATGTCACAGTATTTTGCATGAGGGAAGGTTTAGTGAGTGTTAATGTTCCATTACATATACACCGATAAGCCACAACATTATAACCACTGACAGGAGAAGTGAATAACATTGACCATCTTATGAAAATACAGTGTTCTGCTGGGAAACTTTTGGACCTGGCATTCATTGGTGTGGATGTTGTTACTTAGACATGTAGCACCCACCTAGACCAGACCAGGCACCCCCACCCCATAGCAATGACACTCCTTGATGGCAGCAGCCATCCCCAGCAGGATGCAGCCTGACACAGACACACTTTAGGAACAACTAAAAAAAAAAAACATGAACAGCACAAGGTGTTGACCTGGCCTCTAAATTCACTAGATCCCAAACTGATCAAGTATCTGTGGGATGATCCACAGAGGCCCCTCCCCTCAAAGCCCCCCCCCCCCCCAGACACCACAGGACACCCTCAGAAGGCCCATGTCCATTCTCTGAAGAGTCACAACTGTTTTGGAGGCACAAGGGAGACTATATATATATAACATTTGGAGACTGTTAAAGTAAATCATGCAAAGAGGAGGTCAAACATTTTGTTGGTGGTAGCTGCCCAAATGGTCCAAAACACAAACCAAAGTGACTGTCATTCATTCATACACAGGATAAGATGTTAAAATCCCTTGTGCCAAGATCCCAGGCAAAACACATTTAGAGGCCCTGTTCAACTAAGAGACCCTACCAAACCTACAGTCATGTGATATGATGATTAACCTACAATCTAAATAAACTAACTAAACGCTGCTGGCTTGTATGGCCCGCTCAGCAGCTAACCATAGCTACCAAGCAACATGAAGACATCAGGAACCTGGTCTAAACAACAGCAGTATGCAACATGTCATTGGGGTTTGAAAGTGGGCACCTCCCTTCACCGATGTTTCGTTAAGTTAGGCCCACAACACCTCAAGAAGCCTTAACAGTGACTTCCAGCGTCCTGGAGTCACCCCCCTCCACACTGCCACTGCACAACCCCGTTTTCCTCACCATTCAATGTCTATCAACTACTAATATTTCAATCATTAGCCGAGTCCTTTTATGAACCACGAGCCAAACAAACAAATCTACCATGGTTCGCCCCATTGATGCGGACTGAACCGAATGAATTAGTTATTCAAAACTATCTTTAAATAATAAATAGGTAAAATCTGGTAATGCTGCTGCTTTGACTTTTCTTGAAGACGTCTTTAAAAACCTTTTTTTTTTGGATAAACCATGACCTGGATGACAGAGAACCTTCACAGACACCTTCACACCAAAGATCAAGGTAGACGTTGACAGACGTCCAAGACAGAGGAGAATGAAGGACATTGTAAATTCCTCAGACATTTAATCAGTTCAATGACGAGAGAAGAATGAACTTTTGAACCAGAGTCTAGATGCTGGTGGTTGTGGAGAAGAAGATACAGTTGGTGAGTGGCTGGAGGAGACATCTGACTTTTTTGGATTGACCAAGGAGAAGAGGAGGGCTGTTCAACTGACAGCCTACAGACAGAGTGACAGGATTAATTTAACACAGAGGAAACGACTGGATCGGAAATAGTTCACCGGATAAAAGCAGCGAGCGAGGACGAACTGATTTTGACAGCGTGGGAAAATAGACGAGATGAGGAGATGAAAAAGGCAGTCCACTTTCACCGGAGGGGGTGAGAAAAACAAATCTTCCTTATTGAACTTTTCACCTAATTTTTATGGATTACATACGACACATTGAACCAAACCACGGTTTAAGGTTGTACATGTCATGTTCACTACTTACTGCTGTTTGAAAACACTGCCACAACTGAATCTCTGTTTTTTTTATTTTGTTGTGGCCTGCAGCTAGTTTCAGATCAGTAACTCAGAAAATAAAGAGGTATGAAATCCTATTAGACTTGGGCTTTTGCGCACGACGTCTATATCCACTATGGCACCACCTGCCGTCCTCTCGTGACTCACAGAAATACTGCAAGTACTGATGGATGGCGCAACATTAGCCTCTTGTTACTCGTCTATCTCACACACTGAGGAACTACATGACGACTGAATAAATCATACCGATTAAAATTTAATTCTCAATGAATTTTGAATGCTGCAAAAACTTAATATTTTATCACATGCTCAGGTGTGTTATGTACTTCAGGAATAGATCCAGCAGGGTCGGCTCTCTGCGGAGGCTTGGTGGCCAGATACCACAGACGGATATCAGCAAGGTAGAAAGAAATCCCAATTAAAAATCAAGTAAACCCAAGTAGAATAAAATCAAATTCAATACTTATACTTGAAAATAAACCATATATCATTTGCACTTAATACAGTATGTATGTGGTACGTGTTGGCATATGTGTGTGTGATCCTCTGGACGATTTTTACGACTCTCTGCAGAGATTTCCTTTCCACCGCAGCATGCAACTGTTGGGTCAAGTTAATGTTCCTTAGAGTTCTCAGGATGTGGAGCTTCTTTTGTGTCTTCTTGACCACTGCAAGGTCTTCTCTCTTTGGGTGCCCAGGGATCTAAAACTACTCTCCACTCTCTCTCTCTTTATAGAGCTCCGGTAGCTGACATCACCCTGCACCGGCGATCACAACACCGCCATATTGCCAGGAAAGCGCGCTTTTCGAATTACTGTTCGGTTGACAACTGTGAGCAACTAACTAACTTGTCCTTGTACCAGTTGCATCCAAAAATGGTCGACAGCTGTTGTGCCCCAGGATGCCAGAATAGTCGAGGACAAGCAAAGGGGAAATCGTTTTATAGGATTCCCAAAGATCCTGCAGATGTGGATTACTGCAAAAAAACACGCAAGAAGCAGGCACGAGAAAACGTAGCGGTGGGATCCCTCAAGAAACGGCCTTGTGTAGCGATCACTTTATATCAGGGACAGAATCCAGCGTTTTCCAAGTGTAATGTCTTGTTTATTTAGTTTTGTTGTCCAACAGGTTTCTTTTCATAAAGGCAAGTTAGGCTAATGTTTATAACGTGGATTACAAAGGGGTGTTGCTCATTCAGCACTAAAACTACTCAAAATGAGAAAGAGATTCAAGATTAAACAGTTACTTGTTATTGCAGTTGTGTTAGTGTCATGAACCTCCTCAGAAAAATTCTTCAATATATGCTTTCAGTGATTCTCCGGAGTAGGACGAAGGAAAGTTAATGAGGTAGTTATATATTTATGGATACTACAGTTTCAGGAACATTGTCTTTGCTTGAAGAAATCACACCTGGGGCATGATAAGGGTCCGTGATATATAATCTGTTGAGTTTTGCCTCGTGCTGGTCAGTTTCTATCTGTTTGAAATGCGCAGTAAACTCTGACGGCCTGAAATCAGCGTTGGCTGCCATTCATTTTTCCTCAGAGTTTTCCTGCCAAAACTAATAAAGCGCCAGAGTTTTGTTTTCAGCCACGCCAGGAAACGGCTTCAGGTGATGAAGCTCTAAAAGGCCTCTTGTGCTCTGCTTGCTCTTCTCCAAACACCTGACAGACGCAGTTGTTAACCAGCTGGTGAGCAGGGCAGGATCTCACACCTAATTTAAAATTAAACCGTGGTGATATGTTGCCGTCATGTGTTATTTCTGCAGACAGGAATTGTCACTTGACTCACCTCTTATCCAGACCGTGAACATGTTTTTGAGAACAAAGAAAGTCTCGGGACCAATCAGCTGCGTTCTGCACTTATCTTGTGCAATAACTTGGTGTCAGAAGAGAGGGAAAAAAAACAGTTTAAACACCGATAGAAGCTCTTATCCACAGACGCGATCTGTGAGAGCATCTGCAGCTCCGTGTTATTGTGATCTCTTGGTTGACGGAGCTCATAAATGTCTGTTGAATGCGGCGATATGAGATACAGATCGGTACTAGAAGGCGCAATATCGGGTCAACGCTTCTCCACCGCGCCTGAGGGTGCAGTCGTCTCCATCAAGGGCAAATGGAGGCAAATAATAGAGCAGATTAGCATAAAGTGTCAAGAAATCAGCTCGGGGATTTGTTTCCGCACTTCTCCTGCACGCTGCCTGCGACACATTTACGCGACAACACGAGGAACAACATGTTTAATGTGGTCTTAAGGCTAAATGTTGTTGTTTTTTTGTTTTTTTATGACACTGGGAGCAGATAAAACCTCCGTCTGAAGCCTTTGAATAAATCCCGCGCATCGTGGCAGCATCTGCTAACACAGCATGCTTGGTTAGATCAGTGAGCTTCCTGCTCCACGGGGAGACTGTGGAACAAAAGCAGGAGGCACGCCACGTTGTGATTTTACATGCTCAGTTAAGTTTGTCCACCGTGTCGGCTTCAGGCGACGCTGTCTTGCCTGATTACTTCCAACAAGTTCCACTTCTCCAGTCATTTGGTGTCGACAAGTTCCAGTAGGAAAAACATCACACGCTTTGATTTCTGATAATCGCTGCCCTCTCCGTCACTCAAAGCTTAAATATCTTGTGTAACCAAGAAGAAATCCAGGGTGAAACCTGTTGCCTGTGAAGACGTAGGAGGTGTGTTGGCAGAGACAAGAGATGTTTGTGTTGAGCTGCTTTGGAAGGAAAGGACGATGTTTTCTCCATGTTTCCGTCACTAATCGCTGTTCAACCGAAACCTGGCAGAGAGCAACAGTCCTGGGGTTTAAAGTGGGGGGAATCCTTTTGCTCCGTCTAATTCAAGGTAACAGGTTTAACTGTGGAGCTGAGAATAATGCCGGGATGCTGCAAAAATAAAAGGCAGAGACGCTGACAGAGAGGCAGGCGTTGACTCTGAGTATGTAAATTTCCAGGAGCCGTTTCCAGTAATCGTCTCCATTGTAGACTGTGGTGTAATTGTGCTGCTGTTTGCCGCTGATAAACCTTTGGAAGAGTCCCGTCTCCACTGGATTCTATCAGGAGGCCGTCAGACAGGAAGTGTTGGCTCCACCAGGCAGCCAGGAGGATGTTTTTTTTTTATTTTGATAGCAGTCGTTCTCTGCACCGAACAAGATGACGCAGAGACGCGAGGACACGACAGAGGCAGCAGACGGAGACAGATACCAACACCTCAGTGTCATCATATGTGCACGCGGCTCGCTGGACGCTCTTATCTGCAGCAGGCTCTGAGTTTAGATGGTCCCAGAGGAAATAAAACCACCGACCGTGGAGCAGCTTTCTGCTCACTGAGCTGCCGTCTGTGACCCCATCAAAAACTTTTCTGACAGTTTGCTTTGCAGTCATTTGTCAAAGGTGAGGAATCAGTGGAAGAAAATGTACACATTATCTTTAAAAGATTCACAGGACAGATGTGTACATTAGTGTTTACCATTTAGTCGTGTTTTATGTGCGCTGTAAAAGGTGTTGCTTGTATAATGCCGGCCCTAATATCCCAAATCTATGTAAAATATACACAGATCAGCCACAACATTATGACCACTGACAGGAGAAGAGGAGAACTTTTGGACCTGGCGTTCACTCATGTGGATGTTCCTTAGACATGTAGCACCCACCTAGACCAGACCAGGCACCCCCACCCCATAGCAATGACACTCCTTGATGGCAGCAGCCATCCCCAGCAGGATGCAGACACAAAAACGCTTTAGGAACAGCTAAAAAACATGAAGAACAGCACAAGGTGTTGACCTGGCCTCCAGATTCACTAGATCCCAAACTGATCAAGTATCTGTGGGATGCACTGGAACAATAAAGTCCATGTCCATTCTCTGATGAGTCACAACTGTATCTACAACGTGGTGACGAAAGTCATTTTCTCTTCATTTAGTAAAGACAGAAAGGAAATGTAAGGAAAGAGGGCAGGGGAAGATACTCGGCAGAGGTCCAGCTGGCTGGGTGTTGAACCAGTTACTGCTCTGAGGGCATTTTAGCCTTTATGACTCCATCTGGTCTCCCAAAAGACACAACTTAATTTATGCTGATTGTTTAAATAGGGGGAAAAAGAATAAATAAAACATTACGAGGCAGGAAAAATGCCGTGTGTGATTTTGACAATGCAAGAATCGAACAGCGAAGCAGCGTCTAAGGTTATTTGGCCGAGGACCAGTTGTGAGGCTCTCCACCTTTTGTTTGATTTTAATGACAAATAATTCATTCACTGCCTTCATGCATTCATAATCTCTCCCTGCTCACTGATTGCAAATAAATTGACAGCGTTAATACTTAAAATGCTAATTAACTGAACCACACTGAACCACAGCACCCTCACAGTCTCCTCTTTAAACATTCAGTCGTTTGTTTTTTTTTTTTTTATATAATCCAACGCACTTCAGTCAGCGCTTTGAAAAGAAAATCCTCCTCACTAAATACGTTAACTCAAGCAGACAGGCGGCAAAGCTGTTTGATGACTGGCTGGATTTAAACCATTCACAATGAGGATTTATAATTTCTCCAAAGGACCACAGGTAGAGTTACGGAGGGGACGGAGAAGCGACAATCACAAGGAGAAATAAAGTTTGTGTTTTGTGAATTGTGATCTGAAGAGGCTTTAAAGGGGAACTACTGTTTTTTACAACCTGGACCTCATTTCTGGCATAAAATACGATCATTTACTCACCCATATAACTTTGGTGTCATTTGAAGTCAGTCGGGAGATATTTAGATCTGCGTATATCCATATAGTGGGAGTGACTGGGGCACCGAAACGCAGCCTCTAAATAACGCATTATCTGCCACTAAACTCGTTCATTTCACCACCTATGGTTCGTCTACAACCTCAGAATCGGAAAAATATTCAGCCCTGTTGCAAAAAAACTAGCAGTAGCAAATTACAGGTAAACAAGCCAAACGTTGCAGGTGTGCGCGCCGCTCAGAGATGACATCATCCAGGTCAGAAGACATCATCCGGTGTCTGTAGGTCAATCTACAGACACCAGATGATGATAACAGGTAACTATGGACTCAGCGGGGAATAGCACTAGCTTATCATAACAAAATATTGGTGAAATGAACGAGTTTCGCGGCAGATAATGTGTTATTTAGAGGCTGCATTTCGGTGCCCCAGTCACTCCCACTATATGGATATACGCTGATCTAATTATCTCCCGAACGACTGCAAATTACACAAAAGTTATATGGGTGAGTAAACGATCGTATTTTATGCCAGAAATAAGGTCCAGGTTGTAAAAAACAGTAGTTCACTTTTAAGAGCACATTTCATACCCGGAGGCACTTTAATATGGTTTACAACATTCATGAAAGGACACAGAAAAAGAAAAACTATTTAAAATTGAAGAGATAAAAATTCTGATTTAAAACTGAAAACAGAAATGAGATCCCAAAATAAAGTCCAAGCGTCGCCTGAAGCCCTGAAAGAACATTGTGTTCTTTTATAAATGTTTCACAAAGAATATTGGTCTTTTGTCTCTCAAGAAACTGAAAGATCACCCGTATCTGAACGAGCCTTCTGCAGGAATACTTGGACGTGTGCAGAGATAATCAGGCCTCACAAAGAGCAGCTCTGACCCTTCTCGGCCTGACAAGTCAATAAATCATTTCAGGGTACTGACGGAATGACTGTTTACGGCCAACTCCTGCCGTGTAGAGGCCGTAATAATACGAGCCCATTAGCGAAGTAATTGAGGATAATTGATGGCGACTCATAAACTCAAGTAAATCAGGTTTAATGCCTGGTTGGAGGTAGGAATCTGGACACAGGAGAGATGAGGATATTTTAGTTTGATTGACAACTAGCTAAATATGTTGATCAAGCAGGTGATTTCTGTTAGTCATGTGACCTGCTTGATTGATCAGCTTAGAAAGAGTGGCAAACACACAGCCATTTTAGAACTGCTCTGATGAAGGCCAGCTAGGCTGAAACGCGTAAGCATGTTTAAGTAGTCTAATAAAAGTTTTTATATGCATCTTTTTTGAGTGCCTCGGATCTCTCTTCTTTTTCAGGTTTAATGCCTGGTTGGAGGTAGGAATCTGGACACAGGAGAGATGAGGATATTTTAGTTTGATTGACAACTAGCTAAATATGTTGAGGAGTTTATAACATTCAATATTTTCATAGTAGTGTATGAGGTGACAATGTGAAAAATGGTGGCTCCAAGTTCCTGCATGGGGGGTTGCACATCACAGAGAACCTCTCTTGCACTGCAAACACCTCAGCACTCGCCAAGAGAGCACAGGAATGCCTCTATATCCAGCACCCACACTTCACTACTTGTCATCCACACCTGAGGAGGTCTGGATTAAAGGGCATATCTGGAGAGACCTAGGATCAAATCACACTTCGGTTGCAGAAGCTCGTCATATCTTGGGGGCTGTACAGACTAGTCACGGATCACGTGACGGTAACAACATTGATGCCTCTGATTAGACAGGTGAGGAGTCCAGTGGGTCGTTGCAGCAAACAAGCAGCGGTTCATCAAGTGTGTGGAAATACTTCGGTAAAGATGAAGCCCATTCTACTGTAACATGTCAGTCCTGAAATACAACTAAAGTACTACTGCAATGCATCTGAAAAGGCTAACGCTAACGATTTCCTTGCACACAGTCCTGAGGGTTCCAAGTCTAAAAGGCCGAAAGTGATCAGCAGACGTCAGAGATGCTTCAGCACGAGACAGCGACAGAGCTGATGAGCTTATTAACGGTCACGTGCCTCCAATTACTCATTGACCAGATAACAGGATCATCAGGGAGAATGATCTGCAGCTAACGAAGCAACGATTTCACCGTAAACACTAAATAAATACACACCTGGCGCTTTATAGTACATGAGGAGCTACAAAAGACACTGGATGTCTGGCTCTGTGGAGCTGATAGCAAAAAAATACACACAAAAAAAATGCTTTGTTTCAAATTCTTCCAGCACAGAAGAGTCCAAGGTCGTTTCATACGAGCAACAACGAGAACAAGAATGAGAACAGGAGGTGTTTTCGTCCAGTGGGAGTCGGGCTACGACTGGAGCTCGTGGACGGGTGCGTCCTTGGCTAAACTCCAGCTTCGGTGTCTACGCTGACAGAATGTGCTCTGATATGGAGGAGCTGGTAAAACTCCAGGAAGTCACTCAGCATTCATACGGCTTTGCAACTTTAGTCCAAAGCCGTATTTTTATTTTTTTTACTTGCAGCAGAATGAATCTGTAGCTGTAGAGAACAGAAGGAGGATATTTTAACATGATCCCAGACCTGCTGTCTGCCTAAAGGAAGCCAGAGGCATGTTACTGTTTACTGCAGGCAAAGCCATTATCTCATAATTAGTTAATGTGTACTAATCTAAAAAATGAATCAGCCAACCCTGCGAGACCCTGCGTGCCCCCTCAATCAGATTTCACGTGATTGAGGGGGCACACATACAAACAGTACATACACCGATCAGGTATAACATTATGACCACCTTCCTAATATTGTGTAGGTCTCCCTTGTGCCTCCATAACAGTTGTGACTCATCAGAGAATGGATATGGGCCTTCTGAGGATGTCCTGTTGTGTCCGGCAACACAATGTTGTTAGTGGGGGACCTTTGAGGGGAGGGGCCTCTGTGGATCATCCCACAGAGACTTGATCAGTTTGAGATCTAGTGAACTTGGAGGCCAGGTCAACACCTTGTGCTGTTCTTCATGTTTTTTGAGTTGTTCCTAAAGCGTTTTCACTACTGCCATCAAGGAGTGTCATTGCTATGGGGTGGGGGTGCCTGGTCTGGTCTAGGTGGGTGCTACATGTCTAAGTAACATCCACACCAAAAGTTTCCCAGCAGAACACTGAATTGTCACAAGGTGCTCAATGTTATTCACTTCTCCTGTCAGTGTGTCAGTGAGTCATAATGTTATGCCTGATCGGTGTACGTTCTGCACCAGCAGGTAGCAGTAGTCGGTGTTCATCGTTCAAAAGGAAGAGCTATGATTATCTGGGAGGTTTGGGATCCAGGGAATTTGGAGGCCAGTCTACAGTCGACTCATTCTGGATGATCATGGTGTTTGTGAAGACATTATTTGAAATTTTAGATCAGATGAAGATGAAAAATGAGAGAAGCCTTCTGTGTGCCCTTTGAGTTTGTCTCTTTTCTCATTCTCTGGTTTGTTAAATTGAACAGGCAGTCAGAGAGATCTCTTCCACCGACTCGTCCTGCTAGTTTCAACAGTGTTGGACACATCTCTGAAACATGACAGAACTCTGCAAAACACTTTGACTATTTCATTGATCTCCTCATCCAGACTGGTCTATAACAGCTCTTTACCTTCTTCAACTTTGGTTTGTTGATTACATTCGAAAACTACTTCACTCTAATACTGCAATATATGACCTTAAGTCTACAAAAATGTACCCACAATGTCAAGGAATTTTTTTTGCAAATGAATTAAGAGATCTTTTAATTCATTTGCAAAAAAATACCTTGACATTATGGGAACATAATGCGATTGCAGCCTCGAGTCTACTTGCCTGAGTCTCTAAGAGCTTTGCGCTCCTTTGGGAGTTCATCCCGTTCCCTCCTGGCAGATCCTCTCACGCTCCGTCGCACTGGACGTGGAACAGAAGTGAACGGTCATCTTCAGGTCCCCGTGCAGACGTTCTGTGGGGGTTTAAGCCTGGGCTTTGGCCGGGACACTCAAGGACAGTCACAGACTTCTGTCCTGAATCCACTCCAGTGTCGTCTTGGCTGTTTGCTTCGGGTCGTCGTCATGCAGGAAGCCAAGAAACAGGATAAACAGTACAAGCATTTTGGAAATTGGCTTTTTGTTGTGTGAATAACAGATTTAGGTGTTTAATTCTTAATTAAACTGCCAATACTTTTAAGCATGCAAACAGACTGCACCTGCAACACTACCTTTGTGTTTAGTGCTTATTAGCAAATGTTAGCATCCTCATACTATATTTAATGATAGATTAGGGACAGTAAACTCCTAATATTAAGCCACTGCACACCCAAATGCAACAAACAAAGGGGCTTTTCTTCTTGCTGTCAAGCTTTCGCCACGATGTTTTCAACATGTTTGCACGCAAATGTTTGAATAAAAGCATGTGGGTATCTGTGGCTTGCAGCTGTCTGTTTATGTGGAGCCATGAATTAATGTCCAGTTTAGTTTTTATACCAGCGCTGAATGCTGCGACACATCCCACAGTGGGACGTTTGAGCGTCTGTGGCCCTGGTTTTAGTGATGTGTCCTGCACCGTTGGCCAATTCTTAGTCACTTCTGTCATGGCATTTTCACCAGGGAACTGAGTTTTGCACTTTCTCTGTTATCATGTTTTGCCTGCACTTCCTGCCTCTGTCTTCGTCCCCTCCTCTGTGATTGTTTGCTCCTCCCTAACCGTTCTCACCTGTGTCTTGTTCCCTCATTAGTTCTCAGTATATAAATAGCCCTGCCTCTGTCAGCTCATCTGTGTTCTTCCCTGCATGTTTCCCCTTCATTTTCTCTTGCTCGTGATCTTTTGTTCTCTGTGTTTTGACCTTCTTTTGGTTTTTGGATTACCGTGCCTCTCTCTGCAGTGCTTTTTGTTACCTTCATTATGGGTCTCATTAAACTGAACTCCAGCCTTGCGTTTTTGTTTTTGTCCTGCATTTGGGTCGTACCTTTTCTTGTTATACTTAAATCAGAGCACGACAAGAGAAGTGGATCTAGTCTGGACGCATCAACATGATCACCTAGAATCTCCCTCTTGAACGATGATTACAGACTACTGCTACCTGCTGGAGTGAAGAGTTATTGCTGGAGTGAAGAGTTATTTCCTTCCATGCTGGTGCAGGATGTACACCGATCAGGCAGAACATTATGACCGCTGACAGGAGAAGTAAATAACATTGACCATCTTGTGACAATTCAATGTTCTGCTGGGAAACTTTTGGACCTGGCATTCATTGGTGTGGATGTTACTTAGACATGTAGCACCCACCTAGACCAGACCGGACACCCCCACCCCATAGCAATGACACTCCTTGATGGCAGCAGCCATCCCCAGCAGGATGCAGCCTGACACAGGAACACACACAAAAACACTTTAGGAACAACTAAAAAAAGAAAATGAAGAACAGCACAAGGTGTTGACCTGGCCTCCAAATTCACTAGATCCCAAACTGATCAAGTATCTGTGGGATGATCCACAGAGGCTCCTCCCCTCAAAGGCCCCCCCCCCACTAACAACATTGTGTTACCAGACACCTCAGGACACCCTCAGAAGACCCATGTCCATTCTCTGATGAGTCACAACTGTTTTGGAGGCACACAATATTAGGAAGGTGGTCATAATGTTTTGATCGTTTGACGCAGGTGACGTGAGGCTCAGTCGGCCTTCGATGCTGCGTTAGTACCTTAAGATGAGGACAGTTCATTCTTTATATAACTCACTGGGTTTTTAAGTTGTTTTAAAAAGGTCTGTGACATTTCTTATGCTACAAAAGAACACCGAACAAGGACACTCTATTTATTGTCTTGTAAGGTGTTTCCAGGCTGATAAACAAAAACAGAAGGAGAACCATTTGTGTAAAACTGCAAACGCCCCCTTCATCCAAAACTATACAGCAGAGGCTTAAACCCACTTTGAAGAGCCTGCACTAGAGTGTTATATCATTTTTATGTTAGCATTAAACATTTACTGTGTGTCTGCTGGAGTAAAACCAGCTCTGCAGTCAGTGTTTGTACTGGGAAAGTGATTTTTTTTTTTTACGCCTCTGTGCCCAAGCTGCTAACAAACACTGAGCCGTCTGCCGTTGACTGAGAGAGACGGCTCCAAACTGACGCTCTGCCAGAGCAGCACACAAACATTCAGGACATGCAGGAGGATTAACATGATTACAGTCCTGGATGGTTTAGTAGCTGATGGACAGCTTAATGAGCGTGTGTGTGTGAGAGCTGACGTGACTGAAATGTCTTTAATCTTTAATGAATCCATGCAGAAGATCTTAAATGAGGAAGTAGAGAGATTTTACACTGTTTCTTGTGTGTGTTTTTGATTACTTTGTCATAATAAAAGATTCTGAGTGACTTTTGATTTGATAATTTCAGGATTTCATGCATCAAATTTGTGCAGCTTCTCCCGTCTGTTCAGATCACTGACATCAATCTCAGACAGGTTTTGGTCATTAGTTTGCCTGGTGAGCCTAATTAAATGGAAACTACTTAAGGTGGTTGTTCCACATTATCAAGTAGGTCACAGGTTTCGTGCGATATGGTGCACAAAGAAAGTTCTTTCCGCAGATGAAAAGCGTGAGAAGTATCTCGCAAAAGGTATGAAAACACTGAATAAGGTGTCATCGTACTGTGAAAAGATTTGTGTGAGATTCAGACGGGTCTGTTTGTTAAATTCAACAATATTAAGAGAGCAGCTGTGGAAAAAGCCAGTGATGAGCAGCAAACAGGTATTTGAAGCTGCTGGTGCCTCTTGAGCCTCTCGATTTCAGGATCCTCCAGAGGCTTGCTGAAGTGCTTAAAGCTATATTTCGGCGACCCTTGAACCAAAGCCCACGAGGAGAAACGACTGCAGTGGGCTCAGAAATGCATGAAGACAAATTTTTAAACAGTTTTATTAGACTTGGAGTGAGTTGGATGGAGATGGAGTCCTATAGATGAGTCTTGGAGAGTGAGCTCTGTTGCCCCTCTGTAGTCTGGTGAAATGGGTGTGAAGGATTGTCCATGATGGAGAGCAGTTTGTCCAGTGTCCTCCTGTCCTTCAATGACACAAATGTCTAGAACTCTCAGCCAATAATGTGCCCAGCCTTTTGGATCAGTTTGTCGATCCTACTGATGTCCTATTCTCGTGGTACTGCTCCCCCAACAAACCACAGCAAAGTACAGGAAGCTTGCAACAACAGGTACTGGTAGAAGGTCTCCAGCAACTTGCTGCATACATTGAAAGACCTGAGCTTCCCCAAGAAGTAGAGTCTATTCAGGCTCTTCTTGTACACAGTATCACTGTTGTCCCTCCAGTCCAGTCTCCCAGGTACTTGTAGCGCCCCACTACTTCTACATCTTGGCCCTGAATGGTGATGCGTTCCACCGGTGTCCTCTTCTTCCTGAAGTCAATGACCAGCTCCTTGGTATTCTTGGTCCGATTCACAGATGAATGCTGTGCGACACTGGATGTTCGAGATGGATGGAGTTCTGGGTGGTTGGTGGACGGCCACCGTGTCCCCAACAAGGCTGCTGCCATCAAGGAGTGTCATTGCTATGGGGTGGAGGGGCCTGGTCTGGTCTAGGTGGGTGCTACATGTCTAAGTGACATCCACACGGATGAATGCCAGGTCTAAAAGTTTCCCAGCAGAACACTGAATTGCCACAAGATGGTGAATGTATATGCATAATAATTTGTAATGCAGTGTGGAGTTGACCCACTTTTCAGGTACTTTAAACACCGAGGGGCAGCTTTGAGCCAGACATATATCTGCTCCTTTTCCTCCGTCGGTCCTCTGGATGTTTGGTGATACTAACTGTCCTCCTAACCGACAGGGGGTGGGGGGTGAGAGGGAGATGCTATCTTTACGTCCCATTGCGAGCTGTGGCCATTTCAGCCCAGATATTTCTAATTTCAATTTCTCCCCACAACACTCGGCGAGGTTTTATCTCAGCCAGTGCTTCGTGTTCAGAGATTTTTATTTTCTGTTTTTTGGGTGGGTCACTACGGTCTGTGAACCTTGGTCACCGGCCTGCTCTGTTTCCATAGAAACCAGGAAGGGGACAGGAGAATGGCCAGAAGAGCAACAGCACCTTTTCTCCCTTTTTCTTTTGTGTGATTTCTTTTATTTATTTTTATTTTTTTTACTCTGGGGTTTAGGATGCCAACAGAACACAAGCCGATCTCATCAGCTCTCATTTGTGTGTTCCCTCACATCTGTTTCTTCTTCCTTTTCTTCACTAAATCCCCAAAAATGAGAAATTACCCTGTCCTTTTTCTTCTTTTTCTCGTTTTTCACACATCTTCAGCCTCCAGGCAGAGTTTTCCACCCACATTTTGATTTCCCTTTTAACCGCTTTGTCCCACCGAGGCTTCAAATCTCTTTCATCTGGCATCAGGGCGAGCGGGAAGGTGGCACATAAGCAGCAAACGCACCGAGGGCAATCCGAATGAAAGCACATGAGATGCAAATTCGGTGTCTGCGCTCGCTGTTCTGGGCATTAAGTTCATCCGACAGAACGGCAGGATCAGGGCTTCGGATCTCATTTATTTAAAGCTGGATTTAATCTTCTCCCTCGGGTCAGTTTAATTTTCCAATTCTGATGTTAAACACAACGACAAACAGCCTTTTACTTGTAGTTTTTTTTTCTCACTAACGTTTCAGTCTCACGTCTGCTCCGTGTTTGAGCTGAAGTAAAGAACAAAAAAAAGAAAAGAAAAGCGCTGTCAGCCGTGGAACCAGAAACCGGTTTGTTTTAGATCTTGACAACAAAGCCAGATCTGCTCGGCTTCAAACTATCAGACGGTAGTTTAGAAGAATTATTCTTTTTACCAGAAGTCACAGATTCTCATGATCAGTTTGGATACTCAGCGGTCTGTTAGATGCTTGTTCTTCTCCTCCTGGGGTTCTTCAAAGCTGCAGTATATTTTCTATATATGGAGGATTGAGGACGCTTCTGGATTAAAAAATGTTGTTCTCTGTGGAAATGGATTCAGGAGATAATGGCTACAGCTGACTTCTGACAACAGTAGTTCTATTACTAGTTAGCTCGCTGGCGTAATGTGATGGAAGAGACAAAGTTAATGACATGTCAGGGTGAGGACATGGGGTCGGCCCAAAGAGCATTTGAAAAAGGCAACTGGACTTGCAGAGTTTTTTGAGTCACTTCGTGGGAAATTGAGGTTTAAATATGAACACTCTGTGGGTATAACCCATCAGAAAACTTGCTTGACTCATTTCTGACTCAATCAGAAAGTGATACAACTAGTGTCCATTAACGGCTTGATACTTAACTGTTTGTCCCTGTCCTCTAACTTCTCTTAACTTCTGTCCCCAAGAAGTTTCAACCCCATTCACACCTTGAGCCTGGAGCCTCTGACTGATAATGTCTCATTAGAGCGCCACTCATAGGGAAATAGGACAGGCATGACAGCTGGTGGTCGCCATTATGTCACATCCTGTTTCATTCATTCATTCATCTTCTGTAACCGCTTGTCATGTGAAGGGTCGTGGGGGGGCTGGAGCCTATCCCAGCTGTCATCGGGCGAGAGGCGGGGTACACCCTGGACAGGTCTCCAGTCTATCACAGGGCTAACACAGAGAGACAGACAACCATTCACACTCACACCTACGGCCAATTTAGAACCACCAGCGAACTTAACCAGCATGTCTTTGGACGGTGGGAGGAAGCTGGAGTAGGCATCAGTGCTAACCACCTCGCCACTGTGCCGCCCACATCCTGTTTCTAAAGCGTCAAATAACTAAACTAAAACAAAACTTATCCAAAAAATTGACACCTGAACATGCATCAACATTGTATTAACTTCCAGAAACCATCCTTGAAAAAAAAATATTGATATGTATTTTAGTGTTTTAGTTCGGCCCAAGTCCCATCCACTAACATGGAGGAGGTGGAGCTTATGACCTATACTGCAGCCAGTCACCTATGGTCGTCCATGCCAACCACCCCGTGGGACTGTGAGAGTTGTAAAAACATTTTTCAGCTAGGAGCCATCCCTCACTGATGTTTCGCCCCTTTAATTGCCAGAACATCTCGGGATGGTGGGGCAGCGGCCAGGGATGTCTCCCTTTCCCCATCTTCTATCAGCCAGAGCCAGAAGCTTGCCTTCCCTGCTTCTTCTGAGAGGTTCTTAACAACCCTCCTGACCTTCGCTGATGTGAGGTCAGCGTCTCTCATGAAGCAATTGGAGGAGAGGCTCGGTGTGTAATCCAACATTTCCTTGTAACTGGTGGAGGTAGAGCAGAGCGTAAGTGAGTCTGTCCCAAAGTCACAAGATGGCGCCGCCCGTTTGCCCGGGAAAATAGCGTCAGATTGACCAATGCCCTGTTATCCTTCTGATCGGAGTCAGAAAATTGTGTCTTTGCATCATTTCTGAAGAACTATCAGTGTAGTTTCGTTGCTCGGCAGGTGAGAAGCAAGCAGGGGATGATGGACACGTCATCGGAGTAGTGGTGATAATTATCATCTTATGAAGACTTCCCTGCACCTGAACTTTAATAAATGGCAAACAACAACAACCTAAAACCTGGTCCTGATTAATACGATTATTTAGATTCAATTTAAAAGTCTTCTTAACTCAAGACCTCTGTATTTTAGAGAAAATAAAGTCATCAGAGAGTCATGAGGCAGCCCTCTCCGCGCTGAACACA
This sequence comes from Chelon labrosus, assembly GCF_963514085.1. Classification (NCBI taxonomy): domain Eukaryota; kingdom Metazoa; phylum Chordata; class Actinopteri; order Mugiliformes; family Mugilidae; genus Chelon; species Chelon labrosus. Next base: position 23,716,723 of record NC_140342.1, on the reverse strand, counting down.
ACTTTCCGAACAAAAACACTTTTTATCAAACATTTGCCAGAGTCGGCAGCAACTTAATTACAAAGCTACGGGACGTGTTTAATCAGTAGGAGCCTTTGTACGACCCCAAAAACCAAAATGTTCAAAAACTAATTATACAACACAGGCTAGAAAGAGAAATGAGTGTGTTTTAATCTCTTTGTATCCGTCACTTCTGCGTCTGTCTGATCTGGAACCAGACTACATCTGAATTCACAAAGCGTCAGACTAATTCTCACCTGGCTTCAGTTTGATTATTTATTCTGTCCCCACCTTTTCCTCTCGTCCTTCTGTCTAATTTCATAAACCTGGCAGTGGGTTAGACTCTTTCTTTCTCTCTCTTTCTTCGTTCATTCAGCAGTACACCTGGCTCAGTTTAAACTTTAATTTCTCCTCTCGGCAACATTTATTATGTGCGTAATTGTCCTGTTTCTTTATTGGCTGACTTTGCCAGTAAAGCAGCTGCAGCCGGGTCGTTAATGACGACAGAAAAGAGTCGGTCTGGAGGTTCAGGAGACTCGCAGACAAACTTCTGCTGGCTGGTTCACTTGTGATCAACCGTAACAGGCCCAGAAATAAAAACACGCCGTCCTAAATAGACTAATGAATGTGATTAGTCAGAATGTTCGGAGCTCAGTCTTCAGCAGAATATATTTATAGAGGTAATAGGAGGAATGCTTATTCAAAGATACCTACTGGGATGCACTGGGACTAGGGATGTGCGATATTTCATCGTTTACGATATATCGTCAAAAACATTCCTCACGGTAAGAATATGTCATCCCGCGATAAAAACGATAAATTCCCTTTGATGACATATGTATGTGTGCGACACACTCGCAGCCTAACACGTATGGAATATTGACAAATTGACGATGGCTCGTTCCTAAACGAGGCTCCACCTCCATTATCTGTTTGGTTTTAACCCCTTAACCCCTGAATTGATTTTTCAATTATATCAAGAAATTAAATATTTGTATTTTTGCTTACCACTCCGGCCGGTCCTACGAGAAACTAGTGCTTGCAAAAGGTTCCTAGGAATTTTTTGAATGTGCACAAACCGACATTGGAGTATTACATGCGTTATTTCGGCTGCAGTCTGAACAGAAACAGTGCGTTGCGAATTCGCGACACTAGGCATGAAGGGGTTAAAAAGTCTGATGCGGAGCAGCAAATTACAACATGCAAGGTTTGCTAACAAATAGTGCATAAAAAGGACAGCAACACCACTAATTTGTTCCACCACCTCAAACACAAGCACAAACTAGAATATGAAGAAAGACAGAAAATGTGCAAGGATGCAGAAGCAGCGTCAACTTCATCCAAAGAGTCCGGTAAAAAAACAGCAACTCAGATAAAACTTGCCGACGCATTATAGTTAAAAAGATTAGGCTGAATTGGTGTTTATTAATCGCCATTTTTATCGTTACCGTGATAAATACCAGAAATTATCGTGATAAATTTTTTAGTCCATATCGCCCATCCCTACCTGGGACACATCTTCAGGTCATGTTGAGGTCATTGGGTGTTTCGAGTCTTCCAGCATCATACTGTCTCACTCAGTCAGAGTTAATCAGACTCTGACTCGAGTCCGAGCAGCACTGGCCCATAGATCAGTCCTTTTGAGCCTCCATCTGCCATCTCCATCTACCTGAATGCATCTGTCCTCCAACCTGCCTATGATGCCTCTTCTATTAAATCATTATCAAACGTAACATGCATCAGCCAAATGTTGTATTTGTATCACCATCAGATTCTACATTTAGTCAGATGTATCTATGTATATTTATCTTGTTCCTCATCTCTTCTCTATCTTTGTCAGTCTCGATCCGGTCGGCCTCAAGCAGACAGGTCCCTCTGTATGACCTTGCTTCTGTCAAGGTTTCATTCATTCATTCATCTTCTGTAACCGCTTGTCCTGTGAAGGGTTGCAGGAGGGCTGGAGCCTATCCCTGCTGTCATCGGGCGAGAGGCGGGGTACACCCTGGACAGGTCTCCAGTCTATCTCAGGGCTAACACAGAGAGACAGAAGCAGTCGTCCGACTCTTCCAATAATCCAAGTCAGCAGCAACTGATACCTGTTTCCATCAAGTCTCCAAACTTAACTCAAAAGATCCGTGGCGATATTATTAAAGTCATTCTCATCAGTTCCTAAGAAAGTTTCCTATGGACCAATTCATTTCTGTCTAATGATTAATTGGGTTTCTCGACTGCAAAGGAAATTAATACTATGACATCCTCTATTATTTCTTCTTTCCGATTTCCTGCCGTTAATTATTAGTCCATGCATCTACACCTTTTTTTTTATATAATCTGGGTGTTAAACTCAGCTCCAGCACTTCTTGGCTTTTTAACAGCTTTATACATGAACCTGCAATGTAGAGAGAGAGCGAGAGCATGTGCTGCAGCAGGTGGAGAGAAACCCTTCACACCACATTAGCAGCCAGTTCAGCTCCGCTTTCACCCCTCATCCGGGATTCTCGCCTTTCCCTGCGCTCCGTTTAACGCCTCAGCGGTTATCAAATCATTAATTAAGCCTGCATCAGATCTACTCCCACAGAGCCGCATGTGTGAGTGTGAGTGTGTGCGCTCTACCCTGCAGCTCTGCTCATACAAAAAGCAGAAAAAAAGAAAAAAAAAAAGGCCTCCGTGTCGAGCGCCGGTGTTCAAAGGGCGCTGACAAAGAGCTCGGCTTGTTCTGCAGGGGAACTGCTGTAAAGTTATTTTACAGTGCGTGCTGAATTAAACATGACAGGCTGGTCGTTTCTGAATTCGTAACGACATAAACATCAACAGCTCCTCCGCTCTGACAGGCGGCACAAGATTCAATTGAGATTCCAGACGACGACGAGGCTGTGAGCTGTAATCTTCGAGTGACAGTTTACGACCTACCCTTCAACACTGCTAAATATTATTTGGGAGGTTTCATCGGCTTCTTGTTAGTGTTAATGTGGATTTACGTTGTTGTTGTTTTGAATTTACTTGACTGCTACGTAAGAAGAATGCTATGAATTAAGCTGTTTTTCGAGATTTAGTCTATAGAGCAAGATTTGTTTCTCATTGACTTGGTAAAAAGAGTTATAGGAGTATTTGACAGGCAGAAAATATTATGTACACCAAATGATCAGACATTAAAACCACTGACAGGAGAAAATAACACTGACCATCTTGTGACAATTCAATGTTCTACTGGGAAACTTGTGGACCTGCTATTCATTGGTGTGGATGTTACTTAGACATGTAGCACCCACCTAGACCAGACCAGGCACCCCCACCCCATAGCAACGACACTCCTTGATGACAGCAGCCATCTCCAGCAGGATGCAGCCTGACACAGGCACACACACACAAAAACACTTTAGGAACAACTCATGAAGAACAGCACAAGGTGTTGACCTGGCCTCCAAATTCACTAGATCCCAAACTGATCAAGTATCTGTGGGATGATCCACAGAGGCCCCTCCCCTCAAAGGCCCCCCCACTAACAACATTGTGTTCCCAGACACCACAGGACACCCTCAGAAGGCCCATGTCCATTCTCTAATGAGTCCCAACTGTTTTGGAGGCACAAGGGAGACCTGCACAATATTAGGAAGGTGGTCATAATGTTATGGCTTACCATTGTGTGTTGCAGCCTAATAAAGAATCAACTTTCCATATTTTACTTTTGGATGACTCCTTGTTACAAGCGTGGATTTAACACTATCGTTAACTTTTCAGAGTTCTGTTTCAGTGACAAAACATTTTTGTCAGCATATGTTTTTAGCGTTTTACCATCTTGTGTTTGCGTCAGCGAGACACTCACACTTAGCAGACCGAACTGAGAAAGCACCACATTTGCAGACAGTGCAGTCGTCTGTCTGCGCGATAATTAATAGGACGGGGTCACACAACGTTGTTGTGAACATCTGACAACATCACAGCTCGCAAGCGGAGCTGCTTCGGCGGTAAAAAAAGAAAAAAACAAATGTGTCGTCTCCTCGCCGCCTCACAGATGCCGCGCAGGCCCGGGCCCATGGAGAAAGTTGTCACGCTTCAACGGGCCGCGCAGATGTTCTGTCGACGTGACGGGAGGCAGAGTTTGAACTGAAAACATCTGTCAGCACAGCAGTAAACAAACTCCTCTGATTCCTTTTTTATTATTATTATTATTGTGCCTGTTTCAGTGTCGTCTCTGACTGAATAATGTGCTGAGAGATAATTATAAATGTTGGTGTAAGAATGGATTCATAAAACCTCCAGCTGCTGACAGCCTACGCCCCTGCATCATATCTAGACTGGTTTTAGTAGAGGATATATGCAATCATTTGCAGATTATACAGAAAACACTTTTTATTTCATGATATTTCATTCACTCATTCATTCATCTTCTGTAACCACTTGTCCTGTGAAAGGTCGCGGTGTCTGCTGGAGCCTATCCCGGCTGTCATCGGGCGAGAGGCGGGGTACACCCTGAACAGGTCTCAAGTCGATCTCAGGGCTAACACAGAGAGACAGAAGCAGTCGTCCTACTCTTTAATCCAAGTCAATAGCAACTGATACCTGTTTTCATTGAGTCTCCACACTTTACTCAGTCATTCTCTTCATTCAGGATGCATCGTGATCCCAATCACGAACAATCTGAACTCCTGTAATTGGCAGTGGCGCTGCCGTGGTCTACCAGGAGCTGGTGAACTTCTCACAATCAGAAAATCTAAAAAACAATCCGACGCGCAACAGCGTCTCGAGCGGTTACTCTGAGCGCCTCGTCTTCTCTGTCCGTCCGATGCTAAAATGTAATCAGAGCTCTCTGATTGAGGCGAGCGACTAAAACCAACACGGAGCCTCTTCTGTCTCTGAAGACAGAAACTGAATGTTAAACAAAAGACACTCCAGCGAGTGTTCAGCTCAAAGAAAGACGGAGATAATCAGGGGACTAGAAGAAGGTTGCTGCATGTTTAAGACACTTGAGTCTTCACATGAAATCAAAAACAGATTTATTTTCCGTCTCTGTCAGGACGCTTGTTTCTTTCTAGGGACTCAGAGTAAATCATGACACAAATCCACCATCATTTGTAATGATGATAATAATCATCTTTATTTCTATAGCACTTTTCAAACGCAGTGCTTAACCCTCATATTGTCTTCCCATCGACCAGTCTGTTTGACTGTCTATAAAGCCTAACATAAAATCTGTCACCTAATTCTGTGTTACACATTTTTAGACAACTTCTTCTCAGCAAATTACTATACACCGATCAGCCACAACATTAAAACCACTGCTCAGGAGAAGTAAACAACATTGACCATCAATGTTCTGCTGGGAAACTTCTGGACCTGGCATTCATTCATGTGGATGTTACTTAGACATGTAGCACCCACCTAGACCAGACCAGGCACCCCCACCCCATAGCAATGACACTCCTTGATGGCAGCAGCTATTCCCAGCAGGATGCAGCCTGACACAGACACACACACAAAAACACTTTAGGAACAACTAAAAAAAGAAAATGAAGAACAGCACAAGGTGTTGACCTGGCCTCCAAATTCACTAGATCCCAAACTGATCAAGTATCTGTGGGATGATCCACAGAGACCCCTCCCCTCAAAGGCCTCCCACTAACAACATTGTGTTGCCAGACACCACAGGACACCCTCAGAAGGCCCATGTCCATTCTCTGATGAGCAGGAGGACAAGAATCAGGTGAACAACTTGGTCTCATGGTGCGAAGCGAACCACCTTCAGCTCAATACAGCTAAAACCAAGGAGATGACAGTGGATTTCCAGAGGTCCAGGCCTACACCTGCAGCCTGTAACCATCAACGGGGAGTGTGTAGAGGTGGTTCAGACCTATAAGTATCTGGGTCTACATCTGATTCACAAACTGGACTGGTCAGTATACAAGAAATCTAATCTAATCTAATCTAATCTTATTTTATCTTATCTATCTATCTATCTATCTTTGACCTGATAAATATGAGATAAGGAGTGAATAAATGTGTGTGATATCTCTGAATCTCTGAGGACCTCCATTCACCAGCTGAACACACAGCTCCAGAGTCCTCAGTCTCAGTTCATTGACCTCCTGCCAAGTGATGAAATCTGCTCTGTCTTTTATTTCCACGCTGGCACCTTGAAGGCCGTTGTGTCGGACAAAAACGACCTTTATTCCCCTCCTTCCGCCTCATCTCTTTCCTTCGTTGCTCTTTTATTCGGTTCGTGTCGCAACACATTACATTGGCTGAATATTGTTCTCCTCCGTGTCTCGTTCTCTTCTCACCTGAAATCTGTCCTTTATGTTGTTTCATTCTCTGGCTCTCTCATTCCCTCTTGGTTGGAATCCATTACCGTACCTGACGCACTGAGGCTTAACACAAACTGAGAAGTTGAGATGCACCTGTTTAGGTACAATACTCCAGTGGCGGGCCGTGTATTTTCCACCTAGGCCCTCCAACCTTATTCAGAACCTCTTGATATGATCATTATGACACAACTGCTACAGAAACCATCAACATCATATGGATACGCAATAAAACAGGACGTTGCATCCTAGATGTGTATGTCATATAGTGAGAAACTCACTTAGAACAATCCAAAAAGTCTCCTCTCACTCACTCACTCACTGCAGCCACAGCTGAGCTGCAGCGCCACTTACGTCAAATCCAGCAGAAGCATCAATGTCAACCCAATAAAATGGCTAAAATATACATAAAAGATGTAAATATAATTCATATTACTTGCCAGAACTTGAGAAACAATTTAGAGTTCTCTTTGGTCAAACAAGGGTAGCGCTCATAGTTGCTGACTTGACCCTTTTCCCAGCTGGGACATGCTAGCTAGCTCCAGGATTGGGCGGCCTTTCCTCACAATATCCAGCTTTTCCTTCAAAGTGAACACGACTTTCTAAGAAGATCTGCAACCAAATCGATAGCCTGTCCTCTTTCTGTCATCATGGGTTCAAAAATTAGCTATCAAAATGTTACCGGGGACGATTTGGTTGTGCAGCTCGCAGCAGATAAACACGAACCACTAGCTTGGCTTAAACGCTGATGCAACCCTAGGCTACAGAGAAGGCTTCATACGAACTTGAAATGTGATTGGTTAAAGGAACAGCGTCATTGAAATGTATTTCAAGCTTCAGCCTACGGCAGTTTAATTTGTGAAGGCCCAGGCAGATTTCTTTGTCGGCTGAAATATTGGATCTGATAAAAGCTTAAATACAAAGTTACACTACCAGAAGCACCGCAACACAGAGACAGACAAGCCTTAAAATGAAAAGAACAGGCTATTGGGAATAATTTAATGAGATTAATGGGAAAATATTAAAATGTAAGTCAGTCATTTTCAAGTTTAGACCAGCAGAGAAGGCTTTGCTGGACCTGACGGCCCACCACTGGAGTATGAGCACTGCCTGACCCTCTTGATACATCTGTCTCACCTGCTGTAGAACACATTTTTATTCAATTTATAATATAAAATATATATTTAATATTAAAAGATAGATATGGATTGATTTCAACCAAAGCTACCAAACATGTGGGCCACCAAACTAGAATGCAGCAAGCGGACATGCTCTGCTGACCAGTACTGTCTCAAACATGTTTAGGTTGTATAAAAATGCATCCTAAAAAGTTTCTGGCGTCAAACTTCCCACATCAACAGACAAAGAGAGGAGAGCCGCCTTGATAATCTGACTCGGCTTCAAATTGATTCTCTGCTCTTCGCCCCGGTCATGTTCTGCTCTTCTTCACCCCGGCTGACACCTGGAGGTGTCTGGTTTAATCTCCTCTTCCTTCAGACAGACAGGCTGCGGTGCGCTCGGCGGGTAAAGGTCACAATTAAGGTGAAGAATTAATGATTATGTTTTGCCTCTGCACCACATTCTGCTTGTCGGAGAATTATTTTATTTAAATTCCTCACACAGGACGAGTTGTCCGTCTCGTCTGCATTGCTGCGAACTCTTCGGCGGCTTAATTAGGAAGAGAGGGACACTTATCTGCCTCCAAGTCTGTTGAATCCCAGAATAATCTCATTTAATAGGTTCGTTTGTATGTCAGTGTGTGTTTACGTCTTAATTGGTGTGTGTCAAATCAGTTTTGTTTGTCAGTTAACAAAGAAATGAATTTTTATTCATTTAAGATTTTGTCACTCAGCATCACTTGTTTATCCTCTTCGGCAGCTCAGTGTGTTCATGTCAAACCTGTGCTGTGTTTAAGTCTATCAGCCGGATGTGTTTACTTTACATCCCAATCTGTTGAATTTATGTGAACTCAGTGTAATTCGTTTAACGCCTGTCTCCGTGCGTTGGCGCTCAACGCGGCCTGATCTGCCTGAACCCACAGGACTGACAGCGTAAACAATGAGCAGCACATAAGTGTCAGCGACTCCAGCGGCTCCGCTACCATTGCCAGCAGCGATGAGGGTTTTGACATAAACAGTAACGTTGCAGTTAGCGACAGTGAGGTGAACAGTGTGGGCTGTGGTGTGAAGCAAAGAGTCTGCCTGAGTTTGGATTACCCGGCAGCCAAAGAGGAACTGAGGGCACCCAGGAGGAGCAACGAGATATGTACAGTATGTTTGAGGACAGAGCGCCAACAATCTGTCAAATTGGACTATACACACTGCCTGGCCAAAAAAAAAAAAAAGTTGCCACCTGAATTTAACTAAGCAAATAGGTAGGAGCGTCCTATTGGATAATTACTGTATGGGTGATTATCTTTCAGCTGGCAACAAGTTATTTAACCCCAACTGATGCAATGAGTAGCTTCTCATTTCTTAAACAACTAGGTTGAAAGACTCATACCGTGGTCGTGGAAAAGATGTTAGTCTGTTTGAGAAGGGTCAAATCATTGGCATGCATCAAGCAGAGAAAACATCTAAGGAGATTGAAGAAACTACTAAAACTGGGTTAAGAACTGTCCAACGCATTATTAAAAACTGGAAGGATGGTGGAGAACCATTGTCTTCCAGGAAGAAATGATGATGATCTGCGATCACTTAAACGTTTGGTGAAATCAAATGGAAGAAAAACAACAGTAGAACTTAAGGCTATGTTTAATAGTGAAAGTAAGAGCATTTCCACACGTACAATGTGAAGGGAACTCAAGGGATTGGGACTGAACAGCTGTGTAGCCTTAAGAAAACCACTAAGCAGTGAACCTAACTGGAAAAAAAAGGCTTCAGTTTGCTAGGGAGCATAAAGATTGGACTCTGGAGCAATGGAAGAAGGTCATGTGGTCTGATGAGTCCAGATTTACCCTGTTCCAGAGTGATGGGGGCATCAGGGTAAGAAGAGAGGCAGATGAAGTGATGCACCCATCATGTCTAGTGTCTACTGTACAAGCCTGTGGGGGCAGTGCTATGATCTGGGGTTGCTGCAGTTGCTCAGGTCTAGGTTCAGCAACATTACGTTGCCCAAAGAAAGAGGTCAGCTGACTACCTGAATATACTGAATGACCAGGTTATTCCATCAATGGATTTTTTTCTTCCCTGATGTTCACGAGCATATTCCAAGATGACAATGTCAGGATTCATGGGGCTCAGATTGTGAAACAGTGGTTCAGGGAACATGAGACATCATTTTCACACATGGATTGGCCACCACAGAGTCCAGACCTTAACCCCACTGAGAATCTTTGGGATGTGCTGGAGAAGGCCTTGTGCAGTGGTCAGACTCTCCCATCATCAATACAAGATCTTGGTGAAAAATGAATGCAACACTGGATGGAAATAAATCTGGTGACATTGGAGAAGCTTCTAGAAACAATGCCACAGAGAATGAGTGCTGTAATCAAAACAACGACTTTTTTTTTGGTTGGGCAGTGTATTATATCACTAAAATGGGACAAGTATCTTGTAGTAGATCACTGAGCTTATATTTATTTTATACCTTATTTTATGGCCTGTGTGCTGCAGATATACATATTTTTTTTGTCGCTGTCCTTTTTGTTTTTATTGGCAACTAAATGCACTCGATGGCCTGACATGACATCATTATGACTCTCAATCTCTGAAGTAGAAGCTTATGAGGTACAATTAGCCAGCAGGCCATTAGCCCGACAGTCGGGTCTTGACGAGGCAGCGATGCCTTCGGCTGTTTCTCACTGCAGGGCCTAATGATGCTTGTCAGAGCTAAGGGCAGCTCAGCTGACATGGGAAACATACAAATTGTTTCCCGTAACTATACAGTCAGAGCTCACAACTCATCTCTGCTCGTGACAATGTGTCATTTCCCTCATATTTTAGTGGCCTTTTGAAGGTGAAGAGGGAAATATTCAAACAATCTTCCTGACAGAGATGCTAATTCATCCCCCTGAAAACACCAGGGATACGAGTCGTTCTTAAAAAAAACCTTTTCAACCTTCAACTGCCAAAACGGCCTCAGCAATTAACACGCTTCCCTTCAGTTACTTTCAAGAGCAATTTAGCGTCTTTTGTCACATATCAGGCTTTTGAAGGAGCTGAAATGAAAGGATTTAATTTACACGGGCGTCTTTGTGTGTTTAGGATTAGCATATTTTACGAAGGTCAAGGCCAAAGAGGACGACTGAAAGCCCTCATTTGTTTCATCAAAGGTCAGTAAACAGCGTGTGATGACAAACTGCTGGGACCTGACCTCTGATATCTGGGAAAGGAATTCCCACGAGACGCAACACAAATCATTAAGCTCTTATTAGCGGCATTACTAAAACCTGGACACATCAATAGCAGGTCTGGGCGTCGTGCCACATGGCCTTTTACAAACCTGAGACTCGCTGGCGGATATTTAGGATTTGCTGCAGGAACTCACGTCTCAAAGGAAGTGAGAAGATTTGAGGAAGCTAAGTGGCCATAAATGAGATAATTGTTGTGTGTTAGCGTGGGCTCGGCGAGGACAATGATGGGAGTCGAGGCGTTGATAATCCTTTCAGGTACGAGGCTCCGGTTCACTGTGATCTCTATATTTTTATCTCATTCATATTCTGGAGAAGACACTCAGACCCTGTCAAATGGACGATAATTACACAGAGATGAGAGCGTCCCACTTAAACAGCCAATGTGATGTGACGGAGCCCAGTTCTGCTCTGATGGTGGGAGGACTGGTTGAAATGGCCAATTTTAGTTGAGAGGAGCCAGTCTTCGTTGATGATCTGAAGCTCAATCTGATTATATGCACCAAGAGTCACTGAGTCAAGCTGTAGATGTTAGAAAACAGTTGTCATTGTCACTTCCAACAAACCAACATTAGCATTTATTTGGAGATATTTTGTGTCCAAATCATGGACCATAGAAAAAAAATGTTCTCCCATTGCTAAAACGGAGGCTAAAATTCAAGGGATATGGGCACCACCATCTTGTGAGTTTGGAGCCAGATTCTGTGCAGTATTGTATGAGAATCATCGATGACCCCAACCCAAGAAGATTTTGACAAATCCCAATGGCTGTCCTCATCATGATGTCACATCCTGTGTAATATAACTAAAACTAAACTTATCAGAAAAATGGACATACATCAGCATTATATATATAAATATTTGACGTGTTCTTTAGTGTTTTAGTTTGGCCCAAGTCCCACCCACTAATATGGAGGAGGTGGAGCTTATGATCTATACTGCAGGGGGAGCTCTACTGGCTTTGGCTTCACTTTTGAGGAGCTGTCATGGCCGACAATTTTTTTGCAGGCTATAGTCCACGTGATAGACGTAAATCCAATATTCACACTTTACCTCAATTTTAGGTCTCCACCAACTCCTAAAGGAAATATATGTTATGTTAGCTGCTAAATGTTCAACAGCTGTTATCTGTGTTTGTCTGCATTAAAATAGCTGCCTGGAACTGATGTTGTTTCGTCAAGTTGTGAGCGCAATAATGACGTCAAATACACTCATAAACCTTTGTAAAGCTTATGGCAACTCAGGAGTCACATTTGATTAATAGTTAATGCAGGAACATTAAGAGAAAACAGGAATTCAAACATGAAAATCGAAAATATAGGAAAATATGTGTCCTTGGGGGTCAGCTCACAAAAAATGTGAATGCGGTTTCATCAGTAGAAAGTTGTTAGAGCTCAAACTGATGACAGCGTAATTTGCGTTTCATTAACAAAAGGGGAACTACCGTTTTTTACAACCTGGACCATATTTCTGGCATAAAATACGATCGTTTACCCACCCATATAACTTTGGTGTCATGTTTAGTCCTTCGGAGGATATTTAGATCCAGTGGAGCGCCGCGTATATCTCTATAGTGGGAGTGACTGGGGCACCGAAACGCAGCCTCTAAATAACGCATTATCTGCTGCGAAACTCGTTCATGCTAGTGCTGTGATATGGGGAATAGCACTAGCGTATCATAACAAAATATTGGTGAAATGCACGAGTTTCGCGGCAGATAATGCGTTATTTAGAGGCTGCGTTTTGGTGCCCCAATCACTCCCACTATATAGATATATGTGACGCTCCGCTGGATATAATGTCTTAGGAAGTAGCTAAAACTGACACCAAAATTATATGGGTGAGTAAATGAAAGTATTTTATGTCCGAAATAAGGTCCAGGTTGTAAAAAACAGTAGTTCCCCTTTAACAAAGTTCGTAATAATCGTCAATCCCCCTAGTGGTAGATAAAGGAATGTCATGTAGTAAAAACATTGCCAACAATAGTAACTATCTGTCAAAAATGTATTCAGATGTCTAGACACCACTTGAGCTAAGTGGAAAATTACGAGCTTCTGTAATTTGGGTAAAACCGACACTCTCGGGTCCACAAGAGGAGAAACCTAATTTCAAAATCCTCTAAATAAGTACTTAATTACTGTGCATAATTATATTAAGATCTGCTTGATATCAGCATAGCAGTGGTGTCCTTCCTGTTCAATATTTATTCACAGCAAAAAGAAACAGAAGATGTAGTGAGAGCTTTCTTTTTTCACTCTTTTCTCAGTTCAGGGTGCTAATTTATTCTTCAGTTACAAGAGAGAATATAAAGCAGTGAATTAGTCCTGGCGGAACATAAATGATGGAATAAATGACTGCTGCTATTTGAAGCCTTTGAGCAGATTTAAAAGGACTTCGCACCTTTTAGATGAGAGAGAAGATTAACACATAAGGAAAATATAGGGAGACCACGTAATGGTCTTGTTGAATGCGTAGATTGTTTCAGATTAACACTTTGCCAAATTATTTGCCTCTTCCGGCCCTGAAGCAGAAATGATCCATTAACCCTTTGAACCCGAAGCTACTGGAGCACAAACAATGTGATTTAGTGGAGTCATTAGTGTCTCCATTAATTCTACAATCAGCAGTTCAGCTCCTGCAGAGAATAATTCAAACAGCCCGTGGACTAAAAGAGCAGGTCAGCAGTTAGAGGGGAGAGGGATCATTACAGCTCAGAGGAAAAGTCGCAGTTCAAATGTAGCCGAGCAGGGCGAATGTCAGGAAACTGAATCAACAGATGATTGGTTCAGCAGCGAGCGCTGGGATGGCCCAGAGCTCTGAGGAAAGGTGTAGCCTCACCACAAAACAACTGAATTCTACTCTGACTTGTTGACATTTTGATGCTGGGAAATGTTTAACTTATCTGCTGACAGTCTGCGTGGGCGTAGATCAAGTTCGACCTTTGACGAGTCTGAGCAGGAGCGTGGCATGAGGTTAAAAAAGGACCTGACAGTTTATTTTAAGAGCGTCACGTTCTTCATAAAAGACACCGATGTTCAAAGCTCCATCATCCGAGGCTTCATTAAATCTTTGTTTGGATGCTATATCCATAATGCCAGACAATGAGGAGGATGTAAATGATGTTTTTCGAGCTCAACCTGACAATGACAGCAGAGAATAATAATCATAACACTTTCCTGTCACTGTTCATTTTGCAGTACGTGTCTAACTCTGATTGTTTCTGCCGTTAGACGTGATTTAATACTCGGCCACCAGCGTTTCTAATCAACCATTTTGACGAATACAATCACATAAAAAATATATATATATTTATATATTTCAGTTTATTTTCATCAGCCTCATTTATAGCAGCAGCATTAAAGGTTAGTTGGTGATCTCATAAGATTGAATCCATAAAGAAATACCTCCATCTTTTTATAGAATTTTAGCATCGTTCAGCTCACTGGTTTGGTTTTCTGGCCGTCTACTTGTGTTACTTCACTCCACCATTGTCACTATTGTTTCTGGTGGCTTTAACACTCCGGCAGCCGCATAAAAACGTTGGTGGTGACCCAATGGTGAGCTAAAAGAGAGTGAATACTTGTGTCCGAAGGAGGAAGTGGTACCACAGTAGGTTTAAAACTGCTCTAACTCACTTATTAAATCCACCACCACTTATTTTTAGGATCTTTCAGCTCATTGTTTCAGTTCCTGGCCACAAAACTTAACTTTTGCTTCACTCCACAATTTGTATTAGTTTCTGGTGTTAAACAGGATTTAACACCGACACTTTTAATTAATGAGTATGATAAATAGAAATATATTTCAGTCTCATCAACTTAGCAACAAGAGAGTGAATATTTCTGACTAGAGTTATTTGCTGTGTTTGCTTTCACAGAAGCTTTAAAACTGCTCTAATCAATAGATTACATTTTAGATTTACAAAAAGGCCACACATGTAATGTGAATGAGTTCACTTGTATTTCTGGAGCTTTTTTTTTTTTTTTTTTAGCATCTCACTGTATTGTTTTTTCCGCCCACCAACGTTACTTTATCATTTAGCTCCCCTCCACCAGTGTCATTATTTCCAGCAGTTTTCAGGGAAAGGGCTCAAATAACCCGCAATCAGCCACAGCAGCAGCAAATAAAGAGCAGGCAGACAAATTTAGCAACTACCTGTTGAGAAAACCGGAGCATTTGGCAGCTAAAATATCTGCCTCGGGACACGGTGGAATTCAAATAAAAAAAGCGAGAGTGGATGAATGACATCTCTGCCGCATACGGTAGGTCATGAGTGCAAGCAGCTCATTATGACTCATTGTCATTATGACAGCAGTAGGCGGAAGGTGACATAGTTATAAAGCCACAGTGTCTATGTAGGGAGGAGATTGGGGCGGATGGATGGGTTGATGTACTGTTGCGCTTTCACACAGGAGAAGGCTGTTTGTTTCCCATTTTCATACAGAAGTCAACATTTTCTTTTAGCCATGATGGGTCTATAACATTTACCGTGTACTGTACATTGTATAAATCCCAGACTGTAACACAGACCCCTATATGGAAATACGAGTTGATGTATAAAAATGGTTAAAATTCTTACTCCTTTACTTTAATTTGGATGAGAACATCATCAAATTAAAGTTAAGAGTCATATTACTAGTTTAGCTTTAGGATATAACAAAAACAGGGTTAGTATCCATAAACATATGGACCTAACTGTAGGAGTTGTGTCCCATCATGATCAGGTTTTTATTAGTCACTAATTAAAAACAAATCTGATTATACATCAGACGAATCTGCAAATATAGAACGAGTCGGGTCTGTTTTTTGTTTTTTTTGAGTGAATTTTCAATTCAGTTGTGATATAAACCGATGATGTCAGTTTTTCTTGCTTACTACCACCATACGTGTCGCTGGTGTTTTCTCCCTCTGTTGGAAAAACCTAAAGCTCTGAGTTTTTGTAATGGAAGCTGCATGGAAATGTCCTCACCTTTTGTGGAATTGAGGTCACACCTTTCACAAGGGTTGTATTGTTGAAGACGCCTGAAACACACCAACAGTGCATTGTGACATCTTACACCCTCTCTCTCTCTCTCTCTCTCTTTATCTCTCTCTCTCTCTCTCTCTCTCTCTGTTGGTGGTCAGTAATGGATGTTTACATAGGAGGAGAAATAGTTTGCTCAGATCAGCTCTGCTGCTGTCAGCGGGAGATTGGTGGAGGGGAAACAAGTGTCAGCTGTGACAGGAGGAAGCCCTGCAGAGAGAAATGACAGAGGAGGAGTGAGAGGAAGAAGGGAGGAGATGCTAATGAGAGACGAACGGAAAGACGGCAGGTGGAGAGAGACGGGAAGAAGATGGTGTAGACGCAGTGAGACAGGAGGAGAGGCAGAGGAGGAAATTACACGTGAAGCAGAAATTTAATCTCAATAGAGAATGTGGCCTGAGGCAGCGCTAAATGCATTAAGAGTTAGTGAAGAGCAGGAAATTATGTTATTACCGAGGAGTGTGAAGCAGGTTCTTAAAATTGAGTAATTGTCCAAATGTATATGTGGGCAATTTTCTTTTTTTTCAAATAGATTTGAGCCCCAAAATCATTGAAGCCGAACTCCAGTTTCATAAAATGACTCCAACCTTTTAAAGAGCCGCCTTTTAAAGTCTCCTTTATCCCACATTTTTACTTTTAAACATCTATGTTTACATTTTGTAGTGTTGTTAAACTAGAACTGCAAACAAGAGTACGTTTGGTTAATGTTAGCATTCTGCAAGTCCAAGATAAACCTTGGATAAAGTGGCTTCATTAATGGTGAATAAACCAATGAGCAATAGTTAATAAATCCATCTGAGAGACTTTTCTTTTTTAGCTAGCTCTTTAGTCTGTCAGTAGGGTGAAACAATGTTTTGTGGCCCCGTTAACAGAATTGAGAAAGGCTACCTTTGGCATATTTTTCAATGACAACCACAATCCCCTTTAGATATATATATAGCCAAAAGTCCATCGACAATACTCCACAACACCCCTCCCCCCAGGGGCCCCTCCTTCTATCTACCGTCAGACTGTCAAGTCGTAGGTGGAAGTCCGGTGGCAATATACTGTAGGTGTTGCAATGCAGCAACATGCATGTCTTTGCCTTGGGGGCCCCCTAGAGTGGAATCATTTCACACAAATCTTCTGCATCTGGACTGACTTCCATTTCCGCTCATCATATATTTACATTTTCAACCATGTTTTTAATCAAGCGCTTTTCCCTTCATCCCAGTAGTCATCATCGACCCTGCAGCATCTCTCCTCCTCCGTACGAATGATCGTGGCCCTTCACTACTATGCTGATATTATACAAATACACACTGAGGCCCCATCCATAGCTGTTATCAACGTTTGTCCTGGGTGATATGATCAATAAGTGGGCAGCTCCGAGTACATACGGTCAAAATTGGTCTTAAAATGCATCTCCACGTGCCACTCCAAAATCATTTCAGCTCTCTTAAAGCAAACTGCCGCATGAACAGCTCTATTTGTTTGTATGTGCGTGAGAAAATGATGGGGACATTAGGTTTTAGGTTTGTGGCACCTTATTCTATATTCTGCTTCATTTAGACCTGTTGTCCTCATAAGTGGACATGTTTGTCTGCCATCTAATAGTAGGGTCAATACACTAGTCGGTGTAAGAACATAGCGGGCATTTTGGTGGATCCATTCTACAGCCAATCACGGGACAAAATTGGACTAGGAACAAAACCTCTTCAGATTTTACGGTTGAAACTAATTTATGCTTATTAACTTTTCTAGTTTGAGATCACACGCTATTAAACAAATTTTATTAATAGTAACAAGCCACAATGCTGCCAATTAGCAAGTACTCGTTTGAGGACATTAGGATCTCATTGTTTGCAATTCTGGTTTTGTACAGCGATGTTCACACATGAAAATGAACACAAGGGATTTGCACAAGGGAGAATAGTGTTTGTTTGCAATTGTGTTTTTGCAAACACTAAAACAAACAGTTTTATATTTTGTCACACCACTGTGTGACTTTATTGTAACATACAGTGAAATAATCCCTGTGTCCACATATGAGGACACAGGGTCTCAGGAGGTTAAAACGTACAGCCTGGAACAAGTTAATTTCAGTGGAAATTCTCAGTGGACTCGTTTGCACAGACAAAGAAACTTTTTGTGTTATTTTAACATGGAATTCAACTTGGGGACGTGAATTTGAAACACTGACCAACGTCTTAACATCTTCAGCTCACTTAGGGAGTGCTCACTCTTCCAAAGAAGCATCAGGTAAACGGCTTGGTTATATAATTGTAAGACTTGTAGTGGTCCGTGTGTAATGTGTGTTCACAATGCAAACATACCACCCCTGGAGAGAGATTGCAATCGGCCCGAGACCACCCCCTCTAACCGGACTCAGCTTGCTTCATTCAACAAAGTGCAATTGCTGTGTTCACATCAGCCCAAGCAAATTGACCTAAAAGCAAAGCGCTCCCAGCTTTGGAACAACGGCAATAGCAGTAAAAACACCCTTTAAAAATAGAACAGTCCAAAATAGAGGAGGTGATAATGATGGCCAATCTCCAATTTCCCCCCATGCTGCGACAACTGAGCTTTCTTCTTTGTTCCTGTCCATTTCAAGCCACGACCATGATATGAAAGCAGTCACTCAACCTTGACTCTCTGCATCATCATGCTGTCCAGAAATCTGTGGTTACAGTCCACTCTGCTATTAGCATGGTCCTATCTTGGTTTTGACTAAATCCATCAGCGCTCTCAAAGGGATCATTAATCTCTCGTCATTCTGTCCTAATAGCAGGTTTACTCCTCAGACCGGCTCCTCGTCATTTCACACAACAGAGGCAGCTTCTGTCTTTTAGCGGGATTTTGTTCCAGATGACAGCAGCTGTCAGTCACAGATGACGGGTCGGAAAATGCTCAGGGGTTGTTAGGACTCTGAAGCCTCCCGCTGCTAACCTCAGGGTCTAATATCACGCTTCACAACGCTCCTCCGGGCTCCCCAGCTGGATGCAAACCTAAGAAATCGGTCAAACAGACACACACACAGATAGACTCAGTCATTTGGTCCTGCGGTCCTCAGGGCTAATGTCATGGCTAATGCCACACCTCTCCTGGTACCCCGCCGGCATTAAAATATCCAGCTAGCTCATCAGCCATTAAAACACTGATAGTCAGTTCAGGGGTGGAAGCTACACTATATTGCCAAAAGTATTCAGTCACCCATATATTCCAATCACTTCCATGGCTACAGGTGTATAAAATCAAGCACCTAGGCATGCAGACAGCTTCTATAAACATTTGTGAAAGAATGGGTAAATATTCCACAGTCAACTGTCAGTGGTATTATAACAAAGTGGAAACGATTGGGAACGACCACAATGTAAAATGACAGAGCGGGGTCAGTGGATGCTGAGACTCATACTGTGCAGAGGTCGCCAACTTTCTGCAGAGTCAAACGCTACAGTCCTCCAAACTTCATGTGGCCTTCAGATTAGCTCAAGAACAATGAGCTTCATGGAAATTTAGCTGCACCAGTTTCTGGCTATTAGCATAACAAGCAAGTTTTTTCAGGAGGAGTTCCTATTTAAACCTCAGACTTCCCACCAGTCCCCTAGAACTGAAGAAGCTACTCGGATGAGTGGTGAAACGTCTTCTCAAAAAACTCTACAAGTCCAGTTGCCTTTTTTGAACCTTTGTTGGATATACCATGACCTGGATGACTGAGAACCTTCACAGACAACAATGTAGAGAGCTTCATGGAATGGGTTTCTCTGGAGTGACGAATCACGCTTCTCCATCTGGCAATCTGATGGACCAATCTGGGTTTGAAGGTTGCCAGGAGAACGGTACTTGTCTGACTGCATTGAGCCAAGTGTGAAGTTTGGTGGAGGGAGGATTATGGTGTGGGGTTGTTCTTCAGGAGCTGGGCTTGGCCCCTTAGTTCCAGTGACAGGAACTCTGAATGCTTCAGCATACCAAGAGGTTTTGGACAACTCCAAGCTCCCAACTTTGCGGAAACAGTTTGGGGATGGACCCTTCCTGTTCCAACATGACTGTGCACCAGTCCATAAAGCAAGGTCCATAAAGACATGGATGAGTCCTGACCTTAACCTGATAGAACACTTTGGGATGAATTAGGGTGAAGACTGTGAGCCAGGTCTTCTGGTCCAACATCAGTGTCTGACCTCACAAATGCACTTCTATAAGAATGGTCAATAATTCCCATAAACACACTCCTAAACCTTGTGGAAAGCCTTCCCAGAAGAGGTGAAGCTGTTATAGCTGCAAAGGGTGGGCAATGGTAAGTGAGTGTATATTAACTGAGGCACTGAAAATCCTGATTCACTTGGCTCTGTGTTCTCTCCCCTATTCCTCGTGTTTCTGGTGTTTTCCCTCCCTCACTTCTCTCGTCTCATGTTTTGCTTCTGTCGGTGAGTCTCCAATCATCTCCCGCTGTGCACACCTAGTGCTTATCCATCTCAGTATATCTACCCTGCTCCTCCCGGCTTCGCTGTGTCTACCTGTGTAGCAACTTGCAGATCTCGGCCCTCTGTGATTTGGATTTTGTCACTCCATTTACTGCCGTTTCCAGCCTGCGTACCTACCTGCCGTCCCCTTGTATTGTCTGCCAAAACCAACGATCACCCACTGTCAGCTACAGCCTCATCGTAACCTACCAATCTTAAAATGAATATCACCTTACCCTGATACCCGGTTGGTATCAGGGTCATCGATCGGATTGGTATCGGGCTTCAGCCAAGCCAGACTTTTTTCGTAGTTATTCATAGCCTCAAAACGTCTTCTTCCTCTACTGTTTTAATGGCGGCCAAAAATCAAAGAAGAAGAACCAAAATCATGTGACTAAACATGTCTGCTGTGTGGAAGAACTTTGCTAATCGAACCTCCAAGCCTAGGCCGCAACCGTCCATAGGTCAACTGCTTTTAGATTGGAAAGGCTTTCAATCGCTTAACCTTCCTAATACTGTAGTTGCTCCTCACCAAAATAAATTTTAGTGATTCAAACTAGATCTGCACTTGACAGACCGGAACAGCTGAGCGTGCTGTATATACGCTGCAACCATAAGCTCTGAACATTTCTGTTTAATCAATCCTCTCCCCTCTGCTTAGCCAGCAACACTCAACCATCTGTAAGCAATATCGATTGTGCTCGCAGTCTGCAGAGTTATCGCAACATCTTGTTTTCTCTGTGGAAAATATCTGAACGCCGAAGCGCCTCACTGACTCTGTCTGTGTCTTTTGTGTCTCCGAATAATGCAGACAGCTGTTTGAAGCTGTAGGTTAAAGAGGAGAGTTGATAAAAAAGAAGTCCACATAACTGGCTATTTTTTTATTTAATCCACAGACACAATGTCTCAAAGCAAATAAATCAAAAAATAAAAGTTGAAGCCAGACGACGGCATCTTGTTCCAAAAAACATCCCGACAACGCCTCAACTCAAGGTTACAGTTCTCTTTGTGTCATAGGAAATGAAAGGGATATAGACGCTGAGGGATAAGCTTTGGATCAACGTGACATTTCAACCAAACACCAGTCACGTCATCTCAAAACCTGATCTGATTGTATATCCTTCACGGAGTTGAAGAAAGCTCGAGGAGCTCCGCCGCCTCTTATCTCGAAAGAGACGTTTCTTCCACTTCTGAGGATGTGAGTGTGTCATGTGAGATAAACCAAAGGTACCATTCAATCTGTTTTCACGTACACTTTCACTCGCTCCTCTCGGACATTGTGTGAGAAATAAATCTGAGATCTGAGCACATTTCTGTTCCTGAAGCCGCCTCAGCTTAACTCAGATACATTTGTAGTGAGAGTAGATATGTCACATTTTATTTAGACATCTTACAACACTGCGTATATTCAATAAATATCGATGGCGTTAGAGACAGGAAAGGTCATACCTGCTTGTAGAGTTTGATTTTCAGCCTCAAAGTGCTTCATAAATTATTACACGCGGAGTCGCTTTGCATTCTCCTCCATCTTTTGAGCATCATTAACCAGAGAAAAGAAGTTCATCTCATATTAATGGCCTAAAACTTCACCACCTGCTTTTTTTTAACCAAAGTCTGAATGTCAGTGTAAATGTAAGAACAAGTGTCTTGCATCCAATAAAATTCATTATAATCTCCTTCATCCACTTTCCTCAAATACCACGTAAACCATGACAACGACCACCGTGAAAGCATTTAGTAACAGCCTTTTTTTTTTGAATTTTCAGACCCGAAAAGCTCCTGTTGAGTCATATGTTCAGACCATTAATACTCTAATGACAGTACTTTGTTTTGTGTTTGTTTGTGTCATGCAACGCTGCAACCTCGAGCTTTTTTGTGTGACTAAACTCCCCATTAGGAAAAAAAAAAATCATGTTTTCAAATGTATATGAATATTAGAGACGTGTCTGGACAGAAGGATGCTCTGAAACCAGCTGCAGGGGGAACTCTGGGACACATTAGTGTCTTTAAATGATTTAATTAAAGAGAAACACATGAATGGATTCCCAGTGTGGCCCTTGGCGTAGCCAGTGATACATGACTCTGACCTCTAGTGAGATTTACTGTGGGTGGTAGACTTTCTCTCGGCCAGACATATTTTCTTTGCAGTAATCCACTGTAAACGCCAACTAATGATGTGATTTTGTCAGAGCACCTCCTGAATAATTTCTTCCCTCCCGTCCAGCAGTCTATCTGGCCTATTTTCTGTGCTCCTGTCCGTCTGCACCTCATGTTAACCAGCCAATATTCTGGTGTAATTGAGTTATTTTGGATTAAACTTCTTCTCTGCACCGTGGCACAGCTGTACCAGTGGTGATTTGATGTTACAGAACGAAGATTGATCTGCTCAATCCAGTCGCAGCAGTTCATCCTCACTAACAACAACAACACAATAATCACTGTGAGTAAATCCATATTAAACGTGACCAACAGTCGATTAAATCACTCACTACTTTCTCTGGACTGAAGGCTGGAGACTCGGAGACGGACAGATACGGCCAATACTCAGGGTGGTAATTATGATCTGCGTGATTAATTTCCTCGCCGTAGTTGAGCTGCTTGCCCTCCAACGCTGGATGATTTGTACTCTGATGAATCTCCTTTCAACAACGTTTGTTAATGAAGGACGGTGGAATGAAATGCTATTTTCAGGTTTAATGAAAACCCATTTCCCACTTCTTCTTCTTTTTCATCGAATTAGGTCATTAATGGATAAAAATAGTGAGGCTCAGGTGGATTCAAAGTACCCTCTTATCGCTACATGATCGAAGATTTAATGCTTTGTACATTTAAATATTTAAATATCATATAGTAATTATACAAGAGAGCGTACGCTGCTATGAAAAGTTTGTTGTCTGTCTGGTCCTGTCTGATGTAGTGACTTGCTTCTGTGCTCAAAAGAAATAGTTGATAATCCTTTTTCATACTGACAGAGCTTCAAGTACGTCCACATTTCCCCAACTAAAGAAGATGAGAAGTTTAATTCTAGGTAATTTCACATGTATAACGTGGATGTTATTGTTTCCCTGCAGTAAATGGATGTTACAGTACAGTATCACTGCTCTGAAACCACATACTATACAGTGCATACTCGTTGTTTAACACACTTTAGTCTAAATGAACTGAGTGCCTTGGTGCAGAGCTTCTAGGTATTTTTCTTACTGCAGCTATTTTGTAACTATTAATATTGATCATTTAATTTTGCTGCAATCAGTTTGCTGCTAATCAAGCTGTTGTTCTTGTGCTTTGAGGCCAATGTGTTGCTAATTAATTACTAGTGAGTCAAAAGTTATGCATTCAAATGTTTTTAAATCTTAATTACTGTCAGCGGTGGTTAGTTATTATTTCTCTCTTATTGTTATAAATTACAGTGCAGCAAAACACAATGTGATATTAATCGTGACCCTATAGTTTCCGTTTGTCTAATCTTCTTCGTTTCTGTTTTCACAGTGTGACATTTGCTTCAATAAAGATTCCTAAGGTTGTGCATGTGTTGCAAAACTGAATACAAATTAAGTAGTTTAGATGTTTTATTTTAGTGGCATGGTGGTTAGCACTGATGCCTCACAGCGAGAAGGTTCTGGGTTCAAATCCCTGGCAAGCATAAAATTATGACCACCTTCCTAATATTGTGTAGGTCTCCCTTGTGCCTCCAAAAAAGTTGTGACTCATCAGAGAATGGACATGGGCCTTCTGAGGGTGTCCTGAATGTTGTTAGTGGGGGCCTTTGAGGGGAGGGGCCTCTGTGGATCATCCCACAGATACTTGATCAGTTTGGGATGTAGTGAATTTGGAGGCCAGGTCAACACCTTGTGGTGTTCTTCATGTTTTTTGTTTATTTTAGTTGTTCCTAAAGTGTTTTTGTGTGTGTGTCTGTGTCAGGCTGCATCCTGCTGGGGATGGCTGCTGCCATCAAGGAGTGTCGTTGCTATGGGGTGGGGGTGCCTGGTCTGGTCTAGGTGGGTGCTACATGTCTAAGTAACATCCACACCAATGAATACCAGGTCCAAAAGTTTCCCAGCAGAAACTGAATTGTCACAAGACGGTCGATGTGATCCACTTCTCCTGTCAGTGGTCATAATGTTGTGGCTGATTGATGTACACACAGTGTGTATACACCTAGCGATACATAAGAGGTTTTGTTCAAAACTAACATCACTAATCACATTGTTATTGTCTCTTATTTATCCTTCACTGACATTAAAACCTACTTTTATTTCCGTCTTGTGTTTTGATGTTTTTTTATTGACGTGCGCCTTTGGAGAATTTACATGTAAGAGCTGATGCCTCTTTCTGTGTAATCCAGCAGTAAGAAAGTTAATTCCTGGAAGAGATGAGCAGCTGTAGACCAACAAACAACTCGGATGTCTGATGCTTCCAGGAGGCTGCTGCCAGTCTGATCTGCTTTGTTCCAAAACAACAAAAAAATACTGTGAAAGAGAAACCAACAGGATTAGTGAAGCTGCTGTCTGTATTTGTTTAACACGAGTGTTTCAACGCTCAGGAAAGTTATCGTGAGCTCACTTCTAATGCAGTATGGATCTCTTTTGTTCTTCTGGCTGGTTTCATAAAATCCAGGTTCATAAATCCTTGATGCTGTTTTTAACAGCGGTGCGCAAAAAAACTACCTTCATATTTATAGCAGCAGCCTGGAGCAGATCTACGAGGTGAGTCAAGATCGTGCTGACAGCGTTTACCATGTTCATCCTTTTACAGTTGTACGTACGCATTAAACACTGGAGCAAAAACCCGGGCGCCGAGGAGGCTGATGAAAACAGCAGCAATATTTGAAGGTGATTAAAGCAACCAGTGTTTACTCATGCCTCCACCTGTGTGAATGAAGAGCATGTAAAATCTCTCTGCCGGTGCCAGGGCAGGACTAGTCACCATGACAGCCAAGGAAATAGCAGAGAAGCTTGTTGCAGATGGGATAAATCTGCCTTTTGACGTTTGTTTAACAGCATGAAAGGTTCCACCTAAGCCGTAACCTTTTTAAAAGCCTAACCAAGTTTAAGCTGCGAAGCGTCTGGATCATTGGTACATTTGTGAGACTACACAGGAATCCATCTTGCTGGATCAATCAGCATCCTCCTGCTTTAGATGTGAGGACAGGCCTTTTATGACCAAGTTCCTCTTACGAAAGACAACTCTGACATTAGGAACCACTGGCTTATCCTAACCATCCCTGTTTCAGTGAAGTAACATTTGACAAAACAATAGGTACACTGGTGAAAACGAATGCACTCTAATACAACAGTCCTGCACTAAAACCTACTTTGTGACTCTTCTAAAGCTCAGTTTATGATCATTTTTGGAGGATGCAGTTTGTGGTGCTGTTAGACTGGATTGAATTAAACGTGCTTCTGTTATTTAGCCTAGCCCACTGACTAAAATGGCAAAAATGATAGGAACATGTGTACTGTGTTTAGTTTGCATGTTCTCCCTGTGTCTGCGTGGGTTCTCTCCAGGTACTCCGGCTTCGTCCTGCCGTCCAAAGACATGCTGGCTAGGTTAATGATTCTAAATTGGACGTGGGTGTGAGTGTGAATGGCTGGCGATAGACTGGAGACCTGTACCCCGCCTCTCGCCCAATGACAGCTGGGCTAGGCTCCAGCCCCGCCGCGACCGTCCAGAGGACAAGCGGTTACAGAAAATGAATGAATGAATGAATTAATGCCATAACCTTCATGAAGAGAAGATTTAGTGCAGGACTGGTATATCAGAATGCACTTGTTTTCACTAGTGTATCTAATAAACTGCCAGGTGGCCTTGCTTTGATGCACATGTACGGTGCCCAAATTACTTTAAAATATTCAAAATACATATATACAGTCCAAAGTCAGAAACTATAAAGGTGACTTTAGCTGAACTATGATCTTATAGAGAATCTAAAACCTAGTACAGTTTAATGTTGGTTTAATATATAGGACTTTGGATCTGTATATCGTGTGCGTCATCCAGCGAGTTGCCTCTAGTCGACGGACACTGAGAGCTCCCTAGCTTTTAGAGCTCTTCAGACTATGGATTGTTGTGGTGTTGTTGTTGTACAGTCATGGACAAATGGTTTGTTCAATCATCTGCCAAGTATTTTTAGACCCTTTTCCAAACTCTTGCAAAGACGACTTCCCAGGTAGTTCTGTAATAGTTGTAGCTGTGGTAGTTTTGGTGCCTGAAGCCTAAACTGATAAAGAAAAAGGTTAAAAAACTACACTCATCCATTTACCCCTCCACCTTCAAAAGCGGACTTTGTTAGCATCGGGCCAGACACTTTTTGCCCCATGGTTGCTCCAGGTTAAAAGTTAAAGGATCTCCAAAAGTTATTATTATTATAAAGTTAGTAGGACATGAAGATGTGTGTTAAATTGCATGGCAATCCAAAGAACTGTTGATTGAATAAGTGTCATAGAACGGGAAATGCATCCCACTGCTAATAAATCTATTTATTATTAGCCACAGCTGACATCTCGTCTGGCTGTTTTTGTAAATATGAGCGAGTAATATGATGTGGCAGGACCACTGCTGTTTACTCTGCAAAGTAAATAAAGTCAAATTTAAGGCTCGGCAGGCGCCCTGACATTTTAAAGGCAGCGTCTGGAGCGGGGAGCCCTCGCTGCAAGTTTTGTGATCAGAAGTTGTTTGAAGACGAGGAGGCACCTTTCATCATACTTGGTTGGAGGGGTTCTTTGTATTTGGGATTGTAGTGTGCGGCGCCCCCAAAAAATCCATCTTATTTCTAAAAAGTATTTATGGTAAGACTATTTATTTATCTATTTATGGAACAAAATCTAAGCAAAAACAAAAAATATGAAGAAATTTCCTGGATTGTTAAGTGGAAAGTACCAAACTGTATAAAACGGCGTAGCACGTACTGGAGACATGAGTGGGAACATGTGGCCTTTACCTTTTTCTTTAGCATCGTAATTAAACATTATCACAATTTGAGACGACATTTGGCCTTGATTACTTCTGCACGAATTTGCACAGTCCTGTAACCAGTCAGAGCCATTTAGTTGTGAAAGAATTCAACTCCATGGCGCTCAGATGACATGTACGACTTAACTCTTCTGTCCATCATAGCATAAAACCAAACTAAATGATATAATCTTTGCTGGAGCATAATCAATTCCCAACGGAGTGACTCCAGACCAACTTGCCCCCACATAAAGTTTTGTGATCAGAGAAAGTTCAGGTTGGGTTCTAGGCTAATTAAATATAGTACGTCTGACTTCCATATGTATTCTTACAGTATAGATTGTATTCTTTCTTCATAATAATAATTATAATAATAATCTGCCATCCAAAATATCCAGGAAGTGTCCCTGTGATAGAAGTTGCTCCAGTATGCAAGCCCCAAATCAATCGACAAATGTTTCCGAGTGAAAAAAGCAGAACATAAATAAATAAATATTGCCAGTGCTAATCATGTTTTCATCAGTTTATAATTAGTCATAATTAATTTAATTCATTTTGGACTGCCAAGATCTAGCTCCTCTTGCCATCACTGATCCCCTTTTTGAAAATAAAATTCTGATGCATTTGCTTCATTCGGGTTCACGAGACGTCTCCAAGCTTGCCGATATTTACATCCGCGTATATCCGTATAGTGGGAGTGACTGGGGCACCGAAATGCATCCTCTTATATGGATGAGGAGCTCGTTGAAAGGAGGATGCGGAGGCAGAGAGAGGAACAGCTGGCCAAAGAACAACAAACTGCTGCATGTCCGCAAATAGATAACAGGTAACTCCGGACTCAACAGGGAATAGCACTAGTGTATCGTAACAAAATATTGGTGAAATGAATGAGTTTCGCGGCAGATAATGCGTTATTTAGAGGCTGCTTTTCGGTGCCCCATTCACTCCCACTATATGGATATACGCTGATCTAAATATCTCCAGAACGACTCCAAACAACACCAAAGTTATATAGGTGTATTTTATGCCAAAAATAAGGTCCAGGTTGTAAAAAAACGGTAATTTTGAATTTCGGTTGGTTTTAGGGATTTGAATTATTGCCAACTGCATGGATATTAAAGAATTTTTGTTCAAATTTATGCATTTCCATTTCTCAGTCCAATCACATGTAGATTCCTCCAGTAGTCACATCATATTAGGACACTGAGGCTAATCACATGTCGTTTAAGGCTATGAAACACAGATTCCCTTCAAGCCGTGACACTCATTCAGGCCTGGCACACAGTATGTTGCCTTTCACTTTATTATTTTTAAATTTTTTAAAGACATCTGCTTAATTAAATCATGGTGCCATTATGATCATCACTCAGAGCTGAAAATGAAAGAATTTGTCACTCTCAGATGAATCCGTCTACACAGGAGATCACACCAAATACTGATTCATGTTTTCTTTAATGCACCTCGTTTATAACAACTAGTGATGGATTACTTCTGCCAGAGTCCTCACTTTGATCTTTGCGCCTGAAACTTCGGCTGTGTTTGTGACAAAATAAATCTGAAATAGTTTCCATAATTCGGGACAGAAAGTGATTTCATCAAAGTGCGCTGGCAGCAGACAACATGACTCCGGGACACCGAAGCCCAGTGGGGAACTTTCTGTGCTGTTCTGCCAAAATAAAATCTGTCACATGAATAAATTAATTAACTCTAAGTAAAAGTGGAACAAGTGGAGTCTGAAGATTCGGAAACAGGCTGAGGCCAAAAAAAAGAAATAAATGTGTCATCCAGTTATTTTCACATTTGCTTCCGTTTCCATGTGTAACGAGGATATGTGAAAGGACGTTTTGAAACTAGCTGATGCAATTAATACATATTTAAATGCTCTTTTTGATCGTATTATGTTTGTCATGTAATCTTAGCGTATCACTGCACTGTAGACTCCGCTTGGGTAAAACAGTGTGTTATCATGTCATTATACACCAGAAGCATAATGGCTGGTAGGTTATAATATTACATCATCATTCAATTGTACATTTTGCTTGAAAAGTACAAAATTAAGTATCTGACACTTAAAATTCACTTGAGATTGACACTTGAAGGCTGTATCTGGACCATAGACTGTATATAAATATGGACAAAGTGTCTCCACTTCCTTGCAATGACCAAACTGACGCTATTTTCCCAGGGATTCGGGAAGCGCCATCTTGTGAGTTTGGAGCCAGAGTCTTTTTATAATTTTATATTACATTTAATGAGAAACAAAATAGATTAACTTGGATAACCAGTTGTAAGGTAGGCGAGAGGCGGAGTCCACCCTGGACAGGTCTCCAGTCTATCACAGGGCTAACACAGAGAGACAGACAACCATTCACACTCACACCTACGGCCAATTTAGAATCACCAATGAACCTAACCAGCATGTCTTTGGACGGTGGGAGGAAGCTGGAGTACCTGGACAGAACCCACGCAGACACAGGGAGAACATGCAAACTCTACAACTATCATGTGTCAGATTTACATATATCTTTTTTCTGATTCTGTTTTTTGTTGCGTAAAGGCTCATTTAAGGTACTATGGGACATAGACGCCATAACCTATGTACGTAGCCTAGGCAGTACAAGCCATACTTGTGCGCTCGTCAGTCTGTCTTGCTCTGAAAAAAACACCACTCGAACACTAGTCGACGCTGTGTCTTTTTTGCCCGTCTGGTTAATTTTTGTTTCTACTTCAACAATGGCAACTGAAACTTTTGCCGTAATTTTGCAGAAATTTCGACGTAGACAAGTCGTACAAGTGTTTGCATCTCCAAACCTCCTCAGTTTTTTCCTCAATGTGTTTCATCTTCATTGATCCAGAACAATCAATTCAAAAACTGCAGAGATGGAGAAGCAGCCGGAAAAGTGGAAACACGCTACTACCAAGCGGACCAATCACAGCTCTTGCAGTCTCCGTTGCCACGGCGCATAGTTACATTTCTGGTAAGGTGCACGTAGCCTAACCACCTATAACACAAGCAAGATTAAGTTTTTTTGTACCGCTCACTCCGCTGTCGTGTCTAAAACCACATGCAGCCTCCACTTATTTTTCCCTATATGCACTTAAACCTACAGCATGTCATTACCTGTCCCATTTCAGGCAACCACCCACTGATCTTTGGCTTGCTGGGGGGTTTAACGTGTCACTCTGCGGCCTGTCACCCTCCTCGTACGTCTGACAGCCTGCAGTTAACATCCCGCTACTCTGAAGGAAATTAATTGTAAAGTGCTCTCCGGCAGGCCGGTGTGTGCACTCACGGGTCTCTGTCGCCTGTTAATATTTCAGTGAGAGCAGAAAAGCCTTGAGGGTGTTTTCATCACCGTTCTGTCATACAGCATAATACGTCCTTTTAAGTGGTCTTGTCCATTAGTCCATTACTATACAAGCTCCAGTCCACTTCCTCTTTAACATCCACTTTTGAACGTTGCGTCTTTGCCGAAAAGATGGAGCATGAGATTCCTTCGTTTCTCTTCATTTCCATTTTGGACTTCTGTTAAAATTGTTAAATTACATTTTACAATGCTCAGTTTAATGATGAGACTTTATAAACCCAAAAGGCGGTTTTCTTCCCATGTGTTTGGACCATTTGGCTCCTTCCATCTGGAGACTGGAATAACTGTAGTAATATCCACTCAGTCTTGTAGAATCGTCGCCAACTGTGGTGCTTACAGCAGTGTGAGGTACAAATAACAAATCTCAGCTCAATAACACATCTCAGCTCACACCATTCTAACAGTGTGACTTTAACACATTAGTAAATGCTTCCTTGAGCATTTTCCTATTTAGCTGCTACTTATTGATGTCTTCTCGGCTCATGTGCCTTCATGCCGTCATCAAACGTGGTAGGAGACGCTGCGATCACACGGGCAGTCAGAGAGCAACGAGCTACAATGGAGGCCAGTGATATGAGGCGACACGCTGACATACCACCACTGTAACACCATATTTGCTGTGCAGGACTCCCTTTTGCCTCCAAAACAGTTGTGACTCATCAGAGAACAGACTTGGGCCTTGTGAGGGTGTCCTGTGGTGCCTGCTTTAATATTGTGGCCAATCGGTGTAAATCTCGGGGGGTAAAAGCCACAGTCAACTATCAGAACAGCAGTTATTTATAGCGTTAAATGCTCTGTGGGATTGCAGGTGAAAGATGTGAGTTGTTCCTGAGCCAACGCCTTGTTGTTTTGTCCATGCTCGTATTTGTACTGAACACCAGATAAAGAGAGCTGGTGATCAATGCGCTCTGACTCTGCTTTAAATTCACTGCAGCAGCTGCAGGCTGCCGGGGGGCCTGCTGCCTGACCGGCCGGCCAGTTGGCTACGGCAAAAAAAGGCACTCAAGTTTCTTTGAGAGTTGAGACGAGATCAAGCTCCTGCGAGCCAGAAAAGAGAGCGAGAGAAGTTGCAGATAGAAGCCTTGCGTGTAATGTTAACTGATGCATATTAGGAATGACGGCTGTCCTGACGGCAAATTGGGGCTGAACAGGATTGTGACATGTGGAGGTAATGGAGGTCTTGTTACTGGTGCAGAGGCAGAAGGTTGTAGTCAGCGTTGTGTATACCGGCTTCTAAAGCCACTCTGAAACACATGTAGATGGGTTTGCTCACACCATCTCTTTGTGGCTGGAAGTTGGTGACTAGTGGACGCTGCAGGCTCTGGTTGCCTAGGTAACCTTCGGAGTGGTGCATAAAACATTTTTTTTTTTTTTTTTTTTTTTTCCTCGGATGGCAAAACATGTCATGACCCACCCTATCCTGGCTCTGATAGGCCAGTACTCATTGCCTCCATTGGTCGTATTGGTTGGACTGGTCAGTTGTAGGCACATGGAGGGACGATTAGTAAGGTTTAGGATTGGATAAGCCAATCAGAGGCTGAGTTGTGTTATGACCTTTGCCTTTCCAAACTCAGTTTATTCTCAAGTCTACGTTTGTCCCAACTTTGACATTCCCACAAATGAGATGCTGCATCCAGAAGAATGTGGATGGAGGTTTGAACGTGTTAGTAGACAAGACAACTCCAATGGTGTGGAGTCAACCAGTGTCATTGTCGCCGTTGGAGTGTCGAGCACTTGGTGACGTCATTGATGGAGAGTTTGGAATGGGCACTGAGTGTATATACACTGATCAGCCACAACATTATGACCACTGACAGGAGAAGTAAATGACATTGACCATCTTGTGACAATTCAGTGTTCTGCTGGGACCTGGCATTCATTGGTGTGGATGTTACTTAGACATGTAGCACCCACCTAGACCAGACCAGGCACCCCCACCCCATAGCAATGACGCTCCTTGATGGCAGCAGCCATCCCCAGCAGGATGCAGCCTAACACAGACACACACACAAAAACACTTTAGGAACAACTAAAAAAAAACAAAACATGAAGAACAGCACAAGGTGTTGACCTGGCCTCCAAATTCACTAGATCCCAAACTGATCAAGTATCTGTAGGATGATCCACAGAGGCCCCTCCCTTCAAAGGCCCCCACTAACAACATCCTGTTGCCAGACACCACAGGACACCCTCAAAGTCCCATGTCCATTCTCTGATGAGTCACAACTGTTTTGGAGGCACAAGGGAGACCTACACAATATTAAGAAGGTGGTCATTATCCATGGCTATATCACAAATCTGGGCGTCCTCTAAAAAGATATTATATGACCATAATTATTTGGAGACATGCTGATCAGATGCTTAAACTCAATGGGCTCTTTTTTACTTCTTATTTTGTGGTATTGTCTTTTCTGTCACCACTCACAAAATTAACTGTTTCTTTGTTAATCAGAGCATCCTCCTCTTGACCTCAGCACTCCAGGCGCGGTGTTGTTGATACACTCATTTAAATCACGTCTCATGAATAGACCTGCGAGGAAATTAAACTCCTTTATTTGGTTTAGTTTGCAAATGGTGCAATTTTTCTGCAAAGAACAATCGCCTCAGTTTTCAGGTTGCAAACCAAAGTTGTCCTCCAGTGAGGAATTTGTTAATTAAGTTTTCAATCAAGACTTGATGGTGACAAAAACTCGTGCCTTGTCTTCCGGTCATGATGCCACTTTACACACAATTTCTGTGAAAGCGCTGCTTAGTCAGCTCCGAGGTAAAGGACATTTCTCTTTCAAACGAAATAAATTGTTTTTTTTTCTCCACACATTCACTTTTGTGGCCGAGCGACACTCAAGATTTTTTGTCAAACCTTTGCAACAACTAATCTCCCTTTAACAAAACAGATACGCATCCTTCACAGAAGAAAAAAAACCCTGGAGATTGTGAACAAAAATGTGGCATTGTGTGGTTGTTTCACGACGTCAGCTTCAGACAATGAAACCGACAGAACCATTGCACAAACTCAGATTCGCATGGTTTAACTCGTGTGATCTTAACGCTGA
This sequence comes from Chelon labrosus, assembly GCF_963514085.1. Taxonomy (NCBI): domain Eukaryota; kingdom Metazoa; phylum Chordata; class Actinopteri; order Mugiliformes; family Mugilidae; genus Chelon; species Chelon labrosus. The sequence continues at coordinate 23,683,239 of NC_140342.1, read as the reverse complement.
ACAGCCAGCGTCTCTCTCTCTCTGTGTGTGAGCTGTGTCAGCGTGCCAATGAGGTGCGTGATGTTAAATGTGAGTAAGGTGCAATCCATTGTTTCTCACAGAACCTGGGTTCGGTGTTATCCGGTCCCCCCGCTGTGTTTGCTCTGAACAGGTATTTTATCATTAGACTCCCCTGCTGTCTGCGCTCTCAGTAGGTTTTCATTATCAGGTTCCCCCGCTGACTCTCTCTGCACGCCTTCCCCTCTCCTCTCTGTTTTCAGACCTTTTCCTTCTAACGTACAAACCTCACTCATTGCCACTAAGGGCTGCTCTCCCCCGGGGGATCACAGTCACCTCTCTTGTCCACTGAATGGGGTGTGCATCTGAGCTAACACAGGGCCGTTTTATTTTGCTTTTTAATGGCCAGCCGCGTGAGCTGCATGGAAATCTCACTGCTCCACTATTTTTACACTGAATCCCAACTCCAAGTGCATTGCTCCAAATACTCTCATTTACATTTCAATAAATGTCCAGCTTTGATATATTTGCTGGTTCAAATACATGCAGTTGTAATGCCTAATGTGCAATGTGAGTACTGCACAAACCTGTAAAAAAAAAAAGGTGGCCATATACACTGATCAGGCATAACATTATGACCACTGACAGGAGAAGTGAATAACACTGACCATCTTGTGACAATTTAATGTTCTGCTGGGAAACTTTTGGACCTGGGATTCATTCATGTGGATGTTACTTAGACATGTAACACCCACCTAGACCAGACCAGGCACCCCCACCCCATAGCAATGACACTCCTTGATGGCAGCAGCCATCCCCAGCAGGATGCAGCCTGACACAGACGCACACAAAAAACATGAAGAACAGCACAAGGTGTTGACCTGGCCTCCAAATTCACTAGATCCCAAACTGATCAAGTATCTGTGGGATGATCCACAGAGGCCCCTCCCCTCAAAGGTCCCCCCACTAACAACATCCTGTTGCCAGACACCACAGGACACCCTCAGAAGGCCCATGTCCATTCTCTGATGAGCCACAACTGTTTTGGAGGCAAAAAAGAGACCTACACAATATTAGGAAGGTGGTCATAAGTACATTATGTTCCACAACAGCAAGCTGCAGCTTGCCTTGCCAGACTCACTAAAGAAAAGAAAGTTTGTGTTTGCAGCTATACTGTGTACAGTGAAAGTGTATTGCAAGTGAAAAATTATCCAAAAATCAGTATTCTGAGTATCCAACACTCACCTTCTGCAAGCCGTTAAAGGCTGAGGTCACCAACTAGCCAGCGACTACAGACTTTTTGTTTAACTCTTTTTGCTGTTGCCCTTTTGAAAGCTCTGAAACTCTGTATATTCAGCAATAACTTGGTGAAACTGTGAAGGTCTGGAATCCACTAGTGTAGGAAGTTTCTTTGGGTCTTTCGATAATTTTTCCCTCCAACGTAATTTGGAATCCACTGGAACCAAAAGACCCCAAGTCGGATTAGGCTTTCAGCTTTACAGGCCAGTCAGTCATAAGTGAGTGTGGTCTCATCATTGTGCAGGCATGAATAATGATGCCATGTTAAATTCATATTGCCATTAACCAACCAGATTTGTGGTGTCTAATTTTATCTCGAGTCAGACGTCTTTATCGTCGACTTTTAAAACGTCTGCCGCCGAGGTCCGGCCCTGATTAATTTTCTGCTTTGATTTATGTTTTTAATCTGCAAAGAAAAGTCAGAAGTTAATAAACCTAAACAACAAGTCAAAAGTTAATCAAACAGAAACTGAACACGAGAGTTACATTGCTTGAATTTGCTTGTCTGTTTCCACCATCCTCTGCAGAAATCCAGTGGACATTCATATGAATCATGTGCTATTGCTCAGCTGCCAACCCAACCCATCTGCTGTGGTTTATTCAGATTCTCCTGTCATACTCTCTTGTCATACTCTCTCCTGACCTGGATATGAGAATGCAAGTCTTCTCATGTCTATTCTGGGTTTGCTATTTCCCCGTTAAGGCTGTATGATCAGCCTCCCCCTCGCTGCTATTCTCGTTGTCTTTCATTCTGCTGTACATGCCACGCTCGTTTATTTGCGTTCAAGGCTAACAATCTGCACTGTACATGATTTCTGAAATCGGCCCGGGGGCAATACATTCATGCACTAACCCTTCTATCTGTTCTGAAACACTGTGGACACTTACATCTAAAGCCTCCTACGGGGCTTGTTTGTACTGATTAAGCTTGTTTTTCAGTGTTGCCGCATCCCTCACAACTGCCACGCGACTCTCTGCACATGCAGTGCTTTATTCCATACTTTTTTTTACCGTCTTGATCTTGATAGCATTCTGATTTAGCACATACAGTTACAGAGAGATGCTAGCTTAACATTTTGTATAAAGCTACCTGCATCCTTTTTAATGTGAAGAAGTCATATAAAATTTGACCGTCTCCAGGTCTTGTTGTCCCTTTGTTTTGTGTATCAAAAGTCTTAAATCATCTGCTTTTGCGGTTGTAAAGACTGATGGATAAGTTGGACTATCATGCATTTAGTCCTTTACAAGCTACCCGTATGCTGCCTTCAAATGTTTACAGTGTTCAAAAGTAACAGGGCTTCAGGGCTAAACCACTTCCTCACCTGGGCCAGTCAGACCACATGTCCCTGCTCCTAATTCCAGCATACACCCCTCTCAGGAAAAGTGCTCCTATTACAACTAGAACTGTTAAAACCTGGCCCGAAGGTGCCTCTGAACAGCTGCAGGACTGCTTTGAGTCAACAAATTGGGATGTCTTTGAACACCAGGATTTGGAGCAGTACACAACAGCTGTCCTGGGTTACATCAACTACTGCACGAACAACGTCACTGTAGATAAACGCATCCGTGTTTATCCGAACAGGAAGCCGTGGATGACAAAAGAAGTGCAGTGCTTGCTCAGGGAGAGGAACACCGCCTTCAGGTCTGGTGATGGGGCATTGTACAGCGCTGCCAGAGCCAACCTGAAGAGAGGCATCAGAGAGGCCAAGGCTGTCTACAAGAGGAGGATCGAGGACTGCTTCCAGAGCAACAACTCCAGGCAGGTGTGGCAGGGGGTCCAGCACATCACCAACTACAGACCCAGCAACACCTCAGCTGATGCCAGTGACACCTCACTGGCGGAGGAGCTGAACCATTTCTTCGCCCGCTTTGAGGTAGCTTCACAGGAAACAGCCATGCTACACCTACCAGCCCACAGCAGCCACATCCTCACAGTGGAGGAGCACGAGGTGAGACGCACGCTGAGGGCTGTGAACCCGAGGAAAGCTGCGGGACCTGATGGCATCTCAGGACAGGTGCTCCGGGACTGCGCAGATCAACTGGCTGGGGTTTTCACCAGGATCTTTAACCAGTCACTGTCTCAGGCTGCTGTCCCTCCCTGCCTCAAGTCGTCAACCATCGTTCCACTCCCAAAAAAGACCACCATCAGCAGCCTAAATGATTACCGTCCAGTAGCACTTACTCCAATCATTATGAAGTGCTTTGAGAAACTGGTCAGAACACACATAACTTCAAATCTCCCACCCAGGTTTGACCCTCACCAGTTCGCCTACAGAACCAATAGGTCCACAGAGGACGCTATCGCCACAGCTCTCCACGTTACTCTGTCCCATCTGGAGCGGCAGGGGAACTATGCACGTCTGCTCTTCATGGACTTCAGTTCGGCGTTTAACACCATACTCCCCAACAGACTGGTGACCAAACTGTCAGACCTGGGAATATCCGACTCCATCTGCCTTTGGATCAAAGACTTCCTGTCAGACCGCTCCCAGAGGGTGAGGATAGGCCACAACATCTCCACAGCCCTCAGCCTGAACATCGGCTCCCCCCAGGGTTGTGTGCTGAGCCCCCTACTTTACACCCTCTATACGCACGACTGCACCCCCGCATACTCCAGCAACGCCATCATCAAGTTCGCTGATGATACCACTGTTGTGGGGCTCATCTCTGGGGGGGATGAGTCCGCTTACCGGGACGAGGTGGAGCGGCTGTCAGTGTGGTGCTCTGACAACAACCTGGCCTTGAACACCACCAAGACCAAGGAGCTGGTCATTGATTTTAGGAGGAAAAATAAAATGGACACTCAGCCCCTGTTCATCGGAGGGGAACAGGTGGAGAGGGTGACAGACTTCCGGTTTCTGGGCGTTCATATTGAGGAGGACCTAACTTGGAGCATCAACACCACGACCATCATCAAGAAGGCACAGCAGAGACTGTACTTCCTGAGAGTACTCAGGAATAACAACATCACTCAGAAACTGCTGGTGTCCTTCTATCATTGCTCCATAGAGAGCATCTTGACTTACTGTGTGTGTGTGTGGTTTGCTAGCTGCACAGTAGCAGACAGGAAAGCGCTCCAGAGGGTTGTCAACACGGCCCAAAAAATCATCGGCTGCCCTCTCCCCACCCTGGAAGACCTGTACAGCTCACGCTGTCTCAGGAGGGCTAAAAACATTCTCAGGGACTCATCCCACCCGGGACACTCTTACTTTGAACTGCTGCCCTCGGGCAGACGTTTCAGGTCATTAAAAGCACGGACAAACAGACTAAAAAACAGTTTCTATGCAAAAGCCATAACCGCATTAAATTAACTGCTGTGCCATATTTATTTATGACTCGTGCAATACTGCAGAATGTGAGTGTGTGAATGTGAATGCTAGTATACATGTGGTATGTTTTTTTGTTTTTTTTATCCTTTCTTTCTTTTATGTTCTCTTTTTTATGCACTTTAAGAGAAGGCACTTTAAATTTCGTTGTACTTGTGCAATGACAAATAAAGACATTCTGACATTCTGACATTCTGATTCTAACCTCCAACAGTTGCCTTGCATTGTTGCATTGTTCTTGTGACTTAAGGCTGATGATAGCACTTAAACACCAAACATTTTGAAGATGCAACTCCAAACTTTGTAATCACGACCACACAGGTTCCACTTTTAACGTTAGCAACAAGAAACGTCTTAGCGGTAAATAAACGTACCATTCACTTCCATCACTTCTGAAAGCGTCTGCAAACATGCTGCAACTCTTGAACAAGGTAATCACAAACATCATTTGAAGGCGGCAATGCTCGCTACATTACGTTAGCATGCCCAAAAGCAAGACTGTGCCTAAATTCACTCTGATAGAACTACTATCTTAACATTTTATACGTATTTGGTGTAAAATCAATCATGCAATCCTTTATTCATAACTTTCCAGAGGTCTTTTGGGTTTTTGTTGTGTCTCTATATTATTAGCATATAGCTTTGTTCTTGTGACTTAAGGCTGATGTTAGCCCTTGAACACCGAATGTTATGAATACGTCCAATTTTGTAATCAGGAGCAGACAAGTTTGATTTTTATTGCAGCAACTTTCTTGAGCATGTTAGCAAACAAGAAACGTGTTTAAACCTAAACAGCGGTATATAAGCGTACCATTGACTTCCATCATTTCTGAAAACATCAGCAAACTCTGACCTTACTGAAAATGTCAACTTACGAAGTCATAAATACCACAAGAGGGCAGCGTTCATGTGAACTTATCTCTTGAACAACACTCGCTACATCACGTTAGCATACCCAAAAGCAAGACTGTGCCTAAATTCACTACGATAGAACTACTATCTTAATATTTTACATGCATTCGGTGTAAAATAAATCATGCAATCCTTTATTCATAACTTTCCAGAGATGTTTTGGGTTTCTGTTGCGTCTCTATATTAGCATACAGCTAAAAACATCAGGCATCTTCAACATGTCAGCATATTAGCTTAACACATCCGGCCCAACTGTTTGTTTCTTCAGGACTTTTCTTTTAACCTAGACCAATACGCCTTACAAAATCTGGCCTGAAACCCCCAGACCAAGCATGGAGGTGACAGTGGCGAGGAAAACCTCCCTTTTAACATTAGGAAACCTTGAGCAGAACCTTAAGCTCATACGGAGGGACCCATCTGTCAAAGTCCAGCCTGTTAGAGACAGAAAAGGAGAGATTAGAGAGCTGCAGGAGGAGGAACGAGATAAACACATATCTGATTAAAGCGTACATGCAGAATCTGATGATGATACAAATAATTAAAAATGTTGTAATTCATTTGGAAACTTTAGGTTATTCCTCACAATGTAGGAAACTGACCTAAGCTTCTTTACATGGTGAATTAAAATAAAGATAACAACTAAACAGCTGAGTTGTGCATGTATGCATATAAAGACTTTCATTTTAATTGTAGCACAAAGAGACTGAATGCCTGATAAAACCAGGCTGCACAGCTCTCTCTCTCCCTCCCTCTCTCTCTCTCCCTCTCTCTCTCCCTCCTTCTCCCATTCGGCTTTGAGGAGATCTCTCTTGGAGCTGGAGAGGAGAGGTCGTTCGTCTCTCTCCTCCAGCAGCCACCGGGCTTCTCTGCAGCCTCCCGCCGCTTCCACCATGGATCTGGGGAATAAAAGAGTCGCCGGGATTATCGCTCAGGTCGCCCTGCTTCTCTGCTGCTCGCACGGGACGACCGGAGAAGGTGAGCCGTCTTCTTTTTAATACTTTTCCCCGGAGGAGACGGAGGGAGTGCGGGCAGCGCAGACCCGGAGAGGAAACCTCCTTCTTTCACACCCCCTCTGGAAAACTCAAAGCCTTTTCTTTACTGAGTGTATTTGCGTGTAGCTGTTTAAACTTGCTGTGGTTAAAAACGCTGGGATTCAGTTTATCTTGAAGATGTGGGGTTTGCTTGGTGCGTCTCTGTTACGCATCAGCGCAGAAGAGGGTTGTTACTCCTTTATTACTCCAAATATCAGCATTAAGAGTGGACACAGTGATTTAAACTTGAGCTTAAACACTCTTCCTCTCCCCCAGGGTAATAATATAACCTCTATCCATGATTAGAAACGTAATTCCAACAAAGAATATCACATTTCAGGGTGTGTGGTAGATTCCAGTTCAGCTGCTTTGTGCGTAAAACATTTTTCTTTTCTGACTGATCTGGTGCCCATGCAGCTCCGAGACTGAGTCAGGTGTGAAGGATGCAGGTTGGAGAGGTGGTTTGATTCTTTTAACTCAGTCCAGTTATTTCCCTCTCAGCTGTGAATGTGAAGGCATGTGAGCTCCTGCCTTAAAGGAAAATGGAGATGAACCTCAGTGTTTCAGGACACATGCTCATAAGTAACTGAAGCGGATAAAAAAAATAAAGTTCTTCCATGTTTTCTTTTATTATCCCCTGCCTCTTCTTGAGTAGAGATCTTCTGTCATCACCATCGCTAACCTGCTTTCACCCTGCCTGCCAACGTGGTGCACTCACATTATCATAAAAATGCCATTTGCAGTGGCATGCACGGTGATCGTTGATGGTTTTGCTGCACTTTAATGGAAAAGCAGTCGTCTGTGAGACAGTAAGAGAGTGAGGAGGAGGCAGATCCCATGTTCCTCTGCTGCTGCTGGACAGATAAAGGGGGGAGATGGTGATGTGAGAAGGAGTGCATGCCTCCTTTTCTGTTTTATTTCGTCCTTAAAGAAATAGTTTTCTTCTCCTTTCTGCCTGGTTTCCTCCTGTCGTGCTTTTCCTTCAGCTTCTTCTCAGCTCCTTTCCCGTCAGCCTCTTTCTCTTCTCGACAGATTTTCTCTTTCTCATCTTCTCGTCTCTTCAAGCTCGCATTCTACCTGGATCTCTGCCCTCCTGCTGCATCCGAATCGTGAGAGCTGCCGCTGTCTCGCTTCTTTCTCCTCCCTCCTAAATGCTTTCTTAATGTTTCGTGACCACATCATGTCACTTTCCCTCTCCCCGTATTCTCCTGCTGCTCGTTTCTGTCTCTCTGCTTTTTCTTTGAGTTATTTTCTGCTTCTCCAGTTGCCTCATGTCGGCTCATTTCTACACATGTTCAAATTATCAGGTGGTTTTGAAGGCTCAAACCAACCCCATATGTTGTAAAAGCCCTGAAACAGCATATCATTCGTTAGCGTGTGCCAGTATATCCATTTACTCTTGGTTAAGCCTGTCCCAGCTACACACTCATCATGCACGCACCATAAACCTCAGCAGCATAATAAGTTAAGACTGCTGCAGCGGTGGAGGGATTCCAGCAGCAGGTTTCCGACTGAGCCTCACATCTCCATCCCCACCGGAGACAGTTTCGCCGTTCGTAGTGGCAGCGCTACTAAATGAAAACAAAGTAGGAATACATATTTTAACAGGCACAGATGGTGCACGGGTGACTTTGTTAGCCGGAGGAGCGACGTGCTGCGGTTTTTGTGATGAGATTCAGGGAAGTCAGGGTGTGAAACAGCCATCGGCAGGGCCTTAGAGTCACTGCGCGTATAATCACCTTTTTGATTTTAACGGTCTCTGCACAGTGTTTCTTTCATACAAGTAGTGGAGTGAAGGGAGGCTGGTGCTGTGTTAGATGAGACCAACCTGTAAGTGAAAGGTTTAATCCGCATCTCAACGAGCAGCCGTCGTCTCTCGTGGTGAAAACGTGTCAGATTAAATTTCCCCAAATAAAGTTTTCTGAATAAGATATTAATGAGGGGTTTGTAGAGTACTACAGCAAAATAAGCTGTGAACAATGCAAAGAGATTCCTTCATAGGGTTGTTAAGGACGATTAACAAAATGTAGTTAGTGGGCACACAATGTTAACATTATGACCACCTTCCTAATATTGTGTAGGTCTCCCTTGTGCCTCCAAAACAGTTGTGACTCATCAGAGAATGGACATGGGCCTTCTGAGGGTGTCCTGTGGTGTCTGGGAACACAATGTTGGTGGGGGGCCTTTGAGGGGAGGGGCCTCTGTGGATCGTTCCACAGATATTTGATCAGTTTGGGATCTAGTGAATTTGGAGGCCAGGTCAACACCTTGTGCTGTTCTTCATGTTTTTTTTTTTAGTTGTTCCTAAAGTGTTTTTGTGTGTGTGTCTGTGTCAGGCTGCATCCTGCTGGGGATGGCTGCTGCCATCAAGGAGTGTCATTGCTATGGGGTGGGGGTGCCTGGTCTGGTCTAGGTGGGTGCTACATGTCTAAGTAACATCCACATGAATGAATGCCAGGTCCAAAAGTTTCCCAGCAGAACAATGAATTGACACAATATGGTCAATGTTATTTAATTCTCCTGTCAGTGGTTTTAATGTTGTGGCTGATCGGTGTATGTTACTTGCAGCATCCGCTTGATCCTTTGAACCACTGCTATTTTAGCCTAAACAAGCTAACACATTTACACTTTGCCTTTGTACCAAAGCATTTATATAATTGGTCAGTTGTGTTGAGTTTCATTGTGTTCTTCAAAGACTGCCGGCTGGAGCTGAGCGACTCGTGTTGAAGCTGAACAGCAGTTATTTTTACTATAATCACCTCAGAAAAGCAGAAAAAGAGAGAGAAGACGTCTGAGTGGATGGTGTGTAGGAGGCAGTAGGAGGAAGGATTTTCTGTGCAGGGCCGCGGAGAGACGTGAATGAAGAAATGAGCAATCACAGCTGCCGTGGTCTGAGGTGTTGATGTGACACCTAGACTGTAGTGGACGACATGACAACTCGTCAAAAGTAAAGCCCCGGTGTCCCTGGGATACTAGCATTAGATTGACCAGTGGGAGGAAGTGGTAATTTTTCTACACTCTGTGATCTGACATAGAAAAATAAATCTGGTTTTACTGTGCTCGTACTTGTTCTACACGTGTTAGTATTGTCCATAATGCAAGGAGGTAACTTTCTTTTTTATTTTTTGCAGATTTCTATGTCTTCTTCTTCTAAATGCTAATGATCTCACCATAGCTATTTTGACAAACGTATTTGCAGCATTGTGACATTTTACAGATGCTGTCCGTTGCAGAATTAGTCCATTGGTCTCACTTCCCCTTAGAGTTCAAGTACGCATGCCATTATGTTTGTGTGCTTGTAAAACGGATGCAGGAAGCAATCATGTGCACCTTACTATAGATTAAAAGCAAATACATCTCTGACTTGTGGTTAGGACTTGAGCTAAATTATGTGCACAATTGTCAAAATAGCTTCAGCGATCGCCCGTGTTGTTATGATTGTCTGTACAGTTCCCTCAGTACTGTTTAGAAATATGAGTTCTGTAATGTTTAGATCATTGTGGCATGGTACAGTAAAAGGTTCTCATGACACCCCTAGTTCTAAGCATGTTAGCGAAGAGAGGCATTTTTCTGGCCACCTGGCTATTACACGTATAATTTATTCTCCACTTAGCTGTGGTTTTGGCAGATAATTGCTTGCTCTGCAATGTTTCCCCTAGTCACTAACTGTAATTGGATCTGGGAAGGTAAGTGGAGGTAACTGGGCAGTGTGTGTTTTTGTGTGTTTGTGTGTGTGTGTTGGCTAAAAAGGGGTCATTTCACACATCCAGCAGACATTAGCATTTGTTTCTGTCCATACGCTGATAACGGTCTAGTAGCATTCATTCCTGGAAAATATTAGTTTCCTTTTCTGCTAAAAGCTTGAGACTCACAATTTAAAACGGGGGTGCCAAACATACGGCCCGGGGGTCAAAACCGGCCCACCAGATGGTCTAATCTGGCCTGTTGGATGAATATGCAAAGTGCAAATATTGCATTGAAGACATTAATTGCAGTTTTTCCAATAAAAGCAGCTGCTAACTCAAGGATTCACACAGTTTTAGTAAGAGATGTGGGCTGAGACCTAGAACTAAACATTAAATGTAAACATTTTCATGACGTACTTGTACTTTCTCATCATTCATAGGTTAATATGCAGTTGTGTAACTGGTCCGGCCCCCTTGACAACAGATTGGGCTGTATGTGGCTCCCGAACTAAAATGACTTTGACACCCCTGATCTAAAGCTTTGTCTCTTTGGTGTTTGCTGATGGGAAGGTAGTGAGTGCACAGTAGGTTTATCAGAGCGGTGACCAGTGGCCATGAAGACCTTAAAAGACTGGATCTTTCACATTACTCTTCATTTAGTCCATGATTTATTTCTGTGGTTTTTGCATGGGTCATCAGGTTGGGGACAGGCAGGGCGGTGCACAAAAGAGCCTCTAGCCATGTACTAAATATTACAGCAGCTTACATGTACCAGGAACAAGGTGGGGAACAGATCAAAACATAGGAACTGATAACAGGATCAGGTCTAGGTAGATGGAAGACAAAGACACAAGACAACACCTTCTCTCCTCTCTGCTGTCGTCTGTGACCTGGAAGTTAATCCCCTCGTCTCATTTACCATTTTGTACATCTTCCCTTCTTTTTCTTGCCTCCTCACCCCTCCTACCTGAGAGTGGATGCAAGGTGACGCTCCTTTGCTTTGGACTGTGGTCAGTTAAATATGACGTGTGGCACAGCTGCGTTATCACTGTTAGTTGTAGCCTACAGCAATAGGCTGCAGTTTTTGGTTGCAGGTGGGCAAAGTGCAGAGATGTCAGAGAGTGGTAATAAAACCAGACGTGTGTGTCCACCCTTAAGCATAAAAACAGTAAAACTGTTGCGCTTAAGAAATCTTACATTGAGAAAATCCGTGGTAAAGAGCAGCACAGCAATTTTTCCACCAACAAACCAAAATCCAATGCTGCCTGAAGGCGCGCTGCGCTCTGAATAAAGCATGTGGTTGTCATCACAGATAGCCAGACCAAACTTGAAGCAAAGCAAAGCAAAATTATCAGGAAGCTGGTAAATCGAGTAGAGGTAAAACAAAAACAAAAAAATGTGTAAAACCAGAAAGGAAATCACTACAGCTTTTTGAACATAAATTAGAGTTGTCTCTTAAAAGCACAACTCTGTGGACGTAGAATTCGTAATTTGTAATAATGAGTTTTCCAGCTTATTCCAGTTGCTGAGATGCTGGCAGTAAAAAACGACTAGACTACCACTTTAATTGACATTTAAAGTTTGTTGCCCATCACTTTGTAGCCGATAGTTAGCTGTTAGGTAAACCTCTTGCATGTTAACCATCCACCAAAAGCTTCCGAGCGAAACAAGCCGGACATTAAAATATTGCAGGTGTATGGACAGAGTTAGCTCTGCTCGTCGTCACGGCTCTCTGTTTGAATAGAAAACACCGTCAACACTGCAGACACACTCGTGGTAAACATTTGAGAAATCCCTTCGTTGCCCCCATTGGTCATTGCGTCAAAGTTGAGATTAGTTTCATTTGGTATGCGGCAACTTTGCTTTGCTAGATTGTCGCTATAACTTATGAAGGAATTTAATCAAAACAGTCTCTTGTTACCTCATTATTGAAAGCTGCTTCCTATTTATACATCCCTTAAGAGTCTATGCTAGCATCTCTTCAGGCGAAATAATGACTTCAGTGTTTGCCCAGCTATTAAAAACTATTTACTGTATATGAAATGTCTGCATATCAAATAAGATCATGTGTTTTGCATCAGTCTGTCTTCAAATTACCGTAATAACGCAGATATTGGATTTAACGACAACTAGCAGCAGCCTGTGCGGTTTATATACAGGAATACTAAACATAAGCTGTTGAGACGTGGCATTCTATGGGCGAATGTATGTAAGATTAAATAAAGCATCAGCGAATAAATCAGATATTTAATAAACAGTTGACTTTCAATCTAACTTTGCTAGCTAGCGCTTACGAAGTTAAGCTAGTTCACGTTACATCTGCAGTCGTTCTTCTGGGTTTTGACCAACTCTTTAAAAAAAATCAAGAGCACAAACATCGGATTTTAAAACGGTGGCGGTAACGTAAATCTTTATTAGTGAACGACACAAATAGCTTCACATGCTACAAGTTGTACGTGACCTTTTCTCCGTCAGGTTAAATTCAGTACAGAGCAGGTGAGCGACCACTTAGGGTTTGGAAAAACAACGCACACACAACGTTGTTTGCGATGTGCAAACATATTTCCAATCCCTTATGAGCACATTAGACCCTGCCGTTCGGCCATAGTGTTACCATTGTTTGGGAAACCCTGGACTTATATAGAATATAGCTTATTTGCTGATGTGTAGCAAGAATAACATTTGATTCTAAGTTTTGCAAATTTTGAGTTGTCACCGTTTGCCATCATTGGCTTAGGATCACCAAAGTAGCTTCAGTTCATCCTGATGCAATTTAGATGCCATAATTCAAAATCATAAAGGTTAACATAATAGATCACAGGTGTCAAACATATGGCCCGTGGGCCAAAAGCGACCCGCCAGAGGGTCCAATCTGGCCGGCGGGATGAATTTGATGAATTTAACATTTTCATATTGTTAGCCTCATAGCATAATTGCCTAAGTCATATTTTAACGTTTGCAATTTTTAGCAGGCACATTGGAATGTTTTATTGATATTGTAACCGTGGCCAAAAATGACTTAGGCAATTATGCTATGAGGCTAACGATACGTAATGCAAACATTTTCATGACGTACTTGTACTTCTTTGCGCTAAAACAAAGAGAAACATTTGGAGTTGCCGTTATTTATAGGCTAATACGCTATTGTGTTACTGGTCCGGCCCCCTTGAGATCAAACTGGGCTGTATGTGGCCCCTGAACTAAAATGAGTTTGACACCCCCGTCATAGATGAACAGTCAGGGTTTCACCAAAGCCAGTAGGATTCATCCTCTGGGGACCACGAATATCTGAAATGTCAAGGAAATTAGTTCAGTAGCTTTTGGGAAATTTGGACCAGAGTGTTTGAACGAGATTGACATCAATAAAGTCATGCTTTTATATCCCAGAATAACATTAATATAATAGCAGTAATGTGTTACAAGGCAGAGAGACAGTGGTATTGTTTCTCAGTAGTCTGGTGTGTCTCTAATTGTGCCCTCAGAAAGTTTTCTTCTTGAGTTATATTGTTGTGTTGTCCTGTTTCTTTCATCATTATTGTAGTAGTAGTAGTAGTATATCACAGCTCTGGAGGGATTTTTACATTAATTAGGCAGTGTTTCATTTTGTTGTAGCATTAAAAAGTAGGTCTCCTTTCTGCCTTCAAAAATAATCCATTCAAAGCATGAATTCAGTGCAGACGCATCAAGCCAGGTTTTTATTAACACTGACGCTTGTTGTTATTGTGAACCGTGCGACTGAACACCTCAAAAGTTCAATATCAGCTTGGAGGGACAAACAGATTGAGGAATGTATACAACCGAGGCAAGCTCTGTTATCGATCAACCAAGGTTTGATTTCCCAGTGGCAGCTGTGCACTACTAATAAAACACAAACACCTGTATTATTCAACGCTGGGTACAAGGCAACTCCAATTAAAGGAAATAAATTCCACCAGACACCACGCGATCGTCCACCAGTTCCAGCGCTTATTATATGAATCTGTTTCAGATTTTTTTACTTTTTTCATTTCCTAGCATATCTACTTTGATTTTATATGTTTACCTGGAGGTTCCTCTGCAATCTTCCTGTTCTATATTATACTGTGTGTGAGGTGAAGGAGTTCCTGGGTTGGCCTCATTTCCGTGTTGGGAAGCAAAGCCAAACAACAAGACCAATCTTTTTCAAATAGTTGAAACAAAATCAGACTGAGACAGGGTCTATAATTTGGTTCAAGATCCAACACAAGTGGAGCATGTACAGTATACCTGATAACCTTAACCTTACCTCCAAAGCCACTGAAAAACTCTGCATTCAACGTAACAAAGGCCAAACGTGTCCGTGAGCGTCCTCCAGCGAGTCGGTTCATGTAATAAATGCTTCTCTCACCACCGTAGGCTTAAATTAATTAGATTGTCCCCGGGAGTTTTTAAGCAAACACGAGGTTAAAGTTTATGTAAGCACATTAATATGAAGATGCGTAGCTGCCTGAAGGGAACGAGACACATGCGACCTGCCTCCGCCGCAGCTTCCTCTGACTGATGCTGTAAATTACAACGTATCACCAGTCTAAAGGCTTGCTTAAGTGCAGCAGAGGATTTAATGTACGTGAGGGCTCCTCTGTGTGTATTTATACAACCACATGAGAGGAAGATTTAAACAGACCACGGCTGTTTGGAGAGGGAATTAAAAGAAGAGAGTTGAGATGGATCTTTAACAATAAGAAACAAATAAATTCACAAATGAAATGTAGAACTCAACAGAAAATACACTATATTGCCAAAAGTATTCTCTCATTTGCCTTTACACAAATTAAGTGACATCTGATTCTTAATCCTTAGGGTTTAATATGACGTCGGTCCACCCTTTGCAGCTATAACAGCTTCAACTCTTCTCTGAAGGCTTGTTTATGGAAATTATTGACCATTCTTATAGAAGCACATTTGTGGGGTCACACACTGATGTTGGACCAGAAGGCCTGGCTCACAGTCTTCACTCTAATTCATCCCAAAGGTATTCTATCAGGTTGAGGTCAGGATTCTGTGCAGGCCAATCAAGTTCTTCCACACCAAACTCTCTCATCCATGTCTTTATGGACTCTGCTTTGTGCACTGGTTCATTGGTGATTCTAAATTGGTCATAGGTGTGAGTGTGAATGGTTGTCTGTCTCTCTGTGCTAGCCCTGAGATAGACTGGAGACCTGTCCAGAGTTTTTGAACATAAAATCTATGAATGAAGAACCCATTTCCAAAGAACTACACATACTATTCAGCAAATTCGTAAACAGTCTAGATTACGTTCTGTCATTATTTAGCAAAGACTTTAGTGGTTTGTACTATTTGTAATTAGACATGCAGCATTATTTACCTGCTTAAGGGTTCTTGGTCCCACTTAGAGTGTAAGTGGATGGAAATCAGTGTGGTTTAGTTCTCTAGCCGTATCCGCACACAAAGAAACTGCTACAAATGCACCGGAAAGCAGCGCTGCCACGCTATACTTCTACTCTAGAGAGTCTTTGATGAGTTCTTTTCTGAGACACGACATGAGGAAACGACAATGACTCACACACACACACTCGTAAAGCACCAGCTTCAACAATCAGATAAAACTGTCTGTGATGGCTGAAAGCTGCTGTCTTTGTGTTAAAAAGGTAAAAAAAAAATAAAAAACGGCAGATCCTTTTGCAGATCTTCTTGCAGAACACTGGTGGATTCTTTCCTTTTTTAAAGCGTGCATCTTACTGGGTCTCTTTTTAAAGTTTCCCCCCAACTTTTGACAATTGGGTTAAGGCTTATTTGGTAATTTGGTCAAATAAGTACTGCAGCTTGTCGGCGTAATTTGCACAAATGTGACCAGTCAGGATAAACACCTGAATGAAAATGTTGATCTTTCAACATGCCTGGTTAAATAAGGGTTAAATCCTGGCAACACACATCAAAGGTCAAAAGGTCAAAGAGGTTTTCATTGTCTATTCAACCACATATAGCAGGCGCAGTGCATAGTGAGATCAGAGGACGCTCCTTCAGGACCATGCAGCTGCATAAAGACACAGGATATAAGTACCATGCAAGGGACTGAGCATAAACTGCATGTGCACAAGGTTATGCAGATAGAACAGAAAACAATGCAAACAGTACGAACAGTGCAAACAGTGCAAACAGTGCAGACGACCTTGCCAAGACAAACAGTGCAATACAGACAGAACAAAACACTTGGCAGACAAACAGAGTGTGAGTTAGTGTGGCTGTAAATGTGTGCAAAAGATGCAAAGATGTGTGCAAAGGGCCGACAGGTTGTGAGTACAGGTTATGATATTATTTTGGTTGTGGGTGAGTGTGTCTATTTGTGTATATATTCAGTCAGACAGTCATTATGGATCGATGCTATAAAAGGTATGGATGACAAATGCACACGACAAGCCATGAATTCAGAAAGCAAGTGGCTGCTGATGGATCAGACAGAAAGAGCAGGAGGAGCAAATGAAGGGAAAGAGTAATGGACTGCACACGTGATACGCTCCACCGTATCGCCTTGGTAGTGACAGACAACTGCTGAACACAGAAGTGACGGTTTTAGAGGAAAATCAAAAAGCAAAGACTTAAGAGTTGGCTTCCTTCGAGTGAAGAGTTGTCTTGGACAGAGGGACAAGAGCTCCTGACTCGCTCGATCCAATACGTTGTCCTTCAGCGAGAGAAGAGAGCTCAGCTATTGTTCATCGTTCACTTAATAATCGTCCACGGCTCGCCTCCGCTCCTCATTTGTTTCAGCGCCGGGGGCAAGGTCTGAATGAAGCTGTTTATCAGCGTGAACCGAGGGAGCTAAAATACTTCTCATCACTGCTGTGACGTCTGGAAATTTCCTCACGGTAATTGAAACACTTGTTCCGATGACTAATGAGCAGAGCGACGAAGCTGGAGGTTTTATGGAGTTATTAGTGATTGAAGCACCACTAATGACAAGTTTCAGTTCATACTGGATCTGTGCTCTAAAGATGTGCACCAGAAAAGCGTGCAGTCCCAAAAAAACACCAAATGGTGTTAATTTTGTCCAGTTATCCCCCAGTGGAAGGTCCTACTTAGATTGTGTCAAGTTGGAGAAACACTCAAAGGCATTTGCAGGCTCTTATATTCATTTCTCACACTTTTTGCGTCTGTAGATAAGATGTTTCAGTCTGGAACATCGTGATGGGCGACTATTACTGTCGTACGGTTATTAGATTTTAGGAAGATTATTTGTGGTGCTGCTGCATCCCTTCAAAGTTTGTGCCGTTTTATAAAATTATTCTTCAGAAATACTGTCCCAAAAATGCATTATCAGATAATGAACCCAACCCAAACCCATTGTAAAAAGCCAGCTGGGGAATTTCCGTGATTAAAGTTCTAAATTAAACTTTTCTTTTTTTTGCCTTGCATGTAACAATTACGGGTGGCACAGTGGCGTGGTGGTTAGCACTGATGTCTCACAGTGAGAAGGTTCTGGGTTTGAATCCTTTCTGTGTGGAGTTTGCATGTTCTCTCTGTGTCTGCGTGGGTTCTCTCCAGGTACTCCAGCTTCCTCCCACCGTCCAAAGACATGCTGGTTAGGTTCATTGGTGATTCTAAATTGGCCGTAGGTGTGAGTGTGAATGGTTGTCTGTCTCTCTGTGTTAGCCCTGAGATAGACTGGAGACCTGTCCAGGGTGTACCCCGCCTCTAGCCCGATGACAGCTGGGATAGGCTCCAGCCTCAGAGCATCGACGTATTAAGTGTTTTGTAGTATGATGTGAGTCGCACTGGACCAAAATGACACTAAAAACTGCGACTGTAAACGTGTTAATGACAATCTGAAACTTTGAAAGTATTTTCTGCCATATGCACCTGGTGAGCATCATTCATAAGAATGGTTGGCTTTCAATCTTGGACCTATAAGTTAATGCCTGAGAACAACTGTAATTTATTGTTATTTTGCATCTTTTCTTCACATTTGTGGTGCAACAGAACTAGTGCAACGTGTCCAAACCTTAACCATAAGGTCCAGTAATGTTAGTACAAGCCACAGTGCTTCCCTACGTCTAACCAAACTTTAAACATGGTGTCATCCAGTCGTAAAATGGATTTATTTTGCAAAAAGCAAATACAAATACTGAAAGGGGCATTAGATCAAAAAGAAAAATCCTTCTATGTGCTGTTCTTAGGCCGCTCAACCATAACCTTAAAAAACCCCTTTTGGTCCAAAAAGCTTTTTCACCCAAGACCGTTATAAAAGAGGCATCTGTCAAGCTGTAAAGTAGAAAAGACACCTACCACTGCAAACTATGCTGAGTTTTGCTCAGGATTTTTCCTTAAAAGAGAGAGAGTTTCATTTTTGGTGACACCCTCACAATGGGGTGAGCGAGAAGCTGAAGTTAGTGGGCGCACAACACGGATTCTGTCTGGCGTCCGCTTCTCTGAAGATCTAGATTTGAAGGCAGACCTGAACAGAGGTCCCACAAAACGATCATTACATGAAGACTAATTTAAATAATGATCACGTATTATTAGAAATATCAGGAGGAAGAGAACCACCGTGTCCCAGTTCCTAGCTGCATACACCTGTGCTGCTGATTTTGAACTAATCTCATGACGTTAAGACGTTCATCAACTAAAATTATGAATGAAAACACTTGAAGTCACAGCAGGGAGTTGTAAATAGAGTTGCTCTCTTCCTCTGCTTGCTGACTGTGGGGCAAAGTTGAGAGGAAAATGGGGTCAGGTCCCGATCAATAGACGGCCCAGCTGTGATAACTCCCACCCTATCATTTATTCCCTTTAAGCCCTCTCCTCTCGCAGGTTCTGCTTTGGCGGGGATGAAATAGTTTTCGTCCAGTAAGACATTAATCACGTTGATTCAATCACAAGGATTGATGGTTGAGGTCGTCATCTTCAGGTATGCTCTCAGACTCCCTCTTTCCCTCACCTTTTCAGTTTCATCTGTCTTCCTTAAGGATTTTATCTCCCCTCTGAGATGATTTTAGATCCACTGGAGTGTGTGCTATAATCATAGCCTAATGACAGATAATCTCAAGGACACTAAATTACTTTAATCCTAGCTTAATGACAGATA
Source organism: Chelon labrosus (assembly GCF_963514085.1). Lineage (NCBI taxonomy): Eukaryota > Metazoa > Chordata > Actinopteri > Mugiliformes > Mugilidae > Chelon > Chelon labrosus. Next base: position 23,663,930 of record NC_140342.1, on the reverse strand, counting down.
ATACCGCTACACTCCTGCTGCGCGTGTGTGCTAATTTGCATTTTCCTTGGCTGTTTAAACGATGGCGTGTCAGGTTCCTCTGAGTCAGATGATTGTGGCCTCGAGAAAAGGTTTTAAAACCTGAAGCTGTTATTATTAGTTTACTTTCTTCCTGCAGAGAGGAAGAACGTGGTCCTGTCTTTGAGTTTTAAACGCTACGTAGGAGCCACGTGTGCTGTTAGATGAAACAAACTGCCAGGAAAGTGGAGGTGAAATTCATTCCCGATTTCTGTCGCCACCTGTTCCCGAATCACCCAGTGATGACGCTAAAAATGACGAGCTCTCATCTCATCATGACCTCTTTATCTCCCATCTTGGCTCTGGTGTTCCTGCTAATTACATCGAATTAAAGACTGCGTGTTTTGCTTATTCTCACAGAGAATTATTCAGAAGCTGGAGGCTGGATGGCAAAAATCAGGGACGTTATTACAAACTCAATTAAGGCTGCTCAAAAAGAGTGCGTTAATTTAGGCCACGGGGGCTTCGGGGGGATATTATGGGTTCTTGATTTAATCTCAGAGCTCAAAAAGTATCTTGCATATCCTACAGGATTAATCTGGTGAGGGAAAACACTGGAGATGGTGTAAATTCAGGAGCCTATTTCAGGTGTAGCGTAGTCCCGTCTCGGGGGGATTTACTGCTGTGCAATGAGCCGGTTGTTTGCACAGATTCCGGGTGTGAATATACGGTATGTGGTGAAATCCTCCCTGTTCATTTATGATTCACGAGAAGGCGGCATCATAGAGTCGGGATGGGGGGGGGAAAAGCAGCTGAGGATGAACTCCCTTCATATTTCTTCTTTAGTGTCATTTATGGAAATGTGTGCGGGAAAAGTGGAGGCATGAATGAGGCCTGATGAAGTCAAGGTTACAGAGCAAATGGGAAACCAGCGGTCATGAATCTGGATTTAATAACTCAGGAACAAGTGAGCGAGGCGCTGACAGAGGACTACGGTCCATTCGTGCTGTGTTTGTTCATGGCCGCCCCACAGGAGAAGCCTGGCTTCCTGGCTTCCAAAACAATAGGACCATTCATCATGTGAGGCCGTCTCCACCTAACTGGATGTGGCTTCAGATTCTGGATCTACTTTGTGGTTCATGATGCCCTGTCTTTCTGATGTTGAGGGATGGTGGTGAGGAACAGCTGGAGTAAGCAGCTGTTAACACAAATAAATACAGTAAAGATTATGTTAATTGCCTGTCTTTGATACACTATTATGTACTTCCAAGTGATGCTCGTAGATCCATTTGTTGAATATTAAGGCTCAGACTGCATTAGAACTGGAAAGTAATCCTAATCAAATGGGTCAATCCCCAGTTTCTGTAGCTACACCTTAGCAAAAAGAAGTTTATTCAAGTGTACTACAAGTATACTTATTTTATACTAAAATTGAGGTAGTATACTTGAAGTTCATTTTATTAAGTATGCTTGAGTGTAAGTATATGTATAGGAAGTATACTACAGACCAAGTACTTGTAGTGTACTAGAAAGTATACTAATTTAATACTTCTTCGGACTAAATTGGAACATTTTTAAGTTTATAAAAGTATACTTTAAGTATACTTTATAAGGTCATTTTAAGTTTACAAAAGTACACTTTCAAGTATATCACAAGTACTCTCATCTATATATTACTAGTGTACTAGGTATATACTTCTAGTCCACATTTTAGTTTATAAAAGTATACTTAAAGTATACTTTTATAAGTAAACTTAAAGTATACTTTTATATACTTAAAACGTTCCAATTTAGCTGGAAGAAGTATTAAATTAGTATAATTTCTAGTACACTACAAGTACATGGTCTGTAGTATACTTACTGTACTTATACTCAAGGATACTTAATAAAATGAACTTCAAATATACTACTTTTTGCTAAGGGTACACCTTTGGCAATAAGAGCTTGCCACGATTTCCGGTGAGGTGGGAAGCAAATGCAAGACACAGTGGGATGAGGCAGGAGCAGGAAGCAAAATGTATTTAATGAAAACAAAACAGAGAGCTAAAGGTGTTGCAGTTGAGAGGCATGTTTAATCCAAGGACACGAAAAACAGGTAAGAACCAAAACCGAGATGAAAACTAAGGAACACAAAGAAGCACAAGTCCAAGACAAACAGGGCGACGTCACAAAGCAGAACTGTGGAAACATATCAAAGCAAGGGAAAGACTGCAGACGACGCAACAGAGAACAAAACGAATGGCAGGGCTATATATACATACACGTGGGCAGAGAGGTGAAAAGAAACTAATGAGGGAGGAACACAGAAGGAGGAACCAATCAAACAAGGAGGGGAAACACAAGGCAAGAAACGCCAAGGAAGAACTTTACAAAAAAACTGGAAACACAAAGAGAACCAAATAGTCCTGTCAAAATATATATAAAAAAAAAAAGGCCAAATCTAACCGAATCAGGATGGGCTGGCTCAATCAGGAGGAATTTTAAATCAGGTTCAGATTTCAGTCAGAATATGAGTCGCTGTAGCTCTGCTGTTGTAGCCTGGAAGCCAGCCTTGCAAAAGTTGTCTGAGAGGAAGTTGGTCTGAATTTGATTCCAACAAAATAGTTCTGAGGTTATTTTTATTTTTTTTTCCTCTGTATCTTGGCGCGTATGAAATCCCAATCCCATGTTACCAATCTGGCTAAACTAGGCTACTTCTATCCATCATTGCAAAAAACACCCCCCAAAAAAAGCTGGGAGCATAATCAGTTCCCAGCGGAGAGACTCCAGATCAGCTTTCCCCAAGAAGTGGGAAGTTCAGGGCGTGCTTCCAGGCTAGAGGGGTGGCGTAAACCCTTGATAATGTGTTGAACTGGAAAATATCAGCTCCTATTAATAACCATGTTAATCTGCTGGTTTCTCTCTGGTTGGAACAAATCCATTTCTCTTCTCAAGCGTCAGGTGAGGAGTTTCCAGTAGGGACAGAAACATGGAGGTAGAAAAACAGAGTGATGTTTTGGAGCATGTAAATAAATACATCCTCCAGTAATCAACTGCTGGTTGACGATCATGAATCACTAACTCTGGGAATGTCACCACAGACACACACGCACATCGGACTACTGATAACTTTCATATAATTTCATAATTTGCTCATTAGGCTTGGCCATTATTTCGTTACCTCATTTTGGTAATAGAAAGTGACACTTATTTATATGTAAATTAAGACTTAAATGATGCATGCAAAAAAACAACAACATGTACATAATTCTAAATCAGGGATGGGCAACCTAAATGATGGAGGGGGCCACAATTTTTCATCGACACTACCAGAGGGCCACATAGGACCGCACACATAACCATATATGATAAAACTGCCATTTTAAATATGTTTGTGTGTGTGTGTGTGTGTGTGTATATATGTTGTTATGTTACAGAAAATGACCACTTACTGTTATTTATTTATTTATTTATTTTTTCCAGGGCAAAGGGCTTGTGAAAATAAAACATACAAATCACCATCCATCTCAAGGATGGCAGAAACCTGCAGAACAGCAGACAAACATTAATTGCAAGAACTAATCTGTGTATTTGTACACTACAAAAGAGTTTAACATTTTCCCTGTATACCCACTCTACCTCACCACTATCAGCAGTGGGCACTGGTAAAAAGTCGCTGTTGTTTGCGTACTTTTGATTTAAGGTCCGCTACGATAGCAGCCCTTGCAGCTTCAGTATACTTCTCGTATTTAGCTTTGTGCAACGTGTTGTAGCAGCAACTTAAATTGAAATCTTTCATGGCAGATAGCGTCTCTAAGCAGACTAAGCAGGTTTGCTTTTAAATTCTCTGAACAGATAATCTTCTTCCCATTTCACCTGAAACACACACACACGATTTTCTCGATCAAATTTTCTCTCTCTTCCACTCTTAGCCACGGCTCAACATCTCTTCTTCACTGGTGGAGAAGACCGGTGGAAGCTTGTACGAGGCGGCGTCTGCATTTTCTGCATCTAGTGGCCAACTGTGTTATTACAACCGATTCAGTGCCGCAGAGGATACGTTTTTATAATTATCAAAAATTAATCCCCGGGCCACTAGTTGCCCATCCCTGTTCTAAATAAATATGGTTAAAGAAAGCATCCAAGGATGCAGGTGCAACTTTTCGTTGTTGAAAATCGATACGACTACGATATTTATTTAAACAAGGCATTTCATGTTTCATCGTCAAATATTAACCGAGTGCACCCAAGAGAAAACATTTGCTCACGTGTACTACTCTGTGCCACTTACATTGTGTCATGTTAGTTTGCAACTAGAACAGTAGAATATGGAAATCGTCCTCCGTGCCAGCTGTGCCACTGCCTTTACCCTCACTTGGGCCGTCTGAAAATGATGAAATGCTGCCTCTACATCAAGCCACAGAAAAGAGACAGCTGGTGTCACCGCACTCTGGAGACACACACACTTGCTGTGGGAATTTTAATGTCACATTTTCATACGTCTTCGGCGCATTAGAACAGTAACTTTAACCTTGAAAAATCTGAAAGATGGCCCGTTAATATGCTACGTGTGACCCGTGCATTATTCTCAATTTTTGCAAGGCTAATTAGCCAATGTGCGCCTTTGGCATCACTGCATCCACTTCATCCCACGCAGTCCGCGCTCCAGTGTGCCCTAGTTTCAAAAATAGACCCTGATCACAGCTTAATGCTGTCACCGCTGTGTATTTTTTATGAAGTCAGCACCGGGCGTCCACAGCTCTGCAGCCTGCTGCTCTGACTGTCTGCAGCGACTGCTGATGAGAAGAAGCAGGGCTGGTCTGTTTGTATTAGAGAGGAAGACGGAGTCAGTGGCCATTACAGGCGTAAAGGGCGAGGTTGAATTTCAACACAACAAGACGGCGTAAATCAGAGAAAAGCATTTTCGAGGTGAAACAGAGGAGGACGAGGAGGAGGAGGGATGGACAGAGCGGGAGAGGTGGAATATAAAGTAAGAAATGATAAAGTTCAGTGGTCAGAGTCTGCCGGCTGTCTGATAGCAGTATTCCCTCTCTGTTTCTCACAACAGCAGCGACATTTTCTACTGACTTTCCCATTTTATCCCTCACTGACTTTGCTGTATGTGTGTGTGTGTGCACGAGCTACCATCTGCTTTCTGGATGCAGAGATGAGCTGACTTTATGAGACGCGGGAGGAGGGGGGCGACGGGGGAGGATCGCAGGTGTAAAAGGAAAGAGAGGGAGGACAGAATAGGTAGACAGGGGAGCAGAGAGGTCAGGGGAGGTGAAGGGAGAAACAAGGAGGTGAAAAAGAAGATATTTGTGGGATGAATTTAGCCGTTTCCTCTTGTCTTTTTCCCCAGCGCTGACATTCTCAGCTGCCTCGATAATTTCACCCCCCGCTCGCTTTCCAGTCCGTGTCTGTTTTCATGTTCCGCTCTCAGTTTTGCAGAGCCCTGCAAGTTATGGGCTTTTTTTTTATTTATTTTTTTTTGCAAGACAGCACTGGTGTAAATATTAAAGGCTGGCACAAGTCGCCACATTTGAAATGTGGAGAGGCAGCCTTTTTCAAAGTTGCAAAGAGGAATTTTAAAGTGAGTTTTGAAGTAAACTCTGGAGCGGCAGTTACGGAGGATAGTTCCGACTTTGTTTCCAGTGAGCACATCTGTAGACGATAGTTCAAGGTTTCGTCTCTTCTTCGGGTGACGGTTGGCTTCACGTTCCGCGCTCGTCTGCATTAAAGATTGCATTAAGTCAAGGTTACAGTAGGTTTCTTCCTTCGAGCTGCCTTAATGTGCTCGTCACAATCCACTTCCCAGCTGTCGAGTGATACTTTTTGAAGCCTCCACCTTAGAGTCCCTCAAGGCTGACATCTTACCTCACCCACCTAGCCTAGACTTAACAGGAATCACTTTCAATCAAAATAATTAAAAAGAGCTAAGTTTGTGTTGAACGACTAATATGTGGTGAAAGTCGACGTCGTTGCTAAGTAATGCTTAGCAACAATTAAATCTATATTCTTAACCTGAACACATACTGTAGTGTCTCACACAAGAGAAGCTACGGAGTCTTTTTTGCAAGTTTACTGAAGCTTGAACACAAACTACTGTCGGCCGTAGACCACGTCAACACCATAAACACCGTCACTCTGACACTAATAATATGCGGGTCTCACTCGGCAAATAATAAAAATAAGCATGGTAACAGTGTCAACTCATAGAACACAACAGAACTGAACATAAACACATGAGCTTATCAATATTGTGTTCTGCAGACATGTACAGTCTGTAAATCGGCACCGTCAATAACGTTTAATAGCACTTCACAGCGTGTTGCAAGATAGGATAATGTAGCCGGGATAAAAAACAGCTGTATATCTCCAAAGCCTTTTCCATGTATAGCAGGTAAAGGTCTAATAACTTTAGAAATTTAGAAATTCACCAACAAATAGTTGATGTGCAGCCTCCTTCTCTGTGCTACCGCAGGAGAAATTGTTAATTGACTGCCGTTGAGAGGATTTGGACCGTTCCTATGCTAGCGTTAGCGGACGTCTTTTGAGATGCATTGCAGTGGTACTTTAGTTGTATTTCAGGACTGACACGTCACGGTAGAATGGGCTTCATCTAAAGTATCTCCACACCAGGGGTCGCGTATTTTCCGTCATTGACCGTTTTTTTAAAACTGTGACGGAAAAATCTGAAGGTTATCTGTCATTTTGACAGATTGCAATTCACACCCCTGACCACTTGGTGGCCAGAGACGTTATTAATAATCTCTCATCGTAGTTTGCATTCCAAACATCGCGGAACTTTTGTCAGTGCACTATTTCCTGGTAAACTGATTACACTGATGCACACGTCAGAGCTCGGCTAACGGAGGAATCGGATGAAAACGTGCTATTGAATATGACATTATTATCATTTTAAAAAATTAAAGTGACGGGTAAAAATAGGTTATGACAGGATTCTTTTATGTCAGTCAACGACCCGCTGAGCTCCTCACCTGTCTTCTCGGAGGCGTCCGTGTTGTTATTGTCACGTGATCAGTGACCAGTTGACTTCCTGCTTAAAGCGTCATGGCACAGCAGTGAAGTCGACTAGCCGGTACAACCCCTAGCGGGTACGTTTAGACTTATCATAAATAATGTCAAAAGGTTAAAACCACCAATCCCAGTCGCCCTCTGAAGATCCCAGAAGTCTCTTTTGACCGAGGTGGTTACTGGCTCTTATTCTGATTAATGATGGAACAATAGCGTCCACGCAAATGCAACAAGTGCTGGATGAGAATGCAGACTTCATGAAGTTTTCTCTTTAAAAGCAGCTCGGTCACATTCAAGGCTACCTTCTGACTTGCAGGCCACCCCATTGTCAGATATTCTTTGTAGTTTTAGCCTGTAGTTAAAGAATAAGCCATATAATGCAGTTACATCTGCTAATGTTTCGACCATCATGTCATATTCCAGAAAATCGCATAACAGGGCACCACTGTCATGATTAGAGAGGTCATCGTTCGGCTGTAATGCCACTAAATCCCCATTAACTCCATTCTGTTTCTCATCCTTATCGCTCTAACGGGAGGAAGAGGGAGCTCGTGTTCCTGCAGGGGTTTGCATTATATCAGTTATCATCATAAACACACGCAGTTCTGAAAACAATTTCCACTTTCATACGAGCACATGTTCAGACTCACAGAGCAGTCCGTTATAGTTACGTCAGTGCTCGGGGAACAGGGGAGTAGCTGCAGGAGATTCTCAAACTGAAAAAATTGAATTTCTGCAAAGTGCATTATCAAAACAAAGATAAAACACTTCAAGCTCCAGCAAAAGATTAAATTCAGTGCAGGCAGGGAACAAATGTAGTGCTGATGTGGAGGGATGCCGCCGACAAGCCTCTGCTCCCTAACCGCCATCAACACGAGTCTTTTTGTGATTTTTCCAGCTCGCTATAAATACAAAAGGCAGCTATGATCTCTTTGGACTCAGTCGGACTTTTTAAGATCAGTCACATAATCTTTTGACTGCATCCAACGTGTCTGGGCAGTGGTATAATTGGTCAGCATTGTTATCCCCGGCTACCCTCAGTTACGCCGTCCTGCGAAGTCTTCAGCTAAAAGTTCTGCATCAACAAAAGGACAGAAAGTCTTCTCAGTATTAGTTGAGGAAATCAAAGTGTCCCTTTGTATTTTAGGCCTTAGGGAAGTGTTTGAGAAGCAGGGGTAGATTGAGAACATTATCGGATTTAAGTTTAAAAGAGCGCTTTCGACTTACATCTCCCAAGGGGAGGGTGGCAGTAAAGTAAAAATAAGCACATGCAAAGTGACTGCACCGTCTGTTGTGGTTTAGTTAAGGTGTAAAGGAGTGAGAATTGTGTCGTTAATAGATGCTAGTCATGTGAGTTTCAGATCGGCACCACCCGCAGGTGTTCCTAAAGATCTGAAGAAGTTTCTTTCAGTCAAAGTGGTAAAACTTATTGAAGAAAAGTTCTCTCTCTCTATCTTGAGTTGACAGACTGGTGTGGTGTGCCTCAACCAAAAAGAAGGGCACATGCAACTGTCTGTTTTGTCTAGATCACCAGAACAACAAGTGTAATAGTATACCACCACGGTGCTCACGCTGAGTGTAAATACCAAGCGACAGTGACAATAACATCAAGCTGACTGGTTGACGAACAGAGAGAAAGGCGGTTCTTCTAAACCTGACATTGCATTGTTAGCTTCACTGGCTAATTTAAGCCAATTATGAAAGAGCTGCACATGTCTAAACTGAGAGAGGGGCAAAGTGGAGTGGTGGTTAGCACTGATGCCTCACAGCAAGAAGATTCTGGGTTTGAATCCATCCAACTCGTGTTGAGTTTGCATGTTCTCCCTGTGTCTGCGTGGGCTCTCTCCAGGTACTCCAACTTCCTCCCACCGTCCAAAGACATGCTGGTTAGGTTCATTGGTGATTCTAAATTGGCCGTAGGTGTGAGTGTGAATGGTTGTCTGCAATAGACTGGCGACCTGTCCAGGGGGAACCCCGCCTCTCGTTGACAGCTGAGATAGGCTCCAAGCCCGCCCTGTGACCCTCCAGAGGACAAGCGGTTATAGAGTTCTCCAGAGTCTTTTTATTGACCCAATATAGTAACAATAGAGATGACGCCCAATTTTGGATGTTTCATTTTATGCATTTCTTTAGTTTTATTTGCTAAATTGACAACATATCAAAGTTTACTTTAGTATTATTATTAATAGTCATTAACTTCTTCACGTGCCGGTCCCTTGCTTTCTTTCTTCACTCTCTGGGGGAATAACTTCTTCTCCAATTGAATTGGGTCTCATTGTCTTACTTAACTACCTGAAAGAGTCATGAACACGATATGCAACGGGATTTAGTGTTCAGAGTTTTGTCAGGTGGGAGCCCCTTAGGGAGGTGTCCTGCTATCACTGAAAACTCAGCACATTGCCACTGCTGAAGTTTTAAAGTTCAGCCCTCGGGGAGGCCCCCTTACTGGCCTGGGGCCCCGAGCAGTTGCTCGCCTGCTGATAAGCTGTTGCATTTTTCACATTCAGCACCTCTGCAGATGGTGGTGCTCTGTCACTTCAGATTTCTCGACAAACGAGCGGATTTCACGATGAACATTGTTATTTAAATGGGAGGAGGTTGAGGTGGATGGATGGGTTCATTCTTTGTGTTTGAAACCATGAAAACCATGGTCTTTTAACCAGGTGCTCAATATTTGCCGTAGCTGTTATGAAACAGAAATGTCTTGAAACAGAAAACCCACTCAGATTTGCTGTTTTGGCATCGTCAACCCACTCATCTGAAGCTGCATTGTTGTTTTTTATTTTATTTTATGAATCTGGAGGGACTAAATATATTAATATGCCCCTTTTGAAATAAATTAATTTACCAAGATGCCTGAATGATGTGGATTTTTAAGTTATTTTTTTTTTTTCTATGGAGATGTGCTGATATTTTCAATTAACAGGCAAATATATTCAAATCATTTACTTACTGCAGCTGGGCAGATTAGTAGATATTTTATTACACACCCTGGAGTCATTAGTACGAATGATGCTGCCTGCAGAGCTCCCTCTGAATCTGCATAATTCTGCCATTATGATTCTCAGTGAAGGTTTTGTGGGGTTTTCAGCTGCGGTTTGATCTGAACCCCGGTGAAAAGTTGCGCTCCTCTGCAGCTCGTTTCAAGTCAAACCAGTCAGTTTAAAGATGAAGACACTTTAAACGTTGCCTCGTCACCTCCTTCGGCTTCGTCTCGATGTCTTTAGTGTGACGAGCCTCAGAAAGGAGGATGATTGTTCTCGTCTTTCAAAGCCAGCAGCAGCAGATTACTGTAATGCAGAGCGCTGTAAACACCAGGATGCGCTCTGTGTGGGCTGCTCGCTCGGTGCATATGTGGATTTAAGTGCATCTGGGAACCCTCTGGCGCTGACAGGTCTTTTGACACCAAAAGAGAAAAGCTGTTATTAAACACAGTCTCTCCAGATTACTCTGCATTATTCTAAAATCGAGGAAGTGCAAATTTTTTTTTCTTTTGCACATAATTAGATGTGCATTGTCGGTATGATTATAGATGGGATTAAAGCGGATCGGGCCGAGTTAGAGTGATTCGCTTATTGTTAAAAAAAAATAAAAAATCATATTGTACGCAGTGCTTAAAGAGCAGCTTAACAGACTGAACAAACCTCTCAGTTAAATACAGTCAAACAAAGACACACAACAGGGTCCTTGTACTTTATGGAACTTCAAGTTTGGTTTTAGATTCTAAAATAAAAACAACTAAACGAGAAAACAGTTATTTGATTCATATAAAACCAGGTGAAGAAGAAAAAGATGACACAAATGAAGAAAAGAAGTTGATGATTTTGTAGCTCTCTAGGAAAAACTGTTCCGTGGGTCAAGATGGACTACGGACATGACTTTAGAACAACATTCAGATGTAAGTTTAGACTTTATGACTCAAGGTATGTCATCAGAATTTATCTCTATCATGTACCAATCAGGTGGACACAAAATGGAGGAGTCAGGGAACAGGCAGGCTCAGAGGTTGTTTAATCAAATGCAGGGTCAAAACCTGGGCCCGTATTCCTAAAGATTCTTAGCGCTAAGAGTTGCTCCCAGTGGCCAAAATCTAAGAAAATTCTTAGAATCATGACGCTTTCTAAGAATTTCCTCTCAAAGTTAGGAGTAGCTCCTAGTAAAGATTAAAGGTATTCCTAAAGAATCTTAGCTCTTAAGAGAGCTCCTAAGGTGAGATCTGTTAAGAGCAGGGAGGAGGACTTTTAGGAGCCTTAGGAGTTTCTTAAGCAGAGGCTGAAAGAAGAGACAGGAGAGATATTCTCCGAACACTGAATGACAATCAAGCTTGTTACAATTGCAATATCACCGGAAATGAAAGTCATCATAACACTGCAGTATTTAGCAACAGGAAAAATGCAGCAATGCAACAATGCAGCAGTGATGACTTGGGGCCAAATCTACGTCTCTAAACACTTTTATTCTCAAGCAAAAACTGCTCCTCTGTCCAGTTGGGTTTCCTACTTCATTTCTTCTCCGTTGCTGTTCAGTTTGTGGAAGATTTGAACGCCAGCCAACACTGCTTCTTCTAGGCCGGTTAGCAATCACAGAAATTGATGAAAGCTGAGCCATTTTACCCTCGTTAATACCAAAAGGATGAAAAATTACCAGCATGATAAATGAATGGAAGCAAATAAAAAGAACTATCAGCATGTGAATACTGTGCAAGTGGGAGTTTTCACACATTTTGTAGGATAATTTTTAAAGTATAGCGTACTATTTTTTTACTTTTATGTAAAGTATTATTTACAATTCCACAGTCTTCATAGAGATTAGATTCTGTTATTCAGTCTATTGATTTGACGGTCCATTCCAGGCCAATTATCACCAAAAGTGTATTTTTATCTAGCTTTTAGGATCAACCAATCACACCTTCTGAAATGATGACTCATACCTAGCAACAGGGTCAACCACACCTCCTCACTAAGATAAGAGTTTCTGTCCATTCCTTGCTCAGAGTTCTCTGAGAATTTTCTGGAATCACTCCTAAGCTAAGACTCCTAGCTAGGAATGTTTAGGCGCTCTCTGAGAGGATTCTCTGAATCTTTAGGAATACGGGCCCAGGAATTCAGGAATCAGGCTAAGGTACAGAGGTCCGACAGGCAAAAACTCAGGTAATATAGAAAAGCTAAGGTCACAACAAGAAATCACTTGAAGAAGATACTAGCTGGAACACTTAAGGTGAACCTACAAGACGATCTGGCACAGGAGGAATGGGGAACACAGCTTAAATACAAGAGGGAGACAATGAGACACAGGTGAAACACATGAGGGCGGGGAAAGCAATCACAGACGGAACTAGACAGGAAGACAGACTTCAGCAGACTCAGACTACAAAATAAAACAGGAAGTGACAAAAAGGATAGAAAACTGAACTAAAAAATAACACTAACACAAAAGACACTAGTGGTCCTGACAATCTCTGAGCGTTTGTCATTTGAAAATCTTCATCTAGAAAAAGAAGCATCATGTTTATTGAGTGCTGAACATAAAGATCCATTTTAAAGTTCTTTTTAAAGATGATTTCTTCGCACACCTGTTTCGTAACTCTCCATCTGAGTTCTCCTCCGGACTGAATCAATTTTTATTTATATAGCATCAATAACAGCACAGATTGTCTCAAGGCGCTTTACAACATCCGGTCTGAAACCCCCAGAGCAAGCCTGAAGGCGGCGGTGGCAAGAAAAACTCCCTTTTAACAGGAAGAAACCTTGAGCAGAACCTTAAGCTCATGTGGATGGACCCATCTGCCTGAGGCCGGCCAGAATCTGCTCATGATTTGATTAACTTCTGTTTTGCTTATGGGAACTTGAAGGTCTATCTTCTCACTGCCTTTTGGCCTGGATATCTTCCTGCTCATACCCCTCAATGTCAACATCTTCTTCTTCTACTATTTTTTTTCCCTTCTTCATCTTCTTCTGCTTTGATACGTTGCCTGTAACTGAGCTTGCAGGTACATTTCCCCACGAGCTGGAGTACGAAGCAGTTGATTTGCTTCGAGTTGCTCCAACTCTGTTTTGTTCCCCCACAAACTCCCTCCGCTTCCAGTCTTTTTGCAAAGCTACGCCAGCGGCTAGGTGCACCTTCATATACGGTGCAGACGTGAAGGTGATATTGATCTTCTCATCTAACCCTTGGCCGAAAAAGCATGTTTACCAGAGCTCTGTGCAGGGAAACAAAATGCTCAATTGAGTTTCTTGCAAGAATGAATAATTAATTTTGGTTATCAGGAATCAAAGGTAGTGAAAGGAAGCTCTGTGTTGTGAATGAGATTCTTTAAGTTCAGTCATCTTGAACTCCCTCTGCAGAGTCTACAGTCCTTGTTTCTCCGATTTGCATCAGCATCTCATCCATATTTTGAGCCATTTCTTTGCCTTTCCTGCCCCAGTCGCTTCATAAATAATGCCCTAAAATATGTAAAGTGCATTAAATGACTGAGGTGTGCAGCTGCAGCGTGGCTGTACTGTAGGTGGTGCGGTTTGGTGCCATATGCCGGTCTGAAGCCTGATCAGATTCTCTCGTCTTGTGCTATTAATTATGTGTCAAAGTAATGCTAATTAAACCAGGAGAGGAGCGCTCCTGCCATGTCCTTACCTTCAGGGTATTAGTTAGCTCCGTTCACCGCTCTGCATTTCAATTAATCAATTAACAAGTCGGGCCACAGGCAGCTTCAGAATAGATACTGGCTGCTGTTGAATAATTCAGCAGCTTTAATCAGCTTGTTCTATCACGGCTAGAATATAAATCCAACAAAGCAGATGAAAAAAAAGCAACAACAGATATTTAATTTCCCGCTGTTTTGTCCTTTTTTCATACCCAGCAAAAAAAAAATAAATAAAACTTTCCAAATTCTGTTAATTAAAATAAAATCCCTACAGATCTTTTGTCAAATTCAACTTCAGTGACACATTTGACAGTATTGACTTTTGAGTCTAAAATGGAGAAAGCTGTGTTGCACCTCTTAGATTTATACACCGGCTTTGTTTTAATGTGAAATGCTCCAAATTATCAAAAGAGTAATGTCTTGCACTCTAAAGTCAATAAAACTAATTTCTGCACTGCCTAGCTTGTTAGCAGTTTGCTCGCAACTTGAAATCAGCTAGAATTCATCCCGGTGAACGCCACCAGGCCCCTGCACATTCATTCATTCATCTCCTGTTAAGGGTCGCGGGGTCTGCTGGAGCCTATCCCAGCTGTCATCGGGCGAGAGGCGGGGTACACACTGGACAGGTCTCCGGACTATCGCAGGGCTAACACAGAGAGACAGACAATCATTCACACTCACACCTACGACCAATTTAGAATCACCAATGAACCTAACCAGCATGTCTTTGGACGGTGGGAGGAAGCTGGAGAACCTGGAGAGAACCCACGCAGACACAGGGAGAACATGCAAACTCCACACAGAAAGGAACCAGTCGGTCCATGGATTAGAACCCGGGACCTTCTCGCTGTGTGGCATCAGTGCTAACGACCTCGCCACTGTGCCGCCCGCCCCTGCACACTGTGCAGAAATACATTTTTTTTGTAATTGATTAAATTGTAGGGCTGAAATAACTACTTGCATAATAAGTCGGTCGATAATTATGACACTTGATGAACTGATTAACTGGCTGCAGTATAGGTCATAAGCTCCGTCTCCTCCATGTTAGTGGATGGGACTTGGACCAAACTAAAACACTAAAATACTCATCAAATAATTTTCATTTTTTTCCAAAGATGCTCTCTGTCATTTTAGGTAGTTAATATAATACAGATGCATGTTCAAGGGTTCATTTGATGCTATAGAAACAGGACATCATGATAACTATCAGTTGCCATAACAACTGTTCTGTGAAGCTGTCCCGTAGGACCGTGAGAGTAGGAAAAAATAAGTATAAAAAATATAATCTAAGATTCTTTGTAACCTGCGGATGAAGAGTAGTGCACAGTATTAATAAAACGAAAACTAAACTATTACAAAACATGTAATGAGCAACCTGACATTTCTTAAGAACAAGAAATGCAATTTCTGTTTAGTTCTAGGTCTTAGCGTTGTGTTATGTCCACAGCTCTTACTATAACGGTGTAAACCCTAGGAATAACAGATACTTTTACTGAAAAATTGCAGTTAATATTTTCAGTGTAATTTTTGCACTTTACAAAATTCATCCCGCCGAGCTGGTTTTGGCGCCCGTTTGGCCGTATGTTTGACTCCCCTGGTCTAGAGGAAGTATAGGCGGGTCATCGATAATGTAGCTCTCGGACAGTACTGCTCAGACTCTGGCTCCAAACTCGCAAGATGGCGCCTCTTGTATCCTTGGGATACTAGCTTCAGTTTGACCAGTGGGAGGAAGTGGAGACGCGTCGTCCATATTTTATACAGTCCATGTTTGACAGTGTCAGGCCGTCCAGGAGCATCCATCGCAGCTTTTTAGCCGATTCAGCATGTTGAATCGGAAGCGGAGCGAGTCGGTCAGAGAATCAGCAGTTTATAGATGAAGACATTTTAAATGTTGCCTCATCGTCGTTTTGATAACTTCATTTAGTTGCCTCCCACACGGCTGTTCACAGGGACGCTCAGCGTGACGGGCCTCAGGAAGGCGGGTGATTAGAGAGCGTGAGAAAAGAAACGGACGTGAAACCAGGCCCATCTCGTTTGACATCTTCATCTCATTTGAGCATTCAAATCCACTAGCCCTTCCTATCCTATCCCAGCTTCCCAGTTAATAGTAGTATGCCAAATACAGACTACTGCCACCTGCTGGTGTGAAGAGTTATTTCTTTTCATGCAGTTGCAGAACATATGCATCAGTTAGCAATTAGCTGTAGTCTTTGTGGTTTGTTCAAGTGCAACGTTTTTGGTCCAGACACCTCTGATGTGAGATTTAAGACACTGGTTTTGGCTTTTGGGTGGAATTTTTCTACTATTCTAAAATATGTAGAAGTTGTGTGCCTAAGTTTTTGCTCACCGTGAATCTAACAGTTATCGATTATATTTGTTAATAAGCTAAAAATTCAAAATCAGCTCACCTCATCACGGAACCTTGTTGAGATTTCTTTAACTAGAATCTCTGAAGTTTATGGAAACATGCACCTAGATGTAGAACTTGTGCATATTAGTAAAACGAACATCGACGTTTTTTTTTTTTTTTTACTCCTGCTTGAGGATGATTGTTGGCGCTTTGGAGCAAAAACAGCCGTCCAGGAGCCTCATTATCCTGCTCGCCGCTACGTGCTCTGAACAGATAAACGGGTCGGCTTGGCTCTAACTGGGAAGCGCTGAACTCTGGGTTTTGTGCGGCTTATGGAGCTCTGAAGAGCAGGACCTTGTGTTCACTGCTGTTTGCTGAGGTGATGGATGGAGCTCATCAGTATTCAGGGTCTCCAGCTCCGTCCTGGACTCCGTGGGTACTTTGTTATTCAGTAAAACAGTAAAGAAGTGGACAATGCAGGTGAATGAGCCGCGGTCGGTCTCCCCCCCCCCCATCTCAGCAGTGCCAAGTATTAGTGTGCCCGTCATGTCAGGGGTGATTAATTGTGCCTAACGGTGCCGAGGCCTTGGCACTCTGCAGTTTTTTTCCTTCAAACCTTTAGAGACTTTTTAACTGCCGTCAGAGTCACAGTTTGTTCACCCCGAATGATAAAACTGGCACCGTGGATGGATGGATGGGCTGCAGGAGAGAGGTTTGACTCTTTTACTCCCTCTAAATCCTCCTCAGGTACCAGGAACGATTAAACTTTCATTCGGTGGGAGTACGTTTTATTGAGATGAAAAGTATTGTCCCATCGCTCATATGTCGACGTAATGGTTTCCTGCTCCAGTCAGCGGAGTTCTGCGTTACGGGGAGACTTTCCTTCTTTTATTATTGCCACCTCAGGCAGAAAGATCACGCTTTACTGGCTAGTATTAGATCAGTGAATGGTGTTATTTTGCACCGCCGTATTTGAAGTTACGCTTCTTGTGTAGTATCCTCCTGAAGTGCTTTTATCTTGAAGGGAAAACGTCCAGTCCTTCAAACGTAATAAAAGGGTGCCCTCCCAGCTGCTGTGTCAATGTCGAAAGAAATACCTCGATTAAAAGCTGAGGCTGGCACGAAGAGGAGGAGGAGGAGGTGCGCTGGTGTTGGAGGAAGGTGCAGCGGTTTAATATTCAGGGAAGGCTCCGCGTCCAACACAGCCAGGGTCGGTGTTGAGGTTCACCGGCTGCAGAGGCCAGCAGGTATTCAGCATTTAGCTTCGTTTTCCTCGGAGCTGTCTCGGTGTTTGTGCTCCACTGGTCACGCTGTCGGGGGACGTCGACTCTTAAATGCCAAAGCTCCGCTGAGGAAAACTGGCCCTGTGTTTTTTTAAACTCCCTCCCCCTCTCTCTCTCTCTCTCTCTCTCTCTCTCTGTGTCAAGTGTTACCTCAGTGAGGCTCTGCTCCCTCCTCACATTATCTCCTCAGGGATTACAGCCCTCTGCGTCGGAGAGCCATCCCTCTCATATTTTCTTCTTCTGACGACTGCAATTCACCTGCTTTTTTACACCGAGAGCTCCCTCACCACCAGCAGTGACGGGTGTCTGACCGGGCAAAGCCTGCAGGGATAAATACCATGTGAGGACCAGAGAGTCTGAGACCTTCTGATGATTGTTGAGGAGCTGGATGGCATTTAAAACTGTGGAATTAAATATGGAGGAGACACTCTTTAGCGGAGCAGATTAACTGTACTCTACGGCAGGATGTTTAATGTTAAGACTGCTCTAAAACTTTTTTAAATGTCAAATTCAGAAAATGCCAGATAATTTCACAATAAAAGAGAAACTTACACTGAGGCCAATATGTACATTATAAAGCGCTGAACTGATTGTTAAGCAGATCACTGTTATCAGCTTTTTAGCGCTTTTTTTGTCTAAAAGTCCCAGAAACACTAAACTCCACTGAGAAATTAGTATTTTCTGACATCAACAAGCAGGACAGACGCTTTTAAATGACAGAAATCTTTTATTTGTTTAAAATCATTGTCTGAGATGTAGTGTTTGGGTTTTGCCTCACACTGGTGCACTGATAAAAAAGAGCATAACTCCACCCAGCATTTTAGCTCCTTTCAGCTTCTTTTTGACTATAACTCTTGCTCTCTTTCCTCTTCTCTAATCAGCTGACTGTTGAATTCTCCAGACTAATTTTCTCTCCATCTCACACACGTCTCGTATAACATATACTCCTGTATTTTAATCAGTGCGGCCGCCTCAGCTTCTCAACATCTTGTGCATTTTTCACACGTCCAAAGCTACGACCCCGAGCATAAATTCACACGCTTCACGTCTTCCGTTTTACACGTGTGGCTACTGAATGTGACTGAATGAGTCGCGCTGACAAATTAAATCAGAGCAAGAAATACTAAGAAAACGAGGTTGAAAATGGAAAACATATTGGATTTTGCTGTTAATTTGGAGGACTGGCTGAAGTGGAGGATTTTAAAAGAAAGTCATGTTAAGTGATGTGCATTTGTTTTAGAAATCATTTTGTTTTTACCTGTACAAAATTTGGGAATGTAGGAGCAGAATGGAACATGTTCATTCATTCATTCATCTTCTGTAACTGCTTGTCCTCTGGACGGTCACGGGGTCTGCTGGAGCCTATCCCAGCTGTCACTGGGCGAGAGGCGCCCTGGAAAGGTCGCCAGTCCATCGCAGAGCACGGGAGGTGTTGAATATGAATATCGTGCAGCGCGCTGTTGTCGACAAAGTGATGGAAGCTAACGGCTCGTTGATCAGAGTCGGTGGGCCCGGATCAGGCTGCAGCTTCAATCATAGTAATTGGTTCTCGTCTCGGCGTCAGAGAACAACATCCATTAACAGAGAGGCTTCGGACGGAGGCAGCGTTAGTTAGTTAGTTTGGATTTAGCTTCCAGTTTGCAGCGCGAGAGGAAAACGATGAATATTTATGGAGCTGACATTCATGGATCTGTGTGTACATGTGTGCAGACCACAGACGGCCTCATAAAACAGACACTTATTTTTATGGTTTAGGATTTTATTTCTACATACAAGTGTAGTAACAACTATTGCTCTAATTACATTTAAGTGCATGACAAGCGTTTTGTCAAAGCTCTTCTTTTCACTCTAAAGACTTGACAGAACACATATGTGAAAGAAAAACCCAATTAAAAGATTAATTAGTGAACATAATGTATAATACATGGTGTTTTTATTGCGGCCAATCGTCCATTAAAACTAAACGTGTAAAGGTTTCCTCTGACAACACTGATTCATCTCCATCAGAACTCAGTCTGTAATGAGTCAGTCAGGACGCCATTCATCTCCACAACACAACTTCATTACGACGTTCATTTGTCCATCGAGGCAGAATTACACCGTTCATTCATCCAGCTGGACTCTGTTCGTTCATCTAACATGGCGCCATTACAGCTGAAAGACCTGCCTCCACCTGGGGAACGTTAAAGCTGCTCCTGAGCGATTACTCTGCCGTCGTGTGAAACTCTTATTATTGCTCTGATGTTCATTGACTTCAAGGGCCGCTCGCTTCTCTGCGAGCTATCCGCTCCTCGACGCCTTTCTGGATGAACTCTGTAATTCTAAAAGCTAAACTGAAAGCAACGCTGCGCTTCCTCGATCCTTAGAAGTTGGTAATTTGGTGAAACAGTGCCGCTCCTCTCCTGCTGCTCTCAACCGCCCGACTGTTTCTCTTCACTCCGGCTTAGAGGTGGAGAGTAATCCACATCCTGCTGCGCCCGATACTCTGAGATGCTCGGCGTGGTTTCTGTTATTGATCTGAGAACCACACAGCTGTGTTTCCAACCTATTTTTGAAGGTGTTTATTTCATCGCTGAGAGACAGGAGTGTAATGTCAAAGGCTGGGTTTTCACTCATATAACATTAGATTGATAACTCTCCACTACGCCTCTCCTGCACTTCATGTCGTTTGAATCGGATTTTAACACGAATCAATTACGCTGATTTCATTCATCCCATCATATACACTGGATCAGCCATAATGTTACGACATAAATATATGAAACATGCTTAAATACGATTTTTTTTTTAATCCAACCATCATTTCATCTTGCTGTACTAAAACAAATGAAAGTACTTTTTGTGTGGAAACAGGAATTTAAAGAAGAAAAAGGCTGTTTATTAATGTTGAACCATCCACATGTAAAGTGACCATCTCTCTGTAGCCAACAGTTGGTCGCTAATGGACCGTCCAGTTTCTGTTTTCCTAGGTAACCCTCTTGTACACCGATCAGGCATAACATTATGACCACCTTCCTAATATTGTGTAGATCTCCTTTGTGCTTCCAAAACAGTTGTGACTCATCAGAGAATGGACATGGGCCTTCTGAGGGTGTCCTGTGGTGTCTGGCAGCAGGATGTTGTTAGTGGGGGGGCCTTTGAGGGGAGGGGCCTCTGTGGATCATCCCACAGATACTTGATCAGTTTGAGATCTAGTGAATTTGGAGGCCAGGTCAACACCTTGTGCTGTTTTTTTAGTTGTTCCTAAACTGTTTTTGTTCCTGTGTCAGGCTGCATCCTGCTGGAAGTGTCACTGCTATGGTGTGGGGGTGCCTGGTCTGGTCTAGGTGGCTGTTACATGTCTAAGTAACATCCACACCAATGAATGCCAGGTCCAAACGTTTCCCAGCAGAACATTGAATTGTCACAACATGGCCAATGTTATTCACTTCTCCCATCATAATGTTGTGGCTGATCGGTGTGTGTAATGGAGATCCTTATGAGAACATCATGAAGATTATAAAGAGTAACCCTGATTCACGACTTATTTCCTCTTGCGATATACTCCGGCTTGGCCAGTTCATTAGGTACACTAGTGAAAACAAATGCAGTCTAACATAACAGTCCTGCACTGAGTCTTAACTTCATGAAGGTCATGGTATTCAGCATTTGTTTAAAAAAATAAAAAAAAATAACAGAGAGAGCAGTTGATTCAGCTGTGTTTTCTTTGTGGAGGCTGTGGTTTGTAGAACTATTGAATCGTATTGTACCGACACATATAATAGAAAATAATAGAGAAATGAATCAGCAAAAGCAAGGCCATTTAGATCCTCCAGATTTAGTGCAGGTCTGTTATAGTGGAGTGCATTCGTTTTCACTGGTGTACCTAATAAAGTGGTTCGTGAGCGTATAGTCTACGTAAAGCGCAAATGACGACGAGGTCAAGTATATGAGCATGTCCTATCCCTAATCGGACATGTACTGATCATCACGTTCCTCTCACAGTCTTCCAGTGCTGAACATTTTTTTAAAAGCACAAATCTGAGTGATTGACAGACCACCTGTTCAGTCTTTCCGCCTCATTTCTTTTTTGAGCAGCAGAATTTCAAAAGACTGGAAAGAATTTATGAACCTCTAACCATTGCTTTCTTGTTGTTTGACAGAAGCGTGTGACAGCTCGCTGGTGTCCAACCTGCCGCCGTCGTCCTTCAGAAGCTCCTCCCAGCTGTCCGGGAGCCACGCGCCGGGATACGCCAAACTCAACAGGAGAGACGGTGAGGAGTTGATGCATGAGTTGAGATACAGCCGAGGTGTGAATGATAAAGACGCACGCATGGATAACAATGCCTGTCCATTTGGGGCCAGACAGGGTGTTATAGTATATTTATATAATGTGTAGTTGTATGGGGATGCTGTGATAGACTGGAGACCTGTCCAGGGTGAAGCTCGCCTCTCGCCCAATGACAGCTGGGACAGAAAAATTATAGTGCAATGAAACACCGTAAAACAACCAACAACCACGTCACCTCATCTTCTAAGGCTCTTTCAGTTTGAGCTGAAAATGATCGACAAAGGCTCTTTGTGCAAACGATCATTTGACACTCTTGGTTTCAATGAATCACAGTCAGTTTCTGTTCCCTCTGCTGCTTTCACTTTATTTCATTTATAGTTGTAGACTGAGTCAGCAGCTTCTAACAAAGTTGCCAAACAGCCTAAAAAAAAAAAAAAAAAAGATCTTCCTGGATTTCACTGTGAAGAAGCTGAAATACTTGCACCCAGTGCTTCTGTCATGCCTCAGTGTTTGTGATCAGGCTGATCAGGTCAAGAGGGCAAACCACAGCCTCCTGTGCTGGACGTTTACAGGCTGAGAATTTTTAATTGGAGCAGCATTTAATGCAGCGTTGTCTCGTCCCAATTAAAGTGAAAGGATTTCCATTTAATTTTGCCCTTTTTGTGATTTTCCTGTGTGCCTGTGTGTAGCAGTGGCCGTTATTTTCACTGGAGCTGGATCTGAGTGTGGCCTGAAATGTTCAACCTAAATGGTACTACTGGACATGTGTGCATCATGAGTGCATGTGTGCTTCATCTGTGCCTATGGTATAAAATAAGTTTGGAGAGATCAAACATGTCTTTTATTCTTTCACTGTTTTGGAGACGGACAGAAAGTCCTTGAGAGGAAACTGAGGGGTGTCATGTGTAGACTTGGACTTAGACTTAGACAGACTTAAATCATCCACAAGAGAAATTGCTTGGTCGCAGTAGCTTAGTTGCACATAAAAAAACACTATTGAGAACCACTAGACCAATCAAAAGACCAACCAAAAAGAAAAATTTAAATAAAATAAAAATAAATAAATAAATCTAGATAAAATAAAAAATAAAATCTTGTAAAATAAAATAAAATAAAATCTAGAAAAATAAAATATAAAATAAAATAAAATCCAGTAAAATAAAAATAAATAAATTAAATTAAAAATCTAATTTAATCTAGTAAAATAAAATAAAAATCTTCATCTTCTGTAACCGCTTGTTCCTGTTAAGGGTCGCGGGGGTCTGCTGGAGCCTATCCCAGCTGTCATCGGGGGAGAGGCAGGGGTACACCCTGGACAGGTATAAAATAAAAATAAAATATAACATAAAATCTAGTAAAATAAAATAATATAATCAAAATATTACAAAATTAGCATGTGAACAAATGTACAAGAAATAGAGACAGAATTAAATATATATTATATACATAGAAAGGATTAATAAGGTGCAATAGTGTCCATTAACATTAATAACAGAAAGGTGAGTTGTTGTACAGCTGGACAGAGTTTGGTATGAATGAAGTCCTGTAGCGTTCACTGTGGCAGTGGAGCTGGATCAATCTGTTAGAGAATGAGCTCCACTGTCCCTCTATTGTCTGGTGTAGTGGGTGCGACGGATTGTCCATGATGGAGAGCAGTTTGTCCAGGGTCCTCCCTCACTGAGACAAACGTCTGCAACTCTCTCCCGATAACATGTCCAGCCTTTTGGATCAATTTCTCAATCCTACTGATGTCCTTTTTGCTGGTGCTGCTCCCCCAACAAACCGCAGCAAAGTACAGGACGCTCGCAACAACAGACTGGTAGAAAGTTTCCAGCTCTCAATTGAGTACTAGTACTTTACCTCTGGCAGTGGAAGTGGGTCGATTTAAAGGTACACCTGAACATTTACGTTTATGTGAATTCTGTGACCTCCAAGTGGTTGAAGATGAATTTCATTTTGTTTTTTACTGTCCCTTATACTGTGACCTAAGGATCTCACTTTTTGAATCAATTCAGTTAAAAAACCCTGATATATTTTGGCAATATGAAGGAGAGATTTTGTGCTGGCTGTTTGAAAATGATGTTTTTGCTTTGGCCAAATTTATAGAAAAGGCCTGGTATTTAAGACAAAGTATTCTGTATCCAGTTTAACAAGCTTTTTTATTTTTGTATTTATTTTTAGTGGTGTTATGTTGGGTATCTCTGTGTACGTGGCTATCTGGAGACTATTGTGTAAATTATTGCTTCAGTGTCTAATAAGCCCATGTGGGCTGGGCACCATGGTGTTTGACACTTAAATAAACTTAATCAATCAATCAATCAATCAATCAATCAATCCAGCAACTATGCACTTATGAAAGTGAAATAAATGACCTCCTTTTAACTGTCTTTAGTCTGCGCTGAAAGGCAGGCAGGGAATATTGAGATGAAGCAACTAAATGTGTATTAGGGATGATGTAGCTTATCTCTTGGATCGGTTTTATCGGTATGCGATGCTTCTTGAGTGGGGAATTTAACAACTTTACAGCTAAGGAGTTTCTCTGCAGCTCAGTGGAGGAAACACTTCTGTTAAACTCACCACACAAAGCACAAAACATCACAGATTTATTAGATTCAGACAACTCCGCAACTCACCGATGACTACTCCAGAGGCAGCCGGAGGATTGTTTCTGAGAGACGAAATAAAAGCGAGAACAAGCAACGGTTGTTTTATTGAGATGGGAGGATTAGAGCAGAAGAACAGATGTGAACGGTGTTTGTTGGGCCAGCGTGAGGACCCACCAGGGAGCCCCGTGCTGGATGCTGATATGAGGCTTTGATAAAACGAAGATTGCGGTTTGTTGTGGGGCTTTCTGCGGGGAGCGGCCTTCGCTGCTTTATCCCGACATCAAAGCCCCGAATCAGTGGAGACGGGTTTAATCTGGCTCTGAATGATTTTAACCACCTGGGAAACTGAAAGAAGCCGAGCGTGGAGAAAGTTGCCGGCGGTCGGGTCTGCTCTCCGTGTGTTCGTTAACGCGTGAGCAAACCGTGCGTTAAAAAGTGGCTGAAATCTTCTTGAGCGATTACAACATGGAGCCTTTTTGTATGTTATAGTTATTTTGGCGCCGCACAGTATGAAAAGCATGGGTGTAGATGGTTAAATGGATGTGTTAGGGTTCCTGCACTGTGCCTTCTGGCTCGGTGTCACGGCGTACTCGGTGCTTAAAGTGGACTGAAATTGTTGGAGGTGACGTTATTGAGTTATTTGGAAATGTGCTGGGGGGAGTCTGCAGGGCGCAGAGTGCAATCAAGGGCAAGTTGTAGTTTCTACGGCAGGTGGTGGATGAATGGTCTCTGGAAACAGCATGAGGTGGATTGAAGAGGATTGATTTTTATTCTGTTCCGGGGTATATTCTGGGATGAAGCCAGTTTATCTCAATGGTTTCTGCCCTTGTTTGAAAGCAATTTTCCTACTTCTGTTACATTTCTAGAAGTTTTGCTTAAAACTGCACTCCGACAGGGCGGCACAGTGGCGTGGTGGTTAGCACTGAGGCCTCACAGCAAGAAGGTTCTGGCTTTGAATCCATCGGCCGACTGGTTCCTTTCTGTGTGGAGTTTGCATGTTCTCCCTGTGTCTGTGTGGGTTATCTCCAGGTACTCCAGCTTCCTCCCACTGTCTAAAGACATGCCCCCTCCCTCCCGGAGTTTTGGATTACTGAGTGAGCTTAGTACAAATCCCAGTGGCGAGACGTCTGGTGTGGAACTGGTGGAGGAGGACTCAAACACACAACTCAGTGTTCTGCTGGGAAACTTTTGGACCTGGCATTCAGTCATGTGGATGTTACTTAGACATGTAGCACCCACCTAGTCCTAGACCAGGCACCCCCACCCCAAAGCAATGACACTCCTGGATGGCAGCAGCCATCCCCAGCAGGATGCAGCCTGACACAGACACAGACACAAAAAAAAGCATGAAGAACAGCACAAGGTGTTGACCTGGCCTCCAAATTCAGTAGATCCCAAACTGATCAAGTATCTGTGGGATGATCCACAGAGGCCCCTCCCCTCAACCCCCCCCCCCCCCACTAACAACATTGTGTTGCCAGACACCACAGGACACCCTCAGAAGGCCCATGTCCATTCTCTAATGAGTCACAACTGTTTTGGAGGCACAAGGGAGACCTACACAATATTAGGAAGGTGGTCATAATGTTATGCCGGATCAGTATAGTGGGGCATTTAGCTTCTAAAGAAACAGATATTTTCTTATTAGTTGAGCGAGACCAAAAGAGAGTTTAAGATGTATTTGCCAGTTCACTAGAAGCCAACCACAATGAATGCTGACGTTGCAACAACTGTATAAAGTAATAACTTGTAAATATAAATCTATATGCTGCTTTAAGTTCAGCAGCATGAGCCTCATGTCTTGGATTACCACGATAAAATGGCGGTCCCCTTTGTTCCAACTACAACTGTGGATTATGTGAGTAATAAGTGATCAGTAATGACCCTGTCAAGATGAGATAATGAGGAGTAGGAGCGTAATGAATTGCCGATGATAACATCATGAATTAAGTTCATCTTCTCATTTCATGACAAACATTTTTCAAACCTTGTTGTTGGTAGATCAGGAGAGCCGCTCGCGTCACGTTTCCTTCTCCGCTGTGTAAGCGGTGTAAAGCACACGCGATGATCCCAGCTGTTTGCTGAGGAAATCGATGAATAAAGGAACGCCTGCGTCTCATTTATAACTCCCTGCTGCTGCTGCTGCTGCTGCTGCTCCTAATACTCTGCCTCCTCTAGTTGTTCTCAGTGGAGCAGCTTCACTTTCAGTTCATTTACTCGCTAAATGAGCGGAGATTACCACAGCCCCAGAATACCGCCTACAAAATACACATATGTATTATTAAATGTGGGCTTTTTCCATACAGATTCTTTTATATCGTATCGCCCCGACAGGTATGAAACAAAGCAGGGACGTGATTTGTCACATGGCTGAATATTAACCACCACCATAAACCCTGTTGTTCTTACTCCGTCAACCAGTCAGAGCCATTTAAATCTGCAAATTCAGCTCCACAGATGACGTGTAGGACTACGTCACTGTTACTCTTCGGTCCATTTTATTTTCATGGACAAAAGTTGGTCTAGATTCTAGACCAACTTTTGTCCGTCTTCCAGGCTAGAGGTCATCATACTGGAAGCTTGAGCTAAAGTTAATCGTTAGCTGCAGCTGTACTTCCAAGGTTTGATGTTTAACTGGTGCTTACAGGTTAAATGTATCTCCCATTACCTTTGTATATGCAGTATACACACCGATCAGCCACAACATTATGACCACTGACGGGAGAAGTAAACAACATTGACCATCTTGTGATAATTCAATGTTCTGCTGGGAAACGTTTGGACCTGGCATTCATTGGTGTGGATGTTACTTAGACATGTAGCACCCATGGACCAGACCAGACACCCCCACCCCATAGTAATGACACTCCATCCACAACTCCAAAAACATGAAGAACAGCACAAGGTGTTGACCTGGCCTCCAAATTCACTAGATCCCAAACTGATCAAGTATCTGTGGGATGACCCCCACCCCCCCCCAACAACAACATCCTGCTGCCAGACACCACAGGACACCCTCAGAAGGTCCATGTCCATTCTCTGATGAGTCACAACTGTTTTGGAGGCAAAAGGGACAGCCCAAGACAATTCTCATTCATGCTTATGACCATGTTAAGACCCGTGATGTACCACTTGCGTCCTTAGTAGATAATCATTTAAAGACTTTCTTCAGGTAAGACCTTTAACTGATGTTCAGACACTTCTTCTCCTCTATCACTCCCAGAGCTTCAGATAAAAGCTTCAGTTGAAATGGCTGCAAACTTTCTTTGAAGCTCTTCTTTTGGCACATTGTTTTATCTCATAGCGCTCCGCTCAGCAGTGATAAATGTGTTTATGTCTGGTGTAAAGCGATATGCACACGCTCCTTTTTTTTATACCTAGCAGACTCTTTTGAAAGGTGGCACGCTCATTATTTCGCACAGTCACATCATTTTTACATCGGGGCCCCTGAAATGGCTGGAAAGCTCTGGCAAGTCCGTTTGGAGATGAATGTCTTCCCTTCCTGGAACCTGCATGATGAATCACACACTACGTTCCCCACCTCTCCGTTTAGATCCGTCTTCACTTTGATTTCCCGCTCTCACAGTTTATCTCTCATTTCTTCCACAGCCTCTTTATATCCCGTCACTATTTTGTCGTTTCACATCTGCCTGTCGCTTTTGCTCCTTTCTTTTTTGAACACCTCCTTTTCTTCTGTACCGTCTGTCTTCTGTCAGCTTCCCTCCGTCACATTTTCATCTTTAGGAGCTAATGTAGTCAGCCGTGTCTTCCCGCCTAATGGTAATAGCAGTCTTTGTGTTTAAACGTTTTCATTCTCAGGCGACACTGACAATTATCTGCGACGCAGCCGCAATTACGCTGGAATAGACTTTGGAGGGAGTTATTTTGCTTCGGTAACCGCTTTCTAAATGAATTTGATTTAAAAGCGGAGTTTAGCTTTAATTGGAACCTGTTGTGGTCGTGCGTGTACGGCCTGCCAACTAATTGTGTATTGACTCGCGCCTGCGTCGTTCTGTGTGTCCTTTATCGCTTCCACAAAGTTCCAGTGTTGAAGCTCGAGGAGAAATGTGTCGCACCTGCCTGCAGGAGACGTTCGATATTTCCCATGCTGTTGCTGCATTATGCTCTCTGTCTGTCTGACATGTTAGGCGTGCTATTCTCATGGAAATGATGCGCTCTCACTCCGGGCCTGTCTTTGCCTTTCAGCTATCCCTCTCTCACTGGAACTACCTCCCTCTTCCTCAGCTCGTGTGGCCTTTTCCTTTCCGCTCGACTCTTCATTTTACTCGTGTCTCTTCATTTCCATGCTCCTGTTAGGTGGAATATCAGTGCATTATTAATGATCCAGCAGTCCTTTCTTTACTTATCCCTCCATCCATCTGCTTCTTACAGCGGTGCTGATGTCCACAATGGACTCGCGTCAGGCTCGGTCTCCCTTCAGCGGAGAGCCGTGCAGCCCGAGCAGCTTTCCTCATCACCTCTTACATACTTGTACTGCTCCAGTAACAAGAGAGAGACAAATTGAGAGGGTTTCAGGTGTCACAGTCCTTACAGGGGAAATGGATCGCTCAAGTGTCAGGGATGAAGTGAGAGTAAACCCACCAGAATTTGCCTTTGGGGCTTTCAAGGAAGAAATGAGGACATATTAACAAAATTTTGCAGATTTAAAAAGAAGAAACCACTTTTTTTGTCATTTGATCGCAATTAAAAAATAGATTCCAATTAATTGCTGCAGCCCGGAGAGTCTTTTATGCGGTGCATGGAAAAATAGTGTATTTGAATTGCATTGCATTTGATTGAAGGTGCCTCCTTTATAAGTGCTCGCTGAGTGTATATTGACGGGTGACAATACATTACGTGCATCTGCTGTTTTCTATACAAGCCAGCACAATAGTATCTGATTCCCCGAACGGGAGGCTGTCAGATTTCTCAGCATCCGTCTTCCAGAACGACAGAAAGTTCAAATCAGCTTTTGTCGCCCTCGACGTCAGTCTGTAATTCTGTATTATAATTTCCTTACAGGCTTAGCAACTGATTAATGGTTTGTCACAGAAACTCAGATGTGGGATGCGTCTCACTGTTCTGTTCTGTAGCTCACTGACTGTACAAAACCGAAGATTACGTAACTTCAGTATCTAAAAAAGCAGCAGAAAGTTGAAACTAACATCTCCGTAAACTTATTAGCCATATTCGTGACAATATTTTTGACGTGGTGCATGCTACACTTGGAATAATCTATGGCCTTTCACAGTTCACGGTAGGGACGACAGGGAAGAAGACCCAGACTGTCAGAGCAGGTAAAACTCAGAGAGGTTTTACTTGTTTGGTATTATGATGACAGTCAGACAGAGGAGAAGCAGGTCTGTAAAACTTGTAGAAAACAACAGGAGGATTGACATAGTTTGATGAGATGGAAGCACAGACTCACTGACCATCTTTACATAGACACTATTTTGCTACTTCTTCCCACCGTGGAGAGGCTGCTGCTGCCTTGACGTAAAACCAAGACAGAAACGGTGTCTTGGATTTAAAGTGACGGCCGTAACGGAAGGTGTCCCGACTGTCAGTTCACTTCTGTTTCAATTAAATCTGACAGGATGGACACAGTAAATCCCTGTAATGCCTCCCAGTCTCTGATCTCTTTCTCTTTCCCTCCACAGTCTAATCGTCATGGGTAAAGGTCAGAGTGTCTGCTCTTTTCTGTTCGGCTGTCACTTGACACGCCTGTTAGTCAAGTGCCTATTAGCTTTGGCCTTTAGCTCTTTAAAGATCAGCCATTCTTGAGCCGCCCGTCTCACTCTCATTTATTTTCACTGTGAGCTTTTCTCTTCTTGGCCCGGCCTCCGCTCATTGTTCAGAGTCCTTTTTGATTGTTAATGAAAAAAAAAGGAAAAACGGAGACTGTGCATTTTCCTCTTGCACTAAATATCCATCTTAAGATGATGAATGACGATTCTTGACCTTTCCTGCGCACAATCTAAATCCCAAGTGTTAGCTTAGTATTATATAAAAATAAATAATATAAGAATAGTATATATTTTTGGCAGAAAGACGGTCTATGGTCACTGCCGAGAATGGATTATGCTCCAGCAAACAACTGCAGGGTAAATCAAATTGTCTGGGAGAAGAGTAACAGGGACTTAGTCAAAAAGGTCATCTGAGCACCGTGGAGTTTAATTTGTTTACAACAAAATTGCTCTGATTGGTTGGAGGTTTTTCACTGTATCAGTTGAAACTGTAGACTGTATGAAGATGGACGGTGGAACTGCTCCTCAAAAGTGAAGAAAAAGCAAGTAGAGCTCCCCCTGGTGGCTCGCCGCTGCAGTATAGGTCATAAGCTCCGCCCCCTCCATGTTAGTGGATGATACCGCGGCTCCACGTGGCTCCACTCTAGGATCATACTGCACAGACTCTGGCTCCAATCTCACAAGATTGCGCCGCCCATGTCCCTTGGAAAATAGCGTCAGTTTGGCCAATGCAAGGAAGTGGCGACACATTGTCCATATTTATATGCAGTGTATTGTTCAAACATACCCCATAATCAAATCCAAATGGCATGTTACCAGACTCTTATTCTGTTAAGAACTGAGTGTAGCTAATGACAGGCTAGCCCTTATCTGGCAGTTGAAGCTGCCTTCAAATTGTGGTGTGTTTACCTTACGAGTACATGAACGGCACTCTTTTGTAGTATTCACAATATGTGTTAGGTTGAAATCTAGGTTCATGGTAAGGTTACAGCAAGTCTCCAGTCAGTGTAGTGTCCCCTGAAAGGCTAAATGTTAAAAGTGTGTGTTTGTGTGTGTGTGTGTGCTCTGCAGGACTCTAGTCAGCAACCTCCTCCTTCTTGAGAGTCGTCCATCTGGTGTTTGAGCTCTGAGGGATTGTTTTGGCCTGACAAAGCACTTTCCTACACACACCTCTCGTGTTTCTGTCTCTGAAAGGACTTTACACTGACATGATGCTTTACCTGGACCCTTACCCTAAACCTGACCATCTCAACCAGGTGCCTCACCATAACCTAATTGTAACATTTATCCTTAAACTGAAAACATTTTAACTGGTTTTACCCTCCAAGGGTTAGGGTTAGGGTTAGGGTTATCTTGTAGCCTTTGTATCTGAAAACGCAAATGACAATGAGCTTGGATGAGACACATAGCAGCAATCATAACAATCTTCTCACAGGAAAATACCAACATCTATTGACAAACCTTTGACAAACTGACCCAGATTCCAACTGGTCAACATACTACAGCGCTCTTCTTTGCTGGTCATATGTAATACAGGAGAAACAAACCCAGATGTGTACTATAAAACTAATCAATGCATGACACCACAACCTTTTACTGATGATATTTTATACAGCAGTGGGTCCAGTCCATCAATAGATCAGCCTCTTAGCAGCTCTACGTTTGGGAAAGAAAGCAAAGGCCCTGGCATTATGTGCAACTAATCAATACATGGCACGGTAACCTTTTATTGATGATGCTCAAGGGCTACATGACAGTGTGTGTGTGCTGCATTATTGTTTTGACATTTAAGAGCAAAATCCGTGGCAGTAATTGAAACTATACACGTTGAAAACACCTCATGCTTTAAGCTTCTATTGTTTCTCTGCTTCCAAAGGGCATTCGGACAAGTATGCAATTAAAACAAACAAACAAACAAAAAAAAAACTGAAAGAACATGCATTGTACAAGTTGAAATATAAAGATTTGTATGAGAGAGAAATATCTCATCAGCTAGCTTGCGGGATTGTTTGGCATCAGATTTAGTTCCAACATTTCCGAGAAGATTAGTTACATTCCCATTGGTGTACTGCTCTACTTTGTGTTTACTGTTAATAGGCATTTTAACGAACTAATCTCAACTTTGATGCAACAACCAATGGAAGTGAAAGCTGATTAACATACGACACAAACAAAGTGTTCCCCCAAATGTTCACCACAAAGAAACAAGGTCCATGACTTTGGTTCCAACCACTAAATTGACCATGCTGATAGCAGGCTTGGAAGGGGGACGTTGTTCATGGTATTTTCCATCTAGCTCTGTCCATACACTAGCAACATTAGAAACTAGAAACTTTTGGACCTGGTATTCATTCATGTGGATGTTACTTAGACACGTAGCACCCACCTAGACCAGACCAGGCACCCCCACCCCATAGCAATGACACTCCTTGATGGCAGCAGCCATCCCCAGCAGGATGCAGCCTGACACAGACACACACACAAAAATGCTTTAGGAACAACTAAAAAAAAACATGAAGAACAGCACAAGGTGTTGACCTGGCCTCCAAATTCACTAGATCCCAAACTGATCAAGTATCTGTGGGATGATCCACAGAGGCCCCTCCCCTCAAAGGCCCCCCCCCCCCCCAACAACCAGATACCACAGGACACCCTCAGAAGGCCCATGTCCATTCTCTGATTAGTCCCAACTGTTTTGGAGGCACAAGGGAGACCTACACAATATTAGGAAGGTGGTCATAATGTTATGCCTGATTGGTGTACAAGAGGGTTACCTAGGAAACCAGAAACTGCACCGTCCATTAGCGACCAACTGTCGGCTACAGAGAGATGGTCACTTTACATGTGGATGGCGCAACATTAATAAACAGCCTTTTTCCTCTTTAAATTCCTATTTCTACACAAAAAGCACTTTTCATTTGTTTTAGAACAGCAAGATGAAATGATGGTTGGATAAAAAAAATTCGGGTTTTAACATGTTTCATCACAAAAGATGTTGGTGTTTTAATTCTGTATCGGGAACAACAATCCCAGACTTAAAGGTCAGGCAATTCTTTGTTTACACACACAACAAAGACACACACACAAGTTGATTTAAAAAGCTCGTTGCATCGTATCCTTCACAGGTTGAAATGTAAAAAATTGATCTTTGATTTCGTCTCTCTACAGGAGCCGGAGGTTGGTCCCCTCTCGTCTCAGACAGGTATCAGTGGTTGGAGGTGGACTTGGGCGAACGGACCAAGATCACAGCGGTCGCTACGCAGGGTCGCTACGGCAGCTCTGATTGGCTGACGTCCTACCTGCTGATGTTCAGCGACACGGGACACAACTGGAAGCAGCTCAGACAGGAGGACAGCATAGGGGTGAGTTCACAGTTGAATACACAGCCCTGAACTTGTTTATTATAATAAACAAACAAACACAGCAGAAATAATTTTAAAAGTTTTAGTAATTAAACCAAGTAGAACCAGGACTTGTGTTACAATGCCACCTTAAAAACGGAGGACAGACTGTACTATAGGTATCAAATAATTATGAACCAGGTTCATTAGAGCTAATTTCCTTGGACCGCCGCTGTCATATTTACAGCGGTTATTGTGTTTAGCAGTGCCAGTCTGCAGGGAGCAGCCCATCCTGCAGAGATAATCACAGTCATCAGACGCCTTTGACTCTTCATTAATAATGGATGAATCGATGAAAGAGCTCTGCTGACTCTGCGAACCTGTTGCCAAACCACTTAAGCTGCTGTTGATGGACGCAGAGAGGGACAAAGAAGCCGAGACCATGCGGCGCAGTCTGGAGCACCACCGGCTGCTACACTTAGTCAGGGAAAACACCGGCGAGTCTGTCGGATAAAAGATTCAAGGCTTTTATGCTCAATGCCACCTGCATTTAAAATAACGTGTCGTTTTAAATGTACAGTATGGACACAAGAGTTGCATTAAAGGCATTACATTGGTTTCACTGAGGATAAAAGTTACCTGAAAATATTTTTTATTATTTGTATGGTTAAGAGACGTAATAAGGAGAAATAATTTGGAGCAGTTGTGTTTAATTTGTTTAATCTGTGCAACGATGATCGAATTTAATGGTTAATGGGTCTAAAGAAACAAACTATTTCTTATTTATTGTACGAATTAAAGAAATACGAACAAAATTAGATACTGTGTAATTGGTTAAATTGGCAGTGCAATAAGTTCAAAGCGGCCTTTGCAAACCTACAATTAGGTCAAATATTTAAGAGTGTGGAATCTGACTCTCCTTAAATAGTTGCCCTAATTGTTGGTTTGCTAAAATTATGGAATGTGTAGCACTGATGGCTCAAAGCAAGATGAGTTCTAGGTTGAAACCCACCATCCACAGTCCAGGGACATACAGTACAGAGGTTAGGTTAAGTGGTTATTCTTAATGGGCCATAGATACGTGTGAATAGTTGTTTATCTCTTTGTGTTAGCCCTGTGATGGACTGGCAACATGTCCAGGGTGTACCCCGCCTCCTGTCGAATGACAGCTGGGATAGGCACCAACAACCCTCTAGAGGATGAGCCATAATGAATGGATGGATAATTTATTAAAGAACTCTGGAGGTCTGCTGCCTCCAGACGGAACTAATGAGCCTGTGGTTACACTGGAGGTTGTGTGCACACAATGCTTTGGCTTCAAGTCACGAGAACACAGCGCCTAGGTAACTGTTGGTGTCCAGAAGCCACGGAGGCTAACAGTTTAGCAAGCTAACGGCCAGGTAGCTTAATGAAGAAAACGCAAAGGCGGTTGGGAATGAAATTACAAAGAAAACATCAGCGAAAACGTCACGGCTCCTGAAGTTGGACCTTATGGAACATTTTCCAGGTGCGAAGTTGTGAGTACCACAAGAGAGATCATAGGAACTTTTCTTGTGAACACGGCACAATCCCACTTGACCACACTTCCTGTGTTTATGCTAAGCTAAATTAGCTGGAAATTCATACTAAAAGACAGTAAAGTGGATTCAGTCACGGGTAAATTCATGTCTCTTCCCTAACCCTAACTTATTGTGCCCTTTAGGTAAATAATAATAATAAAAATAACATTATAGCGTCTGTAAATTTCCATTAACATTCATTCATTCATCTTCTGTGACCGCTTGTTCCTGTGAAGGGTCACGGGGGGGCTTGAGCCCATCCCAACTGTCAACGGGCGAGAGGCTGGGTACACCCTGGACAGGTCGCCGGTCCAATTTCCATTAACAATAGATTATTTGGTCTGAGTTAGAGTCATAGCTACATCATGTAAGACGAATGTGTTTTCACATTGGTAATTCAGCTGTGGGACTGATGAATGAGGAGGTCATTCAGGCAGACAGCTGAGGCAACGAGGCCTCACCTCCCGCCTCCTTGTAGACACAGCACTTCTCTTCAGTGTTTTCCCATCACACGAGAGTCACGTTGGACTTGCACTGTGGAGATATATGGTTTACTTTCACTGCGGAAGTAGTTTTTTTTTTTTTTTCTCAATATGTTTATTGAGCATCAACAATACAGGTCCACAGATTGAAAATGGGGAGGAAAAAAAAATTCCCCACATGAAACACAGAATGCTCACATTTTCAGTTTTCACCCTCAAGATTTTAGACAATCTATGATTAGTATAGTAGATCCTGTGTATAAATTTGCATTGGATTAGCCCATGTCGGGCACAGATAGAGGAATTGTGTACTAACTTAAGAATGTTGTCCCATTGTTCTTCTTCAAGAGTTAGCCCTAGATCTTGTTCCCATAGTTTTTTTGTTTGTTGTGGGAAGATTGAAGTAGTGGAGTCCAGGGCACTAAAAATATGTGAAATATTCCCTCTCTGATTGGGGTTCATCCTAAGAAGAGTATCTAACAATGTCTGTGGGGGGAGATTTGGGAAGTCAGGATAATTTTTCTGGACAAAATGCCTAATTTGAAAAAAACGGAAAAGGTGGGAGGGGGGGAGCTTAAATTTGTAAGACAGGTCAGTAAAGGACATAAAAGTACCATTGTTGTAAAGATCATTAATAGAGGTTATGCCACGCTCAAACCAAAATTGAAAGGCAGAGTCCATAACTGATGGTTTAAAATTGTGGTTGTGCAACACGGGAGCATAAATAGAGCAGTCTTGCAGGCCAAAATGCTTCCTGAATTGCAACCAGATTTTGAGCGACTGGTTGACTACTGGGTTAGCGCTTACATCTGTGGTTAACACCGAAAGTGGAGAGCACAGCCATGCCTTCAGTGAGGTATGAGATGAACACATTTCAATTTGGACCCAGGCAGGCTGATTGGTGATAGATTCGTCAGTCCAGTATAACAATTTATGAATGTTAGCTGCCCAGTGGTAGTACAAAAAATTGGGGAGGGCAAGACCCCCTACCTGCTTAGGAAGCTGCAATATCTTTTTCTGCATGCGTACAGGTTTACTGGCCCAAATAAATTTTGACACGGATTTATCCAATTTAGCAAAGAACTTTTTTGAGATGAGTACAGGAATATGTTGAAAAAAGTAAAGGAACTTTGGCAGAACAGTCATTTTAATGAGGTTCACCCTGCCAGCTAAGGACAGGGGTAAGGTTGACCATCTAGCAAAGTCCTCCTCAGTTTTATTAAGTAAGGGGACAACATTTTTGTTGAAAGTATCTGCCAGGGTCCTTGTGATAAATATGCCCAAATATTGAAAACCTTCATCCACTCTTCTAAAAGGAGCTATATTATCTGGAAGGTCACCAACTAAGTTGTTTATCGCAAATAGTTCACTTTTTCCAAAATTGAGTTTATAGCCAGACAATCGGCCAAATTGTTTTAGAATGTCTAAGACTACCGGGAGAGATGTGGAAGGATTTGATATGTAAAGGAGTAGATCATCTGCATAAAGTGACAATTTGTGTACAGTACCTTGGTGAAGGATACCCTGAAATTTTGGTTCAGATCTTAGCCAAATGGCTAGAGGTTCAATAGCTATGGCAAACAATAAAGGGGATAGTGGACACCCTTGTCTTGTGCCACGGTGGAGTTGAAAAGGGGGTGAGATTGTGTAATTTGTTTGTACAGACGCTACTGGAGATGAATATAGCAATTTCACCCATGAAATAAAACCCGCGCCTAACCCAAATCTGTCCATCACTTCAAAGAGAAAGTTCCATTCCACCCTGTCGAAGGCTTTCTCCGCATCCAGTGACACCACAACCTCTGGGGTGCTGGAGCTGGGCATGTTAAGTATATTGAAAAGTCTTCTGGTGTTGTGAAATGAATGTCTTCCTAACATGAAGCCAGTTTGATCTGATGAGATGATCCCCGGTAGAACCTGCTGAAGACGAAGGGATAAAATTTTGGCAAGAATTTTGTAATCCACGTTTAACAGTGATATGGGTCTAAAGCTACTGCAAAGTGAAGGATCTTTGCCTTTTTTTAACAAAAGAGAAATAGTAGCATTAGTCAAGGTTGGGGGGAGTCGGCCAACAGACAGTGCTTCATTATATACATCGCTTAGGACCCTGGAAAGAAGTGGGGAAAATTTCTTATAAAATTCCACTGTAAATCCATCAGGACCCGGTGATTTGCCACTTTGTAAAGCTCTAATAGCGTTCGCAACCTCAGTTGGTGAAATTGGGCTGGCTAAACTTCCTATCAACTCCTCATCTATTCTGGGAAATTCAATATTGTTGAACGTATTGGCCACGTCAATCTGAGGATGATCTGATGCATATAGATCAGAATAAAATTTGGTAAAGCGGAAGTAGTTTTGAGTCTTTCTGTGCAGTGAGGATACACTGATGTTTCTGGTGGCCTTCATGCCAAATCTAGTAATGCGACAAACATGTAAAACAGGGTATACTACCCCCCACTGTGAGCGTGGACGTTTATCCAGGGCGAAGCCACGTTCGTTGCAGTGCTGCAGAGCTTTTGATTAGAAGTCGAGCCGAGGCATTTTCCTCATGTGGAGGGAATCCAGCTAATCTCAGCACCGAGGGTTCTTCTTTGAGCAAGAGCAGAGAACGCCTCGTCACAGCTTAAAATCATGTTGATCTGACGCTCTACATTAACTCTGCTAAAAAAAAAAAAAAAATAATAAAAAAAAAATCCCAGCCACATTTCAAAGTGCTTCTGAACTTCTGTGGATGAGTCAGCCAGGCTTAGAGAAAGTTGACGGCAGAGCTGCTGGATCAACGCCAGCGTGTTTTCTACTGGGCTTCTCCTCTCGGTGTTGCAGGTTGTCGACTGGTGAAGATTTTCCCTGTTTTTCATCTTCAGCTTTAAGACCCGAGCACTGAGGAGAGGATGATATACCAACATCGTCTTTATGTGTCCTCTTTCATCTTTGCAATGATTTGCATAATTAAAATGACTTTAAATCATTGAAATAAATAAAGGAGCTGCTAACAGATGTCGCTGAATTCATGCAAGATGAACAGGTGAAGCGATGCACAGTGCTGCATCCCTTTTGCATCCGGTCCGTCCTTCACACAGTTTGGGAGACTTTCTGAAAGTGAACGAGATGCTGATCTGTCCTCAAAGTCATTTTCCGAGCTGAAGGCCGTTCGGGTTCATGTTGCTGACAGTAAAAAGCTGTGCTCAGTCGGCTCTGCCTTAATATAAATCTCACCCATAATCCCTAATAACTCTAATTCATGACTCCCAGCTGGACGGTATATTCACATACTGTATGTACTGGATGCACGCGTAATACACAGTAATCACACGTGCCAAATATTTGCAGTATTAACAAGAAAGAAAGTACAAAAGACGTAGTGTTCATCCAGATATAAATACACACACGTCGTATATTTACACAGCATCATCTTTCTTCATCATATGAGCAGATCAGACTTAATTCTCTTGTGATTAGGGAGGAATTAATAAGTTAATTATGTGTCTAAGCTTTTTTTTTTTTTTTTTTTTTACAGTGACCGCCGAGCTCGTTAACCTGCGTGTCAGCTTCAAAGGAGGACTGTAATTATGATAGATGGCCGGATAGATAGCAGAGATGGAAAGAGATAAATAGAACGATCCACCTGGCAGTCAGCCCAGAGTCAGAAAGAGACAAACTGTTTCATGTTCATACTCCAGGTTTAGTAAACAGGCTGTTTATTGGTATTCGGTTGGCTCGCGGCTTTGGTCGTCCAAGGAAAATGTCAACCTTCATTGAAATTCCTCTTAACTACTACATGGATCTACACTGAATCTTGGAATGCACCAGTTTTTTTGTACCCCTCTATGTCTCTGCTTATTTTCTGTCTCGCTTTTTGCTTTATATGCAATATTTGGTTGGTGCATCAGGTGTCTTAGTTTAAAAATAGCAATGTTTAATGCACTCTCTGCTGTTTGTGTTTCACTTTGATGCTTAACATACACTGCCTGGCCAAAAAAAAGGTCACACACTCTAGTATTTCATTGTTCCCCCCTTTAACTTTGATCACAGCACACATTCTCTGTGGCATTGTCTCAGTAAGCTTCTGCAACGTCACCAGATTTATTTCCATCCAGTGTTGCATTAATTTTTCACCAAGATCTTGTATTGATGATGGGAGAGTCTGACCACTGCACAAAGCCTTCTCCAGCACATCCCAAAGATTCTCAATGGGGACTTGAGCAACTGTCTACTGTACAAGCCTGTGGGGGCAGTGCTATGATCTGGGGTAAAAGACTCCGATCAATTGTCCAGCCTTAGATTAAGGAGAAGGAATGCAGATTCTGACCTGACCAGGATGAACCAGATCTGTACGACTGAAGAGCTGCTCAGGGGAACAAAGAAGTTTGACTATCAAGTCTACATGTAGACTCGGACAGTGCTTTCGACTTTGGTTACTGAGGTATTATCGAGCACTGAGAGCACAGCTACCATATCCTTGGATAACTTTCAGGACAGACTGCTTCATGTTCTTTATTATATTCATAGACAGGATCTCATTAGGATCTGATTAGGGTGTTTGGCACGGCGACCTCGGATCAAAGTATCATTCATGTCTAATAATAATGTGGAAAAAGAAGCAGTCTGTTCACATATTCTCATTGTGTGCTTGTGTGTCTTCAGTCTTTTCCAGGTAACACTAATGCAGACAGCGTGGTTCAGTACAAGCTGCAGCAGCCGGCCGTCGCCCGCTTCCTCCGCCTCATTCCCCTCGGCTGGAACCCCAACGGGCGCATCGGACTGCGGCTGGAGGCCTACGGGTGTCCTTACAGTGAGTCCATTCTTCTTCACTCCACTAAACGGACTCTGCGGGGCTTTTGTATGAATGGAGCTCGGCATCACCATGGCAACTCCCCGCCAGAGCATCTCACATCAAGTTGATTGGATCGTTTTTTTAAAAAAAATAATAAAGTAATGAAGCGTTCCTAAAGGATCCCTCACCACAACACATTAATTTACAAAACTAGACACGATCCAAAATATTGAACTCAAATGAATTAGACGAGTAATGAAGTGTACAAGGGAGAAATATTGAATGAACGTAATAAAAAGGATTATCTGCCAAGCAGGGCCACTTTTAATGTTAGTTGCCAGATTAGGCTGATTAGATTATTGATATAATAAAAGCTCTGATTCCCCGTCTGTAAAAATCATCTTTAGTCTATGAAACCCAGCTTTAATGAGGTTGTAAGTAGACTGTCTGTTTATCACAACCATAAAAATTAAAGCGCAGCCAATAGAAATCAAATGCCAAGCTCGCGTTAATGTTTTTTATTTTATAACCTCGAGACAAATTGCATTAATTCAAGTCTTTTATTTGCGGTAGGTTTATTGTACATTGCAGTAATCCTTTTGCAACAACAGCTGCTTGTGTTTACTTTAATTCAGTGTTTGCTTCAATCCACAGACACTTTAATTTCTTTTAGGTCTTGCGCTATTATTCAAAATAATACTGCACTCTGCACCTGTTAAGACATTTTACCCAATTCCCTGCTTCAGTATATACCCTCCAGCTGTTTAAGAGTTGCATTTCTGCTCTCGGCTTCTTTAGCTGATGCACTTTAGAAAGTCAAGTTTTACATTTGAGCTTCCATGTTCAGCATGTTGTGCCAATTCAGATTTCAGCATTTGCCGCAACTCGCTCTGAATTCAGCACTTAAAGGGGAACTACTGTTTTTTACAACCTGGACCTTATTTCTGGCATAAAATACGATCGTTTACTCACCCATATAACTTTTGTGTCATTTGCACTCGTTCATCAGATAATTAGATCAGCATATATCCATATAGCGGGAGTGACAGGGCAGCCTCTAAATAACGCATTATCTGCCGTGAAACTCGTTCATTTCAGTAATATTTTGTTATGATATGCTAGTGCTATTCCCCGTTGAGTCCGGAGTTACCTGTTATCATCATCCGGGGTCTGTAGATTGACCTACAGACCCCGGATGATGTCTTCTGACCTGGATGATGTCATCTCTGTGCTGTAAAATCTTTCACTGCTCAGTAATCAAACTGTATTTTCTGCAGGAAATGCATTTTCTAGTGTACAATTTAGTCTTCCCATGTCACTTTTTCACACCATAACACATCTGTGATCCCATTTGCCTATGCATTTCACATGTTCTCACACACACACCAATAAACACAGAGCCCGCCAGCTATTGTCACCCTCTTTATTCTCACCTCGACACTGACCAGCATCACATTTTCACACGTCTCCCTAATAACTCAGCAAACATGTTGTGTTAACAGTTTAATTGGTTCCGTTTCCATTTTGCATTTTTCACAACAGATTCACAGTATTAACGCTGCATCAGCAATGTGAAAACAACCTCACACTGAACTAGCTGCGAAAATATGTTTTTACTTCAAACCTGCTTCCATTGGATTTACGTTCAGCGTAACACGGTTTCTCAATTGCATTCATCCTCCATTTGCTTTTAAAGTAAACACTGTCAGTTTAATGAGTTGACTGTAAAAGCTTTATATCTGAAAGCTTTTTATTTAGACAGGGTGTCACAAATAAGTGGTACATGATAAAATACTTGCTTGTGAACTTGCCTGATCAACTGGGGATAAAAGCCCACATTCACAGAGACCTGTCCATCTGAAGGCTCTTGGGTGTTTAGTTGTGAAAGGAAAGAATCGATTGTATGGATTAAATATTTAAACCCCTGTATTGTTTCTATCCAAATTGACCAACGGCCTTTATTCGTTTCCTGTGTTTGGCACATTTTCTTGCATCAGTACTAGCATGTCACTGGTGGGCTGTGAATTGCTGTTTAGATTGAGGGCGTTCCTCAGGGGTCAGTGTTTGGGCTACTTTTATTTATTAGCATATATCTCCTTCCACTTGGAATTATTCTTTGTCTTTGTGAAATAGAGTACACGTTCATTGCTATGCAGATGACACCCGACTTTACATCTTTACTGGACTATAAAGGTTTTTAAACTTTTTTTGCAACGCCTAAAGAGTTCTAATTTTTTTGCACAAGTAAAACTCATTCGTGTCTCATACAAACTTGAACTGAACTTATTTGATTGTGTTTTTGTAGAGGACCTATCAAAGGTCAGCAGCTCAGTCTGACCAAGGGGGATTTGTTAAGTGCATGCAGTTTTTTGCTTATTTCGACCCATGCAACAGTATCATAGCTGCTCTTTATTTAACTGCACTGCAGTGTACGTGCATTTGTTTAAAGGTGAGTCAGTTGCTGCTGTTTTGGGATTCAGATGATTCACAATCTGGGACTTTAAGGAGTTTTTACACTTCATTGCTCCTGCACACACACACACTCACACCTACAGCTCATCTCGCCTGGATTCACCTCACCACAGCTCTGTCCAAATCCCCACCGAACGGAGATACTTCATTTTTTATTAAATGTGCTGTT
Organism: Chelon labrosus; assembly: GCF_963514085.1. Classification (NCBI taxonomy): domain Eukaryota; kingdom Metazoa; phylum Chordata; class Actinopteri; order Mugiliformes; family Mugilidae; genus Chelon; species Chelon labrosus. Next base: position 23,621,223 of record NC_140342.1, on the reverse strand, counting down.
CAGAATACAGATCCCGTCCTGCTAAAAAAGGAAACACTTTGTCACAGGCAGTGGCAAAAAAATTCAGATATCTGTATTTTTTGTGGTCGTCTTGTTATGGACTACTATCATCTGAAGACAACAATGAAAGACGTTGAGACAATCAGGTCAAATTTATGATTATGGTTTGTCTTGCATTCAGTACTTCACTGCCCTGTAACATTTCTGACTGTATGTTTCCTGTTATGTGATTTTCAGCCTCTGATGTGGTGAGTTTCGACGGCGCCAGCAACAGCGGTCTGTTGTACAAGCTGAGTCCAGGGCAGAGGCGGACGTCTAGGGATGTTGTCACTCTGAAGTTTAAAACCCTGAGGAATTCTGGGACGCTGCTGCACGCAGAGGGCCAGGAAGGACTCGGCCTCAGTCTGGAGTTAGAGAGAGGAAAGCTACTGTTGCTGCTCAGACAAGGTATGAAGAAATCTATATATCTACTGCACTGGAGAGGAACCATGAAATTTAATAGAAACACCAGGTTTGCACTGAGAAGAATGCTCGAATATCTAAACCAAGACTCAGGGGGATCCTCCAAAGAGGCCCAACCACACTCACCCATCTCCCAAACGCTGGTTAGGATTAGTGTGTCGAGGGGGACCTAGAGGTGTGTAGGGTTAAGGCTGGCATGGCTAGGGGGTTGAGGTTAGTGTCTGTCAGGGCTGGGGTGGCTTCGGGTTAGGGCTGGCAGAGCGAGCTGGGCCCAGGGGCATGGCTATGGCCATGGGGCTTGACGTGGAGGAAGTTAGGGCCAGGGCCATGGGCTCGACTCTTGTACTGGTATGTCATAAGAAGCTTAAATTGCTGGATTTGTACCTCACAGTTAATAATCATAATAATTTAAAATAAATGTTACTGTACTGATCCCACACAGTATTGTGCACACTCAAAACAATGCCCAGGATGCAGTTTGGAGGTTAGGTGCATGCTCAAGGCACCTCAGCCATGGATGCGGGGTCATGTGGCGTTGTGACAGTTCGGTGCATAGACTGTATATAAAAGTGGACTCCATGACAGCTCCTCTAAAGTGAAGCGAAAGCAAGTAGAGCTCCCCCTGGTGGCTGGCTGCAGTATAGGTAAACATAAACTCCACCTTCTCCATGTTAATGGATGGGACTTGGGCCAAACTAAAACACTAAAGTACACGTCAAATAACTTTTTTTCCAAGGATGGTTTCAGTCATTTCAGTTGATATAATGCTGTCATACGTTCAAGTGTCCATTTTTCTGAGAAGTTTAGTTTGAGTTAGATGCTTAAACCACTTACTGAAGCGGCCAACATTTCTTTATAACTGGTGGAGGTAGAGCAGAGCGTTGTATTAATCAAAAGGAAAAGTATGGGCTCCACTCCCAGACACTGGCTGCAAACAGTCTAGTTTTCAGCCCAAAACCACAACCACCATATGATTGCACAAGATCGGGGCTCGTCCGGGATTTGAACCCAGGACCTCTCGCACCCAAAGCGAGAATCATACCCCTAGACCAACGAGCCACAAAATCATTTATTGGTGGTTTAGACACAGACGCCGACATCTGATTGGTTTAAATCTTGGCTCCCACTCTGCTGCTGCTGCTTCTCCATCTAGTTACAGGCATGATGGATGGTCTCCGTTCACTGTAGCATGTGTTAGGGCCGGACTCTTCGAGGCTTGATGCACGGCGGGTGTGTGCGTGCACGTGTGTGTAAACGGGGTTAAACCAGAGGTTGTCGGGCTGCCATGCTGAATCATCACCATATGGCACACCTCTCATCATGAGCCCCATCTGGCTGCTGAAATACTGCATCCATCTATCCTCCCTCTCCTTCTCTGTTTTACATCTCTCAGAACTCTCATACTTCAAACCCCACACCTCTCTTTTCATCCCTCCCTCCACCAGTGCTCACTCTCCCTTCCCTGTGTTTTATGCCTCTGCCAAGTTCTGAAGAGATATCTGTTTAGCTGCTAACTGTTCCACCGTGGTCATCAGCTAGTCTCTAACTGCATCTGTCTGCGGGAGCGTTTCAGTTTTGACAGCCATCTTTGATTTAGTCTTCAGGTGAATATCCTTATTGTCATTTTTAGTCGATGAAAAGCCATTGCATTTTTGTCAACTTTTAATTATGACATTAAGTCAAACTGGAAGTAACTTTTTTTGTTTCTTTCTTCTTCCTCTAATTTATGCTTTTATGTTAATAACTCTTCACAACACAAGAAGAGACTATTTGCCTTTTTTCTCTCCATACCCCTCATCTCCTTGTTTCACATTTTCTGTTTTTCTTCCTCTGATATCGACCCTGTGTATTTGGCCTCGTGGATGTTCTATTTTTTCTTGGTTGGACGCCCTTTCTTCTCCGGTCTTTCAACCTCGTTATTTCAGTCTCTGTTTTTCCTCCCGCTTCCCACTCGCCTCGGCCTTTTTACGCTACTACAGATTGTTGTGATTTAGCTCATCTGCTGTGTGCACTGACCCCGGACTCACACATGGTCTGCTCTGCGGCGCTGAACCGCGTTTGCTTTATGAGGCAACCGAGAGTAACAGTCCCGCACAGGAAACGGGAACAATGTCCTGGAAAACTGGAGGAAACAAAGCCCAGAGTTACTGTTACTGTCATGTGAGTTTAAGTTGAATTTGGTCGGACTGAAATAAGCAGCAGGGTCAGTGAGGCAACACACTGTAACCGGTGTTCTGCACAGTGCAATATATAGTCCCTGTTTAACATGTTTTTATTGTCTATCTTCTACCAGTCTTCTGAGTGTTGGTTTGTGACACTCTTGTCATTTTGTTTAAAGTAAGGTGCTTTATTTGAATGTTTTGGTTAGCCCATAGTCTAAATCCTCTTACGATGGCAAGTAAAAACCTTTGGCAGAACCCCCCTCATATGAGTCCATCTGATTGAGGCTGACCAGATAGATAGAGAGAGAGAGAGAGATAGAAAAGAGGGAAGTGGGACAGATGAGAAGAGAGAAGCTGAAGGAACCATACCTACGTACATCTGGATAAAGTACACCTGCAGCATATACTGCATAAATGATACAAACAAGACTACATGATACTTGCATTCAAAGTATTCATTGCATTCAAGATTCTTTATTGTCTATAATAATGCAGCATTGTTACCAGTAATGAATTTGTTGGTGCACGGAGCCCACTCAACACCACAGAAGCAAAAATACAATAAATAAAATAAAGAAACATGTGGCAAAATAAGATAAATATATAGAAACAGAATAAAACTGAATTGTGCATGTGTGTGTTTGTGTAGTAATTCAGCAGTTCAGTAGCCTTGTGGATAAAAAAAAATGCCCGCCAGACGGTAGGAGTGTGGATAGTCTGTAGCTGGGGTATCTGGGGTCAGAGACGTGATCCGCTGTGTCTTCCTTCTGCAGCGCTGGCTGTAAATGTCTTGGATGGCTGGCAGCTCTGACCTGGTGATGGTCTGGGCTGGTCTTACCGCATTCTGGAGAAAAGTTTAGTGGGTATAGCCCAGAGGTTGCGCTAGACTTTTTCATTGTCTGTCATTTTGACTGACAGGGTCATAAAAATCCGTCATAACCTATTTTTAACCATCACTTTATTTATTTATTTTTTTTTGAATGATAATAATGACATACAGTATTCAATAGCATTTAATTATCATTCATTTTTAATTAATATTCAGTAGCGGTGAAAAAAAACATTCGGCTCATATAACCGGCCATCAAAGACGACTCAAGAATCATGAATCTAGAGTCTATTTAACCGGCTCAGTTGAGTCCTACCACGTTTGACTGATATATAATCAATAAACGGCACCATTCAAACATCTTAAATCTCACTCGGCAGAGAAACAAAACTACTTGACCACGAGCAAATTAAGGCACACAGTCACTCACTTACGAAACTTAACCGACTCATAACTGCTGCTCGTGGATCCCCGCTTAACTGAGAGTCAGCAGCCACTCACTCGACCGGCAAAGAAACGAAACTTAACCGACTCTTACACTACTAATCAAGAGAGATATGACCCAATTAATATGCTCACTCGCCACCAAGTGGTCTGGGGTGTGAATTCAGATTTTTCCGTCACCGTTTTAAAAAAATGGTCAATGACAGAACATATTCGGTTAACGTGATCCCTGGTATACTCATAAAAAGTCTAATCCAATGAAGCTTTGTTTACCATCTATATGTGAACGCAGGTACACAGGTATTCACACAACTTTTTTAAGTTGGGTTCTCCAGCTTCCTCCCACCGTCCAAAGACGTGCTCATTAGGTTCATTGGTGATTCTAAATTGGCCGTAGGTGTGAGTGTGAATGGTTGTCTGTCTCTCTGTGTTAGCCCTGCGATAGACTGGAGACCTGTCCAGGGTGTACCCCGCCTCTCGCCCGATGTCAGCTGGGATAGGCTCCAGCCCCCCTTCCCTCGCGGCCCTTCACAGGACAAGCGGTTACAGAAGATGAATGAATAATAGCAAACAGATACGATAAGGTGTTACTCTGCAGAAAGTGCTCTGCACAAGCAGCAAAAAAGAGGCAAACACAACCAGTCTGACCCATCTTGACATTAATAAAAAATGCCGTAGTCATTAGCAGGGTTTCATCTCTTATTTAATTATCTCTTTAAGGCTTTGCTGCTCAGCATATCTCGTACTATGTCGAGGTTCTGTAGCGCTTCAACAAAACTTACTGTGCACCCTGAGGCTCGAAAGACCCTGTGACCCTGTCGCACTAATCACTCATAAATGTTGCACATCTGCTGACTCCTTCCTTGTTAATATTTGCCGTGCACATTCATGCAGCCATCAGAAGGTAACCTATTGATTTTTGGTGACCCATCCCCCCGCTCCACCACCCCAAACCGTCACAACTCAAACAGCAATCTAGCTCAAGGACTCATTGACGTTGGCCCTTTTTCGTATTCCATGATTGTTCACACTCAACAGCACTTCAAGTCATAAACTGACATGTGTTGCTACTTCTTGAAACATGTGATTGATATTTTCTTCCCGACGAGCTCAGCGAGGGCTGAAAGTGAAGTGAGAGACACAAAGAAAAATAAAGACGTAGCGACAGAGAAGGAGGAGGAAACTGTTCGAGGTGTCTGTGTATTAATATTGCTTCATTTTCCGTTTGTTAGCTCTCTGATCTCTCGTATTGATTCCTGCTTTCTTCTCTCCGTCACCCGGGCGGCAGTCAGATCATTCATCCACTCACGAGGTCCTCTTCCTCTCTTCTCCACCGCCTACAACGCAACAATTGTTCCATTAATCAGTGCCGATAAGGAGATCTTATTTGTTTTTAAGTCTTGCTATCTTTCCTCTCGTATTGATTGAGCCGGCTCTTTCTATTTAGCCAAACTGTAATGAAACAAGTCAACGCGGTGACTCTGTTGACAGGACAGACTTCTTCTCTATCATCAAGCAATCTTTCCGGGTGAAGTTGTGTTTCTCTTCTGAGCCGCGGTGCAAAATATCAAAGACAGGTTTGTCCGCCGTTTTTCAAACCGTTTCTCTCTCTGAAGTCGGCATTGTCTCTCTCCCTAAAGAATCCCTAATACATTTTTAATGACTGACTGTATTCAGCTCTTTCTACACTCCCTTCTCTCAGCAGAAACACAAAGTTTCCCCTCTTAGTTGTTTGGGAGATGCAGAAATGGATCCACTAATTTAGACCTGCTGGGGCTCATCTATCATTAATGATGTCTCACTGTGTTTCCTCTGGAGTTTTTCCCCGATTAGGCAGTATCACACATTCGGCTTCAGTTTTCAAAGTTTGCAGATACCGCCGGTAGTCTCCAGTGAGACGATCGAGGGTGACCTCACCGTGCTCCTCTCCATGGGATACTGTGAAAAAATATTCACAACAACAAGGAAACTTTTATTTGGCACATTGGGTAAATAAATATTCACCTTTGTGCTGAGGGTGACTATTTATCTTTTATTGCGCTTGTTCTTCCAGGTGGGGCTTCGTCCTCTGAGCCCCGGCGTCTCGCTTCCCTCGGCAGCCTGTTAGACGATCAGCACTGGCACCATGTAGCGGTGGAGCGCCGCAGATCGCACCTCAACCTCACCGTGGACAAGCACACCGAGAGGATTCAGATCCCTGCGGAGTTCAGCCACTGGGACATTGAACAGGTTTGCTGAAACTTGCTGAACAAACGTGTGCGCAAACAGAGCTGCTCACAAGTGCCAGATATCCATGTGATAAATGTGCAGATGTGTATTTATGTGTATTTCCTGTCTCCATACAGTTGAGTGTGGGGGCAGTTCAGGACCTCGGTTCTCGGAGACCAGTCGTCTCCAAGAGGAAGTTCCATGGCTGCCTGGAAAACCTGCTCTACAATAATCACAGACTGATAGAACTGGCTAAACACAACAACCACCAGGTTACTGTGGTGGTAAGTTAATAAAGTCAACTTCATTTACAGAATCTAAACAGCCACCAGGGCACTAACAACTATGATAATATGCTCAGTTATTTTCCTAGTGACCACTGATCCAAATAGGCTGTATATAAATATGGACTACACGTCTCTACTTCCTCTCATTGCCCAAACTGACGCTAGTTTCCCGGGGACACTAGCACAACTTTGGAGCCAGAGTCGGGGGGCATGACATTGATGCCCCGCCCGCTCGTGTTCACGTTTAATTAATACTACGCTCTGCTACAAAGAAATGTTGGATTATAGATTATCCAAATGTTGGATTCATACTGTACTTATTTATTCATTTACCTTTTCAAACACTAATGATATACTTTTGAGGAGCCTGACCAGATTGCATGGATGCTGATCAGGACGTCCCTTAAAATAAATAAATAGAAACATTACAGACTTAAATATAACTTAACACAGTGTCAGTTTATTGTGAACTAGAGATTCATAATTTTTCATTATTTAGTAAGCTCACTTCCTGGAACAGTTTTAGGCTGGTTTGCACAAAGAAACACTTTGGCTTGGTACCAGGGTCGATGGTTCAATCGCTGACAGCTCAGATGTGCAAGACACTGAATGTCATGTGACATCGGAATGATGTGGGTGTGGCCTGTGTCACGGAATGTCATGTGACCTTAATGAGATCACATGGTGTTCTGTGATCTTTGACTTTGACCTCCAATGTTTTAAATAGGACTGAACTCCGCTTACCTCAACTCATAACTCATTTTGAGAGATTGTTCAGCGAGAAAACCACTTTGCATTCATCCACATCGAGAAAACTCTTCTGTATCTGAAGTCAACCCTTAAGCCAGGTTTCTTTATGCAGACAAAGATTTTAAAATCTTGATGGACCCAAAATGTTATATCTTTCACCGTTTATTAACACAGTGGTTTAAGCAAATTAATGCATGGCTAACATGACACATGGCTAACATTCCCATCAACAAGTGACAAGGTTACCCAGCATGCATTGGGGATCCCGCTACTGGTTGCATAGCAACCCAAAATACACAACACAAAAGAAAACTTTCCTGTACCTGAAGTTGACCCCGAAATCAACGTTCTTCATCCAGACGGACATTTTAAAGTTGTAATGGACCAACCAGAGAACCCCTCCGTATCTGAAGATACAACTGCAACCATCATGCTGGAGCAAGAAAAAGACTCTGAGGTCTCCACAGACCAACACTCTGCTGAGCCTCCAGCATCTACAACTCTTGACTCTGTACCTGAGGCCCAAGATGAAAACCAGCTCAGACTGTTTGTCACCATGCTGACGATGAAAGTGCTGTCTAAGTGCAACGTTCTCCAAAAGCTCCACCACGACGACTGGGTCCCTCAACTCAAGCGCCTCGTCAACCAGACGATGGAGAAACTGGACGACTACAAAGACTTCTGCCCGGACTTCAAGTACAACAAAAAGATCCGCAAGGCTGTTCTCAAACACCTGAAAAAGGAGTACAAAGACAAGAACCTTCTGGAGTCCATGATCTTACAGCAGGACCCGTCTGTAGAAGCAGCGATCGTAAAGGCGTTCACAGCTCACATCATAGATCTCTCGACGAAGCAGAAGAACAGACCTTTCTCCCGCTGGGACTGGATAAATGCGCTCCACGCTGTGGCTTTTGGAGCTGCCATTGTGGCAACTGTAGTTTTAATGATCGTCTTACCATGAGACAGTTTAGGTTGTCTGTCTCTGTGTTAGAACTGCAAAAGACCAGAGTCTTGCCCAATGACACAATGAGGCTCCAGACGTAGGATATACGTAGGATATAAATAAAATAAAATAAACTGCAATCATAAGCTGTTTTTTTTTTGTTTTTTTTTTACTTTATTGGAAAAACATGTAAATACAAACAATGCAGACTTGCTCAACCAGTGGTCATAAGGCAGAGCAAAATTATGGATCTAAATAAATGAAGTAAATAAATAATAAATACAATAAAAATGTAAAATTAAAACATATACATTATTCCTCTTCAAACCGTGTATCATATAATTTAACTTTTCACTTTTTATAGAGTTTGTACATGTACATTGACGTATTCTTTAAATTCACATGTAAATCGTATGAAGCAGGGTGTTACCATGGTTACTCTTGTGCTGATGAAATTTTCCAACCGTCGTGGACCGCACTGTCGCAAAGTGAGTGACGTAGCGGGCCGGGAATGATTGACAGCTACCCATCACTCACGTTAGCGAGAATATTAAACAAAACAAACACAGCAAAAAAAGGAAGTTATCTCAGTGGAAAAAGAAAACTGGAGGAAGAAAAACGGTCAAAGGATAAGGCATTTGCTGGTGATGTGAGCTGGATAGGTGGAGGTGAAACGTCGTTTTATTTTTTTAGTAACTTTATTTGTCCTCCTGCCAGCCAGCTAGGTAGCTCTGGCTAAACGTTAGCATAGCAGTTAGCATAAAGTACATGGGAACCACCGTTTCCAAACAAGCAGACTTGATTTATAAATTAAACTTTAGGGTTGTGATTAGGGGTGGGACTTTAACTTGTCAATTGCTATTAATTAATTACAAAAAAATAACACGTTAAAAAAATTAACATATTTAATCGCAGTTTGTATTCCAAACAATGCGGAACTTTTGTCAGTGCACGATTTCCTGGTACACCGCTTACACTGATGCACACGTCAGAGCTCGGCTAAGCTAACGGCTACCAAAATGGTAGCAGATCTGAGAAAAAATAAACACAGAATACAGGCTATATACTTGGAAGCATGTCGAACCGGGATAAATTTAAAGCCGATTGTAGCTGAATTTTGTACAAATTGTATTTTTTAGGCCGTAGGTTTATTAGTATTTAATTTGGAAGCATACTCAGCGGTGCAGAAGTCTAAGGCAGAGGTCTTCAACAGGGGGTCCGCGACCCCTAGGGGGTCCGCGGAGGTACTGCAGGGGGGTCGCGAAAATGTTTTGATTGATTAGACATTTTTTTATATTCACCTCCACAATTTTTTTTAAACACACATGAAGTTCTTTTTAAATGTTATACAGCTTGGGGATTATGGGGAAAAGAATCTGTCAATGTTAGGCTATAGTTAAGTATTGTATGCATATGCACATGTTTTAAAAATGTCAATTTCAATATTTTTTGTGCATGGTTACATGCAATTGACTGACATTGATAATCTTGGTAGGTATCAGTTTGAGGTATGTTTATAAATGGCAGTGGCACGGCCACCCATACCACTGTACCTTGCATGTTCAAAATAAAAACATGAATATATTAACCTGTTTGTTATTTTAATATCTTAGTATTGAATGCAGAACAACAAGGTACATTTCTACAAGGCACTATAGGACCGGTTTAATATAAAACACAATTTTATACAATATATATATATAAGTAGGGGGTCCCCGCTCCATCTCTCCATCAGATTGGGGGTCCTTGGCCTGGAAAACGTTGAAGACCCCTGGTCTAAGGTGTTGCCGACTCTGCCTGTCTATGCTTCACATATAGAATAGCAGCTTTGTGTTTTTTTGTTTTTTTTTTAAAGTTTAGCTCCGGGCTCTTATCCTTTCATCTGAGGGAGTTGAGCAACTGAAACCTGCCCCAGATTGTGGCCCTTAGTAAAATCCCTTTTGGTCATTCAGACGCCTTTAAAAATTCTGCTTTTTTTTTTTTTCTTTTTGTAGACTTTTTATGACTTTAGTTTAGTAAATCCAAACCAATTATTCATCACAGCTCCCATAAAACATAAAAACAGCATGAAACATTGTTGTGTTTCATATTCTCTTTGTCTCTGCAGGGATTCAGTCTCAGTGATGAAATATTGGCTTCTACTCTCTGACTTGACAATTGCTGGTTTGTGCAGGCCAGACAAAGGAGCGCAGAGCAGTTAGAGTCTCACTAATGCCCCCTCGTCTTGGCCATTAGGACCCTCAGAGGTTTCAGTTGCGATGAGGGGTTAGAGAGTCTGTGAAGCGCTGGTGAGTGGAGTAATGAATGCTCTCTCATTACTGTAAAAGTCCAGGCAGCAGAAGAAAACATGAATTCTCCGTTAAGAGGTTCAGAGATTCACACGCATGACTGAAGATCTAATAGAGGCTGTTTTAAATTGGTATTAACCTCAAGGTTGTGGTCCAGTTTAATACAGGGACTGAATAGCAGTCTTACGGCTTTGTAACACAAAGAAAATGGGAGCGTGGGTGGAAGAGGATTGCTGTGCCTTGAGGCTTTTGAGAGTTTTTAAGGTAAACTTTTCACTCTGTGTTGTGCAGCAGCACAGCCCCGACATGAATTATTGTCCATCACTTTAACTCCACCACAAAGGGCTTTTAGATGTCATCTGTGTTTCCGCAGCACTGTAAAGATAGCAGCCCGAAAGTCCCAGCAGAGTCTGGACGGTCGTATATTACTGCTGCAGCCTTTGCAATAGACACAGTGTCATTACCACAACTCAAAACAATGGGCCGTAACAGAGATGGCAAGATATTGCAGTCTTGGCTATGGTGTATGCTCAGCTCATTTCATTTTTATCTTTTTTTATATCCTAGCTAAGGGACTTTTTTTTTTTTTTTTTTTTTTTTTTTAGGTATGCTTTCCTAGTCTTATCCAAATCTCTGGGGTTATCATTATGGTAATACCAATGTCCTCTTTAAGGAGACTTGCTGATGAGATCACAGCGACATGAGGTCACACGGACACGCCCTCTGCAACCGATTAATATTCATGTTTCATGTTGTTTTATCTCTCTAGTAATCATTCGTCCCACCTCCTCTCTCTCTCTCTCTCTCTCAGGGCAATGTGACCTTTTCTTGTGCTGAGCCAGTCTCCGTTGCCGTGACTTTCCCCGGGCCTCACAGCTTCCTGCAGCTGCCAGGGACTACAGCGACGGTGGCGGCCTCCTCTTCTTCGGGGGGCGTGTCTGTGGGGTTCCAGTTCACGACGTGGAACAAGGCGGGGCTTCTGCTCACCTTTGACCTCCCTCAGCAAGGGGGCGTGGTCTGGGTGTACCTGAGCGACGCCAGACTCCGGCTGCAGGTTCATAAAGGTGGCCGGGCGCTGCTGGAGCTCAGTGCAGGTCGGTCTAAAAGAAAACACTTCAGAGCCACTTAACCACTAAAGGTTAAGTGAGCTCTCGCATCTAAATGGGTCATTACACAATCAGTGAGTAATTCCCCCTAGCTCTTATAAATCAAATTCCAGTATTTTAGATTAATTAAACATGATATTTGGAAAATTATGAAATGGCCTTGAGGTGTTTCCAGGCAGCAAATGTCTTCTAATGCTTCATATTATCTGCTACACTGTACTTGTTTTTAAATTTTCCTTTTTTCAACTCTCACGGTCCCGCGGCTGTACGGAGCAGTTGGCAAATGACTAAACTAAAATGAAACGTACCCAAAAAACTGACACTTGAACATGCATCAGCACTGTGTTAAATACCTGAAATGACAGAAACCATCCTTGAAAAATAAAATTATGTTTGTTCAAAAACATGGAGGAGGAAGAGCTTATGACCTATACTGCAGCCAGCTACCAGGGGGAGCTCTACTTGCTTCACTTTTGAGGTGCTGTTCCACTGTCCATATTTATACAGTCTATGGTCCGCATTTTGATTTTATTTTGGGGCGTGATTCAGTCCCACAACCAATCAGAGCCATTTCGTTCAACTCTGCGGCACTCAGATACGGAGCAGTTCCAACTTTCCACCACGAAACAATAAGGAAATAAGGTCCAGGTTGTAAAAAACAGTAGTTCCTCTTTAATGCAGTGCAACATTTAACTGCAGTATTTCCATGATTATCTGCTTTGGTAACCTTATTGCCAGGCATTTAGTTGTAGATCCTGTGTGACCTCTGAGCAGCTGAATCACTTGACTGAGGCTGGTTCTTGAGCAAAGCACTGGCAGTAAGAAAACCAGAGGAGGTAATGAGATATTGATCTATTCCCTAACAACATACAGATCCATGAGGCTGGCACAGCAGATACAGGTCAATCACACAGGAGATGTAGGATGCCTGCGCCGGTTGGCTTTTGCAATCAATTGGTACAATCGTGGCATTTTTCTAAATCCCGTCTCAGTGAAACACGTGATTTATAAAGCTGCAAAGAGAAATTTGGTGCACGTGTAGAAGGCTGCTGTGTGACAGGATGTCTAATTTGCTCATTAGTACGCGAGTGCCCGTGCTTGGCATCAGCCGTGGAAAAACCATCTTGCCAGCTCGATGTGCAACCATGAACACGTGACTGAATCTAATTTCCAGCAGTGTTCGTTAATTGGTTTTCGGTCGCCAGGTGCTGCTCTGAATGACGGCCAGTGGCATTCTGTGGAGCTGAACTCCAGACGAGGTCGCCTGACCATCGCTGTGGATAAAGAGGAAGGAGGCAGCGCGCAAGCCAGCCTGCCGTTTCCCGTCGCTATAGAAAGTCACCTCTTCTTTGGCGGTAAGAATAGAACAGATCAACTGTGTCCTTATGAGCTATTAAACCCTGTGAACCGTCAAACAGCCATGTGGAAGTTGCTGAACATCCGACGGTGTATAGAATCTAAAAATAACTGAATGAAATTTCCGCCAATCACAGTTTATCGATTTTTCACCATGTAGGAAATACTGTTTAAATACTCTCTATAGATCTCAAGCATTTGTCATTTCAGTTCATATTTTCATGTTCATGTGTATTTCACTCTAACTGATTCTCTTCTCCAGGGTGTCCTGCTGAAGACTACACTCAGGGATGCAGAAACCCTTTTAACATCTTCCAGGGATGCATGCGTTTAATCACCCTAGACAACCACAACATGGACTTGATCATGGTGCAGCAAAAGCAGCTGGGGAACTACAGCAGCCTGCAGATTGACATGTGTGGAATCATCGACAGGTCAGTTTAAAAAAATAAAAAATAAAATAAACATGCTCGTTGATTTATTAAGAGACAGTATTATTAGTCTTCTATTGCCTTAGATGAAGTAACAGCCTTACAAACCATGCAGCAGAACTTTTCATTGTAATGATGTGAAAAAGTTCAGTCAAAACTCATCTCATCTACTAGGAGTGGGATTTGAACCCATAAGGACTTGTGTCCATGGTATGTTGAGTACAACATCTCAACCACTCGGCCACCCTGGTAAGCTGCAAGTCAGTGCTCCTCACCAGGTCAACAGTCAGGCTACGAAAAACCAACAATAAACCAATATTTCATTGGATTTGAGACTCAATGGCTGTGAACTATACTCCTTTTATGCTATTGTGCTGACAAAAACCATAGCAAAATGTCCACAGGTAAAAGTGATTGTAAAGATCTAGACTCCAGCAGCACCTGTAGTAAATGGAACAACTTTATTTCACTGACGCGTATCAACATGTGGTCTTCATCAGAGTCATCAAGAAATGCACTGCAAAGGAGAATTTAAATAATGTCTCAAGTGAAAAATGTACATATACATACAGTATAAGCCAATAGGGCTTGGTCATGTGTCATTGGGTCAATGGGTAAAACCAAACAGGTAAAAGTGAAACACAAATGGACATAAAGCTTTACAAACTGATCATCAACCATACTTGGGGTGCTTAACATTTGAAATTTTGTACTGTGAAGTAAGAAACTCAAAAATTGACGTAAAGGTGAGTGGGTCTTTTAACCACCATATACCAGGAGTGGGGTTTGAACCCACGAGGGCTTTTGCCCATTGGATCTTAAGTCCAACGCCTTAACCACTCGGCCATCCTGGTGACAAAATGTACAACCAGGGGTAGTAAGACAGGTCCAAGTTGAGTTCGTCCTCTTCCATTTGAGGAGAATTTTGGTAGATTTCCATTTTAAAAGCCATACTGTGCTGACAGGATGCTTGGTGAGTGAGATTTAAACCAACAACAACACAAGAGCACTCATTTAGTCTCTACTAACCTTTTCGTGAAAATACACCCGTTGAATTTCATACACTTTTCCAATGGGAGAGTATTCATTAGTTTAACATTACATCACTGTTTCTCTATAAAACCTCGAGTCTTTTTCATAGTATGTCACACTTGTACCTTTTCACAATATAAAACTTCTACTCTTGAACCCACAAGGGACTTAATGTTGATTGCATCTTAAATGCAGCACCTTAAACACGGTGGTGAGATGTGTAATTATCTGACCAGGTAAAAAAACAACCTTTTATCAATAAAGTGGTAAATAGGAAAACACAAAGGAGCCGTTAAACTAAATCAATATTTTAATGGATTTTAGGCTCAATGACTAAAGTACACTGAGATCGAATCACAAAAGAAGTGTAGTTTGCAATGTATTAATTCAAACTTAAACCCTCTCATAAGGACTCATCTCAGACCTCCATTTGAAAGACTTTATGGTTTCATGTAAAATACATGAAAAGATGTATTCCCTCTATTGCAGAAGCCTTGTAGAAACGGCGAGATCTTGAAACGATTACAGACGTGTCTTTAATCTTCAAAAGACAAAATGGAGAAAATAAGAAAACAAAAGCATTGAGTCTACATTCAGAGACTGGACTGATGATGTGACAGCGTTTGTGTTTTCAGCCTCTTTCTGCAGCAGACTTGTTGTTGTGATGATCCTTTTGGACTCTCTTTAAGGTCTCCACACACTTGAGTTGAATGTGCTTCCTGACTTTGTTTAGTATCAGCCAATCACCTGCCAGTGTATATGTACTCCTTGTCGTTCATTGTGCCTTGGTGTCGAGCATTGCAGTGTTTCCCTTGTAATGATTTCTCCTTGTGTTGAAATCTTGTCTGTACCTGACTTTGGTCTTCACTTAGCTCTGCTGGACTTTTTTTTTCTTGTGGGCTGTTTTTTTTTTTGTTTGTTTTTGGATTTTGCCTCCGGCCTGAATCCTACTCAATACTGGTTTCCCTTTGGACTGCTTACCTGTGAACGGACTTTAGCTTGTGTATTCAACCCCGGACTTTGGATGCTCCCAGTGTCTGATCTCTGCATTGGAGTCATTGACCTTTACAGTTCACATGTTACGGAGCAATATTAGCTCTTATTTCCCCTTGTGTTTCTTTTTTTGTTATAATGCTGCTTTGAAATGGATCTCGTGAGCTCGTTCACATTTGTTCACAAGCGGTAGCATCAGCTGTTAGTGTGTAGAAGCCACAGATGCTAACGGGAAGCTACCAGGTAAAACAATGTAAGAAATACAAAGGCCAAACAATGCGGAGATGAATATAATTTCCCCTCAGATGCTGTCAAATGATGTGACTAAATTACATTGTAATTAACATCTGGCATTTCTAAAAACATCAGCCAACACAACGTAACTCTGGAAGTTTGTCACTACCCTGAGAGGGGCTTATCTCTTGAACACGATAGACACGACCCAATCAAATATTTATTCTAGTTTTAGCTCTGATTTGGTTTCCACCACCCTCTAAGGAAAGTATTTTACAGAAAAAAAGCTTCCTACACCAGAAATAATACTGACGAGAGCCACACGAATTAACCAAACGTTAAAGACGGTGCAAGATCTTCTCCTTAAACTTGTTTCTCGTCCTCGTCGCTGCATGATCATGTGATCCATGGTTGATATGAAAACGTTAAACCCATAGTTAGGCTAAAGCAGCCTTAAGTATTAATCACAAGGTCTAGATTAGTTGTGTGGTAATCATGGATGGGAAAATAATACCGATAGATACAGATTATATGCAGAGTGAGAGAAACATGTGAGCCGAGGGAAGGAGGGAGAGCAGAACCAATTGTTTACCATTTTGGTGTCACGCCAAATAGCGGTACAATTAATGAGACAATTACAGCAATTATAAACCTGCCTCTAGGGCATGGAAGGACACACACATACACAAACAAAAACACACACAACCGCATATACAGAAAATTTAACGTAAACACCCATCTACACACACACACATACACATATCGAGCTAAACATCCTTGCCAAATAAGGAGAATCTGCTCGAGTGATTTTAATTAAATGTCGCCCCGTTTCTGCATTATCGTTCGGTTGAATGTAGCGTCTCCACAGATCTGACTGCTCACTGGAAGAAAAAAAAAAAATCTGTTTTCCAGAGAAGACAGAAAGGAACACGTACCATATGCTGCCTCGCCGTTATCCCGCTGATTGAATTTTGTGCTCTGGGGATTTATTGTACTGTAAAGTCAGGGAGAAAATAGACTCAGCAACACCAATTCAATGTGGTGGTCATCCTTCAGAGCAGGTTATTACTGTATGTGTGCTGCCACTGTCTGCTGTGTGTGTGTGTGTGTGTCACTGCCAGGAGCAGAGCATTATTAGCTAAAGCAAACACTCCATTAACAGGAGAAATTGACTTCTAACACACAAGGAGCTCAGCACTGACTGGAGGCCTCGTCTTAAACCAAACGTTCCTGCTTTTTTAAGCTCAACTCTTAGAAATGAAACACAAATGTTTCAGCTGTGTTTCATTTCTGTCAACATTATTACAGAGAACAGTTTACATATTAACGATTGTCTTTTCTGCAACAGTTTACTGATCTGATGGCATTGCTGCCACCTACTCCTCCTACTTATCCAACTTGTTTCCCCCTACACTTTCTCCTCCTTCCTCTTCTCCACCAACTTGTTTCTCCTCCTCCTTCTCATCCTCCCTCTTCTTCTGCACCACCTGCTCTTTCTCCATTTCTTTCTGTTCCTCCTCCTCTTCCTCTTTGTGTCTCCTCCTCTTCCTCCTGCATGTTTCACATCTAACTTGTCCCTCCTCTTCCTCATCCAACTTGTTTGCCCTTTCTGTTCCTCCTCCTTCCCCATCTTCTTCTCCTCTGACTTGTTTCTCCTCCTTCCCATCTTCTTCTCCTCCGACTTGTTCCTCCTCCTTCCCCATCTTCTTCTCCTCCAACTTGTTCCTCCTCCTTCCCCATCTTCTTCTCCTCCAACTTGTTCCTCCTCCTTCCCCATCTTCTTCTCCTCCAACTTGTTCCTCCTCCTTCCCCATCTTCTTCTCCTCCAACTTGTTCCTCCTCCTTCCCCATCTTCCTCCCCTCCGACTTGTTTCTCCTCCTCCTCCTCTTCCTCCGACTTGTTTCTCCTCCTCCAACTTGTTTCCCTTTTCTCTTTCTCCATTTTTCTGCTCCTCCTCCGCCTCCTCCTTCAACTTTTTTCTCCTCTTCCCACTTGTTCCACTTTCTTCACTATCTCCTTCCTCCTCCTCCTTCCAGCATGTTTCTCCTTCCTCCTCAAATATATCTCTTCCCCTACTTCTCTTCCTTCTTGCTCTTCATATTAATCTTTGGGCCGTCCCTGCAGACTCGGTGCATGCATGGCTCACAGTCCCGAGTTAGGATGGGGTTTTCTGCAGCGCTGGACACACTGGGGCAGTTGTTTCGTGTTGTCTGGCTTAATTGGCCATGTGGCACTCAAGGCTCGGTGAGGTGGAGGGCTGATGGACCCCCTGATTTAGTGTTTAAAGGGCCGCGGTGCCTCGGGGCGAAGCATGCATACTGTGGATGAATTTAGATGAGGCTGTTTGCAGTCTGAAGGGGACTCCGTTGGTCATCCGTCTGTGGTGATCGGTGTTTGAAACTGCATTCCTCCGGAAGAAACATTTTGCCAGCAGCTATTGACATTTTCATGATGAATGTGTGTGTGTGTGTGTGTGTGTGTGTGTGTCTGCACTGAGGGGAGGAGCGGGTGGGTTAGGGTCTCAATTGTTTTCCTGTGTTGTGAAACAATGAAGATGAATTTTGGAAGACTAATAAGAAGTCGTCTTTTCTTTTATCTGCAAAAACAAACTCCATCAACAGAAAACATGCAGAATAATATGACAGCACTGATTATGTCTGCTAATTTTAAAGAGCAGCAATCACTGCACACACTAAAACCCAACCCATGCACATGCAAAATAAGTCAGCAGCCGGCTAATAGGTTTGTGCCTTAACTAGTTTACTTTACATAAAAGCAGTATGGAGATAAGTGGAAGGCAAAAGAAATCCTTCTGAAGCTGATGGACTGCTGACTCCGAGCTTTTTATCTAAAGACGAGGCTGCAGATTCTGTGCCGTCATCCGTTTTTTTCTCCTCAGCATTCCTGCCTAGGTTTGGGCAAACGCACTCACATGCATTCTCAACTCAAATCGGGCATGTCTTAACATTACAATATGAACATGCAGAGTTAAAAAATCTTTCTATCTTTTATGTGTTTGACGCAACTCTTTCTGAACGAAATCTGAACGGACAGGGAAGCGGTTTGTGTGGATAAAAGTGTTATCTAGGTCGGGCGCAGCAAGAAAATGGGTTTTCAGAAGAGACCAAGACACGATCGATATAAAAAACACCTTGCAGGCGAAATGCATTTATCAAATCTTTTGGTTCCCACAAGTCCAGAAAAGCGCACACGGAGCAAAAGACGCGGCAGCTGTAATTCTGAACTTCTCTTCTCTATATCTGCTGTTGCTCGGTTTCCTCTTTGCCAGTTGAGTAGAACCAGGTAACTTATTTATCTTCCCAGTGACAATGGGGAGTTTTACTTATTTCATTCTGTATCCGCTTGCCCTCTGGAGGGTCGTGGGGGGAGCCTATCCCAGCTGTCATTGGGCTAGAGGCGGGGTACACCCTGGACAGGTCTCCAGTCTGTTGCAAGGCTAGACTCAAACATACGGCCAATTTAGAATCACCAGTGAACCTAACCAGCATGTCTTTGGAAAGTGGGAGGAAGCTGGAGTACCTGGAGAGAACCCAGGCAGACACAGGGGGAACATGCAAACTCCACACAGAAAGACCCAGTCAGCCAGAGGATTCGAGCCCAGGACCTTCTCGCTGTGAGGCATCAGTGCTAACCATCTCGCCACCGTGCCGCCTACATCTGAGATTTAAGATGTAATAAACAACCTTTAAGCAGATATGGAATATAATTGTCATAATTATGTTTTCATTGGCGTATAACTGCCAGAAAATAAGAATTGTGTTGTTTTTTTTTGTTACCTTTTAAAAGCAGTTTTTCTAGAACAGAACAGAAAAACCAAACCCTGGCTCTAGAGAGGACTTGTCAGGTTTTTGGTTCTTTTAGTAGCCACCGTAGGTTCTCTTAAAAGCAATGGACCTTTATAGGATCTTAAAACATATGCTCTTTTTTTAGCAAGGAGAACAAATCTACTTTCAAATAAGCCAAGGGATTTGAAATATTTCACAGGATGAGGTTTCCGCTGTGGCATTTTTCCAGTCAAGGTTTTTTTTCTCCTCTTTAGCCTCCCACAATGACATGCTTTCCAAAATGGACAAATATGACCTCCTCCAAATATTAAAAATAAAACATTTTTCCGGACCCTCCCACACACATTTGGCCGTGAAGCCAATAACATGCTCGAGTAAACATAGCTTTGAAAATGCTTTCTGTCCATTTAATGAAGTAGCTTTATGTAACAGACTCATTTTGAAAATAATTTCAAGCGTGCTCAGTTTTCGAGTGGATAGTGAGAGTTTGAAAGCTTTTCTTTTTGCCAGTCATCAGCGTCCAGCATCATGTGATGTATTAACCAACTCCAGATGGTGGAAAGTTTGATCCTGAGAGTTTTGTTTTTTTTGTGTGTGTGTGTCCACAAACACGTCACGCATGCTCACTCACCACAAGATAAGTGACTCGGCTAAAACATAAAAGATGCTCCAAATGAAACAGAACGTACTTCTCCTGACAGTAACAGATGAAAGGTGTTTTCTGGCATCGATTGTTTCTGCCCTCTTTGAGAGCTTTTTGGCAGTAAAAAACACGGCCAACTGTTTCCAAGTGTTCCAGCTGCCAGCTCGGTATATACATTTCTCTTTTTGGCTTGACAGGAAAAATAAAACCCTGTAGTTCCTCCCACACATACACGCGTCCATGAGTATGATATCTGAGAGTGAAATAATAATAAAAAACTGAAATTGTCTCTCTGCCTCTCCACCAGGTGTTCGCCCAGTCGCTGTGAACACGGCGGACGCTGCAGTCAGTCCTGGACCGGCTTCCACTGCAACTGCTCTGGCAGCGGCTACAGCGGGGCGACCTGCCACAGCTGTGAGTCACATGGGACGCATTAACATTAGAAGCTTCCGAGTTAGGGTTAGGGTTGTGGAGTTAAACACAAAAGTAACATGGAAACCACTGACATTGACCATCTTGTGACAATACAGTGTTCTGCTGGGAAACATTTGGACCTGACATTCATTTGTGTGGATGTTACTTAGACATGTAGCACCCACCTAGACCAGACCAGGCACCCCCACTCCATAGCAATGACACTCCTTGATGGCAGCAGCCATCCCCAGCAGGATGCAGCCTGACACACACACAAAAACACTAACACAACTAAAAAAAAACATGAAGAACAGCACAAGGTGTTGACCTGGCCTCCAAATTCACTAGATCCCAAACTGATCAAGTATCTCTTGGATGATCCACAGAGGACCCTCCCCTCACTAACAACATTCAGTTGCACCCCGGGAGACCCACAAAATAAAGTGAAAGACTGAATAGAATAAGTCCATTCAGTGAATAAATCTATAAAAATATGAGGGCTCTTCACAATGTGCTGTGCTGCTTCCAGGTCCGTCCGTCTCTCCTTCATTCACATTACCGTTTTCAAAGCGGTAATGAAAGACTCGTCAAGCTGGCAGCTCCAACTTTAATACCCAGAAAACCTGTCATTGTGATGGTGCCAGTCACTTACCAGCCACGCTGTTCAGCAATTACAGCGCTGTGTGTTTTTTAACTCCGAGCATAGGTGCTGCAAATTGGGAGTTATGACAGAACAAAGGCAGACTGGGGAAAGTTTTCAAATAAAGTGACTCTTCTAGGAGCTTCCTGCCAAGTCTCCCCCGCCCTTCTGTGTTTGTTTGTGTGTGCGTGATGTGATAGTTTAATGAGACTGAACTGACAGATACTGAATGAATGAATAAAGCTATAAGATGAGTCAGTTCTCTTGAGTTGTTAATGTTTTTCCTAACACTGAGAGGACTTGATGAGTAGAACAGTGGGAACTTTAAGATATGGATTTGACTTTAAAGGGCTCTTATGGAGTCATAAGCAGAAGAGGCAACGCTGATAGTTTTATTTATTGAGTGTGTTTATTCCATAGACTGTATATAAATATGCATCTCCACTTCTGACGCTAGTTTCCTGGGTATGCGGGTGGTGCCATCTTGTGACTTTGGAGCCAGAGTCTGAGCAGTAGGGTCCGAGAGTGGAGCCACGATATCGACGACCCGCCCACACTCCGTCTAGACTCACTCACGTTTTTCATTTAATTAATACCACCTGCACCAGTTACAAAGAAATGTTGGATTATACGCTGCACTTTTTCATCACCATGTCACATCCTGTTGCTATATTGTCAAATAACGAACTAAAACAAAACTTCTCAGAAAATGAACACTTAACTATGCATCAGAGTTATATTAGCTACCTAAAATGACTGAAACTGTTCTTAAAAACTAGTGTGAGTGTTTTAGTTCGTCCCATCTGCTAACATGGAGGAGGTGGAGCTTATGACCTATACTGCAGCCAGCCACCAGGGGGAGCTCTACTTGCTTTGGCTTCACTTTAGAGGAGCTGTCCTGTCGTCCATCTTTTTTTACAGTCTATGTTTTATTCCCATCAGTCTTTACTGTGATCTCCAGTTGGGTTAAACTTCAGTTTATACGCTGCTGCTGCAGAAATAAAACCTCTGATTATTTTCTGATACATACGTGCGAAGCATCACCTACAATCTTCGTCCCCTCACATCTCCTGTCCGCCTCATTATTTTCCCCCCAGCTGTGTACGAGCCGTCCTGCGAGGCGTACAAACACAACGGAAACACGTCGGGACACTTTCACATCGACGTGGACGGCAGCGGGCCGATCAAACCGCAGCCGGTCTACTGCAACATGACAGGTGATGCAATTTTACTCCCCCACATCTTCCTCCCATCAGCACTCAGCCTTATGCATGGTATATTTACATGATTCCAAATGATTATGCTCGTCTCATCCACTCGGTCCTGCTGTTTTCTATCATTTGTATCATATCGTAATGATGCAGGTCTTTGTTGTGCTTTTTCCTCCATTATGAACCACACTGACAGAAAGATGTACACTGTACATCAGCGTACATCTTTCTGTCAGCGTGATTGATGCTTTACATAACCGCGCAAATATGCACCGATTCTTTTGTAATGTTCACGTGTCCGCATGCTTTGGTACATTTGTGCATATTGTGAAAAAGTTTATCATCCGATTTGATTGAATGAGGCTTCAGTCCTCACTGTTGGGGCGCAGGTTCGATTCCAGCCTGCGCTCTTTGCTGCATTTAGTCCCCTCTCTCTCATCCCGTTGCTTCCTACTGAAAAACTATCCAATAAATGCACAAAAGGCCAAATAAACAAACATGAGTCTGGTTTCTAACGGGCTGCATGATCACATTCAGCACTGATACTCGCTGATCTAACTTGTGTGTATGTGTGGATCGCCATATTGAAAGTGAAAAGGATTTCCCAGTCAGTTACCACAGACTTGGATTAATTCTTTCATACGATTTCGCTTTAGGACTGCTTTTAAAAGTAGCTAACACAATCCGAGGTATTGATTCCCTTCTCTTCTGAAACCACCTCCATCTTTTTTCTGTCCGGCCTCAAGCATAAGGGTCCCCGCTCAAGTTTTTTCCCCGTTAAAGGGAGTTATTCCTCGCCACCGTCACCTTAGAGCTTGTTCCGGGGGTTTATGGTCAAAATCGGCACATTTTATTGACCTCCAATCATATTGAACGTCTTCCGATCTGTGGATGACAGTGGGTGTTTCATTTAACAATTACTGCCTGTGGTCCTCTTATTGGATAATTTATGCTATACTACTATACATGTGTTGGATAAATAAATTATTAAAGTCTGTCCTGGTGACTTAAAATTAAATAGAATTAGAATTATATCAGTAAGAATCAGCACCGTGCCAGAGTTTCCTCTCTTGCAACACTGCAACAGAACAAGGTTGGAGAAGTCACCCTTTAAAGTTAAAACAAGAGATTGGGACAAATAAGAGAGACCTTTCCTTCCATTTGCATCCTCACGTCTACATGTATATCCATATGTCTGTCTGCAGAGGGGCACACATGGATGGTGATGCACCACAACAACACGGAGCTGACCAGGGTCCGTCCGTCTCCGGGTGTAAACCGGCACACGGTTCGCTTCGACTACTCCTCGGAAGATGAGCTACTGCCGGCCGCCATCAGCCAATCGGAGCACTGCGAACAGGAACTGTCCTACCAGTGCAGGAAGTCCCGTCTCCTCAACACTCCAGGTGAAGCCAACTATGCAGTTTAAAAAAAAAACAAGCCACATGAACAGATTGAAACCACGAAAATTTATACATTTATACTTAAATCACAGTCCAGAGACCAAAATGCACAGCACACAGGAGGGAGGTTGACGAAATAAAAGTGATATTTAAAAGTTGGTAGAAATACAAAAAAATACAGGCAGTGAAACAAACCCAGGGGGCAGGCCAAGGTGGACTCCAAGTGAGTTAAATAAATAACAGACACTAAGGCACAAAGCAACACAGACAGCCTGACAACCGAGTGGACAGAGAGCTGGAGGAATATAATGTTTACCGTGTGCCGAGGGACTGATTAGCTGTGTGGAAACAGGTGAGCAGATTGGAGGACAGGGAGCAACATGTCCATGACAGATACACAGAAACTACTGAATCATCCCGTTTTCATTTTGAACTTTTACTGTGCTCATTCAGACCCGAGGTTATACGAAGCACATATCATTCTGCACAAAAACAAAACCTCTCTCTCGCTCCAGTAGATTAAATAAAGGGATTGTTGTGTTCAACTTTTCTTCCCGTTCACCAGCGAGCCAGACGAATGGATGGCAATTTGTTTAAATGTCTTCTTTTAGATTTTAGAATTAAGTCCAATTACTTTTGTTTTGGTCATTAGCCGATACAAACGAGTCGGCTACAATCAGTTAAATTACCGTGAACGATGTTGTTTGACGTTGTACAAATATCATTTCGACATTTGTCATTAATCCTATTTGGATGCAGGCAGCACAAGAACAGCAGCAAGGCACTGGGTGGATAGCAGTGGCTGATATTTTAGTGCACGTACATAATGACCTTCTGTCTGGTAACTGGCAGGAAAACAGGACAACAAGACTGTTCAGGGCAAAAGGGAAGGGATAAATTAAAGGGTGGAGGGAGTTTTGGCGTATTCTTGGCATTAGGTTAAAGTCTTGGAGTAAAAGTTTTGTTGAAAAAGGCTGCACGGTACATCCATATCACAACAGGAAAAATGTCTATGTAGCCAGACTCAGTTCTTATCAGTATATGTTTCTGGTAACACGCCATTTAGATTTCATTATGGGGCGTATGTCAACCGAAACGGAGAAGAAATACCTCTGGATCTCTGGCAATTAGAAAGCAACAACCAACAACCAATCAGACCCACAAAATTATTGTGGTGGAAGATGTTGAAGAAAAGTTCAAGGTACCGGGCAGGGCCAGTTGTAACCTGTACCTCTTTACTTCAACACGTAACTTAGGTTCTTGGAGTCTACTGGTATCTGGAATTTCTTCAGAGTTGAAAAGAATCACTGGAGAAGACAAAGTTTGATGCAAGCAGAGTTTATTCTTAAAAAGATACAAACTGGAGTCTGATTTTGGATGCCATGCGAGTTCAGACTGATTTCATGGCGTCACACATCGGTTTTTATAGTGCGTGGAAACAACCGTGTTTTCTTGTATCAGGTTTGCTCTCCCTACTGACAATAATTGTGTCCAAACACAGACCTTAATCCCATTAGTAGAATCCATTTTCATCCATCACAATGGTCAAAAACTTTCACTTCTGATTTCTTTTTCATTGGGAACTAATTATGCGCTGGCAAAGATCTGCCGGCAGCGGCGTGGCTCATAGCAAGAAGGTTCTGGGTTCGAATCCATCGCCCGACTTGGGCCTCTCTGTGTGGGGTTTACATGTTCTCCCTGTGTCTGCGTGGGTTCTCTCCAGGTTCTCCAGCTTCCTCCCACCGTCCAAAGACATGCTGGTTAGGTTCATTGGTGATTCTAAATTGGCCGTAGGTGTGAGTGTGAATGGTTGTCTGTCTCTCTGTGTTAGCCCTGAGATAGACTGGAGACCTGTCCAGGGTGTACCCCGCCTCTCAGCCAATGACAGCCGGGATAGGTTCCAACCCCATCGTGACCCTCCAGAGGACAAGCAGTTACAGAAAATGAATGAAAGAACGCTAGAGCTGCCAGGCCAATCAAATCCTTTAGACAAGCTTTTTGGTCAAAGTTGGATTCCGGCTCCAGCAGTTACAGTAAAATAAAAATAATCGAAATAAATTCCATTCAAGTGCTCTTTTAACAGCTGAAGTTTTCATATTAATGAAGCTCACATGTTAGATATTTGCTGCAGTGTTTTGTCCAAAAAGCGTTTTCAGTTCAAGAGATGCTTTAGTTACAGCACCAACATCAAATGTGCATCGTCTCTGAATGTCTGTTGTCCTGTTTCGATATAATAAAAAGCTAACAAGTGGCACAGGTCATAAAAGCCAGAGTCATTTAACCACATTATACTGTAACCTTGGTGTTTTGTATTTGTGTTTCTAGCACTGCAGAAAAAGGTAAATATGCATCTACTCAATTTTTCACATCTACTCAAAAAGCAAGAGAATCTTTTTTTTTCTGTCAGCACACGTTGAGCATAGCGTTTGGCAGACAGCACACGGAGTCAGGCTCAGCTCACAAGACCATCCACATCAGCTACATCAGCTGATAACCCAGGTTATCTGCATTCAGGGCGTCTTACGTAAGCTGCTTTAGGCTGCCTTTTTGCGGTCTGCTTGCCAAGCCACTTCGCATCCCAGCTCCTCCTTTTTATGCTGCGTCTGTCTGAATCAATGTCACTTCTGTGTCATTGATGCCTGTTCTGTTCGGTTCCGTATCCTGGGGGGCTTTGCCGCCGCTCTCCCTGCCTTAGGCTTTCTATCTGGGCATGTGGAAGGACAGGGAGGTCACAGAACAGAGCCAGAGCAAGGATAGATCACTGCAAATGCAAATCTAATTTTCTTTGACTAAGCCCGTCTTGTGTCCAAAGAAAATTACTGTCTGCGAGCACAAAGAGTGGGAAGCCAACACGATCGGAGAACAGTTTTGTTAAATCTGCTTTGCGTGTGTGTGTTTCAGAGGGCTCTCCGTTGAGCTGGTGGCTCGGTGGTCCCGGTCCGGGTCGCGTCCAGAACTACTGGGGCGGAGCTCATCCAGGCAGCCAGCAGTGTGCCTGCGGCCTGCAGGGAGACTGTGTGGATCTACAGCACTACTGCAACTGTGACGCCGACCGCATGGAGTGGTACTGACCTCTATGAACACATAGACACACTTTAATTTAAGCATTGACAATGACTATGTTGTAAAGGCTAGAAGTGAAATGTGTCGTGGTAAACAGTCTTGCCACACATATTACTTTGGTTCAAAATGTCTGAATAGAGAGTTCAGTGGCTTAACGTCAACACGAATGAGCCAGACAACTGCGTATAAGGTTCAACTGTGGTGGTCAACTACCAAAAGGACTTTATCTATTTAACTTTTATTCAAGGAGGAGTTTCTCAGCTACTCAGTACCTTACAAACATTAGATAAATTGAGCACAAAATGAATCGACAAATCGAAAAAATGTTGGCGCCCTAGCTGCTATCCCATCTGATGTCTGTGACGGTGATTGGTCATCCAGATCATAGTGTATCCAAAACTAGTAGAGATTCTTGAAGACGTTTCATCCAAGTTCATTTCTTCCGTTTGAAAAGGCTGGTAGGGAGTTGGGGTTTTAATACCCTAATAAAGAGGTCTTCAACGGGTGATCCGCGACCCCTAGGGGGTCCGCAGAGGTACTGCAGGGGGGGTCGCGAAACTTTCCATAAATTTAAATGTCTTTAAATACACATATACATAAGTAGGGGGTCCCTGCTCCATCTCTTCATCAGTTTGGGGGTCCTTGGCTTGGAAAACGTTGAAGACCCCTGTCTTAATATATTAATACGCAGTTCAGTGTCGAAGGATGTACAGATTTGTACATTGCGGAAACAAAAACAACCCGTTCACAAACATATTGCTCAACTACAGGAGAGCCAGCTGATCAGGAAAGGAATTCAGCGGTCCGCCTACACCTGAAGGACAAAGGACAAAGAATCCAGAGAAGACAGATGGTTTGAAAGAAGAGCAAAGGAAGAAGAAATCTATGTCAAATTGGAAAATCCTTCTCTGAACGGGAAACGTCGACCGAGATAAAATCTACTGTCAAACTTACTACACAGCATGAACATCTGTCACCAAGAAGTTTCATCCCTGTTCACACGATGAGACTCAAACCTTTGGACATTAACGGTTCATTATTGTACCAGTCACTGGAGAAATAAGACAGGATTAAACAGTTTCCTCCAACTACAGGTAGATATCTGGTTGTTAACAGACACTAGTCATGCCGGTTTCTGATGAGCAACACCCACGGATGTTCTCATTAAACCCCGACTCTCCATCAGTCTTTAAGAACTAAACAGTTGAATGAAACATTTGTGTTTTAATCACAGAGACGGCGTAAAAGATGACTGGCTGGAGGAAACAGCAGGAGGACTTGAACTGAGATAACAAGCAGGAACACACACACGCGACTCGACAGATTTTAACTCCGGTACACCAACGCTGACCGAGTAGCTCGACGTGTAACTTTGGCAGTTTAGTAAACACCAAATCAACGGGGACAAACAGCAGCAGAGGAAGAAATCAGAACAGTTTAACCTTTCCACCGGCTGTAAACAACCCCACCATGCATCACATCCTTCCATTATTTCTCTGTCCAAACACTTTGTCCAACAACAACAACAACAACAACAACTCTATTTTTACAGACTGGAGCTGCTGCTGCTGCTCCTCAATATTTCATCAGACTCACGGCGCTGCATGCTCTTCCAGACCTGAACGTATTTTTGTGCACAGCTTCCCACAGCAGGAAGGGATAAGGAGCAGATTATCCAGAGCGCGTGAAGCCGAATGTGGGTGTAAAATGTACGGGGAGCGTCTTGTTTTTTGGGTGTAGCTGCTCCAGAAACGGCCAGGGACGGAGCGTTGACTGGCAGGATGGCTCTAATTTGGTTTTAAAAAGAAGAGATTGCACCTACGCGCTGCAGCGTTTGCATCAGCAAGTCAAAGCGTGAAACGTTATTACAGGAGTGATGTAACATCAGAAATGTACACGCCAGTAAATCCAAACAAACAAGTGGCGTTAACGGTCTGTCAGAGTGCATTTGTTTACTCTCCTCATCCCTTTCCCTTCACGTTGTAATCATCTCCTGCTTCTTTATCCTTCTTGTCCCTTTTCTTCCTCTTACACTTTGTGTTTTTTTTTTTAACAATCCAGGACTGAAGACTCAGGCCTGCTGACCGATAAGGAGAGCCTCCCTGTGAGGGCTTTGGTGCTGGGTGACATCCAGAGGCCAGGGTCTGAGGGCGCCTACAGGGTGGGACCACTTCGTTGTCATGGAGACAGTAAGTCCCCGTAAATGTTGTGGTCGTTCAGAATTTCTCCCAAGTTTAATTGAGCGTACTGCAGAGTGGTTTTCATGGCCTTTGGAGCTGGCAGTGATCTCAAAGTAGTCCCTGAATTTAACTAGCCATCAGGGAGCTCCAGGAGATCTCTGTAATTTCAAGGGCTTTTCTTCTGTTTCCATTTCTGCCACCAGTAGGAAGACTGAAGTAATGACGTAATGACCGGCAGCTGATATAACATCATCTATGAGGCTTACAAGTTGACAATGAGGCAGCCGTTTTAATCGTTTTTCCTTAATTGCAGCTGCTAAACATTTCACTACCTGGTTGTGACGCCAGGTGCATCGTCCTTGGGAAAGACTAACCCTACAACTAGGGATGCACGATAACTGTTTTTAAAAAATGATACCGATAACCAATAACATACCTGAAGATGAGGAATACTAATGAGCAAAAGCAGCGCTGGCGTCCTCATACGCCTTCAAAACCCCATCAAATCGATGGCTATGTTTCAAATGACTTTTCATGTTCGAGGTATTAAAGCTGGTGCTGATTTTTCCACCTCGTGGCACTTTCTTTAAACATTTATTACAAACAGCCAGAGAAATGTCATCCTCGGAAACTTTGGAAAAGTCCCACACCACCACCGCCGCCGCCATGTTGTTTGTTTACAAACGTATGCACGTTGCGCTGCATTCAAGCGGTGAGGGAAGTTCCATGTTCCCGGTTTGAGAGTCGTTTTTCCGACCTTTTATGTTTCTGTGGTTTATGTGTAACATCCTGGGTAATGGCAGCTGCTACCAAAATCATGACCGAGATGACGAGTTGTTTTCCGACATGAGGGAGTATTTTAACGATTTTTTTTCAGCCAGAATGTTGTTTTTCCGATTATACCGATTCCACTTGAACGCAGCATTCACTTCAGGCCGTTCAGGTCTCATGTGGGAGTTGGAGCGATTGATTAAAACAACCACTCACACCGCAGTACTGACAAAAATATATATCATATATTATCGGGGCCATTCGTTATGATATCGGACCGATAATTATCGTGCACCCCTACCTACAACCTATCAGAATATGGCTAAGCGTACAGTTGGCCTCCCAATCTGAAAGCATCTCTTCCCAAAGTGCTTGATAACCGTTTCAAATCCAGACATCCCCAACTGAATCATTTCGACAGAGAAAAGGCAATATCTCTGGATTGCATGTACGCACAGCATCACAAATATCCAAATATTAATCTTGTCGGAAAAGTGTGATTTTAAAAATCAGACTGTGTAGGAAGCCTGCTGGTTACACGTAATTCTGAAATGATAGAAATGTTCTTTTAAATGTTTTTGGTTAGTCGTGCAGTGTGACGGAACAAACGCGTAGCAGCATTTATTTTCAGTCCGCCCGTGACAGTGTGATTCAGTCGGCTCGGAAACACATTGAAAGCAATAGTTCAACATTTTGGCAAATTACTTTCCATTTATTGTAAATTGACAGCTCACAGTAGCTTACAATAAAGACAACAAAACAAGGGGAAAGCATTTTATTCCACAGTTCAAACTATTCCTTTAATGTCTGAAAGTGGAAAAAAGTAATTATTTCTTTTATGCAAACTGGCATTGTGTCAAAACCGGGAGTAATTACAACTTAAAATTACAAAGTAAAATCAAAATTACTGTGCATTTTTTCATTTCATTAGTTCAAAGAGTCCTTTTTTTTTCTTTTTCAGAGAACTTCTGGAACGCCGCGTTCTTTGACAAGGAGACGTCCTACCTCCACTTCCCCACCTTCCACGCAGAGCTCAGCGCCGACATTTCCTTCCTGTTTAAAACCACGGCCTCGTCTGGCGTGTTCCTGGAAAACCTGGGCATCAGAGACTTCATCCGGATTGAGCTGAGCTGTGAGTAGGAGCTGGATGATAAACGCTGAGTCCAAATCAATGACAGGAAGAGTTTATTTACAACATTTTATTTCTATTAGTGGGTCTTTTCTCTACTGCTTCTATCCTTCTTGTGTTGTATTTTCTTCTAATGCTGCTTGTGCATTTTCAATATTTTTTTTCTGCAGTCGTACCTCTCCACCATTTGTGTACACCAATAAGCCACAACATTATGACCACTGACAGGAGAAGGGAGCGACATAGACCATCTTGTGACAATTCAGTGTTCTGCTGGGAAACTTTTGGACCTGGAATTCATTCATGTGGATGTTACTTAGACATGTAGCACCCACCTAGACCAGACCAGGCACCCCCACCCCGTAGCAATGACACTCCTTGATGGCAGCAGCCATCCCCAGCAGGATGCAGCCTGACACACACACACAAACTAAAAAAAACAAACATGAAGAACAGCACAAGGTGTTGACCTGGCCTCCAAATTCACTAGATCCCAAACTGATCAAGTATCTGTAGGATGATCCACAGAGGACCCTCCCCTCAAAGCCCCCTCAAAGTTGCCAGACACCATAGGACACCCTCAGAAGGCCCATGTCCACTCTCTGATGAATCACAACTGTTTTGGAGGCACAAGGGAGACCTACACAATATTAGGCCATAATGTTATGCCTGATGGCTGTATGCTGGCACACAGCACTACACTGACCACAGAGCACTAAAATGTGAACATGATTACAGCCATAAAAAAGGGAACTCATAATTACCTAAGGCTTTTCAGACGCCCTTGTTTTTTTTACAGCCGTGTTATGAACTCTCTGGGGGCTCTTTCACACTGACCTTCCATTAATTCCTGCCTCTTGTGCAATGTACACATTTATGGGCATCTGAGTTTTGACATTAATAACCAATAGGGTCTTATTTTAGTTTATGGATGCCACAGAACTGTGGCTGCTTGCCAGATGTGTTTTTTTACAACCAACCATAGATTGTGTCGCTTAAAATTGCTTGTAATTGTGCCTGTATGATTACGGGCTGTACTGCGGCATGGCATGAAGCACGTGAACTCCATCTTGAATCTGTTTTTGAATCAGTCTCTTTGACCTCACTTCACTTTTACACAACTTAAAGGAAGTTGGTTTAGAAATTATATAGAAAAAGGGACACACAGAATCAGGGACACTAACCAGCGTCGTCGCTACTCGGGGGAAATCACTGTCAGTGTGATTGTTCTAAGTCTGAGCGCCGCTGCCTCAGATCGCTCTGTAAAACCCGGCGCTCGGAGTGAGCCGAGAACACTCGCTAAATGAAGTTACAGCCGGGTGCTGGGATATTGTTTCATCTTGTTCTGCTGCGCCCCCACAGTAATGCACCCCGAACCCTCCTACCGGCAGAACATGAAGGATGGTGGTTTGCTTCGTCTGCACTCTCCTAAATCTTCCGTCGGTGCAGAGAGATCAGAGGCGACGGGCTGGAGAGATTAAATACAGACGGTCGGGACTGAGGCGCTGTCCGTGGTGCTGAAGCAGGGCTGAGGTGCAGGCCCTGGTCCTGCGTCATGATACTGCAATATACAACATGAAAGTATGACTAATGCACTAGCTAATAGACTCAACAAACCGATCCACAAGGCCAGTGACGCTGTAGGGGTGGAGCTGGACTCTTTGAATACAGCATCAGAGAGGAGGAGCACACTGGCCAGTCTAAGGAGTACCGTCAGTAATAGACTCATCCTTCCCAAATGCACCACAGAACGCCTCAGGAGGTCACTGCTCAGGTCATTCCTCCTGCCGAGTGCTGGTCACTCTTAACACTTTGTACTCTTTTATAATTATTTGTAACCATTTTACCTCTGTAAATTTTATATATTATTTTATTCGATTTGTATTTGACCAACCAGTAAAGACAAACGGCACGTTATCAGTTGGTTCAATTCAATTCAATTCAATTTCATTATATAGCGTCAATAACAATACAAATCGTCTCAAGACGCTTTACAAAAACCCGGCCTGAAACCCCCAGTGCAAGCCTGAAGGCGACGGTGGCAAGGAAAAACTCCCTTTTAACAGGAAGAAACCTTGAGCAGAACCCAGCTCATATGGAGGGACCCATCTGCCTAAGGCCAGCCAGGTACAGACAGAAGAAAGAGAGAAGAGAACAGCAAGATAAGCATACATCTGTCATAGATACTCATATCTATATGTGTACAATATACATATTGCAATGTCACTACCGGATCAACTGCCCATTTGCACATGCGCAGTGGTAACTCTACTTGGACAAATTGCCTGAAAAGCGTTGCCAGAGATGTTCAGACTCATTCCTCGCTGCAGATGGGTTAATTGTGTTAAAATTTTTTATCAGATTAATCATGAAGATCTGCGTTTTGAATTTTGACAGCCCTGATTTTAAACAAAACAGGCTTTTACTGGGTTCCCTTTGTCTTACTTTCAGGAATTGTTTGAAAATCTGCTGATGTTTTAATTCATTTTCATGCTGCAGAAAAAGAGGCCCACCTGCTTTGAGATACCGCTTAAAAAGGTTAAATGATTTCAAATTCACTGCAAATACGAAACGTAAATTGCACTCGTTCCCTAAGATGTCATTTAGTTGACGGCAGCTGTTAGTCTTCATTGTGCACATTTTGGACTCCTGCCTCGCCAAAGAGCTCAAGTTTCGTCAATCTTTTTCAAATTCAAACAATTATTAGTACTGGATTAAGGTCTTGTGTCACAGAACGGTTGTTTTTTAAACTATTTGTTTGGCTTCGTAATGAACTGGAGAACAATCACAGGTTTCCTTTATTCTGCATCAGGTTTTTCTGACGCCTCAATTTTGCTGCAGTCATTTTACTTTTATAGACACTCTCTTGTTCGCCACGGTCTGCTGCCAACAAAACACCCACCTCTGGTTGTTTATAAGTACTCAACAAGCAGTAATACACAATTAGTGTTCCGATATGAACAATAAAATAACGCAGCAGCAAAAAGCACCACAGTTTAGGTAGTAAGCAGCTGTTGCTTCAGATTGGATATAGTCTGATGATAATTATCCACTTTTTAATCCATTATCAGTAAAGTTTAAAGTCAGTTCATTACCTCTTCCTGAAACGTTGCTCGTCTGACCTTGTGTATGTTTTTTTTTTTGCCTCAGCAATCGACAAAGTTTATTACAATCTAGATACAGACCATTGTCTAGTTCTTCCATCTAATCAGCATGTAAACCCAGTTTGTTTTTCCTTTTGTCTGAACTTATTCCCAGTCTGCGTAGTTAGAGGCTCTCTTGGCCTCTGTGTTTGTTGTTTTGTTGCGAGAGGAGTAATTAAACTTCATTCCAGGGAGCCCTGTATCCCTGCTGCCTGCCTGCCTGCTTTGTTTCCACACACTGGACTGAAACCTGCTTGTTAAAAGCCCCCGTTTCTATTCCCATCCGTAGCGCTGGCAGGCCGTACTCCGACTGTGGAAACACGCAGCTATGAGAAACGATTGATTCCACCTGCGCTTGGCAACAAACACCCGTCTCCTCAAGCTAAAAAAAAAGAGGAGTTTGAGCCATCTTCCATTAATTGAGACGCAGTGATTGTGCCCTGTTTGCATAGATGAAATGCTGATGGTCGGTCTGTCAGCGGGAAGGGAGGAAAATTAAATGCAGTTGTCTTCGACAGCAGCAATTAATGAGCGTTCAGTAGACACTTGCAGACTTATGGTCATTAGGTCTGCATTTAGTTGTCATTAAATATTGTTTTTTTTTGTTTAAGGATTTAAAAAGACAGTTACTTGTTTTTTTTTTATTTCAAAAAATTTAACACAAGTTTATCTCCTTAATTAAATTTAGTAACCTTCATATCTTTAGAATTGCCGCTTTGCTTTCTTCAACAGGAATTCAAATGCATCTTCATCACAGTCATTTGATTTGTCGTCTGGTGAAACTGGCTAACACAACACCATATTAAATATATGTTCCCATTCTTCCCATGTCAAGCCTCCACTCAGGTTCTCTTCTCCTTTGACGTCGGCAACGGCCCGCTGGAGGTGCACGTGGACTCGAGCGTCCCGCTGAATGACAACCGGTGGCATCGGGTCCGAGCCGAGCGGAACGTCAAGGAGGCGACCCTGCGGCTGGACGAACTCCCCGTCGCCACGCGGGAGGCGCCAGCCGACGGGCACTTCCACCTGCAGCTCAACAGCCAGCTCTTCATAGGTGAGGCGTGATGGTGTTGGATTTAGTTTGTATTTTGTTCGAATTTTTACCTCAGTCTCAGTCCCACATGAAAGGGCCTTGAACCCACCACCACTATGTGTCTGCTTACCCTCCCGAAGTCAGCAGCATGACTGGATTTCTCTCAGTGAAATGATTACTAAATTTCCAAGTAAGACTCATGGAAACATTAGTACAGTTCTGCTTCTGCATCAGCATTCAACCCTTGGTACCAGGGAGTACATTGCTAACAAATGTTCCAGGTTGAGTTTATTTACTGTATAACACAAGCACTTCTCAAAAGCATCTACAAGGAAAAAACAAACAATTAAATTCTGTCCCAATTAAAAGGTAAACATTGTTTTACATCCACCGTCTCTCATCAAATCCATGATGTGTGCATCCTCAAGGCCTGACAAAATTATGATAAATAAAGAAAACTTTAGCAGAGCATGTTGTATAAGGCTCCTGCAACCGTTGTTTTCTTTTCTTCCCTGCCTTGGCACAGGGCTGCCGCCAAATGCTCGTTACAAAAAAAACGGAAACGCATCTGAAAGATCCTCACAGCTAGACCGTTTTAAAGAGTGATATGTCTGCAAAGAGACATTTTAAATTGTGTCCCTGTGCCTTTCTGAGTTTGATAATCATGTGGTTTTCACCCAGCCAATCAGAGAAGGTCAAGGCGACATCCTCAGGTCAAATGTGGTCTGCAAGGTCCACCTCTGCATGAACGCCGAGCATAACTGCTTTATTAGGTACCAAGTATTTCAGTGAGTGCCCTGTAAAGGGTTAAACCAAGCTAATGCGGTTGCCGTTGCCCAGAAACCTTCTTATATAACGCCAATTAGCAACTTTTTTTCATGCATGTTCAAAGTCGAGATATGAACCTGGAGTTGAGGCTCGATTTTAATGAACTTACAAGAAGAAATTAACTAAAAACAACGTTTCCCCTCAACATGTGCTGTGTTCAGCTTCTACCGAAGAGAGGCCGACATCTTTGCTATTAAAACCATTGTTGTTTTGTGTTGCACCGTTATTGACTCCACATTCTAATTTGACAAGTTTTACAGGAGGTCACACACCCCTCCTTCCACAATCGAACGTTTTCCTCATCGATCCCCAAGCAGGATAACAATTGTGCGTTTCCCCCACACGTGTTAAATCGACTGCTGCCTGAATCCCGTCGTCTAGCTCAGCTGTATTGGACATGAAATGTGCTGTGCGTGCACATTTATTGTACAGGGGGCCTCTGCTACATCTTCATTCCCAGTTGTACAGCATAAACTCCTGATAGAGTGGCATTTAAAGACGGTAAAGGAGACCAGTACATGATGGAATATTTAGAAAATTGAGAAGTTTTCTTAAACGGTGCTAAAAATGTTAAACTGCTTTGGCTGAATTCCACCAGAAAGTGCTTAGACGGTGGTTTCCTGCCTGCTGAGCAACATTCACAATCAGTGTGTAGGCGTGCAGCAAGGAGCAGTGATGCACATCTAGTATTAATCTGTAAATGAATCTGAACCTGCAGGTTTATCGTTAGGCAGGCTGCAAATCTTCATTGATACTGTAGCCTTGTTTATCTCATCATCAGGTCAGTGTTTGACCCGAGTTAGTTTGAAGACCGGCGAAGGACAAAATAAAAATCCATCATTTATTATCATCAGGTTTTATCATTCTCTAAATATTATGCATGTCACTTCGTATCAGTAAACACACACTGGAAGGAAAACAAACCACCAAACATTGATGAGACTGGACGAAGGCCGCCGCCGCCGCAGCAGCAGAGGTGAATATTGATTTGCTCAGTGTGTTCAGCCGATAATCCACTCTGAATAACCGGCAAGTCGCCACCGTCAGCACATAAGCCCATACGTGTTTGCTATAATTAATAAGCACGGCGCGCAGGAATAAATGTGACAGATTTGTATGTCTGAATGTGCGTTTTTATGGAATGATTTGTCAAAAATGTCGTTTAGTCCAAGAACAGTAATCCATTGTGTCCTTGAGAAAGCCGCTCGGCTCATCGGCTGTGCGCCTGAGAAATAAATGTAGAGCACACAATACATGTAGAAATAAGCATTCATATCAGCCAGGCATGTATGCAGCTATAAGCCACAACAGAGCTGCAGAGACTATACGATTATATACGGCTTCTTTATGAACCGTAATCCTGCGTTGGACAAATTCATAAGGAGAAATGTTTACTTGTTTGGCTTCCTAAGCCTCGTATGCCTTTTGAATAAATAATCTCATCACACGCAGCACACAGAGTTATGAGCACTTAGTTACACGAATTAATAAGGGACATAGTTATCGTCGTCTTTTAAATTCATAAGCCATGATTCCATAACTTGTGTATTTATGAGCCTTAATTATTCCTTGTACGGATTTATAAGGCAGCAAATTGCATTGTTTCGATTAATAACCCTTGTTACTGCCTTTGCATAAGCCACAGGCTGGCCTTTCCAAGCTCTCTTTATTGCCATTTGTTGCTGCACAAATATCCACACGCAGCAGTTTCAGGTGAAAGATTTCCCGCATTCATCGGCAGTTGCATTTCACATTATTTGTCGTATTGCCTGGCTTGGACAGATAAGCCGTGGTTTATTGGTGCTGCGTAGGCATCAGCGAGCCCATATATTTGTGCTTTGCGTCCAGCGAGTGGTTCCTTTCACAGAGAGTGCCTGCTTTTCCTTTTTGTTTAGCAGCGGAAATGGTGTGATCAAATGAGTCTGATTTCGTGAAATGCTCAGTGTTGTCCCAGAGAGAAATCGTATTTAAATCTGTTGATCTAATCATGCTTGCTCGTAGATAGATTGTATATTCTTGTTTTCTTGTGTGTTACTGTAGCCTAGCGTAGTCAGACTCGATTCTTATCAGAATATGAGACTGGTTAGACGCCTATTGAATAGTCCTCCAACCAATCAGATATATTTTGTTGTAAACTTTCGGCGCTCAGATGACGAGTGCGTTGCTATTACTCTTCTGTCCATTGCCATATAAAGCCCCGCCCACATGATTTCAATGGCCTGACAGATCTTTGCCGGAGCATAATCAGTTCCCAGCAGAGAGACTCCAAAACAACTTCCTGCTACAAATAATTTGCAGGCATTGATGTTTGTTTGGCTTCCACTGAGAAGATGTGCAACACTGAACACAGCATAAATTAGTCTAAAAAATGTGTAGGTACCTTTTCATCAAAAATGCTTGGTTTGCTTATCTTGTAAACTGAATATCTTTGCTTGTTGTCTAAGACTGTCTAAAATTTCAATTTAGACTGGCCATAATTTTGTAGATTAGACAATTGATCCAGTGTAACGGGAGTAGGAGTCTACAGCCACAGTCGAGGCTCAGAGTGTTTGGCTGTATTTAGACACCGCAATGCTTGCATTGGCATTTAGCTTAGAGAGCTGGCATTGCAAGCGTTAACGTTTGACAGTATGCACAGTGCTGAGGATGTTGGAATGTTACGGTGTGGACGACTTGAAGGAAAGAACCCAAGCTCGAGACTCAAGGGTTCAGGCTCAAGGACGGGATGTTAATGAAAACAAAACTCGAGCGGAGTTCCAGATAGACACCAAAAGATCAGGAGTAGCTGGCTGGTGATTAAGGCTTGAGCGTGAGCTGCATCTGGAGCAAGCAAAGAAAACTGGGGATGATGTGGGAGAGTGGAACGTCCTCAAGTAGGGTTCAGTTTGATTGGATGATGAGAAGCAGGTGAGATGGCAGCCCAGCCCCAGCATAACGACCAGCAACAGCTCAACTCTGCACACCTGAGCCAAAAAAAGAAAAAAAGAAAAGGAAACCAAACAAACACAAAAGCAATAGTGGGCGACAAGTTGCCTCTTAACATGGAAATGCCACCAGTTTAGCAGATTTGCTTCTATGAACGTAAACACTTTTCTCCAAGACCCTTCATCAAGTCAAAGTTTTAATATGGGAAGTTACTGGATTTTATCTTGGAGTGGAAATGAATGGTTGTACCAAATTTCAAGGCATTATATCTAAAAATGTTTGACATCTGGATTATTTTTCTTTTTTGGAGTCATTTGGATTCTTCCTCTAGGAACTTAAATTTCAAGCTTGACTAAATATCGCTTTGGCTTGCAGTGAACACTTCTACAAACATTTAAGTATTTTATTGAGTATCACAAGTCCTGCTGTTATTTAGTGATTAGTTAGCAATCATTTTTCGATCTCTACTGATCACTCCATCCTCTTTGCATAATACACTGATATGTTTTGCTCAGCAGAGAGGCTCAGCTGCTGCAGAGTTTGTTTTTTTCCTTTTACTTCTGACTTCACCCTCTCACCTGAGCCTTTCACGTCGAGGCTCTTTGTATTTTGAGGCACGTACTCACGTCTCTGATGATTTCTTTGAGCTTCATTTCGCAAATTGTTTTTCCATTCACACCGAGGTCTCCGACTGTACGCTCTCAGGCTGTGATCTCGTGTAGCAGTCTTGTTAGAGTTGTATATGAGGCTGAAATCCTCTGATGTTCCTCCGGTCGGAGGTGGAATTTGTCTGCATTTGGCTTTTTTGATCTCTTCTTTGATCTCAACTCCACAGATCCGTTATTACGCTTCTTCTAAATGATCCCACAGTCCCAGAAGGGACTCCCGTAAGCTCCGTCTTCGGTTGAGACAAGGAAATCTGTCTACACCGAGTGATGGTGTGCAGCTGGAAATGTGGCTGAAATAGTGAGATGCATTCACTAGCCAAAATATTGGATGATTATTTTGGAGGATGTAGTTTGTGGTGCAGTTAAACTTTATTGAATTAAACACTGCGTATAGATTTCTGTTATTTAGCCTAGACCACTGACAAAAATGCGGCCGTCAAAATAATAGAAACGCGTGTCGGTACAACACAGCACAGATTAACAGCTCTGTTATATTTAAACAAATGCTGAATGCTGCAACCTTTATTTTACTCCAGGGCCGTTATTAGTATTAGAATGCATTTGTTTTCTGTGTACCTAATGAACTGGCAAGTCAGTTTAGTTTTCTGTGAGGAAAAATCAAGTCAGAGCCAATGACTTGTATCAGAGCAGAGAAAGCAGACTAATAGCTCTGGGGTTTATTGGTGATAAAAGCCCCTGCTGCTGAACCGTAGGAAGTGTTTTTAGCTTTGAACACGGAGAGCAAAGTGCCGTCTGAACTATGAGATTTTAAGACATGATCATTGCAGACATGGTGGTTTGTGACAGATGGGATGTGTGTGGGTGGTAGACATGCACTTCGGCTTGTTCGACTGTCCATCAGATGCTCCATCTCAAGGTTTGTGGCCATCAAATAAAATCTTAAGTGCAAGTGAGGTAATGGAGAAAATGTGTTGGATAGGGGAGGAAATCTGCTCTCCTGCACCCCAAACACCTACAGCTGGAATGATGCCATCTAAAAAAAGACAGCTGATTAAAGTCATCAGTCTTCCACCTACAGCTTGTTACCATTTCATCATTGTGTTGTTTTATGAGAGCAGTGTTGACAGTTTGGCGCTTCTGGAGTAGAAGAGGCGACATCTGGATCTGCTGTAGATGACGGGAGGAGGAGAAGTGAAAATAGGGGGGAGAGAAAAAACATACAAACCTGTCAACACACAGAAAAAATAAATGAAGGCTTGAGACATATGGAGGGATGTGTGTTCCATCTTCTGGTGCAGCTACAGCTAGTTCTACACAAAAATGTGGAAAATACGGTGCAACTTCTTTGTTTCCAGGAGGCACAGCGTCCAGACAGAAGGGCTTCCGGGGCTGCATTCGCTCCCTGCAGCTCAACGGCGTCACCCTGGACCTGGAGGAGAGGGCGAGGATCACACCCGGGGTCCGACCCGGCTGCCCCGGTCACTGCAGCAGCTACGGGTCGCTCTGCCAGAACCAGGGCCGCTGTGTGGAGAGAGAGAACGGCTTCCAGTGCGACTGCAGCCGGTCGGCGTACACCGGAGTCTTCTGCCAAACAGGTACACACACACACACACATCTATATATCTATATATCTATATATCTATATATTAAACCGCAGTATCATGTAGTGAGCCTCATGCTGCGTCTACAAACTGTAAAGGCGTTACTTGGCTGGGGAAATCCAGTCAGTTTTAGGTTTGTTTGGATTTAAAACACTTTCCCGAGAGTCATACCCAAAAAACAGACTTAAGCAAGCTGCAGGAATAGTTTACAATCTGATGACAAACTTCTCTCCTAGTATATAAAAGCATTAAATGGCTTAAACGGCATTGACCCCTCTCACCACTTGCTGCACAGTGCCACCTCCCTCAGCTTTACATGTGCCTTCATTAGCTCATATACTGTATATCTCAGACTAGGTTAAAGCTGTTGACTTGCAGTTCCTTAAGAAGCGAGAGTGAGAGAGCGTCATCAGGAAACTGTGCAACCAAAGTCCGTCAGTCTGATTGGACGCAGACATGTCTCCAAGATGTCTAGTCTTTTAGAGCACGTAGACAGTCGGCATATTTTACTTTCTTTACTTCAAAAAGTCCAAAGGATAGAAGAAAATTATAAATACGAGACAGTATTTAGAGGCAGGCATTGAGAATTTAGAAAAAAAAAATACCTTTGCTGCACTTAACTCTCATTAAAAGGTACTTTGCATGAAAGCTTTGTCTCATTGTAGCAATGTTTGATGTCTTAGACTCGGTCAGTCTTCTTTTTGATGTTAAATCAACCTCGTTTCAATGCACCATCAACTTTGTGTCGGGTTCAAGCGTCTTTCCAGAGGACTCTGTTCGGCATCCATCCATAGCTGCTGGCATCTACTGCAAAGTTATCTGCATTTACCTCAGCAGGCTGAAGCTGAGACAGCACTTTTTAATTGCTTTGATGCATAAGTGAAGAGACTGAATAGATAGAGATGGGAAACGAACTGAAAGTGAAAAGGTTGTTCTCAAAAATGCCAGCGCAGTTTTACCCGATTGAGGCCGTGTGGGGAGCTGTAAATATCTTACCGAGTTAAAGAACCTTGAGCAGTTTATTATAATATTAATAGAGACAAGTTACTGTGAATATAAATTAGTTTTCCTGGTAATGTTGAAAAGCAACAGATGCAACAAAATGAAATATAAATGGTTTTCAAGCAAGGGAGTGGGTCGATGATTGCACTTTATAAGGAATTTGACCGGCTCATGGATCGTCTGCATACTCCGTTACCTTCATAAAACGCTGGCCATTGTTCCGCCCAGATGCTGAATCCTTGAATCATCAAGGCGATGGATTATGGGTTACCAGATTCCCAGAAATCATAAGTGCATCTTCTTAGATGTACACTTACGCCCAATTTAGAATCGCCAGTTAACCCAAGTGAGAATAGTTGTTTATCACAGTGAGACAGACTGGTGACCTGTCCACTGTGTCCCCCACCTCTCACCCAATGACTGGTGGGATAGGTTCAAGCCCTCCTGTGCATCTTTCACAAAGTGTGTTGACAATCATCTTGCTAGATCCTGAAAAATCCAAGTAAATACAATGAGATTCAATTCTCAAGATTCCTTTCCAGCGTCTGTATCAGAACTTCTCCGCGTTTATTTTCATTTTTTTCCTTTCCCGTCTTCTTCCAGAGGTGTCGGCCAGCTTCAAGTCGGGAACGTCCGTCAGCTACACCTTCAAGGAGCCCTACGAGCTGAGCAGGAACAGCAGCGCCCTGCCGTCCTCCATCTACTCCGACGTGACGCTGAGGGGAGAGAACGTCTCCCTGAGCTTCAGGACCAGCCAGAGTCCGGCTCTGCTGCTCTACGTCAGCTCCTACTACAGAGAGTACCTGGCCCTGCTCATCAACAAGCACGGTGAGGAGGAGCGCGCCAGGCTTTTACTTTGTTAGCTTCAGGTTAAGCTATCACTTCATATGAAGAGCTTTTATTTCTTTTTCCACCCCTCATCCTATTGGTTTTATTCCATCATTTCTGATTAAGAGTCTAAATGAGCTAAAGGAGAGGAGACATCGAGATTTAATGTCCTCTATTATTTATAAAAATCCTCTTTTCATTTTTACTTCATATGCTCAGAACATCCTCTCATTCCCATTTAATTATCCCTTCAGTCGTCTCCATCTTATTTATTGCTCCCTCCTCTTTTACATCATTTTTTACACCTAAAATCAAAATCTCTTCAAGTTCCTTTTGGACACCCTTCCTCTCGCAACTTTTTTTCCAATTACTCTGCCATCCTCTCGTCTCCTCCCACCCATCATTCTCTCCCCCCGTTCGTGTCATCTCCTCTTGATATCGACCTCTCCTCCTCCTCTGCCTTTTAGCTGCAGCAGATCTATCAGAATCCGTCAGACCTTTCTTCTCTCGATTCACCTCGTCGGCCTCTGCTGCCTTTTAATCCATCCAGCTGGGTCGGCTGTTAAGTTTCGAGAGGAAAAAAAAAAAAATATATATATATAAAAATTGCTCCTCATTGCTGAGACCTGAGTGACACTGCAGAAAAATTCGAAATGGTGTCCGGCCGGTTCGTCACTGAACAACTGCTCAATATGCACGGAAATTTTACGTCATTTAATTATATTTCTTAATTTAAAGCATCTCTTCAACTGTTAAAAGCCACAATATATTTCCCAGCAGGGCATTAATGCAAAACAGAGTGTCCAGCCTTCAGAGTTGAGCTTTTTTTTTTTTTTTTTTAAACCTTGTTCCACTTATTTCTTTAGCACCTCTGCAGCACTTAAATTTCTGCATTTGAGTTCTTTTTGATAAAATATGCAAGATTACCTTTCTCAAAAACAAGACTAAAAGGGACCAAGTGGGTGGATTTCCTTCTGCTCAATACAACTCTGTGATAATAAATGGTGAATCATTATCATGAAATGTCATGTTGGGATTAATCAAGATAGAAAAATCATAATAGTGTGACGCGTTTGAAGGATGGCAGGTTAATTCTTCTCCTTTGCAATCTTAAAAACCCCCTCAAAAAAAACAAAAGCGCTTTCATTAAAGTCTTCTTTTGATGCTCTGAATATTAGCAAAATTAATTAGATGTGGAGTTTTGTTATCGATAGGGAATTATCTCCTAATCCTCTTAGTGATGAATCAGACTGATGAGCATCCGAGTTAATAAAGCTTTTCATGCCGAGGTGAAAAATAAATCCTGAAGATTAAAGACTTGGATGTTTTCATCGAGAGACAAAGAGAAAAAAACAAAACAAAACAAAGATTAAATTGGTGAAACTTTCTCTCTGTGTGTGAAGATAAGCTGGAGGTGAGATACAAACTGGACAGCAGCAGGAACGCTGAAGTGTTGAGGAGCGGCGTGAGGGGTCTGGCCAACGGACAGCTGCACGCCGTCACCGTCAGGAGGCTGGCGGACGCCGTGTCTGTGCAGGTAACAGGAAACACTTACGTACACGGTATGGACAGATGAATACGTGACACTGTGTCCCTGTTTGCTTCCATACATTTCAGGACGATGATTTGAAGAAAAGCAAAAACTAATTCAGGATTTATTATGAAAGACACTAAACTATTCTTT
Source organism: Chelon labrosus (assembly GCF_963514085.1). Lineage (NCBI taxonomy): Eukaryota > Metazoa > Chordata > Actinopteri > Mugiliformes > Mugilidae > Chelon > Chelon labrosus. The sequence continues at coordinate 23,576,764 of NC_140342.1, read as the reverse complement.
TATATTTGTTGCCTCAAAACCTCTGTTACACTCACTCATGCACAAAAGTAACTCCGTCTTCACAACCAGTCTTCTCTCATAATTATCAAAGAGCACTTTCAACAGTCATCCTGTTGGATGCCTTCAACTTTAACAAACTAAACCAGAAGATCAAAATCAAAAGTAAGAGTAATATAGAGATATATACTTTATTCTTCATATGTTGAAACAGAATTTCCCATATGGCCTTATTTCAGGCAGTTTCTACCAGACTGGTTTTCCCAGTGTGCAGTGGACGTGTCCCGTAAAGTGGATTTGAAACTTTCAGACAAGCACTTTAACTCATTTTGTGCAACCTCGAAATCTTGTCATACAGCAAGTTCCATGTACACTGATCAGGCATAACATTATGACCACCTTCCTAATATTGTGTAGGTCTTCCTTATCAGAGAATGGACATGGGCCTTCTGAGAGTGTCCTGTGGTGTCTGGTAACAGAATGTTGTTAGTGGGGGGCCTTTGAGGGAAAGAGGGGCCTCTGTGGATCATCCCATAGATACTTGATCAGTTTGGGATCTAGTGAACTTGGAGGCCAGGTCAACACCTTGTGCTGTTCTTCATGTTTTTTGGGTTTTTTTTGTTTTTTTTTTAGTTGTTCCTAAAGTGTTTTTGTGTGTGTGTCTGTGTCAGACTGCATCCTGCTGGGGATGGCTCCTGCCATCAAGGAGTGTCATTGCTATGGGGTGGGGGTGCCTGGTCTGGTCTAGGTGGGTGCTACATGTCTAAGTAACATCCACATCAATGCATGCCAGGTCCAAAAGTTTCCCAGCAGAACACTGAATTATCACAAGACGGTCAATGTTCTTTACTTCTCCCGTCAGTGGTCATAATGTTGTGGCTGATCGATGTTTACAGCATGTCTGGACACTGGCATTTGTTATTTTAGCTGTTTATGAAAACATACTGAAGTTATAGCAGTATATAGGGTTAATGTGTTGAGTCTCTGTAGCAGAAAACATCCAGTTTAAAAGTGTAGAATCACTTTTGAGCCCCTGAAAATATGGGACTGCACATATAAATGGTTATAATTCCTACACCTTTCATACAATTTGAATGTAAAATACCCTCAAAGCCGATGGTCTTCACTTTGACATATTCAAGTTCTATAGTGAATATGGTCATTTGTGGTTTAACACAGCTGTGCAGTCCGTTCCTTCAGCACTAGTGGAAACATGGTGATTAGCCACTTCTGTCAACACTTTAGACGTTTCACACAAACGTGACAGCGGTGGACGTTGAAAGCGATTTGTTTTCCCACTCATGAGATAATGAGTTGCTGATTGTCACCACAAGATGACACGTGGAAGATCAAGTGTGTCATTTTAATCAGAGCCTTGCTCCTCTCAGCGACGCAATAATAATAAAGCCTCAGTGCTCACAGCAAAGCGGGAACAAACTACAGATTAAAAAACAAGTCCAGATGAAATATGAAGCGACCTGATCATATCTGAATCTAACAACGGCCTCAAATGATGTACGAGGTAAACTTCAGCCTGAACGTCTCCATGACTAACACCCTGAGATGAAATAGAAGGTGACCCTGTCTGGATTCACCGTGTGTGGTTTCTAGTGAAATATGAGCTGCATCTCATCCCTTTGGTCTCCATCACCTTGAATCATTACATTGTTAGCAACATGCTCCAGGGACCATCAGGTGAACTTAGACCAGAGTTTCACCCAGCCGTTTCCCCACGGCCTCTACACTGCTCTAACAAGTAGATACCATCGTATCCTGTCATCTGAGCAGGTGTCCTGTTGAAAAATGACTCATCGTAGCCTGAATAACTCCGGGCTGCTGTGTCTTTGTGTCTGTGGCATTATCAGAGGCCAGTGTTAAGGTTCCCCGACAACAATCCATTAGATATTTCCATCATTATTCCTCAAACTCTGATGTTTGATATTAAATAAGTCAAGGAGTTTTTTTTTCTGTGATTTGAACCTAATCGAGAGTCTTTTCTGTATAGACAGAGTAAAACTACTCCAGGTTATTATATGTGTTAAGCAATTGTAAAATAAATCATATTACTGTACGACAAATGAAGCTGCTTGTTCTGCCGTTTGTAGCGTTTTTTACTGTAGAAATACATTTTTATGTGGTGGAAATATATTTCCAGCAAACTGCATCCAACCCAACCGAGTACCAGGTTAAAAGGGGGCGTTTTACTGCCCTCCCTGGTTTAGAGCTTCGACCATGCCAGCATTTTGATATGAATCAATTTTCAAAAACCCAAGTGGGTCCTAGATTAGTTTCAATCGTTGTGGCTCGGTGTCAAATTCCAGAAAATACTTGTTTGAGTTATATTCTGGTTCATTCATTCATTTTCTGTAACTGCTTGTTCCTGTGAAGGGCCGCGGGGTCTGCTGGAGCCTATCCCAGCTGTCATTGGGCGAGAGGCGGGGCACACCCTGGACAGGTCTCCAGTCTATCTCAGGGTTAACACAGAGAGACAGACAACCATTCACACTCACACCTACGGCCAATTTAGAATCATCAATGAACCTAACCAGCATGTCTTTGGATGGTGGGAGGAAGCTGGAGTACCTGGAGAGAACCCACGCAGACACAGGGAGAACATGCAAACTCCACACAGAAAGGCCCCAGTCGGCCCATGGATTCAAACCCGGGACTATATTGTGGTTACTTGGTACATATTTCCTAAACCTGGCTGCAATTTATTAAATTACAACAAAATTAACAGCCAAAAGACCTGATGACGTGGTGCAATAACCAGGTATTCGGCTGTGTATGCGAGCATCACTGCAGGGTCTTGATCCGTGAGGAGCCTCTAGAGTCGATGCTAATCTGACTTTTAATCTGTGGGGGCTGCAGCCTATCCCAGCTGTCACTGGGCGAGAGGCGGGGTCCACCCTGGACAGGTCTCCAGTCTATCACAGGGCTAACACAGAGAGACAGACAAGACCATTTAGAATCACCAATGAACCTAAGGAGCATGTCTTTGGACGGTGGGAGGAAGCCTAATGATTGTAGACGCTTTAGTGATGGTAGTTTTGGTCTGCACATCTAAGGCGATTCAACTAGTTTTGAAATGGATGGATGGAGGTTTGACATTCATGGATCAACGGGATGTTTTGGGGCATCTTCCACCCACTTTAACGTTCCTTTATAAACCCCATTTATTAGAGGCTTTTGTTTGCGGCTACTTTAATCTGCAGCTCCTGATCTTTACATGTCACCGCTCAGCGTCAGAAATGACTCTAAAGGTAGCTGAACATAAAAAAGGTTTTGTGCTACAAAGTTTCGTTGGAAAATCTCCATTTTGGATCCAACTAGCTTCACCGTCCCATGGTGCAGTCTGTTGAGCAGCCCTCGTTAAAATGAACTCCAGTGGAGAATTTCACCCTGGAGTACTGTCACTTATTTCTCCCACTGATATGAAACAAAGGCAAAGCTGACCTGTTGTGTCCAGGCAGTTTTTGACATCAAGGTAACAGCTGGTTAATAACAAAAGTTTTGAAAATGTGATTAGTCCGTTGGTTTAAATATTTCGTTTCACCCAGACTAATTAAAACATTTCTCCCTCCCTTTCAGATTGATCAAAATGCCAGAGAAGACTTCAACCTGACATCTGACAGAGACTTCAACGCCATCAAGTCGCTGGGGTTGGGTAGATTGCACGGTAAGTGGGGAGGCGGTAAAAGCGGAGAGAAGGCCTTTTTGGTTTGCGAGCTCTCAGACACATATTTGAATAACAACTCAGAGACGTTTGGCCTCATCTGACACTCGGCAGGGGATTTATTAGGGAGAATCTACAGGAGTAAATGCTGTTAGGACTAATATGAAAATATCACTTCATCATGCAGAGTGTTCAATTGAGGCAAAATGTAAAAAAATGGAAGTACTTCGATAGTAAAGACCTTTGAGAGCCTCCGTTCCAAGTGTACCTAGCACAATCCTGTGGGCAGATACATCTTGTGTTCCCTACAGCTGTCCGTTTTTCAGTCAGTTCTTAAAGCCACACCAGACGTCATACCTTAGCTCAAAAGGTCAGTTTATTCTTAATCCAGTTTCTTTTTGTGAAAACAGATTCCCTCGTCTTAAAGGGGAAGACGTCCATCAAAAAACAAAAGTCGTCGTCCACAACCTCAGAATCAGAAAAATATTCAGCCATGTTGCAAAAAACTAGCAGTAGCAAATTACAGATAAACGGGCGCTCGGAGATGACATCATCCAGGTCAGAGGTTAGTAGGTCAATCTACAGACCCCGGATGATGATAACAGGTAACTCTGGACTCAACGGGGAATAAAACTATCATAACAAAATATTGGTGAAATTAATGAGTTTCGCGGCAGATAATGCGTTATTTAGAGGCTGCGTTTGGGTGCCCCATTCACTCCCACTATATGGATATATGCAGATGTAAATGTCGTTCGAATGACAAAAAAATGTCACCAAGGTTATATGGGTGAGTAAACGATCATATTTTATGCCAGAAATAAGGTCCAGGTTGTAAAACAGCATTTCCCTTTCAACTGTGCAGGCACCGGCATGTATTCGTTAAAACATCTGAAGAGGCCACCCTGTACCACCATGATTTAGAATGGGTGAAGCATCAGTTGTGCTTCATTCCTGTTGCGTCAGATGTGTTCAAGTTGTGGTTGAGAATAATATCATTGTCGCTGGTTATGTTTACAGTGTGCAAATGTCTTTCAAAGGTTTCAACTAAACCGTTTATAGATGCTAAAATAGTCTGATCAGATACAGTTTAGTTCCGTCAGCTGTACAACATCGTGTGACAGAAGATGTTTCCCCAGTTTTCTTGACAAAACTGAATTCATTCAATAGAAGATGATCAACATGGACCCTCTTTTACAATGTGGTGTCCCATATCAAGTCCAGCTTCATCCATCTTTTCAACCATGTTTCAACAACTCGTTTTCCTATTTTCATGTTCCTGTCCCAGACGTCGCCTGATGTTAATCCCGCATTGTTCAAACCTGCACAAAAAGAATGGATTTATTCTAACCCGATAGAGAAACAACTAAAGTGTTTGATTGTCAATTCCTTTATTGTTACGGATTATCAAAGGTCCACATCACCCCCTCTCAATCTGAAACATAGATCATGTTAGTCTGATTGAAGCGGTTACATGATGCATTTTTATTCAGAGGGGGGTTATTATACTGAGTTTATTCGGTCCATCAATTTTTTAGTGTTTCAAATGTCACTCTATTTTGGTTATAAAGAGACACTCGCTGCATTTCAAAACGTTTCCAAGTGCCTCTTATTCATTGAGCCCAAGGTTGTTCAGTTTTGTCCTACAGAGTTTCAGCTCTTACCGACTGAATTGGAGGACATCTTTGTTTCCCCCTATATTTTCTAGGTGGAAAAAAAAATAGCCAGGGGCTTAAGAGAGTACCTCCGGCTTATATCTCATGAACTAAGTTACAAAGCTACTTGTATTTTTTTTTGTAGTGGGAGACGGTGTATTAAAGCAAGATGATGCATAATTAGGTTTCAGTCCAAATCCTCATTTTTTTTTGCCCCCAAATGGTTTATTGCCTCATTACATTTGAGACTTTTATTTAGTAAGACTCCAGCTACCATCATCACATACCGGCTCTTCCTCGTCACCTTTCCATTCAGTAGATCTAGAGCCACGATTTATCCACTTAACTGTGTAATTCCTAGATGGGGAGCAGTATAAGGGTTAAAGTGACAACCGTAATTGAGTGTGCCTTGACTTATTTATGTTCTGACCGACTCCATCAAAGACGGACTGAGCTATAAGCTGTGAATAGCATCAGGGTCTGAGAGGCTGCCGTCACAGCACACAGATAAGAGGCAATCTATTCATACCAGCTTGACTGTAGTACTATCGAGTTATATTATATAAGGAAACGATTCATTTTGCATTCAACTGCAAGTCTTCATATTAACAATTTTACTTACTATTAAATCAACTACATTTCTAAAAGCTAAATTCTACATTATAAAGCAGAATGTTTCAGTGTTTCAACCCCATCATGTCAGCATGTCAACCCTCTGTCAAACGAGAGAGGGCAGAGAGTCAGATTATGATCAGAAAAGCAGCAGGAAAGTGAATTTTCTGTCGCTCCCCTCCTGCCCCGTCATCCATCAGCCCTAACTAATGGACCCAGGAGGAATACATAGAGGCTGAGAGCAGGGGGGGTAGAGGGGTGATGGATCAGCTGAGAGGACCTCACCAGCTGCAGTAATGTTTCCTGCTGCTCCCATCAGCATGCAGATGTGTCCCGGTAAAAGCCACGGTCACCTCTCAGTCATCCGAACACTGACACTGATGCAGCTGCTTACAGCCGTAATGTCGGCTTTCACAGCTGCTGTTTACGCCGCTGTGAAGGAGCGGGGGTGAATGATGAAGGGATTGAGATCAATAAAATGGACAGAAATAGGTGGAGAGTGTGCATCTGTCTAGCGGATTGATGGATTCAGACTTCAAAGCAGAGTACCAGGCAGTTATTGATGGCGCCGAATGTTGGTTGGGCTTCGTATGCTTCATGCGGAAGACAAAGAAAGGCCTGCTTGCAGCCAACGCCACATATGGGACGTTTTGGTCTCCTCTGTCTGTTCTAGGTTTCTTTTTGTGGTTTCGACAAAAGCCTGGGCTCTACTTTCTCATGGCTATAAAATAGAGATTGGCCATTATAGGTGATGCCATGACACAGGCATACCTCTGCCTGTAGAACCCCCTGTTAAATTGGAAATAGGTGGTAGTCAGGTAAAAGTCAAATAAAACAATGATATGGTTTGGGATGAGGTTGGTTTATTGGCCACAGTGTTGTCCTATAGTAGTCTTTTCCTTTCGCTTCTGGGGCAGGAATACCTGTAAAGAGTGAGGTGACATGGCACACAATGGTTTTATCCATTTTGATTGGTCGTCTTGACAGTTTGGGATGTCGTGTGGAGCTTTACCCACTAACAGGACCGTGGCTAGGTGCTTAGCAATGTTACATGTCATGAGTGGGGCTTCTTCCTTGTGTATCTTTGAGAGCCTATAAATATAAATGAAGGTGGTGGCCTCCCCAGGCTACAACCGGTTGCACAATTGACCTTTTTCCGTTTCTAGTTGTTGCAGGTAATTTATCATTTTTTTGTCGTTTGTGTTGGTGGGCTCTCGCCTCACTGTCTAATGTGGGGTTGTCACAGAGAAGATTGGTCCATTTGGAGTGAGTAATCAACCTTAATTAGAACTACTGTACATCTTTCTCGGCCAGTAAGATGGAAGTGTCTCTGAAGTGACACCATTGCCTTCCATTATTCAACAGTGAGGTTGCAAGGAAGCGCTTTAGTCGTGGGCAGTCAGTACCTTTGACCTTAGTTGTTCCGCCTCTGTGTTAGTCAAATTGTTCTTAATGATTAGGTCAGTCCTTTGGCTAAGACATTTTCCAGTTGATTGAGCTTTAGGCCTTTGGTTTCTTGCCACCATTCGGCTGGATACCCAGGAGGAGAAGTGGGTTGTTAGCTGGCTCTGTGTTGAGACATGGGTTTGTGGATGGGTTGATTTGTTTCCCCCATTGTGCAAGTCTGTAAATTTCTCACTGGACTGCACAGCATGAACTACACTGCTCTGTTTTTTCCAGGGTGTTTTGTCTTTGGGCTGAACAAGTTTCTGTGTCAGTGTGTTACTGGGTTTAAGGTGAACAGGAAGGCAGTGTTTTCTGAAAAATTTCCCGAGTTTCTGATACTCCAGCCACTCTCCTCTTGTTAGTCTACTCCTCTGTTCATTCTGGGACGTCTTTTTGTGCTTTTGACAAAAGCCCAGTTTGGAGCCACATGTTCCATATGTTCTCGCTCCTTCTCCTTACTTTCTGTCCTTGTGGGAACAGTCTGTGCTTTTGTGAGGTCATTACCACAAATAAGTAGTCCAGCCCACAGACACTCGCAAGAAGATGTGGAGGAGGGGACGTAAAGGGAGATGGTAAATGGTAAATGGCCTTGCTTTTATATAGCGCTTTTCTACCTATTGGTACTCAAAGCGCTTTACAGTCATAGACACATCTACCCATTCGCTCACACAAGCACACACACGTTCACACACCAGTGCCACGCACTGGGAGCAACTGGGGGTTCAGTGTCTTGCTCAAGGACACTTCGGCATGTGGCACATTCCGGGGATCGAACCGCTAACCCTCTGGTTCGTGGACAACCCGCTCTACCTACTGAGCCACAGCCGCCCGCAGATGGGAGAGGGACACACAGCTAATAACATGCATTGTGCTACTACTACTGTTTAGCATGAGTAGTAAGGGAGAAGAAATTAGAGGAAAGGTGTTCTGTGCATCATGGGAAGTCCCCCATCAGCCTAGACCTGAAGCTAGCCCATAACTATAAGCTTTATCAAAAAAAATAAAGTCTTAAGCCTAACTTTAAAAGTAGAGAGAGGGTGTCTGCCTCCTAAATCCAATTGTTGAGCTGGTTCCACAGGAGAGGGGCCTGATAGCTGAAGGCTCTACCTCCTATTATACGTTAAAGTGGTCTATTGGGTGATGTGGTACTATGAGGACTAGGATTGGACAGAGTTAGGCCTCAAGGGCAAACACCAGATTATACAAAGTTGCTGTAACATTGATAAATGTTCAACTCTTTCTCTCCAGAGTCTGATGACTTGGATCCAGACCTGGCCAGGTTGGCGTCTCTGGGTTTTACCGGCTGTCTCTCGGTGGTTCAGTTCAACACCATCAGCCCTCTGAAAGCTGCCCTGCTCCACCCGGACTCCAGCCCCGTCGTCATCACCGGACCTTTAGTCTGGTCCAACTGCGGCTCTGCAGCTTCAGCCAATCCCTACGCGGCCGAGAACACGCACCACCTGTCAGGTAAGAGATGGAGAAACCTTTGCCTGAATGTAATCTTATACCTGGAACAACACAATTAAAAGACAGGACTTTGATTCAACATTTAATTTGGCGCGTTAAAAGGCTGAAGGCCATGTAGAAGCTCCATTCACTGTAGATGACAGAAACAACAGATGTGCATTAAAGTATCTCAGGTTTAACTTCAATCTAAAAATCCTCATTATGTAGCATGACACTCATTCAGACCAGCTGCCATCTTTGCTTCTTATTACAGCTGGACCAGTTGTACCACTTGGGAGAGATTTATTTGCAAAGCCATTACAGCACATAATATTTCCATCGTCTGTCAGTGTTGATGTGTGAAGTGACGGAAAGCCACTTTTCCAGCTCAAATGGCTCATTGATCACACGGCGTACACTGTGTTCCTCATCTTTGGGAGGCTATTGAGAGCGTGATGATTAATTTGGGACACAAATAGATTCTCTTGGGATTTCCTTCCTCTAAGTTTGTTCTCATCCAGCTTTGGAGAGCTAATGCAGTATTCCCTTTCTGATCTTGTTCCCACATATTCTGTCATTGTTCTCCGTCAATGCCTATTTACAATTTCTGCTTCTCCTCTTTTGCTACCTACTCTTTTTCCTCCCTTCTCTCCACCTTCTCTGCTGTAGACCAGTCTGGTTCAGTGGGTTCAGGTCAACCTTTAGTCAATGCCATGAGGACCGACTCTGCTCTGATCGGAGGTACTCAACTTTTTCACCATCTCTCGCCGTTTTGGAAACTCATTCTTAAATCATACTGCCTTTCATCTAGAAAAAAAATATATATATATTAAGACATTTGTGCCATTTTAAAGGACATTTACAAAAGGTTTACTCTGGAGAACAAAGCCAAGGACGGGTGTTGAACTTTACTGAAGTAAAGTGATGTGCCAGGCAGGAGTTCATTTAAAACTTTGCTGCTCTGCCGGCACAGATTGATTCAAAGTGAAGACTGAAAAGAGGTTCAATCTATAATTGTGCCGATAGGAGAGAGGTGAGGCCCAGAGAGAAGCCATTTACAACTGGCCATTAAACTGTCCAGTACACAAAGGGTGGCTCCCCCAATTAAACCTCGGCAGAAATTTGCTGATTTTTTTTTTGCTTTTATCTTATCAAAGCACACTCTCTTTACAGTGTAAAGTGGTTTTAAATAGATTTCAGACGGATTCAGAAATTCCAATTAGATGAAACCTGCTCTCGTATTCCCACATGCGCTAAACCGAACAGAAGAGATTCAAAAGATTTAAAATGGCGTTTAATGTCCTTGAACGTGAAACATTACTGTACTTCAGGGGAAAGAGTTTGTGCAGATATTGGAGCAGTGGCTTGATATATTTGAATCGTTCATACAGAATGAAATTTGATCAGACGAATCTTAAATCTTGAAATCCCTCTACCTTGCAGGTGTTATTGCCGTCGTCATCTTCGTGGTTTTGACTGCCCTGGCGATAACCGCCAGATTTCTATACCAGAGGAAGGACACGTACCGGAACCAGGAAGTAAAGGGAGTCAAGCAGGAGGACAGCCCAGACTTTCCTTTCAACAACCAGGCCGACTCCCAGAACCTCGCCACTGAAAACCCAAAGGAGTATTTCATTTAAGCGGACGCCCGATGACCCGACGGTTTCCCGGAGCCCAGCCTAGCCTGGGTGGACGGGAGTGTCCTGACACACCTCAGGGCTTTGCAGTGCACTTAAGAGCCACTCGGACACTTCTCTGGCAGATGAGGCTCTACAGCATGTGGAAGGCGAACATGAACAGTTCAGTGTTTTCTTTCTGTCGCTTTACTGGAAATTGTAAATACACACCGAAAACGGGCAGCGATGTTGGACTTTAAAACGTGTTGATATACTCGTTTCTGCATCTGTAAATAATCTAAAATGTAAATGTTGAATAATGTCTTTGTAACAATCTCTGGCTAAGTGTCACTTTGTCATGTTGAAAGTAATGGAGGTGTCAGTATTTTATCGTGTATCGGCAGGAAGAAATGTGAAGCGGTGTCTTCTTGTGGTTGGGTTTCTGCCCAGGGAGGGATGGAGAGGAAATCCAAATTGGCGGGATGTGACTTTTATTTCCTTTGGGAGGTTTTACCTGCATTTTACAAGATCACCCACAGAATGTCCAAGGATATTTTATATTATTTTCCTTTGAACCCCTCTTCTTGAAGTGTGTGAGATCTGTGGTCTGAAGATGCAGTGTGCACCAATTGCTCCGTGAACAACAGGTTTCCATTTCCAATCATTTGACAAAAATTTTCAAAATTGTGAGCTTGGTCTTGGATCTAAATCAAACCTTAAAGCTGTAATCGGTATTGTTGATAATAAAAATGTTCCAAATGACAATGTGGAAACCATCACCTGAATCTGCAGCGACTTTCAGCTCATTAAGCCGGCGTGCTGACAACTTTACCTTTTGGTGATTAGCCGACACGGAGATTAAGCAGACGACACCGTTAGCATCTGTTCTGGTGAACATGTAGCAGCTAAATGACGAGATATTTCCCTCAGATGGTGGGAAAATAGAGCGAAAGAAAATGTAGTGAATGGATACAACTCTGACACAAATGAATGATTGTCAATGGTGTAAAGATTAACCGTCGTCAACATCAGTCCTTGGTTGAGGGACTCTGGATGGACTCTAATCCCCACCAACACTGACAACTACTGAAAAAAAGTGCATACCATAAATGGCATCAAAGTTTTAATGTTAATCTTAAGTATTATACACCGATCAGCCACAACATTAAAACCACTGAGAGTAGAAGTAAATAACATTCACCATCTTGTGACAATTCAGTGTTCTGCTGGGAAACTTTTGGAGCTGGCATTCATTCATGTGGATGTTACTTAGACATGTAGCACCCACCTAGACCAGACCAGGCACCCCCACCCCATAGCAATGACACTCCTTGATGGCAGCAGCCATCCCCAGCAGGATGCAGCCTGACACAGACACACACAAAAACAAAAAAAAATTAAGAGCAGCACAAGGTGTTGACCTGGCCTCCAAATTCACTAGATCCCAAACTGATCAAGTATCTGTGGGATGATCCACGGAGGCCCCTCCTCTCAAAGGACCCCCCACTAACACCACTGTGTTGCCAGACACCACAGGACACCCTCAGAAGGCCCATGTCCATTCTCTGACGTTTTGGAGGCACAAGGGAGACCTACACAATATTAGGATGGTGGTCATAATGTTACGCCTGATTTGTGTAATCTTTAAGCACCAAAGCGTTCGCAGAGCAACTTCCGACTCAATCAAGTTCAAAAGAACATTTTAATATTTAGCTTGACGTGAGGCCTTAGAGATCCCCACATACACTTCTGCAGTTAGTTTTAATTAAAACTGACTGTATCTGAAGCTATAACAGCTGACTCAGCAGTCTTATGCAACATAGTTTTTCCCCTGAACATTAGTAGCCTTTGTTACCGTCTGAGCTACAGTCAAGCCACTAAACATTCAGTTTATCGAAACAAAACAGACACAAAGACTTTGAGGCCCCTGTCATGTGTGGTTCACTCAAACCTTTACATCCACTTAAAAACTTCCCTCCTCCTCCCTGCTGCACACCGCCTGCTGGGACCCCCCTCTTAATGCGTCTCGAACAGCGAAGCTTTTAACACCGACAGCAGCTGACACTCCATAAAACTGTGGCCGTCTGTCACCTCCTTCACTGCACACAGAGGCAGCTGATGTGTTTTCAAAACGCTAATCCGCTTCGATCCGACAGGTGGATTGTGGAGCAGAGGGTTGATGAGAATGAGACACAAAGATAATCTGAGATACAGACAGGGTTGTGATGTAAACACGTTCCGATGTTAACACCTGGAAATGAAGGAAATGCCTCCATGTGTTAATCCATCTAATGTGCACAGAGTGAAAGAGAAATGGATGATTGACAGCAGCTGTTTACCAGCACACACCACTGTCCCTCTGTGACACCATGAAGCTCAGATGAGATTTCACCAAACAACTTAACACCGATAGCAGGTACTCCATCAGAGTCCTCTCAGTGTGGACTTGATGGTAAGTAGTTCTTGAATTAAGTAGTTCTGCAGCACACAATAAAACTGGATGAGTAGCTTTGCCTACATAGCTAGGCAGCAAACCTTAATTTTCTCCTGAAAGTTTGCAGGATGCATAAACGAAGCACACATTTACAAATACAAGGGTCTAATATTTTTCGCTTTTGCAGCCTGAGCAGCCAGTCTACCCCTTTGGCTCCAACTGAAACACCTGCTACGTCAACACGGACACCACTACTCTACATTATAATAGGAGTAGCTTGATTAGCATCAAAATGCCTCAATCAGAACAGACTTGTTGGAATAAATCCACCATTTCTGCACAACCTTGCCCCACGTGGGGTAAACATCAGGTGACAAGTTTAGAGCATGGTGGTAGCAAAACAACAAGTCGTGTTTGAAATGATGGAGCCAATGTCGATGTGGGCAGCAACATTAAAAACACGGCAGAAATTCCAGCAGGAAATAATCCATTATCAAATATCATTTAACAAGATTTAAGATCCTTCATTCAGCACGGAGAAAGAAACTCGGATATGAATACAGCTGATAACTCACAAAAGACATTCAAGTGATTTTAAATAGCCAGCGTTTACTGCTGCTGCAGTAATCCTGATGAATAATCCAGCTGTATCACATTTCCTCTTAAAAGTAATTTAAAGATTAAGATCAGCGTCACTGAGTGTCTCTGAAAGCAAGTGAGTGAACAGAATAAATGATTTAATGCTGGCACACAGTTTCAGCTGGATTATGCTCATTGTGTGCAATAGTTCACATTTCTCATTGTTTTAATATCTATCCTGTAGTGGACATCTGACTCAACTGCAAGATGAGGACCGCTGTGATATTTTTGTTCAACTCAGACTCAGGAAGGAGGGTCTAGGCTTTGTCAGGAAACAGTAAGAGATGGCATAATTAGTGACCTATGAGGCTCTTTGGGAAAAGCCAAAGAACTGGCGAGTTGATTCTGCATCTTGTTTGTCCTCAACTACATACGTATCTCAGAATCAGAAATATATTTCAATCCTTGTGGGAAATTGGGTTCGTCACAATTAAGCCACAGTTTAAATATAAACAAGACAATATACACACACAATAATACATAACTTAATAGATGCACTCTATTGAACAGAAAAGATTATTGCACTTAGTTTATTTCACACTGAGGGAGAAATTGTCAAGTCTGATGTTCCACAGGTAGTGGAGAGTAGGTGGGAGATGTTGTCCGAGATGGCCTGTAGCTTAGAAAACATCCTCCGTTCTGGCTCTACAGTCAGAGTCCAGCTTCAGTCCTTACCACCGGCCAGACGTCTGAGTTTGTTCAGTCTGTTGGTATCGGCTTCTTTCAACTTGCTGCCCCTGCATGCCAGGCTGTGCAAAGCCTTTAGGTACAGAAACACCCGAAAAACACTCAAGAAACGACTACTGGCAACAAAAGGTCAGCTGTGATGTCGTCCGAGCCTGCACTGCAGCCTGCATATACAGTGAGGATGCATAGTTCCTGGTGAAACGGGTAGACAGCTGCAGACGACGTGCATCACATCCATTAACTCCTCCCCCAGAAACCAAAAGTCTAAATTAGGCTAAATTGTTTATTAAGCTAATGAAACCATTTTGACTTTTCCAGCACATTCAACACCATCTAGCCCCTGTTGTTGAGAGACAAGCCAATAGAGATGGGAGTGGACTCACAACCTGGATAGCAGACTATCTCCCTGGGAGACCTCAGTGTGTCAGGTTGGGGAACAGTTCACAATCTGGAGCACCACAGGGGACTGTGCTCTGTCCTATTCACCCTGTGCACCTCAGATTTCAGTTACAACACAGAGTCATGTCATATGCAGAAGTTTAGATGACACTACAATTCTGGGGTGTATCAGGGATGGACGGGAGCAGGAGTACAAGAATCTCCTGAACAACTTTGTCTCATGGTGCGAAGTAAACCACCTTCTGATCAATACAGCTAAAACCAAGGAGATGGTAGTGGATTTCCAGAGGTCCAGGTCTACACCTGCAGCCTGTAACCATCAACAGGGAGTATGTAGAGGTGGTTCAGACCTATAAGTTCCTGGTTCTACATCTGGATCACAAACTGGACCGGTCGGCTAACAGACTCAGTATACAAGATCGGTCAGAGCCGACTCCATTCCCTCAGGAGGCTAAGGTCATTTAATATCTGCTGGAAGCTGCTGGACATGTTCTACCAGACCATCTTTGCCAGTGTCGTCTTCTATGCTGTGGTGTGCTGGGGTGGAACCACTAAGAAGGGAACATCGCGGCTGGATGAACCGATACAGAGGGGGGCTCTGTGGTAGGGGGGCAGAGCTGGAGTCCCTGACATCAGTGGCAGATGCAAGGACCTTGAACAAACTCCAGTCCGTCATGAACAATGTCCACCACCCTCTACAGGACACCATAGTCATGCAGAGAAACTCGTTCAGTGACAGGCTGCAGTCTCTGTCCTGCTCCATGGACAGCTTGAGGAGGTCATTTGTACCTCAGGCCATAAGACTCTACAACGCCTCCCTGTGAGGAAACAACTGGACTGAGGTCATTGCCGATACTATATATTTTACACAGCATTACAAATTTATATTTCATCATATAACTTAAACATTTTTCATATCTGTTTCTATGTTATGAAGCTACTGGATGTTTTTTTTTCTATAGCTCCCCACCCACACAAATCATCATCTCAAGATAAGTTTCTCATTTACTGTTACAGATGCTCCTCTCCATTACAAACCCTTTCCATCCTGACAACACTGAGGGTCTCATTTTGTAATCTTGCAGCAAGAATGAAGCCATTCTCTGCTCAGCAGGCTTCCTCATTCCTTCTTCCTTTTCATTTGCAGTTTACGTTTTCAGCATAGTCTCCCCCCCCCCCCCCCCCCCCCAAACTTGTCTCTTGTCCCATTTGCTGCTTTCCCCCCCTCATGCATGAAACCAAGTCAGGCGTGTTTTGCCGAGATACGACACTGACAGTAACATAATGTTCGCCCTGTTTAGCCCTACGTCTGTGGCAGCTGAAGCATTCTGTTAAGCTACTCAGTTTATTTTTCTGTCCATATTTACAGCTTGACAAAGGTTTAGCCGAGAGGCATTCCCTCCACATTTGAGCCCCTTGAACAAAAGTTGCTGTATGAAGTTGATGCGGATAAGGTTTGTCGTGCAGATGCCATTTTAAACTCTTGCCTGTCAAGAGAAAATTACACGTTTCTCCACAAACTGACACCTGCCGTTTTCCCCAATTTGCCCACCCCTAGAGAAACATATACCGCTGCAGTAATGGCCATTTTGGTGCAGGAGGAATCATTAGTGCCCTTCAGGACTCGCAGTCTGAATGTACATTACCATCTTAGAAATATCATCCAGCGTACCTCATTTTATTCACCCAGTCTGGAGGCAAAGGGAAAAAAAAATAAAATAAAATGTCTGAGTAATGAGTTAAACATGGCAGCAGGTAAAAATATATTAGCGCTTACTGGATGAACATGAATAATGTATTTGCAAATGCATCCATTTAGATTGCGTTCCCGCTTGTTTTTTCATTCGCACACAGGGAGCAGCACAGCTGAGGTGCAGTTGACAGCTACAGTTTAATTTCCCCCATCGGAGACTGATGGAATGAGTTTTGTAGAAAGCATTCCCATATCTGCAGGATATATACACACACACAGCTCATGTAAAGAATGAGCTGAGTGAATGTCATTTAAGAGCAGGTGCGCCCAACTAAACGCGGGGACAGTATTTGCTTTGCTTTCTGGCATCAGTGTCAACAAAAGAAGGTATTTGCTAATGCACACAGATATGCTGAGCGAGTATTAGCAGCAGCAGGGAGCAGACTAAAGGGGTTGTGAACGATTGCTGCGAGTTTCATTTCATCATGCACATTCAGTTCTCTCAACATGAGGCTTTCGGAAAGGCTTTCCAATCCTGCAGGTTATACATAAACAGGAGGTTCCCAACCACTGCACTGATACTTTGGCTGCCCGGTAAGAAATCTGGAAACTTCAGCAGCTCGCCATTGCCACAGGCCCCAATAACAAAAGGTCATCTGTGTCATTTATGCCGTCACATTCAGCATTTCAAAGGGAGTTCGTGTATACACTACTTGAATACTGCAGAGGGGTTTGATTGCATAAGTAGATCAATTTTAGTGTCTGACTGCAGTCATAGTTTCATCACAGAATGTCTGGGTGAGAATTAAGTGGATATGGAGACATTAATATAGCATAGAGGTGAACTTCAGAGTTCTTTCCGAGTATACTTTGATGCTACATTTACTCGATAATACACAAGGTAAAGGGTTTTTAACCCAGAACATATTTAATATTTAAGAAGATTGTAGTGGCCATTTGTCCAGAAAAAATAAACTTTAAATCAAACATAATCAAAGGGCCACTGATGCACCATGGGGCATGTGGTTTAATGCAGGCAAAAGATGAATACCAGAGCTTGCGTTTTGTGGCGATTTCAAAATAAACACAAAAGAAGATTAAAGCTGCGGGCAGCGTTGAACGGGCCCTCGCACCCCACACCCGTCGGGGACCGGCAAGGACGGGGTTACTGCAGTTCTCATGTTTAGGCATTCTAAAATTTAGACTCAGCTGTCCTGACAACATTTGAAGTGAATCCAATCACCCCAACAGTAACAGCAGGTCACACTACAAAAATCAGACATTTCCTGTTCTCCATCGGTGGCGCTACAGTAATTGTAGGAATATTGACATGTGGATGTGTGCAGTTAGGGACCATTAACAATACTGTAAAGTCTGATGCAGTTTGGACAAAGTTTGACTGAATTAAAGCATGTTTAATGCAACTTCCGGTTTCATGGCGAGTCAGGGAACTTTGAGGGGCTAGAACAACCACACCCCTTTAACCAAAAGTCAAAAACTTGTCAGTTTCCTTCGCCTGTCTTTCAACAACTTATTTCCAACTTTTGAAGTCAATCTGATAAAGGCATCAAGCCTGCAGTCAAACCCCACCAAAAAAAAAGTTTTGTCCAATTTTCACTATTTTATCAAAATAAATGACTTCATGCTGGGTTTAGAATATGGGGTGTTACATATGTGCGCAAATGTTCCGATTTTTAGGCGAAACAGGCTTCAGGGGCTGGTCCGTAGATGGCGCTACAGAGCCATTTTGCCACACCCGTGCTCAAGACCCTCACATGTATACTTACTTCCACTGCTGTGAATAACGAATACATATACTTCCTTCCAGTATCCCATTATGGACACTGAAACAGCAACCAAATACAACTACAACATGTCACTGCATCTTGGGTATAAGATCTGCAAACTACTTGTGAAACAACACCGCGTCCTAGAAAAAGCACTTCGGATAAAAACGCAAATAATTAAACAGCAAGCTGGCACTCTGTATTGGAGGAACATCTTCAAAACTGCTTTTGCAGTAATAGTAAGTACTGAAGGGCAGAACGGTGGCACTTTACCTTTTACCTTTAAGTGTAACATAACTACTACTAACACCTTTTTTCAATACAACCAATTACATAATTCTATCCACACTTACATCCACATGCCAATGCCTACTACATCTGTGTCCCAACACTACTTTCCTTGAATTTATTCCATTTATTGCACATTTCCAGTCATGTCCTCATCAAATGCGATCCACCCCTTAAAACTATTCATTCTTCTTGAACCTTCTTCTGGAAATAATAATGCATAAACTGTCTTGCAGGTATCCCAGACTCCATCCTCCTCGCACTTCCAGACACAGAGGACACACCTGAGTTGTCAGATTCTCAATAACTTCATTAATGCACTTACTCAATAACATCTCAACCAGCTATATATTTAACTATATCACACATCACCATTGCATACACATGATTTTCCAGTCTTAATGAACTCCAAATGGCTACCCTCATCACCACACATTACCAGTAACTGCTCCTTTGTTTATTCATAAAAGGATTTCGTGTTTTCTCACCATTTCCAGCAAGAGTACTTTTGGACGGTCGTTGCGTCAGCTCTTCAGTCACATTTTGACACTTGTTTGAAACGTCTCAACGGTTCGGACCAGTGCTCCTTTATTTTTTTTTTTCCAACTCCTTGATCCTGCTCAACATTTTCGAATCGATCCTGCTCAGCGTGGCCTTTTCAAGCGGTTAGCAGTCTACACTGACAACTTTATTCAGTTTCTATATTGATTTGTCCATTCGAAAAAGGTTTGATTTGTTAGAAAACCTTGCCAACGCGGAGAATGTCCTGCCAACTCACACCGGTTAGTTTAACAGTTTAGGTGTTTGTTTCTTATATTTTAAAACATTTTTTAAATTACTTCTCGTTTTTCCACCCGTAGCGTCCTCTACCCTGAGCTCAGACAGGAGGGGTCAAAACGGAGAGAATTTTGCAGCCGATCACAAGTAAGTAATCGGTGTTAACGTGTGATAGTGGTTGTTATGATAATATATCGACTGTGTTGAAAATACTAAAAATACATAAATATTAATCTAATGTAGGGCAAAGAGTTAAGCGTTTGGGAAACTCAAACAGAGGACTTGCAACAAAAAAAAGAAAAAAAAAAAAAGAAAAAAGGATGTGGCTGGGGAGAAGTAATTCCCTGAAGAAGAAAATAGCTTCCAGTCATCAGAGAATGTACAAAGACTAAAATACAATTCAGTAAATAATGTTAACTGTAAATAGGTGATTTATTTTTTTCTAACATTGTATCTACAGCAATTTCAACAGGATAAAAGTAGAGGTTTAACCAACCGCCAGTATTGAACAACACAAACAGCTCTCCGTCAATCACACACATACCTGCTGTCATGGTTCTGCGTTTTGATTTCCTGTGTGTTCATGTTTCATGTTTTGGAGTTTCTCGTTATTTTGTTAAGTTTTTCCTTGTTTCCTATCTTGTCTTCTTTCAGTCCCGTGATTTCCCACCTGTGTAATTGTCTGCCCCGCCCTGATTGTTTTCACCTGTGTCTCCTCTGCCCTTGTGTATATATAGTCCTGCCTTTCCCTTTGTCTTCTGTCGTGTCATACCGTTTCCTTGCGTTTTCAAGCTCTAGTCTTGTTGATATGCCACAGTTCCATCTGTTATCAGACTTTAGCCAGTTGGTTAACACGGTAGAGCATCTGCAGGAAACTGCAAGGTGTTCAGGCGCGGTACAGAGCAGTTTCCAGAGGGACATATTAGAGTATCTTAAACCGCTGACTGGATTACTCACAAAGTTTGAGCAGATATATGATGGACTGTCCATTCTCTCAAACATTTTGAACAAAGAGGACATAAACACATTCCATTTAAAAACAGCCTCCCTGAATAAAATTCATAGACACTGTGACAGGTCTGATCGATCCTTTGATAATGTGGATCCCACGTCCAGGGAGGATTGGCTAAAAAAAACTGAATGACATTTGACCCCAAAAGGTTTGAGCAGTTTATGCAAGTAAATTAAATAGATGATGACATAAGCTATCGTCTCAACTGCTTAGACATGTGTGGTGAAGCTTGACCCAGCTTGCTGGAACAGCGAGAAAAATTAAATCAAATATTTGTCCCGTTAAAGGGTGATCAATTTCACCACACAGCTGGACATCCAGAAGAAGTGGGTCCAGAACCTGTCAGCCAGAAAAATATGTTTTAGCCAGGGGACTGAACTTTGCCATCACACCAGAACAAAGTCCAGTGGTGGACCTCATTATTGCCACGGAATCAGCCATAAAGAACAATAAACTCACTCAAACAGAAGCAAACAATTTAGGCTGAAGGTAACAGCAGGTCTTGCCAGTGTTAAAATGCCACCTTCCAACATCACTACCCAGGAACGGAAGGCTCTAGGGTCACCTCAAAGAGGCCAGGACATCACCATCCTGCCAGCCGACAAGGGAAGGTGTACCGTGGTGTTGAACACAGCGGATTACCATACCAAAATGAATAACCTTCTCAGTGACAAGGAGATATGAGACACAGACAAGACCCAACCAACACCTACAAAACCAAAATAATAAACTACCTACAACAGTTGGAGAAAGCAATCTCCAATCTCTAGACACCTTTACTACCAGTTGTACCCAGGGGGTGCCACCCCGTGTATTTATGAACTACCAAAACTACACAAGGAATGAGCCCCTCTCAGACCCATGGTCAGGTCTTTTCACTTGTCTCCTTAAACGAAGCGATCAGGTCTTGAATTACTTGTATCCTTAAACTAAGTGATTTGCTTTTTTCGCTTGTAGCATAAACAAAGCAACCAGGTCTTTATCACTTGTTCCTTAAACGAAGTGATCCTTTACAGAGACGTCTGTATCGTAATAGTTGTGTCCCCCGGGGACAAATAAAGTGTGTGTGGGGGGGGGGGGGGGGCGATTGTGGATGTTATGGGAAGGAAATATGGGGCTAAAAGTTTAAAATATTTAAATGTCTGGACAGCTGAGTTTGAATTCCCAATGGGGGGGGATCTCTCAGTTTAAAAAAAACATATCGATATTAGACAAACTGAAGGGGAATGAGAAGGAAAATTAGAAAATATTGAAGGTTTTTCCACATCTGAAAACAAAGACACGAAATAGGAAAACGATGCAGAAACGACTCCCTTTTCCATGCGAAAAAGTTGAAACCAACGAAAAGCAAATTTCACACACAAAGAACACCAGACTCGCAGATTTCTTCTTTGTTTCCACAGTTGGCAGTTTTGAAGCTGGATCCAGACCTTGACGGCAACCCACCTATTCATCCTTCAGCTCCACCACCATACAACACCGCAACAACCAGCAAAAGAAGGGAAACAGACTCCACCATGCCACAACAAAAACAAGTTCAGGAGCAGCTGCCCTTGATGTGTCCACTCCACCACATTACCCTACAACCAAACCCCCTTCTCCAATAGCACATAGACTGCGTCATCCAGATCGAGATGCAGTCTTCAACATGCCCATGGCTGAAGTATCTGGACCAGAAGGTGCAATGCTGGTTTTCCGCCCATGGACTTTTGCTGACATCACAGCAGCCTCACAACATCTGCCCAAACCAACAACATCAGGTTTGCTGAGCAATTCTCCACATTTTGCCAAGAATTCAAACCCACCATAAATTAACTAAAAAGACTTCTGATTACCAAGATGAAACCCACAGACTGGCAAAAATAAATAAAAAAATAGCTGGAAAATTCCCACATGCTGACATCCGTTGTAAGCACATCACCTGGGAACATGAGTCTAATGCCCACTACAGAGATGTTGTCCGTCTTCTCTGCGATGCATTCACTCAAGCTTTTCCTGTAAAAGTTAACCTGCAAGCAAAAGGATGATGAAAACCCTGATGAATATCTCATGCAACCTTCACCTGCACCGTTTATCCCGAAATTTGGCGATCAGGTCAAATTCACTCATATTAAGCCAAATATGACAAGTACCTATGCAAAGACCCCTGCGGCCCACACGACTGGCGCTCGATAGTGGCCGCTACTGATAAAACTTTTGCTCCATACAGAAATCCCCGCTTCATAATAACAAAAATTCCAATGGAGCCAAGATCACCATCTCTGATGTCAAATCCACTGATGCAGGCACATATTGGTGTGGAATTGAATATCCAAACTCTGATATGTACAGACTGTGATGGCCACCTGCCACTAGGGCCTGTTTTGTGTTTTCCCCTTGTCTTGTCTGTTTCTGCAGGTACCTCAGTGGGCGGGTCTAATTTTGAGCAATTGGAAACACCTGGCCAGTCTCCCTGAGTTTAAGACCAGGCAGTCACAATCCTCATTCTCTCATCTTCCACCTGGACTCCTCCAACATGGTTTTTAGTTCTGTTGGCTTTGGCCTGTTTGTTTTGTTTTAACACCTACCAACAATGCACACACATTATCATGCATCCATCAACAGACACACTGATCCTCACCAATTCTTCTGAGTTCTTTTGGTTTGTTTAAATAAATTGGTTGACCTTTATGTTTAACTGTGTTTCTTTGTTATTTTGTCATGGCTTACAAGCCAGGTCATGACAAGACAACTAAGAGTCATAGTCAGTGGGCCACCAGACCCATATGACGCCCCACTTAACATGCTGTCAGGTGTTAAGACTGTCTCACCAACCCCTGAGGTAGACTATCACCTCGACGACTTGAACATCACTGATCACAAAGATGACACACTGCAACAAGCACTCAGACAATGCAGCGACAGCAGTGCATGTGCCCTAGCTCTTTTACACAAAAAAAAAAAAAAAAGAGTTGAAGATTCCTGGCGACTGTTGGGTTTGTCATGCCTTAGCAACTAAATGACAAATATTGTGTTACAGGGCCACATGAAAGAATCTTGGGGCAGAGAAGATTATAGAAAGTGCACTGTTCCTTTGGGAATGATGATGTTACTAATTGGCGGCCAACAAATCAGAAACCATGTCTCAGTTGTTCCACGTCTGTTTTCTTTTAAATTTTGTCTTGTACCGTTTTATTAGTCAGACCCCAGGAAGAATAGCTGCAGTTCTGCTGCAGCTAATGGGGATCCAAATAAAACGACAATCCCAATATTACCTGTATTGATTCCCATTCAACCCTCAGTAACATGACATTTGAAGTTCCTCTACAGCATGCAGAGACTTGTTTGTTCAACATCATCATCATCATCAGGTCCTTACCTAGGCAGGTCAAGTTGTCAAACTAGAATATTTGAATGCTACAACAACAACCAATTGTTCTCACAGATGGCCTAATAATACCCTGACAAGATTTGCCTGCCCATTTAAATGGCCTATCATAATTTGCCACCTCAATTTCAGTGGTCCGATTCTTGCCACTGATACCAAAGTCTTCCATAAGAAGGCTCCTACCACCAATATTCAATCTACCACGCATTTTCGAGTTCACCGAGAAGTTACTGGTGTTCCCTCCAAATATGATGGTTATGCGTTACCTGACCCATGGACCTCTTCCAACGCCAACATTGGCTGGTCCCTATTTCTAGGAGGCGGAACAGCTGCCGCCCTGAACAAAATGAATGGACCAGCCTGTTCTGTTCTTTCATTAGCAAACCAAACTGAAATGGCTCTTACGTTAATGAATACTGAAATGTCTGTGATTAGAACTACAGTTATCCAACACAGACTGAAAAAGGGGGCATTTGCAAAATACTCAATGTATCTTGTTGTTTTTATGTCCCTGATGAATACGAGAACATCTCCAACATCAAACACATGCAAGATGCCATTGGACCCCCATCAGTAGCAAATGATTCATGGTTCTCTTGGCTAAAGTCTTGGGGCCAAAGATGGTCATCGTGGTTTTTAAACAATGATTATCCCAGTTGTGGTTACTTTACTTTTGCTCAGCACCCCGATTCCGTGTGTTTTAAAATGGCTATCTAATGTACTCACCAAAAGGATAATCCAATCCCCTACATATGTTCATGTAAACGTTAATGACAATCAAAATCCAGCCTCATTTCACATTTGATTCCTATCATTACCCCAGCTCAGACTATGACTCTGATGATGACGACATTGTGATATTGTCCTCTTCTAAACAACTGCCATGATACATTTTAAAATCCATGTGAATTAATGTGTCGGATAATTAAGGTGTGACTATATACTTTATTCATTTAAAAAAAATAAAATAAAATTTACCGTTAGTGATTAATCAAAAGGGGGAATTGTAATGGTAAATTCAATTTCTTAGTTTCAGCCGCTAGAGATGCCCAACCTCCCCTTCATAACATAAGATACTAGGTCCTACCCACATAGCAGAGACATGTGGGCCAGATCTGGCTTGAAGCCGGCACAGGTGGTGTTCAGTCTGCACTGGCATACGGCATGTGAACCGGACATGGCCCATATGCGGCAAAGGCAGCACTGCCTCGAGTCTGGCAGACAGATGTGGGCAACTTGTGGAGTGCAGTATTAGGCCCACATATCACATTAGACCTCTGGGCCACATGTGAGGCTGGACTCATCCCACCCTTAGTTATTTTTCGATATTTTTGAGTGAGTTAACATCACAGATTTGATAAAATTAAAAGGTATAGGGATGTCAATCAAAATCAATTATCACCCTTAACTAGCGTTCCTGACGAAACAGGATCTGAAACTTTATTGGACTTTCAATGGTCAAACATTCACTTTTTCAAATTCAGTAGCCATGTACGGCTCCAGTGATGACGTCACCGCGACATCGAAATAAAATCCAACCTGGACAGTGCTGCCGACTGCGACCCTTGCACTCGAGTGAGACGGACAACAAAGACGTGGTGAGTGAATTGCATCAATTTTATGTTTACGATAACGTTTGTTTTTGAGACAGTGACTGCGTTTACATGGTCTTTATTATCCCGATTTTGAGGCTTATCCTGGCTTTGAGCATATCCGGGATATGGTGTACCTAACTTGTTCAACGGAGCGAGGTGGAAAACCAGCGTCACGTAGCTTTTCCGCAACATATTTGAATACATAAGCATTTCTGTGTTTACTGCCATCTAAACACGTCGTTATGTTTAGTTCTTTCATTACTTTAATGGAAAATTCTGTCTCTTCGTCGCTCCAAAAGTGAGAAGTTCTCGTTGCCGGCATGTTGTTTGTATATCTAGTGCGTCACTTGGCGTCACTCGCGCCTGCGCAGACAGTGGGCAGCCGTCAGAAATCGGGATAAGGTGTATACATGCTCCAGTATCCTGGCTTCTATCGGAGTACTCCAGGTAGCAAAACCGGGTTTCTTGAAATCGGGAAATGAGCATATCCCGATTTCTGAATTCGGGATATGGTGTTTACATGGACAAACACAAAAACGGGATACTTCAAAAACCCGGGATCGGGATCGGGATACTAAAGACCATGTAAACATGGTCAATGTGTTGGCGGTTGGCATACAAAGACAATTTGTGTATAGAGTCAAGCCTGAATGTTAACAAGGGCGCTAACGTTTAGCCATGTGGTTAACGTTTAGCTTTAGCCTAAAATGCAGCTCAGGAAAGATGAGTGCTCCGTTTTGCTCTTAAACTTGCTTATTTATTTTGATATTTAAGAATGGTGACTATTCTCTTGTGTGCTATATACTTTAGTATTAATCGATTCTGCAATTTAGATTGCATTAGACTGACTGAACATGTATTTAACACCATGTTGAATCGGTCTTTCTTCCTCATTTTATCCACAGCCCTCTTGCGTAATATTTTGGCAAATCAAGAAATGCTCATGGAGCAGATGAAAATCTTCAAGACCCTACAGGGAATTAAAGCCACTGATGAGGCCGAGATGGGCCTGGATCCACATTTGTTGGTTCTCTCCAGTGCCTGGAGGAACATCTACACAGTAGCCCCGACCTTTATAAACAATTGGTATGTTGGCATTTCATATACAATGACCATATTTCATCGAGCTGACACAGCTTCCATAAATGCACTTTTTTGTCTTAAAACTACTTTTTCAGTGTCTTTATTTCTCTGAAAAAGTGGAAGAAAATGGTAATAAATATGTGATAATGATTTCAGGTTAATGCACTGGCTCTGAAAGGTGGGGTGGACATTTGCGAGTGTGTGTGGAGGATAATGCACGCGGCGATCTCAAACTCCCTGGCTAAAAATATTAACATGAGAGGGATCAACGGAAAAATTGGATTCCAGCGCTTGCATTTAAGAAATGTTGTTATTGACAAGTTGGTCTTGATACATGTAGTGTCATACCTATTAAAGAGTCTTATATTACCTAATGACACAAACCATCAAAAGATGGTTACATCTGGCACCTTACAGATGGTGGCAGACTGGAAAGGTTGAGGAGAAGGCAAGGAATGGACAACAACAGTCATTAAATTTGTGCTGAGAATGGGTTCCAACATGTATGGTAAATTTATAAATTTGTTTAATATGCAGGTGTATACTGTTCTGAAACTTTATTTTTCTGGCAACAACACATATACGAGAATAAATATGGCACATAAATTAAGTGGCTGAGTTAAGGTTGACATCAGGAGCCACTTCTGAAAATGGTTTGGCCCACATTAAGGCCAGATTAAGTAGAGCTTTATTTTTTCAGCTTTGTGAGAATTCTGGCAAAGAGGTCACAGTTGTGCCACAACCACACATACCTGCCGGTAGGGTTTAACCAACCGCCGGTATTGAACAACACACCCGTTCCTACAACAGCTTTCCATCCGCCACACACACACCTGGTGTCATGGTCGGGAAAAACCCCACAAGTGCTCACTGGTCTTGTGTAAGCATTGTGGGGAACATAAATTGGACGGTGACCTGGACCATCAGTGCTTCATTCAGACTCTTATGAGAATGAGATGAGAAATACATATGACTTTGAGACCAGGTACCATGATGGCAAACTGAGGCCAACTTTGTGTTTGCAATGGATATGGATGGAAACAAGTTTTGTTTCAACACTTTAAAGTGTGTTGGTGCATTTCTGAACAACTACACGCGCACACATTTATGGCCCACAGTGCATCAGGGTTTGACAACTACATACTGCTGGAGTACGTTATCAAACACAGGATTGCTCCTGCTGTGACCATGAGGGGTAGTAGTGGGTTCTTATGTACGTTCATACCAGCAGAGGTGGGTA
This sequence comes from Chelon labrosus, assembly GCF_963514085.1. Classification (NCBI taxonomy): domain Eukaryota; kingdom Metazoa; phylum Chordata; class Actinopteri; order Mugiliformes; family Mugilidae; genus Chelon; species Chelon labrosus. The sequence goes on along the minus strand of NC_140342.1, from coordinate 23,549,315 downwards.
GACTCCTTCAGTTTTCTACCCATGCATTTGGCCAAAACACCGGCCGCTTTAGGTTTTGAGGACTTGGAAAAGGGGTATTTCCCCTACAAGTTGTACAGAAGGAACAACGAGTTATGTAAGCGCATACCCAGACCCTTCCTGCTACGGTTACGACTGCATTAGTGTGTGTGATGGAGCAAAATTCATCGTGTTATTACACAGTCCGGGAGGGTGTTTTTGATTTCCAGGCAGAGATGCGTCGCTATTGTGTCAATGATGTGCAAGTGTTGCACAAGGTGTGCTCTGTATATTGCGAGACCTTTCTGCAGTGCACACAGCTGGATCTGTTTCTGTGCTAGAGAGCAAAGTTGCCGGAGTCAAATTCCTTGTATGTGTACATACTTGCCCATTAAAGCTGATTCTGATCTGCTTGCGTTTACCACTCTGGCATCCAACTGCATGGGAGCGTTCAAGACACTTTAAGACACGTTCAAGGCACCCACTAGATTCCAATTGCTGTTGACAACCGTTGGGCCTTCAGAGCCTGAATGAGGCCTGTTGTACCCCATAAAGCCTGGCAGCCACGCCAGAGAGGCCAAATGTGAACAATGGGAGTCCTAAATGGACTCTGTGCCGATATCCGGCAGAGTCGAACCCATGGACTCCGATTGGCTGAGAGCCCCCAGAACTCCCGCAGAGTTCCATCTCTGGGCCATGACGTCAAATTGGATATATATATATACCCCCGCAGACTCTGAACACATTGCTTCCCGTTGTAACTTCGTTACCTTGGAGGTACAAAACGTAACGTTACGCCTAAAGACCACGCTATCTTCACCTCGCTAGATGAGACCAAGATCCCCGTCTTTATCTTTGCTCATCCTGAGCCACCATTGCGATCCTTGTTGCCTGCAGAAGGAAGAACCAGATTTCTTCATAAAGTCGACTCCGCTGAGTTCCCCTGCGTCATCGCCTAGGACCAGCTGCCGTTCATCCGCCAGCGAAGCGCATAACGGACTTGTCGTTATTCGAGTCGCATGGAGCCGAATCAGAAACGACGCCAAGGACACAGGCTATCCGCTCCCCTATCACCGACCAAGTAAGAGTGTCATGGCCTCTGATGGCTGTATATTGAACTGTCATGTTAACTGATGTTTAATATGGTGCAATAGCGCCCCTTATGGACGCAAAGGTTAAATGCAGACTCAACTCCCACTTAGTTAAGTTTCACTTTTGGGTTTTGGGGAGAAGGAGAGCACATGGCCGGTGCTGCAGACGATTTTCATCGTTCTTTGTGCTGTGGAAAGATTTTAGTTTGTCCTTGAAGCCACAGAAGGCCATATCCGTAAGTTTTTATGCTTTAAAGGTTTAGTGAGAATTGGAATGTATGACAGTTTTTATGTTGTACGTAGTAATAATTGTTCCATGTTTGTGTGAGAGGCCATAATGACTCATGTGACTGCAACCACCCCGACTAGTTTTGTGGCCGTTGACCCACCTGACTCACTAATCACTGTTTGATTGACAATTTATCACATCGTCATGTAGCCTATTGCTTGCAGCTGGCACTCCTTTTGTGCTGAGGTGGATAAATAGCTCACTGCACATAGCCTACCACTTCAGTACCCTCAAGAATTCTGTGGCATACGAACCTCCTCTCCAAGGAACGAAGATGCAGAGAAGATTCAGCACTCAGGCACTGGAAATGGTCCTGGATGGAGAAGAGATAAACCGTATTCGGACTCCGAGCTGTCTTCAGGTAAGATTTCATTTCATATTATTTCCTATTTTATATTTCATTTCAGGCAGGAAGGTGGAAATGGTGGTGCACATAACACCATGTGAATAGAGTTTTGGGGCTTCTTGCATCAGACAGCCTCCATTTTGTTTCTGAGTGCAGGCCTCCGTTTGTTTGGTTCTTCTTCTCCTGAGGTCCCTGCACATTAGCCAACCTATTTGAGATGTACTGGAATGATTATTATTATTATTATTATCTTCTATGCATGCATTTGTGATATCATTTGACTTTCTATTCCTATTGCTCATAATTTGAATTTGTTCACACTGCAGATGAGGAGACTGCTCCTCAGCCAAAAAAGAGAGCTCTGGTGGGGACTGACTAGACAGAGACGGCGAAAGGTGGCACAGTGTGGTGTGAAGAACAGGTGGGGACAGGTCTCCATTTCACCTCTCCATCTCCATACGACGCAGATGGAGAGCCAACGGCTAAGGCCAGGAGGTCCATCTTGAGTCGTCTTCAGAGCTTCCTGTGTTTTATCACTCTGGAAATTCTTGGTTCCATTCGAGACTGTACTGTTGAACACGCACAGCAAACGGAGCATGTGGACTGGTTCATGGCCCTCCCTGAACTAATGGCATTTATTGCTATTGTCATCTTGCGGGGGCTGACCAAGGTTCCATCACTGCGTGACTGCTGGTCAGCAAACCTGGGAAACCCCCAGATCATTGCAACCATGTCCCGAAATCGCTTCCAAGACATCATGCGACACCTACGCTTTGATGACAAGGACACCCGCAGTGAGCGAGCAAAGACAGATAAGTTTGCTGCGATTTCCGGTGTGTGGGGATCGTTTGTCACCAACTGCATCACATCCTACAACCCTGGTCGACACATCACCATTGATGAACAGCTTTTCCCGTCAAAGACTCGCTGCTGTTTCCTGCAATACATTGCAACGAAACCTGACAAGTTTGGGATCAAGTTTTGGGTGGCTTGTGACTTGAAATCCAAATACATCTGCAATGTCCGCCCATATCTTGGCAAGGACCCCAGTCGTCCCAGTGGGGAGAGACTGTCCGAGAATGTAGTTATGAGGCTGATGGAACCATTCCTGGACAAGGGCAGAAATGTTACCACGGACAATTTCTTTACATCGCTGTCACTTGCACGATGACTGCTTAGCCGGAAAACCACCATCCTCGGCACAGTCAACAGGATTCGGCGAGAAATTCCACAATCAACAAGACAGAGGGACTGCGATGAATTCACCACTCAGGTATTTTCAACCACTGGTGCCACGCTGACGGTGTATGCGCCCAAACGGAAGAAGACAGTCTACATTCTCAGCAGCATGCACAGCGTGGTTCAGACTGAGAATACCACCAAAAGGAAGCCAAACACTGTCACCCTTTACAACACTACAAAGTGCGGCATTGATGTGATGGACCAGATGGTGCGGGAGTACACTGTCTGCACAGGAACACGGCGCTGGCCAGTAGGGGTGTGACGCTCGAAGCTGACGTTTCGAAAGAGTGTCGAGCTTCCGAAACGCAAGTGTTTCGAAGTGTGGTTCAAAACGCCCATGTCACTGCTGCTGGGCCACTGCATAGAGGCATGTTTAGAAATATACCGTAAATCCTCTAATATTGGCCTGTATTCCATTACCGACCGGGTCTCGACATTGGCCGGTCTGGCTGTCAGCGGAGGTAAATAAAGGGGCTATTATTAGAACCATCTCGGCGGGTCAGGGTTTCGGCGGCACGGTGTGGGAGGATCCCCTCAGCGGGACCTCTCCCCGGCGTCCAATAAAGGCCTGGACCGCGATGCGCTTGAGTCAAATAAAATCCCAGTGTGTTGAGATTAGCAGAGAATGCCCAAAATGGGATACATTAAAACGCATAACAGTACGCCCTTAATATCAGTCAAAGCAACACAGTGACTGCGGCAATTAAACCCGATTTTCTGTCAGCAGGCTAATGCTAGTGCTGTGCCACCAATGGCGACGAATGTTTAAATATAGAAAACATGTCGCCCGCATAGCTCAGTGGGTAGACCTGGTGACCCATGTGCCGGGGCTGAGTCCTTGCTGCAGCGGCCCAGGGTTCGAGTCTGACCTTTATTTAAAAAGAAAAAAAAAATAATAACTATAGAAAACACAAAGCTTGTAGGCCTACGCCTAAAATATTAAACAATGTTTTGTAAATTGTTGTACTCCTGCTGTCAATCCAATTTACGAACCTGAGAATTTTTTTGCTTCAAACTGCATGAAACTACCAAGATGTCCTGTATTTTCTAAATGTAGTCGTAATAATGTCTAAAAGTGAGTGTTATGTTCATTTAAAGGCAGGCAGAGGGATTTGGATGAGGCTTTGGTGGATATGATCGTGAAGGACTTGCAGCCGTTCTCCATTGTTGAGGACCAAGGCTTCAGGGCTTTTGTGACTAAGCTGGACCCCAACTACATCCTCCCATCCAGGAAGGCGCTGGCAAAGATGGTGGAAGAGAAGTACAACCGCACCAAGGAGCAAGTCAAGGATGATTTGCAGAAGGCTGATTTTGTTAGCCTTACAGCTGACATGTGGTCATCTATGAATATGGATGGCTTCTTTGGTGTGACGTGCCATTATGTCACACCTGAGGCGAAAATGGCAACAGTGTTACTTGGTGTCACCAGATTTGTGGGAACCCACACAGCCCAGCACATTATGGAGGCCAACACTGTTCTCATGGCTGAGTGGGGCATTGCATCTAAGGTCCAGTGCATGGTGACAGACAATGCAGCAAACATGGTCCTGAGTGTCCAGTTGCAAGATATCCGCCATCTGCCATGTTTTGCCCACACACTGAATATAATAGTAAAAAAGGCCCTGGACCAAACACCTGAACTTCAAGACATCCGCAACAAAGCAAGGAAGATAGTTGGATTATTCCGATCCAGCTGCAAAGCAAAGGAGAAACTGGTTCAGATTCAGACCATGATGGGCAGGCCTGCTCTGAAACCGATTCAGGAGGTGGAAACGAGGTGGAACAGTACATTCGACATGCTACAGAGACTGTATGATCAACGTGAAGTTGTAGCTGCCGCCCTTGCCAACCTGAACAGTGATGTTACTCCTTTGAGCAGTTTTCAATTTGACCTGGTAAAAGACTGCTTATCTGTTCTTCAGCCCTTTAAACTGGCAACTGTGGAGATGTCGGAGGAAAAAAGGGTGTCTGCGTCTAAGCTGATACCCTTGTACAGGATGTTGCAGTTCAAGCTCAATGAGAAAATGTCAATTGCAACATGGGAGCCAACTGTGCAATTAGGTAGGTTGCAATAACAGTACTGTAATTACTGTATGTCATATCATGTTGATTGATATAATTAATGTTTTGTGTTGGTCTCTGTTTTGTACATTAGGCACCCACCTGAAGGACGGCCTGCACTCCAGATGTGGGTCTTACGAATCATTTCGAGTGCTAACCCTGGCAACATTGCTGGACCCCAGATTTAAACATTTGGCAATCCTGCAAAATCCCAGGAAGCAGAGAGGAATCTCACTGCTGAGTGTGCTTCACTGATGCACCCAGCGACAACAACACCTGGTGGTGAGCAGTGTCAGTTTTCATTTCAGTGTATTGGCTGATGTAGCCTAATATAACATAATATATAGTATACTTATGCTGTATAACTAACTGCTCTTTTCATTAAAGTAGAGCCACGAGCATCAACATCCTCAGATCCGCCACCACCACCACCACCACCACCATCATCATCCCCAACAGAGTTTATGGGATTTGTTTGATCACCGTGTTGGTGAAACCCAACACATTCATAGCGCCACTGCAGATGCCACAGTTGAAGTGAAGAAATACATGAGTGATGCCTTTCTCCCAAGAACAGCTGACCCTTTAATGTACTGGCAAGAGAGGAGACTGGTTTATCCGAACTTGAGTGTAATGGCTACAAAATATTTGTGCATGCCAGCAACAAGCGTGCCGTGTGAAAGAATCTTTTCCAAGGCTGGGGAAGTGTACTCCAAAACAAGAAACAGGTTAAATGCCAAGAACGCAGAACAACTGCTGTTCTTAAATAAAAATTGATGTTGACATACAAATGTGTTGTTTATTTTTCCCATGTTGAACCTGATTAGTCTAACCTGCTTCATTCATTTGCATTCAAATCTATCGGATGACCCTCTACGGCGTCAAGCGACGAAGAGGGGGCCCCCTAGACGTCGGCTTAGGACGTCAGGGCTGTTGGGCCTACAAAGCCTGAGTGAGGCCTGTTGTACCTCATAAAGCCTGACAGCACGCCAGTGAGAACAAAGGGAGTCCTAAAGGGACTCCGTTTCCCATCAGGCCTAGCGGTTTTATGGCCAGGTACAATATCCGGCAGAGTCGACCCACTGACTCTAATTGGCAGAGAGCCCTAAGAGCTCCCGCAGAGTTCTATGACGTCAAATTGGATATAAATAACCCCGCAGACTCAGAACACATTGCCTCCCGTTGTAACTTCGTTACCTTGGAGGTGCAACCGTAACGTTACGCAAAAAGACTACGCCATCTTCACCTCGCTGGACGAGACTAAAGCCCAAATTATGCTTCCGCGTTGACACAGCGCGTCCGTGCGTACGGACCTATTACGTCCTTGCGGACCCCCGTGCACCTCCCAAAAATCGACGCAGCAGCAACGCAGCGGCATTGGCTGTGATTGGTCCACTTACTACATCCGCTGGAGACCGCTTTTCCGGTTTCCACTCATAAACACCGCCATTTTTAAAAAGTCTTCAGTTAATGAAGAATGGACAACATGGAAGAGCGTCTGGCGGAGGAGGTTCGCAAGCACCCGAACCTGTACGAGGTGTCGTCTCGCAATTACAAGGACCACCAGATGGCCGTCAACTCCTGGGTGCAGATCGCTCAAAACCTCGGGTTGTCGGTGCTTGAATGCAAAATGAAGTGGAAGAATGTGAGGGACCGGTTCGTCCGTGTCCGAAAGTCGATGTCGGCATGCAGCGGCGATGCAGGGGGGAAGAAATTCCCTCTTGTTTATCATATGCTGTCCTGGTTGAGCCCGCACATCAAACACCGGGCCACCTCATCGAATTTTCCTGCCAAGGTAAATATTTGTCTGGTCAACCTTTGTTTGGGCTAGCTAGCACACTAGCAGTCTCGTCAGAGTGCAAAACATAGCCTGTTGTGTTCACGGTGTGATAAATGATTGGCAACAACATATATATAACTTTTGCCTTCATGGCTGTAAACTGTTTTTTTTACTCGCTAGTAATCCGTAGGTAATCAAAAGCATTGTTACGTGACCATACAATGTCTGGTCAGCCTTTGTTTGGGCTTGCTAGCACACTAGCAGTCTCATCAAACCCTATCCTATTGTGTTCACCTTCTGTTTTTGTTGCACATTGTTTGAGTAGTATTCAGCTTTCAAGTTAATAGAATCCATACCATATTCAAAAACGTCTAGCAGTAGACCAATTGTAATAGTATTGTTATGTGACCATACGATGTCTGGTCAGCCTTTGTTTGGGCTTGCTAGCACACTAGCAGTCTCATCGGAGTGCAAAACAGTATTGTGTTCACAGTGTGTTAAGTGCTTCGACTGATTGGCAATACAATAATATTGTAAAACTGTATGTAACTTTTATCTTTGTTCTCTCTTTACCACAGGCCTGTCCTGTTCACTCCTGCAAGTTTGGAATCATTCTGGTTTTGCACTTGTATATAGCTCATTGTGTTTGTAAATAGTTGTTGTTCTAGAATTTTTTGTTACAGTCTGAGTGTCGTGTTTTATATTGTTTGTATTTAATTTCATTGTTTGCACCTTGTACTTTAACTTGACTTTTTACACTTTAACTGTTTAAGTAAACTTTTCATACTTTAACTTTTATTGTTTGCACCGTGCCACTTTTGCACAAAGAAATAAAACAACAAGTTCTGAAAAATTGTGGATGTTTATTTACACAAGTTCAACACATACAAGCATCACTGTTTCACTTCTAGTACTTGACTTTCACAGCATCACTGTTCAAGTGTCCCACGTGAGACAATGTCAGCCTGCCATGGCACAGCTCCTTCTTGCGACAGAAAGAATCTTGTCAAGGCCTCCCGTACACCCAATGCAGCTGGACCAGAACGGCGACTGGTCTTCTCTTGACGAGTTACGTGTGTCAGGTTTGAATCTCCATCCACCTCCCTGCGCCACTCACCAGGCTGTACAGTTCCGGCAGATTCTGTGTCTGTAAATTGGGGTGGTGCATAGCGGCTTTCTGGTGCATTCGCTGCGTCTGTGTAGGACAGGTAGTTGTGAAGAAAAACACACGCCTTGGTGACATCCACAGCCTTGTCAGGTCGGAACTCAATCGCCCGGCCCAGAATTCGCCACAGTGTGGTACAGCAGCTGCTCAGCAGAGGAGAAGAGGAATCTGTCTCGGGTGGTGAAGGCGGCGCAGAGGATTGTGGGAGCTGAGCTCCCAGACTTAGACTCTGTGTACGCTGAGCGTATGCAGAGAAGAGCTCGAGCCATCTGCATGGACAGCAGCCACCCTGGACACTCAGTGTTTGTACCACTGCCATCGATTACTTCAATTACAAAGGAACTCACTCCATCGTGCTCATGGCTACTTGTGATGCAAGATATCGCTTCACCATGGTGGACGTTGGAGGTATTTTCCAGCGCAGCACATTTGGAGAAATGTTGCTCAAAGAAAAACTGAATCTCCCCCCACCAGCTGTATTTCCTGGCACCATGACCAAGGCCCCGCACCTGATCGTCGCTGATGCTGCTTTCCCTCTGCACAACAATATCATGCGCCCCTATGGAGGTATGTAACAGACTATACTCCACACACTTTACATTGTCCTTTAAAACCATAACATCTCATGTATGTGAGTGTGCTGTATTTTCTCTTTTCGTGTATAGTCAAATATTTGTAACTGTGGTACAATCATGTCCCTAACTTGCAATATTTGTTTTAATAGGGAGACTATTGGGAATAGAAAAGAAGACCTTCAATTACCGCCTCTCCAGAGCCAGAAGGGTCATTGAAAACGCCTTTGGGATCATGGCAGAGGATGCTCCTGTAGAAGTGTCTGAGCAGTTGAGGTGCCAGACCCACCTTCTTCAGCTTCCTCAGGAAGAACATCCTCTGCTGGGCCTTTTTCACAAGTTTGGAGGTGTTCAGTGCCCATGTCAGATCCTTGGAGATGTGCGTGTCTGCCATCTGACAGAGTCCGCCTGTTCCACCTCCTCACCTCTGATGTGGAGTGGGGGTTGTGGCGCTCTCCTGGTCCTCCTGAAGTCTATGATGACCTCTTTTGTCTTGGTGGTGTTAAAGACCAGGTCGTTGTCTGAGCACCACTCCTCCAGGTGTTGGACCTCCTGCCTGTAACGAGTCTCATTGTTGTCAGCAATGAGGCCTACCACCATAGTGTCGTCTGCAAATTTCACTATGGTGTTGGAGTGAATGGGGGCACAGTCCTGGGTGAAGAGTGTGAAGAGGGCTGGACTGAGCACACAGCCCTGTGGTGTGCCTGTGCTCAGGATTATGGTGTTGGATGTCAGGTTCCCCATCCTGACATTTTGAGGCCTGTTGGTCAGGAAGTCCATAATCCATGAACAGATTGTGGATGAGAGTACCTCAAAGCAGACAATGCTCCCCATCTTCTCCTGCCATTGTGTGTAGAAGGTGGAACTCCTCAGAATTCTGGCATCATGCACCCTGCCTGGTGGTCCAGCAAAGATGTCGATGAAGCGGCCCCGGTCATCCACAATCCCCTGAAGGAGTACAGAGTAGTATGCCTTGCGGTTCATGTAATCCCCTCCTTTTATGGGTGGCCTCTGGACCCTGATGTGGCAGCCATCAATCGCCCCAATAACCCCATCAAGGCCACAGGTGCGGTGAAAGGCGGCAGCAGAGGCAGCTTTCTCACAAGCATTTGGCCAGGAGATAAAGGTGTTCCCCATGCCTGACATGATGGTCAGCACTTGCAGGATGATTCTGTGCGCTGCTGACTGTGACATATCAAACTTGTCATACATCTCCCTGAAGCTGTTTTGATTGGCCATATACCACAGGAACATTAGCAGCTTCTTGGTATCATGCACCGGAGGCCTTCCTTGAGTGTGATCACTGTGTAGGCCGTTCTCCTGCAGCTTTGTCAAGAGGTACTCAAACTGGTGTTTTGAGATCCTCAAATGACGAGCAAAAGTGGCATCACTCCAGTTGAGCACGATTTCCCATTCTGTTCCCATCTTGATCATTTGTTGTCTGGAGTGCAGCACAATTGAGATCAGTGCCCTGAGGAAAGAGAAAACCTAAAATGAATAATTGTCTAAAATCTATTGCTTTGTTATATTGTTTCGTTTCTTATGTAACATATAGCTAGAATCTAATTAAAGTGGGACATTCCATACATCATTCAGTCAGGCACGTCTATCAAAGAAAGCAGACTGGGGCACCTTTCTTTGTAACGTATCCTAGTACAGCCTTCTGCTTACAAAACCTTCGTTCAGAATAAAGTTCCACTAATATCTTAGGTACATCTAAAAACGTATGTTACACATAAAGCCTGTTAGGCAAACAGTTACCAGTGACGTTAACGTCACAACGAATTTGCGGTTAAAACATTCATAGACTACAATCAAATAAGATGAAACATGAACTTACATTCTCCGCTTTCTATCATCTTCTTCCATATTTTGCTGATGAACCACAAACTTTGATTGTAGCTCTCTGTACTCTTTCAGAGCTAGCGCAACAGCGACTTTCCTGGAGGCGTCCATCTTTTCTCCGACCTGTCGTGTACAAAACAGAACGCAAAAACCCGCTGTAACTTGTTTTCCAACACGGATGTGATGTCACTCTCGAGTTGCAATCCATGCAGCGGGTGCATAAGGTTATTGTTAGTAATGCCGGTACAGACTTTAACTCTGTGTGAAATCTCCCTCAACGTGTTGAGTGGTAAACATCCCACTGACTGAGTGGCAGTACAAGCAACTTAAAAAGACAAAGTCAGACTGGCTGCCAACAAAAGGATTCAAATTTTGAGTTAAGGGGAAAGCCATCAACCAATCTGGTGGATTCTTGCTGCCATTATTAGAAGCGGTCATTCTGTTCATTGTCAGTCTCATCACTTGTAGGTGAAATGAAGCATACACAGAAGATTGAGTCAGTGAATCATGTTTTTTCTTGAGTCTTTTTTTAAATCAATATCCGCGTTGTACACATGAATATTAGCATTCACGACATACAGCAACAGGGTGAATTTTATTTACAAAACTACAAACCATGGCATCATTACAGTCAAGATTAGCCCCGTACATTTAAAGCACCCTTGGAAAAAGGCACACATTTTTGCATTTGAAAGTAATAAAAACACTTGTCTACAGCACTTCTCCAACATCTCCAGCTGATTTTCACCACTCTGATCAGGCACTTTTCCATGCCTCTGAGACAAGGCATAACTGTGGCACTTTGATAATGTCATCATATGTTTCTGCGATTTTTTCAAGTTTATCAGCCTGTTTCAGCTCATGCAAAATTGTCGCTGCAGCTCCTCGATTCGGGACTCATCGCCGTTGATTCCGTTTGAGCAAAGGTAGCGGACTACGGCAAGAATGAAGGGTCAGTCCAGAGCCTCTTTATGAAATTGTTGTAATTGCGTTTGAAATAGTCTCCATGGATCCCCAGCAAACACTTGTGTGGTTTCTGACTGGGATGGCCGATTTGACAGCCGTAGCATTGTTCATCCCAATACTTGTGCAACACTCTGTTCAGTAGATGGACAATGCCCATTTTAACACTCTCCACAAACTTTAGCAGCGCCTCCTGGGGATGGGCCGCTGCCTTATTGTCAGACCAGTTTTTAGACGCTCCGTCTGCAGCAATTGAAGAAATGTTTGGGGATGGCGCCTCCATAGATGAGTGAGGCGGTGGCACATTTATCTGAAGGGGATGATGGAGCAATTACACTGTCCCTATCCGCACAAACGGTGATAAAAATGTACTTGTCTGCAGAACGATCTCAACCCGATACATTTCAGGACCCACCAGGCTGACCCACTGCGCTTCATATAGAGGCACAGGAAAACCAGAGCAGTTCAACTCGAGGTAAACTACAGTGCGAAACATTACCCAGTCAATAGGCATATGGTGAGATTCACCCAGAACCCAGGGATAACCCGGACTACAGGTTACTACTACTTTTATCTTTAAAGCTGGTTAGCAATTTGCTGCTGGAAGACACTCCTATGCAGACCCACCAAACGGTTTCAGTGTGACCCTGAAATCTCACTTCAGGTACCTCATGGCCCCACGCCATGAAGCACCTGAAGTTGACACAAAGGTGTTTTACAAGTGTACTTTATAGAAGCTTTCCCCCAAATGCTGTAGTGTTGCCAAGAACCAAGTGTTGAGAAAATACAGCTTATACAAAGAGAAGAGAGTATACCAATGTCAAAAGTAGTTCTAGGCAACACAGACTTTCTTGCTCTTATTCTGTCTTCAATAGTTAAATAGCCCTAAACACAACACAATCACAGCATCAAACATTTACGAGAAGCCAGACCAAACTGACCTGAGAAACCACTTTTTATACACACCTGCCAAACCCAAACGAAGAATCCTATTGGATCATTTGCAGGCCTCTGTAATCAGGCTGGAATCTGTGTCACCTGGTGCTCCAGCTGCCTTCTCTTTGAGAGTAATCAGGGCCATCTATGTGACCTCAATAATAGCAGCTAGTTTATATGCAAAATCCAAGAGGTTTACAGAATACATAATAAAGTCAGTCTTCTGTACAAAAAAATAATAACACTCAGTGTATAGTCAATGTGGTGGTAATGTTCCAGGTGGGACTAGATTTTCAACATGGAAATGAGCTTGTTGCACTGAAAAATGACAGGACAGTTTGAATAAAGAAAAAAGACATTTTCATAATCTTTTGCCATTTATAATTTTGTACATAAATAAATCACAGCTTTCATAAAAATGCAGACAATCATCAGATTTTTCAGAAACCCTGTAGTCTCTAAAAAACAACTTTTAATGCTATCATTGTGTGTCAGCTTCATTTCATTTATATTTATCTAATTTCTTTTAAAGCAGTCGTTTGTGGAATATATGTGTATAGAGAGTATAGACTTTCTAAGATTAATTAAAACACAACTGAATCCTGAGGTTTATAGTAACTGGGTGTGTCTACAGTATACGGAGAAAAGCCTTGCACCAAGCAGTGTTTTTTTTTTTAGCATCCACAAAAATGATTTGAGTTCCTTCTTCAAAAACATGTTGCAATAGTTTTTACTCAGAAGATCCCCATAGATCATATTTTTAGATCTCAGTCTCTTCTCAACATTTTCTTTCATATGAACTCAGTTTTGTCAGTTTTGTCATTTTCTTTTTTATTTTGCTTTAGCCTGAGTTACCTAGATTTTTTAGGGTTTTTTATTTTTTATTATTTTTTTTTTAACACTGGCCTTGCCTTCCATTCTCCCCTTTTCACGTATGAGAAAAATTATACAGACATTTTTCTACTGCTTTAGTATGTCTGTGTAGAGAACTAATCATATTTTATTAAGACAACTCCCTTAAATAATTCCTTTCATAGTATGTGTTGCTTTTTTTTATTCCTTATGCTTTTAATATTATTACAATATTTTTAGTATATTCAAACAGGCCTCTGTAGTGACCTGATATGGAAACGGCAACAGGTGGCTAACATGCTAATTGCTAATTGAGAATCACACCTGAGGCAGTTGATGAGGTGTATAAAGTGAGGTGTATCAGTTGCAGTCTGTATGTTGTGGGGAAAGGAGCCGAAACAGTTATGTTAGATGTTTTTAAGTTTGTTTTATGAAAGAGACTTAAGACTGTGCTTAATTGTCATTTTTTTACTGTGATGTGTTTTCAAGAAGTGACAGAAACAAAAGTTTAGTCTTTAATAGTTTTTGAAAGAGAAGCTTCAGTCCCATGTAGCTGCATGGGAACTTTTACTGTTTCACACCAATTCAGATTAGCTTCTGTCCTTTTGCTCTTAAATTCAAAATATTTAGGGTTTTGAAAAGTAGGGAAATGTGGTATGAGGATTGTAAAAAGGGGTTATGTTATGGGGCTTTTGATGTTCAAGTCATCCATTGAACTACACACTAAAAAAAAAAATCTTGTCAATCTTCACTTTCTCTCCATGTTCTACACAACTTTATTAGCTTAAGCAGCAGAGTCATGGCTTCTCCTCTTTCCTGCATGTTGCGTCACACAAAGATATGCCACATGTTTAATACTCTACCTCATTTAGTAATGCAGTTTATTCGTCGCATTGGAAGCGCGGCTCCTCACCATGGAAAACAAACCAGTTGCTAGTCAGGTCCATGTAGCTAGTGCGGACAAACTTGTGTAGTTCCTATTGGCATAGCTTCTGTTAGCTGTGAGCGTAAGTTATGGTAAATATGGTGATGAAAATGTCGCTGGGAGGAAGAATGTACCAGTCACCGTACTGCCACTGCACCATAACCACCTCATTGTTCAGAAAGGCAAAATACTTGACAACATACTGAAAACAGAAACCTGGAAAAACTCTTCAGGTTTTCTGACGAGGCTGGTTTTACCCAGCTCGGTTCTCCGTGCAAACTTGCCCCAAAAGCTGTTGAACAATTTTGCTATCCGTCTTTCTACATGATTCGGAAGGATTTTAGCTGGATCTAACTCCATACCCTGGTCAGCTGCGTGGTTTCTGCTGACATCTGATGCTTCAAGGGGAAAGCCTGAAGCCTCCCGTTTCCCTTTCAAAAAAGGTGTTGATGTGCCCCTAAAGATGGAGTCGCTCTTGTCAAAATGCCAGACTTCGGTTATCTCAGCAGCTTGATATCTAGTGTCTAGGGCTTTTGTGAAATTGTCCAGGCGATCAAGATGTTGAGGGATTTGTCTTAAAGCTTCAATTTCTGAATGAAATGACTGTGAAACCGAATCTTCCCCTTGGTCATTTTTATTCATAATTAAAACATACAACTCTATCTAGCAATGCTGTGACCAGTTTCCAAGCTGAAGAAACTATCTTCCAGAATTCTTTGAGAATTCCTGTGTTCAAGTAGTTGTTTAATTGGTGGTTGTAGTTATTGGTGGGCAGGAGAGGCAGCATGTTGGGAGGAAGAAAGTTTATTTTAAAAACAAAACGGTGATTATATTGCATGTGAAAGGATCGACGCATGTCTCTTTGATGAATTCTCGAAACTTTAAGCAAGATGATGCTAGAATTTCTGTCTTTATTGCAATAAAGCTTTTATTTATTTTTTTTTCTTGTTCACTGACATTCTGTCTACGCTGTAGGCATCTGGGTGTGTGTAAGAGCCTACATAATTTAAGTGGGCCTCCGAACTGAAAGTGCAGAAAGACCTTTCGTCGTCTCTCAGACCGATCTCGGCAGCACGACCCATGGCTGCGGGCATGTCTCTTAAGTGCATGGTTAAGAATGAGAGTGAGTCAATGTATATTTGATGGAATGCCTCATCTGCAACACCTTGCTGCCACGAATGGTTATGCGGGGTGCCATACCCTGGCAAATTAAATGATAAGAACTGTCAAAAACCCTTAGCGTTGTGAGCGATGAAGATCTAGCCTTTGTATTCCTGTTTTCTGAAACACTTAAAGAAGCTTCCTGTGCATTTTAAATCTAGAACCCCATTTCTTACCTTGTATCGTTTGTGTACTGTTGTAAAAGGGAATGTGTTTGTCCGATTTGTCTATGAAAGTTTCAAAGTCGTAAAACACATGTTTTGAATAGTCTTGAACAGTCAACTTTCAAGAGTCGTGTAACGCAGATCATCTTCACCCGGTTCCTTTCTGGAGCTCACCAGACATGTTTTAACCCTTTGTTGGATTCTGCCATTGATCGCGATGTATTACACTTTGTAATCGTCTCGCAGTTGCTGACGGCTTTATCTAAAATTGGATGGTGTAAGGGGCCTCCTTTTTGTACAGTCTGATGTAAAACAGACAGAACAATGGCCCGAGCAGTGGTGCTGCCATAAGTGAGCATAACCTGTATAACAGTAATTGTAAGCATGCGGTTGTTGGGCCGGTATTGACACACGGTCACCATTTGTTGGGTCTGCATACGGGAGATCTGGATCTAAACACACTGGAAACGAGGGAAAAGGGAGCCAATTCAATATCCTACTAAAGTATGTAAAGTCACTGAAGTATGTAGCTTGAACAACAGTGGCTACTCAAACAGAGCTCCTGACGTATACCTGGTCAATGAGTGTGCCGGAATCTGCGGGTGGCTCAGTCACGTGCTGAGTGAAGCCGTGGCCAGCCATGAAGGTAGGAATGGAGGATATTTTAAGGATGTCCTCGTTGAAATCTCCCATGACGGCGATAGTAGGTGCCAGGTTTTCAACAAGTCAGAAGTCTGCCAAGGTTTTGCTTGAACAAAGACATGGGGTAGGAAGGTGGGCGATAAATGGCAGCCAACACAATGTTGTGGCAAAGAATGCACTCCATGTTAATGTCTGGATACGCCACGGCATGAAAAGAAAGTCAGTGCAGTAGATGGCAGCGCCGCCATGTTGCTGGTTTTGAATGTCCAGCATTGTGGGGTTGTTGCTACTGTACGCCTGACTCCGGGCAAGATGGTGCAAAGTGTATCCCTTGAGTTGTACAGAGTCAAGCATGGAAGCTGCAGGCAACCAAGTCTCAGTGATGACAATGCAATGTGGTTGCAGTGGCTGTGTGCACAAATCAAAGTCCTGTGAATGTGAACGCAAGCCTTGGGCAATCAAATACACTGGGAAAGTGTTTGAAGGGCAGGCGAGAGAGGGGGTATTTTCAAGAGGGAATCAAGGCATGGCAGTCAGCACCACTTGGATGCTGTCCTTGCAATACACAGCTCTATCTTGAATGACCGAGCCTGACAAGCTGCGAACACAGCTTAATGCAACAAAGGCTTGCCCAGATGCAAAGATCTTAGAAAGGGATACAACTGCCTTGTCAACAGTCATTCCCTGAACTTTGGACAGTGCACACCCAAGCCAGTTTCAAGGGGAACTGTCTGCGTCGGCCACCTCTACCTGTGACTGTGGAGTCAATGCCTGTTGAAGTGGTAGCAGGAGGGTAAGGATGGGGCTTGCGTTGTGTGCCAATGCAGTGGTCGTCAAAGAGGACAGACTTTTTGGGAAGGCAGAAAAGGTTGATGCATAGACGATGTTGGTCACAGTGCCACAAACCCCGTTTACCAAGCCGTCAGAGATGTCCACATTTTAATAATACATTTTATTTATAAGCGCCTTTCAAGACTCGCAAGGTCACTGTACAAAACATACAGAGCATGACACAGGCACCCTGTCCTAATCAAATTTTATTTATATGGCACTTTTCATACCTTTTTAAAAGCAATACGAAGTGCCTCACAGAGGCTAAAAACGGCAATGACAAAAATCCAACCCTCCCAACCCCGTAAAGACACACATACACACACACTCACTGTAAAAGTTAGAGACATGGCTGGGCACCGAGACCTGGAAAAAGCCACCTTTGGGGGGCCGACCACACAGAGAGGGCTTCCAGCCCACGACTACAGGGAGCACCGCCGTAGAGACATCCCCGACCCAGGCAGACAGGAGGCCCCACACCAAAGTGCAGAGCCCTCCAGCCACCAGGGCCAGAGCCATCCACAGGACAGCACCCCCGTCAGTAGACCAGAAGCAGCTCCCAGTGTGGTTGGCCCCCATGAGGAGACACTGGAGCTAAAAACTGAGGGATTAAAACTGTAAAATAGGATAAAAATGACCAATATAGATAAAATGCTTTCAGCTTGTAAAATTAAAGCGTGTAGTTAAAACATAATTAAAATAAAAATAGAGAAGGAAATGATAAAAACTACAAATTGAGGGACTAAAACTGTAAAATCTATCAATACAGATAAAATGCTTTCAACTTGTACCATAAAAACATGTAGTTAAATCATATAGTTAAAATTATAAAAAGTCTGATTAAAATGAGCAAGGAAATTAAGAGAATCAATTAAAAGCCTAAGAGGAGCTCTTCTTCCAAGGTGGTGGTGTGCGTGTTAGAGTGGTGGCCACGCATCAATTCAAGGTTGCCTTGCTGGAAATGAAGTCCTGGGCTGGCACGCAAGTGAAATCTGGGCAGGTGGCAGTGAGGCAAGGATGTTGTGTGTTGAAACCTGCTTCTTTGTTGCAAAGATGTGTAGTGCAGAGCTCTCTTCCTCAGTTTTGCATGATTGAAGAACCTTGAGGTCGTCAAGCAGTAAGGGGAGCCTTTGGAATGTTATCTGAGGCGGTTTAAGAGAGATGCAAAGGCAATGTCCCTCTGGCGCATGATGCTGGTCAGCTCCACCTTTTGAAAGGTGCCAGTCCACAGATCAGCGCCCACATTCTGGACATACAGTCCAGTCATGGGGGGGTAGCTGAAAGAAGTCACCCACAGCAATGACAGTGACATTTCCAAAGAGGGAGGTGTCGCCGGATTGTTTAATTTGGTGAAGGCGTCCATGGATGTATGCTAGCAAGTTGTGGTTGACCATGGAAATTTCAATCAGTATTTTTAAGCTGCCATATTTGACACGCAAAGTATTGAGCTTGTCCTCACCCAACGGCATGTAATGCCTGGATTATGGTCACGCAGTTGCGAACCTCCTCCGCCAGACGCTCTTCCATGTTGTCCATTCTCAAAGACCAACCAAACTGAAGACTTTTTAAAAATGGCGGTGTTTATGAGTGGAAACCGGAAAAGCGGTCTCCAGCGGATGTAGTTAGCGGACCAATCACAGCCAATGCCGTTGCGTCGCCTCGACGCGCGTTGAGGATTTTTGGGAGGTGCACGTCTGGCCCTTGCGTAGGACGTACGGGGGTCCGCAAGGACGTAATAGGTCCGTACGCCCCCTCGCGCTGTGTCAACGCGGAAGCATAACTTGGACTTAAGAAAGGCAGAAGCCCTTGCCGATGCTAAATGCTGTGTGGAGTGTAGCAGCGTGCAGGAATCAAGACGGTGATGTCGTCAGGGTGCTGAGCCACCGGTGCCAGTAAGTGTTCGGCTTCGTATTGGATGGCCTTGATGAGGTGGTTCTACCAGTCCCTGCACCCCAGTGATGAAAAGATGAATGGGTGGTGGCTTTTCTCCGTGAAGTATATGGACACAGCACTGTCTGATATGAAAGAAAATGCCCTGCTGTGTTGGGTTCAGGGTGCGTAGCAGTGTAAAGCCATCAGCCCTGATCAGAGTGCTTTTTTTTTTTTTTTGTTATAATCTAACCCATGAGTGCGGGTTATGGCAAGGTCAGGGATGCTGGCAAGGGGCTTGTCATCGGCATGCTGGGTGTTGCTGGCAAGCTCTGCGCACTCCATGCGGTCAAGTTGTTGCTCGGGACACATCTCGCACCATGCGTCCTCAAGACACCCTGGTTGTCGATGGAGTTGTGGATACTGTCAGCATCCTTCTCAAACTGACAGCGGTTTTTGTCAATGACGGACTTAACTGAATGTAGCAGACCATCTGCTGACTTAAGACTGTCAGATGAGTAGAAGTGCTCATAGGTAGGGTAAACGGCAGGCTTCAAGTCCACATCGCAATGATATGTCATGAAAAGCTGCAGGATGGTGCGGTAATACTGTTCAGGCTGTTGATTTTCAGACAAATGCACATGGCAGATGACGGCAGGCTGTGTGCATGTGCGCTTTACAATGAAGCCATTGTTGTGCTCAAGTGCGATCTTGTTCCAGGTGGTTTCGTGTTTAGACACAATGCGATAGTTTAATGCAAATGTGGCCATACACATGTCGTTGAACGGGGCTGGTGTGGGCGACTCTTGTTTCCGTCCACAAGACATGTCATCTGTGCTGAGTTCTTTTGAATTAGTTCTGTCTAAGCACACTCAAGGGCGAGTTCATCTTGACAAAGTTATCCCCAGTTGGAACAAAGACGACTTTTCGTGAACACTCTTAAGTGACTGTGTGAGCTCACAGACTGACAAACATCCCTGTTGTGCAAATAGACGCTTCCCAGGTTTTTCATTGCATCTTTAGCGCTAGTGTTGGCTTCCTTGCTGGCCTCGCGGTGGGCATTTTGGAGTAGAAAGCCCATAAGAAATGATGTACTGATTGATCCAAACCTCATCAGCTTGACGCTTCAAGACCACTTGTGTTTTGCGAGCGCAGCACGTGTAGGCCTTCTCAAAGAGGCTCTGGGTGATATTCAAGTGACTGAATAAGTGATCCACGGTGGTAAAGTTGGCGTTGGCATCAGAAAGAGCAGCTTTAATTTTGCTCATGATCTTACCTGCTTCCTCTTGTCATGTTGGTAACAGCTTTACAAGAGCAAGCTGTGTTTGCTGTGACATCCACACGTGGCCACGTCGTCAGAGGCTTCACGCCAAACGAGAGTGCGAGCAGAAGGGGGCCTGGGAAAGTTAAAACGACAGATTGTTTTGTTTTTTGGTCATAGTATGTAAACACATGTACACCAAGATAATCCGCTAATGCTTGAATTTCCAACTCTGTTGCCCAGCTATGAAGTTTGTGCATGTTGGACTGATGTGTATTCAGGTCGCAAATAAGTAGCGTAGTGTTGTGCATCGTTTTGTAGTTGTTTAACAACCGCAAGACGTGTTCTTGACAAGTGTTGAACACAGAGTTGGAGTTGCTTCTTTGTGTGTCTGCATAAGTAACTGTTACACCAGCTATCTCAAATGCATTTCTCTCTTTGCCAAGTGATGAGGCCAACTTGCAAATATACTTATGTAAATCTGTAAGACTATGGAGAACCACAACTACCCTCTTGCCATCAACATCCACAATGCCAGCCTCACTGCGGGCATGAGAATCGAACACAGCATAGTTATTGTCATGGTAAACAATTGCATTGGTGGCATTGCCTACAGTCAGTAAATACCAGTTCTGATAAGGTCACCATCAACTACATCTATTTGTCCGCACACATGCTGGACATAGTTAAAAAGCACTAACTGTTCATCAAAGACAGCCTGTGTGGGTAGATAAGGAACACACAGCAAGTTGCTATTACCTGATATCATGTCATTACTCTGATACAGTTTGTCTCCTAAAACTAGTACTTCATCTAAATGTGATGTGTCCCATGAGGACATTGGGAGAATGGAGTGTTTGGTAATACTCACTAAAGCAATGGCCATACACTAAACACCTGGCGTAGCAGATCGTTCATCTCCCTGATGAAAAGATCCTTACATGCTCCTCAGGATTTGCACAGAATTGTCATGTTCTGGTTCTCTGTACACACACACAATCTTCTAAATCTTCACAACTCTAACCAACTTTGCCTGTTAACTTTAGCGATTTAACCATGGCTTCTCCCTCTGTTTCCCCTTCTCTCTCCTGCATGTCGTGTCACATGTTTAGTTACTCCTCTGCCTCCTTCAGTGGTAATGATATGTGTAATAAATGTAGTTTATTCGTAGCATTGGAGGCGAGGCTTTCTGAATTGGAAGCACGGCTCTGCACCGTTGAAAACCAACCAGCAGCTAGCCAGGGCCCTGTAGCCGGTGCGGACCGACCAAGAGTAGCTCCTGTTAGCATAGCTCCAGTTAGTTCTCCCCCGACAGCTTCTAAGCAGCCGGGAAACCAGGGCGGCTGGGTGACAATACGAAGGAAACATAGTCCCACTTGGGCCATGGATCACCACCAAACCCTTCACGTCTTCAACCGGTTTTCCCCACTCAGCGACACGCCCGCTGAGAAACCAACTCTGGTAATTGGCGACTCCATTTTGCGGAACGTGAACATAGAGAATCCAGCGACCATAGTTAGATGTATTCCAGGGGCCAGAGCGGGCAACACCAAATCTTACATTAAACTGCTGGCTAAGGTTAAATATGGTAAAATTGTTACTCACGTCGGCAGTAACGACACCCGGTTACATCAATCGGAGGTCACAAAACTTAATGTGGAATTAGTGTGCAAGTTTGCAAAAACTATGTCGGACTCCGTAGTTTTCTCTGGACCCCTGCCCAATCTGATCAATGATGACATGTTTAGTCACATGTCGTCATCGCTGGTTATCTAGGTGGTGTCCAGCAAACAACGTGGCCTTCATTGACAATTGGAACACTTTCTGGGGAAAGCCTGGTCTGATTAGGTGAAATGGCATCCACCCCACTTTAGCGGGTGCTGCTCTCATCTCTAGGAATATGGCCAATTTTATTAACCCCCCCCCCCGAAATGATGACAATCCAGAGTTCAGACCAGGAGGCGGAGTTGTAGTCTTACACATTGTCAAAACGGGTAGCGGGGGTTGGGAGTTATGACCCAGATGCAGGACTCCAGGAGGCAGGAGTGGGGCATGAGCCGACCCTCGGGGCCGATACAGGAACGGGGCATGAGCGGCTCGCTGGAAGCTAGCTGGCCGGTGGCCAGCAGGCTGGGGAGACGCTACCATGTGGCTGGCAGTGCAGGACTCCAGAGGCTGCCGGCCAGCAGACCTCCCTCCATGGCGTAACGCGTGCCCAAAAAGAAGGGCAACAACTCGGGCATGAGCCACGGTCCATACCCCAGTCTTTGTTTCAAATAATTTGTAGTTCGCCTTTTGTCCTTCTCATCAAAAACAAAGTCCGCTGGGTCCTTTCGTGGTCGCGTCATACTACTCATTGACCATGTTTCACGTTACTGTTTGTCTTCCATGCCATGCTTTTCGTGTTTTCCATGCCACAGATTTTTCATGCCTCGTTTTAGTTTTGATAGTGTTTTTGACTTTTGTTTTTGGAAATCCTGCATCATCAGCAGCGTCCTTAGTTAAGTTTTGTCTTTTTGTTAATTAAAAAAACCTATTTTCGCCTACTCCTGCCTCCTTGAAGTCCTGCGTTTGGGTCCATACTCCAATCCCCGCAAACCCTTTTTGACACACACTTCTCTGCCGCTTCTCTAGGACCGTCTCACACCCAAAACTCTATAGATGTTCTGTCTGCTCCCAGATTATTTAAACCAAAAAAACATGAGTTACTCATTTGAACCTTATACAAAGTACAAGTTCAGTGGTAGAACAGTAAAATTAAATGGTCTTTTAAATGTCAGATCTCTCTGATCTAAATCTTTTAGTGAATGATCTGATAACTGATCATCAGATTGATCTATTTAGTTTGACTGAAACGTGGCTACAGGATGATGAATGTTAGTTTAAATGAGTCTACGCCACCCAGTCATAGTAATTACCACATTCCTAGAAGCACAGGAGGAGGAGTGGCAGAAATCTTCCACTCTGATTTATCTATTAATCCTAGACCTAAAGAGAGCTTTAATTCATTTGAAAGTCTTACTCTTAGTCTTGCTCATCCAGACCAGAAAACACAAAAGCCAATTCTTTTTTTTTTTTTTTTGTGGTGTATCACCCACTTGCTCCTTATTCTGAGTTTTTATGCGATTTAGTTCTTAGAAAAGAAAGTCATTATAGTAGGCGACTTTAACATCCATGTTGATGTCAGTGACAGCCTTAGCTCCTCATTTACATTAGATTCAATTTGCTTTTCTCAGAATGTAAATGGATCAACTCACTGTTTTAATCACACCTTAGATCTTGTCCTAACATATGGCATAGAAACTGAAGGTTTGCAAGTATTTAGTCATAACCCTCTGGTCTGATCATTTCCTCATAACTTTTGAATTTACAATAATTACACAGGAACTGAAAAGACATTTCATTACAGATGTTTATCTGATGATACTGTAACTAGATATAAAGAAGGAATTCCTTCTTTATTTACCTCAGTGCCAATGTTGACGACAGCAACCACAGTTTAACTCCTGAACTAATAGATTATTTTGTCGATGGCACTGCAGCATCACTTAGTTCAACTCTAAACTTAGTTGCTCCTCTGAAAAAGAAGGTCATGAATCGGAGGAGGCTAGCTCCCTGGTATAATTCACAGTTGATCTGTTCAAAGCAGGCAGTCCGAAAGCTAGAAAGAAGTTGGCATTCCACTAATTCTGAAGAAGCTCGCATAGCCTGTGAAGCTAGTTTAACAGCATATTATTCATCATTAATGGAAGAAAACAAGAACCCCAGATTTCTTTTCAGCACTGTAGCCAGGCTGAGAAAGAGCCACAGCTCTGTTGAGCCATCTATTCCTTTAGCCCTCAGTAGTAATGACTTCATGAGCTTCTTTACTAATAAAATTGTTGGCATTAGAGAAAACATTCAAGGCATCCTTCCGACACCTCTAAAAGAAGTACAGTGACATTAGACATTTTTGTAAGACCTTCTCCCCAGTAGATCACAGCATCTAAACCATCAACTTGTCTTCTAGATCCAATCCCAACTAAATTGCTCAAAGAAATTGTTCCATTAATTAACACCTCCATATTGCACCAGATAAATTTATCTTTAACAGGATATGTGCCTCAGCCTTTTAAGATTGCTGTAATTAAGCCCTTACTCAAGAAAGCCACTCTAGATCCCGACCAATTTCCAAAATTCTAGAAAAAGTTGATAATCAGTTGTGTGACCACTTAAACAGGAATGTCTGTTTTGAAGGGTTTTAGAGTTCATCACAGTACAGAAACAGCTCTGGTTAAAGTTACCAATGACCTCCTCATGGCTTCAGACAGTGGACTTGTCTCTATACTTGTCCTGCATTTGACACAATTGATGATTTTACTACAGAGACTGGAAAGTGAGATTAAAGGAACTGCATTAGACTGGTTTGAATCCTGTCTGACAGATCCCAGTTTGTTCATGTCAACAATGATTGTTCTACCTATACAAAAGTAAGTTACGGAGTTCCTCAGGGTTCTGTGCTAGGACCAATACTCTTCACGTTATACATGGTGCCATAAGGCATTATTAGAAAACATGGCATAAACTGCAATTGCTATGCAGATAACACCCAGCTATATTTATCCATGAAACTAATCAGCTGGTTAAACTCCAAGCATGCCTTAAAGACAAAGGCTTGGATGACCTGTAATTTCCTACTCTTAAACTCAGACAAAACAAGTCATTATTTGGTCCTAAGCATCTCAGAGATTCATCATCTAATCATGTGGTTTCTTTGGATGGCATTACCTTGGCTTCCAGTACTACTGTGAAAAACCTTGGTGTTATATTTGACGAGGATATGTCAAGCCTATCACAAAACCAGGTGGTTTCGTGTTTAGACACAATGCGAGGGTTTGATGCAAGTGTGGGCGACTCTTGTTTCGGTCTACAAGACTAGTCATCCGTGCTGAGTTCTTTTGAAGCAGGCTCATCTTGACAACGTTATCCCCAGTTGGAACTAAGACAACTTTTTGTGAACACTCTTAAGTGACTGTCAGTCTGTATACAGCTTCTTGAGCACAAACAACCCTGTTGTGCAAAAAGACGCTTCCCAGGTTTTTCATTGCATCTTTAGCGCTAGTGTTGGCTTCTTTGCGGTGGGCATTTTGGAGTAGAAAGCCCATCTCTTTTTCAGCCTTGGAAATGTACACAAGCATAGGCGTCAACCACATACTGAATATCAATGTTTGCATTTTAAGAGTGGTCTGCTGTACTGATTGATCCAACCCTCGTCAGCTTGACGCTTTAAGACCACTTGTGTTTTGCGAGCGCAGCATGTGTAGGTCTTCTCAAAGAGGCTCTGGGTGATATTCAAGTGACTGAATAAGTGATCCACGGTGGTAAAGTTGGCGTTGGCATCAGAAAGAGCAGCTTTAATTTTGCTCATGATCTTACCTGCTTCCTCTTGTCATGTTGGTAACAGCTTTACAAGAGCAAGCTGCCGGCTGCGTTTGCTGGTGTGACAGCTACACGTGGCCATGTCGTCAGAAGCGTCGCGACAAATGAGAGTGCGAGCAGAAGGGGGCCTGGGAAAGTTAAAACAACTGTTTTGGAGTGGTGGCGTGAATGCTGTTGCACAGAGGTCACAGTTTCAAATTTGGTCAGGTATTTGTCTATAAATTTTGTAACTACTTCGTCTGTGTCCTTGTTGATGACAGGTGCATTCTCGATCCAAAAACAGTGAACATGTGGCGAGCCGTGCTTCTGGAATTCCATACGGTAGTAGTAGTAATCCTGGATCTTGCCAATGGGATGAGCTGGAGACATGAGAACCTCCTTCAAGAAGATATTCAAGCAGCCATTGGCAGTTTGTGTGTGGCCTTCCTGCTTCAAGATGGTCTGCAGAAGATTTGCCCATCGCATGTCTGCTGAGGAAAAAGAACAGAATCATACCAAGCTGGCGTATACAGGCCACGCTTCGCCACTTGCCAGATAGCTGGAGTGCTACGATCGGCTTAAGAAAACGGTATCCTTTGTCGAATTCAAGCATTTTCTTGAAGGACTCTGTCAGCAGCCTGCAATGGTTGCTCACTATCAGATTCAGGACAGTACTCCTTAACCTATGTGTTAAAGTCTACATCTTTAATGTGTATTGTTTGCTTTGAGAGTGCAAGGCTTGTCTGATGTTAGCTGTATTTACATACTGGTAATCGTATTAGTTCGCGGGACAGTGCTGCCGCCTCCAATATGGCAACGACGTTGACTTATTGCAGCAACGAGCCAAGTTTATTTGTGCGGCAGGCTATTGATTCTGTTCGTGTTCAAATTGGGCCTCTATCGTTGCTCATCATAGGAATGTTTACACTAAACATGAAAACACGCACTTATAATTAATGACAACAAATATCAATTTGGGGTACATTTATAATCACCTTTTTGTGTTTCTTTTGCTTTAGGCCAACACTCTACTACAGTGGTCTCTAAAATGGGCCACAGGCATCATTTCCACTGTGCGCCAGTTACATAACTATTGGCCTTTATCCCTACAGGTATCCAAGTGTGTTTTCTCAATGTGTCGTGGCCTGCAAGACAACATCGCCAATGTCTCTGCCTTCGTTCATCCCGGTACATTCCTCTACAGAACCCTGAACCAACACATGTATCACTTCAACCGTGTGACAGCAGAGACTCTAGTCGCGATCAACATCGGCACTAATGACGTTGCCCGGAGGCTGACTCCTAGACTCTACGTAGAGCTAATGTGTGCATTATTCGCCGTGGTCGCACAAACAAAGTCTACATCGCCACCTGTGCTGTTTTGCTGTGGCCTATGGATGACATACACCAACAACATTGTCAAACAATTCAACACCATGATGGAGCACCGTGTAAAAGACATTCCTAACGCTGTGTACTTGCGCACAAACGCCTTGTTTCTGTATGAAGGCAAAGTACTTGCACATTTCTTCCGCAGAGATGGCTTGCATCTCACCATCGCTGGTAAACAAAAACTCTTTACCTACTTTAAAGTTTCTGTGGCATTTCTGTCGCCACAACTAACTAATCAGCAAACATACGAAGGCACTAGCTATGTACATCTCATACATTTGCCTACCTACATATTCTTAAAATAACTTATACCACTGTCATTTCAGGTGTAGCAGACACTGCCCTCCTTCCCCTTACACCTGCCACAAAAAAATCGCAGATGTCACCTCCAATAACCTCTTTGATGACAACACTGCACCCATCACCAGCCTCCGCAGAAAGCTTTAACAGCACCTTCACCAACAAAATTCCCAACGACAAACAACCCAGAAATGGCAACATTAATTTGCCAGAGCCAATTACCGAGTACTATTTATTGATACGGTAAAGGGATAACATAAAGCCCTTTCTTCCACACTGAAAAAAGTTCTTTTTCCGTGAATATGATGTTGATGACAGCCAGAGCCTCTTAAATAACAGTCATTTGATTTGTGTAGGTACACAAAAACACCCGCTACACCCTCCATAACAGTGTGAAATAGTTAAACCTCTATCTTGTCCTACTTTAGAAATAGTTACTTTATTTCTCTGTAGCATTTCCTGCTCAGACTGCTGAAGGTAGCTGACTCTTTGTCAGACACACACAGAATTTATGTGTATTTTATTGGAATTATACTTTGACAGAGGTTGAACTGACTTAGAAGGCGAGCAGGGACCATCTTACCCCATAATCGTCATACCGGACACTCCGGAGAAGAGTGAGGTTACTGCCGGTAAGAACATTTTATCAATGATGCACTGATAAAATGTTAAAGTAAGTGATGTGTCTCGTCATGATATTTTCTAACATTTGATTTGGAAAGGTGAAGAAGGGAATGACGGCTCCAGCACCGAAGATTTGCCTTACCCCAGACCGTCAGAGAAACAAGAGAGCGATCCGGCTGTCGATAACATTTTATCTGAAAATTTCATTTTAAACAACGTCCGGTTATATTTAAAATCTGTCTGTCACCATTCAGAAGACTCCAGGCCCGAGCCGCTCCGAATGGTGATACAGTCAACTGGAAGGACAAGAAGAAAGACCCTCAGAAGTCTGGAACATACTGTCTTTGGCTTGGAATCTGGTCTCGGCCTCGCTCGGGTAGAGTTGTATGTTTTAATTATGAATGACAATAACCAAGGGGAAAATTCGATTTCGCAGTCAGTTCTTCAGTTATTTCATGCAGAAATTGAAGCTTTAAGAGAAATCCCTCAACGTCTTGATCAGCCGCACTCGCAAACTTTACCTCAATTAAAGGATTTACAGCATTTAGAGAATTTAAACGAGGCCCTTGCTTGCCTTGAACCCAGCGCCGGATTAACAATTTCCAGTGCCCTGGGCAACAAGACTCAAGGGCCCAGTTGCCCTAATGGTTAATCCGGCCCTGCTTGAACCTCCTGATTTACAGCGTCTTGAGAATGTGAACGGAGCTCTCGAGAGTTTAAGAGAACCTCCTACTAGTCACCCGTCCCACGAGCATGTACCTTCCCCCTCCGAAGCGCGTGCCGATCGTCCATCTGATGAGTCGTTACCTTTGCCGTCTACTAGCCGCCTACCTGCAACACCTACCGCTCAGAGGGGTGCGGGACGAAATCCTGAACCCCCCAGGGTGATTTCCAGAGACAAATTTAACAACGTTGAAATACGACAATTTCTAAATTTTCCCAGTCCTGTGCCTGATTATGGTTACTGTAACATGATGGGTTCTGTCCAAGAATCAGTAGAAAGAGTTCTATCATATGCCAGACAGGGGGATGTGGTGCAGTTAGAATTAAGGGGGAAAGACTTTTAAACTACGCCTCTGTCATTGCAGCTCACAACGGTGATATAGATCTAAATGAATTTCAGAATCTTGACAGATTAGTGCAAACAAACATGTCCATTATGACGGATGAAATGTTGGAATTGGTCGTGCAGGTGGTACGTAGTCCTCGAGGGGGTGTTAAAGGTTGCAAACCATTCTCAACGATGAAATCTGCAGGAGAAAAGCACATTGCTTACATATAGTCGTTAACCCTACAGATCAATTATGCTTCGCCATTAACCTCGCGCTCCTTTTTTAAAAACAAACTTTCAGGCTCTCCCACCGATAACTACAACCGCCAATTCAAAAACTACTCAACGTGGGGATTCGGTGGTTAGAATGGATTTCACACAGCGAAAACATCGCTAATCAACACGCTCTAAACGGAGGTGAGAAGAAGCTGGGGAAATACATCGTAGACGGGTATTCAGAAATCGACGTAAAAAAGGTGTGGGAGTTTCTCAGCTGTTTCTTTCACGGTTGTGTAAGAAATTACATTGTTTATCAAAGAGATGTAAATACATGAGGAGGAAGGGAGAATGTCATGTTGCTTGAGGTGTCAGAGAACCACGCGAAAAAAGTAGAGTGTAACCGTGTATAGATGTGTATATTATATTTTGATGCACAGAGCTGAGGACCTGTTGATGCAGTCCACTCCTTTGAAAGAAGTAGAGACAAGGGATCAGCGTCATATCCAGAATGGCAGATCATCATCAGAAGATGATGATGAAGAGGAGCCACTTTCTTTTAACACCAGTCTATGTCATGGTATGTCCTTAAGTGATACCCCTTTTAAGGCTCCACAGAGTGGCGGTTTACAGAACGCGGGGGTTCCGTCAGCGTTGAGTGACTCAGTGTATAGAACACCGGTGGAATTTAGGCGCAATTACTCAGCCCCGAGTAGTAGTCAGGATACATTTAATGACGGCAAAGTGGTAGAAAAACTCCTTGATTATCTTAATCAGGACGCTTCACTGTGTGACACAAGCCAGTTTTTTTCGTCTGTGAAAATTCTGGCAAAGAGACCACAGGCGTGCCACAGATTCAGTCACACACACCAGCCGGCAGAGTTTAATCAACCGCCGGTGTTGAATACCACACACAACCCATCAACAAATTTCCAGCAGCCATACACATACCACCTGGTGGCGTTTAATCAAGCGCTGGTATCTCACATCCCTATCCAACACACGTACCAAGCCCCAGGCTTTAATCAGCTGCAGGCATTCAACGGCACCACCCAGCACAAATGTAGAGTTGAAACATGCTCCGTAAAGGAGCCGGGTAAAGACCATCTGCATTACATGACTTGAAAAGTTGAGACTGACTATTCAAAACGGGTAGTGTTTAGTGACTTTGAAACACTCGTAGACACCGCATCAGGCGAACACATACCCTTTTACATCAGTACACAAATTCTACTAGGTGAGAAAGGGGGTTCCTGGGGCTTAAAATGCGCAGGACGCTTCTTTAAGCGTTTCAGAAAACATGAATACAAAGGTTACATCTTCATCGCTCACAACACTAAGGGTTTTGACAGTTGCCTTCTCAATTATTTAATTCGTCAAGGTACGACGCCCTGTATAATTATGCAAGGCAGTAAGGTGTTGCAGATGTTGGATGAGGCATTCCGTCAAATATACATCGACTCACTGTCATTCTTAACCATGCGCTTAAGAGACATGCCTGCAGCCATGCCAAGATCAGTCTGCGCGACAACTAATTAAGGTCTCTTTCTCAGGAGCGATCCTCCTAGCGTCACGTGAGTAAGTGTATTGCGTCATTTCCTGCTTCTGCACCGTGTGGTATTGCCGTTTACAGAGTGTTAGCTTCGCTCAAACTCCAAAAACGTTTTGTTTATTTCGGGGAATTATGTATCTTCAACCACCTGTCCTCTATAGCTACTTTTTGAACCACACACATTCTCTCTTCTAATCAACTTTGTCTGCTAACGTTAGCGATTTAACCATGGCTTCTCCCTCTGCTTCCCCTTCTCTCTCCTGCATCTCGTACCACATGTTTAGTTACTCCTCTGCCTCCTTTAGTAGTAATGATATGTGTAACAAATGTAGTTTATTCGTAGCACTGGAGGCAAGGCTTTCCGAATTGGAAGCACGGTTCCGCACCACTGAAAAACCAGCAGCTAGCCAGGACCGACCAAGAGTAGCTCCTGTTAGCTGTCCCCCGACAGCTCCCGAGCAGCCGGGAGACGGTTCGAAGGAAGCATAGTCCCACTCGGCCCGTGGATCACCACCAAACCCTTCACGTCTCCAACCGGTTTTCCCCACTCAGCGACACGCCCGCTGAGAAACCAGCGACCATAGTTAAATGCATTCCAGGGGCCAGAGCGGGCGACACTAAATCTTACCTCAAACTGCTGGCTAAGGTTAAATATGGTAAAATTATTATTCACGTCGGCAGTAATGACACCCGGTTACGTCAATCGGAGGTCACAAAACTTAATGTGGAATCGGTGTGTAAGTTTGCTAAAACTATGTCGGACTCCGTAGTTTTCTCTGGTCTCCTGCCCAACCTGATCAATGATGACATGTTTAGTCGCACGTCGTCATTCCATCGCTGGTTATCTAGGTGGTGTCCAGCAAACAACGTGGCCTTCATTGACAATTGGCACACTTTCTGGGGAAAGCCTGGTCTGATTAGGCGAGATGGCATCCACCCCACTTTAGCGGGTGCTGCTCTCATCTCTAGGAATATGGCCGATTTTATTAACCCCCCGAAACCATGACAACCCAGAGTTCAGACCAGGAGGCGGAGTTGTAGTCTTACACACTTCTCTGCTGCTTCTCTAGGACTGTTTCACACCCTAAACTCTATAGATGTTCTGTCTGCTCCCAGATTATTTAAAACAAAAGATCAGTTTCTCATAGGAACCTTATTCAAATCAGTACAAGTTCATTGGTAGAACAGAAGAATAGGAAAATTAAATGTGGTCTTTTAAATGTCAGATCTCTCATCCAAATCTCTTTTAGTGAATGATCTGATAACTGATCATCAGATTGATCTATTTAGTTTGACTGAAACATGGCTACAGGATGATGAATATGTTAGTTTAAATGAGTCTACGCCACCCAGTCATAGTAATTGAGACATGAGGAGGAAGGGAGAATGTCATGTTGCTTGAGGTGTCAGAAAACCACAGGTGGGGTACATTCCCATCATGAAGATACAGAAATATAGATGAGATAACATTTGCTGTCCCATCTGTTTACATCAAAGGGTCACTATCCTGAGAAAGACAGGATACACCCAAACATCATTTGTTATGTGAAGAAGTCTGTTTTATGACTGTTGTAAATGAAGGTAACTTCCCTGTTCTGTATTTAAGTGTAAACATTTTACCAGTTCGAGAGAGAACGCTTTTGCCTTCCCTCCACGCTGCTTGTTATAAAGAGATCTGATTCATACGCTGAAGTCCTTCGGAGACTTAGCAACTCTCTACCTCAAAGGAGAATTTCCACTACACTGCATCACAAGATTGTGACGGGGGGAGGGGGGGAAGATTTTGATTTCACCAGTCTCTACCCTACTGTGCAGTCTAAGAGACTATCCAGTTGGTCACCTGCAGATCATCTACAGAGGTTTTGTCATGTCTTCTGTGCCACCACCCATCCTGCCTTGCAAGTTGTGATGGTTCTGGTTTTGTTTCACCTGTGTTCACGTTTCTTGTCTTCCTGTTTAGTGTTTTAATTTTGTTAAGTTTTTGATTTCCTGTTTTACTCCCTGTGTTTCCCTCCTTTTTGATTAGGTAATTGGTTTCCTCCTTGTCTGATTTGTGTCACCTGTTTCTCATGTGTGCATATATAACCCTGCCTTCCCCTTTGTTCTGTCATTCTGTTTTTTTTTGTTTTTTTTTTTTTTTTGTTTTGAGTTTATTTTTTTGTTTGCCTTTGGAGTTTGTGGTTTCAGCAGCGCTTTTTGTTTGATTAAATACCTCAGTTTTTGCCAGGACCCATCTTACCCCATAATCATCATACCGGACACTCCGGAGAAGAGTGAGGTGAGTGCTGGTAAGAACATTTTATCAATGATGCAATGATAAAATGTCAAAGTGATGTTACTCATCGTGACATATTTTCTGACTGATTTTAAAAGACTTAGAAGGCCATAAATCCTCCAGCGTCAAAGATCCGGCTCAGGCCTTAATCATCATACCGGTCACTCCGGAGAAACAACCGGTAAGAATATTTTATCAATGATGATTTTTTTTTTAAATTTTTCTGTGATGTGTCTCGTCATGATATTTTCTAACAATTGATTTAGAAAGGTGAAGGGAATGACAGCTCCAGCACCGAAGATTTGCCATACCCCATAAACTCCAGACCGTCAGAGAAACAAGAGAGCGATCCGGCTGTCAGTAAGAACATTTTATCTGAAAATTTAATTTTAAATGACATCCGGTTCTATTTAAAATCCGTCTTTCACCGTTCAAAAGACGCCAGGCCCCAGCCGCTCTGAATGGTGTTACGGTCGATGAGAAGGAGAGGACATCTGCACCGAGCAAGAAGAAGGGCCCTCAGAGAATTCTGGAACATACTTTCTTCAGCTTGGAATCTGGTCTCAGCATTGATTGGGTTGAGTTGTATGTTTTAATCATGAATGACAATAACCAAGGGGAAAACTCTGTTTTGCAGTCAGTTCTTCAGTTATTTCATGCAGAAATTGAAGCTTTAAGAGAAATCCCTCAACGTCTTGATCAGCCGCACTCGCAAACTTTACCTCCATTAAACGATTTACAGCATTTAGAGAATGTGAACGGAGCCCTCGAGAGTTTGAGAACCTCCCACCAGTCCCACGAGCCAATCGAGAATTCCAGAGACAAATTTAACAATGTTGAAATACGACAGTTTCTAAATTTTCCCTCTCCCAGTCCTGTGCCCGATTATGCAGAGTTTCACTGTAACGTGATGGGTTCTGTCCAAGAATCTTTTTTGGCTGATGGGTTGAACCGAACCCTCTGGTTATTGAAAATTTTTTTTTTTTTTTTTTTTTTATAACAATGGCAAAGCCCCTAGGAGAGGAGATTGAGTTTGACCCCAGATTGCAGTTGCCTTTTTCATATCTGGTGGTGGGGCCTAGTGGGTGTGGAAAAATTGTTTTTGTTAAAAAATGTTTTGGAAAACTGAACATGTCATGAATGATGTACCTGACAATATTGTGTCGATTTATACTTTTTTCAACCTTTGTATATGGAACTGCAGAAGAAAAATAAAGATAAAATTTGTCAAGAGGTAACTTCAGTCGAACCATCGGTCTAAACACATTTAGTGCCGTTTAAAAACCCGAGATACACTGCAGATGAATATATGAGCTCAACAGATGTTTCTCTCCAGGAAAAAAAAATAAAAAATTTAGCAAGTTTAGAGGATGCCACTGGTCAGTATGTGAAAACATTTCTGAAATGCAAACAAGAGGCATCCGGCTACCCTAGTCACGTGAAAACGGCCGTGGATCAGCAGAAATACATTGATGAGTATGAGAAGGAGGGTATTACTCTATATCCGGCCAAGATCCGTGTCACCAAGGTAGTCAGGAGTTCAATTCAATTTTATTTATATAGCGTCAACAATACAAATCGTCTCAAGACGCTTTACAAAAACCCGGCCTGAAACCTCCAGAGCAAGTCTGAAGGCAACGGTGGCAAGGAAAAAACTCCCTTTTAACAGGAAGAAACCTCGAGCAGAACCCAGCTCATATGGAGGGACCCATCTGCCAAAGGCCAGCCGGGTACAGACAGAAGAAAGAAGAGAACAGCAAGATAAACATACATCTGTCATAGATACACATATCTGGCTAAAGCGTACATGTTGTAATAAGCTACTCCTGAACTCACTGTGGGGCAGGTTCAGCATGAGGAGTAACATGCAGTCGTGTGAGTTGATTACTGAGCCAGACAGATTCACACAGTTGATGTTCAGCGACCACTTTGACGTGAGGCAGTTCTGCTTCATTTCTGATGACGATGCTCCTGTTCAGCAATGGCGGGGGGTCCAGGGTTAAGGATATGAATGTCTTTATAGGGGTCATGACTGCTCCAGCTTGTCCAACAGGTCGTACAACATTAGCCAGGCATAGGTGGTAGAGTGTGTTGTATTGCGATACAGACGCTGTAATCTTCACCTCCAGGCCTGGTGGAGGCGGGTGATCACATCAGAGTTTGTATCAGGGGGACCAAAGAGCTATGCTTATCGCACACAGCAGGGTAAGACCCAAGTCAAGTGTAAGGGTGTAACACTCGCACACCAGTCGTTGGCAAAATTGGTTCACGCCTTCGTGGCCAAAACACTGCCGCCCACTTGATGGCTGGCTAAAAAGAAGTTTCATCTGAAGAATGAATTAAAAAAAAAAAAGTACAGGTGGTGTACAACAAGCGCCGGGTGTCGTATGATTATACGACTCTGCCGTATGGATACTGAATTCAGCATGGTGGTCAGTGGCCCCTCAAAGTGTGGGAACACTTTTTTTGTCAAGAATGTTATCGAAGATGTATCAAGGATTATATCACAATATGGACAACGTCGTTTAAATCTACTCCTGCTGGCAGACTTTGTATAACCAACTCCTTCAGATAAGAGACAACAACTTTGTGAATGGCTTGCCAGAATCTGTGCTGCTACCTCCTGACAAACAATTTGCTTATTGACGATTTAATGAACGACACCAGTAATGGTACAAAATGTATTTAGAAAATATGTTCACCATAAGAATCTGAGCTGCATTTACATGGTTCAGAATTTGTTCATTTGAGGCAAGTCCAGTCAAACCATCAGCCTGAACACTAATTACCCGATTTTGTTCAAAAAGCCCAGAGACAAGTATCAAATTATACTTTTAGGCAGACAAAGGTTTCTGGGTAATGCCAAATATTTTTTTGGAAGCGTTTAACGATGCCACTGTCGCCCCATACAGGTATCTCCTTATAGATTATAAAGCCAAGACACTTGATATTTGAGACTCAGAACCAATTTGGTGAGAGACTAGCCTGTTGTACATATCGCTAAAAAGGTATGAGCATGTTGTCACACATGCAAAGAAATCTGGCCCTATGTGAGTTGTTATATAGATCCACACAGCAGGTGTGTAAGGTCTCCCTCAAGGTGTTGAGGGGTAACATCCCACTGACTGAGCAGAAGTGCAAGCAACTTAAAGAAAGTCAGTTGTGAGACTGCGAACAAAAAGGATTCAAATTTTGAATAAGAGGAAAGCCATCAACCAATCTGATAGATTCTTCCCGCCATTCCGTTCATCACCCGTCCCATCACTTGTAGGTGAAATGGAGCATACGTAGAAAATGTTTTTGGTCCCCCAGCAACAGCTTGACATGTTAAAACAGCAGTAGCACAATGCCATGGTTGATGTGTTACAACTGCCAGATAAGACATGTATACGAAAGCAAAAATATGCCAACGTTCTCCAAAGATACCGTCACTGGTCAGACAGGACGAGCGTGAGAAGAGTATGTTGACGCCATTGCTGCCCGCCCATGTGGTTGATACCTCTTGTCCATGTTGACTAGGGCCTCGGATGCAATTTCATTAACTAGCCAGGGCGAGGTTAGCATTACCAACTGACCAGAGGCCCTCTTGTATGATCTGGTGAAAGGTGTCCCAACCATTCACAAGGTTTCAGACGCTTCAATCAGAATCAGAATCAACTTTATTGCCAAGCATGTTGTACATACAAGCTGCCTCATCGTCAGACCAGTTTTCAAACTTGGGGATGGCTCCTCCATAGATGAGCGAGGTGGTGACGCATCGAAAACAAGTTTGTAAACCACATCATGTGTTCGTCGAAAGTGAGAGGGTATGGATACATCAACCATTCATTGCAACCTCTGGCAGCCATTACACTTTCCCTACCCACACAACCAGTGATAACGTACTTGTTCACAGGCCGATCTAGATGATTTGCCTCAACCCGATACATTTCAGGAGCCACCAGGCTAACCTGCTGTGTCTCATACAGAGGCGTGGGCAAACCAGTGCGAAACATTACCCAGTCATCAACAGACATACTGTGCAATTCACCCAGACAACCTTTCCATCGCTCTGTTTTACACTATATCAAATTTATTTGTATGGCAGTTTCCATGCCTTTTTAAAAGCAACACAAAGTGCCTCACAGAGGCTAAAAACAGCAAAAACAGAACAAAAAAATCCAACCCTCCCACCCCCATAAAAACACAGAGACACGAGACACAAACATCCCCCCCCCCAACACACACGTCCCACACACCCACAAGAGACATGGCCGGGCACCAAGACCTGGCGCAAGGAGAAAGCCACCTTTGGGGGGCCGACCACACCGAGAGGGCCTCCAGCCCACGACTGTAGGGAGCACCGCCATAGAGACAGCCCCGACCCGGGCAGACAGGAGGCCCCACACCAAGGTGCAGAGCCCTCCAGCCACCAGGGCCAGCAGCCCCGTCAGACCAGCCGCAACTCCCAGTGTGGTCGGCCCCCATGAGGAAACACTGGGGTTAAAAACCGAGGACTAAAACGACCAATATGGATAAAATGCTTTTCAGCTCATAAAATTAACATGTAGTTATAACATAATTAAAATAAAAATAGAAAAGGAAATGATAAAAAGTCTGATAAGAACTACTAAAAATTTGCTAAAAACTGAGGGACTAAAACTGTAAAATGGGATAGAAATGAATATAAATAAAATGCTTTCTAACGTACCATAAAAACATGTAGTTAAAGCATATAGTTAAAATGATAAAAAAAAAGTCTGATTAAAAGGAAGATAATTACATATATCCATTCATGCCCGCGAAAAACTAATGCTCGTAACATTAATGTGCATGCACGCACAAATGTGTCTTCATTATACTACTATCTTTAAAGCTCGTCAGCAATTTGCTGCCGGAAGACACTCCTATGCAGACCCACTAAATTGTTTCAGTGTGACCCTGAAATCTCACTTCAGGTACCTCATGGCCCCATGCTGGAGTCGCCCAAAGACAACTTTTACATGTAAAAACAAAGTTATTTTTCCTCCACTTCCTATAAAATTTAGTTTATTCCCCACATTTGTAAAGCACATACTTTGCATCTTGAGCAGATTTTCCTTTCCAACCCATAAGTCGTTTGCACAGCCGTCCAAATATGGCTTGAATTTGGGATTTTGCGACATGACAAATTGTAAGACACGCCACATTTGACAAGCAGTTTGTACCGAGCCTAGATTCAGCTTCAGATTATACACAGCATGGTGACAACACATTGAAACTTCAGACATAGCTTTTCCTCTGCATTCTACTTCTCTCCAGTTTGTAATTTCAATCATTGACTAAAAGCCAATTATACTAAGACAACTTCAAGGTTGAATGAATTTTGTAGCAACAAATTCAAGGTTCGTCTATTGCTTTGTGTCATCGGAAATTGACACAAAGGTGTTTTACAAGTGTACATTATAGAAGACTTCCCCCAAAGGCTGTAGATTTTCCAAGAACCAAGTGTTCAGAAAATACAACTTGTACATATTGGCTCAGATAAACAGAGTACACCAATGTCAAAAGTAGTTCTAGGCAACACAGACTCTCTTGCTCCTATTCTGTCTTCAATAATTAAACAGCCCCAAACACAACACAATCACAGCATCAAGCATTTATGAGAAGCCAGACCAAACTAACCTGAGAAACCACTTTTTATACACACCTGCCAAACCCAAATGAATAATCCTATTGGATCATTTTGCAGGCCTCTGTAATCAGCCTGGAATCTGTCACCTGGTGCTCTAGCTGCCTTTTCTTTGAGAGTAATCAGGGCCATCTATGTGACCTCAAATAATAGCAGCTAGTTTATATGCAAAATCCAAGAGGTTTACGGAAAACGCAATATCATCAGTCTCCTGTACCCAAAAAAAAAAAAGTATAAATAATAATGCTCAGTATATAATCCACATGGTGCTAATGTTCCAGCTGGGACTAGATTTTCAACATGGAAATTACCTTTTTGCACTGAAAAATAACAGGACAGTTTGAATAAAGAAAAAAAGAGACATTTTCATAATGTTTTGCAATTTATAATTTTGTAAATAAATAAATCACAGCTTTCATTAAACTGCAGACAATCATCAGAATTTTAGAAAGCCCATAGTCTCTAAAACATGACTTTTAATGCTGTCATTGTGTGTTGGCTTCATTTCAGACAGTAGTATTTTATATTTATCCAATTTCTTTTAAAGCAATCATTTGTGGAAAGTGTTTGGAGAGTCTAGACTTTCTATGATGGATTAAAACACAACTGAATCCTGAGGTTTATAGTCACTAGGTGCGTTTATAGTATACGGAGAAAAGCGTGCCAAGCAGTGTTTTTAGGATCCACAAAAATGAGTTCCTTCCTCAAAAATATGTTGCAATAGTTTTTCCTCAAAAGATCCCCATAGATCATATTTTTAGATCCCAGTCTATTCTCAAAATTTTCTTTTATATGAATCAGTTTTGTCATTTTCTTTCTCTTTATTTTGCTTGCCATGACTTTTTTTTTTACATTGGACTTTCCTTCCATTCTACCCTTTTCATGTATGAGAAAAAATATTACAGACATTTTTCTACTGCTTTAGTATTTCTGTGTGGAGAACTAATCATATATTTTATTAAGACAACTCTGTTAAATAATTCTTTTCATAGTATGTGTTGCTACAAAAATTTTTTTTTAATATTTCCTTGTGCTTTTAATATTATTACAATATTTTTTAGTATATTTAAACAGGCCTCTGTAGTGACCTGATATGGAAACAGCAACAGGTGGCTAACCTGCTGATTGCTAATTGAGAATCACACCTGAGGCAGTTGATGAGGTGTATAAAGTGAGGTGTGTCAGTTGCAGTCCGCATGTTGTGGGGAAATGAGCTGAAACAGCTTTGTTAGATGTTTTTAAATTCTGCTTTATGAAAGGCTTGAAACTGCATTTAATTTTATTTATTTTAAACTATGATGTGTTTTCAAGAAATGGCAGAAACAAAAGCATAGTTTTTGAAAGAGAAGCTTTAGTCTCATGTAGCCACATGGGAACATTTACTGTTTTACACCAATTAGATTAGTTTTTGTCTGTGCATTTGCTCTTAAATTCAAAATATTTGGGGTTTTGAAAAGTAGGAAATGTGGTGTGAGGACTGTACAAAGGGGTTATGTTATGCACTTTCTCTCCATGTTCTAAACAACTTCTTTTAGCTTTGGCAGCAGAGTCTACTGTGCTACTGTGCTTCTCCTCTTTCCTGCATGGTGCGTCACATGTTTAGTTAATCTTCTGCCTCATTTGTAATGTAGTTTGTTCGTAGCATTGGAAGCGTGGCTCCACAACGTGGAAAACTAACCAGTAGCTAGTCAGGTCCATGTAGCCAATGCGGACAAACTTGTGTATTTCCTATTAGCATAGCTTCTGTTAGCTGCCCCCAGCTGCTTGTGAGCTGAAACTGCGGTGGTTGGGTCACAGTATAAAGGACACACACTCCGGTACATGGCTCTTCAGCAACGCCTTCATGTTTCAAATCCGTTTTCTCCACTACTCTACTTAGCGGAACATGTAGCTGGAGAATCTAGCGACCATAGTTAAATGTATTCCAGGGACCAGAGCAGCCGACACTGAATCATATCTGAAACTGCTGGTTAAGGCTAAATATAACATGTTTAGTTGCATTTCGTCATAGCATTACTGATTTTTCTTCTACAGTTCCATATACAGATGTTAAAGTAAATAACACAATATTGTCAGGCACATCTTTCAGGACATTTTTATATATTTTATTTTTTTTTTTCAAAACCTGGTTTTCCACTGACACCATGCGCAATAGCTCTAAAAAAAAAAAAAAAAAAAAAAAAGCTACTGTTATCCTTCAGCACCTAAGGTATCAGAGACATGTGGTACATTTATATGCTGCTTTTGGAAAAAAGAAATCTATGTTATATTTACTGCAAAGTGCCCTGCCCATGTCATATGATAGCTTGGTAAATGTGTATGACATGGGACTTGGTTGTCTATCAACATCTTTAAAGGCCGTGTCACTGCAGGGAGTATCATGATTAATAACATCAATATTTGCAGAAATGCTTGATTCCAAATAGGGGTTATATATTCAGCAGGTGGCAGTGTTTGTGACTTCCCACTGTGCAAAGACACGTTCAAAGAACGTCTTTTCAACGTCGTTTTTGCACGTCGAAGTTTGGTCCCCTGAAGGTGCAGACTATTACACCAGACGACGTCTTTTTCCGACGTCGAGTGAACGTCCGTAAATGACGTCCACAGTACCTCCGTATAGGAGCCAGTTGTAGTCCAAACATCGTTTCTACGTCGAAAATAAACTCATTTTAGACATACTACAGTCCCGTTTCAGTTCATTTTCCTATAGCTTAATTTGAGCTGCATACGGTAACTAAAAATGTATACGTATTTCCACTTCAAACCCGCAGTTGAGCCAAATGAAGATTAACCCGTACAGGAAACTAGTTCCACTTCTAGATATATGCGAGTCAGGTTTACAATAAATCACATCGACAGTTTTTTATTTTTTCCACCATCTTTATTGCAAACAATAAAAAAAAAAGTGTGTGTGTGTATATATATATATATATATATACACACACAAGATTAAAAAAAAAAAATCAGTCCTGGGTGGCTGTGACACATGTTTAAGATGTTCATAAGCTTGTGTCCTTATGATATCCTCTGTTGCTTGGCTGTCGTATTGCATGACTCCATCTGCACAAGCGGAAAAAGACAAATGATTAGAAATATGCTACGGCAAATT
Source organism: Chelon labrosus (assembly GCF_963514085.1). Taxonomy (NCBI): domain Eukaryota; kingdom Metazoa; phylum Chordata; class Actinopteri; order Mugiliformes; family Mugilidae; genus Chelon; species Chelon labrosus. The sequence continues at coordinate 23,507,757 of NC_140342.1, read as the reverse complement.
ACAGTCAAACATCAAGTCTGCAAATGTTGTCTATGCATCAACATCAGCCATGGTAGACGGCATTGTATTTTAAATGTCAGGGAGGGAAATTTGTCCAATTATTTAGAGATTGTCAGGAACAAAATTTTCTTCCCATCAACATGAAATATGGGCTTACCTTGTATTGCTCTGTAAACCTTTTTTTTTTCCTAATGGTCTTTTACTCTTTGTACCCCTTCCCTTCATATTAAAAAGTGCCATCAGGGCATTACTGAAGAGCCTAAAGGGAAAAAAAATTACATTGATCTCATTTGAATGAGATGTAGGAATAACAAGATTAGCACATGTCATAACCCTTCATAATACACTGATCACAATGCATTGTATAGACTTGGCTTTTCTTGAACAACAAAATAAATACTGTATGTAGAAACATACCTGTCAAGGACTTTATGGACACAGTCCTTGGTGTTCTTCCCTCCAATCTTTGAAATTCTCAGCACCTGTAATATAAGTCCATGATAAAGTTGATTGACAGTCCCCAGAGGAACCTAACAGTGTGCAAGTGCACCGATTCTGTATTCCAGACTTGTAAAACCTACCAGGGTATCAAACACTTGTTTGTGAGAGAGGCGCTGCTCCTCTTGTTCAAACTCGTCCATTGTCTCCATCCTCCGAAAGTGCATGTATGAGGTGGTAGGTTGTGCATCGGTTTGACGATTATGAAGGTCAACCAGTATATTAAGGATCTTCTTCTGGAATACTGAAATAAATGAGCGCATGTGTTGATTACCTGATGAAGACCATGGAGAGGCTGATCCTGAACCGCCTCCGACCCCTTGTGAGCCCGAAGCTGGACCCCCTGCAGTTTGCCTACAAACACTTGCTGCACAGATCCCTTTTGCACCTTGAGGAGCCCAGAGGTACTGTGAGAGTCATGTTTTTTTACTTCTCCAGTGCCTTTAACACAATACAACCATCGCTGCTCAAGGGGAAACTAGAGGGAGCAGGGGTAAACAGCCAGCTGACTGCACGGACGATCGACTACCTCACCAACAGACCTCAGTATGTGAGGCTTCATGGCTCCGTGTCTGAGGTGCTCTGCAGCACAGGAGCTCCACAAGGAACAGTACTCTCACCATTCCTCTTCTCCATCTACACCTCAGACTTCCGTTACAACACAGACAGCTGCCACATCCAGAAGTTCTCTGACAATACAGCCATCGTTGGACGGGTAACGGACGGGAACGACCTGGAATACAGGAAGGTGGTCGAGGACTTTGTCGACTGGTGTGAACGCAGTCACCTTCACATCAACGCCACCAAGACAAAGGAGATGGTGATTAACTTCCAAAGGAAGACAGCACACACAGTGCCGGTGAACATCCAGGGTTTGGATATCGACATCGTGGATGGCTATAAATACCTGGGTGTTCACCTGAACAATAAACTGGACTGGTCAGACAACACCAATGTCCTATACAAGAAGGGACAAAGTCGCCTCCACCTGCTGAGGAGACTGAGGTCCTTTGGTGTGTGTAGGACGCTGCTCAGGACCTTTTATGACACTGTGGTTGCATCAGCAACCTTTTATGCTGTGGTTTGCTGGTGTGGTGGAGTCACAGAGCGACAAGAACACACTGGGCAAACTGATCAAGAGGGCCAGCTCCATCCTGGTCTGTCCTCTGGATTCAGTGGGGGAGAGGAGGATGTTGGCTAAACTGTCCAACATCAGGAACAACCCCTCTCATCCCCTGTATGAGACAGTTGGGACTTTAGGAAGCTCTTTCAGCCAAAGACTGCTGCACCCACAGTGCAAGAAGGAACGCTTCCGGAGGTCTTTTGTCCCCTCAGCAGTCAGACTCTTCAACATCAGCATTTCCTAACTCTTCTGCTGCTGAGCTTCTTTTCAGGACTTGTGAACAGTATACTGTATATAACCATCATCTCACACCTTCTATTTGCAAATACGTGGTAATTTAACTCCTATTGGAGTTGTCGTTTTTTTTATTCATGAATGTCAACATATTTATCCTAACAGTTTAACTCCTCAATCCAAATGGGTTGTTTCAACTCAGACCAGACACTGAATCTCTCTGATGCAATATGTAAATATTTTTTGTACATAACATATGTCTGCCGTACTCTATTCTTATTACATTCATTTTATTTTTTTTTGTATCTTCTGCATCTTGCACTGTTTCCTGCCGCTGTAACGCCCTAATTTCCCCACGGGGATGAATAAAGTCTTATCTTATCAAAATGGCAATCCCAATTTGAATTGCTAGGCTAGCTGGTTCACAATTGTTTTTGTAATAGGCTTCAGTCTTTGTCAGTAATGAAGCATATCCAAAAAAAAGACAACTCAAGACATTTCACCACTCATCCGAGTAGCTTCTTCAGTTTAAGGAGACTGGTAGGAAGTCTGAGGTTTTAAATAGGAACTCCTCCTGAAACTTGCTTGTAACAACCAGAAACCGGTGCAGCTAATTTCCATCAGGTTCCTATTTAAACTTCAAACTTCCCACCAGTCCCTTAAAACTCAAGAAGCTACTCGGATGAGTGGTGTTCATCTTCTCAAACTCTACAAGTCCAGTTGCTTTTTTTTTTTTTTTGAATATGCCATGGATGACTGAGAACCTTCATAGACACAACAAGTGTAGCATTGGAAAAAAATTCTTAGTTTTAAAAGTGTCGATCTCTCTTGCTCAGTGTCCCGTCGTCCACATTACACTGCACACTTACCATCCTGAGGCAGTGGAAATGTCCATTGTCCAGTCGCTGCATCTGCACCGCATAAAGTATGTTTTAGAAATTACCACATGACAAAACTGTCAACAAATTTGGGCCACACTAGAAGAGAAGTAATGAATCTGTAATATTCTAATGCATAGAAGTGCATCAATTGTACTAGCTTAGGTTTTGAAAATTGGAGTCTTTAGACAACTCACCAAGCCTTGTTGTGCGATAGCGGGGGCTGATGTGATCAACATGCAGATGTCTGCAGGCACCACTGTTGCTCCGGGATCTGTGGTCATGTCTTGGGATGCGGGAATCACTGCACCTGGAGTTGGTACCTGATGCAGGATCCTATGCTGGACGTAGTTACATTTGAATTTTAATCACTTGACAATTTTATATCTTGCTTGCTTAAAAAAAAAAAAAAAATTTCCCAGTTTAGGATTATTAAAGAATCTATCCATCTTACCTAGAGCGATAGCCATTCATTGCTGCATGTCGAGATCCTGAAAAACACAAAGATTACTGCATTTCACGAGGCCTGATAAAATAGCAAGGTGATGAATACTTACTGGGTGTCGACAGGTCAGAGCCTAAAAAAGACAAAGAATGTTCAAAGATGGTAAACGTTCGAAATGCAAACAAAAAGTGAGATTACTTCTGTTGGGCCTGGGTACTAAGACACTCAATATTGGGGTTTGACTATCATGAATAATTAAAAAATTGAATCTGAATTACTAGATCACCTCGGGGCACCACCCTTCTAGGAAGGGAAAAGAGAGCCAATTAATCAAAACGGTCTCATAAATTATACTAAATTGTCAATTTGGAGTTCAGATTAATAATTAACTTAACTATAACCAAAATTACCACGTTAACTAGTTAAAGTAATTTGGAGTTCTTGGCAGTGTAGAGGTTGGCAATATTCACTCGTGTGCAACATTAGACAGGTATGTTTAAAAGACACTTATTAACAAGAATAAAAGTAAACATACAATCTAACTACAGTCTGCTCTATACAGGTGTGTGGGTGTGCCAAGATGGCCACTGGGCTTGAGGTCTTGAACACAAAGGAAACAATGGCTGCTGAGTAGGGACACTCAGACCATGTGCTGGCTAGTAGATATGTGGAATGTGATAAGGGTTTTATGAGGTGCCAGGTTAGAGGAAGAGTGGTTAGTTAAGCATGCAAGACCCTGAGTCTATGTGTTGCATAATCTAAACTAACATCAAACCACTATACTATAAACAACTCAATAAACACAAATATCACATTCAAAGTTTAAGTTCTATGCTTTGCTTAACTAGACCCAGGTCATACTACCAGATTTGGAGGGAAACCGGCCGCTCCTTGAGTCCTTTGAAGTGGCTTGTTAGCAGCTCGGTGCTAACTAGCCGTGTGGCTCCTGTTGTTTGGGAGTTTAGCCTGCAAACCTTCCGTTTGTTGCCTAAAAGAGCTGGTGTAGATTCCTCAGCAGGATCTCGCTTCGCTGCTGTAAGGAGAACAGGCCTGGCACCCAGCTGCAGCCGAGCAGCTGGGGGTCTCCACGTGGAGGTGTGGAGTTGTAGAGGATAAGAGAACAAAGGCCAAACAGAGCATTTTATATGACCTGATGACCTCAGGTCACATGCCACTGTCAGCCAGTGAACTGCTTGGTCAGTTTTCACACCTGGAGGATTGTGGGACTTAGAGTTCTGGTGCTTCCCTTTGTTTCCAAGACATGTGGTTAACTTGGTTATGCATGGTGAGCTTCCATAGCTCACCACCAAGTTCAGATCCCAACACTTCTAATACTTACTGCGTGTTAATTGTTCTCTTCCCCCAGATCCACTGGCACGCTGCTCAAAACCAGAAAAGTCTGAAACATGTAACCAATGTCTTGTGTGTAACAAATATGTTTATAGTGAATACTGAAAGGGAGAAGTAAATGTTCACAAGGGATGGAGATTTCTCTGCCCTGAGAACTTCGCGAATGCTCTGCATGTCCACCTTCATCTCCAGAGGCTGAAACAGATCCAAATCTACAACACATTTACATACTTCTTAAGATGTCATCATTACTCACAAGCATTGTCCAATACAGATGTGCCCTGAATGGGATGCAACTTCTGTGGAGGAGCAGGGTAGTTGGGCAGCTTGATACCTAGAGGTCAGTAAATCAAAAAAAAAAAAAAATTGGCATATCAAAAAATTTTATCAAATTGAAGAATTTGATAATATAAAAATTAGTAAAATATTGCACATTGTCGCGGCAACTGAATATCAGTCCCTTGTCTAGTACAGATGAGAGACGGTCAAAATACCAAGTTTTGACAAAATTTATTTTCTAGAAAACCTTTGCTGCTTGCAAGCAAGAGCCATCACAGGATGAGTATGGAGAGGCAGTCTCTCCTCAGGTTTTATACTAGCCTAAACAATGTTCATATTGTAGGGTTTACTGCGCTTTTAAAATGTCTCATCAGGGCAACACCTTGTAGGAAGAACACGGTTTAAATTTATCAGTCTCAGTTAAATAATTTGCATATCTGGAGTGAATCCTTTTCTACAATTTGTACCATTCATTCTCTGCCGTTAAGATATGTTATTAATCCCACGTATGGGAAATTTCCTTGTCACAGTAGCACGGAATTTAGCAAAGTATATATACACACACACAGAAGATAATGACGACTTCGACATGGTAAAAAAAAAAAAACATATACAAAATAACAATGCTCTGAATATATAGAGGGAAAAAAAATAGAAATATAAAGACATTCTGTATGTACAGTTTGCCAACGGTGGAATACAAACTCTGCAAATAATTGCTTAAACTATGAGATGGTGAGGTAGCGGTTTTGTGCAAAAGAGCGGATTTATTTATTCGTGAAAAAAGTTACTATTGACTCAGGCGGGTGTTGTACAGCCTGATGGCAGCTGGGATGAATGACCTGCAGTAGCGTTCCTTCTTGCATCGTGGATGCAGCAGCCTGCTGCTGAAGGAGCTCGACCTCGATGTCCAAGCCCTGGATGTTCACCGGTGCAGTGAGTAGTGGTTTCCTGCTGAAGTCAATCACCACCACCTTTGTCTTGCTGGCGTTGATGTGCAGGTGGTTTAGAGCACACCAGTCCACAAAGTTAGCAATGACCTCCAGGTACTCCAGATCGTTTCCCTGATATACACGCCCAACATACATCCTTGGTGTTGCATTTAACATACTGGTTGAATGTGGGGAGAGTGGAGGACAGGGAGGTGTGGTTAAAGTCCCCGGAGATCAGTAGCAGGGCCTGGGGGTGCAATGTCTGGAGCTGCGATACAACAGTGTATAGGAGCTCGCAGGCTGCAGCGGCGTCGGCAGAGGGGAGGGATGTACGTCGTTATCGCGATGACGTGCGAGAACTCCCTCGGGAGGTAGTACGGCCGCATGGTAACAGCTAGCAGCTCAATGTCCCTGTTACAGAGCTGCTCCTTTACCCTGATGTGTCCTGGGTTACACCATCTGTTGTTTACAAACATCGCAATGCCCCCTCCTTTCTTCTTACCGTTCTCCTTTGCCTTCCTGTCCGCTCTCACGATCTGGAATCTGTCCAATGAGACGTGCAAATCCGGCGTCAGTTCGTTCAGCCACGTCTCCGTGAAGCACGTGATGCTACACTGCCGGTACTCCCTTTGGAGCCTGGTTAGCGCCATCAGCTCCTCCATAATAACAGACGGTACGCTTGGTTTATACCGTCTGTTCTTCTCCCGACGCTTCACACCAGCTCTGCAGCCCCGTCTCCTTAATTCCACGGGGATCTCCAGTCGTTGTGCTGGGAGCACCCTCGTGTTGCACAGTGCTACCAGCTGATCCCGGGTGTAAACAATGGAGCCCTGGCTGAAGGGGTCTCCGGATGCCGTATTTAGCAGACAAAGAATTAAAAATACATATTCCAAACCTCGCCCGATGCACATCCATAGGATTGAAAGTCCGACTGAGGTTGGCGACAAAAATGACATGAGACAGCACGAAAATACAGCGAAACTATTGGAGCTACAGTAACTAGATGCCGGCATGTCCGGCGCCATCTTGAAAAAGTTGGTATTCACTGTCTATCTGCTGACTTAAGAGTGCCAGATGAGTAGAAGTGCTTGTAGGTAGGATAAACAGCAGGCTTCAAGTCCACGTTGCAACGATATGGCATGAAAAGCTGCAAGATGCTGCGGTAATACTGTTCAGGCTGTTGGATTTCAGAGAAACGCACATAGCGGATGACGGCAGGCTGTGTGCGCGATCTTGTTCCAGGTGGTTTCGTGTTTAGACAGTGGAGAACAAAGACGACTTTTCTTGAACACTCTTAAGTGACTGTTTGTGCTCAAGAAGCTGTATACAGACTGATAAACATCCCTGTTGTGCAAATAGACGCTTGACAGGTTTTTCATTGCATCTTTAGCGCCAGCCCATCTCTTTTTTTTCAGCCTTGGAAATGTAAGAAATGATGTACACAAGCGTAGGTGTCGACCACATACTGAATATCAATGTTTGCATTCCTGCATTTTAAGAGTGGTCTGCTGTACTGATTGATCCAAACCTCGTCAGCTTGACGCTTTAAGACCACTTGTGTTTTGCGAGCGCAGCATGTGTAGGCCTTCTCAAAGAGGCTCTGGGTGATATTCAAGTGACTGAATAAGTGATCCACGGTGGTAAAGTTGGCGTTGGCATCAGAAAGAGCAGTTTTAATTTTGCTCATGATCTTACCTGCTTCCTTTTGTCATGTTGGTAACAGCTTTACAAGAGCAAGCTGCAGGCTGCGTTTGCAGGTTGGTGTGGTGGCCATGTCATCAGAGGCTTCACGACAAATGAGTGTGCAGAAGGGGGCTTGGGAAAGTTAAAACGATTGTTTTGGAGTGGCGGCGTGAATGCTGTTGCACAGAGGTCACAGTTTCAAGTAAAGTTTGGTCATGTGTTGGCAAGTCGCGTATTCGTCTATAAATTTTGTAACTTCTTCGTCTATGTTCTTGTTGACGGATGCATTCTTGATCCAAAAAAAAGACAGTGAACATGCGGCGATCCGCACTGCTGGAATTCCACACAGTAGTAATAATCCTGGATCAACAGGATGAGCTGGAGACATGAGAACCTCCAAGAAGACTTGCCAGCGAAAGTCAAACATGTGAGCAGCAGTGACAGGGTTACGGCGCAGAAGCTCACATCTCTGCGCCCAGTCGTTGGCAGTTTGTGTGTGGCCTTCTTGCTTCAAGATGGTCTGCAGAAGAAAAAAAAAAAAACAGAAACAGGGATATCAAGCTGGTGTATACAGGCCACACTGCGCCACTTTCCAGATAGCTGGAGTGCTACGGATAGGCTTAAGAAAACGGTATCCTTCGTCGAATTCAAGCATTTTCTTGAAGGACTCTGTACTAAATATGTCACTTCCAAGCAGCTGTAAAGCAGAGTGTGTGGCCTTTGCGCAGGGCTATGGACACGCTGGATAGCACTTGCTGAACCTCACACATGTACTGTGCAAAGAAAATTTATTCCATATTACTACTAAATCTTGTCTGCATTCATAATCCTGTTGTTGAAGTACCGTGACAGGGTGAGGCGATGCGGCCTGCTGTCGTGGTACGTAGGGCTGCCTTGTGGAAAAAGAACCGGAAAGCACTTGGACTCATTACTTGAATCTGATAAGAGTCTAACTGGAGAGTTACCTTCAGCAGGAGCGATGTTCAAGATGTGGTCAAGAGCCTCTTGTCCAACATCGACCGCATGAGACAGGTGTCTTGATCATGCAGTAGCTCCTCCTGAGCATGTTCAGCTACATTGGGACTACAAGAGCCAGCAGTCTGCAATGGTTGCTCACCATCAGATTCAGGACAGTACTCCTTAACCCATGTGTTGTTAAAGTCTACATCTTTGTAATGTGTATTGTTTGCTTTGAGTGCAAGGCTTGTCTGATGTTAGCTGTATTTACATACTGGTATTAGTTTGTGGGAAAGTGCTGCCTCCTCCAACATGGCAACGACGTTGACTTATCGCAGCAACGAGCCAAGTTTGTTTGTGCGGCAGGTTATCGATTCTGTTCGTGTTCAAATTAAGCCTGTATCGTTGATCATAGGAATGTTTAGTGTAAACATGAAAACACGCACTTATAATTAACAAATATCAGAAAAGACTTTATTGCCAAGCATGTTTGTACATACAAGGAATTTGCCTTGGTGTTGGTACGCATAAAATATAGAAACTATAAAATACAAATATATACACAGTATATATATTTTCCACCAGAACTGTGGTAGTGAGTTTGATGCGTTCATGGGAGGGTGGTGGTGGGGGCTTGGCATTGTTCAGCAGATGGACTGCGGTTGGGAAAAAACTGTTTGCCATGCGAGTGGTTCTACACTCGATGGATCGCAGCCGTCTGCCAGAGGGGAGTCTGTTAAATAATCCGTGTCCAGGGTGAGGGGGATCAGCCACAATCTTAGCTGCACGCTTCAGAGTCCTGGAAGCGTACAGCTTGTCGAGAGACCCTCCTGCACTGATTATGCAGAGTTTTACTGTAAGGTGATGGATTCTGTCCAAGAATCGGTATAAAGGGCTCCATCATATGCCAGACAGGGGGATGTGGTGCAGTTAGAATTAAGGGGGGAAAGACTTTTAAACTACGCCTCTGTCATTGCAGCTGATGACGGTGATCTAGATCTAAACGAATTTCATAATCTTCTTGACAGAAATGCAGTCAAGCATGTCCATTATGACAGATGAAATGTTGGAATTAATCGGGCAGGTGGGACGTTAAGTTACAAAGCATTCTCAGCGATGAAATCTGCAGGAAAAAGCACATTACTTACATATAGTCATTAATCCTACCGATCAAACCTCACGCTCCTGTTAAATTGGGAACTACTGTAATGGTAAATTCAATTTCTTTGTCTCAGCCACTAGAGATTGCCAACCTCCCCCTTCCTAACGTGAGATACTGGGCCCTTTTGTCTATGTGGATTGCAATGTCTGGACTCGGCCTTGCACCTAAATGCAAGATCCTGCAGGATACCTCAAGTGTGAAACACACCAACGGGGGGTCGGCGTCGATACCTGCAATAGACAAAAGGGTGTGGCAACACTTCCTGGAGGGACCGACCCCTGCAGTAGACAAAGGGGTGTAATGTTTATGTTTCCCCACATTCGGGGTCTTTCTTCACTTTTGACCGCTCGCGTGTTGTTTGACCTTTTCTTTGCAAAGAAAATAAAACCTTGTCGGCCGGCAGAAGTCTCTATTTCATTCTTCACCAGCAGCAGAGGAAAAACTTCCACAACACTACCAATGGCAACCGAGCCCACCGTACAAGCTAGAGTGTTACAGAATCGGGCGGGGTTATCACACGACACTCCTGTGACGTTTAATGACATTAAATTTGAACAGGCTTTAGACTGTAAAATCGTCTTCAGAGCGGAAGGTGAGCGATCCCTCTCTAAATTTCAGATGTGTGAAGGAATGCACCCTAAAACCCTCCATCAAAACTACTACGGTATTACCCGCATGAAAACATTTCTGGGTACGCCGCACGTTTGCAAATATTGTCACACTGGTTTGTTTTCTTTGCGTCTTGTGATTTCATGTTTTATTTTGAATTTTCTTTATTTTTATTAAAATATTATGTATTATTGGTGTGGATGGGGTGTTGCGCAGCGATCATAGCATTAGCATAAAGATTTTTCTCTCTTACCACGGAAAGATTTGAGGCGCCGACCGATGTTCGGTGGTAATGTTGCGCCATAGCATCTGACCAGGGATGAACTATAGTACAGCCAGAAAAGTTTGTTTTTCTTTCCTCTGCGAGGAATGAAATAAAGTTCTGAAGTACGGTCGTATTTTGTAAGAGAGAGTGTTTGTTAGTCACTCACAGGGTTTTTGAAATATGCTACACTGGTTTTTGATGCAACTCTGATTATTACAAATTTGTAATACTGCGGTGGATTGGAGGGGGGTTTTCTGTCACAGCCGACCAAAATGTCATTAGCATATAGAGGTTTTTTTTAAATCACGGACTTCAAGGTTGTAAAATTCATATTTGTTTCCTTAGTAAGAGTATTTTAGGACGGGCAAGCACGAGGCCATTTCAGCGCATTTGACACTTGTCATACGTCTTGGACCAGCGTTCCTTTATTTTTCGACTCCTACTTCTTGCGCAGCAAACTATTCTGCTCGACATGGCTTTTTCAAGAGGTAAGCAGTCTACACTTTGACAACTTTATTCAGTTTAGTGTTGATTTGATCGTTGAGAAAAAAAAAACCGGAAACCTTGTGACTGTTTTCGCTGACGTGGAGAATATCCCACCAACTCCCGCAGGTTAGTTTAACACGCTTTGAGTATCCATATTTTTAACATAATGTGTTTGTAAAATGTACTACTTGATTTATTTATTTATTTTTTTAAGTCTGTCCCCCCCCCCACACAGCGGATTCTACCCGGAGCTCAAATAGAAGCGTGCAAAGCAGAGGAATTCTGCAGCCGATCAATTGTAAGTAATTACTGTTAACTGTGAAAGTGTTAGTTATGCTAATATACTGCCTTGTGTTTAAAAAAAAAAAAAAAAAAACTTTGTGTCCATTTCAGGATAAAGAGTCAAGCGTTTGGGAAGCTCAAACAGAGGACTTCCATCAAAAAGGCGCGCGGTTCCCTGTAAACAAAGAAAACAAGTTCCAGGCATCAGAGTATGTACAAGGACTAAGCAAATAGTTTTAACTGTGTAAATATTCTATCTGCAGTGATGCCCGGAAAAAGGACGAGGAATTGGACAAGATGACCGATTCCCTCTTGGAGTTAGATGAGCTGTACAACTCAGAAAAAAAAGTAGTGTAACTATGTTTAAATATATAGATGTGTATATTAATTATAATATTTTGATGCAGTCCACTCCTTTGAAAGAAGTAGAGACAAGGGATCAGCGTCATATCCAGAACGGCAGGACATCATCATCAGAAGAGGAGCCACTTTCTTTTAACACCAGTCTATGTCATGGTATGTCCTTAAGCGATACCCCTTTTAAGGCTCCACAGAGTGACGGTTTACAGAACTTTGGGCTTCCGTCAGCGTGACTCGGTGTATAGAACGCTGGTGGAATTAGGTGCGATTACTCACCCCCGAGTAGTAGTCAGGATACATTTAATGACGGCAAAGTGGTAGAACAACCGATTGATTATCTTAATGAGGACGCTTCACTGTGTGACACAAGCCAGTTTTTTTCGTCTTTGTGAAAATTCTGGCAAAGAGACCACAGGCGTGCCACAACACACAACCCATCAACAACTTTTCAGCAGCCATACACATACCAGCCGGCTGAGTATAATCAACCGCCAGTGTTGAATACCACACACAACCCTTCAACAAATTTCCAGCAGCCATATACATACCCCTGGTATCTCACACCCCTATCCAACACACGTACCAAGCCCCAGGCTTTAATCAGCCGCAGGCATTCAACCCCGCATACGCGCCACCAGCTCCCTATATTCAGCCTGTGCACAACACACACACCGGACAGCAGCTTCGCCATTAACCTCGCGCTCCTGTTAAATTGGGAATTGACCACAACTGAGGCCACCGTACAAGCTAGAGTGTTACAGAACCGGGCGGGGTTATCACACGACACTCCTGTGATGTTTAATGACATTAAATTTGAACAGGCTTTAGATCGTTGTCTTCTTCAGAGCGGAAAGTGAGCGAGCCCTCTCAAAATTTCAAACGTGTGAAGGAATGCACTCTAAAACCCTGCATCTCTTCCTCCATCAAAACCGGTATTACCACCCTGAAAACATTTCGGGTTGTGCTCACTTATGGAAGCACCACTGCTCTGGCCATTGTTCCATATGCTTTACATCAGATTGTACAAAAAAACGGATCCCTTTGTTCCGCGTCATACTGTTTTGTACTGTTTCCCGTGTTTCCTAGCTCTGGACTTGTTATGTTACAATTTCGTCTTTTTGTAATTCCTGCTTCTGAGCAGCGCTTTGTGTTTCCAATTTGTTTAATTAAATTCAGTGTTTTGCCTCATCGTCAAGCATTTGGGTCCTACCTCACCTAGAAAATCCGTAACAAAGTGCCACTGCCCTATGGCGGGTAAAGCCGCCTTCAATTGCCAGACGGTTAAAAAGTGTAATGCTTGCAAAGCGGTGTATTACAATGCGATCAGCGGCACCACCCAGCACAAATGTAGAGTTAAAACATGCCCCGTAAAGACCATCTGCATTACACGACTCCTTTGAAAGTTGAGACTGACTATTCAAAACAGGTAGTGTTTTGTGACTTTGAAACACTCGTAGATGCCGCATCAGGTGAACACATACCCTTTTACATCAGTACACAAATGCTACTCGGTGAGAAATGGGGTTCCTGGGGCTTAAAATGCGCAGGAAGCTACTTTAAGAGTTTCAGAAAACAGGAATACAAAGGTTACATCTTCATTGCTCACAACGCTAAGGGTTTTGACAGTTTTAACTATTTAATTCGTCAAGGTATGACATCCTGTATAATTATGCAAGGCTGTAAGGTGTTGCAGATGGTGGATGAGGCATTCCATCAAACATACATCGACTCACTCTCATTCTTAACTATGCGTTTAGCAGACATGCCTGCAGTCATGGGTCTGGACGCCAAGATTGGTCTGCGCGACGACGAATTAAGCAAAGGTTTTTTTCCCCGCACCTTTTCAGTTCAGATGCCCACCAATTATTACCAGTCTCATCACTTGTAGGTGAAATGGAGCATACGTAGTAAATGTTTTTGGTTCCCCAGCAACAGCCTGACATGTTAAAGCAGCAGTAGCAGAACAATCACACGCACAGCACTGAATGAGTTGGACAAAGCCACGGTCGATGTGTTACAACTGCCGGATATATAGACATGCATGAGAAAGCAAAAATATGCCAGCGTTCTCCAAAGATACCGTCACTGGTCAGACAGGACGAGCGTGAGAAGGGTATCGTTTTTGTACAGTGTCCTTGTGAGTCTTGAAAGGCACTTATAAATAAATGTATTAATATTATGTTGACGCCATTGTTGCCTGCCCCTGAAAGGGACGATGTGGGAACGGCAAGTCAGCTGCCCGCCCATGCGGTTGATACCTCTCGTCAGCATTGACTAGGGCCTCAGATGCAATTTCACGGACTAGCCAGGGCGAGGTTAGCATTACCAACTGACCAGAGGCTCTCTTGTATGATCTGGTGAAAGGTGTCCCAACAATTCAGTGTTTCAGATGCTTCAAGACCTGTGGGGTGGTCTTTTTTTTAGAAACACTCTCCCACTTGAATGTACCACTGTCAGCAGTCCCCAACACACAGGTATGTAGAACTATTGCTAGTTATAAAGGAGGAGTGATGCTGTCAGGGTCCCGTACAAGGGTTGCCCCCGCTGATTATTCATATTCTGGCAGGAAAGCCAAATTATTTAAAACCCCACAGCATGGTATTCCTAAGCAGAGGTGCTCTCAAAGGACAGATGTGGCTTCATGGTCAGACTTTGACATACAGCGAATTCCTGGTGTTTGTTTCATTTTTCCTCTTTGTGACATGCTTTTATTTTCCTCTCAACAACTATTGAATGCATTTTCTTGATGACTATTTTATATATTTGACACGTGAATAAAATATGAGACTGCATTGTACACATGATTAGTATTCACGACATACAGCAACAGGGTGAATTTTGTTTACAAAACTACAAACAATGGCATCATTACAGTCAAGATTAGCCCTGTGCATTTTAAGCACACTTGTAAAAAAGGCCCACGTTTTTGTATTTGAAAGTAATAAAAACACTCGTCAAGATAATTATTGTCTAGAGCACTTTAACATCTCCAGCTGATTTTCAACGCTCTGATCAACCACTTTTCTATGCCTCTGAGACCAGGCGTAACTGGGGCACTTTAATAACGTCATCACATGTTTCGACGTTTTTTTTTTCCTCTTTTTCCTTTTTTCAAGATTATCAGCCTGTTTCAGCTCATGCAAAATTGGCTCTGCAGCTCCTCGGATTCGGGACTCATCTCCGTTGTTTCCGTTTGAACGAAGGTAGTGGACTATGGCAAGAATGAAGCCGTCAGTCCAGAGCCTCTTTAGGAACTTGTTGTAATTGCGCTTGAAATAGTGTCCAGGCATCCCCAGCAAATGCTTGTGCGGTTTCAGACTGGGATGGCCGATCTGACAGCCGTAGCATTGTACCCAATACTTGTGCAACACTCCGTTCAGTGGATGGACAATGTCCATTTTAACGCTGTCCACAAACTTTCAACTGCGCCTCCTGGGGATGGGCCACTGCCTCATCGTCAGACTAGTTTTCAGACTGGGGGGGATGGCTTCTCCATAGATGAGCGAGGTGGTGACACATCGAAAACAAGTTTATAAACCACATCATGTGTTCGTCGAAAGTGAGAGGGTATGGATACATCTACCATTCATCACAACCTCTGGCAGCCATTACACTTTCCCTACCCACACAACCAGTGATAACGTACTTGTTCGCAGGCCAATCTAGACGATTTGCCTCAACTCGATACATTTCAGGAGCCACCAGGCTGACCCACTGCGCCTCATATAGAGGCGTGGGCAAACCAGAACAGTTCAACTCGGGGAAAACTAAAGTGTGAAACATTACCCAGTCATCAATAGACATACTTTGTGATTCACCCAGACCAGTGTACAAACACTATTTTACATTGTACATATATCTATTCACGCCAGTGAAAAACTAATGTGCGTAACATTAATCTGTGTGTACATGCATGCACACACACGTGTCCCCATTATACTACTTTTATCTTTAAAGCTTGTCAGCAATTTGCTGCTGGAAGACACTCCTATGCAGACCCAACATGTGGTCTCAGTGTGACCCTGAAATCTCACTACAGGTACCTCATGGCCTCAAGTTTAGTTTATTCCCCACATTTGTAAAGCACATGCTTTGCATCTCGAGTAGATTTTCCTCTCCAACCCACAAGTCGTTTTCACAGCCAGTTAAACATGGCTTGAATTTGCTGTGAACGTCAACTTTGGGATTTTGCGACATGACAAATTGTAAGACACGCTACATTTGATAAGCAGTGTGGACCAAGCCTAGATTCAGCTTCAGATTACATACAGCATGGTGACAACACATTGAGACTTCAGACATAGCTTTTCCTCTGCATTCTACTTCTCTCCAGTTTCTAATTTCAATCATTGACTAAAAGCCAGTTATACTAAACCAACTTCAAGGTTGAATGAATTTTGTAGCAACAAATTCAAGGTTTGTGTCGTCATAAATTTCACATGACAAGTTTTATCGGAAACTGACACAAAGGTGTTTTACAAGTGTACATTATAAAAGATTTCCCCCAAATGCTGTAGTTTTTACAAGAACCAAGTGGTGAGAAAATACAACTTGTACATATTGGCTCAGATAAACAAAGAGAAGAGAGTACACCAATGTCAAAAGTAGTTCTAGGCAACACAGACTTTCCTACTCTTATTCTGTCTTCAATAATTAAACAGCCCTAAACACAACACAATCACAGCATCAAACATTTACGAGAAGCCAGACCAAACTGACCTGAGAAACCACTTTTTATACACACCTGCCAAACCCAAACGAAGAATCCTATTGGATCATTTGCAGGCCTCTGTAATCAGGCTGGAATCTGTGTCACCTGGTGCTCCAGCTGCCTTCTCCTTGAGAGTAATCAGGGCCATCTATGTGACCTCAATAATAGCAGCTAGTTTATATGCAAAATCCAAGAGGTTTACAGAAAACGTAATATAATCAGTCTCCTGTACAAAAAAAAAAAAAATGTATAGTCAATGTGATGGTAATGTTCCAGGTGGGACTAGATTTTCAACATGGAAATGAGCTTGTTGCACTGAAAAATAACTGGACAGTTTGAATAAAGCAAAAAAAAAAAAAAAAAATTAAAAAAAGAGACATTTTCTTAATCCTTTGCAATTTATAATTTTGTAAATAAATAAATCACAGCTTCCATTAAACTGCAGACAATCATCCGAATTTTAGAAAGTCCGTAGTGTCTAAAAAAAAGACTTTTAATGCATCAAGTCATGCAAGTCATTGGGTGTCGGCTTCATTTCAGATAGTAGTATTTTATATTTATCCAATTTCTTTTAAAGCAATTGTTTGTGGAATATATGTGTTTGGAGAGTATAGACTTTCTATGATGGATTAAAACTCAACTGAATCCTGAGGTTTATAGTAACTTGGTGTGTTTATTGTACATGAGAAAAGCCTTGCGCCGAGCAGTGTGTTTTTAGGATCCACAAAAATTATTTGAGTTCCTTCCTCAAAAATATGTTGCAATAGTTTTTCCTCAGAAGATCTCCATAGATCATATTTTTAGATCCCAGTCTCTTCTCAAAATTTTATGTATGAGAAAAAATATTACATTTTCCTACTGCTTTAGTATGTCTGTGTGGAGAATCATATATTTTATTAAGAGAACTCTGTTAAATAATTCCTTTCATAGTATGTGTTGCTACAAAAACTTTTTTTTTTTTTAAATATTTCCTTGTGCTTTTATTATTACAATATTTTTGTATATTTTAACAGGCCTCTGTAGTGACCTGATATGGAAACAGCAACAGGTGGCTAACCTGCTGATTGCTAATTGAGAATCACACCTGAGGCAGTTGATGAGGTGTATAAAGTGAGGTGTGTCAGTTGCAGTCTGCATGTTGTGGGTAAAACAGCTGAAACAGTTATGTTAGATGATTTTAAGTTCTGCTTTATGAAAGGGTTGAAACTGCATTTAATTTTATTTTTTTAAATTATGATGTATTTTCAAGAAATGACAGAACCAAAAGCATAGTTTTTGAAAGAGAAGCTTTAGTCTCATGTAGCCATATGGGCACTTTTACTGTTTTACACCAATTAGATTAGTTTTTGTCTGTGCCTTTGCTCTTAAATTCAAAATATTTGGGGTTTTGAAATGTGGCATGAGGACTGTAAAAAGGGGTTATGGTTTGCCCTTTCTCTCCATGTTCTAAACAACTTTTTTTTTTAGCTTAGGCAACAGTCATGGCTTCTTCTCTTTCCTGCATGGTGCGTCACATGTTTAGTTAATTTTCTGCCTTATTTGTAATGCAGTTTGTTCATAGCATTGGAAGCGTGGCTCCACGCCATTCAAAACAAACCAGTAGCTAGTCAGGTCCATGTAGCCAGTGCGGATAAACTTGTGTAGCTCCTATTAGCATAGCTTCTGTTAGCTGCCATCAGCTGCTTGTGAGATGAAACTGCGGTGGTTGGGTCACAGTATAAAGGACACTACGGTACATGGCCAACCCCTTCGTGCTTCAAATCCGTTTTCTCCACTACTCTACTTTGCAGAACATGTAGCTGGAGAATCCAGCAACCATAGTTAAATGTATTCCAGGGACCAAAGCAGCCAACATTAAATTATATCTGAAACTGCTGGTTAAAGCTAAATATAACATGTTTAGTAGCATTTCGTCATAGCATTACTGATTTTTCTTCTACATTTCCATGTTAAAGTAAATCAACACACCACATGAAGTAGAAGACTTCTGAAAGCTACATAGACCATAATGGTTTGAAACAGCATACATAAAGAATAAAAACGAAGCATATGAAATGGGATAAAAATGCAGACTGAATTGTAAAATACTGCACATTGTCGTGGCAACTGAATATCAATTCTTTGTGTAGTGCAGATGAGAGATGGTCAAAATACCAGGTTTTGACAATATTTCTTTTCTAAAAAAAAAACCTTTACTGCTTGCAAGCAAGAGCCATCACAGGATGACTGAAGAGAGGCAGTCTCTCCTCAGCCTTTATACTAGCCTAAACAATGTTCATATTGTAGGGTTTACTGCGCTTTTAAAATGTTTGTCAGGGCACCACCTCCTGTTATCGTAGGAAGAACACTGTTTGGCCCACTGTTTAATCAATTTATCAGTCTCAGTTAAATTTGCATATCTGAAGGAGTGAATCCTTTTTTCCACTGTACCATTCATCCTCTGCCATAAAACATCACAAAAAAAGTGTGAACAAATATTTAATGAAGTGACAACTATGAATAAATGAGGGACTAATGGATTATAGGAGTGTAATCTAATAAAACAAATATGATAAGGTATGAAATTAATTTCTGGAGAGATGGAGATGTCTTAAGGTTTAATCTAAAGGGAATGGATTTGATACCTAATCAATCTTCTCTGAAAGATGTTAGTAGGGAGTTTCAAAGTAGTGACACCAACTCTTTGTCTTAAGCGGTAGGAACGATTCAGCCTACTTTTCTTGGAGTCTTCTCGCCACGGTGATGGCGAAGCGTCGGTGTAACGAGGTGGTGACGGCGCAGCTGATGCAGGTCTCTCTTGGACCGGTAGATGGGTGCTTGGTCTGCAACTCCAACACCCAGCTTTGCTTGAGAGCATTGTAGGTGTTCAGTTGAAGGCAGTAGATGACACTTTGCAATGTCTTTGCGTTCAAAGAAAGAAGCCGGATCATCTTCTCGGCGTCGTTGCCATCGCAACAACCTATGCTATCTTGATCCGTCGAAGAGATTGGGTCTTTCTCTGATATCCCAGCTGACTACGCTGGCTAACTTATACACGATGATTAGTACTTTGGTTCGTAGAGTATAAAAATGAATAAAACTAGAAAAATATTTAAGTCACTACAAAAATTGTACGTCGTAAAAAAACGTCAGACGAGAAACGGAGCTTGAAATTGGCCGTGGTACAATTTTCCAGTTTTTAAAACAAAGTTACCAAGTATAAATGTGACAAAATGTGGAAAGAAGTAAAGTGCGGAGAAGAGGGAGCGTCTCTCGTTTTATGTGTTAATTACTCAGGGTGTGTTTAGATTGGTTTCCAAATTCTTCGCGCGGGAAGAGAACGCCTACTTTGTCTCTGTCTTATTGCCTGATCTTTTTAACCATTCCATCACTCATCATGGCTCGTTAGCAATGTTTTGCCTATGCAGCAACACTTAACATTACAAGATGGCGTAAATAACTCAAAAGCATCAGTGAATTAATAATGCGCATATATCCGTTGTGTTCGTTGGGGTGCCGATGTCCTGTGAACTGTGGGTTACTTTCTATCGCTGGACTTCAACCAACTGACTTATGCACTTAAGTAGCTATCAATGTGGGGTCCCTGTGTTCCCTCTGCCAAGCACTTTTTCCTCCCTTTACTGTTGTTACCTTTTGCCAGCCACACACAAACCTGATGCTTCTTCCCGCCTCCATCTGAACTAGCGGCTGCCAATAACATGCCTTGCCTACTCACTGTCAAATTCGTTCCAGAGTCAAAAACCGTGTCAGTCAAAGGTGAGTCATCTTCCGCCTCTGCTCTCGCTGACTGTAGGGGTATTTTATCATTAGTCCTACTTGTAGCAACGTAGGGTGTAGCCCATGGCTTATTAAAGCCTGGGCTACTGCCACAATGAGCTTCTAAACCTGTCGGACTGTTCCCTCCGGTCAGCTGTCTTTCCATGCTGTCACTAGGTCTTTCCCTCGTTGTCAGCTTCGCAACGGTCACTAGCTTAGGCTAGATATAGAATTCATTAATACACAGGATTAGAAGTTACAATCCCTTTTGCCAAGATCCCAGGCAAAACACATCAGCGTCAGATCTAGCATCTTCAACACTGCGCCTGCTGACAGTAAATGAGGTATTAAAACGCAAGAACTTTGAGACACATGATGAGTACAGTAATCTTTTCACATGGAGTCTGCGTGACTTCTACACCAACTATCTCAAATACTATTGTCTCTGTGCCAAGTGATGAGGCTACTGCTCCACTCCTACCTTTATGCACTTTCCATATTTTGAGATTTCACTATCCAAATTAGAAACGAACATATTCATCATCCTGCAGCAACATTTCAGTCAAACTAAACAGGTCAGATGATCAGTTATCAAATCATTCACTGAAAGATTTAGATGAGAGATATGACATTTAAAAGACCACATTTAATTTTTCCTATTTTCTACCAATGAATTTGTATAAGGTTCCTATGAGTAACTCTTTTGTTGCTTGATCATTCAGAAAGGCAAAATGTTTGACGGCTCTGAAAACAGAAACTTGAAAAATTATTCAGGTTTTCTGACAAGGCTGGTCTGAGCCAGCTCGGTTCTCTGTGCAAACTTACCCCAGAAGCTATCTTTTGGCGGGGTTAGGATGGATTTTAGCCGGATCAAACTGGATACCCTGGTTAGCCTGCTAGCGTCATCCAATGCTTCAGAGGGGTAGCCTGAAGCTTCTTGTTTCCCTTTCAAAAAGGTGTTGCTGTAACCCCTTAAAATAGTCACTTTTTGTCAAAATGCCAGACTTCAGTTATTTCAGCAACACAATATCCAGCGTCTAGGGCTTTTGTGAATTCGGGGGTCGGCCAGGTGCCGGATAAAGCTCTCTTTCTCGCTATGCATGCACAAGCCGGTTTGACTCTTTATTTCAGGGCACACGCGGCAGAAAGTAAACACCAGTTTACCTCGCTCGGTTTTGTAAGGCAGAATCGGCAGAAATGACCCTCGAGGAGGATGTACGACGGCTTTGATCAGACCAAAGTACATACGCGGATCTTTAAAATCCTGACGGATAATTTCAGGGTGACCGAGAGGGTACTCAAAGTGTGCCTTGACATAGGGGTACAAGGATGTGACGTCCACGTAACGAACCTGCTCAGTATCACTCACCGTGTACCTCAGATGGCTGGGACAAGTTCTACCTCCAAACAGCGGAGCGCTATGATGACTCAGGAACTGTTTCACTCGATCAGACTTTGTCGTGCGGGTCCAGTCATGCTCCCCATATGAACTGTACCGAGACCTTTAGCTTAGACCGCAGGTTTAACAGCTTTTCTTGCCAGGCCGAGTGGAGCTACTCAAAGGGAATCTTTGTCAGGGGGTTAACTTCATGGGGTGAGAAACACTTGGGACACCCATGAAAGAAACAGCTGAGAAACTCCCACACCTTTTTTACACCCTCAATTTCTGCATGCCCGTCTACGACATAATTCCCCAGCCTCTTCTCACCTCTGTTGAGAGCGTGTGGAATAGCGACTTTTTTGCTGTGTGAAATCCATTCTAACCACAGAATCCCCACGTTCGAGTAGTTTTGACGGTTGTAGTTATCAGTGGGCGGGTGAGTCGGAGTGTGGGGAGGAAGAAAGTTTGTTTTAAAAACTTTCATGCACACGAAAGAGTCAACGCGTGTCTCTTTGATGAATTCTTCATGAAACTTTAAACAAGACGCTGTTAGGATTTCAGTGTCTTTGTCGCAATAAAGCACGGCCTCTTTTTTGAAATCAAATGTACACCCATCCTTGGTGGCGTACCAGGCTATGAATTTTTTTTCATTGTCTCCGCCGACATTCTGTCTGCGCCGTAAGCGTGTGCAGGTGGGTAAGAGCCTACATAATTTAAGTGGGCCTCTGAACTGAAAAGGTGCGTGAAGAAACCTTTGCTTAATTCGTCATCGTCGCGCAGACCGATCTCAGCATCCAGACCCATGGCTGTGGGCATGTCTGCTTAGCGCATGGTTAAAAATGAGAGTGAGTCGATGTATGTTTGATGGAATGCCTCATCCACCATCTGCAACACCTTACTGCCTTGAATAATTATGCGGGCTGTCATACCTTGAATTAAATGGTTGAGAAGAAAACTGTCAAAACCCTTAGCGTTGTGAGCGATCCTGCGCATTTAAAGCCCCAGGAACCCCATTTCTCACCTAGTAGCATTTGTGTACTGATGTAAAAGGGTATGTGTTCGCCTGATGTCTACAAGTGTTTCCAAGTCATAAAACACTACCTGTTTTGAATAGTCAGTCTCAACTTTCAAAGGAGTCATGTAACACAGATGGTCTTCGCCCGGTTCCTTTACGGAGCACACGGGGAATGTTTTAGCTCTACATCTGTGCTGGGTGGTGCCGTTGATCGCATTGTAATACACCGCTTTGCAAGCATTACACTTTTTAACCGTCTGACAATTGCTGGCAGCTTTACCCGCCATAGGGCGGTGGTAAGGCACTTTATGTTTTACATAACAGGCGTTTGATCAGCACGTCATATTACAATCAGAACATTCGATCCGTTTTACTTTGTTTTTTGTACAATCTGATGTAAAGCATACGGAACAGCAGCCCGAGCAGTGGTGCTTCCATAACTGAGAAAACCTGTGTGACAATAATTGCAAACGTGAGGCATACCCAGAAATGTTTTCAGGCTGGTAATACCGTAGTAGTTTTGATAGAGGAAAAGAGGGTTTTAGGGTACATTCCTTCACACGTTTGGCTCGCTCACCTTCCGCTCTAAAGAAGACGACGATTTTACAGTCTAAAGCCTGTTCAAATTTAATGTCATTAAATGTCACAGGAGTGTCGTGTGATAACCCTGTCCGGTTCTGTCATACTCTAGCTTGTACAGTGGCCTCAGTTGTGGTTAATTCCCAATTTAACAGGAGCGCGAGGTTAATGGCGAAGCATAATTGATCGGTAGGGTTAACGACTATATGTAAACAATGTGCTTTTTTTTTTTTCCTGCAGATTTCATCGTTGAGAATGCTTTGTATCTTTTAACACCCCCTCAAGGACTACCTACCACCTGCACGACTATTTCCAGCATCTCATCCGTCATAAGGGACATGTTTGATTGCACGAATCTGTCGAGAAGATTCTGAAATTCATTTAGATCTATATCACCGTCATGAGTGGCGATGACAGACGTCGTTTAAAAGTCCCCCCCCCCCTTAATTCTAACTGCACCACATCCCCCTGTCTGGCATATGACAGAGCTCTTTCTACCGATTCTTGGACAAAACCCATCACGTTACAGTAAAACTCTGCATAATCAGGGACAGGAAATATTTAGAAACTGTCGTATTTCAACGTTGTTAAATTGGTCTCTGGAAATCACCCTGGGGGGTTCAGGATTTTGTCCCGCACCCCTCTGAGCGGTAGGTGTTGCAGGTAGACGGTCCGGGTAACGACTCATCGGATGGACGAATGGCACGCGCTTCGAATTGGGGAGGTGCATGCTCGTGGGATGGGTGACTGGAAGGAGGTTCTCTTAAACTCTTGAGAGCTCCGTTCACATTCTCAAGACGCTGTAAATCAGAAGGTTCAAGGCAAGCAAGGGCCTTGTTTAAATTCTCTAAATGCTGTAAATCGTTTAATGGAGGTAAAGTTTGCGAGTGCGGCTGATCAAGACGTTGTTGAGGGAGTTTTCTTAAGGCTTCAATTTCTGCATGAAATAACTGAAGAACTGACTGCGAAACCGAATTTTCCCCTTGGTTATTGTCATTCATAATTAAAACATACAATTCTACCCTAGCGATGCCGAGACCAGATTCCAAGCCGAAGAAAGTATGTTCTAGAATTCTGAGGGCCTTTCTTGTCGACCGTATCACCATTCGGAGCGGCTGGGGCCTGGAGTCTTTTGAATGGTGACAGACAGATTTTAAATATAATCGGACGTTGTTTAAAATGAAATTTTCAGATAAAATGTTCTTGCTGACAGCCGGATTGCTCTCTTGTTTCTCTCACGGTCTGGGGTTTATGGGGTAAGGCAAATCTTCGGTGCTGGAGCTGTCATTCCCTTCTTCACCTTTCCAAATCAAATGTTAGAAAATATGACGAGTAACATCACAAATTAAAAAACAAAACATCATTGATAAAATATTATGGGCAGTCACCTCACTCTTCTCCGGAGTGTCCGGTATGACGATTATGGGGCAAGATGGTCCCTGCTCGCCTTCTAATGTTGGTTCAACCTCTGTCAAATCATATAAATTCTGTGTGTGTCTGACAAAGAGTCGGCTCACTTCAGCAGTCTGAGGCACTGACCAGGCTACAGTCTGAGCAGGAAATGCTACAGAGAAATACAGTGATTATAAATAAAGTAACTATTTCTAAAGTAGGACAAGATAGTTTAACTAACTATTCCACACTGTTATGGAGGGTGTAGCGGGTATTACATCAGGGGTGTCTTGCATTAAATAAGAAAATTGTCATGCAGTTTTGTGTATATATACGAATCAAATGACTGTCGTATTTAAGAGGCTCTGGCTTTCATCATATTCACGGAAAAAGAACTATTTTTTTTCAGTGTGGAAGAAAGGGCCTGATGTTATCCCTTTACTGTATCAATAAATAGTACTCAGTAATTGGCTCTGGCAAATTAATGTTACTATTTCTGGGTTGTTTCTCGTTGGGAATTTTGTTGGTGAAGGTGCTGTTAAAGTTGTTGAGCTTTCTGCGGAGGCTGGTGATGGGTGCAGTGTTGTCATCAAAGAGGTTATTGGAGGTGACGTGCAATTTTTGTGTAAGGGGAAGGAGGGCAGTGTTTGCTACACCTGAAATGATAGTGGTATACGTTATTTTAAGAATATGTAGGTAAGCAAATGTATAAGAAAGATGAGATGTACATAGCTAGTGCCTTTTGTATGTATGCTGATTAGTTAGTTGTGGTGACAAATGCCACAAACTTTTTAAAGTAGGTAAATAGTTTTTGTTTACCAGCAATGGTGAGATGTAAGCCATCTCTGCGGAAGAAATGTGCAAGTACTTTGCCTTCATACAGAAACAAGGCGTTTGTGCGCAAGTACACAGCGTTAGGAATGTCTTTTACACGGTGCTCCATCATTGTGTTGAATTGTTTGACAATGTTTTTGGTGTATGTCATCCACAGGTCGGAGCAAAACGGCGATGTAAACTTTGTTTGTGCGACCACGGCGAATAATGCACACATTTGCTCTACGTAGAGTCTAGGAGTCGGCCTCCGGGCAACGTCATTAGTGCCGATGTTGATCGCGACTAGAGTTTCTGCTGTCACACGGTTGAAGTGATGCATATGTCGGTTCAGGGTTCTGTAGAGGAATGTACCGGGATGAACGAAGTCAGAGACATTGGCGATGTTGTCTTGCAGGCCACGACACATTGAGAAAATACACTTGGATACCTGTAGGGATAAAGGCCAATGGTTATGGTAACTGACGCACAGTGGAAATGATACCTTTGGTGACAGCATAGCGCCTGTGGCCCATTTTAGAGAGCACTGTAATGGAGTGTTGGCCTAAAACAGAAACAATCACAAAAAGGTGATTATAAATGTACCCCAAATTGATATTTGTTGTTGTTTATTATAAGCAAGGGCGTAGAATTGGGTAGGGACACGTCCCTACCAATATTCAGCCGCTACTGTGTTGTCACTATCAATACAACAGCTGTCCGTAGTGTTTAGGCAATGATTATGGCACACAAAGGGTTAAATGTCAGTTTCTGCTCGAAGTCCCGCCTCTAACCTAAATATCGCTCCCTGATCGGCTGCCGGTTTCCCGCTAACTTACATGTGATTGGCTGTCACTCCTTCTGTTTGAAAAAGCTACATGCAACCTGCTAGTTGGACCGGACGAGTGCATGTTATCTGCAGTTGCGAGTGTAAGTCATGTAAGTTGCCAACATGTTCGGCATTTGTTCTTCATGGGTCACGTCAGCTAGACGGATTTTAATATCAATGGTGTCATTTACATTTGTGTCTGTTTGCGTGCGTGTACGTGTGTGCGAACCACCATGACACAAGTAAGACTGAACAATCTTGCTGTGTGCATGTCCATCAGGGAAAACTGGACAATACTGACCTGACAGAAATCTGCCAGCAGTTCATTTCTGCCACAGACCGGCGTAGGCATGTGTTTGGCTCTTTCAAATAAAGTAAAGACGAGAACTCTTCGAAGTTGCCCCCTTGTCTTTCATTATTTGCTTTAACCTATAACATCTGCATGATGTGAAACTATGATTGCTAATGTAAAAAAACGTCAACTTTCAGGAGTGCTGCCTTGGAGCACTTTTGTGTCCCCACCAATCTCAAAATCAAACCTACTCCCTTGATTATAAGTGCATGTTTAGTGTAAACATTACTATGATGAGCAACGATAGAGGCCTAATTTGAACATGAACAGAATCAATAGCCTGCCATACAAATAAACTTGGCTCGTTGCTGCGATAAGTCAATGTCGTTGCCATATTGGAGGAGGCAGCACTGTCCCGCCAACTAATACGATTACCCGTATGTAAATACAGCTATCAGACAAGCAATACACATTACAAAGATGTAGACTTTTACAACACGTGTTAAGGAGTACTGTCCTGAATCTGATAGTGAGCAACCATTGCAGACTGCTGACTCTTGTAGTCCACCTGTAGCTGAACATGCTCAGGAGGAGCTACTGCATGATCAGACACACTGTACACACAGAGGCAATTACTATGTCACTCCTCCTCGCGTCACGTGAGTAAGCGTATTGCGTCATTTCCTGCTTCTGCACCGTGTGGCATTGCTGTTTACAGACTGTTAGTTTCGCTCAAATATCAAAAAAAAAAAACATTCTGTTTATAGCGGGGAATTCTTGCGTATCTTCATCCACCTGTCCTCTATCGCTACTTTTTGAACCACACACAATCTCTCTTCTAACCAACTTTGTCTGCTAACGTTAGCGATTTAACCATGGCTTCTCCCTCTGCTTCCCCTTCTCTCTCCTGCATCTCGTGCCACATGTTTAGTTACTCCTCTGCCTCCTTTAGTGGTAATGATATGTGTAACAAATGTAGTTTATTCGTAGCACTGGAGGCGAGGCTTTCCAAATTGGAAGCACGGCTCCGCACCATTGGAAAACAACCAGTAGCTAGCCAGGGCCCTGTAGCCGGTGCGGACCGACCAAGAGTAGCTCCAGTTAGCTGTCCCCCGACAGCTCCCGAGCAGCCGGGAAACCAGGGCGGCTGGGTGACGGTTCGAAGGAAGCATAGTCTGACTCGGCCCGTGGATCACCACCAAACCCTTCACGTCTCCAACAGATTTTCCCCACTCAGCGACACGCCCGCTGAGAAACCAACTCTGGTGATTGGCGACTCTATTTTGCGAAACGTGAAGATAGAGAAACCAGCGACCATAGTTAGATGCATTCCAGGGGCCAGAGCGGGCGACACAAAATCTTACCTCAAACTGCTGGCTAAGGTTAAATATAGTAAAATTGTTATTCACGTCGGCAGTAATGACACCCGGTTACGTCAATCGGCGGTCACAAAACTTAATGTGGAATCGGTGTTTAAGTTTGCTAAAACTATGTCGGACTCCGTAGTTTTCTCTGGTCCCCTGCCCAACCTGACCAATGATGACATGTTTAGTCGCACGTCGTCATTCCATCGCTGGTTATCTAGGTGGTGTCCAGCAAACAACGTGGCCTGACAATTGGCACACTTTCTGGGGAAAGCCTGGTCTGATTAGGCGAGATGGCATCCACCCCACTTTAGCGGGTGCTGCTCTCATCTCTAGGAATATGGCCAATTTTATTAACCCCCCGAAATATGACAACCCAGAGTTCAGACCAGGAGGCGGAGTTGTAGTCTTACACACTTCTCTGCCGCTTCTCTAGGACTGTCTCACATCCAAAACTCTATAGATGTTCTGTCTGCTCCCAGATTATTTAAACCAAAAAACAATAAAAGAGGAGTTACTCATTTGAACCTGATACAAGTACAAGTTCATTGGTAGAACAGAATAGACCAAATTAAATGTGGTCTTTTAAATGTCTGATCTCTCTCATCCGAATCTTTTAGTGAATGATCTGATAACTGATCATCAGATTGATCTATTTAGTTTGACTGAAACGTGGCTACAGGATGATGAATATGTTAGTTTAAATGAGTCTACGCCACCCAGTCATAGTAATTATCATATTCCTAGAAGCACAGGTAGAGGAGGAGGAGTGGCAGCAATCTTCCACTCTGATTTATCTATTAATCCTAGACCTAAGGAGAGCTTTAATTCATTTGAAAGTCTTACTCTAATCTTGCTCATCCAGACCGGAAAACACAAAAACCAATTCTTTTTGTTGTGGTGTATCGCCCACCTGCTCCTTATTCTGAGTTTTTAGCTGAATTCTGAGTTTTTATGTGATTTAGTTCTTAGAACAGATCAAGTCATTATAGTAGGTGACTTTAACATCCATGTTGATGTTGTCAGTGACAGCCTTAGCTCTTCATTTACATCATTAGATTCAATTGGCTTTTCTCAGAATGTAAATGGATCAACTCAGTTTTAATCACACCTTAGATCTTGTCCTAACATATGGCATAGAAACTGAAGGTTTAACAGTATTTACTCATAACCCTCTTTTGTCTGATCATTTCCTCATCACTTTTGAATTTACAATAATGGATTACACAGGAACTGAAAAGACATTTCATTACAGTAGATTTTTATCCGATGATGCTATAACTAGATATAAAGAATTAATTCCTTCTCTATTTACCCCAGTGCCAATGTTGTGGACGACAGCAACCACAATTTAACTCCTGCACTAATAGATTATTTTGTCAATGGCACTGCAGCATCGCTTAGTTCAACTCTAAACTTAGTTGCTCCTCTGAAAAAGAAGGTCATGAATCTATGAGCTAGTACCCTGGTATAATTCAGTTGCGCTGTTCAAAACAGGCAGTCCGAAAGCTAGAAAGAATTTGGCATTCCACTAATTCTGAAGAAGCTCGCATAGCCTGGAAAGATAGTTTAACATCTTAAAAAAAAAAAAGCTCTCAGTAGTATTAGAACAGCATATTATTCATTAATTTCAGCACTGTAGCCAGGCTGACAAAGGGCCACAGCTCTGTTGAGCCATCTATTCCTCAGTAGTAATGACTTCATGAGCTTCTTTACTAAGAAAATTGTTCAAGGCATCCTTCCAACAGCTGTCAAAGATGTAAGTACAGTGACATTAGAAATTTTTGTAAGACATCAATATCTGGAATCCTTCTCTCCAGTAGATCTTGAGCTCTCTTCAATAATTACAGCATCTAAATCAATCTGTCTTCTAGATCCAATCCCAACTAAATTGCTCAAAGAAGTTTTTCCATTAATTAACACCTCCATATTGAACCAGATAAATTTATCTTTATTAACAGGATATGTGCCTCAGTCTTTTAAGATTGCTGTAATTAAGCCCTTACTCAAGAAAGCCACTCTAGATCCAGATGTGTTAGCCAACCATAGACCAATCTCCAATCTTCCTTTTATTTCCAAAATTCAAGAAAAAGTTGTTGCTAATCAGTTGTGTGACCACTTAAACAAGAATGGCCTGTTTGAAGAGTTTCAGTCAGGTTTTAGAGTTCACAGTACAGAAACGGCTCTGGTTAAAGTTACCAATGATCTCCTCATGGCTTCAGACAGTGGACTTGTCTCTATACTTCTGCTAGATCTTAGTGCTGCATTTGACACTATTGATCATAATATTTTACTACAGAGACTTGAAAGTGAGATCAAGATTAAAGGAACTGCATTAGACTGGTTTGAATCCTATCTGTCTGACAGATTCCAGTTTGTTCATGTTAATGATTCCTCTACTTATACAAAAGTAAGTTACGGAGTTCCTCAGGATTCTGTGCTTGGACCAATACTCTTCACGTTATACATGTTGCCATTAGGCAAGATTATTAGAAAACATGGCATAAACTTTCATTGCTATGCAGATGACACCCAGCTATATTTATCTATGAAACTAATCAGCTGGTTAAACTCCAAGCATGCCTTAAAGACAAAGGCTTGGATGACCTGTAATTTCCTACTTTTAAACTCAGATAAAACAGAAGTTATTGTATTCGGTCCTAAGCATCTCAGAGATTCATTGTCTAATCACGTGGTTTCTTTGGATGGCATTACCTTGGCCTCCAGTACTACTGTGAAAAACCTTGGTGTTATATTTGACAAGGATATGTCCTTTAAATGTCACATAAAGCAAGTGACCAGGACTGCCTTCTTTCACCTGCGTAATATCGTCAAAATTAGGAACATCCTGTCTCAGAGTGATGCTGAAAAACTAGTTCATGCATTTGTGTCATCCAGACTGGATTACTGTAATTCATTACTGTCTGGCTGTCCAAATAGCTCTTCAAAAAGCCTCCAATTGATTCAAAATGCCGCAGCAAGAGTATTGACAGGAATTGGCAAGAGAGATCATATTACTCCAGTTTTAGCTTCTGTTCACTGGCTCCCTTTAAAGTCTAGAACAGAATTTAAAATCCTCCTCCTTACATACAAGGCCCTTAAAGGCCTAGCTCCATCGTATCTTAAAGACCTTACTGTACCATATCATCCCAACAGATCACTTCGGTCTGAAAGTGCAGGCCTACTTGTGGTTCCTAGAATTTCAAAAAGTAGAATGGGAGGTAGAGCTTTCAGCTATCAGGCTCCTCTCCTGTGGAACCAGCTCCCAGTTTGGGTTCGGGAGGCAGACATTCTCTCTATTTTTAAGGTCAGGCTTAAGACTTTCCTCTTTGGTCAAGCTTATAGTTGGGGCTGGACTAAACCATCCCTTAGTTATGCTGCTATAGGCCTAGGCTGCTGGGGGACGATGCACCAAACACATGTCCTCCTTCTTTCTTCTCTCTCCTCTCTCACATCCTCCACTTTCTTTTCTCTGGCACAGAGCTCTTGCCCTCGAATTTCCTATCTACTACTAGTCATGCAATTCTGTGCTATTACTATATAGAATGTTTACTGCTGTATGTCCCTCCCTCCCCTCCTCCCCCCTCTTCTTCTGAGTATCTCTGGCCTGGAGTTGTCCGTTTCCTGTGGAGCTCCATACATCTGTTGTCGTGGTCTCATCAGCCTGCCCAGTCTTCATGGAATCCTGCAGTTATCCACTCCTACCTGAATGAACAATTCCCCAACCTGCCTATGATTCCTCTTACATTTTCAAACTGTCATGTAACATCATCAGATTCCACATGTACGCTTTAGTCAGATATGTGTATCTATGACAGATGTATGTTTATCTTGCTGTTCTCTTCTCTCTTTCGTCTGTCTGTACCCGGCTGGCCTTAGGCAGATGGATCCCTCCATATGAGCTGGGTTCTGCTCAAGGTTTCTTCCTGTTAAAAGGGAGTTTTTTGCTTGCTCTGGGGGTTTCAGGCCGGGTTTTTGTAAAGCGTCTTGAGACGATTTGTATTGTTATTGACGCTATATAAATAAAAAATTGAATTGAATGTATCACGACACCTGTCTCATGCGGTCGATATTGGACAAGAGGCTCTTGACCAGTACTTTGACCACATCTTGAACATCGCTCCTGCTGAAGGTTACTCTCCAGTTAGACTTATCAGATTCAAGTACTGAGGCCAAGTGCTTTCCGGTTCTTTTTCCACAAGGCAGCCCTACGTACCACGACAGCAGGTCGCATTGCCTCACCCTGTCATGGTACTTCAACAGGATTATGAATGCAGTAGTAATGTGGAGTAAATTTTCTTTGCACAGTACATGTTGTGACGTTTTTTTTTTTTTTTAAAGCAACTTATTATCCTATTTTATTTTCTTTTTGGGGTGCCAGTCAGGACTCAGCCTGACAATTTAAATATAAGTTGTTTTTCTTTTTCAGTCAAACCGACACAAAGGATGCATAAATTAAATACCAACTCATACAACCTTAAATAAAGTTAACACAAACCAAAATACCACTTTGTCCTTTTTTTTTTTTCTTTTAAATGTATTTACACAACAACCAAAAACAAAACAAAAAACAATGTCCACTTTTCCAGGTGTAGGCAGTCTCTCAAAAACACAAAACAATAATTCCTTTTTCAAGGCAAAAGTCCGTTAGTCTTTAGTTCCTATTTATTTCCCACATCCAAAACGACGGAGAGGGAGAAAAAAGAGAGAGAGAGAAAAAAAAATACATAATCCTCCAACGTCCGTCAAAAAAAAAAAAAAAAAAACAGCAGGGAAAAACATAAATAGCGGTAATCCAGCTCACCCAAACATCCACAATTTTAGCCACTTGCCAGTGAACCCGTGGTCCGGTTCCAATTCAGTTCATTGCAATTGATCGAGAGGGATTAACTACCTCTATATAAACTTTTTTTTAATGCTGCCGCAGTTTGCGGACTACAACGCCGAACCGGAACGTCGCTCTGCCAGCACGTCATTGCAGGAGCGCCGGAAGCGGCTGCCTAACGTCTCTTTATATTGACGGCGACGTCAGATCAAAGAGCCGTTTTAATTTTTTTTTTTTTTTTTTTTAGCTCGTTACAATGTGTGAGGTTAAGCAAGTGCTATCCAGCGTGTCCATAGCCCTGCGCAAAGGCCACACACACTCTGCTTTACAGCTGCTTGAAAGTGACACATTTAGTACAGAGGAGTCCTTCAAGAAAATGCTTGAATTCAACGAATGATACCGCACTCCAGCTATCTGGAAAGTGGCGCAGTGTGGTATCCCTACCTGGTTCTGTTCTTTTTCTTCAGCAGACATCCGATGGGCAAATTTTCTGCCGACTATCTTGAAGCAGGAACACAAACTGCCAATGACTTGGAGTGGGCGCAGAGATGCGAGCTTCTGCGCCGTAATCCTGTCACTGCTGCTTGCATGTTTGACTTTCGCTGGCATGTCTTCTTGGAGGTTCTCATGTGTAGGGGGTTCTGTTATCTTCTTTTCTCTCCCTGTGGAATTTAAATTTACAAAGTTTTGCAGAAGAACTCTCCTAACAGATCAACCTTTTACACCTTAGCCATAAAGGTGCCATGTCCGAACGCTGGACAGGCCCACGCTATCAGACCTCCCTGATGCTCTGGACGTCATCTGAGCCAAAATGGACAGATTTACACTTCTCTGGAATTTCACACCCCCTTTCTTCTTCTAATCTTCCTCGTTTCACTTAAGACATCAACACGATCCTAGGAATTTAAGGGGAATCTTAATGATAGACTCACCTCTTGGATTCAAATGGCCAAAATCAGGAAGCCTTAATGTGATACTAATCATGTTTTAAATCTGTTATCATTAATTTTTCTTTTCAGAGACACGCACGCAAACATACCAAGCACTATGCTCCGAGAGTTTTCAGAGGAGCAAACACATAAGGTCATAAACTTTCTTTCCCCGGAACCAGACTCTGATCTCCATTTTTCTCTGAAAAAGCACCTAAGTTTGATAATATGACTATCGAAATTGTAATAACCTGTTAAGTTATATATTTTCAGGAAGGGCTAAGGATCCCAATGAGACGATTTTGATCCTTGTACGATAAAGCTAGCCCAAATTCACATAATTTGTCACAGTAAGATGGATCAACATTGCCATCAAGTGGCTCTTTAAAAGTATTTTCTTTGTTTTAATATTTGAAGTTAAAGCATGTAGAACCTTAGATAGCTACCATTAGCATAATAACCTGTTAGTGTAAGCTATAACTGTTGAGATTGTTATTTTAGAAACTCCAACCTTTTATTAGCAAAATGTCACTGTTAAGAGAACTTGAGTTTATTAATTTGCTGATGCTTTTGAGTTATTTTGATCTTGCCATCCAGATATGTCATCTTGGAATGTTGACTGTTACTGCATAGGAAAACATTGCTAACGAGCCATGATTAAGGATCTGGAAACTCGATCCAAACACGCCCTGAATAATTAACCCATAAAACCAGAGAGACGCTCCCTTTTCTCCGTTCTTTCTCCACACTTTTCTACTTGTGCTTTTATTTTGCTCGAGCTCGCTCTTTTCTTCGTTACGGACGTAGTTACATTTATACCCAATAACAACTTAAAATTGTTCCGCGGCAATCTCAAGCTCTGTTTCTCGGACATTTTTCCACAACGTACAATTTTTTTGTAGTGACTTTAATATTTTTCTAGTTAATTTTTATGCTCTACGAACCGAAGTACTAACCAACATCATTTATAAGTTAGCCAGCTGGGATATCAGAGGAAGACCCAATCTCTTCGACGGATCAAGACACCGAGAAAATGTGACGATCCGGCTTCTTTCTTCAAACAAAGACATTGCAAAGTGTCATCTGCTGCCCTTGACTGAACACCTACAACCCTCTCAAGACGCTGGGTGTTGGAGTTGCAGATCAAGCAACGAGTCCCGTCTACCGGTCCCAGAGAGGCCTGCATCAGCTGTGCCGCTTCATCACCACCTCGTCATCACCGTGCCAAGAAGACTCTAAGAAAAAGTAGGCTGAATCGTTCCTACCGCTTAAGACAAAGAGTTGGTGTCACTACTTTGAAACTCCCTACTAACATCTTTTAAAGATTGATTAGATATCAAATCCATTCCCTTTAGATTAAACCTTAAAACATCTCCATCTCTCCAAAAAATAATTATTCCATACCTTATCATATTCGTTTTATTTGATTACACATGCATATATTCTATTAGTCCCTCATTTATTCATAGTTGTCACTTTAATAAATATTTGTTCACACTTAAGAAGTTTGATTTTTTTTTTTTTTTACGGCAGAGAATGAATGGTACAAAAGGATTCACTCCAGATATGCAAATTAGTTAACCGAGACTGATAAATTGATTTAAACCGTGTTCTTCCTACGATAACAGGAGGTGGTGCCCTAATGAGACATTTTAAAAGTGTATAATATCCTACACATGTCTCCAGCTCACCCCGTTGGCAAGATCCAGGATTACTACTACTGTGTGGAATTCCAGCAGCGCGGATCGCCGCATGTTCAGTCTTTTGGATCGAGAATGCACCCGTCATCAACAAGAACACAGACGAAGAAGTTTAGACAAATACGTGACTTGTCAACACATGACCAAACTCTACTTGAAACTGTGACCTCTGTGCAACAGCATTTCCACCGCCACTCCAAAACAATCCGTTTTAACTTTCCCAGGCCCCCCTCTGCTCGCACTTTCATTTGTCGCGAAGCCTCTGATGACCACGTGTGGCTGTCACACCAACCTGCAAACGCAGCTTGCTCTTGTAAAGCTGTTACTAACATGACAAGAGGAAGCAGATAAGATCATGAGCAAAATTAAAGCTGCTCTTTCTGATACCACCGCGGATCACTTATTCAGTCACTTGAATATCACCCAGAGCCTCTTTGAGAAGGCCTACACATGCTGCGCTTGCAAAACACAAGTGGTCTTAAAGCGTCAAGCTGATGAAGTTTGGATCAATCAGTACAGCAGACCACTCTTAAAATGCTAGAATGCAAACATTGATATCCAGTATGTGGTCGACGCCTACGCTTGTGTACATTTCCAAGGCTGAACAAGAGATGGGCTTTCTACTCCAAAGATGCAATGAAAAACCTGGGAAGTGTTGTTTATTTGTCGGTGATGATGAAGGAAAAAATCTCCGCTGACACCGTCTTTCTTGTATATAAAAAGGTTTATTACAAAGAAGTTCAGCATCCAAGTACAAGCATCCAGGATTGCTTGGAGAGGATTCAGTGCCAATAGAAGTCGCTCTCCCGATCTCCGTCCTAAACCCAACTTATATAGGGGAGTTGTTATTGTCTACAACTTAATGTATACCGGCTGGAACAGAGTTCACTTTTCACAAAATGAGAAGCATATGGAACTCCTCTTTCATGGGCATGCAACCTTTAACCTTAGGCTCTTCAATCTTCTTACTCCAGACTTCAGGTCTCATGGTCCTGACACTAATATAAACACTTAGCCTTCTCTTTCATCACCTTAAATTCAAACATCTGGCCAACCGTTTGACTCCACAGAATGTTTCTTTTAAAATTCAATATACCTCATTTCCCCCCTTCGAGGCTAAAGAAGCCTCAACAAACAAAAGAATAAAACATACATGTTTAACATTGTTTACAGAAATAACAATTCTGCTTGGCAACACAATAATTTTATGGAGTGTGAAAAACCTGTCAGGCAGCTATTTATCCTTAAACATCCTTCAGATAATCAAGACAGGAAAACTCCTCACGGCCCCTCTGCCCTAGGTGGCCACATTTAGCACTCCAGCCCAATCAAATTTTAATACTGTGTTTAAGGATATGACTTAAGCAAATACATATGAAACCCCAGAAAATAAAATCAATCCAATGTCCATCTTCCGGCTAGTCAACCCATCGGACCTTCCCCTGCCTAATTCCCATGTCCCTAAACATCGAGAAAAAGAAAAAACATCTGAGGTACAAATATATTTGCCCAACAGCATAAACCATCATTCCTCAAACAATTACTACTAAAATGATACATATGTATTCATCATATAACAGAAGAAAATTGCAAACTATTGTGACTTACTATAATTATTACTGGTATACAGACATTCTCTAATAATATCGAGTATAATATAACTAATACAGTCCAATAATGAAAACATATATATGTGAAAAGAAGGTATCCATCTGCAACTCTTCTGCAGCGTTGGCTCTCAGTATGGTATCGCTGATGCGTTGAATCCCAGCATCCTCGTTCAGAGCCTTCCAATCCTTCTTATTGTCCATGTTCGAATATATGCAAACTCCCCAATCTTGCTTCTTAGGAGAAAAGAAAAAGACAACCAGTATCGTCTTCACAAACAAATGAATCACTATCATATTAGTCACATTCCATTTCCCCCCTTTCATCATAACACTCTATAGGAGGAACCAATAGAAAGCAAAAAATAATCAAAAAAAAAAACAGTATAATATGATTAGACATCAAAATGGATATTTCTCCACCAATTCACCTCCTAATACCACTTCATCTACATCAGTTGTTTGCAATAGTGGCATCTGAGTTTGATCCCCAGGCATCACTACTCCAACCCATCGCAATATCATTGCCTTCGCAAAGGTCAACAACAATGTACAGAAACAAAACATCACACTCAATGCTAGAAGAACTGCCACCAAAACTTGCACTAGCACTGCTCCTACTGGTCCTAATTTGTCCTGCAACCAAACGTTTGCAGACCATCCAGCTCCTTCTGATGGACCAAATGCATCTCTTATGGTCCTTAATGCTTCTATAACACTAGTCATATTGTCAGAAGAATCAGGAATCAAAGTATAACAAGCATCACCAGTTAAGTTCAAAGCTACACATAAGCCACCTTGTTTGGCCAATATATAGTCTCGAGCCATGTCATGTTTTAACAATGTCAATCTGTGACTCCTTTGAGTATTCGACAGAAAATCAAACCCTCTTATGGTTTCATTGGCGAAACCCTGTAGCGTATAGGTGATATCAATATGATCTGCTAAAAATGTCACACCATACCATGGAAACAGTCCTATACCCCACTTCTCTCCTAGACTTATCCTCCAATGATAGGCTTCCAAATTATGGAACTGTGCCAAGTCCCTTTTTACTCTATTTACAGAAACAACATTCGATTGATTTCTATCAAGTCCGTCACCTTTCTGTATAGAAAAAACCTCATGACAGTTTCAATTTTGCCATGTAACAACATCCTATCCATCCATAAGGCAAAAATATATATGCCTTATCACCGCAAATCCACCAAATATCTTTAAAATTCCCTATTGTCACATTTCCAGGCAAGTCTTGATTTCTCACCATCAAAGTTCTACTATATTTCTGATATGGCACACGAAATGTCACTTCATACAATTCACTAACATCTTATCATGTTTACCCAAATTCATCAAATAGCTGTCACAATCAGATGCACCCATAAACATCCCAGAACCAGTATAAGTTTTATTGGAACAAAAACACCCAGTAGCTCTCACAGGTGTCACTACCATCGGCTCAGGGACTGCTGTTAGTATATTTTCATGTTGATCAAATAAATTCACATAGGGTAATCCTCTCAACCATAAACAATCATTTTTGGGCCTAAACAAACCAATTGACATAGCCATTACTCTATCGGTTGATACCTGCTGCTGAAACAACAACCAACCTAATGCAAAAGACTGACACTCCATAGTTAATGGTTCCGGCACTGTCTCTAAAATTGACGGCCATGTACCTGGTGACGAAACTTTCACCACACATGGACAATTCAATTTTCTAACTGATCTAACAGAATGAGTTATCTGCTGGAACCATAAATTCTTACCTGCCCATGGGTCTGCAATCTGTAACACCGACGAATCCATATGCCTTCCACCTAGTCTCTCTCTTTTGTAAGGAATGATTTGGATCAGCACCAGAAAACTCACTTTCTGTATCCAATGCTTCCTCCTGAGCTGTCTCAGATGAATCTACAACATACTCTTTCATCATTTGTTTTCCCATCTTCAAAAATCTCCTCCCTACCCTTACCTTCAGACTCAGTTTTCAACATAGGTGTCTGAGTTACATTTGACACCTCCTTTGCCTTTAAGGTCACTATGTCAGGTGCCTGTGTCACATTTACAAATTTCACAGACATCAAAGGTGTCGTCACCGTTGTAGTATCATTACCCTTCACAGTCCAAGCTAACATAGTGGTCTGGGTTGATGTATTAACACTCTTAGTTGTAGCTGGAGCTACAGTAACAAATTTCATTTGCGTATTATTCAACCTTGGAGTGGTTACCATAATCGGTTGATCCTGAACCTCCTTAGTGTCTGTGACACTTCCACTAGGTCTCAAATCTTTTATCTCAAGTGTCACCTTACGTGTTACATAACCCTCCATCCAATAATTCCGAATTGGTACAAATTTAAATGCCGGCTCGAAATACGTACACGTATATTCTCCTTCATCTTCCCACGTAGCATTACGCAAGACTAGTGAACAATCTGTTAGACTCTTCAACGTCCTCATGTCATTAGACAAAGAATACTTCCTTTTGTCATGAGGCACAATTGCATCGTCATACTCTGTCCACAACAGATCTTCACCCTGACTATTTCTCCACGTAGGAGGATTATTACCAGCAACATTCCATCTTCCACATTTAAAAGGAAGAACAATCAATTTCCCTAATTTAACTCTAACAACAACCTTCGGAGGAGTTTGTGTTGTAACAATCTGTTGAGGGGCAAAAGCCTCCTCAACTCTAGTTTTCATACCGTTTTGGCCTAACTCTTTTCCGAACTGGTCTTGGACTTCTTCTCTCAACTGTCCCTCTAACTTCTCCTGCAGTTGACTCACAGTCCTTAACCTCTGGTGTTTCGCTCTCAATTGGCACAGGCTCTGTTGTCTCTGGAACCTGCTGGAAATCGATGTCTCCAAATGTTCTTTCCTGTCTGCTAACTGTAATGTCATTTCCGGCATTATCAAGAGTGTGCACAGAATCATCAACATTTTCCATCTCACAGACAATCCCCTCTTCTGGGTTTTGACCTTGATGAGCTTCAGGCATCTCTTCTCCTGCATGCTCATCCACACCTTCTCCCAACTCTCTTGAGCCTTCAACATCTTGGCTCTGGGAGCACGGTGCCTCCTCCGCTGGTGCTTTAACACAATGCGATAAATGATACCACGTTGGAGACCCTCTAACCTGAACCGCTGTTCCAGTACTGCGGACAACTTCAAGTGGTCCTTCCCGGCGTTCGTTATACCATTTCCTTCTAAATACTTTCACAAACACCTTGTCTCCAGGTTGCACCGTGATTCTCTTTTGCTCATCAAGTTTCTGCTGCACCTCGTCTTTCCTCTGCCTGTCAAAAACATATGTGGATATTCTTTTATGTAAGCTAACCATATGTTACATAAGCTCGCATTTCGTCTTCTAAAAGGGCTAAACTTGGACCCTTTCCACTGGTACGCAAACAAGGTGTCGGCATCCGTCTTCCTGTTAGCAGCTCATGAGGTGTCATATGCAAATCTCGCAGCTCACTTGAGCGACATGCCATTAGTGCCAACGGAAGTGCCGCTACCCAGTTTAAGCCCGTATGCTGACAGATCTTAACAATGCGATTCTTTAGAACCCCATTCATCTTTTCACAAATTCCTTGACTTTGCGGGTGATAAACTGCTCCAAGACGTTGTTTAATTCCCAACTTTTGTAAGATCAGCTTGATCGTTTTATCCACAAATTCCTTTCCATTATCTGAGGATATCCGATCCGGAAGTCCCCATCTACTTATAACCTCTCTGCACAAAAACTTGGCAACCGACTGAGCATCCTTTCGCTTGGTTGGACAGGCTTCAGGCCAACGTGAAAATCTATCCACGACAACCAACATGTATCTTTTCCCTTCAACCGGTCTTATCATATCAACAAAATCCACAACTAGTTCACGCATAGGACCTCTCGGAGTGGGAATATACCCAGGGGGAACTGATACACCCTTTCGAACATTATTTTTCAAACAGATAAGGCATCTGCCTATGACAGTCAATCTGTTCAAGCAAACAGGGTGCCCAAAAGCCATATTCCTTCATGATCTTTCTCCTAACTTCCCCCCTTGCGACATGAGCTAACCCATGTGCTTCCTGAATCATTAGCCCTAACAAGTCTGGAGGTGCTACTGTTAGCCCCTCATGATTTCTCCACAGACCAGTAGAATCCTGAGTGGCTCCTCGATCTAGCCACAACTGTTTATCTATAGCAGGAGCAGCTTCCTGCATCAAAATCACATCTCTAAGGGTAATTTTGTCTTCTAAATCCACTCCATGAGTGACCAGAAAAACTTTACCCAATTTGTCCCCTCCTGCGACTGCTTTAGCAGCTTCATCAGCCGCTTTATTTCCTTGAGTGACCCTCGACGCATCCATCCGATGTGCTGCACATTTAGCTATTGCTATTTCTTTAGGTTTCATTATAGCATGCAACAGCTTCATTATTTGAGCATGGTGTTGTATTGGAGAACCATCAGTTTTCTTAAACCCTCGGCTCTTCCACACCGCTCCAAACAAGTGGCACACATGTGCATATGCAGAATCAGTATATATTGTCACTCGCTTTCCTTCTGCTAACAAACATGCTTCAGTTAGCCCCACGAGTTCAGCAAGCTGTGCAGACGCAGGCTGTGGTATAACTTCAGCCTTCTCAACAACAAATTCTGCTCCTTGTGCTCTTACTACTGCATAACCAGCACTCAATTTGTCTCCCACACGATAACAGGAACCATCAGTCCAATATTCCAAGTCTGCCTCACGCAATGGGAGGGCTTGCAAATCTGATCTAAGCCTTGAGTATCTCTCTGCTTCTTGAACGCAATCATGTGGTTCGCCATCCTCTGGTGTTGGCAAAGTTTCAGCTGGGTTCACTGTAGCACATCTTACCAAAGTAACATCCTCCTGCTCTAAGAGTCTATGGTAATCCCTGAGTCTAGGCATAGTCAATGTATATTTACCATAGTTCAAAAGATTTCTAAGGCTATGATGTGTGAGAATTGTCACCGGATAACCCATCGTGACTGACGACCCCTTGTCGTACATCAAATAGACTCCTACCATCGCCCTATAACACAGTGGTAGCCCTAGCTCTACCTCTGAGTATGCAGTGGAATAGTAAGAAACGGGTTGAGGATTTGTCCCAGTACCTGTCAGCTGACAAAGAACTACACACGCATATTTACCTCCGGTAGAAGTAGACACATACAACAAGAAATTCTTGGAGTAGTCTGGAAGCGATAATGCTGGAGCCTCTTGTAATCTCTGTTTGATTGTCTCAAATGACACAAGACCATCCTGCGTCCAGGTCAGATTACAATGAAGCTGAGCATTGCCAGTGTCTTTAATCATAGCTCTCAAAGGCCCCGTCAGGCTCGCATAATCTTCTACCCATGCTGAGGAATATCCAGCAATGCCAAGAAATGTCATCAACTCTCTGACGGTTCTAGGCTTTGGAGCCTTACGAATAGCTTCTAACTGATTACCAGAAATGCTTCTATGTCCCTGCGTTATTGTTTGACCCAGGTAAACTACCTTCTCCTGACAATACTGCAGCTTTTTCTGAGAGGCCTTATGCCCCTTCTCTGCCAGTATCTGTAGCAGTTTAATTGAGTCCTTGTGACATGTTTCCTTATCTGGTGAACAGATGATGATGTCATCCACGTATTGAACAACAGTACTTTTCAGTACCTGATCTATCCCTGCCAAATCATCCTTCAATACTTTGTTGAAAATATGAGGACTATGTTTGAACCCTTGTGGCAATCTCTCATACTCATAACTCTGCCTGTTGTATGTAAACCCAAACAACCCTTGACTTTCAACACTGAGTGGAACACTAAAAAATGCACCACACAAATCCAATACTGTGAAATGCGTCGCATCAGGTGGAATTTGAGCTAGCAAAGTATGTGGGTCTGGTACTTCTGCTGGAAAATCAGCTACTATGTCGTTCAGTGCTCTCAAATCATGTACCAGGCGATAAGAATCATCAGATTTTTGCAAAGGTGTATTGCTCTGGATTGTGAGTTATCTTCAAAACACCTGCCTTCATAAGTCCTTCAATTTGAGGTTCAATCCCTTGAACTGCTTCTTCTTTCAGTGGGTATTGATTCTTCCACGGAGGTCTAACTCCTGGTCTGAGTTCCACTCTCACTGGTTGTGCTGACTTCACAAGTCCAATATCAGTACTATGCTGAGACCATAAACATTCTGGAACTTGTAACATCTCTCTCGTGGGGTCTGAGTCCATTTTAACATTACAAATTGACTCATGTGTCATCCGTACAATTTGTGGCTGTCCCAATCCTTGAGCAGAGATCATAATCTTAATAAATCGTTGATCTTCACTCTTCCAAATAGCCAAATTCTCTGTCATCGGCACAAAAACAACTTTCTCTGCTTCTGCCATCATTTCTCCTACATGCTTCTGATCGTACTCTTCAGCTACCAACAAAGTCACATGTGGGACACTGTTCTTAATATCAAATTCTCTGTCCAAGTAATCATTTGCATTTACCTTCATAGCTGCTCCTTGTGGTCCCAAAATTATACAACCTGAACTGAGTTGAACCTGGTTTGGCTGACAACTCAACCATTCATCTGAACCTGTCTGATCAGTATTCTTAAAATACTTAAGCGTGCAATGCAACGGATACTCTGGAGGTTTTGCATTGGGCATGTTTGCTACAATGAACTTTTCCCACAGCTTCACTGGTTCCAAAAAAAAAATCAGTGCTAAGGTAGTAATTGTTTTTGACATTTTAATACCGTTCTGTATTCTTGCACACTTAAATTGAAACTACTTACTAAATTTAAAAACTCCTCAAAACTAAACTCAGCACAACACAAACAAACTATAAACCTTGCATCAACAACTCTCAACCAAGTTCAAATCAAATGATTATGCTCCATTAACTAGTTAAATACCACAACTGGTCAGTCCGTTGCCAAGCCTCCTTTAAACCACTAGCACAAGAGATGCACACAAAAATGAAATACACTGCGTTACTTCTCAAGCTGAGAGACAAAACCACACAGTAACAATAATAGCGATAATTGGGTATGCACACATATGTTCAATACATAAACAAGCACTTAAAGAGTTTGTGGATAAAACAGTCACTGGCCTCTGATCACACTGGAGCCATAAGCTGATCCTGCTGTCATCAGCGCGCTGCACTCCGTATGACGCCCTGAGCAGCTTCCTCCCCCGTTGCGGAGCCGACGGCGACGGTGCAGGTCACAT
The DNA here is from genome assembly GCF_963514085.1 of Chelon labrosus. NCBI lineage: Eukaryota > Metazoa > Chordata > Actinopteri > Mugiliformes > Mugilidae > Chelon > Chelon labrosus. Next base: position 23,463,791 of record NC_140342.1, on the reverse strand, counting down.
GACGATCCTGTTCGTGACGCCAAAGTTTTGTTGTTTATTTGTCGGTGATGATGTGAAGATGATGAAGGAAAAAATCTCCGCTGACACCGTCTTTCTTGTATATAAAAAGGTTTATTACAAAGAAGTTCAGCATCTAAGTACAAGCATCCAGGATTGCTTGGAGAGGATTCAGTGCCAATGGAAGTCGCTCTCCCGATCTCCGTCCTAAACCCAACTTATATAGGGGAGTTGTTATTGTCTACAACTTAATGTATACCGGCTGGAACAGAGTTCACTTTTCACAAAATGAGAAGCATATGGAACTCCTCTTTCATGGGCATGCAACCTTTAACCTTAGGCTCTTCAATCTTCTTACTCCAGACTTCAGGTCTCATGGTCCTGACACTAATATAAACACTTGGCCAGATGTTTGAATTTAAGGTGATGAAAGAGAAGGCTAACCGTTTGACTCCACAGAATGTTTCTTTTAAAATTCAATATACCTCAGAAGCGTCTTTTTGCACAACAGGGATGTTTGTCAGTCTATACAGCTTCTTGAGCGCAGTCCGTTAAAAGTGTTCACGAAAAGTCGTCTTTGTTCCAACTGGGGATAACGTTGTCAAGATGAGCTTGCCCTTGAGTGTGCTTAGACAGAAGGCCGCTTCAAAAGAACTCAGCACAGATGACATGTGGATGACTAGTCTTGTGGATGGAAACAAGAGTCGCCCACACCAAGCCCCGTTTAATGACACGTGTATGGCCACATTTGCATCAAACTATCGCATTGTGTCTAAACATGAAACCTGGAACAAGTTCACACTGGAACACAACAATGGCTTCATTGCAAAGCGCACACAGCCTGCCGTCGTCCGCTATGTGCATTTCTCTGAAAACCAACAGCCTGGACAGTATTACCGCAGCATCTTGCAGCTTTTTATGCCATATCGTTGCAACGTGGACTTGAAGCCTGCTGTGTACCCTACCCACGAGCTCTTCTGCTCAGATATTGTTACGGTCTTACAGAAATTTCTAATGTCTTCTTTGACAACTGTCGGAAGGTTGCCTTGAATGTTTTCTCTAATGCCAACAATTTTATTAGTAAAGAAGCTCATGAAGTCATTACTACCGAGGGCTAAAGGAATAGATGGCTCAACAAAGCTGTGGCTCTTTGTCAGCCTGGCTACAGTGCTGAAAAGAAATCTGGGGTTGTTCTTGTTTTCTTCTATTAATGATGAAAACTATGCTGTTCTAATACTACTGAGAGCTTTTTTATAAGTTGTTAAACTAGCTTTCCAGGCTATGCAAGCTTCTTCAGAAATAGTGGAATGCCAAATTCTTTCTAGCTTTCGGACTGCCTGTTTTGAACAGCACAACTGAATTATAGCAGGGAGCTAGCCTCCTCCCATTCATTACCTTCTTTTTCAGAGACGTAAGTTAGTTTAGAGTTGAACTAAGCGATGCTGCAGTGCCATCGACAAAATAATCTATTAGTTCAGGAGTTAAATTGTGGTTGCTGTCGTCCACATCATTGGCACTGAGGTACATGAAGGAATTAATTCTTTATCTAGTTACAGCATCGTCAGATAAACATCTACTGTAATGAAATGTCTTCAGTTCCTGTGTAATCCATTATTGTAAATTCAAAAGTTATGAGAAAGGGATCAGAAAAGAGGGTTATGAGTAAATACTGTAAAACCTTCAGTTTCTATGCCATTGTGGTAGATTGATTTTATTAAAAAGCTGATAAAAATTTGTTCATGGGACAGTAAAAACGGCTTTTAAAATCTAAAAATGATAAATTAAATTCATAATTTTAGAAAAACTGAAAAGGAAATTAGTTGATGGGAAGATGCAAGATTTGTAGTCCTCTCCTAATTGATTTAAAAATTCATGTCACCAAAATTAAATATGTTAGGTTAAAATGCTTAAGTTAAGTGAACAAGGTTAAAAATATACCTGTCAGATTGGCTTATCTGTCATCAACCTGTTGGGCCTTTTTTAAAAATTATTCGTGATTGATTAGTTATACCTGCAGTGACCGTGAGGGGGAGTTCATGGCAAGGATGCTTCACACTCGGCTGAGCGACCGCGAAAGGAAGCATCCGTGTCAGTGTATTTATTGATTCCCCTCATTTCAGGGTCGTAACACCATATGTTAGGACAAGATCTAAGGTGTGATTAAAACAGTGAGTTGATCCATTTACATTCTGAGAGAAGCCAATTGAATCCAATGTAAATGAGGAGCTAAGGCTGTCACTAACATGGATGTTAAAGTCACCTACTATAATGACTTTATCTGTTCTAAGAACTAAATCACATAACGGAATTCAGCTAAAAACTCAGAATAAGGAGCAGGTGGGCGATAAAACAAATTGGTTTGTGTTTACCGGTCTGGATGAGTAAGACTTTCAAATGAATTAAAGCTCTGCTTAGGTCTAGGATTAATAAATCAGAGTGGAAGATTGCTGCCACTCCTCCTCTACCTGTGCGTCAAGGAATGTGATAATTGCTATGACTGGGTGGTGTAGACTTAGTTCATCCTGCAGCCACGTTTCAGTCAAATTAAATAGATCAGTTATCAAATCATTCACTAAAAGATTTAGATGAGAGAGATCTGACATTTAATTTTCCTATTCTGTTCTACTAATGAATTTGTATAAGGTTCCTACGAGTAACTCTTGTTGTTTGATTTAAATAATCTGGGAACAGACAGAATGTCTATGGAGTTTAGAGTTTTGGGTGTGAGACAGTCCTAGAGAAGCAGCAGAAGTGTGTAAGACTACAACTCTGCCTCCTGGTCTAAACTCTGATTTTATTCACCCCCCCAAAACCATGACACAACCCAGCCATATTCCTAGAGATGAGAGCAGCACCCGCTAAAGTGGGGTGGATGCCATCTCACCTAATCAGACCAGGCTTTCCCCAGAAAGTGTTCCAATTATCAGTGAAGGCCACGTCGTTTGCTAGACACCACCTAGATAACCAGCGATGGAATGACGACATGCGACTAAATACGTCATCATTGGTCAGATTGGGCAGGGGTCCAGAGAAAACTATGGAGTCTACATAGTTTTTGCAAACTTGCACACTAATTCCACATTAAGTTTGGTGACCTCCGATTGACGTAACCGGGTGTCGTTACTACTGACGTGAATAACAGTTAGCATATTTAACCTTAAGCCAGCAGTTTAAGATTTGGTGTCGCCCTCTCTGGCCCCTGGAATACATCCAACTATGGTCGCTGGATTCTCTATGTTCACGTTCTGCAAAATAGTTGCCAATTACCAGAGTTGGTTTCTCAGCGGGCGTGTCGCTGAGAAACGGGGAAAAGGGGTTAGTGGTGATCCACGGGCCAAGTTGGACTAGGCTTCCTTCGTACCGTCACCCAGCTGCCCTGGGACAGCTAACAGGAGCTACTCTTGGTCGGTCCGCACTGGCTACAGGGCCCTGGCTAACTGCTGGTTGGTTTTCAACGGTGCGGAGCCGTGCTTCCAGTGCTATGAATAAACAACATTTATTACACATACCATTAAAGGAGGCAGAGGACTAGCTAAACATGTGACACGACATGCAGGAGAGAGAAGGGGAAGCAGAGGGAGACTGAAAAGCCATGGTTAACCGCTAAAATTAGCAGACCAAAGTTGAGAGATTATGTGAGGTTCAAAAGGAGCTATGGAGGACAAGTGGTTGAGTAGAAGCTATACACAAAACATTTTGGGAATTTCGAAAAGCTAAACCAGTCTGCAAACAGCAACACCGCATGGTGCAGAGACAGGAAATGACAATATGCTTACTCACATGACAGACGTCGAACGAAATGTTTCAGTCAGCCTGTACATGTAACAAAGGCTTTCCTACTTTTTGCCACCTAAAATTGTGGTCTGAAATCCAGCATTAACCTTACAGGACACAGTCTTTCAGATACCTGGGCAATATCAGTTAAAATTAAAGCTGCGAGCAGCATTGAACGGGCCCTGGCACCCCACGCCCGTCGGGGACCGGCAAGGACAGGGTCACCGCAGTTCTCGGGGGATACACTGGAGTAACAATGCACAGTCTGTGCAATTCAATATTTGTCAGAGCAAGTCATCTGTGACAGCTGGAAGTCTTGGCTGTTTTGAATGTATTCTCTCTGTGGCATCAAAGTATGTTAACAGTTTCACACACACATACAGCCACCAGAGAGAAATGCTATGTCTCCATCTGCTGGACTGTCAACATTTGAAGTGAATCAATCACTGACAGTAACAGCAGGGGGGTATTCCATCAAGCAGGCTAAAGGCAAAGTCAAGCTTAAATGGCCAAGTCTGGCTAATATGAGTGAGAGTTCGGTTCCATCAAAGAGGCTGAGATTAGCCCCAACTCAGTAACCATGGAAACTATGACTCCGGCTAAGCCAGAACTGTGGCTCAGGTTTCCGTTCCATCAAGGTGGCTAATGTGAATGCCAGCCAAGTAACCATGGTAACTTATCCTGCCGGGCAAACCTGGTCTGTAGCAGGCTAAAAGTGAAGCTTAGCACCATCTATGATCAAAGAATGTCCAATAGACAGAAACAGAGACACACAACTGTCATGGAATGATAAAATATGTAAAACATGAAATATATAATAAAATGTATTAAAGAAATTATTTATACTAATTATATATTATCTATAAGTACATTAAAGAACATCATGAAAATAAAATATAATAAAAAGACAAATAAATTAAACTAATTAGCCAAAAAATATAATAAAAGGAAATTGAGGCACTGAAAATAAAAGATTGAATATGTACACCAAACCACAATTAGATGTAAATGTGTAAAACCACCACCAGCACCAAGGGTCTTCCAGGACAGGACCAACCCGTTGACCCACACAGATGCGTACCTGTGGGAGAGGTACCGGTTCACCAGGCAAAGCATTGTGTATTTATGCAGTTTGCTTGAACCACACATTATGAGGGTCACTCGCCGCAGCCAGTCTGTATTGCACTGCGGTTCTTTGCCAGTGGTACATTTCTCTACAGTGTTGGTGCTGCTGAGAAGTTAAGCAAGGCAACTGTTTGCAGAGAGGTAATAATTATATGTCCTCTATTCATTTGTGATTATTTCCAGCATCGCCACATATTATGCAAAGGATTTGAGATGATCACATGGGGGTGTCCATGATGTCATAGGCCATGACTAATTGGAAGCAGAGACAGATGGCAATGAAGTAATATATTTATTTGAATAAAGTAATTTCCATAGTTATCTTTCATATTTATACATTAAACATGACACAGAGCAAACACATTACAGGTAAGAGCAGTCTACCTGGCCCTGAAGCAGTTCCTTAATATCTACATCACCTTCCCTGGCCATTTGCATAACAATCAGTTGATAAATGTGATGGATATCACTTTCTAACATTACTACTAGGGCTGCCAAATGATAAAATAAGGAGAATTTCACATAAATTGCAGTGAAACAATAATGCCATTTTAATTATGTTCATATGAATGTTACTTATTAGGGCTGTCTTTTTGTTCTTTGGGGATTTGGTTGCATTAATAGGTCCACATAATTGATTAGTTTAAAACAAAAACCATCAAGAAATCAATTGGTAGATTATTGTCTACACATATTTTGTCCCTTTGATGGGGGATTTATATAACATGATGATGCTGAAATACTTAATTTTCTTTGTCACTTACGCATTCAGCCTGTCGGCAATATTCTGCCACATCCCTCGCTTTATTGATTGCCGCGGTATTTCCCTTCTTTCGGATTACGTGGCTGTAATCCTCATACCTCCATGAGGAGGGTTTGCTCCGCTGCAGAGAATATTTCTGCACGCTTTCCCTTGCTTTTCGGCATTTTTGACAGTGTTCGGCACTCGACTATAATGGGCTTTTTAGTTTCCCTGTGGGCGTGCACAAGTTGAGACTTAACAGGTGAGGCTTGACTAAGCGTCAGGTGGAGCCAGCTGATTTCACTTGATGGAATGACTTGAAGCTGGATTGGGAAGTGGAGCTTGGTCAAGCTTCAAGCTTACACCTAAATCTGGCAATTCTTAGCTACGTTGATGGAATACCCCCCAGGTCACACTACAAAATAAGACATTTCCTGTTCTCAATAGGTTGCGCTACAGTATACCACTATCATTTCAGGTGTAGCAGACATTGCCCTCCTTCCCGTTATACCTGCCACGATATTCGCAGATGTCACCTCTAGTAACCACAATGACGACAACACTGCACCCATCAACAGCCTCTGCAGAATGCTCAACACCTGTAACAGCACCATCACCAACAAAATTCCCATCATCAAACAACCCAGAAATATTAATTCACCAAAGCCAGTTGCTATCTGTAAGTACTATTTTATTTATTTTTTTTTAAATCTGCTTATACCGACTTCTGCTGCTGTGAATAACTAATACATATTTCCTTCTAGTTTTCCATTATGGACCCTCAAACGGCACCAAGAGACAACTACAACACATCACTAAAACTTGGTTATAAGATCAGTAGCCTACTGGTGAAACAGGACCGCCAACACCGTGCCCTACAAAACACACGATGCTTTGGAGGAACACCTTCACAACTGCTTGTGCAATAATAGTAAGTACTTAAGGCTTACATGACTACTAACACAACTTTATTCATTACAACTAATTAAATACTATCCACACTTACATCCACATGCCAATACATCTATGTCCTACCAACACTACTTTCCTTGAATTTATTCCATTTATTGCACATTTCTAGTCATCTCCTCATCAAATGTGATCCAGCCCTAAAAACTATTGACTGCATTCATCTTGAACCTTCTTCTGGAAATAATAATGCATAAACTGTCTTGCAGGTATCCCAGACTCCATCTTCCTGGAGCTTCCTGACACAGGACACACCTGAGTTGTCAGAGTCTGACTAACTGCACTAACAGGAACAAATAACAGTACAAAATGCACTCTTTGTTTGAGTACTTCATATTTATTATACTTTATTCTTGTAAATAAAAATACACTTTTACAATGTCTTCATTAATGCACTCACTCAACATCTATACATTTAACTATATCACCATTGCATACACATGATTTTCCAATCTTTATGAAATCAAAATGACTACCCTCATTACAACTTTATAATTTCCTTAAGAGGAACTTAACACACACAATGTTCATCTATAATGGCACATTCTAATTACTTCCAGTTAATAAACTTATCTTAAAACCTTCTTAGAAATGCTTCAGTTAACATAAGCAATGGCTTCATCTGCTGGACAAAGTAGCACACTACTTGAAATAATGGAATCAGTAAGACGGTGAACCATTTCACTTTCACAACAGGCCCAAAGTTTAACAAAAACTCACAATTTTCGCAGTAAGTCATCATGACGGCCATTAGTCTGTCCTGACAAAATTTGAAGAGAATCCAATCACCCTGACAGTAACAGCAGGTCACACTACAGACACCTGCCAAGATCAGACATTTCCTGTTCACAATAGGTGGCGCTACAATAATTGTATTTATACTGACACATGGATGTGTGCAGTTAGGGACCATTAACAATACTGTAAAGTTTGATGCACTTTAGACTGAATTAAAGCCCGTTTAATGCAACTTCGTGGTCATGAAATTTTAAGGGGCCAGAACACCCACGCCACTTCGACGAAAAGTCAGAAACTTATGTCAGGTTCCTTTGCCTTTCTTTTGACAACCTATTTCCAAAATTTCCAATTTTGACAGTTTTATCAAATTAACAGACTTCCTGTTGGGTTTAGAATATGGCTCCAATTGACTTTGTGCGTCCTGGGATGTTACATATTTTTAGACGCAACGGGCTTCAGGGGCTAGTCCGTAGATGGTGTCACAGAGCCTTTTTATACAAGTTAGTCTTTCCAGGCCATGTGAACTTCTTCAGAATTAAAGGAATGACTTTATTTCCAGTTTTCGGACTGCACAACTGAATTATACCAGGGAACTAGCCTCCACCGATTCATGACGTTGTTTTTCAGAGGGGCAACCAAGTTTAGAGTTGTACTAAGCGATGCTGCAGTGCCAACAAAATTTGTGTAGGAGTTAAATTGTGGTTGCTGTCATCCACTTCATTGGCAGATGGCACTGGAGTAAATAAAGAAGGAAGTAACTCCTTATATCTAGTTACAGCATCATCAGATAAGAGTCTGCTGTAATGAAATGTCCAGTTTCTGTGTAATCCATTATTGTAAATTCAAATGTTAAGTGGAAATGATCAGACAAAAGAAGGTTATGAGTAAATACTGTTAAACCCTCAGTTTTTATGTCTAGGACAAGAGGTGGGAATTAAAACAGCGAGTTGATCCATTTACAGAGAAAAAGCCCATTGAAGGATGATTAACACAGAACGTCTATTGAGTCTAGAGTTTTGGGTGTAAGACAGTCTTAGAGAAGTGTGTAAGACTACAACTCTGCCTCCTGGTCTGAACTCTGGGTTGTCATGGTTTTTGTCCATGTTACGGTCTCTAAGGCTCAACAGACACGTAACATATTAAGGGACACCAGACAAGAATCGGAGGGTGTACAAAAATGTGTGTTTTATTTAAATTCAAAACCAAGAGCAGGGGACAAACAAACTCAAAGAACCAAAAAGGACTGTAGGTGCCGGCCAAAAAGAACAAAAGAGGGATTCGGACACGAGGCCAGCCCACATAGGGCCGTAGGACCCTGACCTCATCCCAACTAACACTAAAGTGCTTAAAGTAAACCTAAACAACAAAAACCGAAAACAGGACTACCGGTCACCTACAATCCAATATAAAATAATAAAGAAATAAAACACCTGCTAAAGGGACAAAGAAACATGGACAATACCAGCACCTGGCGCGGTCGCGACGTGCGCCAGCGATGGTGAGTGGTGCCAGAATGAGTGAGCGAGAGCGAGCCCAGAGAGAGAGAGAGAGAGAGAGACAGCCCCTGAGCCACCTCCCTCGCCTCCTTATATAGTCTCCTCCCCTACCTGGGCACAAATGAAATTCAAGTGCTCAGCAGGCCAGGGGAGGAGTCACCAGGAGGAGATGGGAAGAGCAGCCGCACGTAACAGTCCATATTCCTAGAGATGAGAGCAGACCCGCTTAAGTGGGGTGGATGCCATCTTGCCTAATCAGCCCAGGCTTTCCCCAGAAGTGTTCAAATTATCAATGAAGGCCACGTCGTTTGCTGGACACCACCGAGATAACCAGCGATGGAATGACAACGTGTGACTAAACACATAATCACTGGTCAGGTTGGGCAGGGGTCCAGAGAAAACTACATATTCACATTAACTTTAGTGACCTCCGTTTGACTAAACCGGGCGTCCTTACTGCCAACGTGAATAACAATTTTACCGTATTTAGCCTTAGCCAGCAGTTTAAGATAAGATTCGCCTGCTCTGGCCCGTGGATTCTCTATCTTCACGTTCTGCAAAATAGAGCCTCAATTACCAGAGTTGGATTCTCGGTATGTGTTGCTAAGTGGGGAAAATCGGTTCAAAATGTGAAGAGGTTGGTGGTGATCCACGGGCCAGACAGAATTACGCTTCCTTCGTACCGTCACCCAGCCACCCTGATTTCCCAGCTGCTCAGATGCAATTTAAGGCACAAGTGAGCAGCTTAATGTGCAAGTACAGACATTTAAGGTGCAAAAAAACAGATACAAGCATAAAGTACATACAAGTTACCATGCCATAAATGTTATGACTAACCAAAATATCCATGGAGAATGTAAAAAGGCTGTGTAAGTAAAGTGCAAATGTAAACAGTAAATTGTAGTTACAGGGAAAATGTATTTACAAGTTGTAGCCGAGGTAGAATGGGTAATAAATAAAAGGAGCTATGGAGGACAAGTGGTTGTAAAAAAGATATGCAAGAATTCCCCGCTATAAACAAAGTTTTTATAATTTGGAAGAAGCTTAAACAGTCTACAAACCGCAGCACCGCACAGTGCAGAAGCAGAAAATTAACACTACTAAACAGGGAGGTCTCTGCAACGAGTATCAGGTATGAGCAGTTTCATTGACAGAGTAACAGACAGAAAAGCAAGATAGCAGACAAAAGCAAACTAAACTAAAATCCATGAAATATGCAGCAAAAACAAACAAGACTGGAAAGTGACAGGAGAGACTGGCAGTGTGGCTCTGCAGAGCTGGTATATATTCTCTGGGACTGATGAGGGGAGTGGAAACAGGTGAGCTGATTGGAAACTTGGAGCAGGTGGTGTGGTGTGGTGGACCAGTGGCCCACAGAGCTAGAAGATATAAAACCAGAAACAAAGATTTGACACTTCTTCCCATTAATCATCTCACAACCTCCTCAGATTATTTTATTTTTCAAATATAGGACTTTAAGTTGCACGTTTACTTAAATGTTCTGAGTTCTTCCTCCACTATGCTTTGAAATTTGGCTAAAATGTTCAAATATATTTTGCCAGGTGTTGAGAAAAACAATGATTTGATGCATCGATTGAATTAATACCATATCCATGAGGTTTGATCATATAACCAAATCATGCATTGATGTAGGGTACTTTGTGTGTTCACAATTGTGGCACACGGAGGATATAGATTGTGCTAGAAAGAGAGAACAAAGAAATGTTTTTTGAAAAGGCTCTGTGTCCAACCTCTGTATGTAAATGTAGCACAAAGGTACATCAACAGTTGCACAACACCATAATCAGTCAGACTTCACATGGCATCCTGAACTGACTCGGGTTTATTTCTTTTTAAAAAATAAACTCTGCTTGCAGGTTTTAAGAACCTACATGTTGAATTAAAGAGGCTACTATCTGGCCCTACCATGTACCTCAAATGTTTTTTTCGACACAGGCAGGGGCTGCGTCAAAAGATCAGACAAATGGCAGCAGCTTTGGGATGGACTCCCCCTGTGACGATAAGTCTACAGCACCCAAACCTCATCAGGTATTCAAACACTGGTACCTAAACATTACAATCGACCCGGAAATAATCAATGGGGCTCTGCTGTTTTGATGTGGAAATGTTTCACAGCTGCAGTAACACAAAGGGAAAGTCAAGGGGGATAAAAACCCCTCCTAGGAGTGACAACTGTTTTTTTTTTTTTTTCTTTCTTTCTTATCCAAGATAGAAGGAAAAAAAAGTCACAAACCAGACAAAGGGAAGGGCTGACAGAAGGCACAGAGAAGACAGAAAAAAGGAAGGAGGTGAGAGGGCAGGGTGGTGAGGAGGAGGAGGGCTGATGTGGCTTCAGAGACTCAGTTGGAAGTTCATTTATTCTGTCTGTCTGCAGATAGAAACATCACAGCTCCGTCTTCTCTGACTGAAGGCCTGCTATCAGCTGTCTGCAGCCTGTTGTTATGGGAGACAAAAAGGGACGGATAGTGAAAACGAGAGACGGGGCGAGAATGCAAAATGAAAAGGAGAACTCTGGGTTTGCAGGCTTAAAGTTCATTACAGATTGCTCTCTCTGTGTGTGTGTGAGTGTCTGTAGTTCCTGAACGAGGAACAATCTGTGCATTGTTATGTACAGTGCATACGAAGTCCCATCCAACCTGGTTATGAGCATTGTCACACAATTAATTTGGCTAAAATGGGAAAAAGATAAAAAAACAATATGTGCAATGGAAAAAGACTTGTGATTAACAACGGGGAAAATGTCTGTGAAGGTTCTAGGTCATCCAGGTCATGGTATATCCAAAAAACAAGCTGAAACAAGTGCAAGTGGATGCCTAGACACGGGAGTTTCGGATGGGCAACACACGTAAATGTTCCGATTTAAGCCCCAACTCCCCACCAGTCTTTTAGAAATGAAGAAGCTACTTGGGTGAATGTCTTCAAGAAACTCTACAAATCCAGTTGTCCTTGTTTCAGCTCGTTTTTTTAGATATAGATTGAATGTCAGCAGACAAAAAAACCTACATCTGTGTGAGCAATGGAAAAACTATGAGATGGACAAATCCCAGCACATGTTTTACGTTTGTTTTGGTTGACTGGTCCTCTTTCAAATACGTCGGTCTTCCTGTTGCACCATTGGAACTCAGCCAGAAGTCGCCGAGTTCTAATATTCTCATAAGATCAGTGGGTGGAAATCCCCAATAAATCTGCATTTTCTCTCCCCAATTTTTTTAACATCTGGATGGAAATTTGACTACAGGGTCACATAAATGGTAGCACACGATAGGTGGTGTGAACTTAAAGGGGAATTTTTTTTTTTACAACCCGGACCTTATTCCTGGCATAAAATATGATCGTTTACTCACCCATATAACTTTGGTGTCATTTGGAGTCTTTTGGACGATATCCTTATAGAGGGAGTGACTGGGGCACCGAAACGCAGCCTCTAAATAACGCATTATTCACCACGAAACTCATTCATTTCACCAATATTTTGTTATGATACGCTAGTGCTATTCCCCATTGAGTCCGGAGTTACCTGTTATCATCATCCGCGGTCTGTAGATTGACCTACTGACCTCCGGAGGCAGAGAGAGGAACAGCTGGCCAAAGAACAACAAACCACTGCACATCCGCGAATAGATAGTAACTGGTGGTGTTCTCGTGGACAATGTTCGTCTATGACAACAGAGGAGGAATGCCTCTGTTGCTCAGAATAGGTTGGAACGAGTTTCGTGACAGATAATGCGTTATTTAGAGGATGCGTTTCGGTGCCCCAGTCACTCCCATTATATGGATATACGTGGCGCTCCACTGGATCTAAATATCTTCTGAACGACTCCAAATGACACCAAAGCTATGTGGGTGAGTAAACGATCGTATGTTATGCCAGAAATGAGGTCCAGGTTGTAAAAAACGGTAATCCCCCTTTAAATGCATTAAAATAACCTAAATCTTTATGCGTTTAAGCGTAGCCACTAATTTGCGTGGGGAGAAAATGTCTAAAACACGCTAAACACAATGAATTCATAATGGTGTGAATGATTAAAACTACCAAAAAAATCATGTTTTCAACACAGGAGAAGCTGGAGAGAATGAAAAGAGAATCGATATAATCCATTTAATTGTTCTTCTGATGCTGTCAGGACTAAGGTGACGGGGAAATCTTGGAAGGAACAATTTCAGAGAAGTGGATGTGGAGATTAGCGGATGAAGGGCTAATGGTGAGAAAGCCGGTGAAATAGGCACTCAAGGTGAACGAATCTTAACTCACACTTTGCCTTTGTTGAAGCATCTCTGCAGCCGTTTCTCTTTCACTTTCCCCATTTCTGATTTTTCTCCAATTTGTGCAACTTTTTGTTTCATGCCCAAGGACATGCTCAGAAGTTTGTACCTGCACTTATCTTTTATATTTTTGTGCTCCACAACAATAACTCACCTTCCATCTATTTTTCCCCCTTTGGCTATTTCTGTTCTCTTTTGTTTCTTATCTTGTCATTTCACTCACTGATGTACAGTGTAATCGGAGCAGTCTGCAGATGCACAAAACATAACCTTGAGACACATAAAAACTCCCCTTCAGTTTAAAAGCAGGTGAAAGGAAACATCCAAGTGTGTGGAAATGCTTAATCTGGGTTTCTTGCCGTCCATTATTGAATATTTTAAAATGTAAATCATGGGAAATTGAACTTAATTACTATCTTTAACAACAATAGTGATGGAACAGGAGACGCTGTCATGCATGCTTTTCCAGTCAATCACACTGACTATGCCTGCTGGCCAAGAGAAATTAAAAGTGGAAACTGAGTGCCACAGAGCTGAATGTCTCTTCAGAGAACAATAAAACAGATTTCATATGCATATAAAACGCACACATGCTGCTAAAGGAAATTAACTCCTCCACAAGGGTCATTTGTGTCGGATCTCATCTCACTTTAGAGGAGCTCGCGCGAACTCTGCTGCTAATTGTGCTGTGATTGTTACGTCCATACTGGGATTTCTTCTCTGTGAAATTTACATCAGTAAATCAGTAAAAAAGTGAAGATGAACCACATCAGAGACTCCAAACAACCCTTCTGGAAGCACAATCAAGGACAAACGCGATCTGATTTGGACAATCCGAGAGACAAATGAATCACAACAACGGGGGAGGTATCCTGCAGCGAGTCCTCACTGCGTGACCTGCGCTGACACGGGTCAATGGATGAGATTGTTTTTATTTTTCTTCTCCCTCTGACCACAAAACAGAGTTTGGAAACTTGAGGCACAGGTCTGTAGCAGACTGTCAGCCACTAATTGGTTTTACTGCCTGAGGTGGAAAACAGAGCAACCGTTCTGCTGGATCTACAACTGCGAGTGACTGACAGTTTAGGGGTAAGAAATGGAGCTCAGGCTGAAACAGGAGGCCGGGTGGAGCTTCAGGAAGGTTTGTTTGGTGCCACGGGATGGTACAGGTGTCTGAAACCGGGGGTACAAGTTGAGTTTGCGATGGGATCAAGGATGAAGTGGGTAAGCACACAGGAAACGGTCACAGTGGTATTTCTGGTTAAGAGTTCCGTCATTCTCTCGGTAAACTAAACTAGAGTCAGAGCTTGTGATTGAGTCATGGAAAGAATTTATTTAACTTTTCTTTTCCTTGGAAGAATCTTTGATTTAGATTTTCAGAATATCTTAACAGAAAGAGATTTGTTTTTTTTTTTTCACCAAGAGTAAGACATGAAGATTGATATCTTACATGCATGTACACAAAAGGTGAAGCTAAAGCTAGCAGCTAGTTAGCTTAGCTTTAACGGGATGATGCAGCTAGCTTGTTCATTTAATCAAATTAATAGAAAAGTCAAAGCATTATAGATGAAAATTTAAGGTTAACAGGTGCTGGTAGCTGGTTTTAGGTACCAGCAAGAACAAAGCTGGCTGATTGTAGCCTTTATGCTAAGCTAATGGCTGCGGTTAGGGTTAGGGTTAGGGCGATTGATCTACTCCAACTCTTGGTAAGAAGACAAATGCTTTAATTTCCCAAACATGTCAAACTATTCCACTGACACTAACATCAAGTTTTGTTTTTTCTTTACTTTTTCCTCACTCATGAACTTTGCTGCTGCTTTAGGCTGCACATATGTCTGTTTTCTCCAGAGCAAACACCCATTTTTCATAGCTAGATTGCAGAGAAAATATTATCTCTGTCTTGGGCTCTCATAAATCACACAGAAGAGCTCACGGGGTGCAGTTTGAACACTCAGGACAAACGCTAAGCTTCACTGAAGAAAACCTGTAAAGAGGCGGCCAAGTCACGGTTATTGGAGGCAGCTTGCACCGTATCGAATTTCTCTCAGTTTCAAGGTCGTTTTCCACCAGAGGCTGTTGACGCCTGTCCCTCAGAGGGGCGGCGGTCCCCATCAGTCATGTTCAGGTTGATGACACTGAGGAGTAGTTTAACTGACGCTGAGTGAAGAGGGACTGGACGGAGGATTTAGCCTGCGGTGGGACAGAAAGGTCAGGAGACAAATGTGGCCTGAGGCGGCTTGATGGAGTCTTAAGAAAATGACACAAAGAACTTTTAAATCCACTGCACTTGGAAAGACTTGCTCGACAAGCTACTGGAATGACCTTCAGCTCGTATGAGGACTTTTTTAGCATGTTTGGGCTACGTGAGGTTTAAACTGTAGAGGAGTCTGAACTGGTGGTGCTTTGCTTAATTCTCTCCAATTTGATTTTATTATTAATATGATTATTAATGTTTCCGTAGGCACTCTGGTAGTGGCATGTTTCTCATTTGATCAGGCAGTCCTCCTCTTTGGTCCAGATGGATATATCAGACGTCAGTGGTCTCAGTCCCGTGAAACTTCATTCATGTTCCTCGGAGGATGAAGCATATTTACTAAAGTTAATCCACTGACTGCATCTGTCCATCCCAGACCTTCACCTACTGTTTGTCTTGTTGTCATCTTTTAATTGCCTAACCATACTTTAACCATTGGTATTTGGACTTTTCCTAACCTCCTAACCATATGCAGATGAAAAACATTTTAACTCTCTCTCTTTTTGACCAGGGGCACTTCCTGTTTTACTTTGAAAGTGACTTACTGTGTCATTTCAGATGTCTTCACTTCCTCCTTGTGGTTGCCGCCCCTGATTGTTAGCCCCGCCCTGATGTGTTTCACCTGTGCCTCATTGTTCTACTTGTATTTAGCCTCTGTGCTCCCTTCCCACCTCCTTTTGCCGGTTCGCCTCGTTTCAGAGAGTCAGAGACGTACCAGTCTGATTCAAGTTTAGTTTTTGATTCAAGTTTCGTTTTTGATCTGTTTCTTGTGATTTCTGGACTTTGTCTTTGCCTTTTTAATCTACTACCTTTGCCTTGGGTTGTGCGTTTGAGTCCTCTTCAACTTGTTCCTCGTTTCACACTCTGATCGTGCAAAGACTAACAATAGTCATAATAAAACTAAATGCATTTCAACAAAACTACTTTAAAACAGAGCAGAAATCTCAGTCTCATCTGAAGCCCCTGCATTTTGTCAACCCATCTATCCACCCTGACCTCCTCTATGTAGGCATTGTAGCTCAGACATTGTCCCCTGACTTTATGCTTTTGCTCTCGTTGTTTTTATTGCTGCAACTAGAGGGCTTTGTCAACCATATGAAACCAAATTAAAATTAAGCAATGCTATAAGTCTGTATGCAAAATTAAAGAAGGAAATATTTTTATATCATGTCTATTTATGGAAAGAAGCTGATATCAGGGCTCACATGTGTTGTTTGGCAGATGGATATAGACTTTATCCAATTACTGTAGTAGAAAGGCTTCATGTTTTAACTGGTATTCTAGCGTCGCCAGCAGGTCAAAACATCAAAATTACCGTTTTATTGGGACATTTTCTTTACAGACGCATCTAACCAAGTGTTTTAATTTCCCTAAGAAATTTAAATTTAAGATCCTCCTAATCCTAACCAAATGTAAATGTGGAAAACTTTAAAAACGCATCATGAAAAAACATTTAATATGCTCGGTATCAACTCTTGATTGGTGATGAATAAATGACATATTCCTGACGCGAACAATATTTAATTCTGCCACAGAAAAATGGAAACAAAATTCCTTTTTTGACTGCGATAAGCCTCGCATTTGACATTTGTTCAGAAATGAATTAAATCAAATAATTGCCTCCACCAATCTCCCAATCACTCATTACCTTGACTAATTTTCAAACATATTTTCTGGTGCGACAAAGGGAAACTCTATAAGTGAAAGAGGAAAAATATCTAATTTTACACAAAGCTACACTTGCCAGACATTTATTCACCCTTGTTAATAAATTTCATTATCACATCAGACAGCTAGAAAAAGAGGAATAACTTGTTACCGTTTATTTCTCTCGGCTCCTGCTCCTTTTGTTCAGGAGCAAAGTTCAGCATGCCCCGATATAAAATCTGAATTCTGTCTTGGCCGAAAAAAGGCGGAATAATAATAATAATGCTTCAGTCATCAGGTGATTTGCAACAGAGACAGCTGACGTATTTCACTCTGCCTTCTATAAATTACTTTTCTTTAAAGGGACAAGGCAGGAAGCGGAGTTCAGACAGAGGCGCTGAAATTTATATTCCTTCTTCTCCCGACCTTCACTCCACTCACAAGACGGATTGAGACAGCAAGCGCTTATTTAACGCCTCCCTCTACAGCGTTTTCCTCTGGTTATAAGACAAACTGTGACGGCAAACACTGGCAGCAGGGATTTTACTGTGATACCCGACTGCTTCGTAGGACTGATGACTGGAGGTTGAGGGTAGAGGAGGGGGGAAAAAAAAAAATGAATGGAGCCGAGCTAACTCCTTATTATTATTCTGTAGGAGAAAATGAAAAGGTAAGCGGAAAAGGAAGATGAAGAATGGATGAGAAGATGGAGGGTTACAGCAAAGGGCTGCTGGTCGAATGGAAAACAAGTTTAAAGGAAAGGAGTGAGGATGAAGGAAAGTGGAGGCTAATGAGCTGGAGCGTCACAGCGGGAGTGTTTTTGAAGGCTGTGGCGCTTGAGAGAAACTTTCTTTTACTGACTCGCACATATTTACTAATGACTTGTACAAAGACAACTGAATTTTACCAACGCTTTAAAATGACTTTGGCAAAGTTTCTTTTAAAGAAGAGCTACTTGAGTTTGCACCAGTTTCACGGCTTTAGTGTCTCGCTGCCTTTCTTTCTTTGTTTCATCTAATAAGCCGTTTGTCACAACATACCACTTTGTCATATTCTTCTGATCTGATTTCCATTTAAAGAGTTTCATTTCCTCAATAGTTCATTGTCATCTGCGTAAGGGCATACTTTGGATTACAACAAACCACATGTCACATCCTCGACAACCGAAGCGTAGACGCGAACGGGATGGCAGGAAGTGTATTTTATAACTATAATAACATGGGCACAAGCGTATAAGCACCATTTCTCAATATGTCTGTTCTCATGTTCTTGTTCCAATCCAAAGATGACATTTCACCAAGTACAAGTCCAGATAACCAGATAGAAGTGAGACTATTGAATGGAGTAGTGTCTGAATAAATAAGTTTTGAGCTGAGATTTGAAGGTGGTGACTGAGTCTGAATTTAAATGTTTCGGGAGGGCATTCCAGAGGCAGGGGGCTGAGCGGCTGAAGGGTCTGGACCCTATGGTGGTCAAGCGAGCAGGTGGGAGGGTGAGTTGCAGTGATGAGGATGACCTAAGAGTGCGGGCAGGAATGTTTATGTGGAGCAGGTTAGTGAGGTACTGAGGGGCCAGGTTGTTTAAGGCCTTGAAGGTGAGAAGTAGGATTTTGTAGGTGATACGGACTTTGACAGGAAGCCAGTAGAGTTACTGCAGCACCGGTGTTATGTGACTCATGGAGGGGGTTCTAGTGATGATTCGTGCGGCGTAGTTTTGAACCAGTTGTAGTTTATGGATGGATTTGTCCAGTAAACCAAATAAAAGGGAGTTGCAGTAGTCCAGACGGGACGTGACCAGGCTATGGACCAGAGTGGCAGTATTGTCAGTTGAAAGGGAAGGACGGAGACGGGAGATATTGCGTAGGTGAAAATAGGCTGAACGGGTGATATTGTCAATGTGAGAATGGAAAGAAAGAGTGGTGTCAAGGATGACACCCAGACTCTTAACCTGGAGGGAGGGGGAGACTGGGGAATTGTCAATTTGAATAGAGATGTTGTTTATATTAGACAGGGTGGTTTTGGTGCCAATGAGAAGAATTTCAGTTTTTCTACTGTTGAGTTTGAGGAAGTTGGTAGAGAACCAGGTTCTGATTTCCTTAATACAGTCTGAGAGGCAAGTGGGTGGAAAGGTAGAGCTGGGTGTCATCCGCATAACAGTGGAAATGAATATTGTACCTATGAAATATCTGGCCAAGGGGGATGAGGTAGATGATGAATAAAAGAGGCCCAAGAACAGAGCCTTGGGGAACACCAGAGAAAAGGGGGGGATGGGCGGGATGTAAATGTTTTTAACTGAATGAACGGAGTGCGGCCAGAGAGATATGAGATGAACCAATCGAGAGGTGTATCAGAGATACCGATGGAGGCTAGTCTATGGATGAGAATGGAGTGGGAGATGGTGTCAAATGCTGCGGTTAGATCAAGGAGAATGAGGATTGAAAGGAGTCCAGAATCAGCAGTCATAAGGAGGTCAATGGTGATTTTTAACAGAGCTGTTTCTGTACTGTGTAAAGGGCCAAAACCACTGCATTGGGCGCCAACGTGGTGTGGACTTGGGACAGCCAAGTATCCCAGAATGCATTTTGTGGGTGCCGTCGAGCACAATCATAAATGAAATTGTGGTCGCGTTCGATGCAAAACTACGAGTTTCAGGAAGGAAACGACCATCAGCCCTAACTGCCACTAGAAGGCTTTATCACTTCACAACTGTATAAAACCAAATTAAAAATTGAGCTACAATCTGGATGAAGAATTAAAGGTCGCAGAAATGTGTTTATATCCTGTCTTTATGGAAAGAAGCTGATATCGGTTAATTAGCAGTGGTGACGGGACGTGATGGTTTTATTTGAACTCCACACGAAACCTCACATGTTGGGTGTGTTTCAGACTCCGAGGGACTTGAAACGTGTCAAACACCGGTGTCTAATTTACCATGAAAGAACATGTATCATAAACGTCTTAATTAATCTTCTCTCTAAAATACCCAAACAAGGCCCAAATTACGCTTTCTTCTTCTTCTTCTTCTATCTTTTTGTTATGTAAAACCTGTGCTGCAGCTCACCCTCTCTCATTGAACCATTAGACAAAGACCATCGTTAAAAACTCTTTTTTAATTAAACGTCTACCCTCAGCTCTCTTGTGTTGTAATATATGTGCATAACATTAATTGGGGTTCATGTGCTTGGTTTCAGCCTGACCTGATTGACTCTGGTTCTCTTTAACATCCTCAATCTTCTTCCTTTTGCCCTTTTCTCTTGTCTCTCTTCATTTATTTTTATTAGGTTGTACTTTAGATGCAGCCACCGTGTCCTAATCCGTCTATATGTCTGTCTCTGACACCAGTGAAGTCATCAAGTGGTTCAGGATCAATAACCCTATTCTGATTACTGACAGTCTGGACAAGTGTGTTTTTATTAGATAGTGGACTTGATTGTTACTTCACTTTGCTCCCAGAGCAAAACAAGGATCATTTTCACTTGCAAAGGATCCCACACTTTGACTGTCATTCAGTAAATCTCACTAAATATCTACTACTACTACTAAATATTAGGTCCTGTCCCTCCAGCATTAAACACCAGACCAGGAGCCTCATATATGGATAGTGTGCGCCCACAAAAACGTTCTGTACATACTCATTCACAGAACAGGTCAGATGTACCCAGTAATTATTTGTCTGTTACTACATTTTGACTTTGACATTATTCGATCCACTGCTAATGAGCTTAACGTATAGATGGGGCTTTAAAAGAGATTGGAGCCAGACACAACAGACCTGAATCTGATGTCTGCAGCTTGGGGATTATTCAGAGAGCTGTCTGCAAATAAAAATCTTTTAATAAAGACTGAGCTGCCAGAGAATGATCCATGTAGACTGTAAATGTCTTAAAGAGCAGGCAGGTTCAGATAAAGGCTCAGGTACTTATGTTTACATTTTAATAAGCTGCACTGCACGCCACAAGACGGCACAAATCCACCCAAGTATTTTCTATTAATTATCCAGGCACAGCTCAGATGTGTGCGTCTCAGCTCTTCTTTAAGGGTTCTCCGATCAGGTGAGATGTTCCTAGAATATCTTTATAATTAGGTGCCTGAACCGCTCCTGTGTCTCCTCAGTCCGTCCCTAAAAATTTTATTTTTCCTGCAAAAACTCAGACATTGAAATAATGCAAACCTGGGAGTTACAGTCTGACAGTGACATCCAATTGGGGCATTGACACTGCATGAGGGGGGAGGAAAAGCATTTCTTCTGTCCATGCAACCGAGTTAAAAGGGAACTTTTTTACGACCTGGACCTTATTTCTGGCATAAAATACGATCGTTTACTCACCCATATAACTTTTTGTAATTTGCAGTCCTTCGGGTGATAATTAGAGCTGCGTATATCCATATAGTGGGAGTGACTGGGGCACTGAAACACAGCCTCTAAATAACGCATTATCTGCCACGAAACTCGTTCATTTCATCAATATTTTGTTATTGTACGCTAGTGCTATTCCCCGTTGAGTCTGGAGTTACCTGTTGTCATCAGATGATGTCTTCTGACCTGGACGATGTCATCTCTGAGTGGCGCGCGCACCCGCGATGGTCGGCTTGTTTACCCGTAATTTGCTACTGCTAGTTTTTTTGCAACATGGCTGAATATTTTTCCGATTCTGAGGTTGTGGACGAACCGTAGGTGGTGAAATGAACGAGTTTTGCGACAGATAATGCGTTATTTAGAGGCTGCGTTTCGGTGCCCCAGTCACTCCCACTATGTCAATATACGCAGAGCTAAATATCTCCCAAAGGACTACAAGTAACACAAAAATTATATGGGTCAATAAACGACTGTATTTTATGCCAGAAATAAGGTCCAGGTTGTAAAAAACAGTAGTTCCCCGTTAAATAAGGAGCATTGCTGTCTGGGATTCTGGCCAAAAAATAAACACGGAAGCAATTTCCTGGCAGAGTAGGTTGTAATATGACACAACATGGCATACTGTTATTATCCTGGGTAATTGCTGCAACATAATTGTTGCATTCTTTTTAAATTTTAATCTGAAAAGCCATCAAAAGACTCTCCACAACATCAACCATGGACAATCCATCTCATACACTAAACTATAGAGGGGACATTGGAGCTCATTCTCCAACAGACTGATCCTGCTCCACTCCCACAGTGAACGCGACAGGACGTCATTCATACCAAACTCTGTCCAGCTGTACAACAACTCACCTTTCTGCAACACAACTCCATGTTATTCATGTTAATGCACATTATTGCACATACTGAATATTGTTTGTGGAGGTAACAAGTAGCAGGAAGTCCCTGCCTCATTGCTCATGAACAATACATTTTGCTTTCACTGCAACACTGCTTCCCGCTTGGAGACCTTTTTGTTTTACAGTTCCGCTTGAGTGGCTTGCTTTGCATAAGAGCATTGATTAGACACCTGGAGTTATAGCGCCGGTGTCTGCAGCAGAGATCGAGCTGAAGTCAACGCAGCAGCAGAGGGACCAAGCGACGGACACTTTCTCTCCCCGCTCGGCTGCTTCGGTGACGAGCAGCAAACTCGGTCAGCAGGACAAACAAATCACGGGGAGCGACCTCGGCAGGCGTCTGCCATCACTCACACTAACACTGCTCCCTGCTGGAAAACCCCATAAGCCTGCTGGGGAGTCTGGATGGGAATAAAAGTGCACACACATAAAAACAGAGGGATTCATTTGTGCAGAGGAGGAAAAAGAAAATCCTTCTGGGTTGTGGGTGATCATAACATAAAATATATCTCGGAGGCACCCACAGAGGGAATATAAATGTAAGCTGAATGTCCATCTCTTGTTTTTCCCCATCTAATGTCCAGACGGTGAATCCACCTTTTTCTCACTCTGGGGGATGAAATTCAGCTTTTATGGTTTTATTGGACTGCATGAGGCTTCGACCGACAAATCAAAATGGAGTTGCACAGCAGGGATGGTACAGTCAGGTCTGTTATCTACCATCACTGACAGAGTCGTTCTCTCTCTCTCTCTCTCTCTCTCTCTCTACCGACTCACTCTGGTGCATTCTGCCTTTTATAACATAGATCTTTGAATTACTGAGATGCAGCTCAAACATCTCGGCTGATAAAGAAGCGTGTCAGAAAGCTGAGAGGCGGCGGCTTTAAAGAGATCAATAATAAAACTCAAAGAAGATCTTGAGATGTGATTGAACGTGCATGAACTGAGGCTGTTTTGTCAGCTGCAGCTTTGAAGTTCAAGAAAGAAGCCTTGGTCGAGGTGCAGCTTGTCAACAGCTTGAGGCATCTGCAGACGGGAGATGGTGAATATTCTCCCTCGTGCTCGTAGGTGTTTTCTCCAGGTCCTCCCACAGTCCTGGGCTGTGGACGGGCATGTTTGTCTCTCTATGGTAGACTGGAGACCTGTCCAGGGTGTACTCCACCTCTTGTCCAGTTACAGCTCGGATAGAACCTGAGATCTTCTGCTGTTGTCTTCACCCAAGTTTTCTGATGGGTTATACCCACAGAGTTTCCTATTTAAACCTCAACTTCCAGTCCCTTGGAACTGAAGCAGCTATTCGGATGAGTGGCGAAACGTCTTCTGTGGGAAAAAAAAAGACTACAAGTACAAGTCCAGCTGAATTTTTTTTTCCCACACCGAAGCACTCTCCAGGAAGGGCCAGAAGTGACTCTACCTTTTGAGGAGACTGAGGTCTATCAACATCTGCCAGACAATGTTGAGGATGTTCTATGAGTCTGTAGTGGCCAGTGCGCTCCTGTATGCAGTTGCATGCTGGAGCAGCAGGCTGAGAGAGGTAGACGACAATAGACTCAACAAACCGCAAGGCCAGTGATGTTGTACGGGTGGAGCTGGAATCATTGAACACAGTGTCAGAGAAGAGGATGTTGGCCATCCTGGACAAGCCCTCCCACCCACTCCACAACACACTGGCCAGTTTAAGGAGTACCTTCAGTACTTTGGATAAACCATGACCTGGATGACTGAGAGCCTTCAGACACTCTGTCGTCACCTACACAGTGTGAGGGGATTCACACCGTTTTCCCCTCACTGCAGTAAAGCTACTCTTCACCATATCCCTCTCATGATTATTTCTCCCCATATTATTGTTTGTTGAAACCAGTGAAAGATTTGCTAGCCACAGTTCCCTAACATTTTATGAGTTGAAAGTGTGTTTACATGAAGTTTTGTTGAGACAAGTGTTTGAGCAGAGCTTGGTCTCTATCCAAAATGTAAATGTACTCTATTTATATAGCAGCTTACAATGACCCACAGGTGAACCAAAGTGCTTTACAAAAGATTAAACTATTAAAAAAAAAAACACACCGTAAAACAAGTACATTAATAAAAGAAAGCTAAAAACATAAATGAGAGGAGTAAGTAGATAAAATAGAATAAAAATAAAAGTGTCACCACACTACCAGGTACTAAAAGCCATTCTAAATAGGTTTTGATTTGAAAAGGCCCAGGTCAGTAATGAGCAGATGTCAGTGGGTTATTCTTATTCCAGATCCTAAGTACAACGATTGAAAAGGCTCGGACACCCCAGTGTTTAAATTTTGACCTGGGCACTTCCAACAAGAGTTGGTTTGACAACCTCAAAGCCCTACCACACTTACGAACAGTCAACATCTCAGACAAATAAGATGGGGCGAGGCCGTTAAGAGCTTTAAAAACAAACATTAAAAGTTTAAAATCAATTCTAAAATGGACTGGAAGCCAATGGAGGGAATAGAGGACCGGAGTGATGTGCTCTCTTCTCTTAGTGCTAGTTGAAAGTAGTTTTTATACGACACTAGAGAGAGATAATAAGCTCATTTGTTAAATTCTTTTTCTGAGCCACAACAGACTCTAGAATCACCTCTGACCCTTAAACCTCATCTTATATTCAGTTTATTTCCACTAATATTTAATTCTTTCTAGGTTTTATAATTATCATCAGCACCATCAACCATCTCCAGTGTGCTGTTGCTGTCTTAACTGCTCCCAGGAGACAGATGTTGAAGAGAAGATGCCATCTGTCAAACCCTGAGCTGAGACTGACAGGCTGAATAAGATCAAAAACGTTTCAGTGAACTCTGAGAGGACGGAAAGTTCTGATCCGTGACCTCCGAACACACTGAGGAGCTTTCACTGATGTGGTCTCCAGGCTCGGACTGAATGAATAATATCACCAATATAAAGACCTTCATTCCTTCATTTGAAAGCCCAAATGAATTAGTGATTAGTCTCCGTTGAAATTCGTCATATAAAAGTTTTATCTCACAGTGAACATTTATTCTATTTAACTTTCATCATATTTTTTTTAACTAGCTTCTAAAGTAGGTCTTGAAATTATAAAATCTTTGAAACTAAAAACCAGCTTTCATCAGTTTCTGTGATTGCTAACCGGAAATCATCAGATCAAGTGTTTACAGGTTATTAAGGAGCTGACGTTTCACACCACTCTTCAGTCTAGTTGAAAATTTCCTTCTGAGCAATGCAGTCTGCTCTGATTGAGGTAGTTAAACACTAATGGCCAACACAACAGATCTGGGTTCAGGAGTTGGTGTTTCCTTGAGAGAAAGAATGAGTCGGTGCTTTATTGTTCAAACAGAAGGGAAAGGAGAGTGTTTAGCTGCTGAGCATTAAATAAACTGCCACACAATGACCACAACAGAATACCAAACCTCAAAGAGACATGGAATTATGCAAAGTGCCCAAAGGAGTCTTGAATTCTAAAAATGACCAGACGACTAATGAGGAAACTTTCAATCTCCCCACGAAATGCATAAAACTACTAAAAACTGATGCAAAACAGCCACAAAGAGATTTATTTTAACCACTAATTTCACTTCAACACATTAATCTTCCTGTTAGTGGAATCTAAACTGTGCCAGTGGCTGATATTCATCATTTTAGAGGAGTTCAAGTTCTTGTTGTTGTCAGGATTCTGGAAATATAGAGGTTTAAATTCCCAACATGTGCTGTTATTGCAAAGACAAACACGTCCAGCAGCTCCGGCGTCGCCATGGCCGGAGAGGGGGGTTACACAACGTCTGACAGGTGTGACACGCTCCCAAGCTCTCCGACTAATTTTGACAAACGGCTCAGTGTGCGCGGCTCCACGAACCGCAGCGGCGTGAAATGAGCTTTAATTACTGCCAGCTATTACAGGCAGACGCCATTTGCTGCGCTTTGCCGCGCTCCAGCAGACGCCGAGACCTGTTTGGTTTGTAGATGAGCTGGATGCGTTGTCGCCGAACATCTGGGAGGGAATAGATGCATCGCTTGGAGCGTGGAGAAACACTCCAAGGCATATCTGAGCAGCTCAGATTAGAGGCGAGCGGCGTTCACTTGTATTTGTAGTGCTGAGTAACACGTGGCTCTAGAAGTTCATAGTCCAATTATCCAATATAAATACCTGGTTTCAGTACAACAACTTCATGTGGAGTTCATTCCACGGCTTAAATCACCAGGCGTTCATTTCTAAATGCTGCGTGCTGCCCTGCATGTGGGCTCTGAACACCCAGACAGGTGTTCACAGGTGTTTTCAGATGCTATGAATGAGATGTCAGTCAAGCAGAGTCTGTTTGGGCCCAGAAGCGGCCTAATCTGCAGACATGAATGGAAGCAGCTGTGTGGGTGGACAGTTTGTGTTTTGGAGGAGTTAATTGT
Source organism: Chelon labrosus (assembly GCF_963514085.1). Lineage (NCBI taxonomy): Eukaryota > Metazoa > Chordata > Actinopteri > Mugiliformes > Mugilidae > Chelon > Chelon labrosus. The sequence continues at coordinate 23,437,112 of NC_140342.1, read as the reverse complement.
GGACAGAAGGAAGGATCCATGAAGAGAGTCGCTGTTAAAGTTGAGAACAAACTGTTTGGCTGAATTTATGGAAAAGGACGCCACACACGTTTTTGTTTTTGGTGCCAAATTCTAAGTCACCGCATGGACATAAAATGACCACATGAGCTCACAAATCAACCACGAGGAGACTCAAACTTACCATAAGGGATGCAAAAAGATCCCAAAATGACCATGTGCCATGCAAAATGACAAAAACGGAAACCAAACACCACCACAATGATGACTGCAGGTGACGCAAAAAGCAGAAACGATTACTAAACTCCTAAAAAAGTCATGAAACTACTTTGTATTGTGCACAGTACGACACGAAACTGCAAAGAGACGCAAAACGACTGCAAGAGATGTCAAATTCAGAAGAAGAAAAGACTGCAAACGATGCAAAGTCTCAACAAAGATGTTCAGGAGGACCAAGAATGAACACAAAAAAAATTGTCAAACATAAAACGTCCAAGGAAAAGTTCTGCAAAATGAAGAAACGACTGCGAAACGATGCAAAGTCGCCACAAAAAGACAAAAAAAACGACTTTGAATGGACACAAAATGACCAGAAGAGGACTCAAAATAACCTGCCAGCCATGGAAAATGACAAAAAAGTGATGCAAAAGGTCATTCATTCATTCATTCATCTTCTGTAACCGCTTGTCCTGTTAAGGGTCACGGGGGCCAGCTGGAGCCTATCCCAGCTGTCATTGGGCGAGAGGCGGGGTCCACCCTGGACAGGTCTCCAGTCTATCTCAGTGCTAACACAGAGAGACAGACAACCATTCACACTCACACCTACGGCCAATTTAGAATCACCAATGAACCTAACCAGCATGTCTTTGGACGGTGGGAGGAAGCCGGAGTACCTGGAGAGAACCCACGCAGACACAGGGAGAACATGCAAACTCCACACAGAAAGGAACCAGTCGGCCAGAGGATTCGAACCCCGAACCTTCTTGCTGCAAAAGGACATGAAACAAATTTAAATGAGACGGAAAGCTGCCACGAAACAAACACATAAGGACATGAGAGATCTAAAACAGTCACTACAAAAACACACAAGGAGACCCAAAACGATCACTAAAAGACCAAATCAAACGCTCAACCACTGCACAGACACAAGGACTGTCTCCAACACTCTGATGCTCCTGTGTTCAGTTTGAAGTTCTTCCTCCTACGCTGGACGAGCCACTGAGCTGTTGACTTGTCGTACCTTTTATGAGTCCATTATCCTCTGTGTTAAATACATGCTCTGTGTACGACACCAACCCCCTCCCAGAACACTCAGCGGAGGACTGTCTGTATAATCACAGAAGCACCGCTGCAGTGGTCCCGTCCTTCCTTCCTTCCCTCCGTCACAGTGCTCTCAGCAGCTGACCCACAGCCAGCACGGCATCAGCAGCAGGTGCTCTGTGAATATTCATTAGAACTAGATCAAGTCCATTTCTGCTGAGAGCTCCCTCGCTGCAAACATCCTCCTTTTTATCTGCTGTAGTTTTAGCGTTTTTATAAAAGTGCTTTAGAAGTAGAAGCAGAGTTTTCTCCCACAAACAGTTGCTTCTATTGTCTGGAATCACCCGAGGAGATGCTCATCACAAATGAGAATTTCTTCGCCGGCTCAGAGACAACTCTGCTGGCTGCTCTGTCTCCTAATAATAACCCCCACCGTGCTATCCTATCATTGATTTCTTTTTTTTTTTTCTCTAATTGCACATAATAACTTTTGCAAACTGAAACCAGTCATGCAGATAATCTGTCATTTTGCCCACGGGGGGAAAAATAAATTGTAAGGTTTCATGGATTTATACTCGGATAGAGCTCCATTTTCTCCTCCTCCTCCTCCTCCTCCTCCTCGTCACTGGCTGGAATTAATAGTTGGGGATCAATTATTTATGAATGATTTGTTTCTCAGGAGTGGAATCACCCAGTGGCCTTCAGACTTCAGCTGTTTGTTGCAGAGAAGTCGTGTGGGACGGTCTTTTAGTGCCCCCTGGTGTTGAGGCTGAAGAACAGCAGTTTTCCCCCCAACCCTCAGTTTGTCTACTTTCAGGACTTGTGTGAAAATCTGATGTTTTGAGTCATTTTGATGCAGAAATGTAGAAAAGAGAACCAAATTGTAAAAAAAACAGTAATGAAATGTGTATTTGTTTAATCTGTCTGGCTGTAGATTTGTTGTTAAAGTCTTTTTAAAGATGGTTTTGTGACCTTTTCCAGCCTGATGAGCAACAACTCTTTGTCTGAGATCCTCAGAAAGCTCCTTCGTCATATCATACACATCAGAGGACAAGTTTCTGAGACTTAACAGCTTGCGTGATAGGCGGCTCGCAGGACAGCAGCTTAATAGTGGTCGTAGTAAGCAAGTCTTAGTTTCAACTGTGAAGAGAAGACTTCGAGCTGCAGGTTTGACAAGACGAGTTGCAGCAAGAAAGCCGTTGCTAAGATGTCAGAATGAGACAAAGAGGCTCGCCTGGGCCATGAAACACCGCCACTGGACCTACTGAAGACCTGGAAGAAGGTATTATGGACTGATGAATCAAAATTTCAAATCTTCAGTTCATCACGCAGGATCTTTGTACACCGTCGAGTAGGCGAGAGGATGGTTCCACAGTGTGTGACATCAACTGTCAAACATGGAGGAGGAAGTGTGATGGTCTGGGGCTTTTTTGCTGGATCCAGGGTCGGTGACTTGTACAGAGTGAGAGGCATCCTGAACCAAAACAGCTACCACAGCATTCTGCAGCGCCATGCAATACCCTCTGGTATGCGCCTAGTTGGTCAGAGGTTCATCCTACAGCAAGATAATGACCCAAAACACAAGTCCAAGCTATGCCAGAACTACCTCAGGAAAAAAGAACAAGATGATAAGCATGAAAACATGGAGTGGCCAGCACAGTCTCCAGACTTAAACCCCATCGAGCTGGTTTGGGATGAACTGGACAGAAGAGTGAAAGCCAAGCAACCAGCAAGTGCCACACATTTATGGGAACTTCTGCAACAGACTTGGGAAGAACTTTCTGAAGAATATTTGATTTCTGTTGTAGAAAGAAAGCCACGAGTGTGTTCAGCTGTTATATCTGCCAAAGGTGGCTACTTTGATGAGTCAAATACATTTTGGTCTATAAATTCAAGTCAAGAGCAAGGAGCTGGTCATTGATTTCAGGAGGAAGAGGACACCAGTGGAGCCCATCACCATCCAGGGTCTGGAGGTGGAAGTAGTGGACCAATATATAAGTACCTGGGAGTCCACATGAACAGCAGACTGGACTGGAGGGACAACAGTGATGCTGTGTACAAGAAGGGACTGAGTAGACTCTACTTCCTGAGGAAGCTCAGGTCTTTCAATGTATGCAGCAAGTTGCTGGAGATGTTCTACCAGACTGTTGCTGCGAGTGCCCTGTACTTTGCTGTGGTTTGTTGGGGGAGCAGCACCAGCAAAGAGGACATAAGTAGGATCAACAAATTGATCCGAAAGGCTGGTCATGTTATTGGCAGTGAGTTGGAGATGTTTGTCTCAGTGAGGGACAGGAGGACACTAGACAAACTGCTCTCCATCAAGGACAATCCGTCACATCCACTACACCAGACAATAGAGGGGCAGCGAAGCTCATTCTCCAACAGATTGATGCACAACTAAGCTACTGTGACCAAGCAATTTCCCTTGTGGATGAATAAAGTTTATCTAAGTCTAAATTGATTCCATGTTTTCTTTTTCAACTCAAATTGCTTATTTGTTCTATGCTTTCATTTCAGAGTGCAATGAGACACTAAACTGAATAATTTTCAGTAAAAAAATGGAAAAAGTGTGGTGTTCTAAAACTTTTGACCGGTAGTGTAACTCTTTTCTTTTTACCGTCTTCTTATTCTTTTAATGTGTGTCACCAAATGTCTTCATCTCCTATGAGGGTAAATTAGTTTTAAGACATGTTTTTAAGGCACGTGATCCACCTTCTTGACTTCAGACACTGCATATACTGTAAATGTACCTTCACTCTGCTTCTCCATATTGAACTTCTATTTTGTCTTTTATGTTTTGTGGATATTTTTTTTGCTGATTAGATTTTGCTTAAATAAGATCTCAGATGCTGACTGAACGTCAAATCTGCCAAAGCAACCTTAAAAGGATTCATCATCCTGTTGATGCGGGACACGAGGAAGTAAAGTCAAGCCACTCAGAGCTACTGTCTTACATTTTATTGTGATGGGGAGTCATAAAAATGGAGCAAACCTAAAATAAAAACAATACAAAAAAAAAAGACAGTGGATTTACAAAGGGTGGTGTAGAGGACAAACATTATGCAGCCTTCAAACAGTACGATGGAACAAGTTGGCACAGAACAGAAAACGGGGCGGGGGCGCGACGATGCAAATTTGGCTTCAAAATAAAATAAAATGATTCAAAAAAAAAAAAAAAGGGGAGAGAGGAGTAACGTCTTCATAACAAGATCCTTCATTTAAACGGCGACGACTCATGCTTTTTTAAAAAATCACAGAGTTTTAGAATTCAGTAGCTTTATAACGACGCAAAGAGCGGATGCACATGTAACAGTTTCTATTTCTCACTTCATTCCTGTCTCTTTTCTATTTTTACATTAAAACAATCAAGTTTCAAGAATACACGTGTTATCGTCTTTTTTTTTTTTCCTTTTTTTTAATATCTCTCCTTTTTTGTTAAAAACAAACTTCATCTCCCAGAACCACATTTTTGGGATTTTTTTTTTTTATTATTTATTTTTTTTATTTTGTTTGTCTTGAGATTATTTTTCATACTAAAATATATTACTGTATCAATTCAAACTACAGTAATGTACACTACAATGTGTAATAAATAACCATAAAAGAAAATATAAAAATAAGACACATAAATATAAAAAAGTCTTCTAAAAACTAAACATGTATATTTATTTTATTTTTTGTTTTAAATCTGTGAAAAGGGTTCTAATACTGCCATTGTCGACAAACACATACAGAGGACACAAAATAAAATAATAAAATAAAAATGAAACACTGTTCGGTAAAACCAAAAGAGACCACATTCACTAACGCTTGTTACCTGAACTGCGGGACAGCTCGCCAGAATTACTTTTAATTATTTTAAAACAAGTGCACAAGTGTGACTAATTTCTATTGACGATTTCTGACTTTATTTAACCGTAAATTCGTTTTAATTTCATTTATTTTCACCTGTCCTGAGCCAACCTGACGGGGCACAACATCAAGTTTTAAGATCTGAAACTCTCCCTGCGCGTTCAGGGATGTAAACATTTCATTCAACGTATCGCTAACTCACAGAGAAACTGATTATCTGAAAGTTTCAAGGCATTTTTTTTATATCCACAGGAAAGCTCGGTTTAGTCCTCAAGACATTTTCTACACTTTATATCCTCTTAAAACGCTTTAGTTTTGAACTTAAGTTGAAGATTTTTTAGTTTTTACAAGGCCATGACTAAATCCTTCCTCCTTTTTAAGCCTCATGAACGTTTTATTTTGAAGACACGACACAGAGCGAATCATTCTCTCGTCCATGTTCAGTTTTTTGTAATTTTTTGGCAATTATAACATTTATCAACCCACGCGGGGCTCCATTTTCCGCTAATTCGATTAACCGATGGTGGAAGCAATCGGTTTTTCCAGTTTTCTCGTGTGTCCCCGCTTCAAATCATCAACAACCAAAAAGAAAAAAAGAAATAAAAGGTCTAATTCCACAGGGAGGATCTTTCGGTCGGCGTGACATATTTGCTGTTCTGTGCAAGTCAACAAACATTAGTCAACATGGGTCTTGTGTAAGTAACAGAGGGACATAATACTGGCTACATGTGTGAAGAAGAAGAAGAAATAATAACACTGTTCAATGGCACTTTTAACAGCACACAGGTCTTGCATAAGGCTGGAGGCATTGGGGTGGAGCAGGAAACAGCCCCGATCCTTCACGTACAGTATGACTTCATATATATATTTATATTTATAAGCTAATAATACTGAGGCTGAGAACGAAAGTCGACCAAAATAAGGAAAAGCTTGGTAAGAATGGGCGCCTGTGTTTTGGAGGCGCAGCCGAGCCCGGAGGCGCTCGGCTGGAGTTCGTCTGGAGACTCCGCCGCCGCCTCCGGGATCCGCCGGGTGGGTAAAACAGAGGCGCCCGATGCTGGCTTTGAGGTTGTGACTCCACCTTTCCCTGATAGGACAAATTTGGTTATGGCGTACAGAAGCCGCATCCCCGCCCGTCCCCTCCCCCGCCCGACACCCTCCCATCCCCTCCCCCGAGAATACTTTGTTTTCCTTAAGGCTAACAGTCAAACTGAAAAGGTAATGCTAGCTAGCAAAGACTAACACTAACACAAACAACATGTGGCTAGCTAGTGTACACATATAACACTGAAGGGCATACGATGCATGAGGCATGTATCCGTAGGTAAACCAGGAATACTGTAGTGCAGAGGTTTTTGTTCGTAGAACTCAATAAAATACTGATTTAGGAAAACTTCATTGGCAATAAAAAGGTATAGAAATCTTTCTCATCTTTACAGGTTAAAATGTTTTTTGTTTTTTGTTTTTTAAAACAAGAACAAGGATTAGTAACACTGACTGGGTGAAAAGAAACAAAAACAACCTGGGATGTCAGTAACGAGTCTAACAAGCCGATGGGTGAGTCCTACTTTTAAAATCTGTACTTCTATAAACAATTTAAACACTGATATTTTCATTTTCACAAATAAAAAGTCACTTTTTTTTCAGTTTTTTTTTCTTTTTTTCAAGTTCAGGCACACCTGGGTTTTTGTACACAGTAGTGGACCGTTAAGATCAGGCAACTGCCGTGACTTTCTTCTGATGGCAAGATGCGGTTTTAATTTGACTTCGTTCACCGATGCGTTCTTCCTTCTTATTTGGCGTTTATCATGTCGTCCTCTGTCAGTTCGCTGCTGTCTGACCACTCCCTGACGATTTTGTCTGCATTTGCTTCACAGTCTGCCATGTTTATGTCTTTTTCTTCGGTTCTTTCCCCGGTCTCGTTGGCCTCCACGTGGTCCTCCCCCAGCTCCACTTCAACTACGTCACAAGCAAACTCGTCCACCTTCTCTTTTTCTGTCCCCTCCTCCTCCTCGTCTTCTTCCTCGTCGTCCTCCTCATCGTCATCAAAGTTACCTTCGTAGATCTCGCACTCGCCGTCGTCCACCTGCACCACCCGGATGTCGTCCATGCACATGGCCTCGTCGTCCTCGTCTTCCTCCTCCTCGCTCTCCCGCTCGTCCGAGTCCAGTTGGGATCGCGGGGTGGTCGTCCGGCTGTCCGACTGCGGCCCGAGGTCCAGCTGGATCCTGCGGGGCCCCGCGCCTGAGTTGGGCCCGTCCTTCTTGCAGTAGGAGTAGCGGTGGTTCATGTGCTGGGAGTACGACCCCGAGTGAGAGAAGCGCTTCCCGCACTTGTCACACTGGTAGGGTTTCTCCCCGGAGTGCAGCCTCGAGTGTTCGATCAGGTGGTGTTTGTGTTTGAAGGCCTTCTTGCAGACGTTGCACTCGTGGGGCCGTTTTCCTGCAGATGAAAGGGGAGACGGTCAGAGAGAGATGCACGCTGATATCCCTAAAGAACTAAACTGAAACCGTTAGAAGTAGGAAAGACTTTAAATGTTTTGTAGTGATTTATAGCTAAACGCATCCATGAGGCATTTTTTAGTAATTTTTAGACAAAGAGACAAAGTGTTAGGGGTGGGTTTAAAAAAAAAATACATATTCTGACTGAAACTGATCTTTGATGGAGACGTTATTGATTTAATAAAAAGAAAAATAATAATACATTTCATTTCCCTGCGTCTTCGCTGTGGCTTTTCATGACGAATCTCATCTCATAAGACCGTGCGGCAAGATTAATCCACTCATAAGGGAGCTCCAAAGCAAGACAGAAGCTACTACTTTGCAACATTGGGCCTAAAACGCTAATTAGATTTAAAAAGTATAACGACAGAAGAGCTGGACAAGAAAAAAGACGCATGCAAGATGGGAAAATACTGAAGAAATACCACATGTCTCTGGAACTAATGACAACATGATATTTATGAAGACGGATAGATACTTTCTTAATCCCATGGGGAATTCGGGAAACTCTCTTTCGTAACTAAATTGTTTTGAAATCGAAATATCTGTAAATGAATCGAAACGGATCAGGACCTTGTGAAACTGAAATGTATTGGCTCCGAAAATTGGTAGCGATACCCAGGCCTTACAAGTATACAGCCTCTTATTGTCACAGTTCAGTCACAAGACTCTCTGTATTTTTCCGTCTGACCCTGGATCTGCCTCACTCAGCCTGCCAGCCACGCCCACCTCGTCAGTCTACTCTACTCACCTGTGCACACAGCTGTCTCTCATCTCAATCAGCCCAGCATATAGGCACCAGCTCCACACTCACTCCTTTGCCAGATTGTTATTTGCCATGCAAGACTTTCCAGCGTTCTCCTGCCTGACTTCCCGGTACCGACCTCGCCTGTCCCTGATTCTTCTGCTTTGTCTGCCTCCTGGTAACCATCTCAGCCTTCTGTCTTTGACCAAGATTTTGGCCTCCGCTCTCCGGATCCCTGTTTGCCTGTTTCTGTGTTTCTGACTGATTGCCTGGTTACATTGTTCCTGCTGCCTGCTCCTCATTGGATTGTCTGCCTGTGATATTGTCTCTCTGGTACCGAACCCCCTGCCTGCCTTGACCAATGCGCCTGCTGTTGTGTTTGTTGTACTGTTTTCCAGTGCTTCAGTAAACCTTTGAACTATTTCCATTGGTTCTGAGTCCTTTTGTGCTGCAATTGTGTCCATACACCACCCATTACATTTATCACGAGAATAAAGCGCTTTGTTAAAACCAGCTCCAACAAACTAACTTGACTCTCTTTTATTTACTAAATCACAGTCCTAAGATGTGTCTCCCACACAGCAGACATGTTTAGTCCTTAATAGTTTTGTGTTTAAGGCAGCTATAAAACAAAGACCAGATATCTTGTTTAGCCACACGCTCAATCCGATCGTTATAAAAATGCCTTGATCGACCATGATACCGATCTTTAATCAAGTTTAAATCACCGTTCTCGGGAAAACAAGGCCGTAACAAAGTCATCACCGAGTTAATCTGCAAAGAGAATATTTAGAAATCGCAGCACGTGGCCGAGTAATCAACACTATTCACTAAAACCCAATAAACCCCGCTGATAATGTGTGGCTCTGATTTAAAAGAGTACTGCAGTTAATCGTTTTAACAAAATTATAACTTAAAACTCATGTGTGAGCACAGTATAAGTATGGTTTGTGTGTTTTTAGGTGGATGAAGTCATGGCTGAACCCACACACACATACCTGTGCACAGTAGTACACACAGATAACTGTTAACAGACTTTAATAAAACCACATTCCAATGTGACACTAGCTGGAGCTTCAGGGGAAAATATCCTTTTTAATTCGGCGCACCAGCGTCTATAAATACTGACGGTGAAACTGGAGAGTTTTTCAGGCCAGGTGTCACATAAAGAGTACAACGTATTAAATGATGTCACACCTTGGACGCTAGAGGTACCTTCAGGCAAAAAGAGAAACCTTGCTGAATAAACTTTACACGTGTTACTGGCTTCTTCTTTCCACCTTACCTGTGTGTTCGTATTTGTGCCGGAGCAGGGAGCTGCCCTTCTGGAAGACCTTGGAGCAAAGATCACAGGGGTAGATGCAGTTGTCCACCCGCCGCTTCTTTATAACTGCAGGCGAATCGGTGTCTCTCTGCTCCTCTGTCGCTGTAACGCCTTCAGAGCTGCTCTCCAAACGCTTCTCCAGCTGCAAATGGCGGGAAAAAATGGCATTTATTATTGTGGTCAGATGAAAGAAATCTTAAAATGGTCTTAGAGGACTGGACAGAGCCTCACTTGTGCACATTTATGCTTGTGCGCTCGTCAGTCTGAGTCGATCTGCAACAACGCCACCCAAACACTAGGTGGTGCTGTGTCTTTTTTGCTCGAGTTAATTTTTGTTTCTACTTCCTGCTTCACTTTCAACAATGGCGACTGAAACTTTCATCGAAATTTCGCAGAAGACGAGTCGTAGAAATGTTTGTATCGCCGAATCTTTTCAGTTAACCTTTCCTCGATGTGTTCCGTCTTTACTGAGCCAAAACAATCGATTCAAAAATTGCGGAGATGGAGAAGCAGCCGGAAACGGAAACATGCTACTACCAAACAGACCAATCACAGCTCATTACATTTCTGGGATGGTGCACATCAGGCTACGGCGTTAAGGTCTGGGCTTCCATTCTTATGGCGTCAACTTGGCGCAGAAGCCTAAACCGCCTTTAAGAAACCAGGAGTTTAAATAAAAACAGTCTTCATGTTATGGGTTGACACTGAATTATACATATTGTTTACCGATACTAACCTTATGGCCATTGAGCACAACAGTCTTGGCGCCGGTGGCATTTCCGGCTGTAGTGGCGTAGGTATACGTGAGCTGGGGGATGAGGATGGTGCGCTTCGTTGTGGTGTTGATGGCGCTGAGGCAACCCACCGCTCCCACCGTGCCCTGACCAGCAATGGCCAATAATGTGGGTAGCTGCGCAGCGGTGACGATGTTGACGGGTCTCCCGGTCTGAGGCGTGGTGACGTAGATGGTTTGACCCTCGAGCTGATCCTTCCTCAAGCAGGTCAGGTTCAGAGGTTGTTCCTGCTGCTTGACGGGAGGTGGGGTCGCCTTGTTTTCTAATGCTGCTGCGATATGTTTAGGAAGAGAGAGGTCCAGGGGCTCTGCCTGGGAGTCCGGGGCCTCCGGGTCCTCGGGCTCGCTTTTCACAATGACGAGGTCCCCGTTGCTGAGGTTGAGTGATGTGGAGTCTGACGGGGAGGCGATGCCGGACTCTGATGAGGCTTTGTTGGATGCTTCCTGGCTGGTTTCATCTTCTTCCTCCTCTTCGTTCTGATTCAAGGTGTCCTCTGAGTTCGTGGTTTCAGTCTTTTTGGAAACCGCCGCAGCGTTACTGTGGCTTTTCCCCACCTTTTTACCCGAGTTCATCTTGGTAAACCACTTTCTGATCACGTCCACCGGAATGCTGACGGACTCCGAGATCTTCGTCAGCTCTTGCTCGCTGGGGTTGGCGTTGGAGGCAAAGTAGGTCTTGAGGAGTGACAGGAGGTCGTCGACGGGCGGCTCCTCCAGCGTCACCCCGGCCTCGCTTAGCAGAGCGGCGAATGACGGGTCTAGAGCTGCAGAGTCGACGGCCTCGCCGTTGGCCGCTTTGCGATGCTGGAGGAGGTGCAGCGCCTCCAGGTTGTCGGGACAGTCGTCACATAGTAAACATGTACTACTCTGTACTGGTGCGCTGCTGCTGGGTTTTGGCATCGGGGCTGATTCTGAACTCTTAACAGTTTTCGTCTCTGTCTGTGTGGCTTCCTCGTTCTCTGTACTCTTGATGGGCACAGGTTCTGGTTCATCCTTAACAACGGTGAGGTCAGCCACCTCTGTGGTTTGGGCTTTGTCTGTTTTGGTTGGGGTGGGGGCTGCAGCGGCCGTGGTTGTGACAGCGGGAGGGGGAGGAGGGATATTTTTGAAGACGAGTGGCGTAGGCTGGGTAGTGGCAGTGGTGGCAGCCGCAGGGCCGATGCTGTAGTTGATGATGATCTTCGTGGTTCCATCGTGATCCACGAAGGCCGGTAGACTGATGATCTGCTGCTGTGGCTGCTGCAGTACAATCCCCTGCTTCCCCTGCGCCGCCACGCCGTTGGCTGACCCCAACACCTGCCTAAGTATATTTCCGTCCATTGCCACCTTCAGCACATTCTGCAAGTCATTTATATTGATACTGATAGGCGACATCAGGCCGACCGTCGGTACGACCATAGCCACACCCTGAGGCACGGTCGCAGCCGGGACCACAGCTGGCTGTGTCGTTCCTCCGTTCACCACTCCATTACTACCGGCTGAAGTCGCGGGTGCCGCCATCACAGGCTTGCACTCGTACTCCACAGGTTCTGATTTGATCTGTGTGACGGGCAGCTGCTCCTGGAGGGGTTTACTTTCAGTTTTCTCTTTGAGAATCACACGGGCTGGAGCGATTACAACGGGTCTGCTCTGCGTAGTCGGCGGAGGGGGTTTGATCGACGTCCGAGCGACGCCGTTGGGGGGGCCTGCACCCACGCACTTCTTGCTACTGATGTGGGAGCTGTAGGAGCCTGAGTGGGAGAATCGCTTCTTGCAGTTTGAGCATTCGTAGGGTTTCTCACCTAAAAAGGGTCAGAGAGAAATGAGAAAAACCTTAGTTACGGATGATAGCTTGGTGACAAAATGGGTTGGTACGACTGTGAGGTGACAACCCATGGGAGGGACTGTGTTTGCATCATGTCAATCAGAGATACGCAAATGTTTACCACATGCTTTGAGCATTGGGTAAATACAAATGGAGTGGCGACAGTATTGATGGTATTATCTCTTAAACTGAGAGCAGTGAAGCCAAGAAGAGCTAGCCAAGGCTATGTTCTGCTCGTTTCACTCAAACATTCGGGAAATGTAGGCAACCAACCGTCAACTAAAGCAAGGGACGAAGGGTACCTAACCTGAACACTTCTTTGGTACAGCTATCGGTTCTAAATCTTTGGACCAATGATGACCCCAAACAAATATATTTAGCTGGTCGACTACTAGGGGTGGGAATCTCTTGGCACCTCACGATTCGATTCGATTCCGATTCAGAGGTCAACTATTCGATTCTAAAACGATTATCGATTAATCGATTATCGATTTATTTATTTTTTTTTTATGTACATTTCCATGCGTGACTTTAAATTTTGTGATATATGTATATATATATATATATATACACACACACACACACACACACACACACATATTTTAGTTTGGTCAGATTCTTAAATATGAGTTTGCTACTCAGAATTTGCAAATCATTTCCTACTATTGTGTTGATCATTAGAGAAAGAAAAACAGATGAATTACCTTCTCTAATTTTTTTTAGAATTTACCTTACAAACGGTCTTGTCGATCTTTCCTCCATCCTCAAAAAATCCAAAATGCTGCCATACGTCAGCTTTTAAAGAAGCCGGTGCAAGTCTTATGACTGTGTCTCAAATGGCGTACTTTCGTCAGTACACTTCGATATCATGCACCATGAGCACTATGCACTTACGTCCGTAGTGCGTAATTTTCAAAAAGGTAGTATCAGAGCCCGTCTACGGAGAGCCTTCCCACTCTCTATTAAGTCCCATTGTAACGAATTTTGGTTGCAGTTCCACCAGATTTCCACTGGGGGCGATCGCCATGAGTGCAACATGAATGGGACTCTATGGAGCTAAACGGCTAAATGTGTCTCTTTCACCCGATTGTCGTTGAGAAATCTCAGATTTGATTGTAGGTTTTGCAAGTTCAACATGGGTTATAGGTCAAAAGTTGAATGAACGAGAACTTATGTCCTTTCGTTTTCTTACAGGTTGAGTTGTTGTTGCCCATAACACGCTAGCATTCTGCTAATGAACGCTGATTGGTCAGTGAAGGACTGATTACGACCAGATCCCGCTTGACGGCATCGTGGCATCCGAAGCGGGACCAGAATGTTAAGATGGACTTTTTCGCCCAAGTTTTTTTTTTTTCGGGCCGGTCTTTTAAATAAAAACGAAACAGAAACTCTTCTAGCACGATTATTTACCCGTGTCAGCTGTGTTGTCCATGCCTCGAGAGAAAAGAAAGTGCAGAGCGCGAAAGCACCAAAGCAGTGGCTGAAGGATTGCCGTAAAGCAGTATCTGGTCGTACGATGTGTATGACGTCATTGACATTTTAAAATACTTTTTAAAGCAAAATAAGTGACTCTAAAAAATCTAACACCCAGCAGTGTGTAATTTCTTTACATCTCCTTTCAAATTCAATATTCAAATTACTGCACAAAAAATTATATCCTGAGAAAAGTGGATTTTGAGGGGTACTGCTCCATAGACCGCCATTCATTCTGCACTCGTCCTGAGAGCGCCCTCATATGGAATCAGAGTGGAACTGCAACAGTTCAGAACCCGGAAGTTCAGTGAGAGTGGAACTTCTCCCCATATTAGACGTTCTCTGGTAGTATCGTCTCAAATCGGGTGCTACGCCTATACTTACCGGAAATGACGAATGACTAACGCCGTATAGAGAGGCGAAGTCCCGCCCCCCTACTTCCGGGTTATGGGACCTATCTTTCGAAAAAATATGAACGGCAGTCTATGGAGAGATAATAATTATTTTCTGGTCCCGATCGAATTGTGGCATGAATTTCACATATGATGTGTGTGAATTTAAAAGATAATTTTTCACGTCAAGAGATAAATTATTTGACGTAAATAAGCTGAACAACATTAGGTTTTGTATGAGATCGCTTAGTGAACTACATCTCTCGTCTGAGAACTATGTCTGTCTCCTTGTTGAGCTTTACCGTCTTCTTCCAGGACGAAGGCAGAAGCATCAAACGAGGTGAAAATCATTATACATCGGGTCATGTCGAGAGCTGTAGTTACACCAAGGGAGTCTTGGTCGGTTCTGTACGCGCCAGCATGCGGGACTTGTAGTTCGTTTAATTACGTATTTTCCATAGCGTTTTACTGAACTATCTTGCGACAAACTGTGACATTCTTGACATATAAAATCATTTTTTATTCTGAAAAACAACATATGTATAATCCAAGGCACAAGTCGATCGGGACCAGAAAATAATTTATCTTTCGCCATAGACTGCCGTTCATATTTTTTCGAACGATAGGTCCCATAACCCGGAAGTAGAGGGGGCGGGACTTCGGTTCTCTATTTTGATTTTGACCGCGAGCGTATATCGAGCAGCAATTTAATAGTACTACGTGTAAAACAGCAATATAGATCATTTTCATTAAATGTCATATTATAACTTACATCTGTATGGACCTGTAAAACTGCTCCACCACCGCTTCCAAATCACTGCCGCCGATATCAGCCGCCACTATCGCAAGTTTGAATTGGGTTGATAGTCCCTCCCCTTCCGCTTCGTAGCCAAGATGGCTACCGTTTAGGGTGGAAAGTGTGCAGTGTGCAGCGTTCCACACTCAGCTTTTTGACCGTTATGAGTACACCATCCGGGTACTTGCAGTGCACTTCGTCTCGTTGGAATTTTCAGTGTGAACGCCCTCACGTACTCAAATTAGGTGGGTCTACCGCTCGCTGTTGCAGCCATTTTATCGCCGCATGTAAACAACTCGCACGTGTGTGCGCATGCGCGTATAGCAGAGAATCAGCAGGCCAGAGAGGAGAGTTTTCAGTTGAGCTCCGCAGCAGGCGCACAGAATATTGCAGCGGGCGAACTAATTAAAAATTTTAATTTTAAAATTCCGATTATGAACTTATTTGAATCGAGACAGAATCGTTCAGGATAGAATCGAAATAAATCGGAGAATCGATTTTTTTCCCCACCCCTATCGACTACCATATGCTACAAAAACGAGCTTAAACGAGAACAACTGGACTTGAAGATGTTTCATCCAAGCAGCTTCTTCGGTTCTAAACGACTGCCCACTGAATGGTACTATTTCAACTCCCAACTCCCCATCAAAGACCTTAGTCATGTAAGTATCAGGAGGACAACACCCTCAGATGTTCCTCTTTAAGCCCCAACTCCCCACCGGGCTTTTCGAAGACGCTGAAGACACTGTGGATTAAATGTTTTTAAGAAGCTCTACAAGTCCAGGTGTCTTTGTTCCAACTTTCCTTTTTTGGATATATGTGATCTGGAAGACAACCTTCACCTTCACCTACAACCACCAACCCAGTGATTTAACAGCAGTTCAGATTGCGACTCACCGCTGTGAATGCGCAGGTGTTCCTTCAGGTGGTGTTTGTATTTGAAGGCCTTGGAGCATTCGGTACACTTGAACTTGCGCGTTCCGCCCGATCCTCCCGATCCGCCTGAGCCTCCGGTGCCTGTTTTCAACTGGGACAAGTAATGCTGAGACAAAAGAAGAAGAAGGGTCCGTACATAAATGAATAAATCTATCACCCTATAATCTAACAGTTTTTTTTGGGGATCGACACCCAACCCAGATCTTTCTATGGAGGGGGGACTCTATCTTTAGCCAGACTATGTCTCTGTTGTTGCCGCTACATCTGTCCTTGCAACCGAGACAAAGTGGGACCTTGACTCCAAGTCACTTCCTGAATTTGGCCACGTCTGGGCATTCCCAGTACACATGCATGAATGACCACAGGAAACCTAATGAGCCCAGGTCAAGGTTGAGGGAGGTGAAATGAATTTTATATACTGGATCCTTGTAGACTCCCTAGATGTGCCACCCTCTTTCTTTCTGTAATCTAAACTGCTGAAGCCGAATGTTGATTTTGTAGGAATAATAAATCAAAGTGCATTAAAGGAGACCCTAACATAAAAAGTATGCACGAAGATTAAACAAACGATAAAAATGTCTCAAGAAATCCACTCCTAGAGAAATTTTAATCTAAGAGAAAAGACTTTATGGCAGATTTCTTTTAGGAATTAATCTCTTAAGGCTTTCCAAAGACCCTGAAGCCCGCAAAGGAACTGGTTACTAAGATATCAAACCCTGTGCTCGCTCTTGCTAAAATGTGCAAATTACCTGCTCTCTGTTGAGAACCCTGTGATGGGTCATGTGCCTCTCCAGCTGCGAGCGGTAGGTGAAGGTGTAGCTGCACTGCGAGCAGCTGTAGTTGTCCTCGCTGGTCTCGTGACGATACTTGATGTGCTCCTTCAGCGAGGCGTTGCGTTTGTAGCCCCGGGAGCAGTAAGGGCAGGTGTGCAACTGGGAGAAGGAATCAGGCGTTCCTGTAAAAAAAGATGTACGTATTAATATATATATCTTTATGATGCAACTTTTGTCTCACTTGTAAACACTACTTGACTTACGAGACGGTAGTAGTGAGGAGATCGGGGTCATGTGTATAAATATTACCGTTTTCATCAGCGCCTCCGGTCTCGGCTGGACTCTGCTCGTCGTCGGGCGCTTCAGGATAGATGATGGCTGTGTCCCCCTGCTGGAGAATCTCTTCTACTAGAGCATCCTTCACCGCCTCCTCTTCCTCTTCGGACACGCACTCTTCCTTCACTAAAAAAAAAAAAACACAAGATGCACAAAATGTATGATTATTTTAGCAGCTGAAGTGTTGACGTGTATGGAGCAGCGGAATGATGGATTACTGTAGCTCCATCCTTGAAAAGATGGCAAGAAAAAAGTTATTTTATCAAGAGATTAGATTCAAGAGCTTCTGTGATGCAGTTTTGAAGCTTCACCACTAGATGGCGCCACATGACTTGCTAATATTCCCCATGTCCTGTCTCGATATTGATATTACCACATTTCTGCAAGGTCTTCAGCTTATATTTCTACAGTTATTTTAGGCCATCTCTAAAATTTCAATGGTGCATTGTCCGATTTAGTTACTTTTCTTATCAGCTCCCCAAAATCTGAAATTTCCAGACGTCCCTGTTGATGTTTGACACTTCATGATATCGTCATAAATGAGCAAACAGCGTCAGCCTGTTGGTCTGAACGCTGCCAAAAGCCAAGAGTACCAAACGAAACGAAGGAAATCTAAATTTGGATTCAGACGTTTGTGTGACAGCTCATCACCTCTAAAAGCCTAAAAAAGGACAAAAGTAGAATTTTGATTAGAAACGTGATAAGCTAAAACAACTCTCCTTACATGACTCCTGTAATACTTCATCAGCTGACCTTATCCAGTGCTAAACTACTGAGCTTTAAAGAACAAAGCCAGCTGTGCAGAAAGTGAGGGAGCCTGCGCTTCATCCAGGTCCTGCTTTCCCCAAACGGCCTTTTTTTTGTTTTTAGAAATAACACGTTTAATTGTGTATTCGGCTCCGTCCAGCTTATCTGAACCGTCCTGATGAGATCTATTAGTGATGTGAGTTCACTTGAAACAGCTGGTGTGCTGACAGTCTGTGTTTTCTCTGTAACCGTAATGAGCTTTTCAAAGAATAATAACAGCCCCCGGGCTTGATTCAAATGTGGCACTTCAGAGGAAAGTGACCCAGCAGGGATGTTAACGGTGGTATTACTCTGACAGTCTGTCCTCTACTCAACACTCTCTCTCTCTCTCTCTGTGTCATTAAACCAAACACTATTCAAATTAAACAACGAGATGTGGAGCAAAGCAAGTCACTAAATTGCTCAGAACAAAATAAATATTAGTACAACACTTTGGAGTACAATAAGCAAGCGTGTTCAAGCTACGATCCGATGTTGTGATCTGTTCTCCCTGTCGAACTCATTCCAGATTAATGCTGCAACAGTATCATCAAACAAGAGTGGGAAGTCTTCAAATGGAGATGCAATGAGTTGCACGCTTTGTATGAAATGAAACGGCGACGTGCCACCTTTCCTTAACTCAAACCAACGAGGCAGCAGCGTCAGTATCTGGACTATTGGTGATTTCTGTCTGATTCTTGGTTGTTGGTCAGCGTCTAGAAGTCAAGTCATTGCGTCTTATTCTGTTATTTTTCAGGTAAGAGCTCAACAAAGACTCGCTAGAACAGATGCTAATGAAAAGCAGCGTATACTTAATCGGCACAAGCCACTGAAATTAAATCATACTCAACACTGTGTCTGCTGATTAATGACAGAAAATAGGTATCTTTGGTAATTAGGGGTGGATAAATTAGAACTTTCTCATTAGTTAGTTAGTTCATAGATTTAAAGAACAAAAGTTATTATTCAACCGCTTAACCCGGTCATGGGGGTGCTGGATCCTATCCCAGCTGTCATAGGGCGAGAGGCGGGGTCCACCCTGGACAGGTCTCCAGTCTATCACAGGGTTAACACAGAGAGACAGACAACCATTCACACTCACACCTATGGCCAATTTAGAATCACCAATGAACCTAACCAGCATGTCTTTGGACGGTGGGAGGAAGCTGGAGTACCTGGAGAGAACCCACGCAGACACAGGGAGAACATGAACACAGAAATGCCCCAGTCAGCCATGGATTAGAACCCAGAACCTTCTTGCTGTGAGGCATCAGTGCTAACCACCATGCCGCCCTTAATCCATCATGAAAACTAAAAATAATTAACCCAAAGTAATCGATTTAAAAACTCATAGTTTGCTTGCCACCCTTGTCTCTCTGTGTTAGTCCTGTGATAGACTGGAGACCTGTCCAGGGTGTACCCCGCCTCTCACCCAATGACAGCTGGGATAGGATCCAGAGGACAAGCGGTTACAAAAAATGAATTAAATAATTAATTTGTTTAAGTCCATTCATGTCTGAAAATGTCATCTTACTTACGATCACAAGCTTTTATTTTGAAAAATTAGCGAAACTCAGCCAGGATTTAAGGGAAAAATGTCCATACGTCGTTACAGTACTGCTCAATTGTGTTTATTACAATTTATAAATCAAACCTGATTTCTACTAACTTAGAAGAAGGCTCACGCAACAGTAGCCAAGGTATAGTCTCCATGTTGGGCTAAGCTCCAAAAAAAACCCTGACTCCTACATTTCCCATAATCCCACTTTTTATTATTATTTTTATCATTATTATTATTAGTCTTCCTCCCTCCTCAAGGTCTCCTTCTTTAACACTCCTCACCTCCAGTTTATAACACAGCGTTCTGTTAAGAAGCCTCAACACAAGCTGGAGATAACCTTGATGGACTCAAACTTCACGCAAACATGAGATTATAGCAAAGTTTAATCTCTGGTTTAAGGTGATTTTTTTTTTTCATATTTAATGCCAATACATATCTCAGAGCGTCTTTCTTCTTCTTCTATCTTCCAAATGTTTCAATCTTGATTTTTTTTTTTTTCTGTGTCAGTCAACTTTGTTTTGAAAGGTCGCTGTTCAAACAAACTCTCTTATCAGCGGAGTATTTGTTGCTCGTTGCTCTAAGCGCTTTCATCGCGCCGAGAGGAAGACCTGCCGGTGATAAGACCTGACGTTGTGTTTAACACTGATGTCTACACCAACAGCAGACAGAGAACTGGGGCAGGGAGCCTACTTCGCTCTCTAGGTGAATAGAAACGCTGATAGCGGCGAGGTGAAACTGTGAACCGGCGTTGCCATGGCGATCGAGCATTTTTAAAGCCAGGCAGGCAGGCAGGCAGGGCCGGTGCCAAAGGCCACGCCTCTTCCTGCCCGAGCCCGTGTCAGGGACAGGTGCAAGGCTGTGTCTGCAATAGTCTGCGATCCCAGAAGAAGAAAGGCGTCATCTGTCCTGAGCTGTGAGAGTGAATGTGTCTTCATCAAGAGGGCGGGTCCAGGCCGGGACGGGCTTGGCCGGGCCCCGTTAAGCCTCATTTTAAACACTTCCCATGATCTCATCTGAAAAGCTTTCCAAATCTCTCTTTCCCCTGCGAGACGCACTCATCTACCTTTCAAGATTCCCCTTCCTCCTCCTCCTCCTCCTCTCTTTGCTCACTCCTTTGTCTCCCACTGCCTCTTTCTTTCTCTGCCGCTCCTGATCCACCTTTTCTCCTTATCTCAGTCCTTCCCTCCAAGTTATATTTGTACAGCTCTGGACTATGTGTAGCCCACGACACCCTCTGTCTTTACTTTAACCTCAGTTCAGATAAGAAGAAGAAGAAGGAAAAAAAGACCATTTTAACAGGAAGAAGTGGAAGGAATCTCAGGAAGAGCAGCTCTTAAATCTGTCCACACTGAGCTGGCTGTATTCAAAAACATCCAATTCTCTCCACTTTCGCCCACATTGAGTGATTCTGTCGTTTCAAAATTAGGCTTTTTAAAAACAATAACCAGGAGTGAAAATCTAGGCATCTGAGAAAACCGTCCATCTAAGGTTTCTGTGCCGATAAAGTTAAGAACACAACTTTCTTTGGACTTGTGTGTGTGACTGAGTCGAGTGCAACAGCAACAGCAACAGCAGAAGAGTTCAAGGCTGCATCAGTCAGCCGCGGTGGAGTCGAGGTTTAATAAATGCTCAGTTATTTGACAACAGAGAGGGAAACCGTAAACTATTTAGCTGTCTTACATAACGGCAAAAGCGATCCCAGATATCCGGAGAGAACAAGTTTATATGGGCTGAGGCTGCAGAGCTGCTCGGCTGACTGGATTATTCGCCACTGTGCTACCAGCGCTGGACAAAAGCCCTACTCGCACGGGACTAGTTTTACCTGGGGACGTCATGTGACTCAGATACAACGTCTGTGTTTCATGTGGCACATTCACACGGGATAAGCAAACTCTGTCTCTGCTACTTTCTGCTTCATTTCACTGCATCTCTGAGGACATTTTACACTTTTTGACAGCTTACGTTACTTGGCAATTTCTAACTGATAATAAAAAATGTGTTTTTACAAATAAAACATGATGTGACTATTGATCCCGGGGAAGAAATTTCCAAATTGCCAGCCCCCACCTTTGCAAGATGAACATATCAATGCTCAACTTAATGATTTCACCCGTCTAAATGGGTGAATAAGGCGGCGACACCTCAACGTTGCACCCTAACATCTGTCCAAACTTTGATTTACAGCACATCCTCTATAACTCTTAAGTGACAAGAGGCAGGAAAAAGAAAAGCCGTGAATCAAACAAAAGTCTTGAAAAAGTAAAAATGCACCTCCCCTAATCACAGAGACGCCGATTCGCACAGGATTAGTTTTATCAGTTTAGTTTTACCTCTGTGTTACGAGAAATAGGGCAGGTAATTTGCAGTGTAACATCACAGACAACGTCCAAATTAGTGGAGGTCGGTCCCCATGTAAAGAAATGTAAAGAAAAACTTTAAATACTAAAATTGAAGCGAGAAACTAAAGCGTGGAACATGATTACTAGTTACTGATCAAAATGAAAGCTGACTAACTGACTAATCTTTGCAGCTTAACAGGTTGTAGCTGCGACACGTTGATTTGTCTTCGCGTCCCAAAAGTGGAGGACGAAGATTTAGCTGTGATCCTGTTCAGAAAGGAAAACATTAGTGTGGATGCACGTCGCCTCCACCTGTATCATCACTTCCTGTCGCTCTCTGTGCCTCCTCCTCCTCCTCCTCCACCTCTTTTGTCTTTCAGCACATTAACGTGTAACTGTCTCGCCTCCATCACTCCCTCTCCCAGCCCTCCTCTCCTCCCCTCACTTGATTCACCTCTCTGCATATTTTCCCACCACACTCTACAATTACACTTAATGCCTCCTAGAAAAGCTGCACATTAATGACAACCAGGACCCCGCAACACACACATGTGGAATATCAGACAGGAATGAAAACAGGAAATCATGTGGTGCACACACACACACACACACACACACATCGGCAGAGTTATTCACACACTCTCTACAGACACGAACACCCTGCGCACTGCACTCGTGTACCTTGCCAGGACCTGTCACTGCGAGTCCGTGGTGAATTTATAAGGCAGGATGGATTGGAGCTGCAGTGCGGCCCAGACTGCAGGGGGAGCAGCCCACACTAATCTCTCACCAGAGGACCAGCTCAACACCAGCTGCTCTCCCCGGCTCTCGCCTCAGACGGGGGAGAGGGAAAGAAAAGGAGTGAAAGTCAGACAATCCAAAAATATCAAGCGAAGCCTTTGAAGGGTTCCCACCGTGGCTCCGCGGCGCTGCAACATTTCATGACTTTTCCATGACTTCCCTCCAACACCAGTGTGAGCTCCTGCACACTCCTTCCTGGTTTGTTAATGTTTTTCTAAAGGAGTGAACGCAGCGGTTTCTGCTGCAGGTGCAGCTGGAAAACAACAGGTACCGTTGCCCTGACTCGAATCAATGTGTCACGTCACTGCTTCAATTTTTTTAATGTCCTCAAGGAACAAACCTGCTTCACTGACTTCACCAGTGCAGACATTTATGAGGAAAAGTATTGAATTACTATTAAAGTCACTTATATTGACGTTCGTAAATGCAGACACAAGTTTACCTTCCTACGTTATAATCATGGAAGTCACATGACAGTAACGGTCAACGGTCAAAAACAGCAGCACTGAAACGATAACACTGCATATTTCACTCTGAGTGCAGTTCTCATTCAAAATTAAGAAATAAAAACTCCACATAACAACAACTTTCTTATTAAACAAATAAGCAAGACACTTATTCTGGTGAAATGCATCTGTAACTGCTCACTGTCCAAGAACTGAAGTAAGATTTTAATAGAAAGCAAAGAAAAGACCACGGCCGTGCAACAATTAGTCACAACATCTGTGTTTTAGGTTGGAATATACCGATCAGCCACAACATCACAGGAGGAGAAGTAAATGACATTTAAACTATCTTGTGACAATTCAATGTTCTGCTGGGAAACTTTTGGACCTGGCATTCATTGGTGTGGATGTTACTTAGACATGTAGCACCCACCTAGACCAGACCAGGCACCCCCACCCCACAGCAATGACACTCCTTGATGGCAGCTCAAATAAAAACATGAAGAACAGCACAAGGTGTTGACCTGGCCTCCAAATTCACTAGATCCCAAACTGATCAAGTATCTGTGGGATGATCCACAGAGGCCCCTCCCCTCAAACAACATTGTGTTGCCAGACACCACAGGACACCCTCAGAAGGCCCATGTCCATTCTCTGATGAGTCCCAACTGTTTTGGAGGCAAAGGGAGGCCACTGATCAGTGTGTAATCATCACAGGTTAGCATGAATGCAGAAAAATCTATTCTATAAGTTCAGCAGTTCAGACTGGATGTTTGTAAAGAGGCGTACACACAGGAAGGAGACTAGCAGCAATGTGGAAAGTTAATAAAATTCAGCGTCGATGGAGAAAACCCCTTCGTGGTATTACCAAGTTTACGGTAATCCCAACTTTGAGGCGACAACCAATGAGCGACTGAGATCCTCGTGCTGACAGCTGGCTTTTAAAGTTGGGTGAAACTCTTTAAGCGTGAATGTGGCTTTAAAGTTTAGTTTGCTGGGTCAGGCCTAACACTAATTATAGTACATACAGTTTGTCTTTAGTGATCATCTGACAAGTTTACTTCAATACCAGCTACAGCTCGCTCTATACTTGGTATCTGACGCAGAACCACTCGATATAAATGTGCATAAATGTTTAGCTGAAGTCAGGCTGGAGCACTGAGAGAGAGGAAGGCTTAAAAAGTTAGAAAAGTTAACTTTATCCCAAAAAGTTGAGCATGTGACGCTAAAGCTGAGATTTACTAAACAACAACAAGCTCAGCAAATCTTCCCTGGGTAGTTAAACAACAACCAAAGTGAGAACGCCACCTATCACTTCAAACGCTGAGGAGAGCCTTTCACGCAGTATCTGTCGTTGGATACTAAACATGCAAGAGAGGAAACAAAGACATAAAAAAGGAAAAGAAAAGCCTGAGAGCAGAAGAATATAAGGAGATGTAAGGGGATCACTGGCTGCAGGGAAGTAAGGGAGTGTAGAGAGGAGAGAGGGTCGAGCTGAGCGAGGGGGAGAGAAACAAAGCCAAAGAGAGAGTGAGCAGCCCTCGCGAGCGCCGCTCACACCATGTAAGGCTTTATTCAGCAACAATGAAACGAGCCCCGAGAGCAATATCTCCGAGTGTCACATTCTCGCCGTCTCCATGGTTTTAGTATTTCCTGCTTGGCTGTAACTAGCTGCCGTTGAGATGAAGGCGGACGCCTGCGTAGGCTGAGCTGTTTGCAGGGAATCGAGGATTAAAAGGGCATTGAGTATCGGTGTAAACACGAGCCAATCAACCTCTCAATGCAGACCGGGTTCTGGCTCTACTTGTTAAATCTTGTGGCACTTTGTTTGTTTTTTTTTGTTTGCATGCATAAAGTGTGTGTTTTTGAACGTGTGCAAGCGCTGATCCGGGTTTTTCCCCCGTGCAGTTTGGAAGTGAAAAACAACTGAAACAATAAAAAATGACAACACAAAGCTGAAGAACTTCCTGCAGCTGGAGAAACTTCTGCAACTATTAACAGACAACAGTGGGTTGACTGATAAGCGGAATGCAGATGATATGATGACTAAACCTGTCCGTGTGTTCATTTCCAAGTGAGTGTGCAGACGTTAAGCTGACTCAACTCCCCACTGTCAACACGCCGTCCCAGCGGTGCTAATCAGGGGCATTATCATTTCTCTAATATCTCAGCCGACACACGTCTGCCTTTATGTAGCCCGTGGGTGGAAATGTAACGACACAAGATATATACTGCCTGGCCAAAAAAAAAAAAGTCCCCACCTGGATTTAACTAAGCAAATACTGTTGGTACGAGCCTCCCATTACTGCATGGGTGATTATCTTTAATCTGGCAACAAGTTATTTACCTACAACTGATGCAATGAGTCGCTTCTCATTTCTTAAACAACCATGTCTAAAGACACAGCCTGTGGTCCTGGAGAAGATGTTAGTCTGTTTGAGAAGGGTCAAATCATTGGCATGCATCAAGCAGAGAAAACATCTAAGGAGATTGAAGAAACTACTAAAACTGGGTTAAGAACTGTCCAACGCATTATTAAAAACTGGAAGAAGAGTGGAGAACCATCATCTTTGAGGAAGAAATTGATCGTGATCGATGATCACTTAAACGTTTGGTGAAATCAAATGGAAGAAAAACAACAGTAGAACTCAGGGCTATGTTTAATAGTGAAAGTAAGAACATTTCCACACGTACAATGTGAAGGGAGCTCAAGGGATTGGGACTGAACAGCTGTGTAGCCTTAAGAAAACCACTAATCAGTGAGGCTAACTGGAAAAAAAGGCTTCAGTTTGCTAGGGAGCATAAAGATTGGACTCTGGAGCAATGGAAGAAGGTCATGTGGTCTGATGAGTCCAGATTTACTCTGTTCCAGAGTGATGGGGGCATCAGGGTAAGAAGAGAGGCAGATGAAGTGATGCACCCATCATGTCTAGTGTCTACTGTACAAGCCTGTGGGGGCAGTGCTATGATCTGGGGTTGCTGCAGTTGATCAGGTCTAGGTTCAGCAACATTATGTTGCCCAAAGAATGAGGTCAGCTGACTACCTGAATATACTGAATGACCAGGTTATTCCATCAATGGATCATATTCCAAGATGACAATGCCAGGATTCATGGGGCTCAGATTGTGAAAGAGTGGTTCAGGGAGCATGAGACATCATTTTCACACATGGATTGTCCACCACAGAGTCCAGACCTTAACCCCATTGAGAATCTTTGGGATGTGCTGGAGATGGTCAGACTCTCCCATCATCAATACAAGATCTTGGTGAGAAATGAATGCAACACTGGATGGAAATAAATCTGGTGACATTGAAGAAGCTTATGGAAACAATGACACAGAGAATGTGTGCTGTAATCACGAAATATTGGAGTGTGTGACCTTTTTTTTGTGTGTGTATAATCTGCAACAATTTTCCACCCACTTAATCATGAACATCTTGGCCTTTTTATGACTGAAAAACTAATTAAATGATTAACACTCGCAGATGAAAGTTAGTCTGCGTCTGTGATTTAATAAAAGTCTGAATATCAAAAAATAAAATCAGCTGAAGATGCCACATTCTTAAAACTTTATATCCATTAGTCATAAGCCACATTTAAGTACGGCTGCTGCTCTCCAAATAAATGTTTTAGTCTATGAAGATGTACTTTAATAGTAAATGTGTGACTATACATTTCTATTTTTCCTCCTTTATAACCAAATTCAAGCAGGAAACATGTGAATAAAGACACAATAATGACCTGAAAGGAAGTGTAACAAACTATTCTGACATTTTAAGACATTTCAAGGCCTTACGTTGAAATCTAAGGTGACTTAGGAGAACAGAGTGAATGATGATGAAGCTGGCCTCTGTGTTTTATCAGAGAAAGATGAACAGGGGGAGATTCAATTCAGATGCAGGAGCGGGAGTCTGTTTGTGTGTACTGTAATTAGATTAGTATTTATGTGGTGTTGTACAGGCAGATCTGAAAGTGAGAGATAGAAACAGCAGAACAGCTGGCTCTGCAGGAGAACGGGGCGGGCGTTCCCCGGGGCTGAGATGAAGGATGAACTAATCTGATCAAAGAGAGAGCAGGTAGATGAACGCACGCGAAACCACCGCACACCACCGGGCTCTAAACCATCAGCGATATTACCAGCTCATTGAACGAGGCACCGCGAGACGGATCTAATGAAATCTAGAGTCAAAGGCGGCACAATCTCGATCTTCAGGTGCGATGGATACCTAGTGATATCTGATTTAAACGCAAAAAAATATACATGGAAAGTATAGTGACTGACAAAGCTGCCACACAGATCCTGTCTTCTCATGTTGATTGATTTATTTCTAAATCCCATTTATAGAAGGTTGGTTTGGGGAAAAAAATAAAATGACAGTAGTAAAGGGTATAGCTGGGCTGTCAGACGTTATAAACAAACAAAAGGTTGACCTACAAAGCTGGAGATATAGAATTCTGCAGACTGTACAATGACCATATCTATAATAATTCATTCATTCATTCATCTTCTGTAACCTCTTGTCCTGTGAAGGGTCGCAGGGGGGCTGGAGCCTATCCCAGCTGTCATCGGGCGAGAGACGGGGTACACCCTGGACAGGTCTCCAGAGAGGCAGACACCCATTTATATTCACACCTACGGCCAGTTTAGAATCACCAATGAACCTAACCAGCATGTCTTTGCTATCTTACAATAATATTCAATTCAATTATTATTATTTTTACTTGTATAACGTCAAAGAATGGAGTAGGGCCGAAGTAACGGGATAAAAAGAGAGCAGCAGAAAGAAGCAAATAAATTCATACATGCATCTGGATACAGTATACATGCTGCAAATAAGAGTACATGCATGACAAATAGGAAACTAATGTATTGATTGGAATTAAACTATTAATTACAGAAAGCTTTGCGGGTATACAGTGCGTATACCACACTTGTTTTTGCACGACATATCTTGAGAGACCACGCAACGAGATTAGTCCCCATGTGAGAAAGATCCAAAACACGACAGAAGCTGCAATCCTGAGAGGCAATATGTGAAGGTAGGGGTAAAATATTGTGGAAATGCCACAAATCTCTGTAAGCAAAGACAACATTAAGTTTTATCTTTAAATAAATTTGTTTAGAAACTGATATATCTCTAAATGAGTTACTGCTATAAGATTAAACAAGAGCACAGAGACAACAACGGTTATGAGGTGGCTGGTTTAATGTACAACTACACGAAGTATCATAAGCAGGTTGCTAATGCATAGCAGTAAGGTAGGAATAACTTGTAGGTGGGGCCAGGACCACAGAGGACATATTTTCTTTTCTTTACATCTCTGACTGGCTTCCAGTTTCCCTCTGACTTTTTCTGAGTCGTGGCTCAGTAATCACATCTGAGCGCCATATGCGGTGCTGTGTAGCAGAGCAGAAAAATGTAAATGTCGCCTTTCCCTTACCAAACAAGGGGGTCTGAAAGTGAAGTTAAGATGTCAAGAGTTCATCTCTGATCTGAAGTGAAAGGTCACGGCGAAATGACAAGAGAGGTGTTGGTTATAGCAGCACTGGTACAGACTAGGAGTTGTACCGACTAGTTGACTTCACTGCTGGGCCGTGACGCTTTAAGCAGGAAGTCGACTAGTCGCCGATCACGTGACGATAAAAACACGGACGCCTCCGAGAAGACAGGTGAGGATCCCAGTGGATCATTGCAGTGTGTGGAAATACTTCACTAAAGACGAAGCCCATACTACCGTGACATGTCAGTCCTGAAATACAACAACAGTTCTGCTGCATTGCACACTCATTTAAAAAGCCGTCCGCTAACGCTAACAGAGGAACGATCCAAATCCTCTCAACGACAGTACGACGTTGACTCAACTTTCACCACATATTAGTCGACTTTAAAAAGTCGTTCAACCCCTAGTGCAGACATATCTGAGCACACACGGCACAGAGTAAACTCCCAGAGAAGAACAACCCCTGGGCCGAGTGCTGTATTATTATTAAAAAGCACGTTAGCCTGTTAGGTATGGGATTATAAACGTTTGCTGGATGTGAGAGCGAAACCTCTGCATGGCTGCCGGCCTTCCTGAAGCGCCTCTAGTCCTCAGACGTCGCTCACTTCTCTTCCTTCTTTCTCTTTCTGTCACTTTTTCGGGCCTGCCTCTCATTTTTACTCGTCTGCATGCTCTAGTTCCGGAAAGTTCTTGACCTGATCGGTCTTTACTTCTCTGTGGATCTGAAAACGCCACACCGCGCTGAGCTGTGATCGTGCTCAGCTGACTCATGCCTCCAGCTTTTCTGCACGCCAGCAATGAATGCTCAGTTTGTTTGTTTATGTACCGTGTGAGTACCTTCGATCACATGATTCATTTAAGTAGCAACGGCTAAAAAAAACTAGGTGTGAATTTGCTGAAAGAAAAAAAAAAGCAACCAAAGACAAATGTTAAACACACGAAGGATCCGCTAACGAAGAAAAGGAACTGAGGCCGGACTTTGATAAAGACAGAGGGAACAACACAACACTGAAGTCATCAGAAAACCTTCTATAATGGACATTATCAGTGCTATACGGTCATTTAAGCACACACGGTGTACTGACGGCAATCAAGAACGTTCAAGCCGATGCTAAAGACTGCTGGGGTTGAACAGCGCATATCCACAGCAGAAGAAGAGATTAGAAACTTACGAGTTGGACTTTACAGAGGACAGACTGACTAACCTAGTTTCTTTTTTAATAAACCGCAAATTTTAATTGAAAACATAGTCAAGCCTCTTACGGAGGCGATGAACCATATTTGGTAACTTCCACGCTCATTTTAAAGTGCGTCCTGTTGCCTCTCAGCATGTGGTTTTCACTCAGCCAATCAGAGAAGATCAAGGAAACACTCTCAGGTCAAATCAGGTTCAAATGTGGTCTGCAAGGTTCCACCTCTGCATGAACGCTGATCATAACTGCATTAGGTCTAAATACATTTGTTTATCACCTAACGGCTAGGAACCACATATGGAAACTTCACTGATCTTGATTTTCTACATGGAAAAAAGTAAAAAAGTCTTCTTAAGCCCTACAATAACACTCTAGAAATTTAGAATTTCCAAGTATTTCAATGCATGGTCTATAAAGGGTTAACAATCTGTAAGCTAAAACACCTTTTCCTGCTCCTTTACACACAGTGCTAGCTCTCCAAAGTCAGAAGTACTCATGGAAAAATCTAGACCAAAAAAAATCAGGTTTCGTACGTGAAGATGAGGCACAAGTTTGCTTCTGACCTCACTTTTTAACGTTTTACTTATGTGAATACTCGCCCCGTCCTTTTAAGACTATTATCTATTAAACTAGAATCACATGACAACATAAAGATGAGGTTACCACCAATCACTGACTCATTTTAAATTTTATTACAGCAGATAGAAGTGTTTTAAAGTTGGTCTGAGTCGTCATTGATTCAGCTCTGAAGGCAGGCTGAGAAAATGTTTGCAATTAAAGTGAATAACCCTTTAACCTCTCTGAACTACTCCCACCAAGTAAGACTCTTAACTGTATTTTCCTGGTTTCTGCTGCAGATCTGTGTGGAAACAGCTTGTGTAAAAGCCTGGAGGTCTACGGGGCGGCTCCCGGATGACACCGTGCGTTATTATGTGAACGTGAAAGAGGATACAGCTGAGAACGAGCGAACACGTTCAGCAAACCTTCCCAGATTAACAGCAGCATTGAAAACCTACAAACTAAAACACATTTCAGTCCTGAGCAAACAGTCCTCTTGTTTTTACGGTGGCATCTCACCTCCGTTCCAGGAGCCGTTCTGGGGTAATACTGTTTCGGTGGCGTCATGGCTGTCCTGCGGCGTGGTCCCGTCGCCGTCGGTGACCTCAGGCTCCTGCAGGCTGTCCTCCTCCACAATGTGTAGCTTGTCCTCATCGTCTGAGTCTGAACTGGCCTCCAAGCCATTGTTGAAGTCTGTCACTGCAGGAAAAAGATGAGGAGATTAGAAATGATGTAATGCATAGCAACTACACCTTGTAATCCCAAGCACTGAGACGCCAACACCCTGTCGCTGTAAAAAGTGTTTTGATTCAAATCTGGGAGAGGAAAAAAAGATAAGATGTGATTAAAATATGAGCTGCATGGGTGGAAAGGCCTCCGTCTGACCTTATGTAGGTTTTCCACTTATAGGTGACATCTCTTGAACTCTACTTCAACTTCAGGTTTGTCTGTGGTTTTGTTCAGACCTGGTATTAACATCCGATCAGGGCAATCTGATCGGAAGTGGCCAGATTTAAGCACCTGTGTTCACACATGCGCCCCGAACCGGCACTTGAGATCCGATCTCAGTTTTTTTACGCTCTGTATGCAAATAAACGCTGACAAAATTTGGTCAGTAGAAGATTAAAACAGTCACCATCTCTAATGAATTGCTACCGTTGTTTCAGAACCATGAACAGTGCTGTTTTCTGCGTATGCATCGTTATTATTTATTGATCTCCTCCCTGATATTAGTTATTTTAGAGACACACTGCACAAAACCCAAATTACAACTCAAAACTTGGTAGGAAGGTAAATAAAGACTCAGCTAATTGAGGAAATACATTAAACTCCACACGGCTCCTTATACATCAACATGATTGCATTAGTAATGCACAAAGACAGAATGTATTAAAAGCTGTCATGACTAATGAACAGACAGCCCTTACACTGTGCTTTCCCTTTACATGTCATCATTTATAACAGCTGCTGTGTGCGTTTTTTATTCAGATTAAATGAGGCAAAACTCCTGTTGAGTAGGTGGTTTTTCAATGTGACCCAGGACTCATTGTGTGTTCACACCACCGAAGGAACGAACTCAGATGTGTGCCAGACCACATCCGCTTATCAAGTGCGACCTCAAAGCATCCTGTTCTTTACACCACCACCACTTGTGATCGGGCTGCCCCGGGACGGGATGTTGGGAGGGAGGTGTGGACCTGGAACTGTGTTTCAGTTTAAAAAGTTTTAAATATTCAGAGCAAAATGCTTGAACGGAGCCGACATGTTGTAAAAACACAACACTTCGCATGCCGACTTTCAATCACCAGTGTTTACGTAACGCTGCTAAGCAATAAGAAAAACGTGGATCGGTAATCAATTAGTCTGCCTCAGATGTAGAGGCTTGGGAATCTTTGCAGATCAGAAAATGTGCTGCACCTGAGAATGTGTCTGCATACGACAGCAGATCCCTAAAGAACAGAAAATGTATTTAGACGAACATCTACAAATTTATTTGCGTCAGATTCCTCCTCTGCAGTAAGCCTCAATTTCTTGTTTCGATGTTCTCATAGTGAATCATCTGAAACGGATCCTTAAACCTCATTAATAATTAATTAGACGAAGCCCAGTACGCCACCGTGCAGTAAACCAGCTGGAGTTGCAACAATAATAATGACAAATAATGTATCTCAGCTGCTCTAGTGTGAGGATTTTATGCTTTCTTTGTGGCACATAACTCTGCTTTTTGTTGGACAAAATAATCAGGGCATGCAAAGAAATCCTGTCGAGCTGTTGAGGAGTTTTAAAAGCTAATGTTTTGTTATTTAATTAACCGAATAGTTAAAGGAGAAACTGATTGTTGGCAACTTGACTCGGACTCTTCTTGAGATTCTACACTTTCTCTCTTCATGTAGGAAATTCAAGAAAAAGAAAAGTAAAAGGACAAATGGGAGCCAGGAAAAAGTAATCAGTTGTTTATCAACCTCCTGAAAGCGAAACTATTTTGCACTGTGCTGCTGGTGTCTGTGCGGTGCAGCTCCTTAATGGAAGCTCAGAGTGAAAAATGAAGCAGCTGAACTCGTCTCAATGAAACCTAAAGAGAGCGCGAGAGTGTGTGTGTGTGTGTGTGTGTGTGTGTGTGTGTGTGTGTGTTGATGGTAAAGACGTGGGGGTAAACAGAGACGTTTGTGCGTAAGTGATGATGAGCGTCGTCGCCGTGCTGTAATTGCTTCATCGCTGTCAGCATGTGTGCGCGTACGATTGTGTTTGAGCACAAATAAGTAAATTTATAAGAGACGTAAAGTGTGTGTGTGTGTGTGTGCGCTCGCAGCGGGGAATCTGTACATGTCAGCGGAGGTGCTGAAGACGCATAATGAGGAGGAAAGCCCAGGCTGTTCGTTCACAGGTGACAGGTGCAAACACACAAACACTCACAGGTTTCAAACCACAAAACAAGCTCTACATATAGATAAATATATATAGATGACGTTCAGGTAGCGCTGTTAACCGCTCACGCCCTTGATGCATGCACATACTGCAGACCAAATCACGCACACACCCCTACTGAAACACACCTATAGCACATACAGCCTTTGACACACACACACACTATCTGCAAACACACCCCTCCAAGACTGATGTGGCGCTTTCTGGGGACGATTCTGTCACCGCTCCAGACACATGAGCTGAGCAGGGAAAGCAAAGATGTGTGTGTGTGTGTGTGTGTGTGTGTGGGGTGAGGTCGATGC
This sequence comes from Chelon labrosus, assembly GCF_963514085.1. Lineage (NCBI taxonomy): Eukaryota > Metazoa > Chordata > Actinopteri > Mugiliformes > Mugilidae > Chelon > Chelon labrosus. The sequence goes on along the minus strand of NC_140342.1, from coordinate 23,403,715 downwards.
TTGTCTGGATCGATATGAGAGGCTGGGCGAGTCATGGAGGGAGTGAAACCAGGAGAAGAGGGTATTAGTATTATTAGTATTATTAGTATTAATATTATTTGCAGGGGCTCAGGTTTAAGATCTAAACCCAAAGATGGAGAGAAACATGACATTTACACAAGTCACATTTCTTTCAGTTTAAAATCCCCCTGACGTGTTCACGTTAAAGACCGCGGCTCATCTTTCAGAAGAGCTACCGTTACACAGCCGGTGACAGCAGGACAACAACATCACATCCTTCTGCGACAAGAGCCACGGTCATTCAGTTAACTTGAGGACTGTTGTTATCGATTGACGCACAGATTTATTGTTCGCAGTCTCCCCGGCTCCAAGACGGCGTCCTTAAATCACTTGTTTTGTCCAAAACCCAAAGATAGAAATAGAAAGACAAGTTAAAGAAAAATAAAAATCTGGAGCCAACAGGAAAGCCAGTCATTCGTTTTCCATTTGGTTTAAAAAATGACTTTAATAATTAAATTATAACTGTGCAGGTTTTCTATATTCTTCTAAAGGTGAATGTGGCTCGAGGCATTTTCTACATACAGTAGTTGTCTTTGCACAACAGTGGAGCTGTGTCACATATCTGTTGGCAATTAGAAAACTACAGAAAGGTTATCTCTAAAAGACTAGTGGAGTTTGAGAACTTGAGTTTCATCACTTCTTAAAGAAAGAACTGGAGAAGACACTTGTTGGGTTTTTGTAGAAGATGGAGAAGTCAATAACCTGGATGACGGAGAATCTTCACAGATATGTAAAGATTATTCTTTAGTCGACCATGGATTGATAATTTATTAATCAGTCAATCAAAGTGTTTCAGCTCTGCAATAAAGATATAAATCCATAAAAATCCTGCAGGTTCCTCCTCCAAGTTCAACTCATTTCCATATGTTATCATTCAGAGATTGTTGAGACTAAACTTATATGTGATATGATTAAAGCTCTTAGATGTATTTGTCAGTAGGACTAATCCATTATAGGTGTTTTAGGCGGTTTAGGCTTCAGCCCAGACCCTAGTGCTGTAGCCTGACTTCTCCGACTTGGTAGTAGCTTCTCCATTCATCTCAGCAATTTTCTAATTGATTGTTTTGGATCTATAAAGATGGAACACATTGAGGAAAGGCGGTTGGAGATGCTGGCTTTTGTACGACTCGTCTTCTGCAAAATTTCAGCAAAACTTTCAGTCGCCATTGTCGAAAAAAGCAGGAAGTAGAAACAAAAATTAACCCAAAAAAGACACAGCGGCGACTAGCGTGCTCACAAGTATAAATGGCTCGCACCGGTGTCGGCTAAGTTATGGCATCTTTGACCCGTAGTACCTTTAATGAGCCTTTAGTCTTTCCTTAAATGTGTTGACAATAAGAAAAAGCTTATTCTTTACTAATCCCTTAATCAAATAAAAGAATTAGAGGTGTACATTCAACTAAAATAAACACACAACTATGTGTAGTTCAATGAAGACACAAATGCTGGTTTAGTCACTTGCCTTTTTGCTGCTATCAACGACAAAACCTTGAGAAACATTATTGTTAATTAATCTGAGCTAAAGATCAAGCTTTGATGCGACCAATAACCAACATGGTGACTAGAGTGAACCACTGTGGTTTTTTTGGTCAGATGCAGATTAACTCGGCGTACTCACACCCTTACTGCAGATACAAAGACCTCCTTAAAACCAAACACCCCGTGTCTCCCTTCATTCAGACAAAAACAGGCGCTATTAACCAGACAGGCTCGTGGCTCTGAGACGCTCGCTCACATAAACAGCTCGTGTCTGTTCTCCACACCAGAGGCTGCCTGCTGCAAACGGGGTGAGATATTCTCAACAGCGACTGGCTGGAGGGGAACGGCAACCAGCTGGGCTCCAGATAGCACCGAGCGCTGGAGACGACACTCGATAAAGACGTGGGCTTTGTTTATTCTTATCCAGATTTCCTCACGGATTTTGATTGATGTGTTAGATATAGCAGAGCTCAGCTTGGCAGCACAAGAAGTGACAGTTCATATACATTTCTAGCCACTCCATTTCATTATGAGGCATGTTTCAACCGATGCAATAAAAAAATATGATGGGACAGTCCTACAGCTAGCCAGAGACATTTTATTGTAAACAGGTTTAACTCCACAGAGCTGAGATCACGTGTTCGTATGTATATCTTTTTTCCATCACCACATAAAGCCTGCCCAAGCAATACGTTTGGCAGATCTTTGCTGGAGTATAATCATCTCCCAACAGAGAGACTCCAGACCAACTGTACACCACAAAAAAAATGTGGGTAGGTGGAGTTTTTTTTGGCTGGTGTTCAGACGTTTCTTTTCTTATTTTACATTTTATCTAATCTGAACACTTATTCTCACCACAACATGATCGTCTAGAATGAATAAACTGTAGGAAGAGGCCAGCTCTCTACAGCTAGCTTCCTAACCTCCCAGCTAATAGTAGCTCTTCTTCTTTCACCGTTTCAATCACAAATTGAACTGTGCTGTGCTCTTATGTTGATCTATTGTCCTGTCCTGTGTCTTATGTTTTTTGTGTTACCTGCCTAGGGACTGTGGATGCAAATTAGCAATGCTGCTATAATCCGGCACATTTACGTCGATTTCTGTCTGAATAGATGTTCATTAATGTGCACTGTCCCTCTCAAATAAATAAATAAATAGATAACAAATGCAGAGGGCGGCACAGTGGCGTGGTGGTTAGCACTTATGCCACACAGCGAGAAGGTCCCGGGTTTGAATCCATGGGCCGACTGGTTCCTTTCTGTGTGGAGTTTGCATGTTCTCCCTGTGTCTGCGTGGGTTCTCTCCAGGTACTCCAGCTTCCTCACACCGTCCAAAGGCATGCTGGTTAGGTTCATTGGTGATTCTAAATTGGACGTAGGTGTGAGTGTGAATGGTTGTCTGTCTCTCTGTGTTAACCCTGCGATAGACTGGAGACCCGTCCAGGGTGTACCCCGCCTCTCGCCCGAACAAGCGGTTACAGAAGATGAATGAATGAACAAATGCAGACTACTGCCACCTGCTGGTGCTCTCCAGAACTTATGTGACGGGTGGACACTTGTCGCTGTCTTTGCAGTCTATTTTTTGAAATACACAGAATGTTTTAGCTCAGAATCAGGCGACATCACAGTCGGGTTGATTCCTTAAATCAGAGCAAAGTTTGCACTTAAACATGTGCATCATGCAGGTGATTAAATTTCATAAATTACACTCTGCAAAGATTTTAAAGGGACATTACGCTCCCACTATCAGTCTCCCTCACAACGTGGTGTTCAAGCATTTCAGATATACTAAACATTTCCCCCTGTTTGCCCAAATACATTTTTTGAATAACACAAATCCAGATCTAAAAAAATAAAATAAACACAAACCAAGCAGGATTTTGTCGTGAGAAAGCTGAACGGAGCAAAATTAGATCTTTCTTCCTCTCTTTTTTTTTTTTCCCCCCTTTGAATTTGATTACAGACTGATCGGGTTAGCAGGCAGGAACATGCTGCGTGTGCTTTCATTTCATTAGGCTTCAGGATTTCTGAGCTCTGAAGTCAGACAGTTATCTCGAGAAGCAAACCCGCTGCGGTTCACATATCGCAGCGTTTCAGAATTACAAGCCGGGCTCTTGATCTGAAGACGCTGCCTTAACAATAAATGACACGCAAAACTATACGAGGGAAGATAATCCGAGTCTGGATCATTTGCCAAATAGTTTACTTTCCCTGCTCTTTGGGGTGAAAGTGTAGTCGCCATAGCAACAGGCAGGGGGCAGCACTGGTCAGAGTAGGAGACAAAAAGACAATAGGTGAACTAGGGGGAGTTATTGTGCAGGGGGGAAAAAAAAAAGAGAGACGGAGAGACCTGTCCACATCACCATGACAATGTGTCAAGTGAACTGTTAATCCTCCATCTGGAGGTCTAGAGAGAGGAGAGGCCGGCTACGAGAGGAAGAGGGAAGTCTAGACAAAAGCATTCCTCCCTTCCTGCCATCCATCTCTCTGATTAAGAATTTGTTTCATAACGGGCCACTTCTTTTTTTATTTTTACTCCCAACTAATGTTTATTCACGTTTTCTTTCTGCCACTTTCCCTCTGACAGAAATAAAACAAATGTTTTAGGAGAGATCTCAAAGTCAAATCTGGTTTAATTACTCAACGAGTAAAACTCTTGGAGTAAAGAGGCCCAGCATTTTATATCAAAGATAAACTTTATGTAGAGTAAATCAAAGTTCTTCAACTAAATAAACGTCAAACACAAACCAAGACATGTTTTCAACAGACTTTTTTTTGTCAAACGTTTTGTCCCATCACAATATTTATTCAGTAACAAGAGGTACAGCATACACGGACAAATAATAAAACTGAGATAGCGTCAGCACTTTGCTAGCAGAAGATAATAATTTCTCCTCAATTAAAAACAAGGGGAAAAACTCCAGCAAGAGCAATAAGTGAGAAGACGGATAACATCCTGTTAGCCAACCTTTTTTTATTTAATGAGGGAGTCCCAGTGAAATTAAAACCGAACCAGCTCGACAAACATGGTGGAAATTAAAAAAAGAAAAATCTAAGAACAAAAGCACCTAAATAACACCCGAGTACTTCCTATATGACTATAATGAGTCAGAGAGTTAAGTTTGGGAACCCGATGGCTGACAAGAAGAAATGTGTGCGCTCATTTCCCCTCCATATACACAGAGGAAGTGCCCTTGAGCAAGGCACCTAACCTCTCAAAGTGCAAATGGATGGGTAAAAGGTGGAGATGTGTAAACACAGGAACAACAACAAAAAAAATCTCCGTATTTACTCCGACAAACTGTCCTTTTTTCTTTTAGCTTTCAAGGGCTGAAACAATAAATAACTTCTCCCAACAGTTCCGTTTGAGGAAGACGCGCGGGGAAACAATAGCGCCCGTTCAGTCGGCGAGCAGCGAACAGTCCGACTTCCTCCCCCGTTAGCGTCACACGGCGCGCGGGGCCCGCATCAAAACACGTGACCCCCGGGGAGGAAATCATGTGTGCCTGACACACCACAACACAAACCCTGAGTGGGCCACATGGCCTGGAAATCTGGGTCAAAGGTCAGCTGCTGTGCAGTGGAGAGGGAGAGAGAGAGAGAGAGGGAGAAAGGGGGAGGGAGGGCGGGCGAGGGTGAGCAGGCTGGAAATAGACCACAATCAGTCTGCTCATAACAGTTTATCAGGGCTATAGTGGACTTTATGACAATCACTTTCAGCTAACATGCTAACATGCTAACACGTTGATGTTTAGCAGGTATGTAGTTAACCATGCTCTTTGTGTTCGGTGCTAGTTAGCATGCTAACAAGTAGCTTAGGACAAAAGAGCAGCTGGACAGGAATGTGATTAGTTTGCAGGAAAGCATTAGTCATTTTTAAAGCTATATTTTTGGACCATTGTAACTTTATTGGATAGTTATTATCGGTGGAGAGAGAAGGGGACAACAGGCATGAGTAGTAGTATGTCACGATCAACTTTTTATGCCCCCTCATCCGTTACCGTCCTTTAATATTGAGTATCAACCAATCCGAGCCCAGAACTGATCTTAAATAAAACAAAATTTCCTCCCCTGGAGATGAGGAAAGGCTTTTATCTCGCTTGTATTCTCCTAGAATTCATTTTCCAGAGTAAAGTACTTCCACACGGCAAACATTTAGTCACGTGATTTTGATTCTTTATTCTTCTTCTTCAATTTTACTGCCATTAAAACAGAAGAAGGAGACATTTTTATGCAACAGGGACATGATTTAGCTAAAATAAGTGACTACACAAGTCTGGGCCTGGCTGATATTTGTTAGGATATCGAAGAAGTTGCTGCAATTCCTCACACGGGGAACATGAATCCGTCATCTACTACCGCTTATCCTTATAAATGGCCGTGGAGGGTTGACAATGGGCAAGAGGCGGGGCACACTCTGGACAGGTTGCCCAACACGAATGTCTGCAAACGTAAAACCTCAAACATCAACCTCATGGTGAGACTGAATGTCTGGAAACGATGGAGTATCTCTACAAAACATCACAGCAGTTCATGAAGTAGCTGTTGAAATACTTGAGTCTGGACCAAGGCTGCAGTATTATCTCTACGACAGCCTTGTTGTAGTAGTAGTAATAGTAATTAATCAGCCCGGCATAGTTGTAAGTTGGTAGGTACAAGAATACCAGTAAATTGTGAATAACACATCTCCGTCAACAGCTGAAGACTTGATGATAACCTCCTCCAGCTGAGCAAGCATTCACTAAACCTTTACATGAATGAAAAACGTCTTTAGTCATGATTAGTTATTGAAAAGTCCCGACTAAAGTGAGACACGTGAGCAAAAAAACAGACTGTACGACAAGACCACAGCTAGTTCCCTTGATGTGTGTGTGTGTGTGCGTATTGACCCAGTGCAGCTGTGCAGCACGGGACATCTGCCAAACCCCCTAACAGACAATTACCCCACTGTGTGTGTGTGTGTGTGTGTGTGGCAGCCAAACAGAAGAGTGTACATCACTAGAGCTGCCTGTCTGCTACTAGATGTGACCAGACTTTAACATGGTGAGCAGCTGCAGAGAGAGTCGGCCCACTTAAAGGAACAGTCGCACATTTTTAATTCACCCTGTTCTAGGGCGCCGGTTGATGACGGGGGAGGAATTTAAGTATTTAAAGGTGACATTTACTACAGAGCTGAAATTAGATGCAAAGAAAATCACAGTCAGGTGCATACGTCATCACTTAAAGCTCCAAAAATCTAGAAAATCTTCACGTTTGACACTTTCTCGTGGGAATCCCGCACCATCAGCCACTAAATCCAGCACTGCTGTTAACATTTATGTTGAGATAAGTAGTTTTTAAGTTCACAATTGTAATTTAAGGTTGTAATAAACAGCAAAATTCTATGGCATATGTTTTGAAGCCAACATGTTTGTTTAACTTTGTTTTTTCTCTTTATTTTTGGAAAAATGTTATGGACAAAACAGCTGATTAAGAAATAATGAGCAGATTAAAGGATGAAAAGGGAAAAAAGTGTTTAATTGCCACTCCTGTCACCTCTTGCTGCTATCTACTTGTGCTTTCCTGAACAAATCTGAAGCAACTTTGAATCTTTCCCTTGTAATCTACGGTTCTGCACATCAGCGCTCTTTTTATTTTGTGATTTAAAACTAGAGAACTATCAAATTGTCAAAGATAAAACGCAACAGCACACTGCTACGTGCATCTGAGGGCTTTCCAGGTACAAAAAAAAAAAGAAAGAAAATGACTTAAAAAGAATGAAAACAGACCTCGCTGCACGACTGGAAGTTGTTAACAGCGTGACTCATATTCCTGAGGTGTCTGTTAAAAGCGAGCGTCATGAGGTAAGACTGAGGCTGCGTCATCCAAACAGACAGAGGTGGGGTGTGGCCGCTCATTTCCCTGGCACACCACACCGTGTTTCCATGCCCACCTTGCTTTAATAAAGCTGACAACCTCTGGACAGGCGCACGGCAACGTTTACGGCTCCGCAGTGAGTCCGCACGCAGGAAAGCCCCTCTGGTTGCAGCCAGCGATGTAAACCACAGGCCAGGGACTACCCCACCTCCTCCCCCTCCTCCCCCTCCTCCCCATCCCCTTCCTCGTCCTGCACCCAAAGAGACGGAGCATCTGCCACGTGTATGTTCACATGTGTGTGTTTGTTACAGACTATCTCCATGTGCGTGTGTGTGTGATTAATAACTGTACAGTGAGTCTCTATAACTCACACGGGTAAGTCACTGCAGGCTAACCTGTCACAGTAACTGTGTGTGATTGTGTGTGTGTGTGTGTGCGTCCACAGAGTAATCAGGACTCTCCAGCTGCTTCCTGCTCGGCCCAGGTGCTCAATCAGACCTCTTTCTCTCTGTTTGAAGGGAAGGCCCCTCAGCAACAGTAGGAACCACAGAAAAGCTTCTAAACGAGGCCTACAGCCTACACAGAGAGAGTAGGCTGGGACTTTAAACAGGGCCCTGGGATGGATACTTGGAAAGCCTGTCATAAAGCTTAAAGGAATCGCTTTAGAAATCATCTAGATTCTCAAAATCTAGTTCATGTCATGTGCACCGTCTCCTCCTAACAATGCCAGAAAAAATAACATCTGCATGACTCTACAGATTTCAGCGATGATGTAAAATGATGAAAACCTTGTGCTCAAAATCTCAATCTACTGCTCAGTGTTGAGTTAAATACTTAGCATCTGCTATAAGGGCGTTATCTGGGACAGAAGCTAGCCCTTTCCCTGTTTCCAGAGTTTGTTAAGTTTTTACTTTCTCATCCAACAAGAAAATATGTCCTAAACTGTTCACACAATCCACAGTTAACCAAAAAAAACGAAATAACAAAACCACAACCAATAATCAAAACTGTCCAACACAGAGTAAAGACTGTGACTTTATACTGTGCCCTCTAGGCCTAGTTCAAGGAGCAGTCTTGGAGGTTTTGCCAGATTCTAGTTCGATATCCTACAAAACAACATTTCCTACTATGAGCAATTTGGCCATTTTATTATCATCTGTTAACCTGGACAGCAGACTGACTTCCCCACCTTCCTCCCCACCTTCCTCCCCACCTTGTTAGAGGAAAGCTGGACTGGAACCGCTCCGTTGAGAACTGATTATGCTCCAGCTAAGATCAAATAATTTGTCCGCTATCATGTCTGTTGTTAAAGATACTGACAGCGAAATAACTTTAAAGCATTCTCAAAAAATCACTGTTCATACTTTAATCGCTTAATAGATGGATGGATGATAGATAGATGATAGAGGATGGACGGATGATGGATAGATAGATGATAGAGGATGGATAGATGGATGGATGATAGATGATAGAGGATGGATGATAGAGGATGGATGGATGGATGATGGATAGATAGATGATAGAGGATGGATGGATAGACGGATGGATAGAGGACAGAGGATAGAGGATGGATGGATAGATGATAGAGGATAGACGGATGGATGGATGGATGGATGGATACTTTATTAATCCCAAACAGGGAAATTTCACAATGTCACATACTTTGCTCTGATTGGCTATGCCATGCTAATTATCAGTATTATGAATGTTTCCATTTGCAGATATGCATGACTCTACAGATGTCAGCAAAGATGCAAAATGGTCAAAATCTACTGAGTGTTACACATAAGAATGTCATTTGGGACAAAGCCTTTGCTCCTGCCTCTAGCATTATGCTAAGCTAAGATAACCTCTATCAAAATAATAAGGGGTTGGCTGTGGCTAAGTAGGTAGAGCGGGCTGTACATGAGTTAGCTAGCTAAGCTATTCGATCCCTTGCACATGGACCACATGCCAAAGCGCATTGAGCAAGACTTTAAATGTGTCATTGTGACTGTAAACTGCTCTGAGTACTGACGGGTAGAAGGATGTTATATAAACACAAGACCAGTTACCAAAATGTGAATGTGATGAGTTATTCAATAACAAAATGTCATCTGCACACTGGATAACTTAGCAGCAGCTAAATGAGGCAAATTCTCAGTATTTCATCTATAATTTACCGTTACTCTTGGCAGGTTACCAGAAGAGCTCATCTGACAGCGACTACCTGCCCTACCCACGACAGGTTCCTGAGCGTGAGAGAGCGATCATGAATCTAGGTTAGGCCCGCTGAGATCCGGTATCCTCTTTACAGGCTAGACCTTTTAGCACGGTGTCACAGTGCGAGCGATTGATTTTAAAAGTTTTAAAAGGTTTGTGAAATCGGCGTCAGGGTCACAGCAGAGGCCTGAAAGGTCGGACTGTTTCACCGCTCGCTCTGTCGAAGGGCGTAATAATAATAAGAGAGTTTGACAAATACATTTTTGTCTACAATAATCATAGCGAGGACAAGGATATGTGCACACATTGGGATTTTTAGATCTGTGTCAAACACGGAAAAGCCCCAAGATAAACATTTTTAGTAGTTGGTGAAATAGATGGTGAAAGAAGCCGGAGAGAACTGCCTGGTGGTATAAACAGAAACTATTCTGCTGCAAGATGTGCGGCCGAAATAATAAGCAGCTGCTAACGAGGATCCGTAGAGCTAAACATAACTTTTCAGCTTTCATTGTGATCCATCAGCCTCGAGACAAATCTAATTAACATTCACCTGAGATTAAAGCTCCTGGAGAAACAAGTGAAGGGGAAACGCCGAGAGTAATGCATCATATCCAATAACAGGAGTCCACTCTCCGGGAAAATCGGTCAACTCTCCCGTCAAACCAGAGAGAGAGACGTGATTTAAAATGCAATGTCATGTCTGAAAAAAGCTTCAAACTCAAGCACTCAAATTAAATCAAACTTTAATGTCTGCATTAAACATACAGGAAGCAGCGAGAGGCCAGACGGATGAATTCCAGCGTAACAAGGTCCTTTCAAAATGATTCATGACCCTAACGGTAACCACAACACCTCAGCATTTTTAGACGGCATTTTCAGTTTCCAAAATAACTGAACAACAAGTTTAGAAATGAATCTATTCTGGATTTTTATTTTTATTTTTTTTGTGAACAAGCTGCACGTGACAGAGACTCCTTCCCAGACTGACTTGACTCTTACATAATTTTCAAACTCCCCACATGTTGTCAGGTGATTTACAGGTGATGTTCCAACAGTGGGTGATGTAATTTCCCCAAATCTCCCATTTACTGCAAAGTGAAACTGAGTCAATCTGTGAGTCATGAAACACCTCTAGGCCTGACATCACTTTAAGACTCTGTGTGGGCACGTCAAAAGACAAACATGTTAGAAGAGACACGATACACTGATCAGCCACAACATTAAAACCACTGACAGGAGAAGTAAATAACATCGACCATCTTGTGACAATTCAGTGTTCTGCTGCTGGGAAACTTTTGGACCTGGCATTCATTCATGTGGATGTTACTTAGACATGTAGCACCCACCTAGACCAGACCAGACACCCCCACCCCATAGCAATGACACAGTGACGCACACAAAAACACTTTAGGAACATCTAAAAAAAACATGAAGAACAGCACAAGGTGTTGACCTGGCCTCCAAATTCACTAGATCCCAAACTGATCAACTATCTGTGGGATGATCCACAGAGGCCCCTCCCCTCAAAGACCCCCCCCCCCCACTAACAACACTGTGTTACCTGACCTACATTTTACTGTTAGGGTCAGAGGTCAGAGATGAGAGGGATTTACTGATGTGCTCAAAGACACTCTAAATAATAAACAACTCTACGCTGCAGCTTATACATGCATACCTACACTGATGTAGTGCCAAACATGGGGCTGACTTGTTTCGTGAAAGTCTACATCGAGACTGATGATATGCACCAGGTTGAAGACGTGCACACTCATACGTGCCGCCCTTCTGTGAGAGTGTAATGAGTCATGCTCTACAGGGGGTGGCAGCAAACGGGGGCATTACATAACGTCCTCAGCTCTGATCTCGTTCCCGTTACGGCCTCGTGGAAAACCCACCGATCTGACTGCACCTCTGCACCGCGCCGTCATCAGTCTAATCAAGTGGAGTTCGTCAGTGAGCCGCATTAGCACTAATGGGTGATGAGGTATGGATTGAAGCTGCTCCGGGGCACCATTTTTTTATTTGAAAAATCCTCCAGTCTCATTAGGCTCCTCCAAGAGCGGCTTCAAGTTGAAGTGGTAATTTGAAATGTTAAGTTGTCGAGACTCAAAAGGGAAATTTAAATAGCTTCCCAAAGAGCAGCGATACTGAAAGCTGGACTGTTTACTGAAACCAACATTGAATCTTCTTTTTCATAGAAAGCTTTTAGAGATCAGCCAGAATGAGGAACATCATTAAAAACCACCAAACCATGTGCAGTACTAATGCTGCTCTCTGCTCTGGTAGCTATTTAAAGGAAGTTTCATAAATCACAATCGGTCAGCAAAAATCCCGTACTCTCCGTGAGTACCACAAGATGCTATAAGTAAACAATCCACAGGAAGAAGGCGATAAAATCAGATTTTTAGTGTGCATGACTTTGCAAAAAAACATCAACATTGGCCCGGCAGATTTAAGAGTTAAATACTACACAAACCTGAAGAGAAGCAAGTACGTAAAAAGACAAAGTGAATTATAAGAAACGGCTCATTTCTGTTCACCTGCAGCTTTCTGTTTCTGTTTAAACCTTTAGGGAGTTCCCTATATGTGCACGGCGCTGCTATGTTTCATATCAGCGACAAAGGTGAGCTAAGTTTAAGTTTTAACATCTCCACTTCTGCTTTAGTCTACAGGCTTGAATCAGGTTCCTGTTTTCTGAACACTTTAAGTCCATAGAGCTCGTTTGTGCTTAAAGAACAGGTGAAAGGACGTACACTGATAACTTTGGTGTCATTTGGAGTCATTTGGGAAGATATTTAGATCCGCTTATATCCATATAGTGGGAGTGACTGGGGCACCGAAACACAGCCTCTAAATAACGACATCATCCAGGTCGGAAGTTAGTAGGTCAATCTACAGACCCCAGATGATGATAACAGGTTACTCTGGACTCAACGGGGAATAGCACTAGCATATCATAACAAAATACTGGTGAAATGAACGAGTTTCACGGCAGATAATGCGTTATTTAGAGGCTGTGTTCGGTGCCCCACTCACTCCCACTATATGGATATACGCGGATCTAAATATCTTCTAACAACTCCAAATTACACCAAAGTTATATGGTGAGTAAACGATCGTATTTTATGCCAGAAATAAGGTCCAGGTTGTAAAAAACGGTAATTCCCCTTTAACTGTTTAAGCGCACTGCTGAGCATCAAATCCTCAACTTTAAACGAGTATGTTCACTAGAAGAAAATAACCAAGATGGATCCATGTTTTCAGTGTTGCTGCCCACACAAATTTTCAGTTTCATTCATCTTTTCAAACACTTGTTACCTCCATGTATCTGCCTGATGTCAGATGTTTACAAGAATATTAGGAGCTAAAATGTTCCCACTCAGCAGATTATTAAAGGTTTACACCACCCCACCTCACAATCTGATTTGAAATTACTTCTGATTGGACCGGTCTCTTCTGATTAGGCGTTTTTATTCCATGTATAAACGTAGCAAATCTGTCAAAGGGAGACTTGCATTGCATTGCATTACAATCCCATTTACATAGCGTCTCAATCCAGACAACAGCTGGATTCATCGGTTTAAAAAGCTCTGGTAAAATGGTGAAAAACTGCCGAAGGGTTTCAACTGAGAAGCTATCCCTGTTGCCAGTCTGAAGGCATTTCCCTGCACTCTGACCTCTGACCCTACGAGGGGAGGATGCAAGACAAAAGAAACTGCTTTTGTGAGTGGAGCGCCGCGCTGAAAAGCAGAGCTGGATTTTGAATTTTCCCCTCCGCTCCCACCGAGCCTGCAAGTCGGTAAAAAGCGATCCGCTGACTAAATGCATCTTTGACATTCACCTGCCACGCTGGCTTACCGCTGCCTGCCTGACAAACACAATCCTGGTGTGTGTGTGTGTGACAAATGTACATTCAGCAGGATTTAACTCACTCCGACAACAACTGGGTCACGCGCTAACAAGGTGCTGTTAGGAGTTCACTCCCACGCACGTATTCAGACGTACAGTATAAACACAGCTTTGACCTACATATCAAACGCATCCCGGTCTATCCTTGTCGTGGATAATAAAACGCGTCGCTCTCTCTTCACCAGCGCACACGCTTGTAGTTCGGTGACAAGAGGTGAGTATTCTCCGTCTCACACAATTACAGTAAAGAGGCGTCCGCATACAGGAAGCGACACACTGGGAAGTGGGGGGGTTAACGTGATGAGTGGTCACTTCCTGTTTACCTTAGTACCTCCTCCTCCTCCTCCTCCTCCTCCTCCTCCCTTTTTAAACCCAGTCCTCCACTCTTGGCTCGACTCTGTCTTCACTCAGGTATTACTCAGACGTATTCCCCTGTATTTTCACTTAGCAGAAATTCTTTCAAATCAGTGTTAATGTCAAATGTCGCAAAAAAAGGATGTGAAAAGACGACTTTGACGCTGTGGTTCCACTGGCTAACTCCTACCTGGTTTAAATATGAAAGAACTATATTATTTACAGAGCCTTTCGCAGACTATGGGGAGAAAAGGGAAACCAGGTAAACTGGACGCATGTTACATCATGAATAAATAATGCAGCTTATTTCAGCAACACTTAACTCCAGACAGCGGAAAAACAAACGAATAAAGCAAGTCGCCCTCGAGCTTCGCTGTTCTCCATTTATAACAGTGTTTCGCTTTGTTCTTCTTAAGGTGGTATCAGCTCCGATACTTATCTACTGCGTCGGTTTGAAAAAGTAGGCAAACATTACGCTTGGTATTATTCTACCGTCTAAAGACAAACCATGAAAGCGCTCTCCAAACATAACAGATATTTTCACATGTGTTTGGTTTGGTTTAAAAAAAGTGAGTCCCTGGATCTTTACTACATCTAATTAAGGCGAAAATGCCAAAAGTGTTTTGCCGGCCCCTCTATCGCCCCCAACATCCTCAGCTTTGACTCCTATATGTCCACTAGAGGGCACTGCCACAATGAGTCATAACTGTGGGTCACAAGAGGCTGCAAATGACCTATGGGGCTGCTTCTGAACTAATTTTAAAAAATCTGATCGAGCCCCTGACAGGACAGGATAAACATATCAAAAGTTTTGTCCAAACTAGCATTATGATTGGTAGACAAATACTTGTCAGGGGTGGAAGACAGAGGGGGTGCCCTCTCTGCAAGAGTGGGCTATGGAGATGGCACGTGTTGCAGCATTTGAAAAAATGTCATATAAACAACTGGGTAGATTGGATCTATATGAAGCAAAGTGGAGTGGATATTTAAATCTCTTGAAGGGTTCTTGAAATGGGGTTATATAGTGGGGAGACGCAAGTTTCTAGTTATGGTGGATACTTACGTCTGTGATGCTGCTTTATATTTTTGTATGAATTTCATTTTATTAGCTGTAGTAGCTGTACATGAAAGAGCACAGCAATGGATGCTGGAAACCAGAGAGGGATTATCTTCGATGGTGATGATTTTGGCAGATAAGCGACGTAAACAAACGTTTAAATTAATAATTAAAACACAACCTGATCCCCACAGTTTGCAGCGCCGGGCACTGAAAGGTATCACAATTAAGTATTAAAATAAAAATCTGGTGGTCAGAATCAAAATCTTATTCTGTTCTGAGTCAGTCCTGGATATGAATTAAAACTTTAGACTTTTATTTAAACCAAATTCATGTATGGCATCTTTTGTTCAAGGAAAAGATTTGTAGAAAAGTGTTTATGAAAGTCAAAATTACTGGTGTCAATATCAAAAAAGGCAAATCTGTATTTCTGTTACTTTTCCTTTACATCATGACCTGATACTAAAAGAAAGACAGTGAAACAGAAAGAAACAGAGAGCTATGAATAATGGTTTGTTGGTATTTTTTTTTTTTCGGTCTAATGGACCCATTCCTTTGTTCGTTTGTCACCTGTTTATTTCTGATTCATATCTGGGGAAACTAAAAGAAAAAGTACATCGATAATCGCACAGAGCTGCTGGTGGAAACTCCCTGCTGCCAGTCCACTTCTTTTAAACGCACGGGAGGAGAAACAGGAGGACTCACTTCAAAACAATGAGTACCTAACTGCAGCCCTGTGCACAAGAGAGAGATGTGGAGTGTGCGAGGGACGAGGCAGAGCGCCGATCACATAACCTGCACTGTCATACTCTTAAACGCCCTCCCTCTTCCAACACACACACACGTTCACTCGTGCAACCACTCTGGCAGGGCGTTTCCCCATCTTCCTCCGCCACATCGGCTGCAGAGGAGAGCTCAAATTTAATTTAATACTACAGTGCGTGCATTAATCTGCCGCATCAGGAGGCGCACACGCACTAATCTTCTCTGCCAGAAGGCCATCCATACCCGCTCTACACCTGGATTAAATGGTTTTAATCCATCATGGATGATTTATTGCGCACAGATACTGTTTGTACACCGCACTCGTTGGGTTTTACCTCCTGCGTGTCAGTTAAATCGGCGATCAGAGCAGAGCTGCACACAAAAGCCAACAAGGTGACGATTAATGAGACGCATTTATACTTCTTGCACACAGAGGCGTTTACGCCGGATTATTAATATTATTATTTTTATAGGTAACCGTTTACATGCTAAGCCAACGTCCTAAGCTATTTAAAGAAGGAAGAGGAAGTCGGCATGACGACTCTCTGCTAAATTTGTTGTGGTTTCAGCAAAGGGTCGATCATTCAGGGGGAAAAAAAAAGGCAGATTGCTGTTCAGTGGAAGCGTACTCCTGTTACCATATAAAGATGGTGTATACGTCTGCGGTGAGGCAACGTTTATTCAGAAAAGCGGTAAAAAGCGTGGGCTGAAAGGGTTGAGGTTACATCTGAAGTGGAAGGAAAAAGCATAATGAAAATGTGAGGATCAGGTACACTGGTTAAAACGAGTCGACCTAATTTAACAGCCCTGCTCTAGATCTTAGCTTCACAACCGTTATAATGCTCTGTTTATGCTGAAACGGCGTCACAAAGGTGGTGAATCAACCAGATGATGATTTTAGAGGCTGTAGTTTGTGTTTGTTAATTAGCCTAGCCCGCTGTGTCGGTACAACATACGTAATATCAGAGCTGGGTTGTAAAAAATCAATTCTCTGATTCAAACTGATCGTGATTTGATAGAGGCGATACCGATTCGTGAGATATGGCACCCATTGCCATTTCCTGCATCCTCTCGGCCTTGCAAGACTTCTCACAACAAATCTTGCAAGGCCACACTGCAAAATCAGGCCACGTGTGAGGAAGAGCTAAGACATGGCAGGAGGTACAACTCTGAGAGATTTAAAAAGTGTAACGACGGAGAAGAGCTGCACAAAGTCCGACTAGAGGTGAAATGTTGTAGAAATACCACAAACCTGAGGAACCAATGACAACATAAGTCTTGTGAAATTCTCTTTTATAAGCAAGTATGTAGAAACGCCACAAACCACAGCCTCCAAAATAAAAACACAGGTGAATCAACAGCTCTTATAAGTTATTTTAAATAAATGCTGAACACCATAACCTTCATGAAGCTAAGACTTAGTGCAGAGAAGATTTGAATGCATTCATTTTCACTGCTGTACCTAAACTAACAAATGGAAAATGACCAAAGTAATTGTTAGTTGCAGACCTAATCTGCTGTAATCTGGCTTTTCTTTGTGTTAAGACGCCGTTTCACTAATAGATTTCAATTAATAAAACCTAAATCCTCAAGTTTGGGGAGCCGAATCGACCCGTAGCTGCCACAGTGACTCTCACTAACAGGCCGAAGACGTACTCTGGAGAGGTGCATAAACATAATATGCTTAAGTAGGGATGTAGCACAATGATGTGTATAAATCTGGCTCCAAACCCCTAATCGTCCAAATGAGTCAGCCTCCTCAATGCATTATTAATGAGGAACAAAAATTAGTCTCTCTGCCTCTTCGCGGGGTGGATTTCTTCCAGCCAGCGCGATGGGCCTTCTTCGCGGCGTACATTTGTTATAGCGGGAAAAGCACACGTGTGTTAATACTTCATAGCTTCAACACAGCAGCTCTGTCCTATTCAAGCCGTGACAGGGTGACAATGAGGCACCGGGAAAACTGAAGCAGACGAAGCTGAACTTGAGTCATCGCTCATTTTATTACTAACACTCGCGCTCCTCTTCCGACATGTCAAAATGTTCTCTGTGGAAAAGGCCTTTTTGTGAATCCCAAGTGAGAAATGACAAATCTAGGAAGAAGCTCTCGCTCCTCTGAAAGGTGCATACAGATGATTTATTCGGATTTATTCTTAACGTTCAATAGATGTTTCTATTAAGTGTCCTAAATAACGTAAAAAAATTAAATATTCATGCAGAAACGTATTAATTTCAAACATTTTCAGGCTTAAAAAAGTAATTTCAAGACAAATATGACACTATGAAACATAAAAAGTGCAGGAAATTTGTGTCTTTAAGAATTTCTAACACAATTTAACCTTTTCTTTGTCTGCATTTCACCTCAGGTCAGGACGCAGAGGCTAAGGAAGGACAGGTTCAACACCCACTCCTTTTAAAGTCCCAGTACACGTACATAAATAAATAAATAAATAAATAACATGCACTGTAATTGAAGGGCTCTCTGCTCGTTAAACATCCCTCATGAGTAACACACTATCAGGCTAATCACATGCATGATGCAGCCTGTCTGCCTGTCTGACCCGCTTCCCTGCAAACAGTTTGACAAACAGCCTGGGGAACAAGAGGATGACGTTTTGTTTTTTTTGGTCAAGTATGTCTTTAATAGCTTTCTGAGTTCGAAGGCTTAGACGGAGGACAGGTCTGAGGGCAGGTCCTGAGGTCAGGCAGAAAATAGCTCAAGGAGATACGCGTTTCTAAGTGTGTGTCTGTGTGTGCACGCCGAGTGGAATAAGGGCTTAAGAGCAGCTGAACTGACCCTGTTTTTTAGTCGTCTCTGCAGCAGCCTCGTGGGGATAAGAGAGGAGTGAGGTTACATAAGCTTCACTCCCAGAAGGCAGTCACCGTGTATCAACACTGGCACAGAGAGACTGACTGACTGACTGACTGACTGCAGACTTTCTACACGTGAGATAAATCAAAACAATGGAGGGTATGGTGATAAGCCGTAGCTCTGATGGGCCCGGCAGCGACTCACCGGCTTCCTTTACTTTCAACTCTGCTCGATCTAATCAACTAGTCGGACCATCCTTAAAACAACAGGCAGCAGAGAAGGAAGGCCGACTGCGAGACGGCGAAAAATCAATCTGATAGCTTGAATTTCAATGCCAGGGGCCACACAAGAGCCGGGCCGACTGGGGAGCAACTGATTGAATTTACCTAAGAAGCCCAGCTGTTACCAAGCGAGAGAGAGAGAGGTGTGTGTTTGTGTATGTGTGTGTGTGGAAATCTGCTATACTAGCACTTTCTTCCCTCTTTCTTTTTGTAATTCCATTTTCTGCAGCTCTGCTCTTTGGCAGACATGAGATCCGGGACTAAAGATGTTAAATCTTGTTGGCTTGTTAAATGACTGGCCGCGCACATGCTCCTTCACAGGCATGCTCAGGCTATGCTCTGACAGGCTATACGTTATCCATACATCACCTGCATGTGACTCTCTGATTTCATTATGAGCACAAATAGACTTGAGGAGCATGTGCAGCATGACCTGCAGTAAACAGGTTCCTTACAGGAAGCCGGTTCTTGCTGTTATGGCACTAAGAGTATTAAATAAGTCTGTAGGTCGACTATTATTTTGAAGTTTAGACACAGCTGGCTTGTTTAGCATGGGATCAAATGACAAATGCTAACTAGTTTAGCTCATAGCACACCTGGTCTTGATGTTGTGGTGGCCGGCTTAGAGCAAAGGTGTGAACACAACCGAGATGAATCCATTTGTCGTGTAATAATTTAATAAAGAAACAAGAATTAACTAATGATAAAAAAAAAATATATATATGTAAATGTACATGAGAGATGTGAAAATACCGCATCATCATGTGGTTATTCAGTGCTGCGCTCGTGTTGACGTATGCAAAGTAGCCATGTGGAGTTAGGTTGCTCATTTCCTCAGTCTCTATTTACCTCCACCTACAAACAGTTCAGCAGCCACATTCCTCTAGACGCTTTAGTTTTGTGCAGGCCTCAGTTCAATTCAATTGTATTTATATAGCGTCAATAACAATACAAATTATAGTGTTCAAAATATTAAAATACTCAAACAGTTACTGTAAAAGGGAAAAACAAGAGCACAAAGCCGCCAGTGACAACAGACAACAGTATTTATATCACATGTAACATTGCTGTGCATGGTTCTGAAACAGCAGCAGTCATTAGATACATTAGATACATTTGGGACGGCAGCTGTGTGCACAATATTCTATTATTCTACCAGGGTGTATTCACATTACTAGCAACAAAAGGTACTACCAGAAACAACAAAGGGGGTTTCCAACGGGCACTGACTGTGTATGTAACACGGCAACAGATAAAGCATATGATTGGTTGACTACGCAAGTGGAGCGGCAAAAAAGGTTTAAGCCAGCTTCATTTTCATGTTGCTCATCTCGCCTATAGACTGTAAGAAAAGTGGACGCCATGAAACCAAGGCATGTGGAGCTCCCCCTGGTGGCTGGCCGCAGAATAGGTCATAAGCTCCGCCTCCTCCATGTTAGTGGATGGGACTTGGGCCAAACTAAAACACTAAAGTACATATCAAATACATGTTTTTTGTCAGAGAAGTTTTGTTTCAGTTGTTTGAGTCTATAAAAACAGGATGTGACATCATGATGATTGACAGTTGCCATTGAAAACCGCTCCGTAAAGCGATCCTGTAGGAATGTGAGAGTGGGAAAACAGTACTGCTCAAACTCAGGCTCTAAGCTCACAAGATGGCATCACAGACATCCCTGGGATACTAGCGTCAGTTTGACCAATGGGAGGAAGTGGAGGCATGTCGTCCATTTTTTCTACAGTCTATGTTCTCGTATCAACAAGTGTCTGACGTCAGCTTGTCGCTTCATATCGCCGGCTCCCATTGAAAATGTGTTGTAGCTTGTTGCTCTCCCACTGCGAGAGTGAACGCACCATTAGACTGAAAACAGATGTCAGGATAAACGTGACTTGTTACTTGATGTATTAAAGGATTTGGGAAAAGAAAGTAGGCGATTACAATGAAACACCGACACCAGTGCAAGGCGGCGATGTGACAACATTCCCTCTGCCTATAAAGTGTGACTCTCCGAAATGCACATCGCGAGCCATGACGGATCTACGCCGAGACGCCGTGTTACAGATGAATCCTGACACAACCGCAGCATCGGATGTCAGGCACTGCAGCATTTCCATGCCCTGCAGCGACGCCGGTCCCCAGACTCCACAAGTCTTCTTCCACACGTTTACTGAAAACACGGTTTCCGAGCTGAGGCTAATTATGCTTCAGAGCTGATGAGATTTGGCAAGCAGAGCACGAGAAGGTCAGGGAATACAGAGTGGAGCAAAACCAAGCTGCACCTGTGCTGCTGTCCACTATTACTCTATGCTGCTTGCACAGCTCTCTTCAGACTGTACAAGAGTATTAATTAAAGACATGCACTATTAGGGACGGAGGTTTCTTTGTGCGTAGCGAATCAGCAATTTAAATCCAGCGTAGACTTTTCTTTTCCTCTTGGAAACAGGTTGTCTCATATGTTATGCCAGAGGCAGCACCATCAGATCAATACGTGTGATTAATGAGGTCCGACCTGCTTATTTCTATTCTGTTTGATGCACTTTCAAGAACATCTTTTTAGGTAATGAGGTCAATTCCTTTTCCAGCAC
The DNA here is from genome assembly GCF_963514085.1 of Chelon labrosus. NCBI lineage: Eukaryota > Metazoa > Chordata > Actinopteri > Mugiliformes > Mugilidae > Chelon > Chelon labrosus. Next base: position 23,382,358 of record NC_140342.1, on the reverse strand, counting down.
TGTGCGGGGAAAGACTTTGTTTACAGCAAGGCACGGCGCAAAGAGATGCTGCGCAGAAACCCAGATTTCTTAAATTGGTTCCAGTGTCTCATCTTCATTCAGGCTAATAATAATGCACATTAAAGCTGACTCTCGACGAACCTGAAGTACAGATGGTTACCAACTTCCTCTCTGTGAGCAGCCATGTTTCAGTGTAAGACCAGAGGGCCAGAAAGACAAGAGTGCAGCCAAGCCTGGAGCCACACCGCACCAATCAGCCCTAAAGAGGTCGGAAAGGTCGCTACCCGTCCACTGGCGCCCACTGACTGGGAACGAGAGCAGCGACAAAGCACGCAGAGTCCTCCTCATGAAAGGATGAGGAGGAGGAGGAGGCCCGACAGGTCAGTGTGCCGAGGCAGGGGCAGGGAGAGGGGGAGGTGAGGGGAGAAGCTGTGAGCACATGGCCTTTAGCCACATGACACACTTAGGAAAGAAGAAAGCAGGGAGGCTAGCTTGTGAATGGAGCTGCTTCTGAATCCATTCAGTTGAATATTGAGTCAAACACTGAATCTCGGCTCAGTGGAATCAGCACAGACGTAGTTTACACGCCAGCATTACATGAGGTTCTGTATTCCAGCCTTGAGAAGCCGAGTCGTCTGCCAGAATTTCTTGGATTCTATTTCTAAGCAATGGATAAAATTATAATTACAAGTATTAAACATGGACTGTGTTTTTTTCACCACTACAGAGACAGCAGCTTTCTACCACCTACTGAAGTATGGAGATTCAAAACAAAGCAAAAGTAGTAGAAGTTGGATGTAACAGACTAAGATATAGTTAGTGCTCTGTAAGACACGTCATCCAAACACTGAGATAAGTGAAAATGCAGCTGTCACAGAGAGGAAGGAGATGTGATAAGATTTAAACCTTAAGTGCATAGTTGCAGACCTCCACCTCCACAAAGACAGGGACTGTATGCACAGAGAGCTGAGAGAAAGGTTCAAACCCTCTGTACTGCTGGACAGTCACGTTGTGAAGTGGGTACAAATGTCAGAGCGTTAGTTTATGAACTTATGAGCTTAATCTTGGAAATGTGTGGAGGGAGCGACCGTCCAACAAGCTGCTCGGACGGACGTGATTTAACAGTCTCATAACTGAATTGTGTTTAAAGCAAAAATGTCAAAACTCATTCCTTCTTGCGTCTCAAACGGGAGCTTTAGTTTACACTCTGTGATAACACGTCGACACATTTGTGGAAATTAAATATCCTCCTGAGACCCGAGCTTTTGTTTGGTGTGCATTTTTCATTTCGCCAAGGTATTTGGGATTAGTATGACCTAAGAAGTATAAAAACTAAGCATCATCTTTGAACAGGAAGTAGGTTTTGAAAAAAAAAAATATGTCCTCATATGTGGACATGGGGATTACTTCACTGTATATTACAATAAAGTCACCAATGTGTAACAAAATATAAAACTGTTTGTTTTATTACCTCAGCATTGCTGTGCAAAACCAGAATTGCAAACAATGAATCCCAATGTCCTCAAATGAGTACTTGCCAAATAGTGACGGTGTAGCTTGTTACCATTGATAATATTTGTTAAATTTGTGCGTCATATGAAACTAGAAAAGTTAATAAGCATAAATAAACAAGTTTCACCTCGTCCACCGTAGGATGAATCTGCTGAAATGCCCGCTATCATGTTTTTACACCGACTAGTGTATTGACCCTTTATTCTCACTAGCTGGCAGACAAAGGTGTCTACATATGAGGACAACAGGACTAAATGAGGCAGAATGCGGAATAAGCGGCCACAAACCTAAAAACTAATGTCCACATATGAGGACGCAGGGTCTCAGGAGGATATGTAAGTTATTCAAAATTTTCCCTAAAGCCTAAGACGTTGTATTTTCATTATTTATGTTGCTAATATCCAAAATCAACATCAAACTAAAGATTATTAGTTTATTTTCACGCACGGAATCAAATCAACAAAGAAACTAGGATTGTTTTATGACTACAAGTCGCTGCAGCAATAAATTGCACGTTCAACTCAATAAACTGTTCAATTCAATCAACGACAAAGACAAGCTGGAACCTGCAAATCTGTTTTTTTCTTGAAAAATGTCAAAGATAAAATGATAGACTAAGGATCAAAACAGTTCATTTTACTTTGAAAAACTGAACTTTTTAATCATGACCTGCCTTGAATGTTTCCAACCAAAAGAAAACCTCTACTGATCTGGGCTACATACTTTCCTAAATGAAATTCTCTTTCTGTCTACATCACACAGTTTTCTGGTTTTGTTGAATTATGAACAGCAATCTGTTCTGCTCTTTCAACTTAACCCGTATCACTCTGCTTATGAATGTTATCGAAATGCTTCACATGTCACCATAAAAACACTTTAATCCGACCTGGTGCACATCTGGAGGAAGTCTCCAGACCAGGGACCAGATAAAAAAGCACCTACGCAACACATTCCCTGCCGCAAAAACAACAACAAACCGGCGAGTGATGACACTTTTATAATGCTGGGAAGGTACTGGGGGATTTGTAATTTGTTTTTGCGGCCCCTTAAGAGCCGGTGTTGTTCTGCTGGAGCGACAGATCCTGCTGAGTGCAAATCTAGGTCATCGCTGTGTTTTGGAGGCTCAGCATTAGTATTTGACCCAGCAGTTTCACAGCACGGTGGTTTTTCCAAATTTTGTAAGTGATCTGCATTCACGCAGATGGATGACTCGTGGCTCGTATCAGGTGAGTCAGGTGGAAGTGCCCGGCAACAGGTAATCACATTCCACTGCTGCTTTGTCTCGTTGCCAGGGAGATAACATTCAAAAGAAGAATATTTAGAGAGTAGTTCATCACTGGAGTGTACGGTAATATCTCACTGCGGTTATAACAAGTCATCAAAGATCGGGAAGTGAACAAAAGGACAGTGAAATAAAGGATTTTTCTGTTTAAGTTTCCAACACTTTCTGTGCCTGATTTGGAGAGAGTAAACTTCTCAGGTTCTCAGGGAGCAGAGAAAAGAAAGTGGACTGTGATTACACTGCTCTGAATGTGTCCGTCTGTATGAACGAATGAATGAACTGAGCTGCAGCTGCTGAGCTTATGTGCTGAGCAAACGTTCTTTGGATTAAAGAGGAAAAAACGTCCAGTGTGAGACAATACCTTGTAATACTGGGAGAGATGGGGAACAGCTAAACCAGAATAACTGGTTGGTGTAATTAGATGGTGAATACTGTGTGATCGTCACCAGTAGGGCATTGAATTGCTACTGATTTCCTAAATTGATTCAATGTCACTTCATTTAGAGACACACCCATCAGTCATAACATTATGACCACCTTCCCAATATGGTGTAGGTCTCTCTTGTGCCTCCAAAACAGTTGTGACTTATCAGAGAATGGACATGGACCTTCTGAGGGTGTCCTGTGGTGTCGGGATGATGTTAATGGAGGGCCTTTGGGTCCTATGGGTTGAGGGGAGGGGCCTATGTGGATCATCCCACAGATACTTGATCAGTTTGGGATCGAGTGAATTTGGAGGCCAGGTCAACACCTTGTGCTGTTCTTCCTGTTTTTTTGAGTTGTTCCTAAAGTGTTTCTGTGTGTGTACCTGTGTCAGGCCATCAAGGAGTGTCATTGCTATGGGGTGGGGGTGCCTGGTCTGGTCTAGGTGGGTGCTACATGTCTAAGTAACATCCACACCAATGAATGAATGCCAGGTCCAAAAATTTTCCAGCAGAACACTGAATTGTCACAAGATGGTCGATGTTATTCACTTCTACTGTCAGTGGTCATAATGTTGTGGCTGATCGGTGTATTTCAGTTTCTAAACCACAAACGGACTCCTTCAGAGAACGTTTGGGACCAGTCTTTTGGGTATAACCATATCAGTGGGGATGTTTCAGTGCACACCTGAGTTTGGTCACAACTGCCCAAACAAATCAAACCGAGAGGTCAAACACATTATGATTCAAACTGTAGAGCTGCTAGTGTTTCTATGGCTACTTTGGATGTCCAGTCCAGCGGGGGTTTGACAGACAGTGGAGGGATGTAGAGGGGACAGGAGACTGCTCCTCAACCCAAATAAGGGGTCTCATTCTTTGACAGGAAATCCCTTCTCCTCACAGAGAGACAGTTTTGCAGCTGACCTGTGACCTCCGTGTACAGGAGCATTACGAAATAAAGCCAAAGTGAAGCGATGCATGTACCACATACTGTCTATGAATGACCTCTAGCACACGGTCCAACCTCCTCCCATCTTTTTTGTCCCTCTACGCTGAACGTGGGGGTTGGTCGAACTCTGATAGGTGCAACAAGGTTAATATCCCCTCAACCAAGCCTCCTTCATCTGAGGGTCCTGAGAGAAGAACCTCTGAACCAGATAAGAAGGGAAAGCTGCGACTTCTTTCGACAACACAAAGTATGAAGAAATCCTTTACATGTTAACGACGTCTCTGCTGACCTTTCCTTTCAAGGCTGCTGAGGTTATCACGCCCAGACTGTCACTCACATCCACCTATTAAGTCTTTAATCACCTTCAGCACTCTTCTTCCTGGCTGCCCCCCCAGCATTGAAAACATCCATAATGTAATGATTATCATAAATTATAACGGGACAAATGGAGCGTCAGAGCCACTCTCATGATTGCAGAGTGGAGGACTCTGTTACCTCTAACGGATGCATTTGTGAGAATATTAGTATCAGACAGGCCTTTGTTCTTATTACCCTGGTGGTATAGTGAAGCCTATAGGGAATCAGGTGATGTCTGATCAATAAACTCCAGCATCTGTCACCCAATTTGTCCCCCGTGGAGACTGAGATGCAAATTCTTAAAGAGAAAACCGTCTCTTAAAAGGTTGACAAGCTCCTATCATGACTGATGTGTCACTGCAAAGCCTACAGTCACTAATGCAAAGAAAATGAGGTTGGAAAAAAACGATCTTTCCAAAAAAAAAAAAAATGTGTGCAACTGTGTTTTCAAGAGCTGCTCCTGAGTATTAACAGGAAAAAAACACTTTCATCTTATCAATAACAATATCCGAGAGCTTGATTTATGCCCCAGCAGGTACCTGCAGCACGGCCGTGGTCATAATTTCATATCTGCCTCCAGCTCCTGTACGTTTCCCCCCCCCCCCCCCCTATTCTCACCTGCTCAATATTCAAATCACGCTCCCTGGCTGGCGGAGAACTCCTTGGGAAATAGGTCGGGGGACTGTAGTGTTACAAAGAGCTGCTTAGCATCAGCAGAAGCCGAGCGTTGTGATGTGCAAAACATGACATCTGTGTGTTTAGCTGTGTCTCTATGAGAGAGAGAGAGAAAGAAAGAAAGAGGGAGATGCCTTTGCAACATAAGCTAGCCCGTAGGGGGAAGTGTGTATTGCCCTGAGCAGTTTCTGTATCTGTGCTATGCTTCACTAAGCTAAGCTAGGCTAAACTAAGCGCTGAGTTTAACACTCAGCTAGGCAGGCTTCACGTGGGGGCCGCCCCGAGGTTTAAGGTAAACACACCAGAGAGCGCCCACACACACACACACACACACACACACACACAAATATACAGGCTTTTGCTGTCATGTCAAAAATGCTCTTGGGTAACGCTGCTGACCTCAGCCGTCTGGGCAAACGGAGGTCAACTGTAAAGGTAACGTCAGTCAAAATGTTTGGTTTGGAGCTAAAATACAGAGTCTCTTTTCTCCCGTCGTCAGAAATGAGACACTCAACCTTCTGTTAGCACATGATACAGGAACGGTTTTCTCTTTTTAATGGTTAATTTAACGTCTGACAGTTAAGATAAATGATTTGTTCTGCAAAAAAAAAAAAAAGTTGCGTTTCCTTGAATTAAATACCTCCAATTATGTAACGCCGCACTCCGAAAGCGCTCGGTCCAGCGTGATATATTTATTTTCCCCTCCTCCTGAGCCTCTCGATCTGACAACAGCAGATGAAGTAGGTATGAGCGCGGCGCTGTTTAAGCTCTCCATTGTTGTCGTTCTCCAGAGACTCCACGCTCACTGAGTCACGCTCTCTTCCGAGCTATCGAATCAAACCCCTTAACTAGTTCGAGTTCACGTCATAATTACTACCTGCTTTCTGCTTTTTCTCGTTGCAGAAGAAGATAAAGAGCATTTGGGTGTTTCTAAAGTAAAATGACATTAATCAGTGTGTGTTATTAAGCCCGCATGAAGGAGCCTAATTTCATAATCAGAAAACAGATGGAGAACAGACAGAGCTGCAGCTTCTCCCCTCCTTTCCCTCACCAACAGCATCTCCATCTTCCACATCCAGCAGGCTGCTTCGCACCACCCCACCGTCTTACATCATATTACTTAATCAGACCACAGTATTTCTGGCACCGCCGGCACAATACGGCCCATCTACTGTATGTCAGGAGTTGGCAGGAGCCGCGGCGAGCCCTGCAGGCAGCGCTCTGGCACGTAGCCTCGGCTGGCACGGCGGTTGTGTCCTCACTAAATGAAGACCATCCGCCGCCGTCTGGATGCCGTACCGCTAGCTAGGTAGCTCGCTCGCTGTCTGAGCGTCAAGCTGGGAGATGAGTCCGTGCCCGGGCGATGCAGAGCTGGCACTGCCCGAGGGACGGGGGCTTCATGTCAGAGAAACAGAACAGATCTCCATATGCTTCCAGCCGTTAGATTTAAAGTTCAGCCGAGCCTCTGGGGTGGATGGAGGCGGCGGCGCTACAGGCGTGCTGCTATCAAAGCACTTTCCCCTCGCTACTCAGCAACACGTTCAAAAAGCTTGGTACGCAAAGTCTCTTCCATGATCTCTGATCTGTCTGCGTGCATGTTAATAGATTAAAGAGTCGTGTTTGGTGCACTGAAGCACTCGTTCCAGCTACATTGTGCAGCTAAGCGCAGAAAAGACTGAGCCGTGGAGACTGTTCTGTTTGGAGCAATAATGAGATGCTGTACCCTACTTTTTCCTTTACAGGTGTGTTCAGGGAAAACAACAGAAATAAACAAATCAAGGCTTTTTTTTTTTCTGTGAGAGGAGGTAGGCAATAAAGACAAAGGCATAATCCTAAGCTTGCAGCTACACAAAGCAAGCTCCCCAGATGTAGAGGCAGGCTGTGTGAGGATATGGTGCGTGTGTGAATGCATGTGTGTCGACCTGTTTACCCGGCCGCACAATGCAGGGAGGAGGGGAAGGAAAACACGGGGACAGGCAGGACCTTCCGAACGCAGTTTAACAAAATGTCAAGCACGTTCAGATCGCCGGTCGACCGAAATGTCACGCAGACAAAGGTAGCAAAGAGGCTAACACTGCAGAGAGAGGTATCTGCACGGAGTGAATGCCAGACAAATATTGATAATCACCTCAACACATCCTGGCTGCTAATGTGCCCAATTTGCCACGACGGATAAAGGAGGTATTAAACTCCAGAACACATCGGCCTGCTTGATGTTGGTTTTCCCACTAAGCACCGTTTAAGTGGCGGTGTATGCAGACGCTACACATTACAGCCTCAAGTAGGATCCGGTTTAAAAGAACAGCTCAAGAAAATATGTTTCATACTATTAATACAGAAGTGACAACGGCTCGTATCTGAGTTCATAAGACACAGCTTGAGATAAAGTATGTGCGCTCAGACCGGCCCGCTCTGTTAAGAGGTGCCGGGCAGGGGTGCAGCTTTCCTCCCGTGAAGTGTGGTATAATGTAATTGTGCTGAGGGGCTGCACGCCACGGGAGAAGAGTTTTATACCGGAGCCTGCCTGCTGGAGCGGTGTCAGGTGGTATTTATGAGACTTGTAATGGCGCTGAAGCCCGGGCACACCTGCTACACTGGGAAAGGGTACATGTACACACACACATTTAGCCACAGCATATCCTCTAAGCTTGTTTTCATGTAGATGTCTAAAAATGTCCGTGCAGCCTTCCTGTTTGAAAACTATTAGTCGAGTTTGTTTCAAATGAATTCTCCCACAATAATCAAATTACAGCTACAGTCGTTGTGTATCATACATTAATCTGCTCGTTATTTTCTCAATTAACCGTCCATGTCATATTATAATTTGATAGTCATCTCTAAATGTCTAAATTGCTTCTTCTTGCCAGGCAAACAGCCCCAAACTGAATAAAAACATTTAATCTACTCATAAATATACAGTAAAGGTGAATTTTTGCATTTTTTTTGCTTAAAGAATTACTTAATTGACTTAAACTCATTTTAGTTGGAGGGCCACGTAAAGCCCAATTTGATCTCAAGCAGGCCGGACCAGTAAGATAACAGCATAATAACCTATAAGTAATGACAACTCCAGATTTTTTTCCATTTGTTTTAGTGCAAAGAAGAAGAGCAAGTAAATTAGGAGAATGTTTACATTTAATAACCTATCCTTAAAAAACAAAAAAGTGCAATTTGGGCACATTGCTGTCTGCTGTTTAGTCCTGGGTCTCAGTGTTGTTTTCTGTCCACTTCTGTCCACTGTCCACTGCCTAAAACTTTTGACGAATTAGGGATAGCAGTTCAAATTCATGCTGCGGCCCAGATCAGACCCTCTGGTGGGCCGCTTTTGGCCCACGGGCTGTATGTTTGTAATATGTTTGATTTATAAAATTGTCCTAATGGAGGCAATGCCGTATACGTTTCAGTTCACTGCACTCAAAACTCCAACCAATAACAACTAGAAACAAACGATTATTTATTTTTTTGAATCGATTGATCTTTTATTTAACAGAACTTTTCCTAAAAAATTGTATTTATTCAAACATCTTTGAACAGAGAACTCATTTCACAACATTTGGCAAAAATTTGGATTTGTAAATTCAGCTAGGAAAGACTAATCAGCGTACACTGAATGTGATTTAACTTGAATCACTTGTGCTAATTGCAATGTGAAGTGAATCTGTATCATCCTGTAGAGCAGGGGCGTCAAACTCGTTTTAGTTCGGGGGCCACGTAAAGCCCAATTTGATCTGAAGCGGGGCCGGACCAGTAACATGACAGAACAATAACCTAGAAGTAACGACAACTCCAGACTTTTTCCATTTGTTTTAGTGCAAAGAAGAACAAGTAAATTAGGAGAATGTTTATATTTAATAAACTATCCTTAAAAAAAAAAAAGTGCAATTTGGCCACATTGCTGTCTGCTGTTTAGTCCTAGGTCTCAGTGTTGTGTTCTGTCCACTTCTTCTCTTTCTAAAACAGTGGACAAATTAGGGATAGCTCTTTGCAAATTCATACTGCGGGCCGGATTAGACCTTCTGGCTGGCCGCTCATGGCCCGCGGGCCGCATGTTTGACACCCGTGCTGTAGAGGGTCACCACTCATGCTAACATTAACCCAACATCACGAATGACGCAGACAACTCGTTGCAGCCCCACTAACAACCTCCATCGTCTTTAGTCGCACATAGTTTATATTAGTTCAACACTGATCTGCTACTGGCCTGGTCCGTATGTCAAATTTTTAAAACCCAGAGTGCGTCTGTGTATCTAAAAACTAGTCCAGCCTCCACAGAATACACACTGATGATGTTTCCCTGTCGAACTGGGCTCCTGCTGCCTTTTCAGTCTCTTAGACGCGACGCAACTGGAGACTAATGAGCCTCTACACAGGCTCGCTACAGGTTGGTGAGATTAACTCCAAGCATCTTCGAGCTCGCCTTAAGATGCCTGCAGCATGAGTCGAGAGAGACAAAACAAAACGGCGCTGATGAAACCCAGTCGAGACTTTAAAAAAAAAAAAAGCTGCAGCCTCTGAGCTGCACCTGTGCCAAGTCTCTTAGGACGATAACCCAAAAAGGAAAAACTGCAGCTCAGCCTCAGCTTCTGCTCAGGTTTCATTCTTGATGAGGAGCAGGAAATTAAAACTTTCTTCGCCCGTCGATTACACAGCACAAGTCAACAGCCAATCTGGAGTAATGTGGCTGATACCATCATTTTAAGGCCTTTACCTAAGACATTACATAAAGACTAAATGCTGTCGAACATCTCTAGACAGTTCTGATAAACTGTAGCTGGTTATGTGGTTTGACATCTGACGCCGATACTTCACAGTGCGAAGTGAGGATGGCGCTTCACCTCGGCAGGTGTAAAGGTTACAGTTTGCCACCGTGCAAGCAGCACTGCAACATTAACGCTGCAAGATTATTCACGTCTCGGAGGGAAATGCACAAACAGGAGGGTCACCGGCACAACGACTCCAACCGCTACTACTGCAGCGCTGTTACAGAGATAAGCCTGAAGGGACACACCTCTTTGAAAATAAACAAGCCACACAATCACACACTCGCACAAGGGTTGATTTTTTTTTAGTTGTTTACAGGGACAGCGCTCGTGGACGCTAAATGTTTGACGAGCGTGCTCCGCCCTTCGACAACGCAGGCTTCCCTTAGTGATGACGGAGCGAGACGAAAGTCACAGAGCGGCAGCAACGCCAAGCACGGCAACAAAAATAAATAAATAAATAAAAGAGAAAGCCTCCGCCGTCGCCGCCGCGCCACATCTCGAACAGCTGACACCTCAACAATCACGCTGCAGAGGAGGAGGAGGAGGAGGCAACACCGATGCCAAAAAAACTGCTTTGATCAACCAAAAATCTAAGTGGATAAGCAGCGCAGGAGACGGTGTGTCCCACATCCTGAACGCTCGGCGGTAAGGAGGAAAACAAACTAGATAATGAATACAAAGGTGCAGTGACAAGGGCAGGAGAGCATCTGATGCATAGTTACATGACTTGGTTCACTACCAATAAAACTGCATCAGGGCTGCAACTTATCATTTCAAAATTGATGCGTCTTTTGTTATTTTATCAATCCGCTTTCTGTGCAGGTTATAAAATGATTTGCTGTGCTTGACTGACAGTCTAAAATACCGATTACATCCAGTTTACTAACACATCCAACTGAAAATCCACAGGAAATAAACCGCAAAGGTGATTCAAATCCTAGAAAAACATCAGTGCCGTTTTATTTCTTTGGAAAATATCAAGCATGACATTGTTTACAGTATGCTTAGCGTGGAAAACAGCCCATGCTTCGGCTGTGGCTCAGTAGGTAGAGCAGGTTGTCCACGAACAAGAGGGTTACTGGTTCGAACCCCAGAATGTGCCACATGCTGAGGTGTCCTTGAGAAAGACACTGAACCCCCCCAGTGAATGTGTGTGTAGATGTGATCTGTGACTGTAAAGCGCTATATAAAAACAAGGACCATTAACCATAATGCTCCTGCAAAGATCTGGCTGGCCAATCACATCGTTTGGATGAGATTTATATAGCGGTGGACAGCGTTGTAGGCAGCCACGTCATCTTTAACTAACGTTGTTGTCCATGTATTCTGTTTTGGGGCTTTATTTGTAGGTGTTGAATGAAGCTGGTAGTATTGAATGATGGTCTCCTACAACCACACTGCATAATTTACTAATTACTATTTGACTTGGCTTCATTTTCCAGAGTTAAGTTCTTCCACACCATCTTCCTCTTCTTCCATCTTTGTCACCAGTCGACCGCCATGAAAACAGAAAAGGAAGAAGACGTTTGAGGCCACGAAGCTGTGGTTTTCAGACCTAAAATAACTACGAAATCCAATTATTTCTGATCCTGATCCTGATCGGGACATCCCCAGCTGCAACAGTTTGGCATCAGGCATCCTATTTTTTTGATTCGATGGACTGGCTATAAGCTGAGTCACTACAGTGAGGTGAATCGTCGACAGCAGAATTGAGATAAAGAGCTTGTAGGGTATGACTTTCAGATCCTGCCGACACCCTGCCAAGCGCTACGGCGGCGTGTTAATGCAGTTATTGTCACAGCTTCGGTACGAACATGTTGCTTCGTGCCTACAGCTCATCAAAACCCGAGCACTCATCTCACTCAGCAAGCCACCTCAATTACAGCAGCATCCCCCCCCCCTCCTCGTCACTCCCTCACCCCCCACCCCACCGGCTTCGTCGTCCCTCCATCCATCCATCCAGTCTGGGGGTAATTCATCAGGGCTGGGTGGCCTCCATTAGTGCTCCTCCACGGGGACAGGACGGCCTCTAAAGCACAGCACTCAGGGAGAGCACTGGGGCCCCGCACTTTACCCTAACAGCTTCATCTACCCAGCATCCCTGGAGCCCGACACACCGAACACACACACACACACACACACACACACTCTCTGGAGGGCCCAATTAGCAGCCATCACCTGTAATTCAATAACAACACTCCCTTTCTTTCACCCACTCCAGCTCTCTCTTTCACTCGACCGTGAATTTGCTTGCATGTTTTAAAAAGGACAGGGCTTAATGTTCTCCTGCATCGACAAACAAATCTAAAGCTGCGCTGACAGCTTAAGGGATTTGAATGGACCTTGCGTATTTTGTCTGCAAGCAAGGTGTCTTTGGCCTCCCAGTATGTTTTTTTTTTTTTTCTTCTTCTTCAGCTGTTCACTTCTGCACGCGCCATACATCATCCCGCCGGCTCCACGGACTGCAAATCAAGCCCACGGGAGGGAGGCAGGATGGATGGATGGGAGACACAGAGAGAATCCACACTGCACATCTCTACTCTGCTTCTAATCAAATCCTCTGTTCCACCTCGACGTATTCACTCTCCATCTCTCCGGCATGGTGGGAGAGGAGACTAACCTCCACCTCCAGCTATAAAAACGTCACCGATAAATAAACAGAAACCCGTCGAGACCACGAGTATTTGCCGTCTTCGAAATCTTTGAACTGTTCCATCAGCAGGTCAAAGACAAAAGGTTAATTTAAATATTTTTTGCCTAGAAAATGACAAATAATTCATCACTGTTTCCAAAGCTGTTTCCAAGAGCTCCTGGAAACACGCCGCAGTTGTTTGCTTTTGCATTCTGTACCTGCTCATTAAGGGTTAATTGTTGCTCTTACGTGTTCTGCTACTTGCTCTAAGCTTTGATCATCTGTTATACTACCTGGAGACCGAGGCCTGGCTCAGTTAACTCCTCACACCTGCACACACCGTGTCAGCTGCCATTTGTTTGTTTGATCCGCCAGGGTTGCCAGTGCTTTAGTCTGGGTAGAGAACATAACCAGCGTCTGTTGTTTTATTTTGTAGATTAGAAGAAACCTGGGTCGTGTTGGATTCTGTTTTTATTTCTTTTCTCTGATTTAGGGTCCTAACATATGTCACACAAGCCAGAAGAAGACATTTATGAGAATATGTTTTTTCCACATTGACTCGCGTGTCATTCAGGTCATGGTATACACCGATCAGCCACAACATTATGACCGGAGACAGGAGAAGAGGAAGATCAATGACCATCTTGTGACAATTCAATGTTCTGCTGGAAAACTTCTGGACCTTAGACATGTAGCACCCACCTAGACCAGACCAGGCACCCCCACCCCATAGCAATGACACTCCTTGATGGCAGCAGCCATCCCCAGCAGGATGCAACGCTTTAAAAACAACTTAGAAAAACATGAAGAACAGCACAAGGTGTTGACCTGGCCTCCAAATTCACTAGATCCCAAACTGATCAAGTATCTGTGGGATGATCCACAGAGGTCCCTCCCCTCAAAGCCCCCCCCCCCACTAACAACATTTTGCTGCCAGACACCACAGGACACCCTCAGAAGGCCCATGTCCATTCTCTGATGAGTCACCACTAGGGAGACCTGCACAATATTAGGAAGGTGGTCATAATGTTACGCCTGATCGGTGTATATAACCAATCTGTCCATGAGTCACTGTGAGCGTGGACTGAGCTCACCACCTGCTATTATTCAGTCTTAATCCACTCTAACCCGTACATGAAACAGGACACTATGCAACAAAAGGGAAAACACAGAACAGGCTCTGGTGTAGAGAAGAGAATAAAACACCTGGAGCTGATCAGCCTTGACTCTGTTAAATACAACCTCCAATTATCCAATCACCTTGGAGGTCGGAGGAGTAAACATAACAAAAATAAAAAACACAATCACGTCTCATAACCTGAAAATGGCTCCTTTAACTGTGTGCTTCCAAGACAAAAATAAAAAATAAAAAATAAAACTAAGTGTGTATAAAGGGGAGAATAAATCACTGTACTGTGCCTCTCTAATCTAATTCTCTATTCCACTCCCACCTGTCCTGCTGCTGCTGTACATCTGAGGTCTCAGGGGTGTATTTAGTGAGTCAGGCCCCTCCTAACACACCTGTCCACCGCTCATGATTTATGTCTCCCGGGACCAGTGAGGCTGCCGGGAGGTCGCCGCCCATGCTCCGACTGCAGGTTTTACTTATGTTTCTGTTTTGCGCTTCGTTCGGTCACAGAGAATATTCACGACGCTATGTGATTTGGGTTGTAAAGAAAAAAGGTAAACTCTGAATAAATAACTCCTAATTTAATTACATGACGTTCCTGTTAATAGGCATGTGTGCATGGTAAACGTGAACCAAAGACATGCAGTGGTACATTTTTATAAAGTACAGACATTTATAAAGTGTACAAGATTTAAACTAAAGCTTTTCCAAAAGCATCCTGGTCAAGAAAGCGCGGAGACGTCTCACTGAATCAGCAGGGTTAAACATTAAAGCCTCAATAACTATAATTTTCACTAGTAGAGTTCTCTATTATCTTTTGAATCAGCAATAATAATATAAATAATCTACTACCCACATAGATTTAATGGGTTTTAGTAACGTCTTATGAGAGCAATATATATCTCTTCAAGGAGTCAATTCATCTTAAGTCTATAAAATGTGTTAAACTAGTAAAAAATACCACCTGAATCTAAAATAAAGGACTAAAATTATAAATAAACTGCACAACTCAGTCAGCTACAGGTTGTTTTATCCACCGTGGTTGCCTATGTTTTAGTCTTTTTTATTATCCAGTCCCTTTATCCTTTGCAGTTCAGTCTCCTTTGTGAACTTAAAGTAAATAACTTTACCCAAGCTGAGCCAGGTCGTGACAACTCACCACAATTAGTGATAATTGAGGCTTTTAACAGCTGGAATTTCTCTTGTATGATTCTCTGTCCTCTCTTTGAAGCATTAAGAGTATGAATAATATATTCCCCCACATAGATCTAGTGCCTTACTAGAGCAACTTCTAATATAAAGTCTATAAAATGTCTGAAAAGAGACTAAAATTATGAATAAACTGCACAATCAGGTGTTTTATGATGATTATGTTTGTGTTAGTCATTTATAATCATGTATTCAGCTCAGATTTGACTGAGATGAAGAACAATTATTCAGCTCTGGGTTGTGACAAACTGAAAGTGAACTGAAAGTGTTTCTTTTAGCGTCGTTTAGCTTCCCTATACCTGTTTCTTTTGGTTCACCTTTGAGATGTGTCCTAATTTTAAATGGAAGCGAATGAAAGCGAGTAGCCTATCACATGCGGCCAGGACTCCACTTCAGCACACACACACACACACAGGATTAGGGCTCGACTGGGTCTCTACTGTACAGCACCCCGGACTGTGGCTCCATGTTGCGCCTGGAGGCCGCCTGCAGCAGCAGCAGCAGCAGCAGCAGCCGCAGCAGCCGCTTTGGACCGAGCTTTCACTGATTTCCTCGGCCTCTGTTCTGCTTCTCAGGCGGCCAAGGGGGGAAAAAGAGAATGGAGGATGGCAGGATATGCAAATTGTGGCACCACCAAAGGAGAGGGAGAAGAGTTTCCCACCGGCAGAGTGTGAAAGAGAGCTCCCCCTCTCCCACTCACACAGCACTTTGAATAGGACTCTTTCTTTTGACTGGCCTGCCTGCACGGACACATGACCCACACAATCACACAAATGAGGTGTGTTTGCGTTCATTTAACGCTTGTGCTAATGCGGGTTTTTAACACATGCAGCAGAAGAAACCAGGTCCCGTCACCACAAGGTGTCTCTCACAGATCAGCCTTATACACAGATTAAAGTTTTAGCTCTCTTCAATGCATGAATATTCATGTGGTGGAGTGAGGACGATGAAAGGCAACGGCAAAGCAGGTTACTCGTGGAAATGGGTTGGGGCCACCTTTATGAAAATACGAGTTTGGCAGTTCCTCTGAGATTTGTCGCACTGGAGGTGTATTTCAGTTCTGGTTCCACATTTGGCTTTGTTCACAGCGTAGGAGGCGGCTAGGAAACTTCATAACATCAATTTTTAACAGTTTTTTTTTTTAAGTTTAGAAAAGGATTTTTGCTCGAGTATAATCTTATTTTAAATTAACACAGCATGCTGCACAAAGAAGATCTTAAGTCTCAGCAAAGCGTAACTGCTGCACCTGGACAGACACAATACCTTGGCTAACATTTTATTCTAAATTAACACGAAATAACATGAGTATAACGATTAAATCTAAATGTAACAGCCTTACAATCAAAGTTTTGTGTTTCTGGGGAGGATTTGACTCGTTCATCTGATGTTCATCTTTGCAGCCTGAACACAAAATGAGTAAATGGGTTAAAGCACCACATCAAAGAACTACCGACTGTGACGTCACCTCACAACACCTGTGTCTGGACCAAAAAAAAAGCTGCACTCGAACGCACCACAAAGACTGCAGTCAGGGAGCAGCTGTTCTGCACCTGCATAAAAAAGGCAGCAACTCTCCACACCAGCAGGTGGCAGTAGTCTGTATTCACGATTCACAAGAGGAAACAGGAAGAGCTAGCATTAGCTGGGAGGCTAGGAAGAGCTACGAACTTTTCTCACTAATTCATCCTGCTGCTGATTGCAAATGCAAAATCGTCCGGCCGGGGTCACCAACGATCCAGCTGAGCATGGACTGGCACTAAAGGTGAGAATCTACAAAAAAAAAACATGTTTCCATTATGACACACAAAGGTGTCTCAATCAGCATTTCGCAATCATCTGACATATAAACAGCTGAGTAAGGTAGATGTGTAATCTTTATGCAGAAACATCCTCCACAGTTTCTAAACTTCTTCTACTGCTGCTGCTGCTGCTGCACACCTCCAGGGCTGCTCCACTGTCCTCTGACCTCCCTGCAGCGGCCACGGGCGGCCCGGTGCACGTTTCATATTTTATGACGCAATTAGTTGCTCTCAGTTTCGTAGTCAGTCAGAGGGCGGCGCACCATTTCCCTTTCGCTCTGACTAAAAATAACACTCTCGGCGAGCGTTCGTGAGTTGCAAGCGGCACATCACACCTGCATGACAACACGCTTGTCTGTGCCGGGTAATGTCTTCAGTCATGTGTCGCTTGATCGAGACACGCTTTCAGGATGTGTAGCTCCGGTTAGAACGGAGATCCTGATCGTAGATGCTCTGTTTACAGAGGCAAATGCATGCATGCATGCAAAAAAAAAAAGCTATTCAGATTGATTTTGATTTGAAAGATTTGATATCAAGTCATAAAATCCTTGCATTGCTTTTCAAAACATGTGCCATTTTCTGCATCCTTTTGTTAAAAAACCCCCCCTTGCATGACAAATCTGTGAAGGAGATCCAAAACGTGACTAAAGTTGCAACTCTGACAGCAAAGTCAGGCCTTTAAAAAGTCCTCAGAGAAGAGAAAAGCCATATGCAAGAAACTAGGGGTAAAATATTGTGGGAAAAGCCACAAATAACGACATCAGTTTTGTAAAAATCTCTTCCATAACTCAGTAAAATCGTTTAGAAACTGAAATATCTCTGAATGAATGTGTGAAAAATATCCCAGAGAGGGTTAGGGAGTTTATGGATGGAAGACCAGAACATTTCTGGAGTAGAAAACCCACTGACAGCTCTATTTATTGGACTTAATACACATGGAGGCGAATACGAGTAAGATAAGAAAAGTCTTTATGAATCTCCAAGGAGGAAGTTTTGTTTTTTTAAGCTGGGATCAGGACTCGGATCAGGGGGCAAAACACCTTCATCGGTACATCCCTACGAGAGAGTGACAGACTTTCTTCACCTCATCAAGCATAACTCTCGAGTAAAATCGCTGTGTAGTGCATGAAATAATCTCCACAGTTTGTTTTGCCTCCAGAAACGCTGACGGCGGAGGCGTACACTTCTTAAATCCACTTCAACCTGCTGCATGTGTCTTTATTAGGCCGTATTGAGTCATCTCGCCGTGATGACTTGCCGTGCCTGATCTGCCAAGGTGCCTTTATCAGCCGACATCGTGTAATCGAAACGCAACAGCATCAGCGGGAGCCGTGGATTCCCCCCCCACCTCCACCCCCCTCGCAGCCATCGTGTTAATGCATGTAAATCCAAACAAGCAGGGCCGTGTTGTTATGCAAAGCCTGCAGGAAAGTAGCAGTTTCCCACCTTGATGCTAACACACACACACACACACACACACTGCTCAATTAGTCGCAGCAGCAGCAGCAGCAGCAGCAGCAGCAGCAGCAGTAGCCCTGTCGCACCTCCCCCTCTGGACCATAAAAGGCGAAGGGGAGGGGTCACTGCTGACTTGCTAAAGGCATCCTGTAGTGCTTTGTCATTCCACGAGCTCATTTAAAGCACACACACACACACACACACAGCCCCAGGCTTTTTGAGCACAAGGAGAAAGTAACATGAATGATCACTGGTCACGTATAACAGCTATTGTTGACCACAACCACAATAAATGCTATTTAGACGTCTTCTAACTCACAGAAAGCAAAAGTGCAGCTACAACTTTAAATAAAATGCTACTCCTCCTTGTAACAATAGCTTCGGGTGCAAACGGACATGCGGGCTAATGCTACAAAAACTAGTCGGATTTTGTGTAACTGAATTTTTCTAAATGAATTCAGACCAATCTAATGAGCGTGCCACGGTGAGCGCAGCCTGCGGCTAGTCGTGCACGTAAAAACGCTCGGTGTTACCGCAGAGGGAGGGCGCTCACGTGACTCCTCCACATCGAATCTGGAAGACTGCTGTAACTGGAGCACCTTAGGGTGACCGCAACAAAATCCTTTATTCATACTTAAAGAGGCCTATTAAACATGCTGCAGCTTTAAAGTTTAACTCCTTCTTACCTTCTTGGGTTTGTGCTTTGTGCAACATCGAATTTTGAAACCTGACGGATCAATAAAAGATCAACTCAAGACACGAGTAGCGCGTTAAAGCTTCAGCTTCTACAGAAGATAGCCGAATAAATACAAGACAAAGTCCCTCAGCTCATCAAAAATCAATCAAAGAGACAAAATATTTCTTTAAAAAGGTGCAAAGCCCTTTCACGCCCAAAAAATATCTGCTCTGTTGACGCAATATAAGTGATAAACGTTAATTAAACACGCCAAAACTTCTACATTCAGCTCATTCTTGCCTTGTGTGCGGTTTTGCGCCTTGCATAACATCATATTTCAAACCTTACAGAACTGATACATCAATAAAAGATCAAATCAAGACATGAGCAGAGCATTAAAGCTGCAGCATCTACAGAGGAAAGCAATATAAATACAAGAAAAGGCCTCTCAGCTGATCAAATATTTGTTTAAAACGGTACAAAGCGCTTTCATACGGACGCACTGACCCGCTTTCAGTGTCTCTTGTCAGTCACTGCTGACAAGCGGTTATAAACTCAACACTTATCTCTCAACGTAGCACTTGGGAGTTTAAGCACTCCGAGGATTATTATAAAATATGAAACCGCACAGCATACAGAACCATAACTTTGACCAAAAAGGGAACCTACGCAACAACACCACCCACTCCCGAGTGCCATTTCCACTTCCAGAGAAGAGTCGGTCCCGGGCCGGCTACGTACTGTAAGTACGAGCAGTCGGGAAGCCTGGGAGTAGGCCGCTGTGTTTATCCTGTCAAGGTATGTTAACACCAGGCTGCATTCCTGTAGTCCCTAAATTGCAGTGTTAAATTACAGTGCAGCTGAGAGTGCATTCGTACTCGCATGCACACACACATAGAGAAAAACACGGAGCACTTTAAAAGGCGCTGGATGACGAAGCCGTGACCAAAGCGGCGGCAGCAGCAGCAGCAACAGGCAGAGCGCAGGGAGGGCAGAGCACCTGCCATTTACAGGAGAGCTGCAGACAATTAGCATGAGGTGGAGCTGGAGACGACTACTTCATGCTCTCTCTCTCTACCTCTGCTCTTTTTGCTGCACAACATCTGTATCGGATATATACTCTTTAAAAAATGTCCTAAGCATCCTGTCACAGGGTAAATATTTTACTAAAGAGGGAAAAGGTGGTCAGCTAATGCTTGTAATCCTGTAGAGAGTGAGAGAAACGTCAGCTCTCCATTGCATGTTTCTTTAGATACTTTAGAAACCTCATGCTCTAAAAAAGCATCTATATTTAAAGTTACTGCACCCACCTTCCTCTAAACTTTATTAATACACCTTTTAATTCATGACAAAAACAATTCAGCCTACAAATACTTACAGTGAGATCACCTTCCTAAAGATACCATACAGATAACCTTCTCAGAAAGTAATAAATAAAATCTAGCAGACAGTAAGTATAGGCAACAGTGTTAAAGTAGCTCAAAACCTATTCTGTATACTAGCAACAGCGCAATTTAACATTGCTCCATCAAAACAAACACTTTAACTATTTCGAATAAGAGTGACAAACAGAGTCACAGGGAAATATAACACGTTAGGAGCAAATAACTCATCAACCTGTCCAAAAACCTACAAGTTAATTAGGTCATCTAATAGCAAAACATACTAAATTCTTAATTTTAAAGCGTTAATATGTTCGCTAGTGGAATTCCAGCCTCCAGTTGACAGATTTCTTGTATATTTCCCTAATATTAAACAAGCTAAACGTACAAATATACTCCTCGTGCCACCACAGCTCGCGGCCTAACAAAAGGAAATGCCGTCACAAATCTCACTATGCCATCTTCTGTCACGTTCTGGATGCCCCCTCACAAGTGGACTAATCTTGTTAAGACTTCCAACTATAAATATAAGCAACCAATTAATCGGGAAGTTAAGTTTTATAGAGAAAAGCCTCTAAAACAAAACCACCTGAGGAAAGTTAATTACTACCAGCAAGCCCACGTATGGCAGGTGATATAAGGTAAGCGTATCTGCGGTTTGTTCTAATGAGGGGGAGTGGTTAGGATGCTGGTGCACTGATCAGAAGGTCAAGGGGTCAAGATCCTTTAACCCTTAATCTGCTGCTTACGGTGGGACAAAAATACACCGATCAGTCATAACATTATGACCACCTTCCTACCATTGTGTAGGTCTCTCTTGTGCCTCCAACACAGTTGTGACTCATCAGAGAATGGACATGGGAACTTGTGAGGGTGTCCTGTGTTGTCTGGTAACAGGATGTTGTTAGTGGGGGGGCCTTTGAGGAGAGGGGCCTCTGTGGATCATCCCACAGATACTTGATCAGTTTGGGATCTAGTGAATTTGGAGGCCAGGTCAACACCTTGTGCTGTTCTTCCTGTGTCAGGCTGCATCCTGCTGTCATAAAGGAGTGTCATTGCTATGGGGTGGGGGTGCCTGGTCTGGTCTAGGTGGGTGCCACATGTCTAAGTAACATCCACATGCCAGGTCCTAAAGTTTCCCAGCAGAACACTGATTTGTCACAAGATGGTTAATGTTGTTTACTTCTCCTGTCAATAGTCATAATGTTGTGGCTGATCGGGGTTAGGGTAATGGCCCTATGTTAACAGGTTTGATTTGTAGAAGTTAGTAATATCATATAATGTGAAGCCTTTTGACATCAGCATCTGTTTGCTTCATCATGGTGACGCCTGGCTACCTGGAGGTCGTGGTACATTAGCACAGGCTAACGTCTGCCACATCACCTTTAGTGAAATTCATTCATTCATTCATTCATTCATTGAGTAATTTACATTGAAACTAATAAAAAAACAAAAACGAAAGACTGAACCGAGGATGGGCTGGAAATGAAAGGAGAGAGGCAGCAGATTAAGACGCTGCGCACTGAATCACAACACCTTTTGCCATCTTGATTGTGCGCACCCCCCACGTTACACGGACCAGGATGCTCTCGCTTTCACGTTTGTAAAAGGCTCAATTAATGTCCCACATTTCGGGGAAAACCGCTGCTACTTTTAAAGAAACGTTGCCGTCGCAGGGAGAGAGAACAGGAGGCGAGGAGCGGTTATAAATACACCTTTAAAAGGTGTTGCATCACCTTGCGTATACCTGGCTGTCTCCTGACCAGAGGAAAAAAAGGCAGCTACACCCCGCCTTCACTGCAGTAATGGTACTGACCGCCATTCTCTCTCTCTCTCTCCCCCCCACCTCCACCACTTTTCCGCACACTGCTCAGGAAATTGTATGAGGAATAATCGCTGCACAATAGATGGACGCGAGAGGGTTTTTAACGGAGCACACGGTGGGGGGGGATAACGGAGGGATAAGCGGTGCTCGTTTCCTCCAGAGCTGAGTCTTGGGAGCTGCGGGGTGCACTCGACCAAGCGAGGTCCCCGCACAAAAACAAATGTACAAAAAAAGCGGAGATAAACCACGCACAAGTGGGTCAGGAAAAACGTGTCTATTAGATAAATCCCGCGAGAATAAAACGCACACGAGCATCCATTTCACACGGTGAAAAACTAAACCCCCTCCTCTCCAACACACACACGCAAATAAATTGCAACGTCTACCTGCACAAGTTGACATTTGGAGCGGTTTTCCTGGCTCCTCACGACGCACCGAGCCTTTAGGGAAACGGCGACCGGATCCTGGTTCCGTCAACGGTAGAGAGAGAGATAGAGCCGCAGGTGTTTTGTTTGGGTTTATTTCTAGGCCATTTGTCAGCCCCGTTATCCGCGTTCAGGTAAACATGATGATGATGATGATGGTGATGATAATGATGGCTCCTGTACGGACGCACAGAGTCACCGTCGTGGCGTCAGCACAGGAGGAAGGAGGGGAGGAAAGAAAAAAGGTGCTTTCCAGCCCCTCGGCTCACACCCATGAAGCCTCATAACACAAAAAAAAAAAAATATATAAATATATTTATACGTTTACCTTGTTTTTATTGGTTGATACAAAGGGAAGAAGGGGGAGAGCACAGGTAAGAGTCTGACCAATGAGGGGCTACCTCCAAAAAAGGTTGGCTAAATTTAAAGTTGTTGCACCCCACCCACCTACATCTGAAAACAAAAATAATCCAGCCCTTAAACAGATATTCTGAGATCAAATACCGAATTACATAATGGATAAAAAACAGTATTACTCAACATATAAACACCAGAAAGTAGGCAGGCGACCAAAACAAACTCGAAACCTTAATATTAGATAATAAAACAAAAATAAAGCGGTAAAATCCGTGTTTATGTTCATATTTGCGGACAAAACGCAAACCCGAATTTGCATGCGCAAAGAGAAGAAGCCGTGGATGTGCGATAAAAGCGGTTTGCGATGCGTTTGACAACAAATCCACGGCGATTATTAGAAAACAACCAGATCGGCGGACGCAAACTGGTGCAGCCGATCAGGAAATGCGTGCACGCGTGGAAATAAACTCATTTTCACTCTTACCTTAACTAAGGAGCATGTGTCGCTGCAGCGCACATCAAATAAACGTCCCATCAACCCGGAGCAAGCGGTGAATGGGACCAGAGCCCGTGCAACAACAAAAAAAAATAAAAAAAAAAATCCCACGCATTCAACCACAACAGCACGGTTCACCCATCCGGCCATCATAACATAAAGTTGGGTTATTTTTGAACCGGAGGGAGTGAGGAGCAGCTAAATCCGGGGAGGGGAGGGGGGGCTGAGTTTGCAGCAAGTTGGTTTTTATAAAAAAAAAGCAAACCCCTCGCTGCAAACCTCGCCCTGAAAATGTCATGCAGTAAAACTACAAACTCAGCGGCCACGTTGTTATGAGAAAGCCCCGCAACCTGCCGCCAAGTGTTGCTGTCGCTGGAGGAAAGTCAGAAAAAAGTACACAAACAACAAGAAATAAAAAAAGGTATGAGACGTGGAGGGATACAAGTAAGTAATGAAGCGCTCCTCGGGGTTATTATTATTATTATTATTATAACGGGCGGATAACGGTTCACTCTCAGCCGGGCGGCCCCCGTGCACCGCTAGGCGGAGAGTAGAGTAGCCAGCCAGGTATAACGGTACACCACCAGCACCACCACACTGGGACATGAGCGCACTAATACGCCCCAAAAAACTCCCCGAAATGTGCCCCAACTCGCTCCCAAAAGTCTCCAGGAGGAGTTTACCGAGTGGAAAGCTCGCCGGTGGCACCGCTCGGCTCGCCCGGCGGCGGCTACGGAGGAGTTGGTACTTACCGCTGCTCCTCTTCGGGTTCGCCTGTTTTCTGCGCTTACACCTGGGGCCATCCGCCATGATCCTCTCGCTGAGTCTGAAACGCAGCCGTTCGTGAGGTACCTCCTCCCTCCTCCTCCTCCTCCTCCTCCTCCTGTCTCTCCCTCCTCCTCACCCCTCCCATCCCCTTTACGACATCACCTTCCCCCCGCAGCAGAAAAAAAAAACAAAAAAAAACACCTGGTTTGCGACACACTCACCGCTTTTACGGCATCACCTTCTCGAACACCTCAGCACACGGCCCCTCCTACTGGCCGCACATGGCCGAGTGTTCCCGGGGAGCTGCTGAGCTGCACTACCCGGGTCTGACCACACGGCCTCCGCTCCTCCTCCCTCCTCCTTCTCCTCCTCCTTCTCCTCCTCCTCCTAAAAAATAAAAATAAAACCACGAGGTGATGATCTACAGGTGGAAATGTAGAAATGTGGAGCTAAACTGGGGATAAACGTGTCAGCTTTAGCAAAAACCAGCAACATAGTAAAAAAATAAATAAAAACAGTCTGAAGCAAATGTATGTAAAATATTAGAAGTTGCAGAAACGTGCTAAAATTAATAAAATAAGGAATAAAAAGTTAGTTTTTGATTTACAAGTAATGCTGTAAAAATTAAACTGAGTATAAAGTAAAATAAAATGGAAAAAATAAAGGAAAGAGCATTAAATGTGTATTTTAATGAGTTAATATACTTGTAATGTTATGTATGTTATCTATAACAATGTATAATGTTATATTCTGTATATTATTAAAGTAATAAATTACGGTACACGTGTTTAGGTGGGTAATATACAGCTAAAATTGTATTATTATTATTATTATTATTATTAATAATAATAATACTGAAGCATTAGCAAATACTTTTACTCTATTATATTTTATTGACATGCTACATAATACTAGAAATACATAAAAATAACAGATGATACTGATCCCAGGGGAAAAATTCACAAGCGAGACGCAGCAAAAAACAAAAGAGTAAAAAATGAGCTAAACACCATAATGTGAGAAAAGTAAAATCTAGCGGTCAGTTTTTATTTCATTTAAATTAACTTTATTTATATAGCATGAGAGATAATGAATATAAACAAGAACAAAGTGACATAAAGCTGTTTTAGT
Organism: Chelon labrosus; assembly: GCF_963514085.1. Lineage (NCBI taxonomy): Eukaryota > Metazoa > Chordata > Actinopteri > Mugiliformes > Mugilidae > Chelon > Chelon labrosus. The sequence goes on along the minus strand of NC_140342.1, from coordinate 23,357,111 downwards.
GGTTATATTACAGGTGAGTTTGCGGCTATAAGAGGTATCATACATTTCATTATATCTACATGCGGATATATTCATTCATTCATTCATCTTCTGTAACCGCTTGTCCTGTGAAGGCTCGCGGGGGGGTTGGAGCCTATCCCAGCTGTCATCGGGCGAGAGGCGGGGTACACCCTGGACAGGTCCATGCGGATGTATTTTGTCTTTTTATTCAGTCATTATAACGTTTTTCTTCAGACAGGCGGAAGTCGCAGGACAGGTGTCATTTTTGTTTGTGCTCAAAAGAGCGGTGGATGTCATGGTGTCCGTTTTCACCTGATGGGAGTGCAGCTGGAACCGGGAGACAGAAAACAACTTGTCCATGAGAGAAACTAATGTTTTTTACTGTTATCACACTATTGGAGGACATACTGAAGATGTCCGTGTGGGCCCGTGTCGAGTAACTAACCCCAGCGCCTTATGTTGAATCTAACTTGAATGCGTCTCAGTGAAATACATTTGCTATGAAATATCCTCCACAAGAACACACAAAAGCTTGTTTTATATGAGTAAGTGTGGAGCTTACATGCAGGTATACCTTTAAAAAAGGAAAACAATCATTTAAACATGCTCCCAGGTTTTGTCCTCAGCTGGGACACAAGTTCAATGACAGTTCATGGCAGGTCAGAGGAGCGGCCTTTAAGGCCCACTTGAGCTATTCTTGTACCTGCCGATGATCAGGTTTCCAGTTCAGACATACCAGGTGCTGCTGCCGAACACCCCACCAGGCTCCTCCTCTGGATGTCCTGACACGGTGTGGAGGACACGCATGGGAGGGAGGGTGAAATTAGACTGCAGAGGCTTAACAGGGCGACAGAAAGCTTCAGATTATATCCATTGTTCAAAAGGTGCTTCACGGTTGGTGTGCCGCGATCGGCTGCCTGACACAACAGTGAATATATAAACTGGATTAAACAGGTTTTATACAAGAAGAAAACACGAGGAGCTAAACTTCTTTATTGGTGATATACTGCGGCAGAGGGCCACTTACCTCTCAGCAGTTTAAAGTCTTAACCTTCAGTGTCGTCAGGGGTTTTTTCATTAAATTTCTGAATCTTTAAAGTGTGCTGAAACATCTTGTATGTGATATAAAACGGTTGCCTGTTTTTGTTTTATTATTCTGAGGATGTTTTTGTCATCAGCCATTTGATTATAATAGAGGCCCAGGAGAACAGTTACACGTGATTAAACAAATAAATGGAAAAATCAGCTCGACAGCCTGCAGGTATAATACCAAAAGATATTAATCCTGAAATATTTAGCAAAGGTCACAGTCTTGACCAGAATGTAAAATAAAGCGTTTTTTTTTCTTTCACACACTAAACTGTGCTCTGAATATTATTAGTCTGTAGCTAAATGCCTCCTTCAGCTCCAGTTAAGCAGCATCGTATCCAACGTCAGGTTTTAATGAACCTTTCTACATCAACTCATCTGAGCTTTCCAGTAAGATACAGGCGTTATTTTTAATAAATTAAAATATCAAAAAGTTCATTCATGTTGGTAATTCAACTCAAAACTCATATATGATATAGATTAATTACACACAGAGTCATACACCGATCAGCCACAACATTAAAACCACTTACAGGAGAAGTGAATAACATCGACCGTCTTGTGACAAGTCAGTGTTCTGCTGGGAAACTGCTGGACCTTAGACATGTAGCACCCACCTAGACCAGACCAGGCACCCCCACCCCATAGCAATGACACTCCTTGATGGCAGCAGCCATCCCCAGCAGGATGCAGTTTAGGAACAACTAAAAAAAACATGAAGAACAGCACAAGGTGTTGACCTGGCCTCCAAATTCACTAGATCCCAAACTGATCAAGTATCTGTGGGATGATCCACAGAAGCCCCTCCCCTCAAAGGCCCCCACTAACAACATCTGTTGCCAGACACAGCAGGACACCCTCAGAAAGCCCATGTCCATTCTCTGATGAGTCACAAGGAGGCACGAGGGAGACCTACAGAATATTACCTCCAAAACACAATATCATGAAAACACCACACTTAGAGTTTACAGAAGACGTTGTGCTTATTACTAGTCAGCAAAAATGCTTCAGTATCGTCCAGCTGATTGTATGTTAAGATGAACGAACCTCCATGACGCCACACCTTATTTAGAAACTGTCAGAAAAGAGGTGGAGCATGAGTGGAGCTGATGCTGAGGTGGATGGGTGACGCCTAGGCAGACAGCTACCTGTTATGCATCAATTTAAGTATTGGTATCATCTAAACAGGTGCGTTATATAAGAATTAACCCCATACAGTTGTCACGAATGAGAAAATTAAGTATAGAGTCCAAAACTATTTGTTTACCAGGCTGTAATCGTGGACATTTTAACAGGGAGGTCTATTTTCTGGTGCCAGCCTCTAGTGGATGTTTTTTGGCCCTTCCAAAACCTCCAGGGCCAAAAAAACGAAGCGAACTGTCTGAAACCCAGATGATTTCATCAGGCCTGCATGAAAACCTTCTCAAATGGAAGATGCCACCAAGTTGCATTGTGGGAAGTGTAGGATTTGTCACATCCACCTCTGCAGCACCTGGTCATGTTTAACTCTTATCTCTGTTTTTTGGGGCATTTCCTGTTTTATTTTGAAAGTTACTAAACTCTCCATCATTTCATACATCTTCACTTCCTGTCCCTGATTGTTAGCCCCGCCCTGATGTGTTTCACCTGTGCCTCCATGTTCAACTTGTATTTAGCCTCTGCACTCCCTTCCTCCTTTGCCAACTTGTCTTTGAGCTTCGTGTTAGAAATGTACCAGCCTGTTTGACATGTACTTAGTTATGTTGATCTGTTCTTTGTGATTTTTAGACTTTGTCACCATCCACTATCTGTGTCTGTGTCTTGAGTTGCGCGTTTGAGTCCTCCTCTACCAGTTCCTCATTTCAGGATTTGTTTTTTTGGACTTTTTCTGAGACGTATTGAAACTAAAAGTACTCTTCAATGTTTTATCTGTCTTCTGTCACTAAAACACAAGAATAAATGCTTGAGTCAATTATTTAAATGCCCCAAAATTTAACATTTAATCCTATAAATTGATTATTTGTCGGCTGCATCACTCATATGGAGGTAGTGTGTCTTACAGTCTCTAACCTCAGTACCTGCACACGTCATCTTGGTTTGAAAGCCAACCTCCACAAGAGCTGAGCTCCCACACCGACCCCCGTTCACCACCACCACATCAGTGACGCTTTAATTGAATGTCCCGCCGGCAGGATAGGAAGAGTCCACGTCACAATCTCTCTACAGGCCGCTGATGTCCTGTCCTGCTGCCTGTGGAGCGAAAGAGGAAACGGATGCCATTATCCAATGCTAATTTGGCATTGACATGGATATTGGGCTCAGGCCTTCAGGGCTTTTTATTCTCTCTTCAGGAGATCCATTTGTATTTGTGCTTGAAAGTCCTTCTCAATCAGAAGCCGGCCAGCAGACCGTGTGAACAAAGGTGAACCTTCAGGCTAAATTCCTCTTCATCCCTTACCTCAGCAGTTTCCTTTGTCAAATGGCAGGTAAGGGTTTACAAAACTGTGGCTCTGACTGGGACACAGAGGGAGTTTAACCCCCAGACCTGTTCATACCTTGCAGGGAATCGTGTTGAAACAAAAGGACAGTTAAAAAAAAAAATCAAGAATGGGAATGGATGCAAATGGCGTGGCAAACTCTGCATAATATAGATGAATAGAGATAATTATTGTGGTCAGCTTGCATATTCGGGTGAGTTATTATATTAACTTTCCAAAAGTGGATGCATCTTCATGCCATGATTAGCCAGGTGATGCCTCTCAGATGCCATTAGACTTATTTTGAAGCATTTTCTTTTTGCGTGTGTGTGTGAAATCGTCAAACAAAATCAACAAGTTCATAATTTGGCTTGAATGACCGCGAGCACGTAGCAGCTCTCTGATGCTGGAGGCTGCACTTGTACAGCTTAATTAGCTATTGACAGAGCGGGGCTCTGAGCTAAATGCTAAACATCTAACACGCTCACACCAGCAACGTACGTTCAGCAGGTCATATTTAATATCCACCGTCTGAGCTCGGCCAATTAGCTAAACATAAAGCTGAGAGTGATGGAAAATTAGGTTTTATGTAAATAGTATTTGGTCATGTAGAAAAAAAAACACGAAACAAGTTCAAATGTTAATATCAGTCTTTAAAACTTGATGTTACATAAGAAAAAAGAGACAAAACAACTTGATTTCTTCTTTTTATGATCCTCGTGTTTAATTTTGCTTTAGTTAGTGGTCATTTAGTTTTAGTTTCCATGACAGCAGGCAGCCTGGGACTTGAACGTACAAAGAGCAGACAGGTTGGTGATGTGGATGATGGAGACTTTGTGACTAGAAGAAATAATAGATGCTTGATTTATTGTTTCTGACTGGAGAAGACAAAACAAAGTGTATGAGAAAACAGGGTGCTGGGGTGGTTTGGTTGCTGTAAATGCCACATTGGGTTGCATGTGCATCGTTGGACATAAACCGATCAGGCGTAATATTATGACCATCTTCCTAATATTGTGTAGGTCTCCCTTGTGCCTCCGAAACAGTTGTTACTCATCAGAGAATAGACATGGTCCTTCTGAGGGTGTAATGTGTCCTGTGGTGTGTTAGTGGGGGGCCTTTGAGGGGAGGGGCCTCTGTGGATCATCCCACAGATACTTGATCAGTTTGGGATCTAGTGAATTTGGAGGCCAGGTCAACACCTTGTGCTGTTCTTCATGTTTTTTTTGTGTGTGTGTCTGTGTCAGGCTGCATCCTGCTAGGGATGGCTGCTGCCATCAAGGAGTGTCATTGCTATGAGGTGAGGGTGCCTGGTCTGGTCTAGGTGGGTGCTACATGTTTAAGTAACATCCACACCAATGAATGCCAGGTCCAAAAGTTTCCCAGCAGAACATTGAATTGTCACAAGATGGTTTAAATGTTCACTTCTCTTGTCAGTGGTTTTAATGTTGTGGCTGATCGGTGTATGTGTGTATAAAATGACAAATTAAAGCAGCTATTATTGTAGTCGTTCCTAAAATTTGTGTCTCATCATTACTATAATATTTTTATTTTTTCATTAGAGCTTCCTGACCTCTGTGCTCATGGTGGCTGCTAAGGTGAATAATTACAGAACATCAGGTGAGGTCAAAGGTTGTGAGGCGCCTTTAAAATGCTAAATCCTAAGTGCCGGTGTTTAAAACCGTAACAAACCCACCTCTGTGGCTTTTGACATTCGTATTCTAACGTGATGCTGTTTTCATTTTAATTTTGCTGTTTTGTGTGAATGCGTGTCAGGTGGTACGGTTAGGTTAGTGAGACGCTAGCTTAGCTCTGGCTTTGATATGCTAATCTGCAAAAAACATGCAACATTTCCTCTGAAAGAAGAAGAGGGAAAAAAATCAATCAATTAACGTCATCCCCACTTTGGTCTAGTCCGGCAGTTTATCCGAGAAAAGGAAAAAGGTGACTGACGTCATTGCGTGTCAGGATGAGTAACGTGGCGACAGATCACCTGGCAGCTGATAATGGCGACTCACACTGACTTCATGTGGCAGGAGGGGAGATGAAGATTATTCCTCCTCTACCTCTGTCACTCTCTGCTGTGGTGATGTGCTGCAGAGGCCGTGTGGCTGCACTACGTTATGAACAACAAAGGAACCTATCAGCCGAGCGATGTTAACTTCACAACAAGGTTAATTCATTTTGAAGCCTACGTTTAAACCTTGCATGTAAATGTCTTTAAGCACGGTTCTAAGATGTTGTGATGCATTTATACAGTTAAAATAAAGACTTGAAATCTAGTTTCCTAACATGCAAATATTTTATTGATCGCTCATTGACTGGGACGACTCTGTTTCCAAGTTTTCATTTCAGGTTGCATCCTGTTACCTGAGATAAGAGCTGTGTTTGACAGGCCAAAGTCTGAGGGGTGTTTTTTTGTCCGTAGACAGGTAAATCAGGGTCAGTTTGCTGACCGCTCTCCAGGTGTATTTATGCGTTTTTGACTCTTAAACATACCCAGGAAAGCAGGTAAAGGCGTCTTGACACCTAAAACAAAGGCTAACAGACAATCTGCTTCAATTAAACATTAGATTTGGAGGTTATTAAGCCTATTACAACTCTAATTTTGATTTTAAAGCCTTTATATTTACCGTATTCTGCAGTCACGCTGAATCTCATCGTCAATTTGTGGTAAAATAGCTTGATGATTACATTTTAAGTCACGCAGACTGTAATTATTAGGAGCATCGGTTTACAACGCAGTCTGAACATCTGTGCGAAAGAGGTATCTGGACATTAATGGCTTGTTAGAGTATCATTCATTGGGGGAAAGAAACAGATTCCTCCATATTACAGGATTAAATATCGTTAAAAGACATTAGTCCTGTGAGTTTCTGATGAGAAACACCAATGGATGTTCCTGTTTAAACCCCAACTCCCCTAAAGACTTTTAGAAATGAAGAAGCTAGAGGGTTAGGGTTAAGATTTAGACAATTCTTTTTTCTGTAATCTCAGTTAACTGTTGCCTAGGGTCCCAATAAACTCCAGAATATCCCCTGAATAGGTCTGTGTCTTGTAGTCTTGCTTATTTGGGTGTTTTTCTGCCCTCTGATCGTGCAAACCGGATTAAGGCAGCTCCAAGGATCCAAACACGCATAACAGGTCAACACCCTTCTTGCAAAACATTCATTTCCTGTGCAGTGACCATCAGCCTCCTCGCATCACGCTGGTGATCAATAGACTCCACTCTAGGTGATGTGTGCAGCGATAGCCCGGCCTGTCTTCTCCACTCTCGGCAGAGATAATGGGCGACCCTTTTAGCAGCCGGAGTAATGAGTCACATGCAGAAACGGGAGCGACTGATGTCATTTTGCATCACTTCATCTTCTTTGGGGCCAGACACTGTGTGTTTGTGCGTCTGTGGGAGTGTAAGGTTTTGCCATGTGCGTAGATGTGTGGTGTCTAGTGACGAGCAGTTCAGCTCTTTTCTGAGAGCCGGCTCTTTTGCCACGGCTCCCAAGGAAGAATGGCTCTTTGTTTAGGATTGTTTATGGCCTAATATTTTAACCCAACACAGCAAATACATTTGGAGCTGAAACAGCCGACTCTTCTTTGGGAGCCGTGGCAAAAGAACCGACTCTCTCGGCTCCTGAACGGCTCTTTGTTAAGGATCGTTTATGGCTTAATGTTTTAACCCAACACAACAAATACATATGGTTTGTGTGTTCATAAGGCCTTTATGCATTCAATGTTTTTATGAGAAACCTAATAATTGTCTCATTTTGCGCATTCTTACTTTTAATATTTCAATAAAACTTTAATTGTGCAAACAAATGAACAAAACACTGCAATCAAATCCACACAAGCAAAAACAGAACCAAACTCAGTAAACAAACGGTATAAATGTCCTTGTGCAGGTTTGTGGTGGAACCTGCTATTTCATTTTGCAGTAAAGACTCTGCTCTGCCATCCAGAACGTCTTTAAATTTCAGCCTAATGTTGCTTCGTTTCCTTTCACATAATGGTGTGATCCTAAGTCCTCACATGTGATTGGCCACATAGCATGCCCATCAAAAACAAAGTTACGTCCCCGTCTTCACACAAGCAGAGATGAACGAGCAAAAGGAAATAAAAATAGTGAGGAGTCGGTTCTCATTCGTTGGGAATCGGCTCTTCCGATTCACTACCTCTTAGAGCCGGCTCTTTTGCGCATGACACATCACGAGTGCTTTCCCTGCATGCCTACGTGCGTGAAGCAGTGCTCGTCCTCAGGCACTGCCGGCTGTTCAAGCTCCATACCTGGAGGCTGACCTCATTTGTTGCAACACTGCAGCTCCGGACACATGGAAGTCACATGACTAAAGCCTCGCCGACTCCATATGGAGCAAAAGCCTCCTGCTGCAGACCCTGTTGACCTTATTATCACAGTGGACTTTATGCTAGGACCCTTTACTTCCTCTAAACTTTCTCCTTACAGTTTCTTCTTGTGACACTCACACACGTTGCATGTTATTATCTGGACGGACAAAAAACCTACTTTATATTTTGTTCAGGATGTTTTTAAAGGAGTTTCACTGAGCTTTTTGTGATTTTATTTTGTCTGTACTTTAATATGCACTGACACTTTGTGGTGAAGCAACCTTAAATCTCAGATTGCTCATCCCGGCGAGGAAACAAACCTAGATAAACAAAAAAAGAATAGGATAAGCAATAGTGAAAAGAATTAGGAAATATAATGGGACAAAAAATGAACACATAACAACATATAAAATGTCTAAAAATCTAAAAATAAGCAAAATAGCAAAATCTGACATATATACACATATAAATCAACTATTATATGTGAAAATAAATGAAATGCTTGTGATAATTATTTTATATTTCGTTATTAATCTTCAATCCATAAGGAAAAACAATGGTATTATGTATACATAAGTGACATTCCATTATATATGGAAAATACATTTACAAAAAAACCCATTTTTAAAAATATGTCATAAACAAATGAACTAATAATTGTGAAATTAAATGTATTTTAAATGTTGTTATATTTATATTTTCACATTTATTTCCGTATTCTTTACCAGAGTTTTTCTATTAAAAAAAAAAAAAAAAAAGGAAAAAGTTATCACATCTTAAACCTTAAAAGAATGTTTCATTTATTTATTTTTGGCTCACATAATTAATTTAAGGTTTTTCTTTATTGAGAGACTTTAGCCATTTTGGTCTGAGGTGCATTTAATGTAACTAGAAAAATCCTAGTTTGATCCTGGCTAGGAGCTTTTGCTGCAAATTGTATTTTGCTTTAAGATTAAAATGTCCAAAAACATCAGGAATAATTCAAACCGGAACATTCATTCATTCTTCTTCTGTAACTGCTTGTCCCGGGGAGCTGGAGTCTTTCCCAGCTGTCATTGGGGCGAGAGGCGGGTCCACCCTGGACAGGTCTCCAGTCTATCACAGGGCTAACACAGAGAGACAGAAAACCATTCACACTCACACCTACAAACCAATTTAGAATCACCAATGATCCTAATGAGCATGTCTTTGGACAGTGGGAGGAAGCTGGAGTACCTGGACCCGGCAACAGTACTAACTACCACGCCACTGTGCCGCCCCAAACCAGAACTTGTTGAACATTATCATTTTACAGGCGAGAAAAATCAAATCTTCGAGCTTCGTTTGTGACCGGGCCTCTGTTTTCCAGCTGTATCTCAGACAACACCCGAGCATTTCTGTGGGCTTTTCAGCCTTGTTGTTATTCCCGCAGGATTGTCAGCGTTTCCCTACGTGACATCCAGTTCTATTGTGCACTCTTTAGCCAGACCAAATGCATGATGTGCCATAACCACAAACTCACTAACAGACACCTCTGCCAGCATTTCAGTTACACCCAGCGGTGGAAAACTTTCGCTGCAGAGTCACTACAGTAATGTGTGTGCTACCTTTTGAGTGTAAGCTCACGGGCGTATGCGTGGGAGGATGAAATATTCTTTGCACCCAGCCGTGGAAATTGTATCGAATTAAACCACCTACTAAATGTATGCACATCAATGTGATTTCCATGCAAAGGAATTATGGGTTTATAACTCTTAACAGCTGTGACATCTTTACTAGTTCACTTTCAGAGATGCGTTTTTGTGCATGAGCTTGTTTACTGCTGCTGTTAAATCCCTTCCACCCCAGGATTCAGCAGGTTAATGTGATCTTATGCTGAACTCATCCCTCTGGGTCTGAGCAGTGATCTCACTCTGCCTCAGTGCCCGAGTGCACGATGGGATAGAAAGCAGCGTCTGAGCAGAGGGTAAGTCGGTGCCGTGACGTCCCCGTGACTCATCCCGGCTGACATTATTTAAGATGAAAGTCAGACGTGCCTCTTGTCGTGCTTTCGCTAATAACTGGAGGGAAAGAGTTCAAAGGAAGAATGAAAATGTTCATACATTATTAATGCTGTTAGACGAAAATACAATTACTGGCTGACATCAGTGGTGTAAACATACTTGTTGCAAGATGAATGGACATCATGCATCTGTAATTTTGCACAGACCTCTCCCTTTTTTTCTTGAATCTAATGTAGATTACACAGTACTTGGATGAAAAGTTTCATTTTCACACTCCTGCAAATCCAGTTTGGACAACAGTCATCTTTCAGTCTTAGGGGGAGTACATAGCGCATTCATTAATGCACAGGATTAGATGTTACAATCTCTTGTGCCAAGATCCCAGGCAAAACACATTTAGAGGCCCTGTCCAACTGAGAAACCCTAACAAACCTACAGTCATGAGATATGACTTTTAACCTACAATCTAAATGAACTAAGTAAATGCTGCTGGCTTGTAGGCCCACAGAGCAGCAGAGGATACTTCAAACCGTGTGAAATATAAGCTAACCAAATGCTGCTGGCTTGTATGGCCCGCTCAGCAGCTAACCAAACAAAGAAATATCGTAACCAACCAACATGAAGACATCAGATACCTGGCCTAGTCAACGGAGAAAGAGACTAGCACAGACCGTGTGATGTTCATCAAAATCAGCAAGTTGTAGCAATGATAGGTGAGGAAAACACTGGTGATGCCAAGCAGGTAGCTACCAAAGAGACACAGAGTTCTCCAAACATTTAACCACTACAAAACACCGTCTAAGATTTTGCTAACCTACCGCCGTGAATTCACTACGCTGATAGCGGGCTTGGCGCGCCGGGGGAACCCAGGTGGCACATCGACATTTTCACTTCAAATACAGAAACGTGACAGCAAGAAGAGCTAGCTACATCCATTCGCTAGAGATATTTTTATGTTCCGTTTGTTTCGCTAGGAAAATATTGGGGTTAGGAAATATCGAAGAGACTAATCAAGGCAACCAAAGCCTGGAACGTCCACTCGTCCACTAGTCCACTAGCTAGGTCGACTGTCAGCTACAGAAAGAAAGACGACGTAGAAAATGACTGTGGACGGGGATTTCAGTCTCTTCAGTTCATCATTGGAGCAAGGGCAACCTATTTTTACATTAATCTTGTGACTTACTGTTCAGTTCATTCTGACAGAGCTATCTATATGCTTAAAAGTACAAAGAGTTTAACACCTGACCGCTGTTAAAGCTCCTTCGTGTACTTCAAAGTGTACACTATGCAAGTACGGTAATTGTGAAGTTAATGGACCTCGACAGGCTAGTGCTGTTTTATATCAAACACCAAAAGTTGCCGACTCACCAGAAATTATGAACAACCCTCGTCTGTGGAGGTTCTCAGTCATCTCAGTCATCCAGGTCATGGTATATTAAAAAAAAAAAAAAGACTGGACCTGTAGACTTGAGGACGTTTCATCCAAGTAGCTTCTTCACCTCTAAATGATCGGGGGTAAGTCGGCTGACAACCCTTGACCGACTTAGCTACCAAGCTAATGCTAGCTGTTGCAGTTTGCATAACCAAATCATCGGCCGTTAGTTTGTTAAATTCTTAACCTCGGTTGCTTTTACACAGAAACAGTTGCCTAGCACCAGTGTTCCCATCAATTACGGCTCATTAGTCTCTTTTGAAGGCAGCATTAGCTTATTAGCGCCAAAATCAATGCAATGGCACTGCAAGAAAAGCTTGAGAACATCGCACTGAAATTTAGAGGGATTGTCTAATTGTTCCGCTGTAATTTAATGTAAATATTGAGCTTTTAATAATTTCAAGTTAGTAGTTAGTTAGTAGTTTTGAGTTCACTCAGCTCACATAAAGCAAAAGATCATCAGCGTATTAGCAGACTTCCTAGAATGCATTTTTCAGGAGAAAGACACGAATCAGCTAAAAATACATGAGTAGGTTTAATTATTGAGTCGTTTCACTCAAATTCTAGAAGGAGAATCAGATACTAAGATATTTCAATCTGGACCAAACTTTTGGACTGACCATTTTACCGAACGGCTGAATCTGTAATCCACGGCTCACATGCCGCTATCATGGCAAAGAATGACACATTAAATTATATATTGCCAAAGAAAAACGCACGAACTGTGCAAGGCTGTTATCTGGAAAAATGTACCGCTGTGTCAGAACTGTTCATATCTGTCGCTACAAACGGAAAAAAATAAAAGGTTGCTTTGAAATTTCTGTCAACAGGACGCCAGATCAGGTCATTCCCATTACCTCTACCCATTAGCTTTTGATAGGTACCTGTACATACACACAAACACACTTAAATGGTTTTATTCCGATCCACTGAACGCCATTCATCACCGCACAGGTAACACCCCCCTCTCAGCCTCACCCCGTCATCACCCTCGCATCAGCAGAAACCATCTTCCCTCCGCTCCTCACTGTTTTGACACTAATTGCACTTTGTCGAGATCAAACTGCCTCGCGGTGTTTTCTCCGCTAACCTCAAAATTCACTCTGACACTTGACAGTCACTGAAAGGGGCCTCGCATCTCACACATCAGACAGGTACGTAGTACGCCGTGATAAAAGCCAAATTTAATATTCAAACCTCTTTCTTTCCGACTACGCCATCTTCAACTTGCTCGACTTCTCTCAAACTTCGCACTTTAATCTTCCGAGTCTTGTTCAAAGCGGGGAAGCTACTGTCTGCGGCGCTTGATGTGCTCGTAACTGCTGCATGATTACAGGCGAAGATTTACACTACACAAAAAACGAGTCTGCAAATCTAAACTAAGGAGGAAACAGAATATAAAATATGACAATCAGAAAATGCCAATGTTGCATGAAAGTGTGAAAGAAAAAACTTGAAATTTTCTGTTTTTAAAAGAAATTGTTAGAATATTTACTATGTTTTCATTGATTGCCATGTCTACAGTTTTTCTTTTGTTCCTCCCTTCCATCCCCCGATGTCCCCCACACCTTCCTGTCTCGACAATGCGTAGTTCTGCTTTTTACTTTTCGTACAAACTGCAGCTGCCCTCAAAAAGTACAACCCGAAGCATTCAAATTTAAATCCATTTGACGAAATGGTCCATTTTTCCACGTTGATAATGCAAACAAAGCCTCTCTTACAGGATAGTATAATATCCAACGCTGCCATTCAACCTGCTCGCCTCTTCTCAACTTCAGAGTCGCACTTTAATCTTCCAGAAATACTGGAAGTGCAGTGCTTGATGTGCTCTAACCGCTGCTGCATGTTGTGCATGATTACAGGTGAAGATTTCCTCACCACGAAAACAAATCTGCAAATCTGCACACTCATGCCACTCTTTCTTCCTCTCTCTCCTGGTTCAGACTCTTCTCCAGCTCCAGTCTTGACCCACATGTAAACAACACTGGAAGAACAACAACCATTTTAACTGACGATTGACCCGCCGCAAGGCCGAGGCATTCAGCTTCTCTTCTCTCCGCCTATGTTACCGGGAGCACCGGCAACACCTCGAGCAGGGGAAGTGCATAAAGGATTAAATTATGAATGAGGATGCAGAGAGGCAGAAGAAATGGCCGCGATAATAGCATGACAGCATATTTAATTTGCAGATAATTGCACTTCGGGGGCTTTTAAGAGGCTCGTCTCACACTGGCATTTTTAATGAAATGGGCAAATCATGGATGTTGTCACCTTACAGCCACTAAAAAAGACCCCAAGAGAGATTTTAAGAAAAGAAAGGAAAGTGACTGAATGGACTGTGTCAGCCATTTTAATGTTTCAGGTTGTCGTCTGAAAATGGAAACCCGGCTTAAGCTTGAGTTTCTTGAAGATGGGTTTTGAGGTCGGCCTTGGATCATTTCTGTCGAAGCAAGCGTACTTTCACTGTCTTGACAGACACCCTGACATTTTTAGCAGAATCCGTTCCTCCATTTATTCGTGCAGTAGTATTTCCTTGACACTTGGTCATCAAACTCTGCTGCTTTTAGTCTTTTTATTCCAAACATACCTTTGGAGGTTGTGGCTAAAAAAAGGCTGACTTTTTACATGAGGTTACTTCGAATGACTCGTCAGTGTTTGTGCGTCCATGCTGCACAATGAAATGACACACCATCACCCCTGATTCAGATAAACCCTGCAACTCCTTCGCAGCCTGAGGGAGGTTCTGTTTTGTCCTGCACTCGCTTTACTCTGAAAGTTTTTCCAGCTCTTCACCTTTGCTCCCCCTCACCTCTTAACTTCCATTTCTTAATGGCGTACGGTGGAAACTGCAAGCTGGAGGCACTTTGTTATCTTTTAATAGCATCCCCTGATATAGTACAGCAGCGATCGTTTGGCTTCATTTCAGATCCTCCGTCTGTCACCTGGTGGAGTCCACGCGTATTGGAAGAGATGTACCAGAAGATGACAATTCACCAGATGACAACTGTTCACCTCCCGTAAAAGCCCAAAAAAAAATAAACTAACAAATCTATTGAGGGCTAATGAGTTCAGCCTTGACTTCACTAGAAAAATGATGTCCGAGCGTTTGTACTTGCCACAAACAAAATGGGTTATTTTGCATGAAAATTAAGTATTCAGCCTGTCAGATCATGCCTCTTATGATTATGAGGTTCTGTAACAGCAGAGTAAATTAAATTGGATTAAAAAGTGTGACAGCACAGTGGTGCGGTGGTTAGCACTGATGCCTCCAGGTTCCGGGTTCGAATCCAGGAGGACTGGTTCCTTTCTGTGTGGGTTCTCTCCAGGTCCTCCAGCTTCCTCCCACCGTCCAAAGACATGCAGGTTAGGTTCATTGGTGATTCTAAATTGGCCGTAGGTGTGAGTGTGAATGGTTGTCTGTGTCTCTGTGTTAGCCCTGAGATAGACTGGAGACCTGTCCAGGGTGTACCCCGCCTCTCGCCTGATGACAGCTGGGATAGGCTCCAGCCCCCCTGTGACCCTTTACAGGACAAAGCGGTTACAGAAGATGAATGAATGAATATATACAAAGTCATCAGTTAATCGTTTTGTCGCAGCCACACTGCTGATATTTGTTGAAACTGCGACAGAGACGCTGATGTAGATTCACCGGATACCTTCAAATATGATTAGCTGGACTCTGTAATCTCATACATGATACAATATAGTGCAACATTAAGATCTAGTGCGGCCTGAAAATAGATGTAACCCGATATTCGTGCACTCAGGGATGAAACCAAACACCCCTCCACCTTCTTCATCATTCGTCAGCAGCAAACATCGTCTTTTCTCTGCTGGCTGGTCAAGTAGGTGGGGGTTAGGGTGGGGTGGGGGGCAATCTGTGTCTCAGTGCACACACTAGACAGATCACGAGGGTTGAAACACATTTTGCCGTTTAATGAGGTGATTCATGCAAATGCTCTGGTTTCTTATTAGCATACTGAAATGAAGCGAGCAGCCCACTCCACTGCTATACTTCTGTCTTCTGCCTCAGAGCGTCCTGCTCGGCTTTTACGGGCAAATTAATACAAAGAGACGGCCGTGACCTCCTGAAAGGTGTGTGTTGATGTGTGCATGCTCCTGCCAGATGTTTCATTCAGCCATCTGCGGTGTCAGGTGTTTGTAAGATTTTCAACCTGGCGCCGTGAAACACAAGCGCACATTTTGAGTATTATTCGGCATTCATGCGTTCACACACTGGGTCCACACAACAAATTACATAACTGGCACAGCAGAGGGTGACAAAATAAATTTTTATGAAACAACAACTGAATCACAGGAGTAATATTACGTGTCAGTGTGTTGTGGCAGATGTGTTCATTTACATGAAAGAGGGCTTTTAGGAGAACTTTTACATTTTAGATTATGAAATAAGCAAACAGCAGCTCCTGAGCACGATTTCCATCACTTATAATAACATTTCACTCACAAAGTAAAATTGTTTTCAGGAGTAAAATTACTCCATTTTGCAGAGTGAGGTGGAAATAAGGTCCACGTTTCATTAAATCACTTTTTTTTTCTTCTATGCAAAGCACATATTAATTAGACATTTTTCACATCAGGAATTTTCTTGTCAAAGCGACTGTCTCCCATGAGTGCACTCACCTAATAATTAGATGCATAAAATGTGTTGCCATGCCATTCTGTTCCTTTATTTCCTTCATACTATATGAGTGAGTGGTTTGGCCGTCTGAGCCCCCGCTGGCTTTGAAGTAGAAGTGCAAGAGTCTTTGGGTGGTGCAAGGAGCTTTGTTCACACCTGGGGGAAAAAAAGCCTTGCAGAAAAGCTCCAGCCAACTCTGCCTCATTTGTTTCTGAGGCTTTATGTCTTTTGCTGCTTACTTTGGGCCCGTTCAGACCTTCCAGAAACATCCATTCAGGGGAATTCGATCAAAAGGAACCAACATAAAGTACAGATGTGAACACACGCACACAATGCATTGAATTTGCATTTAGGTGTCTGCTTATTAGTAATGAGAGCATTCTGTACCAGTGTTAACTAACTAACTAATAAATAAATCTGAATGTCCTCAATCACCGATGTCTTTCTTTACCTTCATTAGAAGAGATTATGGTGCGTATGGAAGCTTCCAGAGTTTGAGTTATAATCTGAATTTTGTGCAGGTCTTGGAAATAACTAACATCAGGGCGTCCCATAGCAGCCATGTCCAAATAAAAACCCATGGATTGGATTTCTGAGGCACTATAATAACTCATATAATGATAATAATCTAATTATTTTACTTTGGAAAGCCATTATAGCAGCTCAAATAAATGCTAACAATGGGATGCTCCCACCGACAATGCTAGTTGGCAGATGTTAAACAGGTACTATATCTTTCCTCCAAACATACTCACCTGCAGGAGAAAACCGACAAACTCAACCAGTGTGCAAAGCAAACTGACTGAACGTCAACGTCTCCAAAACACAAGTGATGTGCATTAATGCCACTCCAGATACACCAGTCACAGTGGATGGAGAAACCCTCGACCATGTCAAAGAGTTTACTTACTTGGGAAGTCTTGTCAGCAAAGAGAACTCAACACATTAGAGCAAGGCTAGGACAGGCCCACGTGTTTTTGTTAACCTCCATCCTATCTGGAAGTCAAAGCAGTACAGGCTCAGAACAAGGGTCCGGCTATACAACAGCAATGTAAAATAAGTGCTGTTGTATGATTCAGAATACTGGCGAGTGACTGCAAACGACAAACAAAAGATCGATGTCTTCCATCGATGCCATGGATGCCTCCAAACATTTTGCCATATCTTCTGGCCTGAGAAGATCTCAAACAAAGATTTGCATAGGATGACCAAGTGCACCAGCGTTGTGTCGGAAATCAAAAGCCGCCGATTTAGATGGTTGGGACATGTGCTCAGAGTGGACCAGGATCAAATACCAAGGGTCGCCTTGAGATGGACCCCAGGTGGGAAGAGACAACCTGGCGACAAACCGTGACAGCTGAGCTAAAGAAGATGAACCTTGCATGGGGCCAGGCACAGCATGCAGCGTCAAGGTCACTAAGGTATTGAAAAAGTTTCATCTAAATAGATGCCACAACCATTTGGAAGGTCGTGGCAACACAATTAATCATCAGGGGAACATGAATGTCTCTATTTCTTAATTGACATATTTCACGGGGTCGATTATGACCTGCATTCTGGTCTGGAAGAAAAACATAGGAATTGTCAAAGGGGACAACGAATGTCTGCATCAAATTTCATTACAATTCTTCCAATAGCTGTGAAGACAGTTCACTGACAAGCATCAACCTGCTCACAGTCAGTTAGATTTACCCTCTGGGATCTACGACTGTCAATGCAAGTCTGGGTTCACAAGATAGGAATTGTGTTGGATGTGTCCTCCTTCATCTTTCATAGACAAAAGACAGCTGATGTCTGTCTTTACTGTTCATTCACACAACTATTTCTCCACAACTATTGCATGTAATGTCAGCGCTGTAGTTTTCCCCTGTGGGCAGGTCACGTCTGTTATTTATGACACGGTGAGATGAATCAATCGTACCGATGGAACGATACTCGGAAAAGTAAGGCTTTAACTTCCACCCACTTCGGTGAACGGACAGCAGAAGAAGATGTTTTACTGGCGTATGGGGATCTGGATGAATGTTAAACAGGGTGATTGTCAGCAGGATAGATACAGGTTTTTTACAAAGAAAATCTGTTGTCTCTCTGCAGGACTCCATCTCATCTTCTTGGAAAAAAAAAAAAAAAAGTCTCCATAAAGAAATCTGTTTCCCTTCAGCAGATCATGCGGACGATAAGAGCGTATGCCAGGACGCTGTAAAGAGTTACAGAGCTGATTTCAGAGCTAAGAGCCGGTGAGATCCTTCCATGTACCTGTCAGCCTGAAATGATGGCTGACTTCCTGTGGGCCAGAGGAACACTAATCGTCTCCAGCTGGACAGACAGAAATCTTCACCGTGTGTGTGTGTGTGTGTGCTTTTTGCTGCTAACAGCGGGAAACTTTACACCTATGTTAGGTCAGACGATGACTTAAACACATGTGAATTTCTGTGTTCACCTGGTGCGGTACTTTCCTGGCAGGAGAAAAAGATCAGTTATACTCTTAAGGTTTAAAACCGGAGGTGACTTCACAAACACTGCACTTTCTCACACGGTGGGAATTTCTCTCCTGGCTTTGGGTAGATGACACGGTGGAAGTCAGGCAACGCCGCATCTAATTTTGTAGGTACTACAACGCTGTCTTCTACTTTTATAGAGATATGATGTGTGAAAATAATGGACAGATATACTGTGCATCAGCCAGGACAGAAAAAGATCTGAAAGCATGTGTTTGTGCTTATGATGTAGGAAAATTGAGTCTCTGTGGCCTCTACTGCGAAGTAAATGTAGCATGAAATGTTTAATTCATTATTCTCTACTATGTATTTAAATGTGCCATGTTATATCATTTTTATTGCGTTATACATTCCATATTTTCAGTCCTCTTTAATCTTTGAGAGTTTTCTCACGCCTAGGTCGTTGTTTCGAATCCGGGAACATTTACCCCTAAGGTCGGTTCGTTTGTTGTGGCGTGAACTAGGGGCTATACGAATTAAGATTTTTTAAAGTCCGACTGTTAAAACTCAGTAAAAAGTCATGAAAAGTCATGTTCTAACGCTAGCAGAGGAGCATTAGATTTCACTCTTGCAAAGCATTACTTTCTACTGTGTTATTATTAGTAACGTCATTAGTGCAAGCCTTGTGACCACCACAACCAACTTCTCGTGAACTAGGGGATACACAAGTTCAGATTTTTTAAAGTCCGACTGTTAAAACACAGTAAAAAGTCATGAAAAGTCATGCGCTAACGTTAGCAGAGGAACATGCTAACATCAAGTGCGGTCAAACAACAACTTCAACAAACACCCTGCAGAGAAGGAGGCTGCAAATCAACAACTACATTTACATTTAAAAGTACTATTAAATGCTGTTGATGGTGCTGAGTTGCTGCATGTTTTTATACAGGCTATACATATCTGCAGCACACAGTATGTAGCACATGAGCCGTCTGTTCTAAGCATATGTATTCAGGTCAAGAATATAGATTTCACTCTTGCAAAGCATTACTTTCTACTGTGTTTTTATTAGTAACGTCATTAGTGAAAGCCTTGTGACCACTACAGTCAACTTCTCTTGGCAGTACAATCAATGATGCACCTTTGACGGTGCTGGTGTTTTCAGCTCACAAGCTAAAGGACGCAAGTTTAACTGAACATACTTCAAACGTACACATGAATGTCTCAGCATATATGTTTCTACTGATCACACATCAAATTTATCTAGCAGAAAATCATCTTCAGCAGTTTAATTTCAGTTGGAAGACTCTCCAAGACAGGAAGACAGATTTATGGGGTAAGACGCGCTGTAAAAGTTAAATGTAGGTTGTTCAAGTTATACGAGGACAATCCACACTCACTTTGCGGTCACAGCGACCTTTTCTTAATGGCATCCCACAATCATAACAGTCTCTCAGACTCGGAGCGCTTTTATAACCGAATGTCTACTCATCAAACTGTGGTTCATTTGAGTTTCCGACTCATTTTCTGCACGCTGTTTCACAACTGTCTGCATGCCCTGAATCACTGTACAACGTGGAATTTGATGGAAATTGCGCAAATGCAGGAGGAGGCGTGTGTCCTTACATTAAAAAAGTATTCTTTGCGAACACGAACAGCCCAAACTGTTTGGGATGGAAACATTAGTAAAATACACAAACCTTAAATGATTTAGCTCAAGCTAATATTTTCCTCGGCTTTCTCCGCATCTGGCCCAGATCTCATAAAAATTTCTCTCTGCTCAAAAGCAAGGACCTCCTCTTGTAATCCTGTCATGTATGTTTCATAGACATCCACTCAGTCCTGTCTAAATTCGCAGCTCGGTTGCTTTGATCTGACGGGAAGAAAAGTGCTCTCTGGGGAAAGAGACGAGTTTTCCTCACCGGTCTCTGACATGAATCCGGAGTTTCCTTTAGAAGATAAACAACCCAACACTTCAAAGAAGAGTTGGAAATAATTCCTTTGCATTTATTGTGTGTGTTGGATCCTCATTTACATGTTTCTGTTTTGGCTTTCTCTTGTATACCTTTCTAACTCTCAGTGGATTTCCCCAAAAGGTATGCAAAACATAAAAATAAATGAAAGATTTAACCCTGGTCAGATGTACATATTGAAATCATTACTGAACCTGCATGCTTTTGGCTGCATTTCTAGGCGTCTTGCAGGTAAGAGTTGAAGTGAAACCACAGTGCATACTTGAGATATCTGGCTTGAGGAATGTGTGTGTGTGTGTGTGTCATGCTGTTTTCCATCCTGAGGTGTGTTTTCAAGGTCTCCAGGCTGCATGGAGGTCTCTGCTCCGGGCCGGCTCCACATTAAAGCCACATGTCGGTGTTTTTCTTTCCTACAGGCGTGTCGTACCTGCAGCTCTCACACCGGCACACATGCGCAACCCGGTCGTAAGGAACGGGTGATTATCAGGATTTTACTCAACGTGAAAGATTAATTGGTTCGCCGCGGGTTTATAAACATTTATATGTGCATGAAACCTTTTTGAAACGTATATGATGACTCAAGAGGAAGAGTGAGGTAACCATGTAACTGATGGAAAAAATGACCTGCCTGTTTCATGTAGTTATTGGGGAGCGTACCGTGAGACACCTGGCGAGACGACTTCACCAGAGCCAATAAAGCATCTTTAAAACCGTACTGCTGGATTTTATAAACATCACTGAAATCTCTGCTGAATTAAATACTTTAAAGCTGTGTCAACTGATTGTTGGCCACTAGGGGGCAGTAAAAACGCTGAATCAAGTATTTTTGAATTGATGCAATGAATTAGTTAGAAAGAAGGCAGATAGGGACGTCCCGATCAGGTTTTTTCCCACAATCTGATCCCAATCAGATCTTAAATAAACAAAATATCTTCCCCTGGAGAGTCATTAAGGCTTTTCTTATCTTACGTGAATTCTCCTGGATCACATGTTCACCGTGCGACTGTATTAAGTCCAATGAATAAGGCTGTCAAAGTTAATGTAGTGTGGAGAGGGTAGCTTGTACCTTTTTGCAGCTTTGACGCTAGCCAACCGGTATTAAAACAGAAAAGGAGGAAGACGTTTTGACGCTACAGGGACGTGGTCTTGATTTATGGCAGACCTCAAACAAATACTTACATAAGACTGGACTTGGCTGAAGCCCAATCCGATTCAATCGTTTTAAAAACGCCTAAATTGGCCCTGATACTGATCGGGACATTCCTTGATTAGAGAGCAACATTAGCATTGCCCAGATGAAATTAGTATAAAAGCCCGATGTGAAAACATTTGCTCTTGTAATCTGTCCACATGTCGTTGAATCTTTACGGGACACCTGTTTTGTTTTGTTTTTTGTCTAAAACCTTAATAACAACAACTGAGCAAAGGTGAGCAAGATTTTCCTCCCAATTTAATTAACATTAATTTATTTATTTCCTCACACTCAGCATTTTTATCAAGGTAGGCTCTAAATTCTCTTAGCGGCACTAAGCTGCTTCACGTGAGTGTATTCTCTCTCTCTCTCTGTTTCTCTTACACACACTAACACACACTCTCTCTCAAAGCTGGACAGGAAGGGGTTGAGTTTCATGTTTCTTGCGCTGGATTCCCCGGGCAATTGGCGGACGTCTTGATGTGAAACACTCCCAGTTTCCCTGCAGCTCCCAGGTGAGCGGCTGCGCACATGTGTTTTTAACAGGGAAATCCAAAATCTCCTTCTTTCACCTCCCTTCCGGGCAGTTCTCACCACCCATCTCGAACACATAGTAAATCCATTGTTTCTGAACGTGTTTGCCTCTATGTGGGGTAAACTTCAGGTGACACGTTTCCAGGTGGGACAGAGGCACGGAGACAAGATGAATGAAGCTGTGGACAGCAGCGTTGAAAACATGGATCCATCAGCCATCTTCTTCTACTGAATAAATTCAGTGTCGTCAATAAAGTTGGGAAAAATACTTCTCATTACGTTTGAATATTGTCCATGTGAATGTAGCTCTGTCTGTCAATGTTTTAAGTTTCTTAGAGCAAATAAGGGCAAGTTAAATCTCACAAAATCAATTACTTTATGTAACGAAAAAAATTTTTTTTCCTCACTCCTTCTCCTGTTAATTATCTCACGACCCTTTATATCCTCTCTCTGTTCCTCCATCATGTCCTCATTCTTTCCGTTTCGTTATTTATCAGCTGCTGAGGTGGAGTCGACTGTCTTTACGATGTGCTGCTTTCCTCGGGGCACGCCATCCCCAGACTCGATCCTGCGCTCCAACCAGACGTGCATTGCAATGCTTGACGGCACTGCAACGCTTGCAACACCCGCAAACTGCTTCAAAACGCGCCAGGATTGTGCAGAATTGTGCAGAATTGCGTAGACGAGAAAGTGCCACCGGAGTGTAGCAACGCTAGACGAGACTAGAGGCTGGAAATTCAGCAAATAAACTTTATATTCTCTGTTCCAATAAAGGCCTCAGCACCACAAAGCATTTTTATGGTAGCTGTGTCAACGTTCAGCGAGGCAGCTTCAGAGCTCTTTACTGAGGTTTTAACGTGTGGGAGAAAAGACTCACCGGGGTTTGACAGCTGAGCAGCAGCAACTGGGGCGCAGTTCAATATGATGCTTTTTAATTGGAAGTGAGAAAACAGAGCCGTGCTAGTACTGCTGTCACTGCTACTACTGATATATACTACTGTTGCTACTGATAAACCTACTGCTAGTACATTATTATTCTTTATACTTCTAGTAATTATATAATTATACAACTGACACTCCAGCAGTTACTACTACTGCTACCTGTATGATCAATAATATTACAACAACTGATGCTAATCAATACTACTATTACAGCTACTACAAATACTATTGCTATTACTGCTATCGGTACAGTCAATAATAATAATAATAATAATATAATCATTCTATACCACTCCTTCCGCTACTGCTGCTGCAACTATTACTACTACTGCTACGACTACTACTACAATTAATAATATACAACCACTCCTTCTGCTACTGCAACTATTACTACTGCTACTGCTACAAGTACTACTACTACTACTACTACAATTAATAATATACAACCACTCCTTCTGCTACTGCTGCTGCAACTATTACTACTGCTACTACAAGTACTACTACTACTACTACTACAATTAATATTATACAACCACTCCTTCTGCTACTGCTGCTGCAAGTATTAATACCACTACTATTGTTAATACTACCTATACAATCAACAGTATTACAACCATTCCTTCTTCTGCTGTTGCTGCTAACACTACTACTACTACTTGTATTACTACTACTATTACAACAAATACTAATACTCCCTGTGCGATCAATAATATTACAACCACTCTGTCTACTGCTGTTGCTACTACTAACTAGCTTTTATTACTACTATTACTAATTCAACATTAACACTTCTACTTACTCTACTTCTCCTACTACTACTACTTATACTACTTCCATTACTAGCCTAATACTATCAGTAATGATTGAACTTTGTGTACTATCAGTACTACTTCTTCCACAGTGGTTTAGTGTCAAATAAACAAATCAAACCACTTCTAAGCACAAACACAGTTCAACTTCTTTTCCATTCTAGTTCTCCTCACAATCTAAATGAGTTTTTTTGGAAAATGTATAAAAAAAGGTACAATTACATGTGCACGCAGGAGTAAAAAGTCACCTTAACAGCTATTAAGGAGGTGACCTTCCTCTGAAAGGAGGTGACCTGCCTCTGAATACCGCTAAATATAGCCAAGAGATGCATGTCTGCCAGCCTCCCCCTTCATCCTTCCCTCCCTTCACCCTGCCCTGCCGCCCTTATCTTAATTATTTCCAGACCTCTCGGCCGACATACAAACACTCACAAACACACACAAACACGGCGGGTGAAAAAAAAAAAAATACCAGTGTCGTGTTTACTGGCCTTCCTGCTGATCTTAAGGCCAGGCGAGCCAGGAGTGTGGGTGTGACCAAATGTTGCGTAAGCTCGTGTTTCGGTGCACATGTGTATGTGGCCAGTATAGAAGTAGTTTTTCCTCATTCTCATCGCAAAATAAGTGGAAAAAAGGAAATAATTGTAGATTGTTAAAGGACTGGGTGAGAATGTTTTAAAAGCTCACTCATGAAAACATGGCATACATACTGAGCTGGTTCTATTTCTATTGTTTTTCTCCACTGTTCAAGAAAGATAGTGCTTTAGATTATGGTGATGATTACAAAAAGAAACACTGCATGGCCAAAAAAAAAAAATGTCGCCACCTGGATTTAACTCAGCAAATAGATACGAGCCTCCTATTGGATAATTACTGCATGGATGATTATCTTTCAGCTGTCAACAAGTTATTTAACCCCAACTGATGCAATGAGTAGCTTCTCATTTCTTAAACAACCATGTCTAAAGACACATCCTGTGGTCGTGGAAAAGATGTTAGTCTGTTTGAGAAGGGTCAAATCATTGGCATGCATCAAGCAGAGAAAACATCTAATGAGATTGAAGAAACTACTAAAACTGGGTTAAGAACAGTCCAACGCATTATTAAAAACTGGAAGGATAGTGGAGAACCATGGCATCAGGGTAAGAAGAGAGGCAGATGAAGTGATGCACCCATCATGCCTAGTGTCTACTGTACAAGCCTGTGGGGGCAGTGCTATGATCTGGGGTTGCTGCAGTTGCTCAGGTCTAGGTTCAGCAACATTATGTTGTCCAAAGAATGAGGTCAGCTGACTACCTGAATATACTGAATGACCAGGTTATTCCATCAATGGATTTCTTTTCTTCCCTGATGTTCATGGGCATATTCCAAGATGACAATGTCAGGATTCATGGGGCTCAGATTGTGAAAGAGTGGTTCAGGGAGCATGAGACATCATTTTCACACATGGATTGGCCACCACAGAGTCCAGACCTTAACCCCATTGAGAATCTTTGGGATGTGCTGGAGAAGGCTTTGTGCAGTGGTCAGACTCTCCCATCATCAATACAAGATCTTGGTGAAAAATGAATGCAACACTGGATGGAAATAAATCTGGTGACATTGAAGAAGCTTATTGAAACAACGCCACAGCAACGCCGCACATGCTTCTCCCTTGCCCAAACCTCCTACATTACCCACAATGCAACTTGACCCCTAACTGTACAGTTGTAGATTCTTGCTGCAGCCAGTGTACATACTGTAGCTTCAAGCTTCTAGCATTAGCCTACAAATGTCTGGTAAAGTCACTACTTTTTAACAGCACATCTGCATATTTTCAAAAGTTCCATTTTTAAGACTACATGACATTAATTTAGGCGGTTTATCGTCTTTCAGCACCTTCAGGGGCTTTATAAAAACTTGTTTTATATATGCAGCAAAACTCCTGAGAACCTGTAAACACGCTCTGATGTGTATAATCTTATTTCAAATCAAATTTAGCTTTATTTCCATGTATATAGGTACACACATACGAGAAATTTGTCCCTGCAGTGGGCGGACATGCAAGGCAGCCAGGGAGCAGTTTAGGAGGCAGTTTTAGGTGCTTGCTAGAGCCAACAGCCATTACTCCTGACTTTTACAAGCTTATTCTGTGCAAACTTCCAACATTTCCAAAAACCAATCAAAACCAAATATGTCAATGTGAACTGAAGGTTTTTTGGAGTACAAAAGTCATGCTGGTTTCAGACAACAAAATTGGTATGATGCAAATTATAAACAATACTGTTGGTAATGACCACACATGAAACCGCTTGTATCGCAAAAGTGTCTCGTGGACTGCCGATGCGAAATAAATATCTTCTTTATCTACTGTGGCTCCAGGGTAACCAGAGAGTCTGTAGATGTGTTTGTGTGTTAGTGGTGATTAGATTAACTCCATCCTCTCTGGCCTCTCCCGTGCGGCCCCAGCGTTTGTGTGTGAGATCCACTTACCAGAGCCGACTCTCCAAAACACCTGAGGAAACACTCGAGCACGCTCACGCACTGTGCAGCCGCTGCTGTGCAGACGCTGTTATCACTGCTGCCGGATCCAAAACTCGTGTCTGCAATGTGGAGAGATATTCAGCCTTTAACCAAAGTGCCTTCCAGCAGCGGGTGGTGCAAACACGGGAATGCAATTTCACGTAATTGTCAAGTCATATCTTCTGAATGCCTGTCGATTTTTGAAATTATAAAAAAAGCATTTAAATAGCTATCATCAGCCCTGCCCAGGACTGTGTGTGTCTTCAATTTCAGAAATAACCCAAGATGAAACCTTAATGATCTCAGAGGGGAAATTGGGTTGCAGGAGTGAAATGGAACAAAGACAGAAAATGGAGGTTTGATAAACATCACAAAAAAATAAAAAATGTTTAACCGATTCCAAGGGAGTGTTGCCAGCGATGGAGTCGGTCAGGAACGCTGCAAACTTATTGTTTTCCCCAATTAGATGTGTGATTTTGAGACAAATTCCCTAGTGGCGTTAATATCTGCCCATCAATAATTCATCATTTCATTTGGCTAATTAGCACATTTTGAAAACTAAATAAATGCCGAACCCACTGTAATCAAACGTGAATGATTCATCTCTGTCAGAGCTGACGATCATATGAGACACTGAGGGATTAAATGATCACAACTTTGTTTCTTATTCAGTATCTGCCTTTTTTACAACCTGAGCCTTATTTCTAGCATAAAATCAGTTTGCTACTGCTAGTTTTTTGCAACATGGCTGAATATTTTTCCAATTCTGAGGTTGTGGACGAACCATAGCAGTAGGAAATTACAGGTAAACAAGCCGTCTGTCGCGGGTGTGTGCAGCGCTCAGAGATGACATCGTCCAGGTCAGAAGACATCATCCGGGGTCTGTAGGTCAATCTACAGACCCCGGATGATGATAACAGGTAACTCCGGACTCAACAGGAAATAGCACTAGCGTATCATAACAAAATGTTGGTGAAATGAACGAGTTTTGTGGCAGATAATGCGTTATTTAGAGGCTGCGTTTCGGTGCCCCATTCACTCCCACTATATGGATATACACAGATCTAAATATCTCCCTAACGAGTACAAATTACACAAAAATGATATGGGTGAGTAAACGATCGTATTTTATGCCAGAAATAAGGTCCAGGACGAAACTGATTTATTCTAGCTGAAAGGCCAAACCAATGAACGAGTTTTGTGGCAGATAATGCGTTATTTAGAGGCTGCGTCTCGGTGCCCCAGTCACTCCCACTACATGGATATACGCAGATGTAGTAGTGCAAACAACACAAATGTTATATGGGTGAGTAAACGATCGTATTTTATGCTAGAAATAAGGTCCAGGTTATAAAAAAACAGTAGTTCCCCTTTAAAACACAGAGTTGTAGCCTGGTACATTTGAATTCATTAGCATTAAACCACTTTCCCCCAAATGGTCACTTGAGGCTGGGTCACAAAGTGAGTCAATCCTCATAGATCTCCATGTTAAAATGTCCAATTATAAGGTGGAAATAAACAGCCTGGTCCAAAAAAAAAAAAAAAGTTGTTGTCTCTATAGTTAGTGTCTTAATCCATGACAACTGTACAGGGATTAAAGGTGTTTGCTGTCACAGGTTGCTAGCCTCTTTGCCTAGTTTTGAGTTAGATGGAGAAAGCCGCTGCCAAGATAGCGATGACAGGAGCCACCACACTAATCTTCCATTTTGATCAGTGTCAAAAAGACAGAAAATTATGAGTCTACTGTCATAGAAAGCTGAAAAACTAGTAAATATTCACATTTGAGAAGCTGGTACCTGTGGTTCTGTGGCATCTTTAGCAAATCAAGATGATTTCTAATTAATCAATTTCAGCCCTCAAGCACTAGTGGCTGACAGGACTCAACTAACCTCACTTTAAGCTCCTTGGAGCCAACATCCATCTTTCTCCTCCAGGTGAGAAACTAGCTGGCCTTGCTCAAGGACGCGACAGACACCATGGGAGGAGTACTTTCTCCTCCTCCGGCAAGAATTCAAGTGCCGTGCAGTGCTTGGAGGTTTTATCCGTCACCATTTGTTCAAGAACACAAAATCCCACAAGTGACGTGCAAATACCTCCTCAAACTGTCATCGTCTCCCCTCATGATCACGTTATATAATGAAGGGTTTTCCCTCATGACACCTTCTCCTCCATCTTTCCTTTATTCTCATTCAGTTCATTATATAACCGCTCCGCTCCCTCTTCCCTTTGAACTCTTGTCTCCTCACTGTCACAAGCTCTTAAAATGAGGCCAGCGTCTCATTTGAGGTTTCTCTATCTTTTACACACACACACACACACACACACACACACACACACACACACACACACACACACACACACACACACACACACACACCTCTACCTTAATCTGTTTAGTCTCTTGCTCAGAGCCCATGCTGCTTATGCAGATTAGGGGGCACTTTATTCCATCCAAAGTCACAATTTGCGATAATAAGACAAGAAATAAAAGGAAGACAACATAAAAGGTCAGTCCAAACCTGCAGACATCAACCATACGGCTATTTTCATTCAAATATACAGTACGTCATCCGCAATCATGTCTCCTCTAACATTTCAATGATTCCGTGTTTGATTCTCTTCCATTTATTCTTTTATTTGTCCGAATTCTTTTCTTTCGGCACGAAACAACCATAATGACTCTCTCTTTCATCTCTGATTCAGAGAGAGAGTGTATGACGGAACAAACCATTACCGACAGGGAGAAAGAAAGAGTTCTGAATCACTGGATAATGACTATTCAGTCCGAATATCAAGCTACATGACGAGTCAGGTTTTTACGTAAATGCAAATTGGCTCCTGTGCCACATGAAACGGGGCTCGGTGCATACTTCCTCTCGCTCCTCGTGTATGTCTCTGGAGCTTTGTCCGCATGGGCGAGGCAGTAAATCCTTATCAACCTGAGGCACACCTCAGCTCATCATCCCTGGCCTGAAAGACGGCCCGGACCTCACGAAGTTGTTGCTTTTATTCCCCCTCTGTATCACGTCCCATAATGGAATTCAAGCATCGTGTTACCAGACTACGTCAGGCTGCATCATCTCTGCAGTACTTGGTTCCTCCAGACGTCTTTGCCTGATCGTTACGTCTCCTCCTGAGGTAACAAACACTTCAGGCAGATGATCTTGTTCTAGCTCTTTTGCATTCAACCTGGGGTCTGATCAAGTTCTCTTTTGGGTCTGTGCCTAGCTTGTACTCAACCCGACCGCCAGTCAGCGTCTCTGTCACGTGCCTGCCCATTCACCGCTACCAAACCAGCTCAACTATTCAACATCCTCAGACCTCTGATCTTCGTACAATAAACCTTTCCCCCCTGCCCGAGTCCGACTCTGCATTTGGGTTCTCCTCAGTTTGAAAGCCAAACCTAGCAACCCTCAGCGACTCAGTGATTCTGGACTGAGACACAGTTTACTGCTTTGAGCTAATGCTAATGTCATGTAGCCAGGTGTAACGTTACCATGTTCATTTAGGTAATTAGCACTGAGCACAAAGTGCAGCTGAGGCTGATGGGAATGGCTCAGCTCAGACATAAGCTGAAGCACTGGAAAAATTCTATTTTTGACCTGACGATTGGTGGTGCATAAAAAAGAGATTATCCAGAGAAGGACATGAATGTCAAGCAGAGGAGACGGTTAATAATTTCATTATGGGGCATATTTCAACCAATACAGAGAGAAAGAAATACCTCTCCACGAAATTGGATAGTCCTACAACCAATCAGAGTAATGTCACCGTATAAATCCCGTCCAAGCGTTTTGATTTGCCCAGTAGATGTTTGCCGGAGCATAATCAGTTCACAATGTTGCGGTTCCAGACAAACTCTCCGCCATAAAATATGTGGCATGGGGAAGTTGGTTTGGCCTTTCAGCTAGAATAAATCAGTTTCGTCCTGGACCTTATTTCTGGCATAAAATACGATCGTTTACTCACCCATATCATTTTCGTGTAATTTGTAGTCGTTTGGGAGATATTTAGATCTGTGTATATCCATATAGTGGGAGTGAATGGGGCACCGAAACGCAGCCTCTAAATTACGCATTACCTGCCGCGAAACTCGTTCATTTCACCAATATTTTGTTATGATACGCTAGTGCTATTCCCCGTTGAGTCCGGAGTTGCCTGTTATCATCTTCATCTGTAGATTGACCTACAGATGATGTCTTCTGACCTGGATGATGTCATCTCTGAGCACCGCGTGCACCCGCCACGGTCGACTTGTTTACCTGTAATTTGCTACTGCTATGCTTGACACAACCAGCCATTCGCGGCAAAAACCTAGCAATTTTGTGCAACATGGCTGAATATTTTTCGTACAATAACAAAATATTGGTGAAATGAATGAGTTTCGCGGCAGATAATGCGTTATTTAGAGGCTGCGTTCTGGTGCCCCATTCACTCCCACTATATGGATATACGCAGATCTAAATATCTCCCTAACGACTACAAATTACACAGAAGTTATACGGGTGAGTAAACGACAGTATTTTATGCCAGAAATAAGGTCCAGGTTGTAAAAAACAGTAATCCCCCTTTAAAGACTCACAAGTATTAGGACCAGTCAAGTGCTCTGAAGTTACACCTACAAACTCAAGATTAATACATCTTTATCATAATTCTCTCTGTTTAAATTGCATCAGCTTTTTAAAATGCCCCGATGAGGATGCAGATTTCTTTCATATTATTACAGAATTGTGAAAGATTAAAGAGCAATTACACAGCACATCAACAGCCCAGTAACATCATGAAGAATGAAATTAAGTAGATTAGGCGAGAAAACATTTTATTCTTGGTACAAGGCTTATGTGGATTACTACAGATATTTTATCATTGTTTTGTTTCTAAAAATCTAATGGTGAATGGTGTATCTGAATCTCCTTGTCCTCTGACTATCGTCTCTGGCGTTCATGGCTCGTTCTGTTTCTTTTTATTGACCTGTTGTGGTGTGATGGTGTCTGGTGAGCTGCAGGTGTTCCGCTATGATTGGCTCATGAAAGTGACCGTCGGCTATTGGTTCCTTGCAGGCAGCCTCAGAGGATATGAAGCAGGTTGCAGCCAGTTCTTGCAGGTTCCCCTCCCTCTGCTTCTAATGAGGCGGCTTATTAATGCGGGAGACAGTACTTGAAGATGGTGATTTCTCCCTTGATTTCTCTTGTGAGTAGATAAATGATATCATTAGGCAAATTATTTATATATTTATTCACTATTTAACTGTAGATAATAGGATCTGTGATTGATTTAAATTTCTCTTTTATGAATATTTCCTCAGTTTGGGACATCTTTTGAGTTATTTAACAAAATCTTTCCAATCCCGCAAAATATTTCACCCCTTTCTTAAACTGCACCAGCGACACCTCTGACATTACATTTAACTACAGCTCCACCGTGAGGCTGTGTAAAGTATCTATCAGAGTACACCAAGTTTTAACACATACAGTAAATGCAACAAGGTCCTGAGAGTTTAATTGAAAATGCTTTTAAGGAATATGATCACATTCATCCAGACAGATCAGTCATAAATCTTTTAGCAGCTACTCTACACAACGCAAGCAGATGTGACTCAAAAACTTGTAAACATACACGCTTCCATGCAGCTCTGGCACTTGGAAACCTTGACAGGAAGTCCTCAGCGAACTTTTGCCTGTCTCACTGGGATCAGTCCAGCCCGTGGGAAGAACATGCAAATCTTATGCTTTTACCAGAAACGCGGAAGCCTTTTATCATCAAAACCTGGCTCGTACGGTTTGTCGTCCGCATCTTGGCGGAGGCCAGAGGAAGCGCTGCCAGGACACACGCGGGCAGCTTGACTGCAGGGGGATTTCGATAAATGTTTCTGCAATCGCACTTCCCCGTGTCCTTGTTAAATGAATTAAATGGAGATTATAGGCTACTGTACTCTGCTTGTTTTGGACGTAGAAAGAAACAAGGGAAATTCAGAGGCGTTCACTTATGTAACTGAAAAGCTGCTCAGTGTGTCCTGCACCTCTTATGAGCAGGTTTATTTTCTTACTGATAACATTTTACTTGTTATCTCTGCACATTTCTTTTTAAACTGGGTGTTTTAGCAACTTCGGTGAAATTGATTTATACTTTAAAGGTTGACTACAGTATTTTCAGACTTGATTTTTACACAAAGCAAGAGAAAGTCTCCTTAACAGAACTGAAATTTTGATGTAAAGTGGTTTACAGTGAGCGATAATTTAAGAAACATATTAATAAATATATGGAAGTATTTATGTTGTTTGTCATTTAGCCTACACTGCTGGAGTGATGGAGCTCATGTTTACGTCACATTATCAATGATGACAAGCAATCTGGAGAATTTCACCTGTTTTCTGAGAAGAAATTGAACAAATTCAATGGCTTAAAGTCACAATTTCTCCCAGTTTCATTTTAATAAAACCAAATGTTAACACCAGTTCAACCTATTTAGGAGCTAATGTTACAACTGCAAATACATACAATACACTGAAATCAACTGTAACAGTGTCTGGATTAGGACAGGATTGAGGCAAAAACCAGTGGAAGCAACCAATACGGTTGACTGAAATATGACGCAGAGTTCCTCTAAACATTTACCCCAAGGAAATATTGAAAGTCACTATGTTGGAGCGTAGGCTGAAAACACACGGAGCAGTGGCATCGTTGACAGCATGTTCTTTTCAAAAAGAGAGCAGTGAAGTTATAACTCCATCCATTTGCATTTGGGGCCTGGAACGTCCACCAATGACCAACTCTCAGTTATGAAGAGATGGACGACTAGTGAAATGCTTTACATGTGGATGGGACATTTTAAGGCACATTTTATCTCTTTTGATTAAATCAATTGTCTACTTTTCATCACATCAAAAATGAATTTGGAGGCTTATTCGCATTTCAAGCGGCCACTCTGTTCTCAGAGGAGGCAAATGCGGCTAAACTTGAATCAAGAACTGCAAATGATATTTTCGTGCGCAATCAACACATTATAAAGTGTAAAAAGGTTTGTATTAAATCTAATTATGGCCCACAGTTGGACTAAAATAACCACTACTTTCTGTCGGATCTCTGCACAGTCTGTAATCAAGACAACAGATGGTGGAAGCCAAAGGCTTTCTTTAAAGCAGCTTGAAATTATGGAGAAAAAGAGTCGGACTTTTGATGCATTATTGTGCAAAACTGTAGTAACTGTAGTATAAAACAACCTTGGCTTTCAAGCCTACATTTAAAGCAGTGGAGTCTTTTTTTTTTTTTTACACTACCATATGTCTCCCAGCTTTTGTTGCAAACACGTAATGCAATAAATCGAATAAATAAATATATCTGCACCAGATGGGAACAGAGATCGTGGTTCCTTGTCATTAGCCTGCTGAGCTAATTACACAGTGAAGACGACGCGTAAACAAGCCTAATAATACACGGAGGTGACATGATGGCATGGTAATTTTCACCAGTACAACACAGCTCAAATCAAGTCTGCTCCTCTACCCTGGATAACCAGTTGGTAGATAAAGTGATGAAGAAAGAAAAGAGCACCTGGAGATTTTCTCTGTAGTTTATGCACTTCAGACACAGGAACCTGCCTGTGGAACTGGAAGGTAAAGCAACGGTGGGCTTTAGCTTGCACTTAACTGTTGCTCTTTTAAATATTTCATTGTTTTAATACTTTTGCAATGGCTGCCATCTTGTGTGGAGTGGGGACGGTTTTATTTAATTGTTAAGAGTTAAAAAGAGAACCTAGATAGTAACTAAAACCCGAGTAGATCTCAATCACAATATGATAAAACCTGTGCTGCTTGATTATACAGTTCAAATGGGGTTTCAGATTGCTACAACAGGACCGTATCGCTTTCCAAACCACGCTGCACTATCAGGACGTTTGATTTGGTTTCCCTTTTAGCAACACTTCCTGCTCTCTGGTCATTACTACTCATTAAAAATACATCAGCTGTAGCTGGTGTACACAAGGAGCCTGCAGCCACAATCACAGTGTCGCGACGGATAGCTTGTCAGATGCAGACTACCGTTTTTTTTCTTTGTTTGGAAAAGCAACGGCAAACTCCTGCTTGGAGGTGTAGTTTCTTTGTTTCCGTTGGTGCTGCGCCTGTCGGAGGGGGTGAGATTCATGGCGCAGGTGTATTATTTTAGGCAAAGCTGGAGAGGTTCACTGGAAAAAGCAGCAGATGTGCTTAAATTTTTCCAAACGTCTGGTGAGTTATAATTAAACATGCTGCATTAATAACTATGCGTTTTTGTCTGTACTTCTTGTCGGCTTGTGAAATGTCATCACTTGCTGCCAAGGCACTGTTCCAATTCAAAGTCCTAGGATGTATTCTTGCCCCACCCCTTTTATTAAGGATACCCCAGGAAGTCATGTGTGTGGACCATAAACTGTAAGAAAACTGGACGCCATGATAGCTTCTCAAAAGTGAAGCCAAAACGAGTAGAGCTCCCCCTGGTGGCTGGCTGCAGTATAGGTCATAAGCTCCAACCCCTCCATGTTAGTGGATGGGACTTGGGCCAAACTAAAACATTACATGTCAAATAAATATTTTTCAAGGATAGTTTTGGTCGTTTTAGGTAGTTAATTTAATGCTGATGTATGTTCAAGTGTCCATTTTTCTGAGAAGCTTTAGACTCTGGCCCTAAACTCGCAAGGTGGTGCCGCCCGTATTCCTGGGATACTGTCATCTGTGCGGCCAATAGGAGGAAGTGGTCAGTCAGTGGTGTCGACTTGTTAAAGCCTGGTATCCCAGAGTGTATTTTGCAGTTGTTTTCATGTCGGCTGCTGTTCCAATTCCAAAAGGACTGTCCCACGTCCTCCCATCCTCCAGAGTCCAAGTACACAAGTCCTAAATTTGCATCCTTGGTATTGTTACTAATCAATGTTCTTGAGGCCTAGAAGCCGTCACACTAGAGACTAATATATGTACACAGGCTTTGTTGCTTGGCTCTCACTCAATAACACACAAATATAAATCCACTCTTACCGAGGATCACTGAGCTCAAACACAACCCCAGCCTCAAGCTCCTGACTCATCTTTGCGTCTTAGTGCAGGTTACAGTCGTTCGCAGAACAAATAATTCCCCGCTTTTCAAAAGCCAGAGGCTGATGTGAGCTCCGCTGAGCTGAGATGACAGAAAGGGAGCAGTCACATACAGAAACACAAAGAACGGCACAGGCAGAGGGAGAGAGAGAGAGAGAGAGAGAGAGAGCTTTTCAACAACGCTGCTTAATAAATCAAGGAGGCAGATCAAGGCTGGTTCTGCTATCTGTCTGAACTCCATGAGCTGTAGCGGGCCAGGTAAGAACAATAACGTGTTATCTCTCGTCTCAAGAGTGAGTGAGCGAGAACAATCGCGCCAAGGTAGTTCCCAATATGTCACGTTGATTTCCCTGCCTCTCATTTCCTTTTCAGTTCTGTTTTTGCCAATGCTGCTTTGAGGTGAGTAGCGGAAAGTCTGAAAGAAAGGCTGAAACATGAACCTAGAATAGCTCTATATGGAAGTGGTGAGTTAAAATATCTGCCTTTGATGCTCGGTGTACGACTTAAGTTTTTGTTTAAATATTGCTTCCACTCATGAACTTATAGTGCGGAAACCTAGTTTACCATTTCATCTTTCGACACAATTTGCAACTAAGTTATAACTAAAAGTATAGGTTTGCCCAAGTCTGTGTACAAGTTGGAACAATGACTATATATCGATGGTATTTCTTTGATATAATTAAAAACAATTTTAATTCAGTGTCCAGTTGCTTCATCCCATGAAAAAACAGATACAGAATGATACGAGCTTCTCTGCCTGACTATGGTGTCGTGTAGAGGGTGGTGGACATTGTTCATGATGGACCAAAGTTTGTTCAAGGTCCTTACATCTGCCGCCGATGTCAGGGACTCCAGCTCTGCCCCTACAACAGAGCCCGGCTTCTGTATCAGCTTGTCCAGCCGCGAGGTGCCCTTCTTCTTCTTAGTGCTGCCTCCCCAGGACACCACAGCGTAGAAGAGGACACTGGGAACGACAGTCTGGTAGAACATGTCCAGCAGGTTCCGGCAGATATTAAACGACCTTAGCCTCCCGAGGAAATGGAGACGGTTCTGACCGATCAGTCCAGTTTGTGATCCAGCTGTAGACCCAGATACTTATAGGTCTGAACCACCTCTACACACTCCCCGTTGATGGTTACAGGCTGCAGGTGTAGGCCTGGACGCCCAAAAATCCATTACCATCTCCTCGGTTTTAGCTGCATTGATCTGAAGGTGGTTCAATTCGCACCATGAGACCAAGTTGTTCATCAGATTTTTGTCCTCCTGCTCTTGTCCATCCCTGATACACCCCACAGTTGCAGCATCATCTGAGAACTTCTGCATATGACATGACTCTGTGTTGTACTTAACAACAAAGTCCCTCTACGTTTTTGTCCCTCCTAGAAACTCACGTTCATCACGCCACATGAAGAAAACATGCTCAGAAAGAAACGGATTTATTCCGACTAGAAAGAAAAACACTCAGATCAAGTGCTTACATGATAATTAGGAGCCAGTATTTAACTTTTGCAAGGATTATCAAAGGTGTACACCACTCCTCTCAATCTGATTGAAAATGTGGGCCCGACTATTCAGACTGAGGTGCTTACATGAGGCATTTTTATTCTGGTTGGACTAAACACTTTAACAGCTTTATAAAGGTTTTACTTTACATAACTTCACGAAAATGGTCTTTGAACAGTGAGTTTGCAGCAGCAGGTGTTTTCTTTTTTTTTTCTATAAAACCTATTATTTAATATAAGAACAGCTCCATTAGCCTGCTCTGGAAAGATAATGCAGCCCTAGCCTGATTTGCGACACTTGACTACTTAATAAAAAATATTTTTAATCAATAGGTCAAACAGGAAATCAGTTATTAAGGTGATAAGGCAAAGGTGATAAAAATTTATAGAAAAACAGAGTTAACCTTAGCAGCTAGCTTAATGCTATATTTTAGCTCAACGTTTTTTTTTTGCAATTATGACGTTAGCTTGATTTACATAAATCAATATTAGCAAAACTGAAGCTATTAGGGCAAGGTGTTTTATTTAAATGTGTCAATATTTAATATTTTATTACTCCCTTGATGTGTCAAATACCCGGAAGTGAGCGACCCTTAAAACAGACCACTAACGGTCGTTTCATACCATATGAAGTTGATGTTAAATCCTTCATTAAATCCCCAGCTGCACCAATTTGATAAATCCCAACCATTCACGTCTTCTGTCCCTAACCTTCCTCTAACTTTATATTATGTCTGTGGGATGTTTTAATGTGGTTAATTCACCTGGCCTATAGTTGTTTCTTAAATAAAACGGCTTCTTCAAAAATAAAAGCCTTTCAACAATTCAACAGCACTCTCATCCTTTCTGAGAAACACAACAAACTCGCTGTTACTGCTAGGAGAGTTATTTATACACATTTAATATATTTGTGTCTTACAAAGAAGTGCAGTTTTGCTCAGCTGAAGCACCCAGTAAGAATATACTCTTATTTTGGAGGATAGTTCATTTAATGTGCACATGTAAGTGGTGCTCCAACTCAGGTAGCTTCTGTTCAATAGGCAGCACCAAACAGGTTTTATTTAGAGGCTTACATCGCCATCTTGTGGCTTTAGTGGTGACTGACTTTAGTCTGGGAGTAATTCAAGTAATTGCAACTGCTTGAACCTCAATTTAAAAGATAACAGTGGCAACATTACCATTAAATTAACATATTAATACATCACTACATTAGGCAGAATTAATAATCTGCACTTGTTTTGATAACTGGCAACCAACATTTGAAAAGGTTTTCTGGTTTAAGCTTTTAACGTGTCAGGATTTTCAGTTTCAGGAGTTAAATTAAACACGTCATGTTATTGAATTGTGTTCATGAAATAAAAAGTAATCTGAAGACATAACCTTGGACTCTGGAAAATTCCAGTACACATTTTTCACTATTTGCTGAATCAAATGAATAACTGCTAGATTATTCAATACTGAAGATAATAATTAGTTGCCACCCTATTGTATCCTGTTTAAAAACAAAAACTAAATTAATAAACGTCTCCATGCACTACTGGATGCTTACACACTCTGCTGCAATGATTCATCCTCATTTTGTAAAACGATGTACATCAGTTCATTCACAATTTCATTGTTTTATTCATATAAATTCGGTCAGTAAACATGACGTTTGAATTAGGCAACATTTTTCTCACACCTGCAGTTCCACACATGGCCACTAGATGCTGGCCCATAGATCTCCATGTTAAAACGTCCGTCTTTACAGCAGAAAACAAGTTCACAGCCTACAAATTAAACATTTTGGTCTCTAAAGTTTATATCTCACTGGATGATAAGTGAACTTTTTTTATTAAATCACTTTACATTTTATGCAAATTTACTCATTAACAAGGAGGTGGCCACTTTGAGTGACAGGTTAGTAACCGCAACCTCTTGTCCGTGTTTGTTGATTGCATCTATTTTGGATCATTTCATATGCACATATAATAGTTTTCTACAAAGCTGAACATCTAAGAAATCCATGATTCAGCTTTATTGATAAATGAAATTCTAATATTTAATTTATATGTTAGTTGTCTGTGCTGCATTGTTAGCCAAAATGGCTAACTAGCAAATAGGCACAGTGTCAATACTCGAATACCAGAGGCTTCCCCTCGTGTCCATAATGAGTCTGTTAAAACCAATCTGATGATCCCATTGGTTGTGACCAATCTTGATACACAAACTAATAAATCATCAATCAGTTTCAAAAGTAAGCTACTGTTGTCTTGCCTCTCACGCTATCTAAACCTATAACTTAGCCTTCGTCTGTGCAGCGTCGCAGCTCAGATGAGTTCTGAAGAACTCCTGGATCTTTTTCCACAGATGGACTTCAGCTGCAGCGTGGGACCTCGGTTCACCCCCCCACAATACTGGTTTGCCTATGACCCCGTGGAAGCTGGAGGGGCAATAGGGCCCATAAGGCGGCTCTAAGTAGTGTCCCGCTCCGGGGTAAGACACGCTCTCAAAGTTCTTCTTCCCGTGACGCTTCAGTCTCTCCACCATCTCGTCCACGTAGGCCTTGCTGTCCCAGTTGAGGTCGTCCTCTGCGGCCACTAAGAGGAAACTGCCTTCAGCTCGTTCAATGGGGACCAGGGTGTCCTTGTTCTCCTCTGCCAGCGGATCATGAGTAACATGTTTGGAAATGAAGGCCTCCGACTCAGTGGGAATCAGTTTGCTCTTGTCAAACATTAACGGAGGGTGGATGAGTCTTTTCTTGAAGAAGAGGGGCAGAGCTACGTTGGCAGAGCAGCCATTGATCCACACCGTGGCCTCAACACCTGGCAGGTAGGTGGCTACTGAAAGAGCAATATCTCCACTTTTTGAAAGTGATATTACTCCAACTCCTCGACTGCCCACCTGAGGGAGAAGACGCAAATTAAAAAGCAACAAAATCAGATGCTGCTTACCATTTCTCTTGATAACAGATGAACATGAAAGGCTTTAAAGGTAAACGTAATCAACTTACCTTATCCTGTTTTCTTAAATACTCTATTGCTTCTTGAAAATAATCCAGATGGACCTCTCTGATGTTCTTTGGCAGGTCATCGTGGCCATACAGAGCCACGGTGAGGACCAGAAACCCTCGGCTGGCCAGCAGAGACGCTCTCTTCTCTGACAGACCTCCACCAAACGTGTACAGATCCAGCACGGCGGGGAATGGACCTCTTCCTGGAACAAATCACATCGCTGTTATAGTTGTATGTTAAAGAAATGGCCCTCACCACTGCAGCCTGGATATGGACTTCCTCACAAACCGCCCTCCGTCTGTCAAGCTAGGCTCCCACACAAGGTTGTGTGTTGAGTCCACTACTGTACTCTCTTTATAGACCTTACTTTGCACCCATCCATACTTCCAACTCAATCATAAAATCATCATAAAAATCAACACTTGTTATTGACAGATTTATTAAAAATAAAAGACGAACCTGGGGGAGTAAACAGGACTCCTCTGATATTCCCGTGTTTGACAGGGACCCTGCTGACCCCGTCTGCCATCAGAAGCCTCTCATTAGTCTCCTCAGCCAGTATCCTTCCCTCCTCTTCATGCACTGAAAACTTCACCACATAAGGGTTGAACGCATTTGTCTTCTGCAGCCTTTTGTGCAAGGTGTCCGGCCTCATGGACCACAGCAGACCCATGGGTTCCACCCCAACGTAGCTCCCGCTGAGCGAGGGGTCCCGTTCCAGGTTGATCTCCCCGTTCCCGTCAGCCCTGTAGGTGGCGGAGGAGCTGAACAGCACTCCCTTGTCGTCGGTGGACCTGGCCCTCATGGTGACCACCTGCCTCGACCTCAGGCCGGCCACCTTCACCTGAACGGGCTCGTCGAACAGACACCTGGCGCTCGGCAGCAGCCTCAGTCTGACCTGGGAGGACATGTCCTCTAAAAACTAGAAGTCCTTTCTTTACAAGACTAGACTCTGCCCTGCACAAAAGTGAACAAAACATGAAGGTAAAACCCACGTCATTCGCTTAGAAAAGAAAACAATTTGTGTCATTTTTCACTCAAATGTGTTCTTGCACGCTTAAGTGTTGACGTTACAACGTGATACAGATCCAGCCTGGTCTTTACGTCTCATTTCTTAAGGACGGACGCAGTGCTCTGCTTCAGCTTTGGTTGTGTGTTATTTGCAGCACGCAATGGACTCTCACTGATAAACATATACCTCATGTCCACTACATATTTTATACCCTCACATATTGTATATATTGTATATTTACACATGTATATCCTATTTGCCCTATATTTTTATATCCTTATATACTTTAAATACATTTACATAATATTAAACTATATTTTCATTTTTATCCTTCTATATTGGATATATACCTTATATCATATATATATTTGCATGTTTTAAGTTTCGTTTTTATATATTTCTACCTCTATATACTTTTTACTTTTACATTTTTATTCTCTAGTTTACATTTATCCATCTATATTTGTTTTCAATTCCATTTTATTATTTACTACCTGCTCATCCAAGTGTTGCATTTAAGGTAACAGTAAGACGCCAAATAACCAACAGTTGAGCGGAAAACGAAGGCAAATATTGACATGTGTGTATATAAGAAAATACAAAATAGTTTTTATAGAACTGTTTTCTAAACTCACCCAGTACATCAGAACCTTTACGCAAGTTTAAAACAAGCTTACGAAATCTTCCAATTTGTCTGAAATGTTGAATAGTTTCATTGGACATGGATAAGTTTACGAAATTCCCAGCTTTCTTTGAACTAAGCATAACCAACGTACAGCATGTGGGCGGGGCTTAGCCTCGACATGAGCTGCAGCCCACCGTAGTTGTAAATAATAGTTATGACACAGTAGTTGAAACAGCTAAAATCTTTAGTTGGACGCTTCAGTGATGTGATATTTTAAAGCACAGAGGCTGGTGGACATTCACACTAATGCAAGTTTGAATATTTCGTGACAGAAACTTAAGTATTTCCACAGGTTAAAGCTTTTTACGCAGCCCCGAACACCTGCCCTCATCTACGGTTCGTGGAGGAAATCACCTCTTAATCTAATGA
Source organism: Chelon labrosus (assembly GCF_963514085.1). Taxonomy (NCBI): domain Eukaryota; kingdom Metazoa; phylum Chordata; class Actinopteri; order Mugiliformes; family Mugilidae; genus Chelon; species Chelon labrosus. The sequence continues at coordinate 23,315,156 of NC_140342.1, read as the reverse complement.
GCTTCTATGTGTTAATTAAAAGCCTCTGTAATGTTAAGAAGATACGAATATACCCACTTTTACGAACATCTGAAGTCAGGGTCGTTTGGTCGCTTCCGGTTAGTTTGACAGGAAGCTACAGGTTGGTGTTTCACAATAAAAGTCTGTCAGGTATTGATTCGTGTATAAGTTAAATTATGAATTACAGACAAACGGTTTGAGTCTACGGACAACTTTAGCTCCGAGCATTAAGTGGTTATACGGTTTAATTTTAAACATTTTAAACAACAAATATTTTTGACTACAGCTAAGTAAAGTAGAACTTCAGTATAAGAGCACAGGAGAACAACAAAGCAGTTGTTCCAGTTGTAAGAGAGCAAAGGATGATTGAGGATAATAATAGAGAAACATCTGCAATTTTTGAAAAAAGTCACATAAAACAATCAAAAATATCCCTAAAAACTTGATTAAAATCTCAGTTAAGACCATGGCGTAGAGATTTGAAGCAGATCACAGACTCAGCTGACCTGATTAAGGTAATAAGGTTGGTGTCCTCTTGTAGATGAGCGCCAGAAGCAGACAGTTTGGAGTGAAACATTAACCATACCATTAGCTGGAAGACAAAGTTCGTTCGTTCATTTTGTGCAACTGCTTGGTCTATCGCAGGACTAACACAGAGAGACAAACAACCATTCACTGTAGGACAAAGTGTTCTTTTTAATAGAAAACAAAGGGAACACGTTGTCTCATGACAGCAGGGTCCAGGGGCAGCTTTCAATGCTTCTCTGGTTCTTCTGTTATCTATAACAGATAACAGAAGGTGTCATGGAGTATTGTTGATGAACTGTACGGCCTTGATGCACTGAAGGAGGTTTACGGTTGCACAACAGCCCAAAAGATACCCTAATGGGGTTACTTTTTAGTTTTTTTACCCCAAGACCCCAAACTATTTGGTGCAGCCAGTTAGATATCTGGCCCATTAATTTTAATTATTAATTTTTAAAAACTTAATATGTAATTATTTGTGGTTAATTACCACCCTCTTTGTGATGGTTCTGGTTTTGTTTCACCTGTGTTCACGTTTTGAGTTTCATTCATGTTTCATGTTTCATGTTTTCCTGTTTCCTGTTTTATTTTGTTAAGTTTTTGATTTCCTGTTGCGTTACGTCCATGTTTTCCTTTTGATTAGCTCATCGATTTCACCTTGTGTTGTTTCTTGATGTGCTTCACCTGTGTCTCCTCACCCCTCTCTTCCTCGTGTGTGTGCATATATAGCCCTGCCTTCCCCTTTGTTCTTTGTCGCATCATTCTGTCAAGTAGCGTAGCGGGGAATGGGAGTTTTGGACCCAAATGCAGGACTCAGAGCAGGAGTAGGCGAAGAAAAAAGGTTTTTAATTAACAAAAGACAAAGCTGACAAACCAAAGGTGCTGCCGAGGTGGCAGGAAAACAAAAATCAAAAACAATATCAAAACTATGACGTGGCATGAAAATCTGTGTCAAGGAAAGACATGAAAAACTGGCGTGAAACCTGACAAACAAACAGTATGACACGACAAGGAACAAAGGGGAGGGCAGGGCTATATATACACACACGCGGAACGGGGTAACGAGACACAGGTGAAGCAAATCAAGAAATAACACAAGGTGAAACCAATGATCTAATCAAAAGGAAAAAAGACATGGAGTGACAAGAACAAGAAGTCCAGAATTTAACAAAATAAAACAGGAAACAGAACAGAAAAACTAAACACTAACCATGACTGTGAAAAAACCAAGAACTTAACAAAATACAACAAACAGAATCCCAAGAAACTAAACCATGACAGAAAACATGACAGAAGAAACTAAACCATGACTATGAAAACCCAAGAAAGGAAAACGTGACAGAAAACACGACACTCTTTGCTTCTATAACTTGGCTTTTGTCTGTGTAGCGTCGCAGCTCAGATGAGTTCTGAAGAACTCCTGGATCTTCTTCCACAGGTGGACTTCAGCTGCAGCATGGGACCTCGGTTCACCTCCCCACATTACTGGCTTGCCTACGACCCCGTGGAAGCTGGAGGGGCAGTAGGGCCCATAAGGCGGCTCCAAGTAGTGTCCCGCTCCGGGATAAGACACACACTCAAAGTTCTCCTTCCCGTGACGCTTCAGTCTCTCCACCATCTTGTCCATGTAGGCCTTGCTGTCCCAGTTGAGGTCGTCCTCTGCGGCCGCGAAGAGGAAACGCCCCTCAGCTCGTTCAATGGGGACCAGGGTGTCCTTGTTCTCCTCTGCCAGCGGGTCGTGAGCAGCATGTTTGGGAATGACGGCCCCAGACTCAGTGGGAATCAGCTTGCTGATGTCCCAAGGCAATGGTGAGAGGATCTGGCGTTTCTTGTAGTACAGAGGAAAACCCACGTTGGCGTTGCAGCCATTGACCCACACTACCGCTTCTACACCTGGCACAAAGGTGGAGAGTGAAAGTGCAATGTCTGCTCCCTTTGACTGTGACAGGACGCCAACTCCTCTACTGCCCACCTGTGGAATAAAAACGTACGGTGAACATCCTGGGAATTGACAATGACAATTTAAGGGTTCAGTCATCTCTCGAGCTTGTTGCTTCTCTTGTTTCCATGTGGGGTAAATAAAATGTATTTTTTAGTCAGTGGAAGTCTACCTTTTTGTCCTTTGATCTCTTGATCCGTGACAAAACATGAAGAGGAGGAAAGTGGAATGCCAAAAACTGCTGTCTGTCAACTCACCTTAGGTTGTTGTTGTAAAAACTCCATTGCTTCTTTAAGTGGATCCAGATGAATCCCTTTGACCGTACCAGGCTTGTCGTTGAACACAGTTACACTGAGAACCACGAAGCCTCTGTTGGCCAACAGAGAGGCTCTTTTCTCACACCTATAGGTGATCAGATCCAACACAGCAGGAAACGGACCCGCTCCTGGAACACAAACAAAAGAATAAATGTTAGTTGTAGGTCAGCAGGGAAGTCCAGACAGCCCTCTCCCCATCCACTTCCACCAGCTCCTCTGGAGGAATCCCCAGGCGTTCCCAGGCCAGACGAGAGATATAATCCCTGCATCGTTTCCTGGGTCGGCGCCGAGGTCTAATTCCGGTGAGACATGCCCTAAACACCTCTCCCAGGAGGCATCTTTACCAGATGCCCAAGCCACCTCAACTGATCCCTCTCAACGTGGAGTAGCAGCGGTTCTACTCTGAGCTCCTCCCATATGTCCAAGCTCCTTACCTTATCTCTAAGGCTGAGCCCGGCCACCCTGGGAAGGAAACACATTTCATCCGCTTGTATTCACAATCTCGTTCATTACCCAAAGTTAGGGTTGGAACGTAGATCGACCAGTAAATTGAGAGCTTCGCCTTTCAGCTTAGCTCTCTCGACACAGGCGCTGCCCCGATCCACCTGAAAATTTCCCGCTCCATCCTACCCTCACTTGTGAACAAGATTCAGAGATCTTGACTGAGGACCATGGCCTCAGACTTGGAGGTACTGATTCTCATCCCAGGACCACCTCATCCTCAAAAAGCAACGACGAGATCCTCCGATCACCGAACCCGACACCTTCCCCCACCCGGCTGTGCCTAGAAATTTTGTCCATAAAATTATGAACAGAACCGGCGACACAGGGCAGCCCTTGCAGAGTCCAACCCTCACCGGGAACAGTTCTGACTTACTACCGGCTTCAAGGACCGAACTCGCACTCCTTTGGTACAAGGACTGAATGACCCTCAGCAAAGGGCCTTAGCAAAGGGCCATCCACCCCATACTCCCGGAGCATGGGCGACAGCCCCAGGCCTGGCTCCAGGGTGGGGCCCCGGTAATTCTTCAGGATGGGTACACAGACTCTTGTTGTTGTTATGCATTGAGAGTCTTCTTTGTCTGGCTCTTCACCTAGGACCAATCTGCCTTGGGAGGCTCTACCAGGGGCAAAAAGCCCGGACAGCATAGCCCCTATGTTCCTCAGGGCACTCAAACTCCTCCACCACGGTAAGGTGACAGTTCCCATGGTCCCGTGTTTATTAGTCCAAGTTTAGGAAAATCATTGAATCATTAACTGGTTTTTCTTGTTGAAATTAAAATAGCTCTAAGACAAAGCGTTCTTTTTAATTGTTGTGGTTGAATGATGACTGGAGCTTCTTACCTAAACCAAACAGTAACACCGGTTGGGGATTGGCCACAACTTTTCAAAATGGTAAATGCTTAACCTCCAACTGTAATATGTAATTATTTGTGGTTAATTATAGCAGCCAAGTTCTCATGATTCTGTTATTTTATCAGCCTCTTTGTATCCTGTTGATTATTAGTCTTAAATACAGTTTATATATTTATAATATAATTAATCTGAAATGAAGACAGAAAGTAAACACCCTACAGAACCTGGGGGAGTAAACAGGACTCCTCTGATATTCCCTTGTTTGACAGGGACCCTGCTGACCCCGTCTGCCATCAGAAGCCTCTCATTAGTCTCCTCAGCCAGCATCCTTCCCTCCTCTTCATGCACTGAAAACTTCACCACATGAAGGTTGAGCGCATTTGTCTTCTGCAGCCTTTTGTGCAAGGCGTCCGCCCTCATGGACCACAGCAGACCCATGGGTTCCACCCCAACGTAGCTCCCGCTGAGCGAGGGGTCCCGGTCCAGGTCTATCACCCCGTTCCCATCAGCCCTGTAGGTGGCGGAGGAGCTGAACAGCACTCCCTTGTCGTCGGTGGACCTGGCCCTCATGGTGACCACCTGCCTCGACCTCAGGCCGGCCACCTTCACCTGAACGGGCTCGTCGAACAGACACCTGGCGCTCGGCAGCAGCCTCAGTCTGACCTGGGAGGACATCTCCTCTGAAAGACACAAGGTGTTTATTGGTTAATCAAATGATAAAGACTAAACTGACTCATTAGAAAATATTGGATAGATTAATTAAAATAAATAAAAACACAATAGATCTTTTGTTATAACACACTCGAGACATAAAGCAAATAGTATCACCAATGAAAGAGTCAGTCTGAACGTCAGGTCTCATTTCACAGCCCACTGCGCCAAAACTGAACACAAAAAATTCACAGTTTACATGCATCCATTTCTCTAAGTGTTCATTAATGACACTCACCAACAATGAATTCAAAACCTTAAGAGGACGTTTTCTGTTTCTTGGTTCCAGAGGTGTTGTAGCTGCAAGATCCGTCTGAAGAGTGTCTCCAGACCGACACAGTTGTGCGTATTTACACACTTGGCACAGCATTGATAACTTATTTACTCTGGGAGTACACTCATGCTTGGCACAGAAGTAGTGTCGGACAGGGTTTGAATTGTTCTACAACTGATGCATCCGTTTTCTGCATCATACAGAAATGTAACTTCATAAACTGACACACATCACTAAACCAAATACATAGGTCGCTGTTTTATTTACAGGTTCTTCGTTCATTTGAGGTAGAAGCCTTTGCAGGTTTCTAACCTACTCCTGGGTGTGGCCAGGTGACAGGGAGGTGGTGTTTGGAGGCTGACTTTACAGATTTAACAGCAGTGTTTATGGTGGTGATGACTACCTGGATAAATGTTCCTCAAAAGTTGACCATAATCATGGGACCGCTCTAATCTTGGCTCCCTCCTTGATGATTAGGGTTTGGATGTGTAGGGTTGGAAGGGAGACACAAAGTCATCATAAAATCTAGTGTAGATAAAGTTTGTGATGGGTTTCACCAATGCATTTACTATTTGTGTCAAATAGTAAGTCAGGGTATATAATCTGAAACAAGGGCAGCTGGACTTCAAGAAACAGTTTCCTGAAGACGTTTCATCCAGGTGTAAAAGACTGGTGGAGAGTTGGGGTTTAAATCCGAACATCTGTGTCTGTTTCTCATCAGAAACTCACACGACTGGTGTCTGTTAACAACCACATACTCTACAAGTCCAGTTGCTCTTGTTTCAGCTTGTGTTGTTGGATAAACCGTGACCTGGACGACTGAGAACCTCCACAAACATCTCCATCTAGTGGCCACTTTCAGTAACGACAGGCGCCCACCTGTCCAAAAGTATGTGGACACGAAACCAATGAACATTAATCTCTGTTTGTCCAACACTGATGTTAGTGGTCGATAGTCTCCTTCATCCCAGTGAAGTGTTGGATGGAGCTGAGGTCACACTTAATAATAATAATAAAAAAATATATTTTTTTTCTCAGTTTAACGTTCGGTAGAATGAATATTTAATGTACACTGATCAGCCATAACATTATGACCAGTGACATTACGCCAACTCCTCTACTGCCCAACTGTGGGATAAAAACATACGGTGAAGATCCAGGTCTCCAGTCTATCGCAGGACTAACACAGAGAGACGGACGACCATTCACTGTAATCATTCACTTCTTTTTAATAGAAAACAAAGGGAACACGTCGTCTCATGACAGCAGCTTCCAGGGGCAACGGTGAATGTTTCAAGGCTTCTCTGGTTCTTCTGTTATATATAACAGAAAACAGAAGGCGTCGTGGAGTATTGTTGATGAACTGTACAGCCTTGATGCACTGAAGGAGGGTTATGATTGCAAAACAGACCAAAAGAGGTGCAGCCAGTCAGATATCTGGACCAAGACTTCCTGTTCCATGTGCACGTCATTTTTTTACAGTCCAACTATCAACTTGTGATGCAGGAATGAAGTTTGTGTCGAGACCAGACAGTGTACTCTCAGTTAACTGCTTATATCCACTTTGTTTTAGGTATTTTTCTGACAAATATGGGATGTGATTTTTTTTGGACCTTTTTGGATCTGTTTATAAAGGTTATGATTTAACTAAGCCTAAGATGTCACGATCTTGTTATTACTATCATCCTCTTTGCTTCTATAACTTGGCTTTTGTCTGTGTAGCGTCGCAGCTCAGATGAGTTCTGAAGAACTCCTGGATCTTTTTCCACAGGTGGACTTCAGCTGCAGCGTGGGACCTCGGCTCACCCCCCCACATTACTGGCTTGCCTACGACCCCGTGGAAGCTGGAGGGGCAGTAGGGCCCATAAGGTGGCTCCAAGTAGTGTCCTGCCCCGGGGTAAGACACACTCTCAAAGTTCTCCTTCCCGTGACGCTTCAGTCTCTCCACCATCTCGTCCATGTAGGCCTTGCTGTCCCAGTTGAGGTCGTCCTCTGCGGCCACGAAAAGGAAACGCCCCTCAGCTCGTTCAATGGGGACCAGGGTGTCCTTGTTCTCCTCTGCCAGCGGATCGTGAGCAGCATGTTTCAGAATGACGGCCCCTGATTCAGTGGGAATCAGTTTGCTCTTGTCAAACATTAACGGAGGGTGGATGAGTCTTTTCTTGAAGAAGAGGGGCAGAGCTACGTTGGCAGAGCAGCCATTGATCCACACCGTGGCCTCAACACCTGGCAGGTAGGTGGCTATTGAAAGAGCAAGATCGCCACTTTTTGAAAGTGATATTACTCCAACTCCTGTACTGCCCACCTGAGGGAGAAGACGCAAATTAAAAAGCAACAGAATCAGATGCTTTGTACCATTTCTCTTGATAGCAAATGAACATGAAAGGCAAATAAAAAGGTCTTTAAAGGTAAATGTAATCAACTTACGTTATCCTGTTTTCTTAAATACTCTATTGCTTCTTGAAAATAATCCAGATGGACCTCTCTGATGTTCTTTGGCAGGTCATCGTGGCCATACAGAGCCACGGTGAGGACCAGAAACCCTCGGCTGGCCAGCAGAGACGCTCTCTTCTCCGACAGACCTCCACCAAACGTGTACAGATCCAGCACGGCGGGGAACGGACCACTTCCTGGAACAAATTATTACAGTGTTTAACAGACGTACTGATAAAGAAACGGCCCTCACCATTGCACCTCGGTTACAGACTTCCTCACAAACTGCCCTCCGTCTGTCAAGCTTGGCTGGTTGTGTGTTGAGTCCACTACTTTACTCTCTTTATAGACCTTACTTTGCACCCATCCATACTTCCAACTCAATCATAAAATCATCATAAAAGTCAACACTTGTTATTGACAGATTTATTAAAAATAAAAGACGAACCTGGGGGAGTAAATAGGACTCCTCTGATATTCCCGTGTTTGACAGGGACCCTGCTGACCCCGTCTGCCATCAGAAGCCTCTCATTAGTCTCCTCAGCCAGCATCCTTCCCTCCTCTTCATGCACTGAAAACTTCACCACATAAGGGTCGAGCGCATTTGTCTTCTGCAGCCTTTTGTGCAAGGTGTCCGGCCTCATGGACCACAGCAGACCCATGGGTTCCACCCCAACGTAGCTCCCGCTGAGCGAGGGGTCCCGGTCCAGGTCGATCTCCCCGTTTTCGTCAGCCCTGTAGGTGGCCGAGGAGCTGAACAGCACTCCCTTTTCGTCGGTGGACCTGGCCCTCATGGTGACCACCTGTCTCGACCTCAGGCCGGCCACCTTCACCTGAACGGGCTCGTCGAACAGACACCTGGCGCTCGGCAGCAGCCTCAGTCTGACCTGGGAGGACATGTCCTCTGAAAACTAGAAGGCCTTTCTTTACAAGACTAGACTCTGCCCTGCACAAAAGTGAACAAAACATGAAGGTAAAACCCACGTCATTCGCTTAGAAAAGAAAACAATTCGTATCACTTTTCACTCAAATGTGTTCTTGCGCGGTTAAAGCTTAAGTGTTGACGTTACAACGTTATACAGATCCAGCCTGGTCTTTACGTCTCATTTCTTAAGGACGGACGCAGTGTTCTGCTTCAGCTTTGGTTGTGTGTTATTTGCAGCACGCAATGGACTCTCTCTGATAAACATATATCTCATGTCCACTACATATTTTATACCCTCACATATTCTACATATTATATATTTACACATGTATATCCTATTTGCCCCGTATTTTGATATCCTTATATACTTTAAATACATTTACATTGTATTACAGTATATTCCTTCTATCCTTCTATATTGCATATATATCTTATTCCATACACATCTTTGTTTATTTTTTATACATTTCTACCTCTATATACTTTTTACTTTTACATTTTTATTCACTAGTTTACATTTATCTATCTATATTTGTTTTCAATTCCATTTTATTATTTACTACCTGCTCATCCAAGAGCGGAAAACGAAGGCAAATATTGACGTGTGTATATAAGAAAATACAAAATAATTGTTATAGAACTGTTTTCTAAACTCACCCTGTACATCAGAACCTTTACGCAAGTTTGAAACAAGTTTACGAAATCTTCCAATTTGTCTGAAATGTTGAATAGTTTCATTGGACATGGATAAGTTTACGAAATTCCCAGCTTTCTTTGAACTAAGCATAACCAACGTACAGCATGTGGGCGGGGCTTAGCCTTGACATGAGCTGCAGCCCAGAGCCATAGAGAGCCGAAGTCCCGCCCCTTCTACTTCCGGGCCATGGGACCTATCTTTCGAAAAAATATGAACGGCAGTCTATGGCGAAAGATAAATTATTTTCTGGTCCCGATCGACTTGTGCCTTGGATTATACATATGTTGTTTTTCAGAATAAAAAATGATTTTACATGTCAAGAATGTCACAGTTTGTCTCAAGATAGTTAAGTAAAACGCTATGGAAAATACGTAATTAAACGAAGTACAAGTCCCGCATGCTGGCGCGTACAGAACCGACCAAAACTCCCTTCGTGTAACTACAGCTCTCGACATGACCCGATTTATAATGATTTTCACCTCGTTTGATGCTTCTGCCTTCGTCCTGGAAGAAGACGGTAAAGCTCAACAAGGAGACAGCCATAGTTCTCCAGTTACGTACATTGTTCGAGACGAGAGATGTAGTTCACTAAGCGATCTCATACAAAACCTAATGTTGTTCAGCTTATTTACGTCAAATAATTTATCTCTTGACGTGAAAAATTATCTTTTAAATTCACACACATCATATGTGAAATTCATGCCACAATTCGATCGGGACCAGAAAATAATTATGATCTCTCCATAGACTGCCTTTCATATTTTTTCGAAAGATAGGTCCCATAACCCGGAAGTAGAGGGGCGGGACTTCGGCTCTCTATTGAGAGAGAGAGTTGCGACAGTCCCATAGACCTCCGTTGTAAAAAATGGCGGCGCTTTTAACCGCCTACTTCCGGGATTTGAAAATCGGATTAGTTCCAAACACTGTCATTTGGGCGTTGGACCTCATTCACTTACATTGCTGCGCATCGAGTTGTTCCAGAGGTAAGTTGCTGAAATATCGACCTCTTTTGAATTGTCAACTGTCTATATTGTATCAGAGGCCCTTTGCGATGCTTATACTGGTCTTCATTTGCATATGCACAGCGTAATTATTTATATTTTTTAGCATTGCCTGCTAGCTAATTAGCCAGCGCGACTTCCCCTGCTGTGAAGGTAGTTCGGTAATGAATCGCTACCACCTTTATAGCAACTTTTATTTAATTGAATTTTGGGATATACTAACTTTTCATTATGTGACGTGTTGGCTGTACTTAATTTGTTGTACTGTTCCTGTTCCATGTTCACTTGGCTAGTGTACAATTTGCCCAGCGCTACTTGCTGATGCTTGATGAGATGCTGATAGATTGCTATCCCATGCCATGAGCTCATGATCAAGGTATGTCAAGGCATTGTTGTGACTCGTGATTTGAGCGAGGGTTATTTAATTAGGAATGACGGGAATTTTAGGACTGGCGAGTTTGGCGTTGTGGTCCTGGGGGTGGCCACTCATCAGAAGAAGTGAGCTAGCTTCTAGGCGAATTCTGAACGGACCGCCATGGCAGACCTCTTTGCGTTATCACGAAGGTAGGCTAATAGCTGAATCGGAATTTATAAGCAAAATCACGGGAATCAATAGCCTAATACAGCCCAGTTGTGCTCAAATGAATATCACGAGACGTCTACCATCAGATGAATGATATGGAAAAGTTTAGTTAGAGCCTCTAAAGCCAGTGCTACTACCCATGCGAACATGAACACTAAGCTTTTCCCTCCAAAAATGTAGCCTAAAACTTATCTAAGTAATATAAGTTTTTCGTTGTCACCCTGCCTCTCCAAATGCAAAACTGACATTAACAAAAATGCAATAATGTAATAACAGCTGAAAAAGTACTTGGGTGTGTGTTTTATTTTATATTTACCGTTCAATAATGCAGTCGCTGCTGTCTGTCCCATAGAAGAACATGACAGCCAGCGTATGTTTGGGAACTAATTGGGTTTACATGAACCACGTGACAGCCATAGCGGCGACATCAAAGAGTGTCGCAACTCTCTCTCTATGGCACTGGCTGCAGCCCACCGTAGTTGTAAATAACAGTTATGACACAGTAGTTGAAACAGCTAAAATCTTTAGTTGGACGCTTCAGTGATGTGATATTTTAAAGCACAGAGGCTGGTGGACATTCACACTAATGCAAGTTTGAATATTTCGTGACAGAAACTTAAGTATTTCCACAGGTTAAAGCTTTTTACGCGGCCCCGAACACCTGCCCTTATCTACGGTTCGTGGAGGAAATCACCTCTTAATCTAATGAGCTTCTATGTGTTAATTAAAAGCCTCTGTAATGTTAAGAGGATACGAATATACCCACTTTCACGAACATCTGAAGTCAGGGTCGTTTGGTCGCTTCCGGTTAGTTTGACAGGAAGCTACAGGTTGGTGTTTCACAATAAAAGTCTGTCAGGTATTGATTCGTGTATAAGTTAAATTATGAATTACAGACAAACGATTTGAATCTACGGACAACTTTAGCTCCGAGCATTAAGTGGTTATACGGTTTAATTTTAAACATTTTAAACAACAAATATTTTTGACTACAGCTAAGTAAAGTAGAACTTCAGTATAAGAGCACAGGAGAACAACAAAGCAGTTGTTCCAGTTGTAAGAGAGCAAAGGATGAGGATAATAATAGAGAAACATCTGCAATTTTTGAAAAAAGTCACATAAAACAATCAAAAATATCCCTAAAAACTTGATTAAAATCTCAGTTAAGACCATGGCGTAGAGATTTGAAGCAGATCACAGACTCAGCTGACCTGATTAAGGTAATAAGGTTGGTGTCCTCTTGTAGATGAGCGCCAGAAGCAGACAGTTTGGAGTGAAACATTAACCGTACCAAGACCAAGACAAAGTTCGTTCGTTCATTTTGTGCAACTGCTTGGTCTATCGCAGGACTAACACAGAGAGACAGACAACCATTCACTGTAGGACAAAGTGTTCTTTTTAATAGAAAACAAAGGGAACACGTTGTCTCATGACAGCAGGGTCCAGGGGCAGCTTTCAAGGCTTCTCTGGTTCTTCTGTTATCTATAACTGATAACAGAAGGTGTGATGGAGTATTGTTGATGAACTGTACGGCCTTGATGCACTGAAGGAGGTTTACGGTTGCACAACAGCCCAAAAGATACCCTAATGGGGTTACTTTTTTGTTTTTTTACCCCAAGACCCCAAACTGTTTGGTGCAGCCAGTTGGATATCTGGCCCAAGACTTCCTCTTCCATGTGCATGTCATTTTTTTTAAAGTCCAACTATCAACTTGTGATGCAGGAATTAATTTTTCTGGTCCTCCTCACAGACGGTTGACCTGCATGCAACCAGAACCCACTCAGAGCGTGATTACTAAATACTGCCAGAAAGCTTCCGACACCATAGTCATGTTGCTTGTCTGCTAATTCAGGTTCAGATATCTGTTTATAAAGGTTATGATTTAACTAAGCCAAGACGGCGATGGGACGGTAAGCCAGGTTGTGATTGGCCATAACTTTTCAAAATGGTTAATGCTGAATTACTTAAAAACTTTGCTTCTATAACTTGGCTTTTGTCTGTGTAGCGTCGCAGCTCAGATGAGTTCTGAAGAACTCCTGGATCTTTTTCCACAGGTGGACTTCAGCTGCAGCGTGGGACCTCGGTTCACCTCCCCACATTACTGGCTTGCCTACGACCCCGTGGAAGCTGGAGGGGCAGTAGGGCCCATAAGGCGGCTCCAAGTAGTGTCCCGCTCCGGGATAAGACACACACTCAAAGTTCTCCTTCCCGTGACGCTTCAGTCTCTCCACCATCTCGTCCATGTAGGCCTTGCTGTCCCAGTTGAGGTCGTCCTCTGCGGCCGCGAAGAGGAAACGCCCCTCAGCTCGTTCAATGGGGACCAGGGTGTCCTTGTTCTCCTCTGCCAGCGGGTCGTGAGCAGCATGTTTGGGAATGACGGCCCCAGACTCAGTGGGAATCAGCTTGCTGATGTCCCAAGGCAATGGTGAGAGGATCTGGCGTTTCTTGTAGTACAGAGGAAAACCCACGTTGGCGTTGCAGCCATTGACCCACACTACCGTTTCTACACCTGGCACAAAGGTGGAGAGTGAAAGTGCAACATCTGCTCCCTTTGATCGTGACAGGACGCCGACTCCTCTACTGCCCACCTGTGGAATAAAAACATACGGTGAACATCCTGGGAATTGACAATGACAATTTAAGGGTTCAGTCATCTCTCAAGCTTGTTTATGTTGATTACTTCCATGTTTTGGATAAATAAAATGTATTTTTTAGACAGAAGTCCACCCTTTTGACCTTCGACCTCTTGATTCCTGACAAAACATGCAGAGGAGGGAAGTGGAGGTGTCTGCTAACCACTGAAGCTCAGTCCTGCTGTCTGTCAACTCACCTTAGGTTGTTTTTGTAAAAACTCCATTGCTTCTTTAAGTGGATCCAGATGAATCCCTTTGACCGTACCAGGTTTGTCGTTGAACACAGTTACACTGAGAACCACGAAGCCTCTGTTGGCCAACAGAGAGGCTCTTTTCTCAGACCTAAAGGTGCTCAGATCCAACACAGCAGGAAACGGACCCTCTCCTGGAACACAAACAAAAGAATAAATGTTAGTTGTAGGTCAGCAGGGAAATCCAGACAGCCCTCTCCTCGTCCACTTCCACCAGCTCCTCTGGAGGAATCCCCAGGCGTTCACAGGCAAGACGAGAGATATAATGCCTCCATCGTGTCCTGGGTCGGCACAGAGGTCTCCTTCCGGTGAGACATGCCTTTCAGCTTAGCTCTCTCTTTACCACAATGCAGAAGCCGCTCCGATCCGCCTGACCATTTCCCGCTCCATTATACACTCACTTGTGAACAATATTCAGAGATCTTGACTGAGGACTGACAGTTTGGAGTGAATCATTAACAGTTTTTTCTTGTTGAAATTAAAATAGCACAGATTGTTCTTGTTAATTGCTGTGGTTTTGTCACGGTACACCAAAGGGAACACATCGTCCGATGACTGGAGCTTCTTACCTAAACCAAACAGTAACACCGGTTGGGGATTGGCCAAAACTTTTCAAAATGGTAAATGCTTAACCTCCACCTGTAATATGTAATTATTTGTGGTTAATTATAGCAGCCACGTTCTCATGATTCTGTTATTTTATCAGCCTCTTTGTATCCTGTTGATTATTAGTCTTAAGTACAGTTTTTATGTATTAATAACACTTTATGATGATAATCTAAAATGAGGACAGAAAGTGAACACTATACAGAACCTGGGGGAGTAAACAGGACTCCTCTGATATTCCCTTGTTTGACAGGGACCCTGCTGACCCCGTCTGCCATCAGAAGCCTCTCATTAGTCTCCTCAGCCAGCATCCTTCCCTCCTCTTCATGCACTGAAAACTTCACCACATAAGGGTCGAGCGCATTTGTCTTCTGCAGCCTTTTGTGCAAGGCGTCCGCCCTCATGGACCACAGCAGACCCATGGGTTCCACCCCAACGTAGCTCCCGCTGAGCGAGGGGTCCCGGTCCAGGTCGATCTCCCCGCTCCCGTCAGCTCTGTAGGTGGCCGAGGAGCTGAACAGCACTCCCTTGTCGTCGGTGGACCTGGCCCTCATGGTGACCACCTGCCTCGACCTCAGGCCGGCCACCTTCACCTGAACGGGCTCGTCGAACAGACACCTGGCGCTCGGCAGCAGCCTCAGTCTGACCTGGGAGGACATCTCCTCTGAAAGACACAAGGAATTTATTGGTTACTCAATGATGGCTGACCTATGGCTTAGAAGTTTGGGGAAACACTTATAAAACCAATCTTAATCCAATTACTATAATTCAAAAAAGAGCGATCTGCATTGTGAATAAAGTGGCTTACAGGGAACATACAAATGAGCTTTTCATTAAGCTAAAAGCACTAAAACTAAAGGATTTGGTTGACTTTAAAACAGCACAATTCATATATAACATAAGCCATAACAAGTTACCTGAGCATATTCAGGGATTATTCCAAAAACGAGACTGTGGTTATAATTTCCGAAAGGAAGAAATGTTTAAAAAAACATATGTGAGAACAAGTGCAAAGCAGCATTGTGTTTCTTTTGTTGGGATTAATGTATGGAGTAAATTGGACCAAGAGCTAAAAGACTGTAAAACTTTAATTCAGTTTAAAACTCTTTTGAAGAAATCAGTTATAAAAAAATATGTTGAGAATGGATGCTGAGGACGCAAAATTAAGATGATAGATTTTTTCTTTTCTTCTTTGGGATGATTTGAAAATAAAAAATGTATGAGTGCATGCATAAGACATGGGCAGCTTTTACCGTTTATGTCTGTAAATACACTGGGATAGGCGCAATAAGCTTCAGCTTCTGCCTATTCCATTTCAGACTTGATGTTTATTTATGTCTTTATCTGTTAAATGTTTAAATGTCTGAATAAAAAACGACTGAAATGAAAAAAAAAACGAATGATGAAGACTAAATTGACTCCCAGTGGAAAATATTGGATAGATTAATCAAAATAAATAAATAAATAAAAACACAATAGATCTTTTGTTATAACACACTCGAGACATAAAGCAAATAGTATCACCAATGAAAGAGTCAGTCTGAACGTCAGGTCTCATTTCACAGCCCACTGCGCCAAAACTGAACACAAAAAATTCACAGTTTACATGCATCCATTTCTCTAAGTGTTCATTAATGACACTCACCAACAATGAATTCAAATCCTTAAGAGGAGGTTTTCTGTTTCTTGGTTCCAGAGGTGTTGTAGCTGCAGGATCCGTCTGAGGAGTGTCTCCAGACCGAGACAGTTGTGTGCATTTACACACCTGGCACAGCACTGATAACTTATTTACTCTGGGAGTACACTCATGCTCGGCGTCCTGGCATGGTCCTGGGTTTCCAGTGAATCCAGTGCCTTGTTTTTGTTCTCTCCTTCTCCCTCTGTCACTCTCATTAGGCTCACCTGGGCAGGAAACTGGCTGGAGCACCTGACCCAGCTGGGGCCGACATATACTTAACACGCCAGCCATTCTGACGAGCTCCCAGTTGACACGGGAAACACACGCCTAATTTCCCCCACCTGTAGCTCAGCTATATGCACTTCCACACTGGTGCCCCCTTGCCCCCCAAGTAAAACCCCAAAGCTGCATGTAAATACATGAACACAGTGATTTAGATTAAATGTAACTACAAGATACTGTATATAATGGCTCCTACACCAATCAACTCTCTTCCCTCCAGTGCCAGATAATTCCTCATGTTTCGGTCTGTGCCAGCACTTCACTTACACCTGGTGCTTTTGTTGTTTTTTTCTTCTTGCAAACGTAGAACTCACCTCCTGGGTTTTCGCCTTTTTCAGTGCCTCCCGAAGAGAGACAGTTTCCTGCCCTTGCAGCCGTTTTTCTATTTTTTCGCCGTCCCTGGAGTTTCCAGCGTTTTTTGTTTTCCTTTTGCATTTTTTTTTTTTTTTTTTTTTTTTTTTTTTTGCTTTTGACTTTAACTTTGGCTTTTTTTAAAAAAAATAAAAATAAAAATAAAAATAAACTCACTTTGATTGACTTTAACACGTGCTTCAATCTCATGCATTTTGGGTCCGGCCCCCAGCTGGACAGCCCATTATAATTCCAGCAGTTTATTTAGGACAGCAGAATTTCTGAATAAAATGTAAAACAGACAAATGTCATATAATTTAAAAGAAACTCCAAAGTCAGAAATCTAACTTCATAAACTGACACACATCACTAAACCAAATGCACAGATCACTGTTTTATTTACAGGTTCTTTGTTCATTGCAGGTAGAAGCCTTTGCAGGTTTCTAACCTACTCCTGGGTGTGGCCAGGTGGCAGGGAGGTGGTGTTTGGAGGCTGATTTAACAGCAGTGTTTATGGTGGTGATGACGACCTGGATAAATGTTCCTCAAAAGTGGACCATAATCATGGGACCGCTCTAATCTTGGCTCCCTCCCTGATGATTAGGGTTTGGATGTGTAGGGTTGGAAGGGAGACACCAAGTCATCATCTAGTGAAGATAAAGTTTGTGATGGGTTTCACCAATGCATTTACTATTTGTGTCAAATATTACACCACAGACATTACACCAACTCCTCTACTGCCCAACTGTGGGATAAAAACATACGGTGAAGATCCAGGTCTCCAGTCTATCGCAGGACTAACACAGAGAGACAGACAACCATTCACTGTAATCATTCACTTCTTTTTAATAGAAAACAAAGGGAACAACGTCGTCTCATGACAGCAGCTTCCAGGGGCAACGGTGAATGTTTCAAGGCTTCTCTGGTTCTTCTGTTATCTATAACAGAAGGCGTCGTGGAGTATTGTTGATGAACTGTACGGCCTTGATGCACTGAAGGAGGGTTATGGTTGCAAAAGAGACCAAAAGTTACCCTAATGGGTAAGCTTCCGACACCGTAGTCATGTTGCTTGTCTGCTAATTCATGATCAGATATCTTTTTTTTTTTTTTTTTTTTTTTTAAAGGTTATGATTTAACTAAGCCTGGACGGCGATGGGACGGTAACCCAGGTTGTGATGGGCCGCAACTTTTCAAAATGGTAAATGTTGAATTAATTAAAAACTTTGCTTCTACAACTTAGCCTTCGTCTGTCTAGCATCGCAGCTCAGATGAGTTCTGAAGAACTCCTGGATCTTTTTCCACAGGTGGACTTCAGCTGCAGCGTGGGACCTCGGTTCACCTCCCCACATTACTGGCTTGCCTACGACCATGAGAAAGCTGGAGGGGCAGTACGGCCCATAAGGCGGCTCCAAGTAGTGTCCTGCACCGGGGTAAGACACGCTCTCAAAGTTCTCCTTCCCGTGACGCTTCAGTCTCTCCACCATCTCGTCCATGTAGACCTTGCTGTCCCAGATGAGGTCGTCCTCCGCGGCCACGAAAAGGAAACGCCCCTCAGCTCGTTCAATGGGGACCAGGGTGTCCTTGTTCTCCTCTGCCAGCGGGTCGTGAGCAGCATGTTTGGAAATGACGGCCCCAGACTCAGTGGGAACCACCTTGCTGTTGTCCCACAGTAATGGTGAGAGGATCTGGCGTTTCTTGTAGTACAGAGGAAAACTCACGTTGGCGTTGCAGCCATTGACCCACACTAACGCTTCTACACCTGGCACAAAGGTGGAGAGTGAAAGTGCAACGTCTGCTGCCTTTGATCGTGACAGGACGCCGACTCCTCTACTGCCCACCTGTGGAATAAAAACAATTGACAATGACAATTTAAGAGTTCAGTCATCTCTCGAGCTTGTTGCTTGTCTTGTTGCCACGTTTTGGGGTAAATAAAATGTATTTTTTGTCAGTAAACATCCACCCTTTTGAACTTTGACCTCTTGGTCCCTAACAAACCATGCAGAGGAGGGAAGTGGCATGCCAAAGTCTGCTGTCTGTCTACTCACCTTAGGCTGTTTTTGTAAAAACTCCATTGCTTCTTTAAATGGATCTAGATGAATCCCTTGGACCGTACCAGGCTTGTCGTTGAACACAGTTACACTGAGAACGACGAAGCCTCTGTTGGCCAACAGAGAGGCTCTTTTCTCACATCTAATTGTGCTCAGATCCAACACAGCAGGAAACGGACCTCCTCCTGGAACACAAACAAAAGAATAAACGTTAGTTGTAGGTCATAGATTTCTATTTCTGCTCCAACCACAGCTCTTTTCATTTTGATTTAACCAACTAAATGTCTGCTGGGCCTGTAGTGGCAGCAAAACCAGAGTGGATATATCCATGGTCCCTTGGTTAGTTAAATTAGTCCAATTCAAGGAAAAGATTTGTTGTTGACTGTCAGAATTATAGCAGCCAAGGTCTCATGATTCTGTTATTTTATCAGCCTCTTTGTATCCTGTTGATTATTAGTCTTAAGTACAGTTTTTATGTATTAATAACACTTTATGATTATAATCTAAAATGAGGACAGAAAGTAAACACTATACAGAACCTGGGGGAGTAAACAGGACTCCTCTGATATTCCCTTGTTTGACAGGGACCCTGCTGACCCCGTCTGCCATCAGAAGCCTCTCATTAGTCTCCTCAGCCAGCGTCCTTCCTTCCTCTTCATGCACTGAAAACTTCACCACATGAGGGTTGAGCGCATTTGTCTTCTGCAGCCTTTTGTGCAAGGCGTCCGCCCTCATGGACCACAGCAGACCCATGGGTTCCACCCCAACGTAGCTCCCGCTGAGCGAGGGGTCCCGGTCCAGGTCGATCACCCCGTTCCCGTCAGCCCTGTAGGTGGCGGAGGAGCTGAACAGCACTCCCTTGTCGTCGGTGGACCTGGCCCTCATGGTGACCACCTGCCTCGACCTCAGGCCGGCCACCTTCACCTGAACGGGCTCGTCGAACAGACACCTGGCGCTCGGCAGCAGCCTCAGTCTGACCTGGGAGGACATGTCCTCTGAAAGAAAATACGAAATCCTTTAAGAAAGCGTTTAAGAAAGGCAGCTGGACTTGTGGAGACGTTTCTCCAGGCATCTGAGTTCAGTTCTAAGCGACTGGTGGGAAGTTGAGGCTTAAATAGGAACATCTCTGAAACTTGTTTGACTTGTTTCTGTTAACAACCAGAAATTGCACAACTAGTGTCCATTAACAGCTAGATACTTACCTGTCGTTGAGGGAGGGGGCTCTTTGTTCCTGTCCTATTTCCCTATGAATGGTGGTCCAACAACCGATTATCAGTCAGAGGCTCCAGTCTCAAGCTGTGAATGAGGTTGAAACTTCCTGGGGACAGAAGTTAAAACTGTGTTGTAAATTGATGTCAGATTATACCTCAGTCCACCTCCTCTTTTTAGGTGTAGATGAAACGCTGAATCATTTCCTGTTGAGCTGCTTCTCCTGATTAAACTGAAGAAGCTACTCAAGTGAGTGAAGAAACATCTAAAACAAAACTCTACAAGTCCAGTTGCCTTTGTTAAATTTTTTTTGGATGAACCAGGCTTCATTTCACAGCCCACTGCATCAAAACTGGACGCAAAAAAAGGTCACAGTAAAAGTAAAAGTCACAGTAATGACACTCACCGACAATGAATCCAAATCCTTAAGAGGAGGTTTTCTGTTTCTTGGTCCCAGAAGTGTTGCAGCTGCAGGATCCGTCTGAGGAGCGAGAGTCTCCGAACCGAGACAGTTGTGCGCATTTTACTCAGCGTTGATAACTTTATCTACTCTGGGATTTTACTCATTCTCGGCGCAGAAGTAGTGCCGGACGGGGTTTGTATTGTTCTACAACTGATGAGCCGTCACAGCTATTGATCATTATGATGATCAACTCATTATCGTGATCAAAAGCAGCTGACTGGTTGTTTTCTCAGTTTCTCAGCCAGTTTTCTGCCCTTGCAGCCATTTTTGTGATTGTTTTTTCTCGCCCCTGGAGTTTTTTTGTTTTGTACCTTTCCTGTTGAGTTTTTTAATAACCTCACTTTGATTGACTTTAACATGTTGTGCTTCAGTTTGGTGCATTTTGGGTCCGGCCTCTTGCTGGACAGCCCGTTACAATTCCAGCAGTTTATTTAGGACAGCAGAAACACTGATAGTGTTATGCTAAATACACAGATCACTGTTTTATTTACAGGTTCTTTGTTCATTTGAGGATGAAGCCTTTGCAGGTTTCTAACCTACTCCTGGGTGTGGCCAGGTGACTTAACAGATTTAACAGCAGTGTTTAAGGTGGTGATGACTACCTGGATAAAACTGGACCATAATCATGGGACCTCTCTAATCTAACCTGTAAATTTAATTATAATGCTTGTGAAATAAAATCGTTGGATGAAGCTCATGAAGTGTCTCCCTTTCTTCTTTTTTTATCTCTGGTGTGTAGGGTTGGGAGGGAGACACCAAGGCAGCATAAAGTCTAGTCTGGTTAAAGGTTGTGATGGGTTTTACTGAAACTATTTCATGAATGTGTCAAATAGTAGGTCAGGGTATCTGAAACAAGGGCAACTGGACTTTCTTGAAGACCTTTCATCCAAGTCTAAAAGACTTGTGGAGAGTTGGGGTTTAAATCCGAACATCTGTGTCTGTTTCTCATCAGAAACTCACATGACTGGTGTCTGTTAACAACCACATACTCTACAAGTCCAGTTGCTCTTGTTTCAGCTTGACGACTGAGAACCTCCACAAACATCTCCATCTAGTGGCCACTTTCAGTAACGACAAGCTCCCACTTGGCCAAAAGTATGTGGACACCAAACCAATGAACATTAATCTCTGTTTGTCCAACACTGATGTTAGTGGTCGATAGTCTCCTTCATCCCAGTGAAGTGTTGGATGGAGCTGAGGTCACACTCTCTGTTTTAATATTTTGCCCCTCATGTTTGGTGACGACAAAATATAAGGAACACTTTTCAACGTAATGCAGTTCAGTTCATCGTCGCAACCCACTATGGCCTCTGTGATATTTAGATTCTTATACTCCTGTGATATTTGGCTTTTAGCAGGTAACAGGTCGGCACTAGCTTGAGTTAGGGGCCCCAGAGCTGTTAAATCTCTATTCTACATACAATTATCAGGGTCTTAATTGAGCTTTATTTGAAATTTCAAATGTATTTTTGTGTATTTAAGCGCTTGTTTAATTTTATGTGCCTGTACTTTCATGTCTTTGTAAAGAAAGATCATTATTTAGCATTCACAGTGAATTGTTTGGAGTTTGTCCCCAGTTTAACGTTCAGTAGAATGAATCTTGAATCTACACACGATCAGCCACAACATTATGACCGGGAGAAGTAAATAACATCGACCGTTTCGGAAGACATGAAGAACAGCACAATGTGTTGACCTGGCCTCCAAATTCACTAGATCCCAAACTGATCAAGTATCTGTGGGATGACCCCCCCCCCCCCCCACTAACAACATTCTGTTGCCAGACACCACAGGACACCCTCAGAAGGTCCATGTCCATTCTCTGATGAGACAACTGTTTTGGAGACACAAGGGAGACCTCCACAATATTAGGAAGGTGGTCATAATGTTATGCCTGATCAGTTTGATTAACAGAACATTAAATATGTTTTCTACTGTAAGATGATTGTCATGTTTTCTATCATGGTTTGGTTAGTTTCTTGGGTTTCTGTTGTATTTTGTTAAGTTCTCGATTTTTTACAGTCGTGGTTTAGTGTTTAGTTTTTGTTGTTTCCTGTTTTATTTTGTTAAGTTCTTGATTTCCTGTTTTTTGTTACTTCCGTGTTTTCCCCATTTGATTAGATCATTGGTTTCTCCTTGTGTTGCCCTGATTTGTGTCACCTGTGTCTCGTCACCCCACTGTTCCTTGTGTGTGTATATATACACAGTATATAGCCCTGCCTTCCCCTTTGTTCCTTGTCACGTCATACTGTTTGTTTGCCTTGTTCATGTTTTTCCATGCCGTAGAGTTTCATGTCAAGTTTTTTTTTTTGGGATAACCTGCCACGTCAGCAGCGCTTTTGGTTTTTGTTAGCTTTGTGCTTTTTTTTTTTAATTAAAAACCTTTTGCCAGCTCCAGCCTCCTAAGTCCTGCATTTGGGTCCGAACCTCCAACCCCCACTACCCCCACTTGACAATGATCAATCCTTTTCACACTTTCTTAAAGATCTCATCAGTGACTAATAGTTCCCACCAAAAGACACAAAGCGACTCGTCGTCTGAGTTGAGCATTATTGTGATTTAATTCACTATATCACAAAGAAAGTCTTTTAAAAATGCAGACTAGAATTTCTGTATATAAACTGTACACAAAAAGCAAGGCACTATACATTCAGATTCACCAAGCTGCTGTCTGTCACACCTTTTAAAATTACAGCTCTCTCCTCTCGGGCGCTCAGAACGAGGCCCGACGGCATCCGGGCGGAAGAAGACGACACGACGGGGTTGTTGTTGTTGTTGTTTTTTTTGTTTTGTTTTTTTTACATAGTTACAAACGCGCACACACAAACTTTTACACATTTAAACACACAAACATTATATACAGTCGCACACAACCACAGCATGGCACCCTGACAACAAACGAGTCCATGATCTTGAACAGGTTTTTTTTTTTTTTTTGGGAGGGAGATTTCACACAAACACCACGTATGAAACCAAACCTACACCTGTCGCCGTTAAACTGCCCGCATTTCATTTAGTTAATTAATGACAAAGTTGAGACGTTAAAAATAAAAAAAACTATAAGCGAGGCGAGTGCATCTCCAGTCTTCATCCTTCTGGGTTTTCTTCAGATTCAGATATGTCACAAACCAAATCAGGTTCCTCTCACTTTATTCCCCTGTGTCTCCGTCTCTCGGCTTGTCCGCTCTTTGGCCGCTTGGCGCGCCCTCACGTGTTTTTTAAAAAAATAAAAACTTTCTCAAAACAGTCCTTTGGCTTTCTTTAAGTTCACTTGCTTCCACCCTGGCAGACGTTCGTATTCCTCTCTCTTCATGTCCAAAGCTTTCTGCGCAAAAACAAGAGAGACACAAAATAACACGGGGTGTTTCTCCTGTTCCTCGTTATGTACGTTTGCACCAAAAAGTTACAACGGAAAAGCAAATGTTTTCATATAAAACTGCATTTCTTCTTCTCTTATTTTCTCTCTTTGAATGTTTCTAGATGCAAAAGCACCAAAACGTTTTATTTTCGGGTGCACTGGATGAAATACTGACTGTGAAAGGACCTAATTACTTTTATTTTATGGATGAAAATCACAGAAAAATACTCCTGATTGTGATCTATTCTCCATCTTACCTTCAACTTTAGACTAGTTACACATAGACTTGTATAACAATGACACAACTAAATGTATAACCTATGCATAGTGCTTAATTTAACATCTCTATGGTTGGATTTAGAGTGTTTTCTAATCTGTTCTTCTGCCTTCACAAGGTCATTGCATTGAGGATGTTGCAAGCAACAAGTGATAAGGGTCTGACAGTATTCGCATTACCATGGAAACCACATACCAAGATTATCTGTATAAAAGCTGTGTGCGTTTAGGGGAGGTAGCCTGAGGAGGTTCTCTCCAGAGAGAACCCGTTATTAGACTCTCTGTGAATCACTGATTAAAGAAACCTTTTTGACTTTTGACCTGAGTCTGTCAAAGTTCTTTTTCCATCAGAAAACTTAAAAATCTTAAATAAAGTGAGCATACATTCACCGAGCACCACGCTAATACTGGTAATCTGGTTAGACGCCAGATTCAATGGATACAGAGTCAAAAAATATCCCTCTCCACACATTTGGATCGTCAACAAATTATGTGACGTACGCTTCTCGGTAAGAATATCTGTTAATTTAAAGTTATCTTTTACAACGGGACGCGATTACAGACTCTAAACGCCCTGCTTCTCTGACGGCCACCACTTTGCTGTAAAGCGATTAAACTCCACGGCGCTCAGAGGACATGAACAGCTACTGTTAGTCTTCTGCCCATGACCACATGAAGCCCCGCCCACGTGATTTGATTGGCCGGACAGATATTTGCAGGAGAATAATCAGTTCCCGACGGAGAGACTTTGTAGGCAGGGGGAAGTTGGTCTAGCTTCTAGGATAGATAGGGCTCACGTTTGCTCAGAAAACCAGAAAATATCAGAAAAAATTATTTTAAGATGTTGCCGATCTCCACCTCAGATCACAAATTAGAGACTGAAGATTTTTTTTAGCCGTTGCACCCCTGCCTGTCGTGATAAACAGTCGTTAAGGTGTTTCTAATAAAGTGCTCGGCGAGTGTAGCTCATTTCTTTGCGCTGCTTAAATGTCAATACAAGGCTTCGCACTGGTTGGGATCAGGATACTTTATCATAATTTCTATCTGTGACTGAGGACCAGAACCAACTGTGTCCAGATTTCATGCCTCCAGTTCGTGCTCTACAGACAGACAGACAGACAGACAGACAGACGGTGAGTCAGACTGCAGTGTGAACTGCGGCCGACGGTGAATCACTGAAGTGCGTTTTATTTTTCCACTGAGAGGAAAGAGTAGAGAGAGGTGATGCAGGAGAGCGCGGTGCGGTCGAAGGGACGAGCTGCAGCTGCACAATTACACAGGAAGAAGTTGAGAAAACGGATTAAAACTCTTGATTTTAAGTCTGAGAGACGATTTCTGATGAGAAAAAAGACAAGATAAGAACCTCTAGAGGTGAAAATCATGATAAATCATAATTCTGTCTATAAAATATTAGTAAATATGCAAAAATGATCTGTATATTTTCCAAAATATACAAAAGAGGCCAAAGTAAAGTCATCAAAAAGTCATATATATATAAAAATATATACTTTAAGTTCTGATACTGGGTTGTTTAACTCAAGTCTTCATTTCTCTGCTCACGTTTCTTCCTACTGTAACGGGATCTAAATTTAGATCATGTGTCGTCCTATATTTGTCATCTCTGTGGCTGATATAAAGGTCCGTCTAAAGCTGTGACGTTCTATCGGGATGATATTTTCCGACGTGATTGTGCAGCCGAGCGCAGCCTCTCCTCCTCGACCAGCACCACACTCCAGAGAGAGACGAGAGAGAGAGACGAGGGTGCTTATTCAGGTCCGTTTAAAGAGGAAAAACACACACAGTGCTCGAGAGATAGGACAGGTCTCCAGTGCTGGTGAATCACACGAGCGGCTCATCTTACCTGAATCCACCTACAACTTGGTCTGAAAAGTGAGAGTTAGATGGAGTTAGGATGAGACATGTGACTGGGGATGGATGGCTGGAATTAACTCAAAAATAAAATGACCTTTTCCAGTCTGTGCATCTGAGAGAGAGCATGTTACAAACAAAACTTTAAAGTGAACGGTTGAGTCGGTGGACTGACCTCAAAGTCCTGATCGGACAGGTACATCTCCAGGCGGAGCGGGTCGACTCCCTCTGGGAGCGGCCGGGCCTGCATCTGAGCCAGAGGGAAGGTGTTCTGACAGAGCCGGGCCAGCACGTCCTCCACCAGGATGATCTGGTTACACACCTCGGCCTCCTGCAGCCACGGCAGAGCACACAGCATGCGGCCGTTACAACTAGATTGTGGAGCTCATGGTTTCAGTACCGTCAGTGTGGTTGGGAGCGTGTTTATGTGTAATTCCACCGAGCACGGTGGAGCGTTGAGTGGTGTTGCTGACCCTCTCTGTGATCTCAGCCACGTCCTCTCTGTGCTCCCAGCTGGGGAACATGTTGGTGAAGGTGAGCGGCTCCAGACCGGCGTGGATCAGGTACGACTTCTGAGGCTTCTTCTCGTTCTTCTCTGCGGGAGAAAAACAAACAACAAATGTTAAGAGTATTGCTCGTGTCATTTAAAATAAGGGGACGTGATTAATGTTTCCACTTATTTCCACCTCACCTGGATCTGGTGACAGGTAACAAGAGAGATCACACGTTTAGCCGACATTCATCTGACTTTTATTGTTACACAAATTTGTTGCAGCTTGAAAAATCTCTATCTTGTGGTTTTATTCGGTCACGCTGCAGGATAATATTAGCTCAATAAGGAGCTGACAGGAATAAAATCAGAGCTTAAACAAAGCATCTTAAGCCGTAAATGACTCCTGTGGAGAGTTTAGGTTTTTATTAGGAACATAAGTGTGTGTTCTAGGGGCTTTTATTGACCCTCTCACTTGAGTTAGAGGGAGAAAGAGAGTTGTCTTTGTTTTATTCTTATTTTTAGATGACTGAGAATCTTCACAGAGAGGCCCGACTTAAAAAAATTCCTAATATTGTGTAGGTCTCCCTTGTGCCTCCAAAACAGTTGTGACTCATCAGAGAATGGACATGGGCCTTCTGAGGGTGTCCTGTGGTGTCTGGCACCAGGATGTTGTTAGTGGGGGGCCTTTGAGGGGAGGGACCTCTGTGGATCATCCCACAGATACTTGATCAGTTTGGGATCTAGTGAATTTGGAGGCCAGGTCAACACCTTGTGCTGTTCTTCAGGCTGCATCCTGCTGGGGATGGCTGCTGCCATCAAGGAGTGTCATTGCTATGGGGTGGGGGTGCCTGGTCTGGTCTAGGTGGGTGCTACATGTCTAAGTAACATCCACATGAGTGAATGCCAGGTCCAGTGGAGTCACTGGGCAACGTGCTTTCTTCTTAGCATAAAACTTCCATTACTTTGACCTTTCTATGCTTCCTGTCACGTATATTCACACTCTTGAAATGCTTCTAGTCTTCTCGGTAGCACCTGTCTCGTAGCTGTCCTCACCTTTGCAGTACTGCAGGACGGTCTCCATCGCACACTTCCTGTCCGCGTCCCAGCGGATCCGAGCCGAGCCGGTGCTCTCGCTGTCCTGAGGCCACCAGCCCTGCCACAGGTAAACTTCATGGAAGTTATCCACCAGGAACAGAGCTGTAATGGAGGAGAGAGAACAATACATTACCTCTGCTCTGGGAGTGTTACAGTATCCAAGAGTTTCACGCTAATTTAACAGCCTTCTTCTCGTCCTCAACTCCTCTGTGATATATTTAAGTTAGATTTCTGGTTGTCTGTCCGAGTGTTTGTGTCCGGGCCTCACCAGGCTGCGGGGCGTTGTACAGGTCTTCCTGCAGGAAGGGCAGCGAGCTGACCAGGTCTGGAGCTCTGGACGGGTGGAAGAACTCGGTCGCCACGAAATCTCCAGATGTGCTGCTCAGCTGGAAGAGCCGCGGGGTAAAGTTGAATCTGCCCGGATCTGATGAAAAGATGCTGAGCGTCACTCTTCCAAGGTTAGCCAACAGTTAAATAACTTGCTCACTTCATTTTCGTTTAGTAATCACAATCGTATCTTAAAGAAGAAACTACCCAGTTCAAGTGTTTCCCGTACCTTGAAGCATGCAGTCATAAGCCTTCCTATCCTTTCTCCCCAGAGCCTCCCAGAAACCCGGAGGCTCCATTCCCTCGTCGCACTCATGGATGGTCACTTTGCTGCTGCTGTGGAGGCCTGCTTCCAGAGGACACCTGAAAGCGGCAAGAGGGGAAATTAATCCGACGCAAGTGCAAACGCACCAAACTCACACCTCGTCAACAACTCACTGCTCTTTGATCTTGAGTGCGGCCGTGTTTCCGACGCCGCGGGTGTGCAGCTGCGTCTTGCAGCCGTGCCACAGGTAGATGATGGCCTTGTTGATGTTGAGCAGGATCATGGAGGCTCTGGAGCGCAGGCTGCTGCAGTGACACGCCACCTCCAGCAGGTGGCCCTCCACCGGCACCTCGCCCCGCACGCAGTAGAGGCGCCACTCACCTGGACGCAGGGCGGCAGGTGAACACGGTCACGGATAGGAAGGAGTTTGTTCCAACAAAGTTAATAAGAAGCGTAACAACACCAGTGATTGTTTATGTCCTTTTACCTTTATATTAATGAATGTTTTACCAGAAAGAGGCACAATTTTAATCAAAAGATGATTAAAATTTAGAAAGATCTAATGTTTTCTAGTCAGAATAAAGGAAAAAATGCAAAGAACTAAGAATATTTAACCTTTTTTTATATCATGAATCTCTACTTGAATATTTTAGTGCCAAACAAAGCAAGTTTTTCACCTGTAACATTAATGAATTTACTAATTACTAAGATGTTTACTTATATTTCTGCTTCCAAACTGGGAATAAATAACCTGAATTAAAATGTAAAACGTTTACTCTGAGTGTTCTCCTCCTCCTCCTCCCTCTTTCCAGCGTGGACGATCATCCCTCCGTTGAAGCACTGCAGGAAACACGGCGGCTCCTTTCCTTGCTGCACCTGGACCTGAAACACCCGCGGCACAAGTCAGACGGATATTTCCTGCTGGGCTAAAAATTTCAAAAATACGACTGCTGTCTCTGTCATCAAGCCTGGTGTCGTGTACCTGTGCTCCTCTCTCCTCGTCCAGCTCCACCGTCATCAGTGCTGACGTTCCCTTCTCGCTGACGGTGGAGTGCCGGCCCTGCCAGAAGAAGTAGCAGCATTTCTCCTTCCCCGGTCCGCTGCTCCTCGCCTCGGGGTTCTGCCTCCGACCGACTGGGACACACAAACTCATTATAAATGTTATATTCTATTGTTTTAACTGCTCGCTGTGAGGCATCAGTGCTAAGGGGAAGGACCTTCTAACCTGAAGTGTTGACCATGTACTTCCACTTGACCACGTAGGCGTCCCCCTCGTGGAACTGTCCGATGCTCTGGCGTGGCAGGCGGCTGTAGTCGAACTCCAGGATGTGCCAAACGTCCACGGACGCCGTGGTGATCTCCTGGGTCCTCATGTGGTCTTCTGACTCCACGGGGCCGTGGCCGCGCCCGACGTTCACCCCGTCCAGAATGGTGGAAATGGACGACTGGAGGACGGGCAGCATTAGGGTGGCGTCATAAGGCCGGCACTCTCGCCCCGGAGCCTCCTGGGGGAAAGATTGCGAAATAGGATTTATAATAATAAAAGTAAAGCAGGCGGCGGTCTGGTGCCCCCGTGCTTCTCTGTGATGATTTGGAGCTTAATCTAAAGGCATATGCTCTCTAATTCTTGTTTTGGTCCCAGTGTTTGACTAATTGTTCCTGGCAACATGAACCGTGGCAGCTCAACTAATAAACAGATGGGGAGATGTACCAGACATATGAAGCCTCTCTCTGTGTGTGTAACCTGTCGAATTATTCTCGTTATACTGAGAGCTGGATTTGTACCTTCAGCTCGGGTATAAGCTCGCCTCCTTCCTTCGTTGTCGGCGACTTTGCTTCAGTCCAGTCCACGAACTTCTCCTTGAACAAGATCGTCTCGTTGTGCTCCGTCAGCCTGCCGAATATCGCCCAGTCAGGACGTCCCTGACCCTTCCTGCAGCAGGACACGGAAGAAAAACTCTCTGATAAATCAAAGAGCTTTAAAAATATTATATGAAATATATTTTCTGGTTAGGTTAAGGCTGCGAGGCATTGAATGCAGTACAGTACAGTGACCTCACCTTGGTATGAGTGTGTTGCAGCCTCCGGGGTCCAGAGGGTTGATGTCACAGCAGGTGTAGTCAAACGTCCCGTTCCACAGGTGTTTGGCGAGCTGGAAGGCCACCTTCCTCTGGGCCAGAGTCACCTCTTTACCGTGCCACACGTACACCTCGCTGCCAAAGTCAAACACCAACACCTGCAGCGCACACGGCACAAAAACAGCCCTGTTAGCCAACACTGCACAGCTGCATGTGGACATATTAGCAGATCAGTTCTGATATGTTCTAGTTTTCCCACTTTATGTAGTCCATAATAAATTTATAATTGAAACAAGTAGTTACATATAGAAACATTAAAACCTGAAAAATAATCACACACATACATATTGTGTATTTTACACATCATTTAAATAGAGGAATGGAGAGTTTAGAAAATGTTATACCTCATAGCCTCAATTTTTGTCGTAATAAGAGTCACACAGAGAAAAATATTACCTCAGCACACAATCAGATAGTCCTCCAACCAATCAGAGACATTTTGTTCACTTCAAACTTCATGGGGCTGAGATGATGTGTATGACTACATCCCTGTTAAGGCTCTTAGACACCAACATAGACACCGTAACTTACGCACACAGCCTGCGTCAGTGCGAGCCATTTATATTTGTGCGCTTGTCAGTCTGGCTCGCTCTGTAAAAACGCTACCCAAACACTAACCTTAACCCTAACCCTTAATTGAAATTTTGCCAAAAAGCAGTTTAATACCAAATACCAAAATGGAAACACGCTACTACCAAGCCAACCAATCACAGCTCTACATTTCTGGGGAGGTGCACGTCAGTTACGGCGCTAGGCGTCTGTGCAGGCTCTGCACTGTCGCCGTAGCTTCAAGAGTCTAAACCGCCTATTACTCTTCTGTCCATCACCCAAACGATCTTCTTCAGAGCATAATCAGTTCCTAATGCAGCGATTCCAGACCAGCTATTGGGAATTCAGGGTAACATTCAGGCCTCCAGGTTGGATACTTCATAGTTAACATATTTAAAACAAGTGTAACTGCAGCGTTCTTCTTGATCTTAGCCCCAGTGTCCTGAACCCATTTCCTTTTTTCTGCAGCACCAGTGCGCAGATGGACGTAGGAGGTGCTCATCATGGCACCTGCTGTTGCTAAGCAACAAATTAAGACCAGCTTTGATGGGAAGGACCCTCCAAAAATAAAAAAAAATAAGCTAAAACCTTTTTATATTCAGATCTTAAATGACAATGACAACTTGCTGCTTTGCATTCGGATAAAAAGTGACTCCCTCACATGCAACCAGAAGCTAAGACTGATTAAAACTACGAGAGCACACGTTTTATGTTGATATATGAATGTTATTAAGCGAAGGATGTAAAGAGGCTTTTGTGGATAGACATAAAGTCACATTCACCTCCTTGGGCTCCAGCAGGGAGCAGCGAGGGACCTTCCCCCACTCCTCATCGTCAGGAACCAGTTTATCATCCAGCAGTCTGAAGATACAGTTGGTTTCCACGATGGCATTCTCAAACTGCTCATCCTCCTCTGGCGGACCCGCCGCTACGGCACAAAGAGACGTAAAGATATCATAAAACAAACCATTTATCAAAGGAAACGTCGTGTCGTGGATCAGAATCATCCAGAAAAAGCTCTTACGCTGGTACGCCATGTGTCCACCTAGGATCGTCCAGAACTGCTGCATATCCGGACCCTGAGGGTTGACCCCCTCTTGGATAGTCTGCAACTGCTCCGCCCTGCAGCCCATGTCCTTGTTCGCCTGGATGAATGTGGCCAAATCAGTGGCCTAAAGGGAGGAAACAAAGTCTTCCCGTCAGACTTTAATTAGATCTGAGATAAATTTAGAAACTGAGTGAGACTCTGAAGGCAAAGCTTGATTGACAGTTGCTGGGCTGTGCATGATAAGATGAATAAACAGTACAGAACAAGGAGGCGGAGTAGAAAAAACAAACGTCTATTAGAAAGTGTCTAGACGGAGCTCCTGTGGGGGGAAAGGAAGAGGCTGAAAGCATGTGTTTGACGAGGAGCACAGATGGCTGCACGATGGCCGTGTCATCAGTGAATCATCTTTGTTCAGACGCCAATACTGTAGCGGGAGATCTACTGAAGATACTTGCCTTAGCCTTCTCTATGACGTTTGAGAACTCTCCTATCCAGACAAAGCAGTGCTCCGGAGTGACCAACAGGAAGCAGTCGCCGCTGTTCAGAGAAGACGCCCTGGGCTCCACTAATCTGGTCTGAACGTGACGACGACCTGCGAAATCGATTCAGAATTTCGTGTGTAAAGCTAAACGAAAGCTAATTAGTATTTGTCAGATAAATATACATGGCTACAGTTAGCTTAGCTTAGCATGAAGACAGGAAACACAGAGGACAGCTAGCATAGCACCTGAAAAGGTCACTAATTCATCTATTTGTTGTGATTAATCCATTAAAAAAATCAGCATATTTCCTTTTTTTTCTGGGCAGTTATGGGTCAGACTATTTCTTGGCCGGGAGCTGAAATTTCTCTGAATCCCCTACTGGTTGCCTGGCAACAGCTCCAAATCCAGAAACGGTCCCCTAAATATAGAACTACTCCTTTAAATATCATGCTTAGTCTTTTGTTTTCCTGTGTATGTATTTTTTTCCATAAAAGAAACAGAAGTTTAATCATAAACAGATTCTGGTTTAACGAACCCATTATGATGTTTAAATCCTGGAAGTAAAGGAAGTGGCAGCAAAGGCCGAAATTAAGGCCGAAAGAGAGACACAAAGAGTTCTTACCTTTGATCTGCATCAGCATGAGGTTCTTATACGGCACCGCGCTGTTGTTGGACATCTGCTCCGAGATGTTGACGTTGCGCAGACTCACGCTGCTGAAGTTTTCTTTGCTGGCCAGACCTGCCAGAGCGGCCTCAGAGTACTCGGAGCTCTTAGTCACTGGAACGAGAAAGAGACCGCACTTCATAAGAACACAGAGCTGCAGGGCTGTGGAAAAATAACCGCTCCATTAAATTTTAAAATCCCTGTTGTAAACACTGCTGCAAGGAATGAATGTTAATTTGTGCTGTTTACTAAATAAAAGAGGTGGATGTGGGCGCTGGGATTTTTAACTACCAGCGACACATCGCTTGTTGCTAAACACCCAGAGGGCTAAACTCGTGCTGTCGTCCTTACGCTCGGTCTTCTCAGCCTTCATCCTCTTGCTCTCCAGCTGTGCCACGTTCAGTCTCTGCTCTGTGTACTCGTGTCGGATGTCCTCTCGCGCTGCCAGCATCTTCAGCGGGTTTCTGGAGGCCTGGACGTTCCTGGACGGACGAACGGAGCGCTTGTGCTTCACCATGGCCGAAGTCAGCCTGGACGGGGAGAGGACAGGTGTCCGATGTTAAAAGGTAGGGACGGACAATGATCCAGACGATGGATCCACGGGTGCTAGTATTTTCTTACTTGGGACCCGAAGAACCGAAGATGCTGTCAAAGTCCTCGCTGATCTCGATCCTGGTGGGCATGCGTGGAAATTCAGTCACGCGTTTGTAGAACTTGGAGAAGATCTCGTCATCCAGCTTCATCACTTCCTTCACTGCCTTCTCAGTCACTGTTATGGTGGTTTCCTGCAAACCTGCCACTGAATAAACAAGGGACGCACAACCGGATCAATAAACATCTATACTTTTGCACATTACAAATATATATGTTAATCCTATAAACTTTCAAAACACAATTAGCAGAACTTCGAGGACAAAATTCAACTTATCATCTTGTTTCAAAGGCCAAGAAAACCTGATATTTTCACTTCCACAATAATTAAAACTGCAAATTAAGTGGACAGATGTAACTAGCAGATATCAGATAGCACAGGTGACCTCTAGGATGGAGGGGGTTAATGGTGCTGTAAGTCAGAACGGAAGTACTCACCTTTGCTATTCAGGCGTCCCAAGAAGCTCTCCAACTTGTCTAGTTTCTTATCTGATTCCATGTCGGGCCTGGCCTCAATTTCTGGAGATGAAATTTAAGATTAAATGATCTTAACCTACCTACAACAATTAGTTCATTAGTTGTTATTTAATTCCCCTGAAGCAGAAATACACAAAGCATCTCTAAATCCGTCTGTTAAAATAGTAAACTAATAGTAAACCCTCTAACTGGGATTTCTTTCGCTGAGCTTGCAGTGGTCACACAGGACTCGTAAATCTGTCTCACCCTCTTGTGGTTTGTTGACAGCAGGCGTGCTGCTCTTGAGTTTGGTGGAGACTGGTGACAGGATGGGGCTGATAACTGAGGAGGAGGCTGCCAGGCCTGTGGAGAGAAATAATTCATGAGAGATAAGACAAAAAAACACTGCAGAGATAAGTCATAATCAGTATTTGTATGATATTTAAACAGGGCTGTCATAGTTAACATATTAGTTTCTAAATCTCCTATTAAAATGGGAGTGGAGAGTGGAGGAGGGCTCTCTGAATCATCTGTGTGCTTGGTCAGTAAGTGGTATTTAAACCTGGATGTACTCTGGTGTTTACTCAGTTTATTTATATAGTAAATGCAGATAGCTTTGTTCTTGTTGAGAGAACCACCGGGCAGAGCTCTGAAGATGAACTTGACTCTCAACAGATGCTTTTTATGAGCATTTCTGCTCAGTGAGATTTGTTTCTGCAGCATCGGCCACAATCAAAACCCAAGTTACCAAAAAAAAGTCAAAAAAAGACATCAAGGATATGTTTGTGCTACATTTCAGCTCTCAGACTAGTGCAGGTATCAGAAAAGTGTAATTTTTTACGATAACCTGAAACCTCTATCACTTAGTGGAGGTGAAGAAGACGTTTAGCTGTTTATGAGGTGCACAGCTTTCTGTGGAGACACTTCTAATTGAATGAATTCTCTGCTGCAGCCTTACTTTCTGATTTATTTTCATCCAGAAGCTTTTTTTTTTTTTTTTTTAAGATGGCAGCTTGTGCTCTGACCTTTCTTGACCATGCGTGCAGCCACTGTGTACTGGGTCGAGTCATTGGCTGCTCCTCTGCCCT
The DNA here is from genome assembly GCF_963514085.1 of Chelon labrosus. Classification (NCBI taxonomy): domain Eukaryota; kingdom Metazoa; phylum Chordata; class Actinopteri; order Mugiliformes; family Mugilidae; genus Chelon; species Chelon labrosus. Next base: position 23,280,115 of record NC_140342.1, on the reverse strand, counting down.
TCGTCTTCCAGGCCTCCTCACGGGTCGAGATCATCTGTTTCCTCTCCTCAATGGTCATCTGCGCATCGATGTCCTCTCCCATCTTCTGGCGCGGACGGGACAAAATCGAGCAAAAATCATCAAACTGCGCAAGGTTGTAATAAAGTCAAAGCTCCAAGTCCTGCATGCAAGGCAACGGCATCTGCAGGATGAGGGCTAAGTGACAGCTTTAATTCGTCAGGCTTATTTCTAACAAGTCAAAACAAGCTTCCAGACACATCATATACTGTACATCTCCTCTCACACAGCTTCACTGTAGCTTCATGTCACCACTTTGTTCCCTCGGGAGCAATTATTCATGTAGTGACAGTATCAAACCAAGCAGATATAAAGAGATTAGATGCATTCAAGCATGCTAGGAACGCAAAGACTACTTTACTCCTCAGTAGAAGTGACGGCTGCACACTGAATTCCTTCCCGAGTTGTCGTAACCAAATAAAAGCATCCTCCACGCGGCTCACGGCTGCAAACCAAGCAAAAAAAGTACATGCAGCCCATTCGAGCGTGCCAGGTGCACGTCCTTACCTGGCTATGATGGTCAATGTACTGACACTTTTGACCGAGGGAGATAGGAGGAGAATAGGTGGAAGAGAAGACAGGTTCCTGAGGATGTAGAGGTGGATAGAAAAGTGAAGGAAAAAGAAAAGGAGGAAGCGGGAGGAGAAACAACGCACGTGCGAGATGAAGGAAGACGAGGGAACTGTCCGGACCTGGTATTAACACGCGCCCAGAGAGATCTGATCACAGGTGTACAGCATTCGACCACATCTGGAGGTGGTCTGGGGCCACCTGTGACCACAGTCTTTTAGCAGTGTGAAGACAAAATGCGTCCCTGCCACACTGATAGTCCGCCTACTTGAGTTTTGCCGCATTCATTCAGAAAAAAACGGTATTTTGAAAAATCTCCAGAAAAAGAAAAAGCCCCAAAAGTGTTGTCTGGTCTCTGTCCTCAAAGCTGTTTACAGATTAAAATATGAAATAAAGCTAAACAATGATAACCTGACAATTAAAATGAATGAATATGAGTAGATTATGTGTAATTCCCTCAGAAAGAATGGTATCGGCATGCATCAGGTGCGGAGGTCAATAAATAAATATGTTAATGGGTCATTACGGTTTATATCATATCCCAGCGTTATTGGTTCTGAAACAGCAGTAAACAGTGATCCACTGTTTTGAGATAACAGCTGCGTCTCGAGAAGCTTGCGGAGACACATACTTAGAGCTGCCCGCTTGTGTTTGGATCACACAGGACGCATATTGATACCAGGTCTGAACAGGTGCCAAGGAGGGATGGATCTGAAGGAGAGAAGGCCAGAAACTGGGGGCGCAGCTAATCTGTAAACAACGCTAATCTGCTTTTTTTCAAGGAGCATTTTTTATACATTTTTTTTAACTGTTAGTGAGGAAGCAGCAGCAGGAAGTGACCCTGGTGATTTGTAAGTTGAGACAGACACAGAAAGCCTCATATTAGAAACACACAGCTTAAACCGAGCTTGAAGCGCAGTGAGTAAAAGTTGGTCTTAAAACGTACTAAAGAAAATCTTTACTTTTAGAAGATGTGACTCCCTTTAACAGGACAAATTCAGCCTCTAATCAAGCGCCACATGCAGTATTTTTATGGTTTGTGAGCATTTTAACTAGAAATTGCTGAGAAATTCAGGGGGAGCGACACAAACAGCCTCACACAACATCCAAACAACGCTGTGATTGGACGACACGGGCGTCACACGAAGCTGATTGGCTGCCATCGGGTCTTACCCACAGCTGTTCAGACACAGACACAGCGGAATAGTCTTGTACGACCACCCTCTCCTCCTGAGGGGTTAAACACAGGGGAAGTGCTCGGTCAGAGGGAGAGACGGGTAGGGAGGAGGGGGCTTGAGGTTTGGTGGCGGCCATTGTTGCTAATGGGTTTAGGGGTGAAGCTGCCTGGAGGATTACCATCCAGGGTTTAAGCAGGCAGTTTCACCCCACAGAATACTAATGTGAAGTAGATGAGCTGCAGGAAAGAGGTCCTTTAAAGTGGCTGAGTCCTAAATCCTGAAATCAAAGGCTCTTTGAGCTTATAAATTAAATTCTAGCTGCTGTTTAAAGCAGCAGAGATGCATATAAATACATTTAAGAGATTCTTTCTGTCAAATAAGCTTTTAAAGTTATTATCTCTGTAGTAAAACTCAGCTTGAGGCTTTCTCGAGTTCATAAAGGAGGAGAGTTTATTCCCAACACACCCGATTCTTAATTCTACAAGCAGAGTGCCACTGAGCTCAGACAACACATAGGCTAAAGGGAATGAAATGATGAAATGATGAAATGAAAGCAGCGCTTAACTAAAAGAGTTGAGGAGGGGAGCTGGCATGGTGAAACATGAAGGGTAGGGAGTAGAAATGTAGTAAAACCTAGCAGAGTAATGTTTCTGAACAACATCTAGAGCTGTAGAGCAGAGGCCCCTGGAAACACCAAATGTATAAAGTGAATATCAAAATGGATTTTTGCCACACTTCATAGTGCAGCAGAGATTTCAGACAACATTAGATTTACAGCAACATCCACCTGCAGGACAAACTAGCAACATCTTCAGGACGTTTTAATCCATTTGATCTGTATTCTCGAGCCCTCGCTGTTTTGTTTATAGTGATGTAGAAACCAAAATAGCTGCAGAATGTCACGTTTTGTCATGTTTTCTGTTCGATTTCCTGTTTTATTTTGTTAAGGTCTGGTTTTCCTGTTTGGGTTCCATGTCATGTCTTTCGTCATGTCTTTCATGGTTTAGGTTCTGTCATGTTTTGTCATGTTTTCTGTCATGTCCTCCATTCTTGGTTTTCTGTCATGTTGTCACGTTTTCTGTCATGTCTTTCGTTCTTGGTTTTCTGTCATGTCTTTCATCATGGTTTAGTTTCTGTCATGGTTTCTGTTTAGTTCCGTCATGTCTTTCCGTCATGTCTTTTCTCAGTCACGGGTTTAGTCTCTTGGATTTTCTGTTGTATTTTGTTAAGTCTTGGTTTTTCATAGTCATGGTTTAGTGTTTAGGTTTTCTGTTTCCTGTTTTATTTTGTTAAGTTTTGAATTTCCTGTTTTCTTATTCCATGTTTTCTTTTGATTAGATCATTGCTTTCACCTTGTGTTAATTCTTGATTTGCTTCACCTGTGTCTTGTCACCCCTGCTCCTTGTGTGTAGATATAGCCCTGCCTTCCCCTTTGTCCCTGTCGCGTCATACTGCTTGTTTCTCATGTTCCACGTTACTGCTTGTTACTGCTTGTTTCCACGTCATACTGTTTCACGTTGTCCATGTATCTTGCCATAGCTTTTGTTCATGTTAGAGTTTTTCATGCCATGTCGTAGTTTCATAGTGTTTTTGATTTTTGTTTGTTCTTTGGATTTCCTGCCTCGTCAGCAGCACCTTTGTTTTTTTTTTTTGTAAGTTTGTTTCTTTTTTTTGTTAATTAAAACCTTATCTTTCGCCTACTCCTGCCTCCTGAAGTCCTGCATTTGGGTCCGTAACTCCCAACCCCTGCTACCCCTTTGTGACACAGAAGAGTCAAGAGAGCTGGACGACAAGCCATCACTAAAGACAGGAACACAGCTAGCTCATTTAGTTTGTGGCTGTGACGCGAATATAATCAGTCAACTGTGTTTACATGAGAGGGAACGTGGCAAAGAAGACTTAATTTTACCTAACGGGTCACTGTAAATGAAAGTATACCAGGTAAAAAGAGTAGAAAGAAGTTATTCTCTACAAATCTGAAAGAAAGCGATGCAAAGTGGTAGACCTTCCTAGGTAAAAGGTTATATTAGTAACACAGGAAAAAGTGTACATCATAAACTAATCATTTGTTAGAAGATGTTTGTTATAAGTAAAGACTGACCTTCTTCTCGGAGGTCTGCTCCGTCTCCGTCCACACCTGAGTCTGCTCCTCCGTGGACGCCACTTGAACCGCTTCCTGTTTCTTGTTGATCCTGTTCCTCCAGTCCTCCTCGCCGCTCTTCTTCAGCAGTGCCACTCTGACATAAGACAACAGAGATTCTGTTTACAACCAAGCGTACGCTTTAACGACCAGGAAACCGTACAGCTAGATTAAAAATGTTAATAAAAGACGGGAAAGCCTGGTTTAAAGATGATGCCTTGCAGTGGTAGCTGATGAGGAACAGAAAACCCTGACATATATAAGCGTTTCCATTATTTCCAACAAGGTCATAAGAAAAAAAACTGTTCAAGGATGAAAAACCAGGTCATAGATTTCTTCCCCTCTGTTAAAAAGAGGCCTCTGCAGACTGCATGAGGAGCGCTGATAAAGGATGGCTGAGGGGTAAAGGAAAGTGTGTCATCATCTCGGCAGCTGCTCGAGAGTGGACAGGGCAGAAACCAGGGCATTAGGAGGAACCTGCTGAATCTCAGAGGAGAAAAACGGTGATGCTAAAAGTGAATCTCTCCTTCAGAGATGTAAATGAACCTATATGCTGCGGTGAAAGGACAAGCAGCGACTTCCTGTCTGATTCTGTCAAACATGGCAGATTCATTGAGATGCTGGCTTTTGACTCAGTCAGCACAAATCTGTGCGAGTGTGTGATCTCACTTTTCACCTTGTGAAGGTGCCAAGCTCCGACTGGATCCTGGATTTGTGAATGAAATCGAGGCTGAGTAGTGCAGCTTTTGAGACCTTTTCTAGCAGTTTGCCTCACCTCTCCCTGATGGACATCTGTTTGGAGGACATGCCGTCAGAGAGTTGGTCCCCGGAGTCAGTGGGGGAAAGCAGCTCTCCAGAGTGGACGCTGTGCCTGCTGAAGTCCTCGCTGTGGTCCAGGGGCAGGGAGTGGGACTTGACCAGGGCGTGGGGGAAGGACTGAGGTTTGGGGGGTGTCTGCGGAGCCTGCTGGGGCTTGGGCTGAGGCTGCGGTGCTGTCTGCGGGAAAGGCTTGGGGAGAGGCTGGACGAATCCCTGAGGTTTGGGCTGGGTCTGCGGCGAGTGAGTGAAAGGCTTGGGGTAGGTCGGCGGGGGCTGGGAGTACGGCTGGGGCTGGACGTATGACGCAGGCTTGGGTTGGGTCAGAGGAGGCTGCTGTGTGAAGGTTTTGGGAAGAGTCTGTGGAGGCTGGCTGACTGTTTGCTGCTGCTGCACGCTGCTCGAAACGTGAGACGCTGTCCTGGATGATACTTTAGCTACCAGCGGCCTCAGTGATGCAGAATGATCCGGCAAATCTGAAAGGACATAAATAACACAAATATATATTTACAATTAGGTCAGCAGAACTCCAGAGCCATTGCGGCTATGAAAGTGAGAAAAAAAAAAAAGACATGTAACGCTGAGAAGTTCTGCTGAGGTTAACCTTGAATGTGTAAATCCGCGTGTCCTACTAACAGGGGAGTCAAAGAGATGCCAGTCTAGTTTTTAAAGCGGCGTGTGGGCGGTAATGTGAGCGTAAAGAGACCTTTTGTTAGATGAGAGTGATTCAGGGAAGCTAAATTTGAAATACTAGAGTCGGATGTTGAAGGAAATACCTAATTAGTGTTTCTATTTCGCTTCCACTTTAAGATACAGTAGCATGTCACTGCAACATGCGACACTTTAGAGCAGTGATTCCCAATCTGGGGTACGTGTACCCCCAGGGGTACGCAAAGTGACGTAGGGGGTACGTGAAAGAGTTGGTTCTGAACTCAGCCTGATTACATTATGAAACTGAAAAAACGGATAATAGGTTGTTTTCTCATTTTCTGATTCTCCACCTAAATGGTAAATGAAAAGACTTGTTTTTCATGTGAGTCAGTTATGTTAATAGCTGGATTGTAGGACAGCTGGCTTTGAAGCTATGTATCAGTTTGCTGCTAATGTAGCTATAGCGCTGGGTCACCTAAATAAGAAAGACGCCGATTCCCTGAAATGTCTGTGATTGGTGGGCAGGTGCAAATCTCCTGATGATATAGCTATACTCGCTACAGTTATTGTCCCAGAAACAAGCAAATCTTGTTCTTGATTGGGTCTTTAAATTATGTCGTCAACAATTCTGATAACTTTCTGTCATTTGAGCTGTCAAGTCATCAGTCTGAGGTAAACTAGGCCGCCAAAAATGGATAAATGGCTAAAACGGATAGATTGCCCTTCTAGAGAGACCTCAACTGCTACCACCAGTCAGCCCACAGGCGAAGATGCACGTGCCAGCGACAACAACCCAGGCTATTCCTCAACTTCTATATCTAACTTTGACCGGGATGCTAGAAGCAGTGCAGATGTGGCTAGCGAAGCTGCTTGCTTAGCATAGCCACGGACAGCGATGAGGAGTCTGAAGTGCATGAGAGTAGGGGGGTCAAATGTCTGAACTGGTACGGGCTGTGAAAAGTTTGGGAACCACTGCTTTAGGGGAGACAATTAGACTATCGACCTGTCCAGGGTGAATCCCACCTCTTTCCCTGTGTCAGTTGGGGTAGGCTCCAGCTCCCTGTGGCCCTCTACAGGAAAAGTGTCTATCCTAATACGGCCATTTTGGAGCTTTTATACACTAACATGTTGAAATATATGCCTGGATCACACAATATACCACCATAATATAGTAGATGGCCTTATTCTCCTCTGTGTAACCAGTATTCATCCATAAATCGTTTGTATGCACACGTGCAAAAGCTTTTTTTAAGGCAAAATATCAATAATGCCATACAGAGCGTGTTGTGTGTATATTATATGTATTAAATCCACTGTAAAGACAATATTTTGTCCAAAAAGACACACTGAAGGGGACCACCTTTGAGGCTTAAGACTTTTTTTTTTTGTTCAAGGATGTTATTGCATGTAATGATGTGTCCTGAGGGAAGTGGTACAAGTTCTCAGGCCTCATGATGCGATAATATAAAAGACTTCAGACAGGATTTACCCATGCGGAACTAAACAAGACTTTGGCCTGCAGACAAGGCGTCCATTGTGTCCTCGCCGTCCTCTACCTGCTTCATTCAAGTGCCGGACAATCGTCGTGCACTCTCTCCCTGAAAGCTTTCATCTCGCCGCGCTCCGTTCGTGTGCATGCGTTGGGAAAAGACCACCCCTGGACACGCTCGGCGTTAACACATAAAAAACAGGTCAGGCCCCGTTATTTACTGTAGTGTGAGCTGCAGCTAACCCACAGGCAATAAGTAATCTGGTGCACGGACACCACAGCCTCTTTATAGGCCGTGACAGTGAGCGCACACACACACACACACACACACACACCAACACACTTCGATCTGCAAATCATTGGTGTTTGTTAGCTGACAAACAGTGTGTCAGGAAAGGGCTTCCTCTTTCCAGACAAAGACAGCCACGAGGTAAATTCATGGAAAAATATGCTAATTAGATGCTGCCTCAGACGCCTCTCTCTCTCTCCCTCTCTCTTCTCTGTATCAGCCAAATCAAATACCCCCAGCTGGGACAAGTGTGTGTGTGCAGCCGGCAGAAAGCAATCATGCGTGGGAGCATGCTGCATGAGACGGTGAAGATAATGAGAACAGCCCCTTCCCTAGACACTTCTTCTTTTTTTGTCACTTCCTTTCTCTCTTTTCTTTTGTCCACTGCATTTTTTTATTTTTTTTTTTATTTCTCGGCTATTTCCACCTCCTCATTCTTCTTCCACCTGACTCTCCAACATCTCTTGTTTTGTCTAAGTCACCAAGAGAAGCCTCCTACCTGAGATGACCGCCTGGCTCCGGCCACTGCTTCTCTCCTGCTCCTGTGTGGAGGAACCGTGAGCGGCTGCAGCCTCCCTCAGGTGGCTTCCTTTTCCTCTTCCTCCTCCTCCTCCTCCTCCTCCTCCTCCGCCTCCGTCTGCTCTCTCCCTGCTCTCCTGGGAGTCTGCGGCTCTCCAGCTGGGCAGAGGCTCTGACTCGCCCCTCCACAAAGACGGCTCGGCAGCGTGCTGAGGCTGGGGATGCTGCTGCCTGTCGTCTGAGTGCAGCTTACCCTTAATGCTGCCGCCCTGGATGTCTTCCCTGGCTCCTCCCTGCTGTCTCCCTCCAACCTCGTCCTCTTGCCGCTCTCTCCAGCTTTCCTCCACCCCCTCCCCTTGCTGCTGCCTGTGACCAGTGGAGGATGTGGGAGCAGGAGGGGCCCCTACTCTCTCTCGGCTCTCGGGGAAGCGAGAGGAGGAGTTGAGCTCACTCTCCTGTTGGCCTGGGTCCCTGCTCTGGGTCATGGAGAAGTACCTCAGCGCCCTCTCCTGGTGGACGTTTGCGCCGCTGGAAGCCTGTTGTTGGGCAGGGACGTAGGGGACGGCGGTGGACTTGCCCGCCTGGAGACCGTCGCCATCCCCGGCGCTGCCGCCGCTGCCTGGCGCCGCGGTTACCGTGGTGACGGAGGCCCGGGAGGTGACGGCCGCCACGGATCGAACCAAGGAGGCTGACAGGGGCTCCAGTTTGATCTCGCCTCCACTTTTCAGCTGCAAGGACAGCAGGGGTCATGTTAGAAAGTGTGGACAGAGGAAAGACGACAACAGGAGAGCTGGACGGACTGATATGGAGGGAGGATGGATGGATAAAGTAGAGGGAAAGAGGAAGGAAAGGAGCAGATGGATTGGTGAGGAGAAGGAAAGATTAAATATGAATGACGCAGGGAACTTAGACATTAACAGAAGCATGTGTGGATGAAATACAGACGAAGGTGTGTGGTGCCAGACAAATGGATGATGGAGAGAAGAATAAAGAAGGACGGGTGAGAGCGGATTGATGAAAAACACAAAACAGTAGTTGGCTCACGAAACCACAGCTGGATGCAACTTTTAGTAGCGTTTGTTTTATTTAAATTAAATGAATGGAACAAAAAACACCCACTATTACTGTGGTTAGCCCTTAGAGCTAATAATATGAGCTAAACTCAAGCTAGATGGTACACAAAACACCTTAGATATGATTTCATTTAGCTGCAAAGATCAAATTTGATGGAGAAGGACAAATAATGCTAGATAAACATAACATTTAAGTTGATATTAGGTTAAATGTGACTCATCCCTCCCTCCAGCTGCTCCTGTATAGTTCATGTATGGCTGTAATTTAGTTTGGAATATGCAGTTATCTGCAAGATGCTCAAAGTCCACAACAAACTACCACAAACAGATTTCTGTTGCAGTTCCACGTCTGTTATTGACCGTCGTTGGGCTTTGCGTACAGTCAATATACAGCTCCAGAGACAACGCATCCACATTCCCCAGATAAGTATGTTAGTTTACTCACTTCGAATAAACTAACGAGTCAGATATCCCATGCTTACAATGCAGCGGACAAGCACGTCACAGAAGCAGCTACCGACAAAAAGGAAACACTGAGGCACGACCATGTTTATTCCCGACCGCCACTAAGCTCAGCGTTAAAAGCCACCACTACCGTATCAGTGCACAAACACCGGCCGCTAGCGGGAACAGTCAGATCAATCGAAGGCGGTCTGATGCAAACACAGCTCCGGTGTCTTACATGTTCTCCCTGATTGGCTTCTAAGTCGCCGTTACACACCGCCGCAGAGGTTACTGCCGGCTCAGCTTCCTGTGTGGACACCAGTTATTGACTATGACTGCCTGCTTTCATTTCAGGGAATAGTTTCCCTTTAGAGGTCAAAGTCAAAGTGCTTTATTGTCAGTTCTAGAAGTATTAACATCTCAGATAACAAAAAAGAAGAAGTCAATAAATATAAATGTAAAAAAACAAGGCAGGTAACAGATTGAAGTGAGTCCAGTGTTGCGTAAAATTGAAAACAGCTCGATGAACAGGAAAGAAAATAACGACCTAAATGACCTGAGAATCTAAAAGGCGAATGTATTAAATAAGAAGCAGCATATACTGTACGCTCTTTGACCTTTCTTTTTATTGTGTGGTATGTAAGAGTCATCCAGCTGCATGGAGATCCATGTCATCCATCCACAAAGCACCAGAGGGAAATCGGTGTGCAATGAAACTACTCTCTGTCGTGAGTGTTAGTGACCTGGAAGTGAATTGTCTGCAGCTGAGGGGCTCTTAAGGACATCTAGACGCTACGTGGTCCGTACGCTACCTTCTCCACATCTGTCCTGTCATGTTCTACCCTGTTAGAAAAAGATCCATCCTAAGTACTGGGACACTGTACATGTTCTAGTTATTTACTCCCTTTAAGTCTTTCCTGTCTTGTTTATGCTGTGTGGCAGTTCAGGATGGATGCCGTGAAGATCAGTACAAAAAGAGAGGAAATGTGTCTCAGACCAAGAGACCGCAGTTAACGCCATTAAAATTAACATTGTGATTAATAGTGGATGGTTTGTGAGTGGGTGAAATTATAGCTTAGATAATAAATTAGGGGAATATAATGACATTACGTTCTCTAAATTGTGAATTCTCATCAGGAATGAGTTAGCGGACATTTATAATTTTAGTCTGAAGGGATTAAAGATGTAATTTAGGTGTGAGGGGGAAATATCTGCTGCCATTTTTACTTTTAACTACGTGCCGCTGAGATATATTATAGTAATGTGTGATGGGGTGTGGGTCACTAAATCAGAGAAAGTAATTAAGTTAGTTCATTTTAAGATCACTACAGTACAACAGTCTGTGTCTTTCAACTTTGGCTCGTCATCTGCTAAAACTATTTTGTGGTTAAACTGAGCATGACGAGAGGTTAAAGCATGTTACCTGCTGCACCTCTTCCTGGGTGATGGGCTGAGTCTGAAAGCGGGCGTTGGCTCTACGCTGACGGGTGTCCCCTCGAGTCCCCTCGGGTTTGCCCGTGGGCTGGGCGAGGCGGTTGAACAGCGCCATCTTCTCAGACAAACTGAGAGCGGAAAGGTCGGGCTCGTCCGAGAGGGGCTCCGGGCCGCCTGGATCTTTCCCAGCGCTGGGGGCCTGGGCTGGTTTCTGGTGCTCCTGGGTCTCCTTCTCCTGCTCCGGGACTGCAGAGCCAGGCTGAACGCTGAGGGCAGAGAATAAAATACTTATCTTTAAGACTGGGGCATTTTTATTTCCTGAAGTGACGGATAAAAAGCCACTATAGGAGTCTATAGGAGCAGAAACTTGATATTGTTTGTATCTAAGACTTAAAATATGAGATATATAAAGATTTTATAACGCTAAAGATGGCTGCAGCTGTAACCTGTCTCATTATATGAAGTCTTAATGTCGTAAATGTTAATGTAGTCAAACAAATGAATGTGCATGCAAATTCCTCAGTGATAAATAACTGTGACGACTGTGTAAGATTACAGGCACAGGGACGTAAGTAGATCACATATGTCAGATAGTTGTGACGATCTGGCAGCAGTGTGCTGATTTAAACCTGGGGCCTTGTAAACAACCTGCAAGACACGTGACCTCAGACGCGCAGGGGGGCTTTAAGTGGCTCAACCTCTGACCTTTCCTCAAGATACGGCACCTATTTCTTCACCGCGATTCGTGACTTGCATGTGAGAAACCCTGCAAAGAGGGAACGCTTGGAAACTGGACATGGAAAGTTCTCAATGACTTATTGTGTAAACAGCGGCTTCCTTCCCGTATAAGGTACAAGCCGCTAGGAAGCAGAACGTACGGGGTTGGCAGAAATAACGAGGTAAAGTGAGCTGGATGAGCATGTGGGCACTGCAGCCAGGAGAGGGAGACGGAGATCTGCTCGCTGTTGAATTCACAGAGGCAGGCAAGTTTCTGTTGGTTCATTATACTACAGGGAACATTTTGTGTGAAGCCTGTGGTGTCAGGGTATTGACTTTTTAACATTTTCTGTAATTACTTTTCAGTGTTTCCTGTTTTTATTTTGAAAGTTTCTTCCTCTGTGCTTTGTGTCTTGTTTTACTTCCTGTCTGTGCTTTCCCTCCTTTGATTACATGACTGGTTTCTCCCTCAGTGGTCTCACCTGTGCCTTGTTAGTCTTTCTGTATATATAGCCACGTCTTTGTCCCAGTTTTCAGGTTGGGCTAACCTGCTACACTCTGCAGCACCTTCTGTCACCTTTGCTGTTAGTCTTTATTATTATAAACACCCTTAATTCCTGGTGTGTGTCTGCATTTGGGTCCTAACTCCCTGCTACACATTACAACATAAAGTTTAATTCTGAATCTTTTAATTGTTTGATGCTTTAGTAACGAAGAGCAATTGCCAGAGGATTTAATAGTAAATTAATTGGTGCAAATCTTAATGAAGCTTAGGCGAAAGTTCAATAAGGAAGTTCTCCTCGCGATCTGTCCTCCTCTCGCTCGATTCCCTCGTGTTTTCCATTTCCCCACGCTGTCAAAATCTGTCCGTCCTCAGCTGCTACGTCACTACTTTCCTCCAGTGAACTGTCTGCCTGCCGTCTCCCAGCTAATCATACCCCTGACCCTTCTCCACCTCTCCGTGGTCATCCAGCCTTTATCAGAGGTCTCCTTCAGCCACCTGCAAACTTTACCTCCTTCTCCACCACCACCAGCATCTAAACTTCTGTCCCTATCTACCTTCATCATCTGAGTTTTAGCTCTATAACACCGTTCGTGCTTATATTTCCTCAATAAATGTTCATTCTCGATCTCTCCTTATCAAACTGAGGTCAGTCTCATGTTTTCCCTGAACCCAGATCATTACCTTCTTTAAGTTTTCATGCATGCAAAACATATGAAGCAAGGCCACATAGTGTAATTTAAGAACATGCACATATAGGAAAGCAGCCAGCCAACCTGATGCTCGTCATGCTTGTGCTCGCCACCGGCGGGCTGGGGACGCGATTTACATTCATATGGACGCTGACAGGTTGTGACGATGTGGCAGGATCACTTAAAAGCGGAGAAAAGGTGGCACAGAAGGAAAACAAAAGTGACATGTAGAAAATGCAATGTTGACAGAAGTGTCTGAGGGGTGTGGCAAAGCAGGAGAGACATGGGGGGAAAAAAGATAGGAGAGGAGGAAAACTCAGCTAAATAAGCTAAACGAAGAATTACCTCGAGGCGCTGACTACCTCCTTGTTGGTGACTGGTTGGGTGTGTGAGCGGTCCTGAACTTTTCTCAGACGTCGTTCTATGGCAGCGTTTCGCGATCGTGGTTTGGGGACATTTCCCTCTGATGTTCTTTCCAGCTCCTGGAACAATAAGTCAAGAAAACAAAAGTACCTCAGTGTTTCAGTGTTTAAGCACAATCGGGTATAAAATATGGCACCTGAAATTAGACAAACGTATCCGTAAATCTGAGCCAAAATGTTCACCATATTAATCGTGTGTTGTGATGTAAATGTACACAAAGCAGGAAGTTTACCCTGAAGAGAGACCTCTTGGCAGCCACACTCATCTTAGCTCTCTCGTCCAATTTTTCCGCATCTAAGGATTAAAAAATAGAGAATCTTGTTCCATTTCATCAGCTCTGGGCAAATGTCTTACGAAAACTGTGCACATACAGTTTGCAACAGGCTGTACTTACCCTCAGCATCCTGTAGTTGTGATGGGCTTAGACGGGACCTGCAGAGAACATCAACACACATTAAGAATCAGCTTTTTTTTTTTTTTAAATTGACCACATGCGATCATGATGTGAGCCCCAACATAGGACCGTGCTCTGACATCCAACTCTGTGCACTTTTTCTTTGCAAACAGAATCATTCCAACAAGCTCCTGCAGATTGCCACAGAGTGCGTCTGTACCTATCAGACTCTAGACGCTCTGCAGAGGTGATGGGCTGGGTCCTAAACCTCTCCGACATGCGACTGTCCCCCGGGGTGAAGTAGCGTCGAGGCCTCCGAGCACCCCTGTCCCGGTCGCCGTTGCTAGCTGGATCTACCTCCATAGCCGAGAGATCTACTTTAGTAGTCTCGCTTTTGGGGGGCGGCGGATCAGATTGGAAAGATTGACGAGGACAACGAAGAGGAGAAGTAAAATAATATTAATGATGGTTGGTTTCGATGTCGTTTTAGCGGTTTAACATTTTCAACTCAAACACTGATATTGTTGCACAAGCTGAGCACAAACAAACTGCAGCCTGACTTTGAAGAGCCCCTAATTAATGTTAACATGCAGCAGCAGACAACTGTCTAAGGATAATTTGCAAAAAATTATGTTAACTTGTGCGAGTAAATTAAGCTCAAAGACTAAATTTGCAAACACTGCAATAAACACTGCACCGTGACACATATCATGCCACAGAATGACACACATCAGCTTGGTTTCTTGGCCCAACACAGCTTTTTAATGCACTGTTAGACAATTACTTAGCGATGCAACACAGAGACCATGCCAGTGGACCTACAACTCAGGTTTCCGGTTGGCATTCTCCAGATAAGAGTGTCGGAGCTGTGCTACTGACACCCTTGTGTCCAGGGTTCCCATCTCCCCGCCGTTAGCCATCCCCGGAGGAAGGACAGCCCTGGATGCTGCCTCTCTGCCGGCAGCTGCTCTCTCCATGCGATACATGGCCGAGTGCTGGCTTATACCTATATCTGACATGGAGCGGGTTCGTATCTTGTGTTTCGGCCCTCCGCTCACCTCCGTGTTTCTGTGTTTGCCTTGAAGCAGAGAGGGGCCTTTCTGGAGGTAGACGGCTGAGTCAGACCTCTGTTGCGCCAGTGGGTCCTGCTGCTGCTGCTGCCTCTGAGGCTGAAAGCCTTCATCTAGCTGGGGGTGCTGATGTTTTCTTTGGGAGTCTTGCTGCTGACTTGGAGGCTCCTGTCTTTGCAACCTGTACTCCTGCTGCCTTTGAGACTGCTGTTGTCTTTGACTCTCCTGTGGCTGTCTCGAGGGTTCGTACTGATGCTGCCTTTGAGGATCTTGCTGTTGAATCTGAGCGGCAGACTGTCTCTTTCTGGGTTCGTGCTGTTGCTGCGTGAGGGGCTCTTGATGCTGAATTTGGGGCTCTTGATGATACAAAGGCTCTGATGGTTGATGCTGCCTAGGCTGCTGGCGTGCAGACGGGTGGGAAGGCTGCATAGATCTAGATATTTTCTCTTCTGGGCCGTCATGGCTGGAGATCTGCTCTCTCACCCTTTCTCTGATTTTCTCGACAGTTCTGTCCCTCCCCCTCTCCCTTGGTCTCTCCCGATCCCAGTCTTCCTCGCCTCGACTCGCCCTCCTCTGTTCTGGGCTGTTCTGCCAGTCCATGTCTTCATACCGGCCTCTTTGAGTGTCATCCACGCTCTTTTCCCTTCTGCGAATCTCTGAGGGCAACACAGCTTTCCTGCTCTTTAGCAGGCCCTCTGTATGGGCCTCTTCCTTCAGGGCCTGCCTTGCCTCTAATCTTGCCTCCCTTTGGGCGGCATAGATTTGGTCGGCACTCACTCTTCTTCGTTGTTGTGCTTCAGAAGGTCCAGAAAGTTTTGCCGTCATGGCCAAATAGGGCTGCGAGTCCACAGCAGGACCGGAGTGTTGGTACTCAGAGCTGGAGGGAGCGTAGGCTGTTTGCCCGTGAGCAGGTTGGTGGCCTGGGCTGGGCTGAGGCTGGGGGACAGTCCTTTGTTGGGTGGGTTCTGAGTGCTGTGGTGTATACTGAGCAGCGGTACCCTGAGTACGGTGTCTGTTAGCCTGGTGCCTGTCTGGACTCCAGTCAGGGGGCCTCTGGACAGTTTCATCCCTGGGCAATCGTTCCCTTACTCGGATTCTTTAGGAAAGGAATGCATAAGGGACACTGAGTTTCCAGTTCAAGACTTATGACCCTGTAAAAAGTCATCTAAAGTACATAGATCATACTTTTCTCCATGATACAAAAAAGTCATACTATCCAAATAGATCGTTACAGTAGTGCTCCACTCAAAAAATCTTGTATTGTATATCCAAACTAGGGATGTCCAGATCCAGACTTTTTTTAAATGATCGGATCGGTATCAGGCATCAACCAAGCCTGATCTTTTGGAGTCATTGACTGCGTTTACGTGGTCTTTAGTATTCCGGTTTTGAGGCTTATCCGGGATATGGTGTTCACATGGAACACAGAGAAACCCGGTTATTCATATCCCTGTATGCATGATAAATGCCAGAAACCCGTTTTCTGATCACCGCATCCTATCTGCGCATGCGCGTGTTACGTCTTTTTCAATGTTTTCCAACGCGACCTAACTTGTTCAACAGTGCGAGGTGGAAAACCAGCATCACGTAGCTTTTCCGCAACAGACTTGAATATGTCGGCATTTCTGTGTTTTCTGCCATCTAAACACGTAGTTATGTTGAGTTCTTTCATTATTTTAAGGCAAAATTCAGTCTCTTCGTCGCTCCAAAAGTTAGAAGTTCTCGTTGCCGCCATGTTGATTGTATATCTGGTGCGTCACTGGCGTCACTCGCGCCTGCGCAGACAGTGGGCAGCCGTCAGAGACCGGGATAAGGTGTATACATGCTCCAGTATCCCGGCTTCTATCGGAGTACTCCAGGTGGCAAAACCGGGTTTCTTGAAATCGGGAAATGGGCATAACCCGATTTCTGAATTCGGGATATGCTGTTTACATGGACAAACACAAAAACGGGATACTTCAAAATCCCGATCAAAATCGGGATACTAAAGACCATGTAAACACAGTCATTTATTTTATGTCTGCCATAAACCAAAACCGCCATGCCGGTAGTGTCAAAACGTCTTCTTTCTGTTCTGTTTTAACGGGGCCTGGCTGACGTCAAAGAACCAAATCACGTGACTAAACATGTCTGCCGTGTGGAAGTACTTTACTCTGGAAAATGAAATCAGTAAGACAGCAATTTATAAATTATGCAAGGTGGATGCTTGGCGAGGTGGTAGTGGGAGATTGTCATTCAATACTACTGATTCTCCAGAGATTCTCTAGAGGCGACGCCGAAACAACAACAACAACAAGCACTGAATGCTGCGTTTAAAAGAAGAAAAGAGTTTCCTGGAGACTCTTTACATTCCTGGAGACTCTTTACATTCCTGGAGACTCTTTACACTCCATTAGCTTTGCCAGCCCTATTTACTGTACTTGCTACAGCGGCATGGTGCACACATGAGCTAGGAGAACACAAGTAAGATAAGAAACGCCTTCATTTTGTGTATTTAAGATTGGATCAGGACAAGGATATTGATCATTAAAAGATCGGGGAGCAAAAAACTTGATCGGGACATCCCTAACTGAAACTCTGATTGGCTTTTTTGTACGTGGCCAACAAGGCATACAGCTTTAATCTATTGTAAGTACTAGCCTTTACTTTAAACTTAATTTAAATCCCACTAAATCCAACCACACATTATGAAGCATATACTGCAGGGAAGATTTACAACATGAGACTATCACGGGACCGGCTTCAGCTCGCAAATCCTGCACTAGTACGAGGAAAAAGGTCAAGCAGCAGCACGTCCTGGGTTTAAATTTGAGTCGCACTCTCTCTCTCTCTCTCTGATGTCTCCAAGCCAAAAAAAGGAAGTAAGTAAACTATTTTCGTCTGCAACCTTGTGACCCCTGGTAGCCAAAGGTTGCACTAATCTCATTGTAGTGCACTAAGCCAGATGTAATTTATGGGCTTCTGCTTTATCTGACCTGGCATGGAAAACTCAAACAGTGCTCGAGCTACACGAGTATACACTAATACTAATAATCATAAGCAGCTGATAAGGACAGAAGAGGAGTCAAAGCGGGTGGCGTACATGGGGATTTTTTTATTGGCTTGTCATCTTTTTTGGGACGTTATATTTAAAAAAACAGCCCACAGAAAGTACCTTGTCTGTGAAAATGGAGCATCAGAAATGACAGATAGAATTGTGTCTGATTAACACTTGGACTAAGTTATCGCTGGCCTGAATTTCACCTGTTCATTCAGCTCAAAGGCTTGACGTCGGCTCTCATCCTATCAGCCAGTCAGCTATGTCACTTATCTGGGCCACTGTCCGCCCCAGGAATATATGTATGCCCCAGAACTTAAAACTTTAATGGCAACACAGCTCGGATAAAAATCTCTGCTAAAATGTTTCCCTCTGGACTTCTTGGAGCAAAAAAAAACAAACATATCAGGGGCTCTCATGGGGGAAAACGAATGTCTTACGCAACAACAACATTGTTGTCACTGACCCGCTACAAGATATGATTTCTCAGGGGAGGGAGTGGGTGGGTGGGTGTGAGTGGAGCCTGGCTGACAAGTGCTGAGTCAGTGGGCCCGCGACTGACTGGGTCAGGGTCTGGAGCTGACTAATGTTGACACCCCATCAACTCCGCTTCACTAACACCACTCAACTGCTCATGAAACCTGGGCCACACACAGCCGCACGACTTTTAACAAGAAATGTAGTTGCAGGGGGAAGCTCCTGTACTGGTTTTTACAAGAGTTGTGGCTGTGTTTAGAGACAGACAGCCGAGCAGTAATAAGACGCAGGTTAAGTACTTTCCTTGGACATTTTATTTTAGAGATTAGGTATCAAACCACTGACTTTGTACTTTGTTATTAAGATTTTACTGCAGTAATTTCACTAGTTACAGAAAAAAAAACTAATGAAAATTAGTTTTAATGTTTGGTAAATGTTAAATTATGGGACTACGTTAGGAATGAAAGATTGTCAGTCGAGAAATTGTTAAAATACCAAACAACTGTTAAGTGGGAAACAACAGTTAACCAACTAATAGAGGGAATCATTATTGAATGAAATGATAAATGGTTATACAGTTGAGGCGCTTGTCCACCGGGAGCATGTTTCTAAAAGTTCAGATTCCTTTTGCTAAAGTCTGCAGCTTTTAAAATATTCAAAATACTGTCTTTTTAAGGACTTAAACACTTTATTTAAGGCATTTCTAGACTTTTTAAAAGCAAAAGTAAAATGAGTGTAACGAAAATAAACGTAAAAACACATGTACCCGGTGGACAGCGAGCGTCTTCACACTAATGGCACCCTGAGTGGACAGTACCTTGAAGGCCAGCTGGAGATTGTGTCACTCTCAGAGTCTGTGTTGAGAGACCAGTCGCTCTTTGACAGCGCGGCCAGGCTACAGGATGATGACAGTGTTAAACCCTGAGGGATAATTTCTTTATTTGATTATTTTACTTTTTTTTTTTTTTTTAATGATTTTCAGGTGAGATTTAAAATAGGTTCCTTCCTTTACTTAACATCTTCAGGATTTTAATAGAAGGCTACGCACCAAGCTGCTGTTTAATCAGATCGACCTCTTGGGGGCAAGTAGGGGAATCATATCCGCTCCTAAAGCCAACCCTCAAGCGTTCCCCCTTCGCCCTACAACCTTTTACACGATGAGCTTCCCAAAGCACCTTTCTATGTGAAACCAGAGCAGGGCAAGCGTGACACAGCTCGACCCAGAAAGTCTAGAAAGTTCCCAGCACTGGCACAGCAATAGAAGAAGCAGGGTAGCTAGCTAGCTAGCTCAGTAGCCAGTGGACAGTCCAAACTGCATAGATTCATGAGTTGTGGAAAGCTAAATAAATGTATATTTCCGTTTTAATTATTTGAATTTCTTCATCCACGAGTATTACATTAACAAATAATGTGAATTTTTTTTTTAATATTTTGTAGAAATGTTCAATTTAAACTAATTTCAAACTTGAATGGTTTAAATTCACTGGGACTAGCTGAAAAGTACTTTAGACACAAAATCAGACTTTTCAGGTGAAGATCCCCTGATGCACTGTGGAAGTATTGTCTGGTGCATACAGTAAAACTACTGTCAAAAATATTGGAAAGAACTACTTCTTATGTACAGTATACCAGCAAGAAAAACGTGTGTGTAAAGTCACAACATTCCCAAAGAACCAAATAACAAAAAAGTACTTTCCGGATTCTATTGCGGCGTCAATAATTCAATCTTTATGTGTATTTTTATGAGAAATAATGTGCAAATGTATATATTCTGGAAGTTATTATTACCATTCTCCTGTATCAGATGCACTTATTCTTTTGTCAAAGGTTGATTTTAATTAAGATTTTGTTCTCGTTTAAGTTTGCTGTTCTGTGAAAAAGCTCTAGGGAAAAAAAATATACAACCTTGATTTTATGTGTTTTGTTAATTCTCTAACGAGGTTTACTTACCCCTGTCTGTTCAGGATGCTCTGGGCCTGCTGCTCAATGAATAAATCCCCAGGTGAGATGCCATAGCGAGTGGAGGGCAGGGATGCCCGGCGGGCGGTGCGAGGAGAGCTGGGCACCGCTGCAATGCTGTAGTCCCTGGTGGAGGCTGGGCTTGGCTCCTGAGGGGCAGCGTCTTGGTGGTGGGGCTGGGGCGGATGCAGCTCTTGGGTTCTGGATCTAGAAACGACTGTGCGTTCTTGAGCCCCTCGCCGGTAGTTCTCCATGTTCATCGCTTTTTCCCGCTCTGAAAATCTACTTGGTCTTTCCTGAGCGGAGGGAGGGGCTTGTGTGGAGTGGGCAGGGCTTGATGTGGTAACGGGTTCAGGTTCTGGGTGAGTCCTCATGTAAACCTTGCCCACTCCGGAGCGGTACGGCCCCCTGGGGTCCCGTCCTTGTGCCTCAACCTCCGGTCTGTCTCTGTCTCGCCTGCCAGCGGTCTGTCTGTCAGAGACGTCTGGATCGCGTCTGGAGCGGTAGCGAGGTGTGTAATCGATGTCTGCCTCCTGATCCAGGAGGATGCCGTAACGCTCCGACAGCTGGCGGCGGCGCTCGGCTTTGTAGCGGGCGATGCGTTCAGCCTTAGAGCTCAGGCTGGTGTTTTCGGTGGGACCAGATGTGGGTGTTGAAGAGGTGGATAATGTTACTGGGTCAACATACATCAACACTGGGTCCGGGCGGCTGCTGCCAACGCCACCTTTGACATGAGGTGATCTGTCTGGAGATGACACCTGCTTCTTGGGTGCCTCCAGCTCGTCTCGACTGTAGCGCCTCACTGTAGAAAATAGTAGAATCTGTTTATCAGCAACATTAATTGACAACCAAGACATGCCACATTCATGCCACACAGAAGATACTGTAATTGTCCACCTTCAAGCAACAATTATAACTGGAAAACATTCAAAAGCTCAACAACATGCAACTTCATGAACAAGGGATGCTCAAAATGTTCAGTAGTGTCAATTAGGGATGTCCCGACTGATATCAGGAGATTGGTATCGGGCCAATCCAATCAGTCAAGGCTGCCAATAGTCAAAGAAGAACAAGAACCAAAAGAGAACAGGTTTTCTGGAGGTATTTAAAACCGTATCGGGACTCAGATTGGCAGATTAAAAGACTAGTATTGATCAGGACATCCCTAGTCCAGCACTGTTTATCTTTGCAGTGCATCAGGTCATGCTTACCCATCACACAGGGCTCACAGGGGTCTGAGGCGCGGGTGTACCGAGGCGGATCCTCCTCCAGCATCCTGTTAGCCACCAAGCCACCGGGCACCAGGGCCGGTGGTGTGTCACTTTCGATCCCCTCCAAGCGCCGGGCTATCCTCTCCTTTCTAACAGAGACAAAAGGCAGATGGTAAAAGGTTAGCAGGAGTCTAAACCGAGGGAAGGCTCTGAAAGTATTTAAACAAGGTAAAAAATACCTGTTCATTCCCAAATCCTTTGTGACGGCTCTCTCAAAGACTTTCTTCAACTCTGAAACTAAAATCACAAACCAAAATTAAAACATTTTATAGTCAAAACTGCAAAAGTTAAACAAGTATTTGTTTTATTTTGTATTGTTTAAGGGATTTGAAACGGTGCACACCTTTGGGAAGGACGACCAGAAGTTTGGCATCTGTATCAGAAACGCTCTTGACCAAGGCGGTCTTGTCATTCAAGGAGAAGTCACTCTGAAAACTGAAGCAGAAAACAAAGTCACACACCTTCTAGCAACTTGAATTTTAATGCATGAAGTTAATATAACCAAATGTGAGGAACAAGGACCTCTCATCCTCTCTGTTTGACCCCTTTCACTCGTTCCTCTCAAAGATTCTCATCTGCTTCTCTCAGATCTTGTCAAGCAATAAACGTCTTGCATCAATTAAGAAAAGGTCTCTGTTACTAAAATTCAGATTTGTTCAATGTGTGATTGGTTCTTTAGAGCATCTTCCTTCTACTCAGCGATTAAAGAAGCACAGGGAGTTGATTCCTCTCCTCGCCTTCACCACAGCTCTGCCTTAATTGACTTGTCTTAAAGAGATGATGACAGGTAAAGGTGAAGCTCAGCTGGTGTCACTTCTATTGAGATCCAACTTAAGAACTAGGTCACGAAATCCTGACTCTCATCCAAGTGGAAACCGACTCTAAAGCCCCAACGCTAAAACCACCCGGAGGAAAGACAGTAAACTAATGCAGGACCGGGAATTGTACACAGAAGGAGGTATTACGGCTCTAATACCGTGTGAATGAAAAAGTCCCTTGGCAGCATAATCTGTTCCAGGCATCTCCAGCTTTAAGCCCTTTACTAAGCATAAGCTAAAGCACTCAAGTAAATCTATATGCTTACTTATGCGTATTGTGATGACAAAGCAGAATGAGAGGAATGTAAATGCCACATGTCATTTCTGTAGCTACACTTGGTGCCGAGTGAGATTTGGGCTTTTTGTCGACGTCTATGAAAACATAAAAAAGACCCTTTTTGTTTCTTACTCACCTTAAAGCTTCTGTTGGCAACGAGATTGAGTTGCAGAGTTTGGTGGGAGGTTTAGATCCAAATCCTGAGAAGAGAAACAAGATTCAGATAATAATACAGAAATCTAGGTTCCACCTTTAATTTCAACTCATGGGGAACCGGACATGGGCCTTCTGAGGGTGTCCTGTGGAGTCCTGCACCAGGACGTTGTAGTAGTGGGAGCTTTTGGGTCGAATTGAAAGAAGAGGCCTCTGTGGATCAGACTGAGCAGATACTCAATCAGTTTAGGATCTGGGGAGTTTGGAGGCTGGGTCAACACCTTGGATAGATTTTGTGGTATGGTGAGCAACAATGTTTAGTTGGTACCGACACCATGACAGCTCCTCAAAAGTGAAGCCAAAGCCAGAAGAGCTTCCCCCAGTGGCTGGCGGCAGTATAGGTCATTCGCCACCACCTCCATGTTAGTGGAGTAGTTAATATGATGGCGATGTATGTCTTTGACACTATAATCCCGAATGCCCCTGCTCACTCCTTTCCATGATTTGTATTGAGAGTAGGACATCAAAATAAGCGTTTGTCTGTTTATAACCTACAAAATGAGTAGTTGTGCTGTAAACTGTGCCAACCGACCTTTTGTTCTATGAGATTGTAAGTGAATAAATGTAAGAGGAAAAAGCTGACCAAGTCTGAATACATAATAATCCAACATTTCTTTGTAACCGGTGGAGGAAGAGCAGAACGCAGAATTAACAAAACACGGGTCATTGATGACATGGTTCCACACTCAGACAGTACTGCACAGACTTTGGCACCAACGTGGCAAGATGGCGGCGCCCGTACCCCTGTGATTCTAGCCTCAGTTTGACCAGTGGGAGGAAGTGGAGACACGTCATCATACAGTCTACGGTTGTTACAAGTCTAAGTAACATCCACATGAATGCCAGGACCAAAGGTTTCCCAGCAGAACATCGCAATGTACCGAGACAATCAATGTTGTAATCTTGTATGTAAACGTATTCATACGTATTAACATCTATATATGTACAAGTGCAGAATTGTTGGTATCTGTACATAATAAATACAACCGAGACTCAAAATAAGACTCATTTTTGGTTGCTAAGCAAAGCTACACCATTTTCGTATTGCGTGAAAAACTGCTTCTGTCTGGGTTTTTGTCTGGGTTGCAGAGTAAAACAGTGGTTTAATACCAATACAAAACCTAGATAGTTTTATCACTGATGCTCTGCCATCCTTTAAATTTACCACTAAACAGTACCACAACAACTAAACCCATTACACAAGCCTGAATGAATTTAATTTTGAAAAATTGTTTATAACCCTTAGAAAGTATAGCTCCTAGTGTAACTTATAAGTGATATATTTTTAAAGTGTTTAAAGCAAATTTGAACTAAATAAAATTTCCACTTTTATAGTATGCTGAGGTAAAAAAATACTGCCATACTAAACAGTTATTGCAAAGAACCTTTTGCTCTTTTCTCACAGTAAACACCAACAATGTTCAGTTTGGTTCTCACAGGAAATTTCCAACCTCACTCTGAGTCACCTGTCAAAAAAAAAAAAAGATCTTCAGAAAGTTCACATCCAGTTCCCAGCTGATAGTTGACCCTCTCACTCTCATGTCACAGCAACAGCAGCCCTGTTGTAAAGTTGTATCCCAGTATAGGAGACAGATCATGTTTCTGCTCCAGACGCCTGCAGAACACCTGACTTATTTTGGCCTCCATCGGCTGTGTGGCAACACTGCAGCAGGGCAGAAAGATGTGGTAATAGAAAAAGTCCCAGCAGCTGAAGCGACTTCAATAAAAGGATATGTTTTGACCTTAGAGCGGCGTACACGTGGGTTGGACATCTTCCTTTTATAAACGTTTCTGCATAAACACAATTCTCCATCAATATGCTTTCCTCAGGATATTCCTTCACCATTGATCCTGGACTAACAAATGGATCTATTTTCACATGCTATCAACGAATGCAGTAACCTTTAGTGTAATCCTGTCACATCCACAAAAGCTGAACATTTCCACAGCCCACAGGAATCTTGCGGAGGTGTATGTGTACATATCTGTCCATTTATTCATCCGTCTGTAACTTCCTCTGGTGGAAAGCCCCTTGCACTGATGCCAGTCGGCTTTCCTTGGATACGCCTGCAGCAGGTTGTCAACACAACAAGCGGCCCGGGCTTCAAGACTGGCAGAGCCAGAGAGCAGCTTAGGCTGCTGACAGTCGCAAGGTGAGCGTGGTGAGGAGAGGGATTTTCTAAAAATATTCAGAGGTGCAAAATAGACTCCCAGAGTGAACTGGGCCTTCTCTTTCCACACAATCTGTGTTCAACATGATCAGCGCTTATCCAATGGATGTTTGTGAAGGGTATTTCATCAAGATTGGACTTATAAGAAGGAAGAAGGGAGGAGACATATGTATACCACATAGCAGCACCCACCTATCGACTATTAAGTAGTAATGACTCTAGTTAAATAACAACGGCATTCGCTGCAGTTTATGTGCAAACATTCATGCCTGTAATGACAGAAACACATCCAAAAAAGGACTAGACGGGGATGACTAACTCTCACACAACTCATTTCTTTCAATCCAACAGAGCAAACAGAAGCAAAATCAACAACTTCAGTTCTCCCTCCCCCACTGAACCACTGACAGCCTACATCACTTTGCTAAGTTGGGAGCTAAATTTCATTTCAAGTGGGTTTTGAAAGTCAACCTGAATCCAAATCAATCCTTTCCCCTTCCACAGGCCTTACCTTGGCCACAGGGCTGCACATGGTTCACATGGTAACTAGAAATCCATGGGTTTCGAAACATATTTAGGGAGGAGAACAGAAAGATGCCCTGCAGCTAGACGGCCCCTCTGGTCACGACGGTGGTGGTGGTGGTGGTGATGGTGGCGGACAGCAGGAGTGGCAGCGGTGGAAATGAGGGCTGCCGTCGGCAAGCAGGCAGGCAGGCGACGATGGAGGTGGCGACACAACCCGCACACACGCATGGACAAGCACACGGCAACAGCAGAGCGACTTCCACAAAGCAAGCTGCAGCCTACACAGACTGGCACTCGCACAGTATGTGTGTGTTGGTGTGTATGTGAATGTGTGTGTGCGTGCATGCAAGAGAGCTGAGAGAGAGAGACAGCACAGCAGGGCGCTAAAGCAGCTCAGAGCCCTAATCAGATTACAGGCAGAAATTAGCCTTGATGGTAAAAAACCCTGGAACAGGATTGGAGGAAGGTGCCAGCAGGACTGCAGGGGGTGGTACTGGGTCCAGGGTGCTACGGGGAGTCAGACGGGTGGCTTAACACATGCATACATCAGGCACGCTTCTGCAAACAAGTCCGGGTGGGATGACACTTCCATAAAATAAATATTACATGAATATTATCATCAATCTGTCAGATGGTTTGGTTGTGGGATCGTCATTACTCTTTTTTTTAAATGCAGTTGGGAGTAAAACAGATCATAAAATACGATTCACTGTGGTTGTAAGGCCCTGACAGACAGCTCTGCCTTGATGCTATCTCTGTCAGTGTGAAAGACTACAGCATCGGTAACAGTATTAGTAGTATTCTGTAGTATTTTTCCTAATATTTTGCTCTTAAATTCACTATATAAAATAAATGTTTTGGCCACATTACAATTTTGATGGTTTTTA
Source organism: Chelon labrosus (assembly GCF_963514085.1). Lineage (NCBI taxonomy): Eukaryota > Metazoa > Chordata > Actinopteri > Mugiliformes > Mugilidae > Chelon > Chelon labrosus. The sequence continues at coordinate 23,254,022 of NC_140342.1, read as the reverse complement.
AGATACTAGATTTAAAAAACAGCAATAACAACTGGGAGATTGAGATTTTCTTGTGACAACTCAATGTTCTGCTGGGAAACCTTTGGCCCATTCATTGGTGTGGATGTTACTTAGACATGTAGCACCCACCTAGACCAGACCAGGCACCCCCACCCCATAGCAATGACACTCCTTGATGGTAGCAGCCATCCCCAGCAGGATGCAGCCTGACACATGAAGAACAGCACAAGGTGTTGACCTGGCCTCCAAATTCACTAGATTCCCAAACTGATCAAGTATCTGTGGGATGATCCACAGAGGCCCCTCCCCTCAAAGGCCCCTCACTATCAACATCCTGTTACCAGACACCACAGGACACCCTCAGAAGGCCCATGTCCATTCTCTGATGAGTCACAACTGTTAAAGTCCCCTTAATGTCCAGAAACACCATACTCAAGGTGTGAATGAGGGTGAAACTTTTCGGCGGGTGGCTGATGGTGTCTCTGTTCATAGAAGGGTTTTACAATATGGGTCCCTTTATCCTCTTTCACGCAATCTGTCTTCTGAAAAAGTGATGAAATGTTTTAAAGATAAAAAAGAATACACGCAGCTGCCACACTCTCTGCCACAAGTTGGCTCGAGCTTCGAAATGCAGACATAATCACACAGAGCGAGTGCAGACACACTAGATCTAATAAAGGACAAACGGCACTTGTGTAAACCATCACATCATCGTTATGAGCTAGGGCGAGACAAGCGAAGAAGACGGTGAAGATACCAGCACCCACACAGACACAACCCTGACCTTAAACAGCTCTACAGCTGACCACTTGGTGAAATAACACATCCAAACATACGCTGCGAGAAGAATAACTTCCTCAAAAACAAAGGTATAGAAACACAAATTAGCTTGGTTTACTGACAGTGATAAAGCTGCAGCAGATGTGCATTCATGCACTCACACCACCTCACAACCCAGAGGCAGTTCTTTAGCCACGAAGATGTCAAGAAAATTAGATGTTTCTAAATGGTTACAGATTATATTTCACTCATAATGTTTAAAATGTGTAAAATGGATGTATAAATCTGCAGCAGGGCGGCACAGTGGTGTGGTGGTTAGCACTGATGCCTCACAGCAAGAAGGATTCCATATGGGGCCTTTATGTGTAGAGTTTGCATGTTCTCCCTGTGTCTGGGTGGGTCCTCTCCGGGTACTCCGACTTCCTCCCACCGTCCAAAGTCTCTCGGTGTTTGCCCTGTGATAGACTGGAGACCCCTGTCCAGGGTGTACCCTGCCTCTTGCCCAATAATAGCCGGGATAGGCTCCAGCCCTCCTGCAACCCTTCACAGGACAGGCAAATGAATGAATGAATGAAATCTGCAGCAGTACACAGGCTACAAGTTTGTTGAATATCACTCATGAAAACTGCTATAACGATCTGCAGAAAAGAGGCTTCTAGTCACAATTGCACGGGTCTAATACAATAAATGATCTTTTTTTTTTGTCAAGGTCGACACAAAACCATAGCAGCTCCTGGAGAAAGCATGGCCTAAAAGGCAGCCTGAACTTGTCCTGCCCACGATGTATTTATGGTGGATAGTTTGGTCCGGAGTCACTCCGCTGGGAACTGATTATGAAAAGATCTGACGGGCCAATCAAATATTTGGGCTGGCTTTACGTGGATAAAGTCATTGGGTTATCCAATTACATACAGAGTTTTACTTCATTGTTTCCTGCGAAGACAGAAAATACCTGATCATTTTAACAGCGACCTCATAGAAACCTCTACACTCGCCACCAACTTCTGGACTCCGTCTTGTTCACTCACACACTCCCTCAACTCCCTCCGTGTGATGCTTTTTCTCACCCTTTCACACACAAACTGCCCCCACCGCCACCTTCCCTACTCTGCCTCTGCTCCCTGTAGACGCCCCTAATAAGGCAACATGTGTTGTGAGTGGCTGCCTCGGAGAGTGGTCATCCTGTCAGCCGGCAGGCCAGTGTTTACCAGGGGGACCGTCTCCTCTGCTCTGCTTTGTTTTCTTTCCTTCTCCTCTCATTCCCCAGATTTGTCCGCCGTGCCATCCGTCTCCTGCTCACCTCTCACCCCTCCTTACTCATTCCTATCAACTCCCTTTGGTTCTTCACACCCTTCTCCCTCTTCTTTCTTGCATTCTTTGTGTTTCATTAGTTCCCTCTTTTTCTCTCGGTGGACCCTTTGCCTTCTTTACTATCTCACTCTCTGTCTCGCCAGCTGCGTGCAAATGCATAATTTCAAAACAGGCCTCACGTCATTCATACGGCTTTTCTTAGAAGTAAACCACACTGGTGCAAGATATAATACTTATAGTCTTCCAAGTAACTAAATTAAGATGGTGGAGTAGTTGATGACAACATGGGAAGTTGTGTTATGACCAGATCACAAGTTTAAGACATGATTTGCAGAACTCCTCTATCGTCCAGGTTACTGGGGATTTTAGGACGACCTGTCTTTTTAATGCAAACTGTGGGATTTGGAAAAAACACTGCGAGGAGGTTTTGTATCTCACTTGTAAAATGTTCAATTTTCCCACCTGTTGCTGAGCTATTTTTCTTTTCATAACAACAAATGAGTTATTTTAATGCACGTGACATTGATTATCTTGAGTTTTTTGCATGTTCATATAGAAATATTGGATATTTCCTTTAGTATCTGAACTTAAATCATAACTAAAATGTCTACAACTCAGTCTTGAGGCCACTTGCTGTGACTGTAACTACCTCTCAGTCCGTCGGGTCGAAGACAAATTGAGAAACTTCACTCGACAATTTCATGTTGCAGCACGGGACGTACAGTCCGGTCAACAACACTTCAATAAAACTCAACACCCAGGTCATCGTGTAAACACCAAAGGCCAAGTGTCTTCACGTACCCCTGTGTGAGTCAACATCAAAGCGTGTCTCTGTAAATCAGTCAGGGAAGCTGGGAAGCTCAGCGGAGTTTCAGCTAAGTTTGGAGTTTGCCGCCTTTGTTTTCGGTCCGCTTTTCAAACGAGCTCAGCTTTACTGAGATTAATGCTTCGTGTCACGGCGTCGTTATGAGTGAGCCGAGTTGAGCACACGCTTCGGTTTTAGCCTCCCGACCTAAAGACGGGGTTTTAAGCCAGGATAGGAACCTTAATTTAGAAATAGTGCGAGCTCGTATCACTTCACAGAACCCTGGGCTATTTGACTAATCGCAGGCAGAAAGTGACGCGTGATAGTCTGACGATAGATTGTTTCTGTAAACAACTTACATAAAAAAAAAACAGGTCTAGAGTTACAAACTGTGTCCTTCAAAATAAAAGATTTAAAGGTTAAGTAGGTGAAAGGAAATGCAAAGACTGATTGTGTTGTTATAGTTTAAATCCACCAGTTTACCTGTTAAAGTGACAATCTTGAAGATTTTTAATAAAATAAACGTCTGTTACGGCTGCAACAGTACATCATGACGTAAACAGACTGCACAATGTTTGACTTCGTCTCCAAGTAAAGGCCTGAACATCACGCGAAAAGTCCAGGAATTCTGGACGAGCATCATAAGAAGAAAAGGTCTGCAGCTTTCCTTGAGCCCATAACGAGACAGCACCGTCAGTATTTGGATTATTACTGAGGGTTTTGTCTGATTCTTGGCTGGTGTTTTTGTGCCTAGGAGTCGTCAGTGCGTCCTCATCCCCTGCTGTTTTGCAGACAAGAATTTAACAAAGACTCTCTGGAGAAGATGATAATAAACAAACTGTGTGTCTGTGACAGCATTCCCATGCAAAACCATAAGCAGAACACAGTTAGGGATGTGTTTCTGCTGCTCAGCTGTTACCTTTCAGAGGGTAGTTCAACCGACTGACCATGCATGTCTCGATGTTTCCAGGAGTGATGCAAACACACCTCCACTTGACAATGCCACTTTAGTTAAATGTATTTACACGGAAACCTTTTGCCTTCCTCATAGACGGCGCTTTTTCTCATGCTTGTTTTGCATCTTGTTTCATTCCACGTGGATAAACAAACTGCACGATTTCCAAAAAGAGAAAAGTGAAGCAAAGTGGTTTGTATTATTATCCAAGTAGCAGCTCCCAGACAGAGCTGCCTTTATTAGGATACATTTTCTCTGTTTAGCTTAACTTATGCACACATGTGCTGAGGAAGTACATGATCCACACACACACACACACACGGATACACAGGTCAAAAGAGAAGCTGGGACCTTCTTCCTCCCTCCTTCCTTCAAACATTTACTCTGGCATTCCCCCTTTAGATCCAGATCTGCGTTCCTTTCTGCTGCCTAGCGTCAACTCCTGCCTGACGTCCAGCACAGAAATCTGCCCGCTCTGCTCTTATATGGATATCGATGAGCACAGAGGCCGGAGCCGAGGAGGAGAGACACTCGAGTTCGACAACTCTCAAGACAGACCAGAGGGGAGAGAGGGAGGACAAGGAACGAGAGACAGAGTGATGGAAAAGGAAGACGCAGGAAGAGGGTGATTTCATGCCAGGAATGTTATTTGGCTGTCCTTTCTTAAAGGTACATCGTCCAGGAACATCTTCACGCATTGGTTGACATTAGGAGGTAGTTTGGGGAAACTCATGGGCAGAAAACATTAATCGGTTTGTTAGTCAGTGGTGTGTGAGCAAACCGCAAAGTAAATTCTGCAGCGTTTGTACTTCCAGCTACAAAAAACACAAAGATCAGAGAGAAGACAAAGCCATGACTCTGATTACAGACCATGTTACAGTGCGGACCTGAACCCTCTGATGCATTCAGATACACAACTGTAATACCGCCATGTAAATGTGAGATTTTAAAGCTCCGTTCAGACCTTGCATTAACACCTGTCCAGGGGAATCTGATCACAAGTGACACTGAGATTGCATCTGACAGACCCGATCTCAGACCACATTTGGAGGTGGCCTAGGTCCCATTTGTCCGCATTCCTTTGGCAGTGTGAACACACAATCAAGACCACCTACTCAACAAGGGTGCTCTTGCGCCATAGTTGCTTCATTCATTCAGAAAACAAAACACGCAGCCACTGTTATAAATGGATCACCTGAAAATGAAAAAGCACCGTAAGTGGGCTTTTAAAACATCCTGTCATTGCAGCTTTTAATTAACTGAATAATAAAATGATCTAAACAAGAGATTAAATTACAGAATAGTAGAGCGCTGTGTGTGAATCTGAGTTTGTGCAGGTCTCTAAATAATAACGTAACCTTTATGTTTGTGGTTCTGAAACAGCGGTAGAGATCCATTAGAGACAGCTGCTGTTAAAGTATTGTGCTGCACCCCAAGTGATGCTGGTGTTTGTATTTGCATACAGAACATACCTAAAGCTGGTCACTCGCGATCGGATTGCCTAGGACGAATGTTAACGCAAGGTCTGAACAGGCCCTCAGCCATCCAGGACATGGTATATCTGAAAATAAAAGCTAAAGCAAGGGCAACCGGACTTGTTTCACCACTCATCCGCTTCTTTAGTCCTTCTAGGCGCTTTCTTTTTTCATCTGAAGATGGTTCCCACTTGAAACTGACATGACTAGAGTCCGTAAACAACTCGATACTCACCTACAATTAGAGGATGTCGTTCAGACTAACGTTGGCGGCGTCCCGTACTTCAACAACTCTGTCAATCACTTTCTATCTATATATATATCACATCTCTTACCAATACCGTCCTCTGGGCATGTATAAATAGACCAATTTAAGATGACCTTATAATTCCTTGCATGCTCTAATATAAGCAAAATCCTGTCGCTACCACCTTGCCTTTGAGAGTGTTAGATTTCTGGTGCTTATAATCTGGTAGTTTTCAAGAGGAAACTTTGATTTCAGTCGTGTTGATCTATCCCAATAATAACAGGAAGGTCCACTGCTGTACATTTTTATCGAACAATGCAAAAACACAACAAAAATATTATCCTTTTCATTATATATGATGCATAAGTATCTATGAACATCACTGAGTAAAGAACTAACTAATTTAACTTAATAATATCAGCAGGCCAGTGGAATCCAGTGGACGGGTCCATGTTTTCTGACTTACAAAGTGCTGACAGTAACATTAGACAGAGAGCATCGTCAGACACGGCGCTGTGTGCCATCTTATGGGATAATGTTGCAAACTTTGTACTCTAGACTCATCAGCTGGCATCTCTGCTGCTGGTACTCGTGATACTACCATAAAAAAAGGGTGAAACGTGTCTGAAGCTACTTTGTACTGAAAGCTTTTTGTTCTGAGGCCATTTCCTGGTCAACAAAGTCAATTAAAAGTGACATATTTGTGTTTTAAAACGTAATGGCTTAAGTAAAACAACATTTACAGATATCTAAAGCACTTCTGTCAGTCCGTATTCTCATAAGGAGATGCACAAAGTCCAGTGGCTGCGAGTCAAGCATGCAAGCCAGCCAGTAAACCTGTCTGTTCGTTTTGACGGCTGCAGCAGGTGCAGAGAACCAGGCAACTGCTTTACGGCATCTCTCTCTCTCTCTCTCTCTCTCTCTCTCTCTCTGTCCCACACACACTATAAAAACAAAACGGTGGCTAAATGACGCCCGGCCAGTCTTGGAACAACACACCGGCCCGACGCACGCCCATCAGATCAGCTGCACAAGCACACAGTGCCACCAAACAGCCACGATCTGGAGCTTGGAATGCCGATACTCCTGTGGTTACTCGAGACTTGACCGCAAGGCAACGAGAGGGGAGACTCGATCGGGACACTACGTTGACGGGACACTACGTTTAAACTTGACACAGGCCAAATACCACTTAAAAAATACTGTAAAACTTTGGTAAACACGATGCACTTGGCGAATGACGTGATGACGTTTTTTTGAAAAATGTATTGCAAAAAAAGCACAAAACTATCAAACTGGGAGGTCGGTTCAGTTAAATGACTTCACACAATGCCAAGTTTACTAAATCTTGTTATCCTGTGGACTTAAATACGCCAAATAACACAAAAGTAGTTTCACCTGTTGGTCAGATTGCGTGTTAACCCCATACATTTCACAAAATGCAAGAGATTAAAATCATAGATCATACTTACACTTGTGCACTCCACAAATGCTTAACAGGTGAAATCCATTTATCCTAACGTGGAGGCGTGAAACCAAAAAGAATCTCCTAGTTCCTTATTCAGAGCGAAGCTGATGCTGAGGAGGCAGGAGGTGCAGGTGTGAGCAGGTAAACCCAAACGGAGGATCCTAAGTCATCTGCCACAGAGCAGGTCCAACCTCAGCAGCCGACAAATATAGCCTGGTGCTTTCCCTCCAGCTCTGCTGCGCTGGGCCAAATAAATCAGTCCGGGAACAGCCAAGCGAAGAAAGAGAAGAAGGGAGAGAGGGACCGAGAAGGAGTGGGGTATGCAGGAGAGGGGTGAAGGAGAGAGGACAAGGGCTGAGGTAAAAACAGCGATGAGAAAAAGTGCACTGAAGGGGTGCTAGAATAATCTCCCTACAGTAATCGGTTCCAGAGAAATTAAGACAGTGGTTCATCCATCCTTGTGAACTAGGTTTGAGATCCCGGACTGACAAGAGTTTAGACTGACTGTAAGAAAGGCTTCCAAATGGTTTGAGGAGTGCGGGGCCAAAATCGGTGTGGTAACCTCATCCCGCAGCAACCATGTATGGGCTGAAGAGAGCGGCCTCGATAGAGGGGCATCTGCCATAAATAGCCAGGAAGCGACGGGCTTCCAGCGCAGGGGGATCGAATCAGCTGTTAAAACTACAATCCAGCAGCAGAGAGTGAGACAGGCTCTGCCGGGGCTTCTGCACCACAACACTGGGGTCATACGGTGCAGAGACCAACCTTGATTTTTGGCTTTAGTCACCAATTTCAGTCATTATCCTTACACTTTATAACCCATTTTGAGGATTTTAAAGGCCATAAATTGACTTGTGCGTCATCAAATCTAAAATTAAGGAGAAGCCTGTGTGTGCAGTATCACCACTCACATTTAATTAATTGACCATAATGCACTTACTACAGTTGTGTGATGCACAAAACAGGATCTCTTCTCCCGTGCTCATGTTGAGTTGTCCACCTACACAAACACAAATGCACATATATTCACGCAAGCGGTCGTTTTTTAATTAATCCCCAAAACCGTGCATGGGAAGGGAGAACGACACTGAAGGTGCGTTTAGATTTGCACGTAAACCCTCGACTTGCAAAGCTCCCGACAAACCCACGCAACGTTTGAGTTAAAGCTGCAGTTCTTTCGAGAAATGGAAGATAGAAGGATAACTGCAAGGGCATTGTAAGTAGTATTAATACAAGCTATTTATAGGCCGAGGTGTCACTTCAGACTTCCATTTATGTCAGCATATCAAGGTGATTTAAGCCTTAACATAACAGGAGTAGGTCAGTTTAAGTAATTGGGTCCCATTTCTGTTCAACTGGTGTTTGTCTCCATCTGGTGGTGTCACAGAGCAATGGGAGGACAGCCCTGCACGACTAATGTTAATATATAGAAAGTTTAATACTGATTAAAAGACAAAAATAAGTTAATGTACCTGATGTATTTTAACATTTCCACTTCCTGTAATACAGACGGAGAACAAAACCAAGCTAGCTGTTTTCAGAGTGCATACGTTGAAATAGTTTTTACACTTTCGGGGCGTGGTATAGGAGGAGGAGGAGGAGGAGGAGGGCAACTGTCACCGTAGCATTAATGGAGTTACTTATTCCCTCAGCGGCAGAGGCGAGCAGCCTTGACAGGTGTACAGTAATGACCGATACACAGTTTTACTTAGCGAGGACTGACTCCGAGACAAAGGCAGCTGTGGTGGAATGACAGCTGGAGATGGATGGAGAACAAGGGAAGACTGTTTGAAAAATGGATTACTATACAGGGTCAACAGTCTGCGTCTGTGATCCCTTTGGCATTTTTCCTTCTTATAAAATACGATCTGATCTTCATCTAAGTTTTAAGTTTGGATGAATATAAGTTAAGCCAGTAACACACTAATAATTACACTATTTTGTGTCTTTCTTTAACACTTGGATTGAATTACTGATCTTTTCGTAACCTCAGCCAAGTGTTTCAGATGTGCCTCTGCTCAGTCATGGTCTTGGCAAACGCATCTCTCGAGGTAATTTGATTGAGTAAAGGTCTGGGCCAGTCCAAGAGTCAGATTATCTATGTCTGAGGTAATTATGTAATAGATTTTCCTCTAGGTGTGTTGTCATCGTCCTTCATTGTCCTCCATTGTCCTCAGGTGGCAGCCATCCTGGCGTCGTCCTGCAAGACATCTTGATAAATTTTCTCCTTGTTCTTCCCCAAAACCATCTTCAACCTTAGTTTCACCAGCTTACGAAACATTTTCTCAGTAAAGTTGATCCTACAGAAAGTAGCTACAGTAGTGCGTAGTCTCCATTTAACTGAAGACAGTAAACAATACTTGATCTTTTTCTTTTCTTTAAGTAAAAATAGCTGTAATCCACACGTGCAATGTGTTGTAGGTTTGCTGACAGTTTTTTTACTTAAACTTTTGTTGATGTAATTAGCTTCACACACTCTGTCTGATTTAAACTGAATGCTTGTATTTAGCGCAAACAATTTTAGTATTTTTGTCTTCATTGTGTTTTAGATGAAGGTCTTATCATATTTTCAGCCATTTATTTGAAAGGTGTGCAATAGTGATTATCATAATCTATTATTATAAGGTTTATTTCATCTGTAGTCATTTACTTAACTGACACTTTTCCGTCCTAAATAATATATAACGTAAATTATTAATTTTATTCGCATTTGAAAAAAGTCCTACTACAACAACTGCTACAGCTAGCACTACTACTTCGTAAGATTAGCAGTCTAAATAGCAGTTAATGACAGTAGTAGCCTATTATGTATGTGTAGAAAAATATACTACTGATAGTAGACATTATTTAAGTGGTAATACTATAATTAACTGTATGTTAAAAGGTCTAGATAGTTTTATATTATTCACATTTACCTGAGGGACGGCTCATCAACGGTTATGAATGGCGGCCATTTTGAAGGTTAGCATAAAAGACAACTAGCTCATCCACTTAAGCTTACTTTCAGTTAGCCCACTAAGTGACATCGCTTATTAAGAAGTCACATTGCGATTTGTAGTTAGCAAGGAAGGTAAGACTACAACTACGAGATTTGTCGAAATCTTCAATAAGAAAGTCTATAATCTTTCTCTGTTTGGAAGCTAACTGTTAGCTAGTTAGCTCGTTAGGCTGCTTTAGCTAACAGTTGGCGTGGCAGTGATGAGGAAAACATGGTAAAATGACAATTTAACGTTTTAAAATGTGTAAATAAGCTGAAAAATTATTTATCCACATATTTAATTCTGGTAGACTAGGAGCATTAAAAACAATAATTATTATTTAAAATTGCCTTTACAGCCAACTGCAGCTAGCTGACATGCAGGGCTAATACAGTGGTTGTGGCTAGCTAAATATATATATATACAATAATAATAATAATAATAATCAACCTAGCTATTAATCTTTCAGTGCCAACTTTCTGATTATTGATAATTAACTTTTATGTGACCAGGGGTTGTTTACATGTTACTAAATCAGTTAAATGACCATGAATACATATCAGATGAAGCAGGGACTGCTCTTATGTGATCATGCACAGATATTTGTCATATAATTAGTACTGATGCAAAACCCCTTTCATGGAAACAGCGATCTCTGACGACGGTGGACCCTCTCAGTGGGATAATGCACCCTGACGCGAAGCAAAAAATGGTCCAGGAATGGTCTCAGGAACGCAGCAACGAGTTCAAGGTGTTGACTCGGCCTCCACATTCCCCAGATCTCAATCCAGTCAAGCATCTGTGGGATGTGCTGGACAAACAAGTCCCATCCGTGGAGGCCTCACCTTGAAACTTGCAGGTCTTAAAGGATCTTTTGCAAACATTTTGGAGCCAGATACCACGTCACACCTTTAGAGATAGAAGAGTCCATGCCCTGACAGGTCAGGGTTGTTTTGGATGCGAAAGGGTGACCTACACAATATAAGGCAGGTTATGGCTGATTGGTGTATGTTCACTAGCACTACCAGAAGCTCAATCTCAACCCACCTGCTGTCTAAAACATCTGCCAGTGTGCCCATCAACAAAGGACACTCTTAAGCCTTGTGAAAGGACAACTTACCTTTACCTAAGAGTAAGTAGTAATCTGACTTGGAAAAGAAATAAACGGCACGCAGACGAGTTTTGAAGAGGATGGATGCCCTCCAGGCCTCATTGAGGATTCTGGGAGGTTTTCACAAGGTTCAGCTCAAGTATTGTCTTCGCCAACGCTTTGATCCAGCGAGTGGAGCTCGGTGTGGCAGTCTGGCAGGGTAATTGGGCTGAAATTGCTAGTACACAAGTGCAAATGTGTGAAAACAAACACGCACACAAAAGTTGTGGACACGCACTTAACATTCCTCAAAGGAGGGACGTCTTTGAAAATTAAATATCTTCACTTTGAGTACCGGCTGAAGAGCGGAGGACAGAGGAAGTAATGCGTTCCTGAAATATTCCACAAAACACCGCACAGCAATTAAATTTCCCCCGTGGATATGCAAAACCACACAAAACAGCCAGTGAATGACAAACACACTTTTCATGCAGAGAGTTTATTTATGAATCAGACTGCAGTATCATACAACAGTAGCACAATCATATGACTATGGATTATGCTCATATTTATAGATACAAAGATAAAGGCATGTCTCAAAGGAAAAAAAATGAATGAGTTCTCTTCTGATTTACTCTAAAAATAGCTTTTAAATACTTGGCATAGTTTTGTAAATTAAATTATGAAACAGAATGTTTTGCCCACTGGTTTTACTATTGGAGTACCAAATGCAAATATACTTTATGAAAAACTTTTTTTTTCTTCCTCTCTCTTGCATTTCATGCAAGGAAGAAAAAAAAGATGTCAGTGAGTACAAAAAGCACTTAAATCTCATATGAAAATAGAAAATATTACAAGTGTGCATAATTACTTCACGTTGCACATAACCTGCAGTACAAAAGGTCAAATGACACTATGTTCAAGTGTACCTGACATGCCAATTATTAGGGGCGGGGGCGGCTGAGTATGTACTGAAATAGCTATTTAAACGTGGTCAGGGGCAGTTTACACACAAGACTCGAGTCAGTCTTCGAAATGAATTGAAAATTAGATGTGTTAGTATTTATGGGCGTGCCAGCTTGTCCTCCCTGTGATGCTGACCATGGGCTTGTCTTGAAAACACTGAATCTCATCCTGCACTTTTAATAATTATGCTTTTTTCTGTTATTTGAAGGTCACAGTTTTGATTCAATGTTCCTACAGATAAACAACACGAAGAGCAGAAACTATCCACAATGCTACTGCGCCTCTCCAGCCAGAGGGATGGCAGAACGGTTAAGTCGTAAAAACCTAAGGTATGAAACAGTGCTTAGTACGTTAATATTTGGCATTTCCTGGAGTACTGTAACGCAACAAACACATAATAAGGCGACATGATTCTCCCAAATGTACAAGAAATGTTTGAAATACAACGACAAGTTTCTGTGTTGATAAATGCTACAACTGTAAAATGCTACATAACATTTACGTAATACTTGAGGAACGATTAACAGCAATGAATCCCTACAGATCTGTTTTCTATACCAATGCAACAATGCTGTTAAAAGAGAAACACATAGCTGCAAAATCCACAAGAAGATCAAAACGATTATAATCTGAATTATAATCTTAAATGCATTCAAAACATCTGTATTGTCTTCTAATGTGTTTTTGCAGATATGTGATTTTGAGCCTAATATAGCACACCGCATTGAATCCTTTAGTGCAATTAGTGTTATTGACAGCAGAACAATTTACACAAAATGAACACACCAGGGAATGAAAGGGACAGAGACAGAGAGACTGGAGTTAGGAAGAAGAGGCTGAAAAAAGACGGGTGGTAGAAAAGAAGGAAAAAGAAAAGAATTCTCAATTTTATTTCTAAACATGTCTTGAGGAACCAACAACAGAACGATACATGACCAGAATTCGAGGACGTACAAAGACGAAAATAAGACACAGGTTATGTCTGACCACCAACATAGGAAATACAGCTGGGATGGATTGATGTGTCGAATATCACAAGGAGCGTCCAACATTGACTCTGTTAGTGTATGAAGAAGCACTATCAAATAGGAAATCATGGCACAATCAAAAAGTTTCCACCGTGTCAAATCTTGCAGTGATGGACCCTATCGCTCACCGAAAACCCAATCGTGCGATCAAGGCACACCACAGGCCCATCCCCTCTTATATCTCTCTGTTAAGATTTTAAAGCACTAGAAAATTTATGTATACTCTCAATATGATACTATGCACACATATATGATACTTTCAGCTTGATATAACTTGTGGAGAAATAAAATTTCATGGTTAAATACAAAATTTCTCTTAAAATATTTAAAATATACTTTTATTTTGTACATTATGCAAACTGATTAACAATTCGATGATAACAAAAATAAATATTCCGTGAAATGTTGTCTCTTTGCGGTACAGATGTATGAATACATATATATAGATAGATATATAGATATATATATCTATGTATATAGATATATATATGAAGTAAAGCACCCACCCCCACTGTTAAGCGCCCATATACCCTGACACGATACCATTTCCCTGTAATATGATCTGAATGACATGTTCACATTAAGACAATGGTTCCTACAGGTAGCTCCACTACACCACTGAGCTGTTTGTACAACAATATTGCTCTACAAATCTTTTTTTATTTATTTATTTATTTTTGTTCTATACCCCAATATCCATCCTTGGTGTTTATCAAAGTTGCCAACCACCACTTCAACTCTCAATCTGTGCCTTTATTGCTTCCTGAAATTACCTGGAAATGGGAACTATACAGGAGACTAATCGGATCCAACCAGGAATTACGCATCTGGTTAAAAAAAAAAGAAAAAAAAAAAGGCAACTATCACTCTCCAGCGTAGAACCAACATATCTTATAATAGGTCGCTGATCTATCATGTCATGTGGTATAGAGTCACTCTTCACTGAAGAGCGTTAACGGGTTATGGTTGCAGTGTGTACAAAAGCAATGAGAAGAGAGCACAATGTCATTAAAATAAAAAAAGAAATAAAAAAAGAAAGAAAGGCTTATTTATCTCGTCTGAAAATCAAAAACAGTTCTTTAGCCAAAGACAGTGATGTCCAGTTCTGAAACAGCTGTCGCCTCACCACAATCAGATAGTTTGTTTTGGTGTAGTTTTAAACGCAACAGAACAATAAACCCTTCTACGTCTACATTAGCTATAAACATAAACACTTACATTCATATCCTTAACAGCTCGCCCGTAAACAAACAGATTCGTTCAGAATGCGAAAAAGATGTTTTTTCGCTATGGACGTTTTGAGAAGTTCTAGTATGCACGACAGAATTGCATAATGTCTGCCAATGAGAAAAGCATAGGGAGGATAGGATAGAAAGGACAAGCCGCTACAAGAAGACTAACTAGTAGAAACCCTATAAGAGAATGGGCCTGGGCGTGGAGGACAGATGGGGTAGTGTTAAGTCAGTTTAGGAAGGCTTGGGGAAGGATTTCAGGGTGGAAGTTGCCCCTTAAGTTAAAGGGGCACCTCCCTTTGGCAGTGGAACAGCACTCTTAGTAGTCAACGCAGCGCCGAGGGTGAGGGTGTACACAATGCTCTTGTCGGACAAGAAGGCCATTTCAGTGTCAAGATGAGATGAAGGCATTCTAGTAGGCAGCCAGGTCACAGTGTTGGAGCTAAAAACCTCAGATGGAGATGACGGACGCAGTCTTTCTACACTGTCTTTCCTCCGCTGGGATCGTGGGGTTCTGGGATGTGAAGGAGAAAAACATTTAATTCACAAATGTATATTTTTTTAGTGTGCAAAGTACAAAATAATTACTATCATTGTAAAAAATTGCTTGGTTTTGATAGGACAGGACTGTAAAAATGTTTTTTCTAGTATGCTTTGCACTCCATCAGCTCATTAAAGAGACAGCATCAGTAACATTTTAATGATTTACAACAGGCTGAAGATAGAAGACTATAGGAACTGACATCATCTTGTGGAGATGTTTTAAACAGCAACAGTTTCTTTAATCTTTCATTTTGATAACTGCCGAGGAGTTTATAAGATTTCGTGCTTTATTTTGCTCCCTTGTTTATCTTATCCTCTAGTTTTTCTTTTTTTTTTTTTTTATGAGAAAAATACCTGCACAGTCCGTGTGTGTTTGAAAACCAAACAGTGAATAAACATTCGAGTGAGCAACCACATCATTCTACATCATTCCCTTTAAATGCCTCACATCTCCATTTAAATAAAATTTTCATGTACACTTTTAGTTTAGTCTGTAGCTATCCAGAGGCATGCATAATAAATCTGTGGAGAGCAATGAAATTTTTAAGGATCTGTTTTATTTTCCTTGTCTTTTCGATTTGGTTACTTTCCAAAACTGCGTGGGCCAAGATCCACAAGGGAAATACATATTTTTTTTACTTTTAACGTTACCCTGGCTCCATTTGTGAAGCTGAACAGTCAGTTTTCTGAATTTTATCTTACCTAAGAGAGATGTCTCCTCCTCATCCTTCAACACCGTCTCCTCAGAGACCTGCTGTGAATGGGTGACCTCTTGATTGTTCTCTTTGTCTCCCTGAGGAGCAGGGTGGAGCTCCTCTGCTGGTTCTTCCTTGCCGTCCCCCTCTGCCTCTGCCTCCCCCTCCCCAGAGTCAGTGCTCCTGATGCTCAGGCGCCTCATGCGATACATAACGTCCACGTCTCTCATCCGAGCCATTCGCTCAACTGCCACTCGACCCGGAGAAATAGCCAGCTTGTTCTGCAACGCTTCAATTCTGTGGGAGGGGCCTCTGCTCCTCCGCTCCCCTTCCAAGCTAAGAGATAGTCTTCGGTCTAAGTTTGGGGGAACTGAAAGTGGCAGTCTATCTGGCGGAAACTCCGGTAACCCTGGGTGGTCTCGTCCCAGATGAGTCCGTTGACCGAGTCTATGCTCTGGGACAGCAAATGGCTTCTTCTCTTCCTCCTGCTTCTCATCAAGCACTGTGTTGTCTTTACCCTCACTTTTGTCTTCAGCTGTTTGCTTGCCTGCACTGCCTTCAGATGTTTCTCCTGCAATGGCTTCCTTTTCTTCTAACTCTACGTCCTTAGTTACCTTTTCAGTAACAATCTGTTCCTCTGTGACTTGGGGACCTGTAGTCAGATCACTTGGTAAAATTGTGGATGCAGAAGAGGCATCCCCTGTAGCTGCATTTGCTGGTAGACTCTCAGCAGTATTAACCATGCATAAACTGTCCAAGTTCTCTGCCTGAGCATTGTCTGCTTTTTCACCCTCTCCCACGTTTTCCTGTGTCAGTGAATGCTGCTCCCTTGTTTCGGCACACAGGTCAGACCCTGACTGATTCACACTTGAGTCGTTTGACTCCTCTGTTTTAGCATCTTCTGCTGGACTTTCTGATGCGGTGCATTGTGGCGGACTGCCATTTTGATTGGCTGAGCTGTCTGAGCTGTTCTCCTCATGAAGAGGAGGCAATGGACCCTGTCTCATCTGATTCTCAAGCTCTCTTTTACAAATAGGGCACTCCTCCTCTGAATCAACACTGAGATCTTGAGTAAGCTCTGCGTCATTTGGTCTGGAATGGCCAGTGGATGTTTTGTTGGCATCTGCTGGGTCCCTAGACTGACGCAAAGTCTGGCATATGTCCTCATAATCAGGAGGACTAGTGAGTGTAGAGGCATCCTGCATGGGTTGTCTATCTGCCCATGGGACCTCAGCTGCTGTGGTGTGCGTTGTTGGACTAAAGTCACAAAGTGGTGTCTCAATGGGCTCATCTGGCAGGTCTAGTTTTACTGTCCTGCCATCGTTGCTCCTTCTGCGCGAAAGATGAGCAACAACCCTGTATTCTCTGAAGCCCGTCTCCCGAGGTGGGACCGGGAGCTCCTCTCTAAGCTGCTTGCTGAAGGTTACCGACTTTGTGGCAGGCCTGGAGAAGGCGCTCTTCACTTCCCTGTATTCTGGGTCAACAGACCAGCTTACTGCACTGCGCCTAAGGCTGCTGGGCTTGTTGAGAGGTTCGGATGTCAATCGGATTTTGATACGCTCAGGGATTTGGACGGAACCATTTGGGACTTTATTGCTGGCAGTGCCTAGCTCCAAGATGTCCTTGTAGGCCTCGTTGAGGTCCTCTATGCACTTGTCAACACTGGGCTGTTTGCTCTGCTGCTGCTGCTGCTGCTGTTGCTGCTGTTGATCCTGGACTTCTTTTTTGATGGTCTCCAGCTCTTTTACAGCATCCCATGGTCGCTGGCTGGCAGGTTTCAGCAGGAACTGTTCAAATGGCTCCTGCCCACTGTTTGCTGCTGGTTTAGTCTCCTCCACATTTCCTGAGGGTGGTACTGCTGGCTGCTGAGCTGTGCTCTTGTTCAGCTGGTTGGAGAAGGTGGAGGTCAGGGAGAAGGCGCTGTTGCTTGACAGTTTCAGGCTCTTCACTCCCTTTATAGGAAAACTGAAGGCAGTGCCCACTACGCCGCTGCTATCAGGAGTAACTTCCGTGCCAGGAGGAACAGGTTCTTGTTGTGCTTCCTTGTTGTCAGGGGTAGGTTTTCGGGCCTCTGGGCTAGTTTGTGTCTCCTGGTCTCGATACTGGTTTGCAGGCCAGGATCCAGACAGCTTCAGCTCCTTGTAGTGATTTATCTTAGGGGGTCTACAGGGTAATCTTTTAAACATTTTGCTGCTTGCTCTACTGCTTGTTTTGCTGCTTGCTATGCTACCAGTTAGTGCTTGCAGCTCAGCTTCAGCTGACGATGTGCTTTGGAGACTTTGGTTTGTTAAATGGCCAGTTTTGTTGTCACTAGGGCTGTCCGCTGGGTCTGGGGACTTCTCATTGTTATTATTCTGATCACGGATTGTCCCAGTGAGTTGCGGAGTGACAGGGACGGACACCAAACAAAAAATTGTTTCACTAAGTCTCTTTTTTAGATTCTTGGATTTGTCTTTCTCTGGTGGTTCAGGTACTTCCACCTTTTTTACTTCTGCCACAGTTTCAGCGACACCCTGCTCAGCCGGCTTACATGGAGGTGGTGGTGGTTTACCCAGAATAGATGAAGGAAAAAACTGACTACGGTTTTGTTCAGAAGCTACACTGTCACTTTTTTTAATTCCCCTGTTGGACCATCTAGTACTGCTTTCGTTGTCATTACTAGCTGTTTTGCGGGTTTCAGTATTGAGAGATGGCCCCTGTTGGGGAGGAAAGGCACTATCATGTGTAGATTGTCCTAAAATCTTAGCGGGCGGAATCTCTTTGTTGATGGTACGGATCTTGTCTGAGTCAGTGAGAGAAGTTCCGCTAGGCCCTCCTGAGATTTGCTTCACTCTTGGGTCTTCAGTGGGTAATTGACGGGCATGACTTGGTTGTTCTTCATGTCCAGAATGTACCTGTTTTCGGTAGGACGCAATTCGATCTCCATAATGCTCCAGCCACGAGCCACTTGTCTGTCTGGAAAACCACCTTCCAGGATCTGAGCTAGGCATCTGCAAAGCTTCTGCCCTCCATCTTAAATTTGCCATTTCATTGCGGTTGATTGAAACTGCTCTTGGGAGTGGGGCTCTTTTATAAGATGGGGGTGGGATGTAGCCAGGAGGCTCCATTCCAGTGATGGCAGAGTGTTGTGCGAAATAGTCTTGTCTCAGCTCCCCACCCCTTGGATAATAGATAGGCCTGTCTTTTTGTTTGGCACCCTGGTCTATAGCAAGCATTTCTGCGCTACCCCTTGTCTGCTGGTGAATCTCATATGACGGAGGCTTTAGTGGCCTACTGAACCTGGGCTTTGGTAAAAGTGCAACATGGCTGCTTGGCCCAATATTCCTACCCCACCGGTCCCTGCCACCACCATAGATATACCTACTGTAGGGCCCAGAGAAGACAGTGCTGTTTAATCGCTGTTGCCTATCAGGTAGGCTAGGCCTTGATGGAATGAGCTCTCTGCAGTCAGCTCCATCGGGTGACAAAACTCTGGGGAGAGACTGAGACTTTGCTTTAGTTCTAGGGTGAAAAAAACCCTCAGGTGTTCTTAGGCGGTACTGCTCCTGAGCCCACCTTTCTCCATCCCCATCCGACAGTTGCCTTCCCAGGCCCACGGCCGGTCTCCACTCCTCTGTACCAAGGCTCTGGCACTTCCTCTCCGTAGTCACCCTTAGCTGACCAGGGCCAGCATCTGGGTCCCTTAACCAGGAAATGTCCTCCCATAGCTGCTGCGCTTGCCTTTCCGCCCTGTATTCCTCTGCTGAGATCAGGGCCTGTGGCCTCCATGCTCCAGCAGAGGCCCTCAGCTCCCTGCCATCAGCATAGTCCAGAAGGATGCTGAAATCCTGGCCCCGTCTTCGCCAGTAGGAAACATCCCTCTCATCATGGCTCAGCGGCTCTGAATAAGTCAAACTAGGAACATCGTAGAACCTAAAGACAAAAAAAAAAAAATCAATGTTAATAAGACTGTCGCAGTGTTACAGAAGGAGAGTGACCTGGACTAAACATTTTCTTTTGTCATAGAAGTTGCAAAATGAGTAACGTCTAACACACAGCCATAAGTTGTAGACTCAGATTCATCAAAAACTATTTCCAATCATAAGACTTTCACAAAAACGAACATATCACAATTAATATTATCTCAGTTTCTATGATAATATAATGCAACAACGCCCTCCCGTTGAGATTTGATCATTCTATACATCGTAAGTGACACGTCCCAAGCACATGTTTTGGCTTCGGCAGTATTGGCTTTCCAACACAACTTAATCAAGGAGAGCCAGCACATATGAGACAGAAGTGCTTGAGTCAGCGGCTCCAAAGTCCCTCGAAGACACCATGAAATTGTGATGCTACTGCAATATGATCTGCATATTAAATTGTGCTGACCTTATCTTGGAAGCTGGTCATCTGGGCAGCGGCTGTGGCACTTAAAGAACGTCTAAGCAAAAATATCCCATTACGTGATCTGATGTGACAGCACAAAAAGAACGACTCTCTTCCTCTGTTTGTTTTATTACAAGAACAAATTAAAGAGTTTTAGGAAATCCAATATAAGCGGCGTACGATAAACATTAGTCTATACAGTACATAGAATAAAGAATCAATAAATCTGCTGCACTGTGTCACAACAGGAGAAAATCAGACGAAGTAGGTCTGTTTGATTGTTGCCAGGGTGAATAAGTGATATCAAAAGCATTCCTATATTTATAAAAACGCTTGATGAAGGTAATCTAAAATGGCAACAGTGTGACAAATGACTGTTGGCAGGTTTAAAGAACAGTGGTTCTACTACAGTGTGATGAAGCAATGCTGCCTGGAGATAATTTTAGTTATGGTTCCATATTTACCACTCAGGTTGAGATTACTGCTGTAATGCGTGTTGCTCTGACAAAACAATTAATTTAGATATAGTATGATATATAATACCAGTTTACATCTTGAAAAAAACCCATAGAGCTTCACTTGTTTGTGCACACACGGGTCATTATGTTAATTTTCCTGAAGCAGAGGAGACAATTTGATATTAACTCTATGTCCCCAGGTTGTCAGGCACCTTTTAAGCCACCGAGATGACAGTCGGTTATAATGACGGAGGGAGTAGACGTTTGAAATGCTTATTGGATTTTAAACCATCAAATCTTTATGGTTAACCAAATCAATCATGGTGCTTTTTCTCAGCGTTGTTTGTTCATGCAATAAAACAGATTCATATGGCCGGCGATTTTCAAAGATTTTCAGATAAAAATGTAAAAATATAAATGCATAGGTTTTTAAAATACAAAAAAAAAGAGCTAAAAAGAAAAGAATGATTTACAATAGTGCTTTTTAAAGAGCTCCATCTAATGTCTGCACTGCACTAAATCACTGTTAGTCATTGTATTCATTCATTTAAGCAGCAATGTCAATGGATCATCCTCAGCAGCATATGCTACTGTATGGCTGAGGGGAGCCGCGCTGTGCACACTTGCCCAGCAACATGCTTACATCACAGAGCACGTGCTGGGCGTGATTCAGTGTGCCAGTGTTTACAGTGGAGTGATTACGCGCCTGTCTTGAGGCATGTTCAGTCCTCCTCAGTTTGCTCACTGTCTAGTGCTGCTGTTTACATCTGCCTGCCTAGCTGAGGCCGTGGAGACGATACCAGCGCACGGGTGGGCTCCACCGAGACGCAGGCCGCGTCTCTGTGCAGGCGTGTAAACAACTCAAACGGGTGCAAAGGCACCTTTCACAATTCCTCATATCCCAGCATAAGATATGTCAGTAGTGCTGCTGCAGCCACAGTGTTCTGCAGCTCTGGAAGGAGGGGAAGGGATGAGGAGGGGAAAGGAAAAAAAAAAAACCCTGCGCAGTGCAGACTCAGTTTTGCATGCAATACTGAAGGGCCCCAGTGAGAAGGGGGGTGAGGAAAAAAAGGGAAGGTAAAGGGTGTGGGGGATCGCAAAAGAGAGGGAAAAAACACTCACCCACTATCTGTGGCAAGAGAATCACCCAAGGGCTGAGCGTCACCTAGGATACCGATGCCGACTTCTTTTCTCCTTTGGTTCCTCTCCCCGCTCTCGTTGTCTATGGCGGGGTAGCCCTTCACCAGTGCCTGCCTGCTGCCGTAGATGCCTGCGATGCCTGCGATGCCTGTGAAGGACGCCCCCCGGTCCGCCTCGTACCCGTTCAGCGTCCCCCGGCCAGCCCTGTTGTCCACAAGTTCGCGCTGGCAATCAGCGGGGCGCTTGTCATAAGGCGTGGCAGACGGAGGGCCGCTCTTGGGCAGTTTATATCCGTGCGAAATGAGGAGGTCCTCCACACTGTACATGGTGGTGTCTCTCTCACTTCTGGGCGCGAGGGCAAAGGTGGGTGTGTTGCCTTATGCGCAGTGCTGCTGGTGGAAGCTGGAGCACGGTTGCTCGGCAGAGGCCATCACTAAGGAGAGGACAGGGGAGGGAAGAGGTAACAGATTATTTCTGCATGCATCTAAATCAAGGATGTGTCAGAGCATGCCATGTTTGTGTTCCCTCTCAAGATGCACATGCTATGTCGACAGCTCAGTGAGGGATGCTGGAACTTAAACAACATTTGACGTTATCGTGCAACTCTTCAATAAAGTTTTAACGGTGCAGAGACTAAGACCCCACCTTTTTTTCTGCAGCACAGTCCAGCTATACACTCATCTGTGTGGGTTATTAGCCACACCCATTGTTCCTCCCGGAGACAGTTCATAATCTTTCCAAAGTGTCTGAAACCTTTGTCTAATTGTAAGAACTGCTCAAACGAGGGTTCTCATCCTATCAAAACCGCTGCCTACATAATGGTTTCGCAACCCTTTGTCAGAACACTGTGGAAAATGTGATTTAACACGAGCAGGTTCTAGGTGGAACATTCGTCACGAGGCATGACAATCACTCGCTGTTCCCCAGACGCTCAGAGCAGCATTTGGACAGCTAATCAGTGCAGGACAGCATTTAACGTCCACATTAAATGCTGTACGCCCTCTAATAGAGAGTACTAACTGTCCGTGCTTTAAGAGAAACTGCGTGAAGTTTATCTACATCACGCAAAGATAAAATATTAAATCGTTACCATATTATGAGTCAGACACACTTAAGTATTCCCTGTACAAGTACTGTATAGTTGCATCATATATTTCCCCTGCAGCTAATTTCACACAGTGCGTACTTCCCACTGTCTTTGCTTTATTCAAGTGTGCATGTGTGTTAGCGTGCTAAGTTGCCTGAATTTCTTACAAAATACCGTGCATTCATTACCTGCATTTAAATCTGCTCTTAAAAATCTACTTCAATGTCCAGTTCAAAGTTCTACTTGCAGAGTTGAAATGAAGTGAACATTACATTTAGATCTTAAAAACACTCTAAAATTTAGGTTAAAATAAGAAAAACAAATCCTAATTACTAAGATTTCATATCACTCCAATCAATTTTTATATGCATAATCATTATATTCATTCATTATATTCACTTTTTTTCCTTATAATATAATAATTCTTATTTATTCTGACAAAAACGTGACCAACAAACACTCGAAACTTACCAGGCCAACACACAAGGCGTGGCCATGACTAAATCTGTGCATAAAACTGAGCAACAAAACTAATTTTTAGATTATTTGCACCTCTCTCAGACTGTAGTGACACTTCCTTTCCTGCCTATTTAATTGTAAAAGCCAGATTATTACTGATTGTCGTAGTTAATAATAATTAGTTCGGTGTGAAATGTCAGAAAATAGTCACACTCAAAGTTGTTTTAAAATATGAGGAAGTGTCACTAGCTTTTTGCAAAAATACATGTATCACACAAGACGAACTGCAAATCCTCACAATTTAGAAGAGAAAATGTCTTAAACAATTATTTCAATATCATAATAATTGTTGATTATTCTTCCTTTTTGATTGATACATGGATTCATCACATAACCAGCTATTCATTCTACCATTTTAGCTCTAAATATGCTGCAGCAAGTAGAGGGGAAAAAAAGTTGCTCCTGTACTTTTAGTGTGAGCTTGTGAACGCACAAACCAGACCAGCCCGTCTGATGTATTAATTAGTGGCTATAACGGTCTGCCCTGCCTGGAGATGACGGCGCGTGGCTTACGAAGCGGTAGCGCTGTGATCAAGGGCTTTGCAGGCATTAGCATTTTGGCTAATCACGTTTGGACTTGAACAGCGGCTCGCTACTCGTTTCCCATTATGCAGGTGTCATTTAAAAGACGAGCACGGTGTCGAATCAAAGGCGTTAAAACAGACTCGAATACTCGTTTTAAAGTTTGGGTCAGAACTGATGGCAGCTTCTTGTTTAATTCTTCTCCTGAGACTGAAACCTTCCAATTTTATTGTTGTGTCTGGGCAGATAAATCGTGGACTGAGGTCATGTGACAAAAAGTACCCGACCCTGTCACCTGTGACTCAGAGATTTGCAGACACACTGATGTCTTCTACCACAGATTATGCCAAAGTTTACACGAAACACTGGTAGTTATCAAGACAAAGTAGTACACATTATAAAATATAAATAAACTTTCTGTGCAAACCATTATTAAAACATTATAATAAGACAAAACGATTTTAAAGTTCCGCCCTGCGATGGACTGGCGACCTGTCCAGGGTGTACCCCTGCCTCTCGCCGGATGACAGCTGGGATAGGCTCCAGCAGACCCCCGCAACCCTTAACAGGAATAACTGAGTATAGAAAATGAATGAATGAATGAATGAATGATTTCAAAGTTCTAACAGCCCCACACTTTTGTTGTTTCATCAATGAAAGTTGGTAAGTATTGACGTCACAGTATAAAAATGACTGCATTACACATGTGACTTTACCAAAGTTACCAAGTATTTTCATTATCAGTTGATCAATCTGATTATTTTCTTGATCAGTCGCTTGTTTTTGATATACATTTAAGGTAAATGGCAGGAAGTCTGTCCATATGAGATGACGGGATCAGCAAATATTTGGCATCTTTGCCTACGGCCAATTTAGAATCACCAATGAACCTAACCAGCATGTCTTTGGACGGTGGGAGGAAGCTGGAGTACCTGGAGAGAACCCCTCCACACAGAAAGGCCCCAGTTGGCCGATGGATTCAAACCCAGAACCTTCTTGCTGTGAGGCATCAGTGCTAACCACCACGCCACTGTGCCGCCTTAACTCAAACTATTAAAAGTTTAATCCTTAAACAAAACGTTGATTGTTAGACTCACCTCCGTGGCTCAAAGCTCTCAAAAGTGGACGACACAATTGCAAAAAGTTTACCTAAATCAGATCTCGGATTATTAATCAATTGATTACCTCTGCGTACATGAAGAATCCCTGACGTCTATTTTAGAAAAAAATGATTTGGAAAATGACATCTTCTTCTCTTGACCTTAAGATGACCTTAACATTTCCCACTCCGTAACTTTGTCCACTCTGCAAGTTAAGAGCTGTCCCCCCCCTCTCCACCGTTTGTTTGCGTCGTATTTTAAACCATATGATTGACTGCAACACTTCGGATCAGCCTCATAGCCTGGAGATAATTAATACTGTCCAGATGTAAAAAGCTCAGCAGAAAATCTCCACTCTGAGACCACGCTGCGTGCGGCCACATTTCTCAAGGACAACACATGTGAAAACAGATTATCCAGTCAATTAATGCTTTTGTAACTTCACGGACAAGCCTGAGCGGAGGCTAAATTTATAATATAAATAAAAAAATAATAATAATAATATAAAGTAAAATCAAAATCGGGATGCTGACATCAGAGCGCCTGATGTGCGAGTCCTCCAACTATTCCTGGCTCTTCAAGTGGAGCGAATATGTGGCAAATGCAGCAGGAAAAAAGAAAAAAAAATCAACTCAAGTGCTTCTTGAATTAGCCAAATCCAGAAGCAGCCATGATCAGTGAGGACGGGGTGTGTAAAAAAAAAAAAAAAAAAAAAGTAGCTTCCTTTAAACGCAGGAGTTTTATCAGAGAGCACCAGACACACACTGGCTCTTTTTTGACAAGGTCACAGCTTCAAATGATTGCGGTGGAAATGTGGCACATGAGCCCTTTCTGCATAGCAACAACAAAACTACTATTAATAATTGCACCGAAGCCGTATTTTCACACGCGCCTCGCTGACACGCCAGCACGTAGGAGAGTCTGGACAAACGGTAAGGTCAAGCTGATGTTAAAGTTCCTGCAGGAGGTTCTTCGTTAGCGACTATTAATAATCATTTCTTTTTGCTGCGTGTGCACGAGCAGGTCGCATGTGGTAACTTTCCCGCACACGGCACACTCCAACTTTTAACTTCCGAGCAGGGATTTAACTTTAAATAAATGCAGTTTCATTGATGAAAACATTTGGCCGAGGTGAGGAAGAGGAGCAGCACCCCCCCCCCCCTCCAGCACCACCACCACCACATCCACCACCAGTGCACAGCCAGGCCTAGAAGAAGACTGCATGCACAGGTAGTGGCCACTGTAACACATCAGCACTAGCAGGCAGCAGCAGCAGCAGCAGCAGCAGCAGCACCACCCTAACTGCTAAGGGAGTGTACCTACATCTTACCTAGTGACAGGAAGGAGAAAAAAAACACACACTCAAAAAAAAAAACACCATAAAAAAAATAAATGCTTCATGCAAAACTCATTCAAAAACACAAGTTCAGGGCGTTTTTCAATCAGCTGCACTGTGTGTTAATAACTAAGTGCATCAGATTCTCAGAAGAAAAATTAAAAACACATTTCTCCCCCCCCCCCCCCCCCCCCCTTGGATAACTCTGAGCATGAATGAATAATGATGTAAAACAGATCCGCTGTATCATAACATCATAACACACAGTTATCAATAAAATATCACAGTTGAGATAAGACACACACATGCATTATGGATACAGCATGACCCATTATAGCCTCGCTCTATAGCCTGCTGCAGCAGTGTCATATGGCACAGCCTACATAAAATTGACTGCTATGAAATGATTTTTTTTATTTATTTTTTTTCCAAATCAGCCCCCCTGTACCTGGTTTCACCCAGCCAGCCAGTCAGCCAGCAGCCAGCAGTGCCGCAAGTCCAGAGGAAAAATAAAAATAAGAATATCCCTCCTGCACCTGCACGCACTCTAAGTTGAAAATATGTCAGTCAGGTTTTGGGCGAGAGCCGCTTGGCCAAACCATAACCCCCCCACCCGCTGCAAATTTTTTACCCCGAGAAATGCACGCAGTACAGCAGTGAGTGAGCGCACATCACCCGCCTCAACACCACCACCACCACCACCTTCACCACCGCTACCTCCAGCAGCAGCAGCGGCAGCGGCGGAGGAGGAGGAGGAGGAGGAGGAGGCTCGGCTGTCGAAGGGCGAACATTTTGAGGCGTGTGCAAGTTGACGCGCGGTTAACGAGGAGGCTTTTTGCAGATGCGTCTCCGCTGCTGACTGAGTGTTTACCAAGAGCCCTGCTGCCCTGCTACCATGGAGGCTAGTGGAAATGGAAATGGAAAGAAAAAAAAAAAAAAAAGACACAGCAACCCCTCCCTATAAATATAAGCCCGTGTCTGCAGAGCGGGGGTACAACATGCATGCAAAGGCTGCAATAAGATTGCAAAACATTATTTTTTTTTTCTGAGAGGTAAAAAAAAAAAAGGGCGTAGCGACAGAGAGACGCATACCTGGGAAGATGCTTGGCGCGGCCGTCGCAGTTCCCCTGCGCCCAGCTTCGGCTGCTGAGACTGAGAGCACTGCACAGAGCCTGAGCCGAGCATGCCTATTGGTAGGCAGAGACGCGCTGGTTGCTGGCTGCCTGGACTGGGCTCTCCTCACTACAGCTGAGGTGGGGTGGGCTCCTCACATGCAGGCAGCCGCGGAAAAAGGGATGTCAGAATGGTTTCTTCCAAACTGTTTCTCCTAACTTTCCCTTTTTCATAGCAACAGTCCCCCCCACCACCACCACCACCCCCCCTCTATCAGCCTTGCATATTGACTTGAATGATAACTACAGATGTGAGGAGCAGGAGAGGCCCATGTATCTCCCTCCACCTTAATCTCACGTTTGACACACCTTATACGTCTCTGTGAGAAAGGTCAGCTCATGTTTGTTGCATTGATCCGGTAAGAAAAAAACTCCATCTCCCAGTTCTTCCGCCAGTTTGCGACGCCCATGCGCTAAGTTTTGGCCGTGCAGTATGGCAGCGAGCAGCGCCGCACCCTTGGTGATGTTGATGACTCGTCACTGTGTGTGTCCCCCCTCCTCCCGTCCAATGCCAAAACAGCTTGGCTAATTAAATGCGCTGGGCTCAGGCCTTCCTGTGCCAACTGTGACATGCTGCACTCTGAGGGATCCCTCGTTCGGTGGCGGAGTGACGGGACAGCGGGCACGTCCCGGAGATCCACTCACTCATGAGGAAGTGTTCAGGGGGGTCACTGCATGTGAGCAGTTTTTCAATGCTTAGTTTGTACTCATTCAGGGAAGTATTTTAATTGATCTAAGCCAGTGGCTTATTGTTACCCTCGTTTTTAAGGTTCTTAGTCATCCAGGTCATGGTATGTCTAAAAGATCAAGTTGAAACAAGGGCAACTAGACTTATGATGTTTCTTAAAGACATTTCATCCAAGTAGCTTCTTCATTTCCTAAAGACTAATGGGAACTGGGGTTCTTATAGGAACATCTGTAGCTGTTGCCCTCCTGAAACTTACATGACTAAGGTCCATTGTGGCTCTTTCCCCCAAAAGGTTTACGCCATTCACTGTAGTGAAAAATGTACAGACATTGCGGAAACAAAACAATCCATTCAGCTGTCCACGTACACCTGAAGGACAAAGGACACTCCTTTGAGGACAACATTTTATCTAGAGAAGACAGACGATTTGAAAGAGGACACGCAATTAGATTGTCCCAAAACCAATCAGATCTATTTTGTTGTTAACAAATTCATCTCCAAGGTGCTCAGATGACCCGAATGACCACTTGTTGCTCTTCTGTCTGATTTGGCAGACCTTTCCCGGGGCATAATCAGATCCCATCTACACCTGAAGGACAAAGGACACAACATTTTATCTAGAGAAGACAGATGGTTTGAACAAGGAGTAAAAGGAAGCCGTCTGTGTCAAATTTGAAAACCCCTCTCTGAACAGGGTGGGTGGACTGACATATAATCTGGCATCAGTTTACAACAAGTCTTAACTTCTTTCCCCGAAAGGTTTCACATCCATTCACACCTTAAGACTGGAGCCTCTGGACATTAATGGGTCATTAGAGTAACATTCATTGGGGAAGGTAAACAGCATCAAAACTGTTCAGCAACATCTTCTGAAGTTCCTGTTTAATGCCCAACACCCCACCAGGCTTTTAGTGCTGAAGAAACAACGACAGGAAACCCCCTTGTCTTTGTCCCAGATTAATTTTTTGTATTGTTACTTCATCTGTCTCCTAGGTGGAATATTATAAACCACAAAAACATGTCTGAGAAATGATGATTGCCACATTTGGTTGCTTGAGTCAATAGCGCAAACAAAGGCTATTCAGAATGGAGGCACTGCAGTTCAAGGTTTCCAAAGCAGCCAAAATGCTTTGACCCAGTACATGCCTTATTCTAGGACACCTTGCTGTCAGACTGGTGATAAATGAAACACCTGGCTGACACTGGCTCAACGCTAACCTGAGTGCTGCTAACTGCAGATCTTTTTTCATGCCAGCTGCAGCCGGGACCACGTCTTAAATACACAATCAAATATGGGAGCCACACTTGGGCCTGGGTCAGCTTATGGTTGGTCCTCAAGCCACTCAGACATGTCCCAGTTGGCTGACACTAACACCAGCCTCAGTGTGTTTGGAAGACACTTCATACTTTCAACACAAAAGCACATTTTCAACCATCTATGTTTCTTTCTGGTTGTTTAAACATAATAGCAGGTACTTTATTCATTCATTCATTCATTCATTTTCTGTAACCGCTTGTCCTCTGGAGGGTTGCGGGAGGCTGGAGCCTATCCCAGCTGTCATTGGGTGAAAGGCAGGGTACCTACACCCTGGACAGGTCTCCAGTCTATCGCAGGGCTAACACAGCTACAGCCAATATAGAATCACCAATTAACCTAATGGAAGGAAGCCGGAGTACCCGCAGAGAACCCACGCAGACACAGGGAGAACATGCAAACTCCAAACAGAAAGGCTCCAGATGGAATCGAACCCAGAACCTTCTTGAATTAATGACCTCTGCATAATCAGTCTGCCTCCTCTAGGCCACTGCCCAAAAGCCCTGGCACTAAGGGTCATGACACACCAAGCAGATGGTTGGCAGACAGAGAACATTTGTGGCCCTAGATTTTGCATTGTGTCACGAGCCATGGTTGGATCCTTGTCAGCATCTTTTTGGAGCCCACTGGTCAAAGAGATCACGCTGACTGTCTGTTTAGTTTAGCAAACCGGTACACTGGAAGAGAGGCCAGAAACACTAGCAAACAAAGTCAAGAGGTCACGCACAGAAGGCTTTTCTTTTTCTATTCAATTGGACAGTCCTACAACCAATCAGAGCCTACCTGTTACTCTTCTGTCAGTCGTCGCGTAAAGCCCCACCCGAACGATTTGACTGGCCCGACAGATCTTTGCTGGGACATAATCAGTTCCCAACAGAGGGACTCCAGACCAGCGTCCTGCCACAAAAAAGTTGGGCAGTTCACTTCACCTACAATGATTAGTCCATTACAAGAGACATCTGAATTTTTGGTAATTATTTAAGGAAACATACCAAAGAAATTGATGGTTTCATGTTCAAGTGACTAGCGACAAAACAACTCTTCCCAGATCTCAATTTTAATGCACTGAGAAATAAGCCTAGTATTATACTAAGCCTCCTGGCTTGTACACAGTTTCCAAACATCTTCTTGAGTTTAGCGGCTAACAAACTCACCTCAAGATCTATTTATTTTGTAGCTCCTAGCTCCAGTGTCTCACATGTTATGGTCTCAATCAGCAGATGGATATTTCTCAGTGTTATGAGAAGGAGATACGGTTTGACTACATGAAGGTGAGGTTAATCCTGTGGCGCTTTGATCTGTTCACAACTTGATCTTGTTCGTTTCAGACCTCTTCTAAAACCAGACCTGACTGGATGTGGTGTTGAGCTTTTCTTAGGAACGTTCTGCAGTTTGTAAGTGATGCAAAATCCTGTCATTTGGCAGACGCAAAATGACTTTGCCATTTCCATAGCGCGTCTCAGAGCCTGCTGCGTGCTACGGTGGGTGGTCTAACTCCTATATCAGCTCTGCTCTACTTCACATGCCAGGCTGGCTTTAACTGGGTGCAGGTCTTTGTCTCTAATTCACTGCTAAAAGGCCTCGGAGATATGTCACAGAAAAAAAAAAAAAAAACACGGGACATTTGTGTAAGTGGAGAGTCCTAGTCTCGTATCAGAAGGTGAGCTTTGACTAAACCCTGTATTTACACCTTGTAAAGATTTAGGATTTGATCACCCTAAGGCATTTAGGTTTTATTCCATGCATCGATCGAATGTTGTGCTTTAATTGTCCTTATTCTGAGAGCAGCTGTTACCAGGATGTGAATATCTCACTTCAGATTGAAGTCATTACACGTACAGGAGGTGTTGCTGCATGTTTTTCCCATCAGCTGTACAGCGGGAAGAAGTTTTTTTGAGGCGTGGTATAGCTTAGACTGTTACAGTGGTTCATACTGCAAAGGAAACAATCATGAGTGCGAATCCGATTTAAAAGCAGCAGGAAAAAATAACCAGGAGATTTTAAATTAATTCTCCACCACAGAAGTCCAGTACAGTGAGGACATCTCCACACCTGAATGTGAAAACAATGCTCGTGACCGTTTTGATCTGACATTTCCAAATGTATGCAGTTTTGAAAATACATCTGAGTGGTCGGCCATGCTTCTAACACATGGTTTTCTGTATACACCAATCAGGCATAACATAATGACCACCTTCCTAATATTGTGTAGGTCTCCCTTGTGCCTCCAAAATGGTTGTGACTCATCAGAGAATGGACACGGGCCTTCTGAGGGTGTCCTGTGGTATTTGGCAACACAATGTTGTTAGTGGGGGGCCTTTGAGGAGAAGGACCTCTGTGGATCATCCCACAGATACTTGATCAGTTTGGGATCTAGCAAATTTGGAGGCCAGGTCAACACCTTGTGCTGTTCTTCATGTTTTTTTTGTTTTTTTGAGTAAAGCCTTTGTGTGTGTGCCTGCTGCCATCAAGGAGTGTCATTGCTATGGGGTGGGGTGCCTGGTCTGGTCTAGGTGGGTGCTACATGTCTAAGTAACATCCACATGAATGAATGCCAGGTCCAAAAGTTTCCCGGCAGAACATTGAATTGTCACAAGATGGTCAATGGAATGTACTTCTCCTGTTCCTGGTCATAATGTTGTGGCTGACCGATTGTATTAATTATTGCAGAAACTCTCAATTTGGTAACACTACATTTTGATTTTACACACAATTGGACAGTCCTACGACCAGTTTTGTGTGCTCAGATGATGTGCATAACTACTATATGTTGCTGCTGCTCTTCTGTCAATCACCACATAAATCTTGCCCCGAATGATTTGATTGGCCTGACAGATATTTGCCAGAACATAATCAGTCCCCACTGGAGTGACTCCAGACCAACTTTCTACCTAAAATCTTTTGGCCAAGGACAGCCTGTCTGGTTTCCAGGCTAGATTAGAGCAGCTTTAATGAACAACAGAAGACATGCTAATGATCATCATTGCTCCTGGCTTGAATGTTAATATTTATCAGGACTATAAAACCCTTTATCTTAATTAGACCTTTAGATCTAATTTTGTAACGACTTTGAGTGTTTAGTTTTGCGTGAGGAGATTTGCAAACTCCAAAAAACTCATCTCGCAAAAGTCTCGTAGCAGCTGCTGGTCAGTGAGCAAATGATAATGCTTTATTTCTACTATTTTCATACAGTTCCTCCTGCCTGTCTTCGCCCGCCTAGACTGAAAGGAGACTGTCATGACTTCCTTCCATCAAGAGAAACATTGATTTCAGCTCAGCGGGGGGATCATGCAAAACAGCCTCTCATTAAAATCACAATTAGAAGCTGGAAATGGCACGCGGGGTTCAAACTCTGGGGCAAACAGAAAATCACTGGAAACTATTAAACTTGCACTTTTGTTTTTTGCCTTTTTCCTCTGAAACAAAACGTGTCTCATCCCGTTCACGGCGTCTCGTACAATGTGAGCCAAAACCTAGAAAACACACACACACAGACGCTTCAAAAACGTTTATTGAGATGCTGAAACTTGTGCTGTTGTTTGAAGTTGTTATCAGGTAAAATAAATGCAGGAACCAGTCACTGTCCTCCACGACTTCAATGTCAAGGGCGTCCGTTGTTTTCCACCTGAAGGTCACTGCCAGGCGTCACCGTCGTCCTTTTCTCACACAAATATCAAACCCAAACCTCACATCAGCTCTGACAGTCCTCATAAACTCCCCCCCCCGTTATCAGTCGCGAAGGTCCAGTTCAAACACACATCAACGCACACACTCTGCCCTCTCCCTGTCCCCAGCCCCGGTTGCCTTGGAGACAGCTGAGACGGGGACCCCATCTCATTACACGCCAATAGGGCCGTGTGACTGGGCTGGAGGAGGAGGAGGAGGAGGAGGAGGAGGCAGGGAGGATGTGTGGGATCTTTACCGCCATCTAGCAGCCAAAACAGAGAAAGACATTTCTTCTTCTGCTGCTGCTGCTGCTTCTTCTTCGTCTTCAGTTTTTTTTTTTTTAAAGCAAAGATTCTGCCTAGTAACCCAATATGCTGACTTCTCCTGGTGCCATGAATCCCTAATGGGACACATGGCTCTGTTAGGTTTTACAGGAATCAGAGGTAAAAAGTTGAATACGGTTGAATTGTAGTTTATCATCTAATCAGCATTTGGTTATACACAATTAGAGCCAAAAAAAAAAAGTGTTTATTAAAGAAGTAAAGAAAAGCGGAAGGTTGTGGTTAAGACTTTATACAGAGTGACGGGAAAGTAAGCAGCAAGCTCTGCACTAAAGTAAATCTATGAGGTAATTGATTAC
Source organism: Chelon labrosus (assembly GCF_963514085.1). Classification (NCBI taxonomy): domain Eukaryota; kingdom Metazoa; phylum Chordata; class Actinopteri; order Mugiliformes; family Mugilidae; genus Chelon; species Chelon labrosus. Next base: position 23,220,438 of record NC_140342.1, on the reverse strand, counting down.
TTTATATTTGGAGGAATGGAGGAAGAAATGCAGGATTAACTTTAAAATAATAACAGCAGTGCTTATACAAATGGCTAATGTTTCCAGCAGATACTCATATTTCAAGACTTTTCGAGAACATTGTAACCGTCATGGAGGGCGGGGCCATGGGTGCAGTTCCCGGGGGGGACAGGGGGACATGTCCCGCCCAGTTTCTGAAAAACATGAATTGTCCCCACCAATAAATATAACCTGAATCATTCGAAATTGAACAAATGTATTTTCAGACTTCACATTTTTCACATTTTAGATTCACATCTAAAACGAAATGGTGGAACAAATAATGTTTGCTGTATGGTGGCATGGTATGAGTTGCATACCGGCAAAAAAAACTTTTGTGTCCCCCCTCCCTCAATCCTGACACCAATCTACAATCAATCTAATCTATCCCCTGGGCAGGGCTGTTGTGTTGAAAGGAATTTGTGTACCTAATGTTTTGGCAAGCGAGTGCATAAAAGCTGTATATAGTACTGAATAGTTACCGACATGTTAAATATTTATTTTCAAGTAATAAATGTACGTTTTCTTGCGTCTTAAGTTGACTTTAGTAACATTTTCAGTACAAGACTTTTACTTTTAATAGATTTTTCCGTTTGCTTTACTCAAGTAAATGACCTAAACACTTATCCAGCATTTCTTCTAACTTATTATATATCTGTAATGTACTACGTAACAAAAAGACACATTATTAAGTTAGGTAGGAGTAGATTTTAGGTTTAATTATTTGCTGCTGCATCAAATTATTGAAATAAAAGCTTCAAAGTCCTGTATTAAAATAAAAACTACTTCATTATCTTTACAGCTGCATTGCTGTTCATATTTTCTAACATGGCCGTAAGTTTTACTTGTAAACCTTTAATATGGAAATGAACTTCCAGATAAATTTAAATTAGTTTACAAGTATGAAAATGTGTCTCTGAAATCAAAGCTGAACTTATTGTAATTTGTTGTTTTATGTTGTACAAATGTACTGCGATATCATTTAGGACAAATGCAAATAGGCAAATAAAATGGCGGCTAAACTAAAGCTGCGTTCATATACGTAGCTCCTCCTCAGACAAACACACAAGCCGACACACGTGCTGAAGGAATATAGTGTAGTTTATTAATTCTAGTCGATGTGTTATATTAAATATTAAAAACATCAAGTAAAAATGGCCACATACTGTATGTACACAGCAGCAAGAGAAGCAGAAGAGTCTGGGCTGAACTGAGCAGGTCACTGTTGTGCTTTTAGTTTCTACTAGATGGACAAACGATAGATAACATAAACCCTTGTGCTGCTCGCGCCATATATGAGACGAAGCCTCCGTGTTTCTATATTAAAGGTTTGTTTCAGACACAAAGTGTTGAGTGCAGCTACGCAGTTTAGCACATTTATATCAGGGTCGTTGATAAATATAATACTTTGTGCCTCGCGAAAAAGATAAGAACGCGTTCAGGGCGGGAAACTAGCCGCGGTGTCCACGGAAATTTACATTTATCTAGCACCGAATGATGTTTTATTTGTCGAGTGAAGCTTCCTTCAAACGAATATTACTCTTTACTTTCCCACCCTGACGGACGTGCAATAAATCTCCTAACAATATTTCCATCTAAAGGAGGTTTCTAACGTTTCTTAATTATAATCTAGTAGCGGTAGTGTGCAGGAGAAAGTAAAGCATCTAAATGTGAACAACCCATACACTTGTCATCTTCGTGCCCCACGAGACGAATGGCCTCGGGCCTCGGGTTGTCCCATCTGTTGACCCCACCTAAAGCATAGTTTTGTCATTTAAATGTAGATATAGGCAAGGGTGATCGGAGCTAACGCAACAAAGAGAGAGTACAGTACACTACAAACAAAGACAAATGCACAAATAAAAGACAAAATATCAAGAAATAAACTCTTTCGTGTGGTAACAGAGGAAGATATGGCATACACTGCAGAACAGAGACTAGAAATGAAACTAATCGTTTGCCTTGAAACAAAAAGGTTCTGCCGACAGTAACTGTGATGTGGTGGCGATATACCGAGGGTCTCTGTAAACATTCTCTGTTCTAGGCCTCTGATTCGGATTGGTCCGTGGCGACGCTGCCGTTCAGCTCGCCCAGTCCTGATTGCTCCTGGATGTCGGTCATCTCCCCGACGACGAAGGTCGGCTCGCCTCCTTTGCTGTTGGCCGAGCCGCCGTCCGGCTGCTTGGCCGCCGGGTTGGTCAGGGTGGGCTCCTCGTCCAGTCTGCTGGAGATGGACCAGTAGAGGTGAGCGTCCAGTCTGGCCGCGGCCAATGAGAGCTCTCGTGCGGAGCAGGAGGGCGTGTCCACCTAGTGGGGGGAGAGGTAGAAACGTGTGAGTTGACAGACGCTTAATACCTTTACTAATATGTGAAGAGATTTCATAGAAGATGGTCAGGTGTTTCTGGTCTTCATAACAATCATTCATGAATCCTAATAATTTGGTTGAGGGAAATATTGCGATAGCTGTCGGTACAGACAGTCACCTCGTGAGGCAGCTGGATTCTCATGAGGCTGCAGGATCACAGCTCAAGACAATCCATTCTACTTATAGCTTGTAGCTAAAACCACCGTGGTTCAACCTGTCAGCAACCTGTGAGAAACTACCGGCAGCTTCCAGTCTGGAAGAAAGCCCCAACAGTGACTTTTTGTCAGAGAAAGTTGGTGTGGAGCATAAAATGTAGAAACGGATGTAAAAAAAGTGGCCACCATGACAGCTCCTCAGAGGTGACGCCAAGTCAAGTAGAGCTCCCCCTGGTGGCTGGCTGCAGTATAGGTCATAAGCTCCACCTCTTCCATGTTAGTGGGCGGGACTTGGGCCAAACTAAAACACTGAAGTACACGTCAAATATATATATATTTTTTCAAAGATGGTTTCAGTCATTTTAGGTAGTTAATATAATGTTGATGTATGTTCTGAGAAGTTTGGTTTTAGTTATTTGAACGGGCTATAGAAACAGGATGACTAACCACTGCCATGACAACCACTCAAAACAACAACGGTGTACACTTTTAATGCACAAAATATGGCAAGAAAACATGCTAACTGCATAGCTATCTACACTAACTGCTTACTAGCTTTCAAAGGTCCTCAGACAGCAGTCAGGTAAACGTTCATCAACAGGTCACCTTCGTCCAGTACTTAATTTTTTCCTCAAATATCTGCAAAACTGGGTTGTCTGTCTCTCTGCGTTAGCCCTGCGACAGACTGGCGACCTGTCCATGGTGGACCCCGCCTCTCGTCCGATGTCAGCTGGGATAGGCTCCAGCTAGAATGAATCTGCAGAACTAATTCCATTCCCAACGGCCTCAGCTGTCTACTACCCCTCAGTATTAGCTTGTGCTAACATGCTAAACTAATAGGGTGATCACACCTCCTAAACATCAGCATGTCATGAGTGTAAATTCTTAATCCTACTATTAACTATGACTTCATCTATGGAACATGGTCAGGTGTCCTATAAACTCACGTATAAAAGTCAAATGGGAATCTGATCATTGTAAATTCAGGTTAAAATCACGTTTAACAACTTTTATGACATTTTACTGTGTTACTTTTTGTGCTTTGTTTTGTTTTTGTATGCTCCATTCCTGTTGGCTTCTGTTAATGAGCAGTGCAAAGAAGCTTAGTCCAAGTTCCTACATTTCCCAGCATGCCTTTCAGCAACCTCAAGAGATGTGTGAGAATTCAGCTGATGGTTACACACGTAGGTGGAGACAGGAATAGGGATAACAGAGAAGGATTTGTTCCAGTGTCCTCTCTCAGAGATCTTGCAGAAAAGTTTTCACACTCACTAACACTGAATCTAAACTTTGTGTGTCGATGTTTATTTAAATTATTTAAACGAATACTGAATGGCAAGTTGTGCCGCCAACCATGAATTATTATTATCATCCAGAAAATATTTGTGTGTGTGTCACCCCAGCCTTGGGAGGCGTTACCTCAAACGTGTGGTGAAAGGCCCCGTAGTCGATGTCGAAGAAGCCCTCTGCCAGGGACATCATCGGGCTGAACCTGTGACCCCACATCACCTCCTCCGTGAGGTAGGAGCTCCTCGCCTGGCACGTCATGCCTGCAAGAACAAACAAACAAACAAACCAGCGGCTGTGGAAACTCATTCATCTTGTGCCTGACAAATAAAACAGCGCTCGTTTGTGGCGAGAAATAATTAATTCAGCCGCTTAGTCACAGTTTTATCTGCACGATGTCGCGGTATGAATTTTGAGTTACGACTGTCAGCTTCTTCTTTGTAGCACAGCCCTCTGACTAAGGGAATCAATATTTGCAGTGGGCAGAGAGGCCACCTTTACCTCATGAATAGCTCTGATACATACAGATGAGTACTCGATCCTCGTAGAATGAATTTCACATAAGCGATATATGAGAAGTGGATAAAGGAAAACAGCCCGTCCAAACAGTTCAAGGGTTAGCTGCTATCCGGATACTTGTTTCTGTTTAAACTGTTTATTTTTTTAATTTTCAGTGAGTAAAATGGGCCACTTTAAAGGGGAACTACTGTTTTTTACAACCTGGACCTTATTTCTAGCATAAAATACGGTCGTTTACTCACCCATATAACTTTTGTGTCATTTGCACTCGTTTAGGAAGTAATTAGATCAGCGTATATCCATATAGTGGGAGTGAATGGGGCACCGAGACGCAGCCTCTAAATGACGCATTATCTACAGCGAAACTCGTTCATTTTGTCAATATTTATTATGACACGCTAGTGCTATTCCCCGTTGAATCCGGAGTTACCTGTTATCATCATCAAGGGGTCTGTAGATGGTCGGCTTGTTTACCTGTAAGCTAGCAGTTTTCGATGCCCCAGTCACTCCCGCTAAATGGATATACGCTGATCTAATTATCTCCTGAAGGAGTGCAAATGACACAAAAGTTATATGGGTGAGTAAATTACCATATTTTATGCTAGAAATAAGGTCCAGGTTGTAAAAAAACAGTAGTTCCCCTTTAACCCTACTGTAATCCTTAATATGTGTTCAAAACAGCTCTTTAGACAGCAGAAAGTCTCAATTATCAGCAACAAATTCACATTTAATACTTTTAGGTGATGATTAATCAAGAGTGAGTGAGCACAGTAAGGCTGTGTTCTTTGCTCCGGGGTAGACGTCTCTCTATTTTAGCTCCTCGCTTATAAAAACAGTCGCAGCGCAGTGCATAAAACCCCACATAATCACGACACACGCTTCCTGAAACAGCTTTCAAGACAAAAAAAAAAATGGCGTGCTCTGAACTCATCATCCTGGAAGAGGAGTTTTCATTCTCTAATGGACAGTTTTAGAAGCGCCGCTTTCTGTTAAAAACAGCGACGGTATTAGTGTCACATCGCGCCGCCGCACGCTTCGGCGAGATTAATTTTGCTAATGCTCGCTTCTGGTTGACGCAGCCAAACATGCATTTACAGCACCGCGGACAGTGGAACTTTACAGTCAAATTAAATTGCGGGGTATTATTCATCATACAATGTAACGCCGTTAAGTTTTTATGTTTTATAGCACCTTTATCACTTTACACCACAAAAAGCTCCGGCAGTAAATCAGGAGAAAATGTTGCTAATGGTATTGTTTGCTTAGCCTCATACATTTTAAATTAAAAGCAGCTGCAGGTCAATAAACATTTATTCTCCAGGAGTAATGTATTCATTTTCCTGCACGGTGTACAAAAATATCAGACTTTAGATTCTATTTGTCGCCTTTAAACAACATTAATCAAAGTTTCTCACCGGTTGCCTCCACCATCCCCTCTAAGATGACCACGATCTCAAAGTCCTCCTTCTCCAGCTGGGACTGCGACATGTCCCAGAAGGGCGAGTGAACGTCGATCTCGTGGGAAATCACCAGCGGCGAGACCAGGAAGAGGCGATCGTCGCCCGTCTCGAAGCCCACGCTGATGTCTGTCTGGTCCAGGGGGATGAACTCGCCTGGAGGAGAAGACAGGGACGGACAGTCGTCCACATCAGTAAGGATTAGGATCAGGTAGAGCCGTTCCACCGCGAAAAACGTTAAAGCAAAAAGTAAAGAGTAAATCGTCTCACCCTCCTGAGTCTGCTTGGACTTGATGAGCTTGGCCCTCATGTTGGCCCCGACGATGTGGGAGCTCCTTAGGTCGCCCACCCTGAACATGAGACAGAGCTTGTCGTCTCTCAGGGAGATGACGGCGTGCTTGGAGAACACCAGCGTCTCGGCTCGCTTGTTGGGCTGCGAGATCTTGACGAACATGCAGCCGACCTGGACGAAGAAGAGGAAGTGGAGAATAGCAGGGGGTTCATTTTAAGCGTACGGCATCTCGTGTCATTCTGTATTCTGAGTAATTAACACCTCAGGCCAAACAGCTTCCTGAACACATGAAGCGCTAAGCTCGCCATTTCTAGTTTTCGATATTTTAAACCGGCAGTGACACTTGAGTTAGCCTCCATTTTTAATGCATACTAAAACATCATGACTGTCAGTTGTTAACGTGGCATGTTTCCAGCTCGCGAACATGCATAAACATGATTCACCCTGGACGTCTGGTGTGTGTGTGTGAGCTCATCCCCATCAAAAGACTGCTTACTCTGTGCAAAAATAAAATGAACTTCATCAGCACTTTCAAAGTAAATCTTTCAGGAGGAATACCATCTGCACAGAACTGGTGTCATTTCGTTCATTCCTTTCTCAAGGCCCAAGAAAGACGTTTAATTCAGTTAAATCTCTGTTTAATCAAACACACTCAGGTCAAACTGTTTTATTTGCTAAAAGTAATTACACTGATTTTAACATCGGCTCAGAATCTGAAAACCAATTTATTGTGTTTTTTCTTTCCTTGTGTCAGATCCGCAAACAAAACGAATAATATTATTTTATTTGAATGAGTAAATAATACTAAGTATAGAAACTTTTGCGTGACATGAATTTCAAGTTAACTGGGCAAAATCATCATACACCATTCATGCATAACAATATGACCACCTTCCTAATATTGTGTAGGGTCTCCCTTGTGCCTCCAAAACAGCTGTGACTCATTAAAGAATGGACATGGACCTTCTGAGGGTGTCCTGTGGTGTCTGGTAACACAATGTTGTTAGTGGGGGGGCCTTTGAGGGGAGGGGCCTCTGTTTATCGTCCCACAGATACTTGATCAGTTTGGGATCTAGTGAATTTGGAGGCCAGGTCAACACCTTGTGCTGTTCTTCATGTTTTTTTAGTTGTTCCTAAAGTGTTTTTGTGTGTGTGCCTGTGTCAGGCTGCATCCTGCTGGGGATGGCTGCTGCCATCAAGGAGTGTCATTGCTATGGGGTGGGGGTGCCTGGTCTGGTCTAGGTGGGTGCTACATGTCTAAGTAACATCCACACCAATGAAGGCCAGGTCCAAAAGTTTCCCAGCAGAACACTGAATTGTTACAAGATGGTCAATGTTATTCACGTCTACTGTCAGTGGTCATAATGTTGTGGCTGATCTGTGTATACAGGTGTTTCCAGTAATCATATGATTCATAATATTTAATTTATCTGAGCTTTAATGTCTATATTTCTTCTCCAAAATCATCATAACCGTCTTTCTAGTGATTTTTAAATCTAATTTCCCCTGGCGCTCACCATGAAGGCGTTGACCATTGATCCCAGTATTGCTTGTAGCAGCAGCAGCATGGTGCCCACTGGACACTGGTCGGTGATGACGCGGTGGCCGTAGCCAATGGTGGTCTCCGTCTCGATCGAGAAGAGGAAGGCCGAGATGAAACCGTTGACATTGTTGACGCACGGCGTCCACGTCTCATCCTCCAGATGGTCCAGATCACCCCTTGGGAAGAAAAGGGGGGGAGGACATGTGAGAGGGAGAAGAGAGGAGGGGAGAGGGGGAGGCGGTAGGTGACAAAGTGGGTGTCGGGAGGGAAAAATAGACAAGAGAGTGAGAAGATTTATATTTTTAGACCCGAGGTGCGGAAATATATAGATGACGGCTCATCTCTCTCCTTTTAAATGTGCCACCTCCTTTCAGCCAGTAATGAATAGGAGTAATCCTGTTCACCAGATTTAACCGGGGGGATTAACGTAACGTTTGCGCTGCCACTTTTTCTCCATCCTGCTTAAAAAAAATGAAACTACCTTTCATCGTTTTTCATCGCACACACAACATCTGCTGGAATTTCTTCAGTCCTGCGCCAGAAACAACTTCCTTTCAAACAACGCAGGCTGATGTTCCTAATTTAACACAGATCCAGCCACAGGGGGAGGGCTAATTAATGAAAGTGGTGTTAAGTAATTTATATAATCTATTACTTTTATTGACCTGTGTTGGTGACCAGGGAATTGCGGCAACACCGACAGCTCTCTGGCACGCATTAAAACGGCCTGTAATGGATATAAAAAGGTCGCAGCTTTACGAGAGGAATACGTTAGCTAATTAAAGCGGGGGATCCATCGAGTAGACGCGTCTAGCGAAGGGGTGGCGCGTCGTGATGATATACGGCGTAATAATAATAATAATACTGCTTTGTCATCTGCTTTTTTTCTTTTCTTTTTTTTTTTTGGCTGAAAAGCCTCGGTTGCAAAAATGTCTAAAACGCCTGATGATCTCATTAAAGTAATAATCTGACATCTGGGAATTATGAGGGTTTGATGAGAGGATCGATTCACAAGCTGTCTGCTGAGTGTGATTCTATAGCTATTAGATGGGTAGCTTAGCTTAGCACAAAGAAGCAAGCCCCTTCTAAAACTCATCAATTACCAGACTGTGCTTGTATACCGATCAGACATAACATTATGACCACCTTCTTAATATTGTGTAGGTCTCCCTTGTGCCTCCAGAACAGTTGTGACTCATCAGAGAATGGACATGGACCTTCTGAGGGTCTCCTGTGGTGTCCTATGGGTTGAGGGGAGAGTCCTCTGTGGATCATCCCACAGATACTTGATCAGTTTGGGATCTAGTGAATTTGGAGGCCAGGTCAACACCTTGTGCTGTTCTTCATGTTTTTTAAGTTGCTCCTAAACCAATATTGTTGCTGCCATCAAGGAGTGTCATTGCTATGGGGTGGGGGTGCCTTGTCTGGTCTAGGTGGGTGCTACATGTCTAAGTAACATCCACATGAATGAATGCCAGGTCCAGAAGCTTCCCAGCAGAACACTGAACTGTCACAAGATTGTCAATGTTCTTTACTTAGCATCTTGTTGGACGTACAGACATGTGGGTGAATAAGAGTATTTTCGGTCACACGTACTGTCGCTGGGATTTCTAACGAGATGTGTTCAGTCTCAATGTAGCTTTGCAGCCTCCTCCGTGGCTCAGCGTCAAAGAGATCCAGACCAATAAATGTCTGTGACTTGCTCAATCAGGAGTCTTACCTACAGTAGGCTATGAGGTACCAGATGGCCCCGAAGAAGAGCCATGTGACGGCGTAGGCCATGACGAAGACGAAGAGCGAGCAGCGCCAGTTGAGGTCCACCAGCGTGGTGAAGATGTCCGTCAGGTAGCGATACGTCTCCCGCATGTTACCGTGCTGCACGTTGCAGCGACCGTTCTTCTCGACGTAGCGCTGTCTCTTACGCCGAGCCCGGGCTGGTGAAGGAACCGAGGGGGACATCGAAGATACAAAGGAGAAGACTGTTAGATAGAAATATGTAAGGCTTGTAGGAAAGCCTCATTTTTGTGACTTCCTTAGCATGAAACAGCGGTCTCATAACCCCATTTCCAAGAAACGCTTTCAGAAGCCTTAGAAAACACAAAGCAAGGGCGGGCTTTCTAAATTTCTGAAAGGTTTTCCCGTTTCAAGCTACAACAGACAGAGGATGGGAGATGAACAAAGGCTGGGAGAGATTTGAGGATAAACACGGGGAGGTGTCAAGGGACGAAGCTACTCGGAGAGCTGCAGTTTCTCTCAGAGGAAAGCCTGGCTGGTGAAGAAGGGAAAACTGAAATAGGAACAGACAGGTGAGGAAAAGAAAGCAAGACGAAGTGCGACGGGACAACGTCATCAAACACTCGGAGAGAGACGGAAAGCTAAAAGATCGGACTTAAGTAACCTTTTCTCTGGTGACTTTCCTGCTATGCGTGAATATTTCTTTCGGCAAGCCGACGACTCTGGAAGTCCTTTGAGTTTTCTTAGACAACTGGACTTGTGGATTTTCTTGAAGACGTTTCATCCAAGTGTCTTCTTCAGTTCTGAAAGGCTGGTAGGGAGTAGGCTGACATGACTGTGGTCTGTTATCGACGAGATATTTACCTGTAGTTGAAGGAAACAGTTTGATTCCAGTCTCAAAGTGTGAAACATTTTGGGGACAGACGTTCAGACTGTGTTATAGACTGATGGCAGATTACATCTCGGTCCACCTCCCCACGATCAAAGAAGGGGTTTTCCAGTTTGACATAGATGTCTTCCTTTACTCCTCTTTCCAACCATCCGTCTTCTCTGGCTAAAATGTGGACGTTGTTGTCTCCAGAGGAGTGTTTCCTTCGTCCACCAGGGTGCAGGTGGACCTCTGAATCGTCTCCTGACGTGCTGGTTCTCCTGCTGTTGAGCCATCTGTGTCAAACTGGAAAAGCACTGAGATAATCTGTCTCCAAAACGTTTCACACCTTGAGACTGGAGTCTTGGGCTGATGATGGGTCGTTAACAGTTTCCTCCGACGACAAGTATCTATCTGGTCGTTAACAGACCTGAGTCCAGTGGGTTTTAGGTGAGCATCACCCACAGATGTTCCTGTTTAAACCCCAGATCTCCACCAGTCTTTTAGAAGTGAAGAATCTACTCGGATCTCCAAGCCCAGTTGTGTTTGTTTTCAGCTTTTTTGGAGGGTGGTGTTTTAGTATTCACACAAAAAAAAAACACAGATCTCCAAACACATCTCATCGCGGTTCTTTAATTAACTGTGTTTTTAGGTTTTAGGCTTCAGACGGGGTGGCTGAACTTTCGGAAAAACAATATTTGCGAGACGGTTGAAATCGCCGAGGGGTGAAGAGCTGCAGCGGCGTCCAAATTAGAGAAGCCTCTACTACAGCAAGATACATGGGGAGGAGAAGGAGGCGCAGTCAATGTGGATGTAGAGCGAATGTTGATCTAGAGTGAGTCAACAGTTCGACGTCTTTGGTGAAGTTAAACAACAACAGACAACATTCAGTCAAGGAAACAAAACTTCCATCAAAGACAAGAAGGGACACTCACGCCACCCGAATCGTCCCCTCTCCTTCTCCGGCTTCTCCTGGGTCTTCTTCCTGTGCTGGTTGGCGTTGGCCTCCCGTTCGGCCAGCTTGTCCTGGAACGACCTGCTGACCTTGGCCGACGGCGGCGGGGAAGGCGTCGTCTCCGTGGTGACGACGTGGCCCAGCTCCTCGGACAGGCTGAAGACTTCCGTGGGGACCGCGGCCTTGGTGGCCTCCTCCGCTCCTTCCCCTTCCCCCTTCTCCTCCACGGGGAGAGAGAGGGAGTCGGGACGGGAGGGGAAGACAGAGTTCTCCAGCGCCATGGCTTTGCTTAAAAATATATATTTATGTGTGTGTGTGTGTGTGTTTGTGTGTGAGGCGTAATTTGTGCGTTATTGATATCCTCCCTATGGCAGACTCTGTCCAGTGGCTATTGATTGGACCATTTGTTTGCTTGACTGAAGCCTGGAATAAAGGAGAAGAGCACAATGATAAAACGAGTCCACCGCATGGATTAGCTGCTTCGCTGTCACGGTAATTCACTGACGAATGATCGCTTTAAAGGAGATGGGAGCTTCATTTAATACACTTGGACGTGCGTGCTATTTTGTACTTTAAGGGCATGCAGTTCACCTCTTGTCCTCGTGATTTGACACAAAGCACGGAGGAAAATAAAAACATTTCAGGGTTTGTCTTACACGGTTTTTAAACTCAACACAAGACGCATTCTTTGAAAGACATCCTAATCCTTGAGAACAACGTGACATGTGGACATTACAGCCACTTTAGCTGTTTCATACAATGCCTTGGGGTATGTGTGTGTGTGTGTGTGTGGCCCATGCATGTGCGCTTGTGTTGTGTAAGTGTACTTACTGCTATTTTAAATGTGTTGGATTCACAGCTTATATATAAAAATATGGGAGATTTCTTACATAATGAGGAGAAGAGTTAAATATGCATATTGCCACAGTGAGACACGTCCCTGGCATATTTGCCCAGTAAAATGGTGTCCTCTAGCTGTATAGCCTCGGCGATGGTGATGCGCGTCCATTTGGACACAATTGGGCGAATGGACGCAAGAGGAGACTGATGGTGACAATCAAGATGACGCACTACGCCTGATGGATGGATCAGAAATAGCCTCTCTGTTGAAGGGTGACTGTGAGTCAGCCAATAGAAAGCAAACGACCAGGCTTAATGGCAGAATGAACCAGATCCTACCTGCTCAGTGAGGCAACTTGTAGACGTGTAAGACGCGGATCGGGCAGATGTTTTATCATGGGAAGAATCCGGTCCAAGGACGAGGAGCCGGGGTCGGTAGAAATGACTCGATGACACCCATTTCTGGTGTTTACCCGCGACGCAGCAGCAGCATCAGTCCACTCCTGTTCGCTTTACCAGGAAAAAAAAAAACAAAAAGAAAAAGAAAAGACCACCTCGATCCGACCACTCACAGTAAATCCACGGCGATCAGCCCACTCGCTGCAGAATTAAGCAACAATTCAGGCTCAGCCATTGGGGCTGGCTGTAGAACATGTGTTTCGGGGCAGTGGTCGTGCGAAATGGTGGCGACAGGATAACCCGGCAGCGCGGAGAGCTCCATCATCTGTGCATCTTGACGGAGTCAGGTGTGGAGCCTGTGAGCGGCGGAGGATGCTGTCATCAGCCCAGCCCCTATCAACCCTGCCTGCTCCTCATTTCCACAACAGAGGGGACAGTCGTGTCCCTCCTCTCCGCTGGCTGCCAGACCCCCTCTCAGCTGTCTGCACGGCTCAGGGACGAGGAAGGCCTTTTGTGATCCACCTTATAATAAAATCACATCAACACCTCATGCTTTAAAGAGCTGCAGCTATAATACAGAGCAGTTTGAGTTATTAAAAAAAATAATAATAATGTAATGTTGATGCAGTTTAACAGGAAAAATAGTGTGTGTGTTTATTTTTTTACTTTTGTGCAAGGAAATTTTACAATTACACTCCTTGAAACACGTTACAATTATTATAAATATATAATTAACTTTTTTTTTAAAGTCTTAAAGTCACACGTACATCGTCTTAATCAATTTTATCAGTAAGTTTATTATATAATTAGCCTTATTCATTATTTTTTTATTACACTATTCGGCCGCCGGCCTCTAGGTGGCGGTATATGTGTCCACTGAAGCCGGTGATCAATCCTCCTTTTCCAAGATGTCGGTGTACGGGCCAGTGGTGAAAATTCACCCCGTCGTTCTCGCTTCTATCTGCGACTCTTACGAGCGAAGAAATGAGGGAGCAAGTCGTGTGATTGGGACCCTCCTGGGTAAAGCAGAAAAAACATGACTTATTAGTCGCTCCGTTTGTTTGGACTGATTTGTTATGAAACAGGTGATGGATAGCCGGCTAGTAGCTTCGATGCTAACGCATGCTGGCTTGGTTGAGGTTGAACCCAGTAGCTACATCTACATCTGCCTAGCATTAGCGGGCTAAACTGCTAGCATTAGCTACCGTTGGCTAACCAAAATGCTAGCGTTTTCTACCGTTGGCTAACCAAAATGCTAGCGTTTTCTACCGTTGGCTAACCAAAAGGCTAGCGTTTTCTACCGTTGGCTAACCAAAAGGCTAGCGTTTTCTACCGTTGGCTAACCAAAAGGCTAGCGTTATCTACCGTTAGCTAACCAAACATCATTAGCTACGCTTAGATAGCTAGCTAAACTGCTAGCATTAGCTTCCGTTAGCTAGCATTATCGACCGTTGGCTAGTCAAACAGCTAGCGTTAGCCGCCGTTCGCTAGCCAAAACAGCCAGCGGCATCACTTGTAACAGCTGTTTGTTCGTTCATATTGTCATGTAACATTAAATACCGACCATCTCTCAAGTCATTTTTTATTTTTATGGTGATTTTGGTGCGGCAAAATCCGACTTAAATGCATTTAGGAACGAACGTTGTTAGCTTTGACATCCGCTAATGTTGTTGGCTCGTCATGAATTTCGCCTCTTGTGTGTTGCTAGCTCTCTAAATAACATGGCTAATTTTTGACGTTTGTTCCTCAGGTACCATTGACAAGCACTCCATTGAGGTCACCAACTGTTTCTCTGTCCCTCACAATGAGTCAGAAGATGAGGTATGTTGTTTTAAAACTATAAACTTGTTCATTCACAGTGTGATGCTAACTCAGTGATCGAGTGGCGACTGAACTTAAACTTGTGTGACATCTGCAGTAAGGATATTTTATCTTAGCGTCACTATACAATCGTGGCACTTTATAAGCATAAAATATAAACAAGATGTAAAATACCAAAATATAAATAACTGAAGTCTTGGTGTTGTTGCCACTTTGTCAGATACTCAAATTTGATGTCTATTTGAACTACACATCTTGTTTATTCTTGGAGATAGTACCTTTAACATTTTAAAAATCACTACTGAACAATGATTTAGTTCTGTAGAATATTTTGTGTGCACTGTCCTTTAAACTGCATGCTGCTGCAACACTGCAAATCTTCCCACTGTGGCATAAATAAAGGATTATTTTATCCTAACTTATACAGTAGAGGTGTAGAGATAGAGACAGAGATATGGCCATGTGTCAAATGTCTCCTCTTTTACTTCAGGTTGCTGTGGACATGGAGTTTGCCAAGAACATGTATGAGCTTCACAAGAGGGTGTCACCCACAGAGGTCATCATCGGATGGTGCGTGAATTTATCATACTTGCCATTTAAATTTTTTAATTTTTTTTTTGGTGGTGGTGTGGGGTAAAAACATTGTTCTTTAACGCCGACATCTTTTCCCACAGGTATGCCACAGGCTTTGACATCACAGAACACTCAGTGCTCATCCACGAGTACTACAGCCGTGAGGCCACCAACCCCATCCACCTGACCGTGGACAGCGCCCTGCAGAGCGGCAAAATGAACATCCGCGCCTACGTCAGGTTGGCTGATGTTTTTCTCAGCGACTCTCTTGTTTCTGTCGTCAATTACAGACTCAGTGTTTTTATGGATTCATTTGTCTCCTACCACAGTGCGCAGATGGGTGTGCCAGGAAAGACTGTTGGTGTGATGTTCACCCCGCTGACTGTCAAGTATGTCTACTACGACACCGAGAGGATAGGAGGTAAGAGTATAAAGAATAAATGAAAACAACAGTTTGAAAATCTGAAGAATGTTAATAAAAAAAGAGCTGGACAGTGCTACTGATTTCCTGAATGGATTCCGATTTACAAGGTGCCAATTCGATTTGTTCTAGTATCAACTCACTAAGAGATTTCAGTTCCAAAAAACAATTTGACTGATCCAGCTTTCTGGTCTGATGGTGCTCTCTCTGGGCCTTCTTGTCTTGCCAGTTTTGTTGAGACTACTATGAGATCTCCCAACGAGAGGATGCAGGAAATTACGTGTATTTCAGTAAAAATGATCCAAGGGTTTTATGAAACAATGTCAAGGGAAAGTAAACTATAGACAGTAAAACACAAACCCTCTTCTGTTTCAGTGGACCTTCTACAGAGGACTCGTGTGTCTCCCAATCGTACCAAGGGTCTGACCTCTGACCTGTCCCAGGTGGCTGGCTCTGCAGCAAGGGTTCAGGACATGTTGACCACTGTGCTTGCATACATTGAGGATGTGGTGGTGAGTATTAAGCCTAGTTTATACTGTATTTCCTTCAGTAAAATCTGGGTCACAGATTGTTAGCTTTTAACAAGATAAATAGGAACAGTTCAGACTGAGGATTTGTAGTGAAATACACATGAAAATGACAGTATGTATTATATTTATCAGCTGGGGAAAAATATAAATACAGAGTTTGTAATAACATTAAAAAGAAGAAATGTAGTACGTGATTAAAAAAAAAAAAAAAAAAAAGCAACGACCTCTGCTCAATTTAAAGTTTTATCAGTCGGTTGTCTTTCAAGAGATTATTTTTGAATTTTCGCAAATGCTAAATGCTGTTGGGTCTGTCTCAGTCTGGCAAGGTGACGGCAGATAACAGCGTGGGCCGTTTCCTGATGGACCTGGTCAACAAGGTGCCCACCATCCCAGCCGAGGACTTTGAGAACATGCTCAATTCCAACATCAATGTAAGTTCTCCTCAGAGGTTACCCAGCAGTCACCGCTCTCCGGGCTCCTCTTGTCTCATAATCACGTTACTCGTCTTTAAATTTAAATCCTTTTTTTGTTGTTGCAGGACCTGTTGATGGTGACCTACCTGTCTAATCTCACCCAAGCGCAGATTGCTCTAAATGAGAAGCTGGTGGTGCTGTGAGCGGATTTCTTTGAAGTGATTCATATTTAATTTTTGTACCTTTTTTTTTTTTTTTTTTTTTTTGACTGAGATAAATAAAGACGTTAAACAGTTATACGGTGTTCATTCCCCCTCAGGTTTCAGTTTCAGGTGTCATGAAATGCAATTTCTCTAGGTGAACAATACATGCGCATTTTGAATTTCTGTTCCTTAGCTGCTTGTTAAGACGGCTCACATTTGCTTAAGATGCTTAATACTATTTGGTTCTCTCATTATGAAAGTATTTGCAAATAATTTTCTCAGATTATCAATGGAACTCATTTTCACTTTAATGTTTCTAGTCTAGCTGATTTCCAATCGTCTTAATTTACGTGTGACAGATGTTATGACACTCGAGACACAGAATTAAGCGGTAAAACTTGATTTTATTGCAAGACTACATTAATATACATTCAAATCAAAAGCAGAAGTGAATCATGTTGCAAACCCCTCCCCATGCCCGGCCTGAGTTACATGTGAAGCATAGTGCAAAGAGTGGGCATGAAAAAGTCACACAGATCACGGTCTGTCGGGGTGATTAATCAATCTACAGTAACCGGGTGTAAGCTGATGAATGCTCTGTTATTGCTCAGTTGTTGCAGAGTGACACTGGGGTCATCACGGTTTAGTTTCTGAGCCGGCTCCCTTCTCAGCTTTGCTCCGCGGGTTCAGCATCTTCTCCACGGCGGCGTAGCCCTGCACGGCGGTGTCGTACACGGAGTCTCCGGTTGACTTTGCGATGGCTGCAGCCTTCTCCGGGTAGTACATGGAGGCGCAGACGGTCATCAGGCCCGCCGGGTACACGAGCTTCTTAAACCTGGAGCCTCTGGCCAGAAATAGTCCCACGACTCCGGTGAAGCCGATGATTCCCGCCCGGGGGTAGAAGTCCTTCGGGGGGCTCTTCAAGTAGACGTAAGCGTCGCTCCCAAACTGGACGACACTTTGAACTTGGGGTTTAATTTTGTCATATGTGTCCCGGCACCGAGCGGTGTACGGCTCCACTGACTTCCGGAGGGTGGCGACACTGTCCTCCAGCTGACCCGCTTCGGGCTCCACGTACCGGTACGTGTTCTGCTGAGGAGGAGCGGTGTACAGAGACAGCTCGTCCAGGTTTAACGGGGCCGTGACCTCTTTTTCCCCGTCACCGGTGGCAGCAGAGACGGTGAACGGCAACAAACTCAGCGCTCCCGGCATGGCACTACCGCTCACCTTCAACATGATCCCTCTGGGCCATGCATGCAGTACGGAGTCCGCACAGGGACATAACTTACGACGCCGCCTTTCAGATGTCTGACAAAGCGCTTTTCATTTCACCGGAAAACGCAGGAATATACTGCGGTTATTTTATATATTAGTATTAGTATTATTATTTATTTTACAGGCACTTACCTAAAGTGTTAGCTGAAAAATGTTATACGCAGATAAAACGTTTTCTTCATTATTATTTCTCCAAAGTATTTATACACCTATGTTAAATTAAAAAAAATATATATATAATTTTCATAAATTCGTTGTGTTTTTTTAAAGATTAAAAAATATATAATAAATAATGTAAAGCTGCTGCAATTTTATAAATATGTTCGACGCATAGGTTTGACGTCACTGGTTGTCATGGCAGACTGAGAGCCTGGTCGTCTCCTTGGAAACGGAAAGCGTCAACAGTAACGGTCCAAATGCGATGTTAGCAAAAGATGCTAATTCCGGCTAATTCAGACTAGTTTTTAATCGTTTAGAAGTTTAGCTTCCTATTTATTGTTTATACAGTTTCTGCTGCGGTTTTAATGTGGTAGTATTAGGTAGTATTTGGAAGGAAGTTCCAAAAAAATTTTAAAAAAACGAGTAGATTTATAGTTTTTCTGAATGGAGTGTCTTGGAGCGTCGTCTTTCCAGAACCTAAAGGCTCTTTCTGACCTGTTATCAACTCAGCAGGAGAAGGAGGAGGATGAAGACTGTGAAGTAAGACTTGCACGCAGTCATATGCATTCATTTTTAGAGAAAAAACAGACATATAGTCCCTTGGTCTTTGAACTTAAAGCCTAATGATTAGTTTATATAGGTTTGTGGTTGCTTCAAAATCACTGTAAAATCAGTCTGAACTACACTTAATGAAGTTTCTGCTTACTTTTATGTAATTCTGACAATAACATCAGTTTATTCCAACAGAATGTGACAGCATGTGCACGGCTGGGTCCAGGACACATTGGCCCCTCGCCCAAACAAGATAGAGAACGTAACGCTTTGTGTAATTCTCCAATATAATTCTTCGGGGAAATGTAAAATTACAAATGGCGTGAACTGATTTTGTGCTATGTGTTTATTTAGCGTCTACGGCCTACACAAAGAAGAACAGCAAAGATATCTGGAGTGACGAAGAGGTGGCTGAGGGATCCCAGTACGACGATCTGGCTGACCCACGACCACAACCCGAGTAAGACTGTAGGGAAGAATCAAACATGCACAAAAGGACGATAATAAAGGGTTTAAATTTACCAAAATTTAAACCCTTTATTATCGTCCTTTCACCCTAGAATGAGATTAAAATACTCCCTGTGCATATTTGAGCAAAACTTGA
Organism: Chelon labrosus; assembly: GCF_963514085.1. Taxonomy (NCBI): domain Eukaryota; kingdom Metazoa; phylum Chordata; class Actinopteri; order Mugiliformes; family Mugilidae; genus Chelon; species Chelon labrosus. The sequence continues at coordinate 23,201,434 of NC_140342.1, read as the reverse complement.
AAACCAACACTGCCCTGTGTAGGGGTATTCATGTCATTACTTTCTCGTGATGAAATTATTTATGACAAATACTTGTCAAACAAACTATGCAGTACTACTGTACTTCTGCCCGCTTGTTTCGGCGATTCTCGTGTGATGTCAAATGATTTTAATGAGCTCAACATTGTGTTATTTATAACCTCTGTGTGCAGGTATGAATTAATCCTGAAGCAGAGTGTAGGGACTGAGGATCTGTTCCTGGGCTTAAGCAGAAAGGATCCATCCTCAATGTGCTGTGAAGCCATGCTGGTAACCTTTTTATATTTACTTCACTAAATGCACAAATACAATGAACCAGAATGTGATCAGGGACACAAAGAGACACAAAACTCGACAACATCAGGTGTTTGCAGAAGATATATATTAAGAACTAAGTGGTTTTAGACTCAGCAATAATAAAAAACTATTTGTGAACAGTATGAGGAGCACACATTAAATATATATTGAGAAAATTGAATCAAAGTTAATTTAAGAATACTACAAACTGTACTTTTCCCCCATTTAATTACAAAATCCAGGAAGATCATTTCAACACTTTTACAGCCTCAGATACGTGTTTAGACTTTGTCAAAATCCTACATTACAACTGAAGCAAAAGTGATATTACAAAGTCTGAAGTTTATTTCCTTTTTGAATTAAAGATGAAAATATGCACAATATTAAAGAATCACACTTTTACTCCACTCCCAGGTAAAAATCAAACTACCAGACACGAAAGCAACAGATGTGGTCCTAGATGTCAAAGAAAAGTTCCTCGATCTTCGGACACCAAAATAGTAAGCTGCTTTGAAAACGTTCCCTTTTATTTTTAATCCCCTCATGACAGAGCAGCAGCAGCAGCGAAAGCTCCCCTTTCCAGACATCTCCCTTTTAATCAGGAGCTCATGCCACGATGTGAGCGCAGCTCTTTACATCTTCCTCTGTCATACGCAAGACACATCCGTGACTCTTTCTTTCATCCCTGTCTTTCCTCACCTCTTCAGCAAACTAGGACTCCATCTCCCCCATCCCGTCCACAGTCAGGAGGGAAAGGCCCAGTTCTTCAGCGAGAGGGACGAACTGGAGGTGACTCTGCTCATGAAGCGGCCGATGGACTTTATCAACATGCACTAGAAGAAGAACTGAGAAGATGGAGTTAACACTAAACATTGTTTATTGGTTGAAAACAAAAAGATATGTATTTCTGTTGTATCTGATGTTATATGTGTTCATGTGTTACAGCAGATACTATGAGAGTATTAAACTATGCATTTCTAATTAATATTTGACTTATTTTCTGTCTCTCTTATCATTCGATAACCATAAACATACAGTAGTATACAGTTATTACCCTCCTTTTTTATGATGATGATATCATCATAGCCTGTACCGATAAGTGTGCAGATGAACTAGTCATTATGAGTCATCTGGAAAACAATTAAGCATATTTAATAATTTAAAGGATGGTTAAAGGACTCAAGCAAAATACATGATTGCTGATTTAAGAATATTGCTCATTATCTCTCAGCTTGCACACATTGTGGGCCAAAAGGCGTAGTATGTGAATAGTTACGAATGTTTTTGGAACAACTATTGATAACAGATTGTGCAAATAGGTATATACAATACATTTAATGTAGATAGTACGCTGATTATTTTACAAATCTTTATGGAAGCAGTGTTGTCTCTTTCCATAATTAGCTCTTGTGTGCGCTCCAGACAGAAATGTTTTAAATCAGACTCCAACTGTGCCTCATCCTCAAAGTTTAGGAATAATCAATATAAATATGTATACAGTCAGATTATTAAACCGTCACTAAATAGGAACTTTTTAAAGTTTGTGTACTTTTTTCTTAGTCTTATTTGTTGGTCACTATTTACAGGGGTGTTGTTATTTACTGTGTGCTGCAACCAATTTTCCTGAAAGGGATCTTAATAAATATACACATGAATACACAATACACTCACTTGCCACTTCATTAGGTTTGCTATCGAACACAAATGCATTCTACTATAACAGTCCTGGGTTCCTTCATGACTGTTATAATGTTCAGTTTGTGTTGAAAAAGCATCAGAAAAGTGGCAATTCAACTGTACGATCATTTTGGAGGATGTAGTTTGTGATCCTGTTAAACTGGATTGAACTTTACACTAATGGAGTTGTATGTATCAGTACAACGCAATGCACTTCAGTAGTTATACTATCCACAACCTCTAAATGAACACACGGTTGAATCAACAGTTATCTCAGAGATTTTAAACAAATGCTGAACACCATAACCTTCACGAAGCTCAGGTCTAGTTTAGGACACATTTACTTACCTTAGTATACCCAATGAAGTGGCAAGTAAGTGTATTTTTATAGACCAGCGTATAGTCGTCTCAGACACGTTTCCACGCAGTTTTTGGATGAGCTTGAATTTTACCCTTCATTCACCCTGGATGAGCGGCATCTTAAAACGTATAGAAATAATCTTGCGGCTGGAAGAGGGAAATGAAAAAAGCTGCAAACGTGTCAGTGGAACTAAACAGGAAGTGAAACACAAATATGGTCGCACATTTTATGCTATAGGCCTCTCTTCCAATAATTTATACAGCAGAAGCAAAAAAAAATTTATAGGGGACATCTTGAAGGAATACTTAGCTGTTGTTTGTATGAATTAAAATGTGAAGCAATTTCTGATATGCAAAAAGTAAACAACAAATTAGATTTGATTCAACTTTATTGATATTGCATAAAATGCAGTTTGGCATCTAACCAGAAGTGTAAATAGCAGCAAGTGCAGAATTAAACCAATAGTAAGGTACAAGCTATGACTATTGAGAAAATATTTTACAATTAGATTCACAATTAGATTCAACTTTATTGTCATTACACATGTACAGGTACAGAGCAACGAAATGCAGTTTAGCATCTAACCAGAAGTGCAATAGGCAGAAAGTGCACGTGGCATAAATATTATGGTAAATAAGTGTGGTTTTTACAGCTTATGGACAATGTTTACAGATCAGAACCTATGTACAGGTGAGACCATATATACAGGTTAGTGAGCAGGATATACACAATGATTGAATGAGGTACTATGAACATATTATACAGACGGATTTGTTCGTTAAATGTTAGTAGACTATAAACAGGAACCGTAGCATAACGTTATTTACAATAGAGGAGATGGGAAGACGATGAATTAGGCGATACAAAAACAGGTAACGTGAGCAATTTACAGTGCAAAAATAAACAATAAGCAGTGGCTATGTAAGTTACTAGACTAGTGCAATATTCGGCACATAGTACTGTGCAAACAGATTATAGAAAGTGAGCATGTGCAGAGTAGTCCAATAGTGCAGTGATGATGGTGTAAAAGTCTTTGGTCGTATATAAAAGTGTAATACTAGTATATAAATTGCCATTCATTAAGGAAATATTACTGAAAAGAAGTGTTAGACAGCTATTGAAATATTTTTTATATAATTTTTCAGGTCACATTACACTGCGATATTTAGTTTTCTTATCTTGTATAAAACCTTGCACTGTTATTTATATTTATTTTTTACCACTTACTTCGCAATATTATTTTATATTACTTAAACTACAATTGTTTTTCACCATGCTACATTGCACTGTTACTGTTTCTTACAATATTTTTTTTATTTATACCATGATTACTATACTTTGCAATACTCTCCTATAACTTCCCCACATCAGGCTGCTTTTTATAACCAGTACTGTTTGTATATTTGTGTCTTATTCCTTTGTTGATTGTTTTTTCCTTGTTATTGTGTTTCTGCCTTTCTATTTTTCAAATTCCGTGGTGTATATTACACTTTCTGCTGCTGTAACGGGGGAATTTCCCCGTTGTGGGATAAATAAAGTATAATCTAATCTATTAATGTTGCATATAACATACAATATTACAGTTATTGGATTTTAAACTCTTTAAAGTATTGCCTTGTGTTTACAGGAGGCTAAATTTTCTAAAAACTATTTACAATAAATATTCTTTAGTAGTCAGTTACTTTCCTTTAACATGAACTAAGCAGCAGACAAACAGACAGTATCTGCTGTCTCATAATTCCCGTGTATTTTCTAGTGAGTGCATCTGTGGAGCATCCCCCGGGTGTGCAGTGTGCCACACCCCCGGGCATCGTTACCGCAGCAGCAGCAGCAGCGGCGGCGGCGGCGGCGGCGGAGTGATCATGTGACGCCCGCATTTCCGACACAACAATACCACACCGTGTCCGTCTGCAATCTCGCTCCCGCTCTTCCCCCCTTCCACCTCACGCCTCGGTCTCGGTATGGCGGACGGCGAGAGGTCCCCGCTGCTGTCGGACCAGGGAGATGCTGCTCTCGGCAGCGGCAACGGCGGCGTGTCTCCCGGCGCAGCGACCTACAGTGTGACCAACAAACCAGAGAGTGAGTATCCATGGTGCTCCCCTCTAGCTTCATGTAGCCTAGCTAGCTAGCTAGCGTTAGCCTCACTGACAGCGCATTCCGCTTAGCATGCTAGGTTAGCTCTGACAGTGACAAACAGCCGTCCTGTTCAGCTTGTGTTTGTTTAGAATATAGCTTTAGCCTGGAGACTACTAACCTATATAAGATAAGTTGGATAAAATGTGCAGTTTTTCATAAATGATAGCAACCAGGAGGGAATATGCTAATTGGCTAACATAGCAACCGTTCTATTAGCTTGACACCTAGATCTGGCTAGCACCGGCAAACCTATCCGCAAAGCTTCCGGATTTCAGCTCAGTTTGATTATTATCATTAAACTACATTTTATTTACGGCTCCAGACGTGAATTGTTGCATGTATTTGTGCAGTTGACGGGCGCCTGCTGCACCCGCAAACTAGGTAACTGCACCGCTTAGCTAGCTAGCTGGCTAGCATCCGAGAAACACCTGATATGATTGACACACAGGGAAGCCATTGAGGGGGCTGCAGAGGGATGCTGCAAGAGAGGGATGCGACCAATGAGCGTCCAGATAGGAAGTGCCTCAGTGCATTAATAGAAAAAGCATGAGATGTGGCTCTTAATTCTGTTTTATCCCGCACAAATTGCTTTAAACATAGGATCTTATTCAAAAAAAAAAAAAGCCGAGCAGGTGGTGTGTGTTTAGTGGGGTTTTCTACATGCCCTATTTACTCTCTGATTTAACTTTTTATGTCACAAATACACAGACTTTCCCTTGTTGAAACTAACCCTGCTCAGCATTCCTGGAGTGTTTTTCTTCTAAAGCTCCTTTCAGTTGAACTCGAGACCAAATCTTATTATCCTGTTTATCGTGAGCGGCTCCTTGTCATGGGAATTGAGTCTTTTTTCCATTCCACTGCGCAGCTCGGCGTTCCCTTCAACAATCCTCCATTTGTCACCGCTCTTCACTACTTTTGTATTCATTCCCTTCACTTCCTTCCTTGTCTCCCCGTCCTTGTTCAGGCTTTCCTCCGTTCCCCAGCCCCTCGCAGCCTTCGGTGCTCCTGGGGGAGGACCCGCCGCCCTACTCCCCGCTCACCTCCCCGGAGAGCGGCAGTGCCCCGGTTATTACCTGCAGGGTGTGTCAGAGCCTGATCTCGGTGGAGGGCAAGATCCACCAGCACGTGGTCAAGTGTGGGGTTTGCAACGAAGCAACGGTAGGTCGCGAGGCAAATCTGAAAAGCGAGCTAAAATGTGCACAGTCTGCTCTTGTTTACACGCACAAATACTCAACCAGTATATTTTAGTAAAGGGTTCTTCCACACAAATTAAAAAAAAAAAAAAAAAAGCACATTTCCCTACTGACTTCTTGTGGTATCGCCTACATGGCTTGGTTTTAGCGATTCTAGATTTATGAAATAAGAGCCTCTAAGGGCCGTGACACACCAAGCTGACGGTTTTTAGTCTGCCGGTGTCCAACCTTTGATGAGCGTCTGTGTCCCTTGTTTTTGTGGCGTCTTTTTAGCCAGTTCAGCATGTTGAATCGCAGACGAAACGAGTCATAAAAGAAATCACTCTGATTTAGCGTAGCAAACCAGTGCACAGGACAAGAAATTAAAGTGGCGAAAGTACACTAAACCACAGTTGAAAGGGCACACAGAAAGCTCTTTTTGTTTTACTTATTTAACTCATCTCGTCATTCATGTACACAAATATTTTCACTGCAAGTTGACCGACTCCTGGCTTCCCAGCTAATAGCAGCTCTACTACACCTGTTACTATGAAGAGAGAAAGACGAACTGTTGTCTGTGTGGTGTGTTCAAGTGCAACCTTTTGGTCCAGACACATTCGACTTGACGTGAAATCACAGTATCCCTCACTGACGGTATTTTATTGAGGTCAGTTTATTGTGTCCGCGCCTTTTATACGTCTGCCTCTACCTCAGTGTAATGGAGTTTAATGTAATTTAAGCGATTATTAATCCAATCTGCAAAGTAGCTAAAGTTTAAAAAAAAAAAGTGTAGAGGAGTAAAAAAGTATAAAATTACCTCTGACGTGTAGTGAAGTGGAAGCTGAAAATAGCAGAGACGTCATAACCAGGGATAATATCAGTAGATTAGAGTAAAACACAAGAGTGTGCTTATCCCCCCCCCCCCCCCCCGTGTGTGTGTGTGCGCCACATGAAACCCAAATGTAGGGGAGTAATTTCTAAATCACATAACGTCCCCCTGTGATAACAGCGCATTTGAGTCACACTTATTTAGCCTTCTAAGGCCTTTCTGTTTATATCACAAAGTTACTGCAACTTCCTCTTCTTCTTCGTCTTCTTCCTCTTCTTCGATTGGCAGTTTGCAAACCAGCAAGTTGTTGCTCCACAGTCTCTGTTTGGTTTACATCCGCTTCCCCATGCGATCATGTCGGGCGTTAAACACAATGTTCCCTGATCTGACACAATAATCTTAATGATATCCTGTAGTGTGTGTGTGTTGCATTTAAGATTAGAGAGGAATATCTGCGAAGGCTCCCCTTAATTGCCTGTCGTCTGAGCCCCGCTTTGCTCTCGTATCTTCAGTTATTTGTTTTGATTAAAAAAACGTTCTGTTTGCATTGTCTTTATTAGCGTAAGCCGTGACATAATCGTTTTACCCAGCCTAGCGTTAATTGACAGCAGGGGTGAGATAGCAGGGAGTAAAAGTAATTGCATGTAAACAATATTAGAAGTTGCTTGACTGCCACAGATCTTCACATAAACGGAAGTCGCTTAGCGGCAGTGACACAGCTGTTTGTGTGTTAAGATGTTAGAGGCGTCGTTGACTTATTTACTATCAAAGAATTCAATTATTTATTAAAAAATCTATTAATTTCTGTTATAAAATGAGCTGAATAAAAGTATAATGCGACACAGTTCAACAGTAATACAAACTGCAGTCCACAGACTATTCTTTAAACAAACACTGATTATTATAACATTATAGTGATAACTCCTAATGTTGGTTTTTCACTCCCCGTCATTACCTCCGTCTCTTTTTGAGTGCAGACATAAACTCCACTCCCACATGCATTGTTTGAGGAATTTATAATGGTACCGGAAACACGCAGGGCTCCATCTGATCTGGTTAGTCAGAGTTTAATGATGCACTGGAGAGAGCCATCAGCAAGGCGGACACACAGGATGTTCTCTTCATACTAGGCGGCAAAGGCTTGTGATTCATATAGGGGGTGTTTAAGTGAAAGTTTCCCTCCCTCTCTGTGAACTCGGATGACGGATTTTGTCTTGCCGTACCGGCACAAGCGGTACATAAACCTGGTTGTAAGATAAATACATCTTACAGGATTCATTTTATAAGAATATAATTGCCTGATTGGACACGAGGCCAGATCAATTAACCAACGATGATCTGTAAAGTGTTTGTACGTCTTTTTTTGGTCATCTTTGCTGATATTTATAGCTATACCGTTGAAGATGGAAGTTTAGATCTCATGCTATTAAGCTATAGCTTTATCAAGTCAGTTAGCACATCCACTTTTTTTACAAACCGATTATATCATCTTCAATATATCACAATTCCAGTGGGTCAGAAATTTACGTACACTCAGTTCTTTTATACAGCTACATCTGTGAATGTATTAAAGCCTTTTTTGTTTCACTTCTTGGGACAAATCTGAGGAAATCAGCCCAAGAACTAAGAAAAAAATTGGCGTAAAGGACCCAACCATGAAGCATGGGGGTGGCAGCATCATGTTATGGAGTTGCTTTGCTGCAGGAGGCACTGGTGCACTTAAGAAAATGGATGGTGTCGCGAAGGAAGATTATTTGCATATACCAAAGCAACATCTCAAGATATCAACCAGGATTTAAAGCTTTGTCGCAGAGGTTTTTCCAAATGGACAACAAAAATAGAACAACAAAGTTGAGGTATTGAAGTGGCAATCACAAAGTCCTGACCTCAAACCAGTAGGAGGAATGCCCTGTCGTCGTCGTTCCAAAACCAGGAGCCTTTATCTCTCAGGTCGGTTCGTTTGTTCTGGTCTGAACACAGCAATCACTCCGTGTTCTGAAACAAATGGACCGAGCTGAGCCGAGTGAGAGAGGACGGTCTCGGCCCGGTTTCAGTCGTTCCCCGATACAACTTCAATCTAATTAATCTAACTAAGTAGTTTACTGAGTGCATATTTGGCAGAATGTGCACCTGACAGGGATGTCTGGCAGCAGCAGAGCCCTTCTCATCCTGTGTATGTAATTGTTTTCTACTTGTTGCCTAGATGATTGAACAAACTGAGCGTGTTGTTCATACACAGAATGTCGGTGCGTAAGCCAACAAACGCCGGTAAACGCTGCTTTGTTTCTGATTTGGTGATTTCCTGATTTCCAGAAATGTGTTTTATTTGCAAAATCAGCACCAATCACAAAAGTATTGGCAAGTACATAGCGTTGAGGGCATGTCAGAGCTTTATCTTGATTGCCAGATCAACACAAACACAACATTGTAAGAATACTTATCAGAGTTGGAACAAACAAAGGTGTGGAAACACCCGTAATCTTACTCTTATTCATATTTCGCTTTGAGTAAAGCAGTGATCCTTATTGAGCCGAGACAGAAAGTTTTCAAGGAATATATGTCAGAAATTGTGAAAAACTAAATTGTGAATTCAAATGTATGTGGCTCAGTTGTGTGTGAACGTCTGACATCTTGTTTATATGCATGAAGCTTGAAGTTTCAGCTCAGACTACCTCTACACAAGATAAATCACCACCAGTTTAGTCGGCTTGATTTCTTTCCAGTCACTTCCCGTATCTCCTGGAACACCTCACTCCCTCATGTGGTATTGGTTAATTCTCGTCCATCAAGAATAATTGGCTTGTTATCTATCCCTATTCCAATCCGTTTGTTCTGCTGTCTCCTTATCTCCTCCCCCTGTGTGTTCCCGTCTCCCCCTTGCAGCCCATTAAGAATGCGCCGGCGGGGAAGAAGTACGTTCGCTGCCCCTGCAACTGTCTGCTCATCTGCAAAGTCACTTCTCAGAGGATCGCCTGTCCCCGACCATATTGGTGAGTAATTATTTGTGTCTGTGGATGTAGTGTGTGTGTGTGCGCACACCGAAAGCGCCGCGCCTTTCTGAGGAGAAAGAAGTGGAGCAGAGGAAACAAGGTGCAGTGGGAACAGCGGCGCCCTCAATTAAGGCTATGCTCCCAGCACGGTTTACATGCAGTGCTCAGCGAGCCGGAAAAGGAAGTAGCAGCCTCATTAGGACAGCTGCATCACGGGTCTCACTTCCAACATTTCATCAGCATTATGTGTGGGTGATACACGGTGTGTGTATTATCTGTTAATTTGGCCCATATCTTATGCAGGGTTAGAGGATTACGTTGAGATATTCAGTCTGCATCTTGCCGCGTTTAATTATGCACTACATTCCTGCAGACGAGCTAATGCCCATGTTGTACAAATTAATTCATATTATAATCTGAGTCTGAGCATGCAAGTGGCTTTCAAAGAGAAACAGGCGAACATTTATTTAAGTGTCTGATAAGTTACATTAAATGTCAGCATATAGCATGTACCACAACATTAAAACCCCTGCCAGAGAAGTGAATAACACATTAAAGTTCTCCTGGAAAACCTGAGTCCTGACATCAATGTGTTGATATGTACCACCACCAAGCACGCTCTTATGGCAACGCCAAGGGGATGGTTCTCCACATGGTTCATCAGACCAGACAACCTTCTTCCATTGCTTTGTGGTCCACAGGGGTCAGCATGGACACCCTGGCTGGTCTGCAACTCTACAGCACCATACAAAACAAATCTATGATCCACTGTGTCTTCTGAGCATAGACTGTATATAAAGATGAACCACAGAACAGCTCCTCTAAAGTGAAGCCAAAGCAGGTAGAGCTCCCCCTGGTGGCTGGCTGCAGTATAGGTCATAAGCTCCGCCTCCTCCATGTTAGTGGGCGGGACTTGGACCAAACTAAAACACTAAAATACACGTCAAATAATTTTTTTTCTGGAATGTTAGGTAGTTAATATAATGTCGATGCACGTTCAAGTGTCAATTTTTTGGATAAGTTTCATTTTAGTTAGTTATTAGACGCTATAGAAACAGGATGTGACATAATGACGACTACCAGTTGCCATGCCGACCGCTCCGTAAAGCGCGAGAGTTGTAAAAAAACAAGACAAATTAAAAACAAGTACAGTGTATAATCCGACATTTCCTTGTAACTGGTGGAGGTAGAGCAGAGCGTATTAAAGTGTATTAAACAAAAGCGTGAGTGAGTCTGGAGGAAGTGTGGTCGGGTCATCGGTATCGTGGCGCCGCATGGCTTCACTCTTCGGGCCGTACTGCGCAGACTCTGGCTGCAAAGTCACAAGATGCCGCCGCCCGTATCCCCCGAAAAATAGCGTCAGTTTAGCCAATGCAAGGAAGTGGCGACGCATTGTCCATATTTATGTACAGTCTATGATTTTGACACCTTTCAATCAGAACCAGCTTCAACTTTTTTCATCAATTTGAGCTACAGTAGCTGTTAAATCAGACCACACAGGCCAGCTTTCACTCGTTGTGTTCATAAGGGTGGCAGGGCTACCCATGAACCTGCAGCCAGTTAACCACTGTTCCTTCCTTGACCGCTGCAGACCGTGAACAAGAGCTGCAGTTTTTTCGCCATCACAATTTGTCCCTTGTCGGAGTTCCTCAAATTGTTCCACTTGTCCATATTTCTTGCTACTAACCTCAACTTTGAGCATGAAGTTTTTAAAACTTTGAGGTCATAATGTTTACTTTTCAGCCTGATACACCACACCCACTGACAGGTGAAGCGATAACGAGGCAATCAGTGTTATTCACTTGACCGGCGACTGTTTACGAAGTTTCACCCGACTTCTGACAGGCAATTAGCTGAGCAAAAACCCACAGAACGTATTTCACAGTATGGGTTTTTTGTGTTAGACTGATGTCAGTCACGGGAAAATGCACAGCTTTGGCAGCTCCTCTGAACGTCAAGCTGCTGCAGCCTAGCGTAATTGGCAAGAGAGATAAGATTCTTTGTTTATGCCCAAGGCATAAAATATGCAAGAGAAACATTTTTAGCCATCTTTTAGTTTTTTCTCTCCAAATTTTAAAATTCATGCTGCTATGTAAATATCCGTAATTTTGAACCGAGCATCCTAAAACCTTTTGTCATGAGGATCTGCAGCCCATAACTCATCTGTCACCTTAAATGCAGATCATGAAGTCAGGCTCAAGGCGAAAGGATTTACCTGTTTAGATGCTTTATGGTTAATGCAGTTGAAGGCAAGACATTACTGCATGCCTTATATAAGGAATTATAACTAATTTGTGCTCCAACCTCATGATAAAGTGCTCCATCTCAACTGTGAAGTTTGTGTCAGAGATGCTGATACATGCAAACTTTTAAAGTCGAGAGTTTGTCAAGTTTGTTCAGTCACAGTTAACCAGAGTTTACACATCTGCTCGATAAAATATTGCCGAAGCACCATCCTCACAGGTGACTTTCCCTGCGTTGAATTGCTCTCAGGAGTTTCCCTCCAGTATCACTGTTTTGCATTCAAACCAGACATGCTGACTAAACTAAGACGTATCTCCTGCGCCGCTGTCTGATCCTTGATTCTGAGCCTCTCCCGGTGTCTAAGGAAGCTGATTGTTGAAAAGCAGTGTACGTGGTAATGAGAGGATTCACTGCCGGATGGATTCCATAAAGGAAAAAACTGCAGTCAGCCTTCGAGACCGCCGCTCGCAACACCAGGCGTGATTAGCATGCACTTACACTGAATAATATCTTGAGTCGTTGGTGTCGGCGAATGCTGACTTGGTGTGTCTGTCTGTCTGTCTCCTTCCAGTAAGAGGATAATAAATCTGGGTCCGGTCCATCCTGGTCCGGCCAGTCCTGAACCCCAGCCAGCTGGAGCTCGCGTCTCCTGTGGACACTGCAGCAACACCTTCCTGGTATGAGCTCTCTCTGCTTTTAATAACATTTAATAAGAATGGATGAAATAGCAAATCCCTGTAGGATTTACTAGAAACTGTCTCTGTTATTGTTAGATTGACATTTAAAGGATCAGTTCAACATTTTCAGTTATTTGCCTTAAAGGGGAACTACTGATTTTTACAACCTGGAACTTATTTCTGGCATAAAATACGATCATTTACTCACCCATATAACTTTTGTGTTATTTGTATTCCTTCGGGAGATATTTACATCAGCGTATATCCATATAGTGGGAGTGAATGGGGCACCGAAATGCAGCCTCTAAATAACGCATTATCTGCCACGAAACTCGTTAATTTCACCAATATGTTGTTATCGTACGCTAGTGCTATTCCCTGTTGAGCTATGGTTCGTCCACAATCTCAGAACTGGAAAAATATTCAGCCATGTTGTAAAAAACTAGCAGTAGCAAATTACAGGTAAACAAGCAAACCGTCGAGGGTGTGTGCGGCGCTCAGAGATGACATCATCCAGGACAGAAGATATCATCCAGGGTCTGTAGGTCAATCTACAGACCCTGGATGATGATAACAGGTAACTCCAGACTCAGCGGGGAATAGCACTAGCATATCATAACAAAATATTGGTGAAATGAACGAGTTTCGCGGCAGATAATGCGTTATTTAGAGGCTGCGTCTCGGTGCCCCATTCACTCCCACTATATGGATATACACAGATCTAAATATCTCCCGAAGGAATACAAATTACACTAAAGTTATATGGGTGAGTAAAAAAGGATGTAAAAAAGCAGTAGTTCCTCTTTAAAACTGTTGATTAACCTGCAGTAGTTGGTGAAGCTGTTTAAGACCCAAAAGAACTGCCAACTTTTTACTCAATGGCGACGCATCATGTACTGTTACGCAACCGTATGTCGTACAACCAGGTTTAAAAATGTGTATTTATGTCATAGCAGGCTACACAAGTGTAAGGATTCATATTTGTGCAGTGGCGCTACCTGGTTACGACTGGAACTGAGCCTCTCATGTAGGAGCTGGAGCTAATAAATGTAGATGGCATGTAGGAGGGAGAATTTTCTTTGCTTGTCCGACCACTGAGAGACGAGGAAACGCATTCTGGATTAGTCACATCCGTTAGCGTCTGCATCAACGTGTAGTTATATTTCTGGGGAGGTGCACGTCAGGCTGCTGCAGGAGGCCGATCCCTCTGGTGTAGATGTGATACTTGACCATAACTCAGGCTTTACTCAGATATGAGACTAATATAAAGTAGATCTTCTCATTCAACTCTCAGCAGACAATGAGGTGGGAGAAGGGAGAAAATATCCACTTTTGGTTAAATTGCTCAGCTTTTTGTCCTCAAGGAAATTTAATTTTGACTACAGTGGAGATGTTTCTTTCCCCATTCTTTCAGTACGCGTAAGCTCACAAGTACTGTCAATTACAGGGGCATCTCTTCTTTTAACACTCCCTTGGTTTTGTTGACTATAATGTTCCCTGCTTCTCTTTGGGATATATATGTCATGTGTGTCCTCGTTTGGCATCGGCTCCAGCCTAAAGAACGGCACATGTAATAAAATAGTCTGAGCACAAAGATCCACTTTCTATCTTCAGTCACATCTCCTTGGCCAAGGCTTCCCAGATTATCTCAGATGACAAACATCGACATCTTTAGAGGATGTATGGTTTGGACGGCCACATACAGAGATGTGGAAAATACTAGAAGCTATCAGAGAGGTCTTTTGCCCGCTACACGGGTGATGAATTATGTGGAGAGGAGGACCTCACATTATTTTTCGCGCCGCCTCCGAAATGGAAACAATTTTCCTGTCTGATAGCGAAGGACGGGGAACGGTGACACGAAGGACAAAATAAAAACGCGTAAGAAAGCAGACTGCTGGACGTTGTCCTTACCACTGCAAGATTTAAGGGCACTTTTGTTACCATAGAGCAAGAGGTGAAAGAAATAATTCTGTCTTTGAAGCAGCTCTGAGCAGCAGTAGGAAGATGGAGGGAGGGGTGGAAAGAAAACAAAAAACAAAAAAAGGGTTCCAAAAGGTCCACTACCCGACTTGAAAGGATGTCAAGATGTGAGGCAGGTGAAGCTGACGGCGAGGTAACTCAGTCCATACCCCCCTGCTGACCATCTCACAATTGAATTCTCGTTATAAATAAAACCAAATGGAAACAATAAGTGCTTCTGAGGCGCCGCTCGCCTGGTGGAAGAACCCGTTCAGCCGCCCTGCTAGCTCTTTTTGCACACTTTGCCAGACGGTATCTGTGCTTTGCAGCCTCAAGCTGAGCCTCAAAACAAGTGTTCAGCACATCAGGCATTATCAGAAGTGCTGGACGCTCTAGGGCTCACCGCCGAGCATATTGACATGCTGGTTTTCCTGGCTGGGAACCTGGAAGTGGACAAAGAAGTGTCCAGAAATAACTCAGAGAGAAAATAAGTAGGTAGTACACCTGTACTGCACTCTAGGCTTTATCATAGAACAAGAATTGCTCACTGGAGGCCTGTGTGCTAGCAAGTGTAGCGTCTTTTCATTAATAAAAGGGAGGAAATAGATGTTTCTATCCTGTTTTTTAGTTGTTAATGTTATTTTAATGATATTCAAAGGTTTAAAACTCTTACTAAAAAGGAGTAAACTAATCTATCTGGCTTATTTCTAAAGCAGAAGGATTACATTCATGGTTGCACGGGAGAATTTAAGAAAAAAGGAAAAAAAAAACTGCTGCAGGTTGAGCTTTAACCACATTGCGGCAGTGTCAGCTTGTAGTAAAGTGACAGCTGGCTACATGGACGTGGGGGTAAACCTGGTCTGTGAATAATCACTGTAAGTGACGTCGGCGTTCATTATTATAATAAATATACATTTTTGATTTGGTTAGGTCTCAAAAAAAAGCACCGCTGGTCAAATAGCAGAAAGTCAGAGGCTTTTAATCGACAAAGGATGAAATGCGAGAATTAAAATACACAACTGTCTCTGTGAGGATTTAGTCGTTTAAAAGCAGCGGCAGGCGACAGGTGAAGGTGACGTTGACATGTGTGGTCACACTGCGGCACAATAAATCACTCCTGCTGATTTGTGCCTGCTTTTCCACATCCATCCTTGACTCAAATATTTTGTAATCGCGACAGCGCTAACTTCTCCTGGATGCCTTCGCCACCTTGTGCTCGCCTTTTAAGCTCAGTTACGGCTATTTGTTACTCACTTATATGTGATACGTGAACAGCACTGTTATCTGTTACGATCCGGTCATAAGTAGACAAGTCAAAGTACATTTGAATTAACTTAAATACATCTCCACATGTGACAAGTGACCATTTATGATCGGATCTCTGCATGCAACGGCCGTCCCAAGATACTCGCTTTTATCGCTTTTTTGAGCAAATCAAGTTATTATTTATGCCGGAGACACAGTCTGATAAAGTTGTCTCCTATTCCCGTTTTCTTTTCACAATATACTGCCTTAAATAGGGCTTTACCACTTTTTGTTAAATGTGTAGTAGCAAAGATTTATCAACGTCTTTGATGGTGAGTAAGAAGTACAACCACCTTCTATTGAGTCTCTGCTACAGGTCTGCACCTCTCGTTGACTCTTTGAGAGGTGTAAATGTGCAAAATACCGATATATATATATTCACTGTAGAGAGCCAAGAACTAAAATGTTTTCAAGAGGCTATGTATTACCGTACAGGAGAGAGGAATAATAAAACTGCTTTGTCTGTTTTTGGCTTTTTTCGAGTGCTGCTTTTATCTCCTCCACCTGAAGCATTTTTCTCTCTGTTGTGAAATGCACTGTTGCAGGTGAATTATTGAAAAGCCAAAACGCGTGAGCGCCAGGCCAAGCAAATGTTGAGTTATCGGCGCAGATCAATAAGCCCTATCAACTCTGCTGCTGATGTA
Organism: Chelon labrosus; assembly: GCF_963514085.1. NCBI lineage: Eukaryota > Metazoa > Chordata > Actinopteri > Mugiliformes > Mugilidae > Chelon > Chelon labrosus. The sequence goes on along the minus strand of NC_140342.1, from coordinate 23,185,122 downwards.
TCGTGGCTATTTACTGCGAAGGGTGAAGTAAAAAGGAAAATTCTTGCTCCTCTTTTAACGATGTGCAGGACAGGTAAAGATGGTTTGGATATATGGTCGGCGTTAGTCAGAGGAAGAGGAGAGCGGAGGCGTGAAAGGAGGTGAGACGGATGGAGCGGTGTGTTTAGCATTCGGGCCGGACCCCTCCTGCCAGGCTGCGTGATACAGATCTGTGCCCTGGGTGGCGTCGCAGTGAATCTTTTATCGCAGGGGCCTGCTGATAATGTTTCTTCCCTTTTCAGTGTTTTCTCTCACAACATGACGAGTGTACAGCATGCACAATGTTGTTCTGTAAACCCCGCCGAGCAGATGTATCACACCCTGGCGTTAAGGAGCGAGTGTCTGCTCTGTGAGAGAGTTTTTATTTTATTTTTTTGTGCAGCTCTCGGCTCAAGAATTTGAATGAAATGTCTGAAATGGTGTGAGCAGGCGTGTTTCAGTTCATCTTCAAGTTCATCACTTGTACTTGAAATATAAAAGCAAAGCACTCTTCCTCCATGTAGTGCTGAATTTGGTCAATTACACCGATCATCCATAACATTATGACAGGAGAAGTGAATAACATCAACCATCTTGTGACAATTCAATGTTCTGCTGGGAAACTTTTGGACCTGGCATTCATTGGTGTGGATGTTACTTAGACATGTAGCACCCACCTAGACCAGACCAGGCACCCCCACCCCATAGCAATGACACTCCTTGATGGCAGCAGCCATCCCCAGCAGGATGCAGTTTAGGAACAACTTAAAAAAACATGAAGAACAACACAAGGTGTTGACCTGGCCTCCATATTCACTAGATCCCAAACTGATCAAGTATCTGTGGGATGATCCACAGAGGCCCCTCCCCTCAAAGGCCCCCCCATTAACAACATTGTGTTGCCAGACACCACAGGACACCCTCAGAAGGTCCATGTCCATTCTCTGATGAGTCACAACTGTTTTGGAGGCACAAGGGAGACCTACACAATATTAGGAAGGTGGTCATAATGTTATGCCTGATTGTGTATTAAGCATTAAGAAGTGGTTAGAACAGTCCCCTCCATAACTCCCTCTTATTCTTCTGATCAGGTCGCTAATAGAAAAACCTTCTCAACGGGGCAAATGGATCAAAACAATTTACTCTGGCTTCCATTAACACGTTTCATCAACAGGCAGTGAAGGACTTTTATTTAATTAGTTATTTTTACCTGGTGCATTTTAATTCTTCAAATCTGTGTGTTTTTTTTATGTCGTGAGCAATGAACAAGACAGATTTATGTTGATTATGAACCCAGGGATGAGGTGCAAGCGGAAGCAAAAACACATCAAAAGGGATTAGTGGATTTAATACTTGTATCTGAAGCGTTGATAACCTCCGCTGCTTGTTTTCCCGTCTCCGGGACTGAATCCGGCATCTTCTGTCATTTCAGTGGACAGAGTTCACGGACCGGACGCTGGCCAGGTGCCCACACTGCAGGAAAGTGTAAGTAGCTATAAGCAAATCGTCCATCACACCCGTGCTCCCACTGTACGTTTATGTTCGGCTTTTATATCCTTTGGCGTTTAGCCATTTAGGAGCTTTTGCTCAGGGGACAACCTGACAAACGGTGAGCGGGGATTTAGGCTTCACGAGGCTGTCTCACAGAAAGGACACGCACTGTGTTTTTTCTGTGAATCAAACCTGTTAAAGCCTTTTTTGTTCCACATATGATGGATATTGTTTGAGCTTTTCTACAAAACACATTCCTCTGTCGCTGGCTCTGTAAGCTTCTTAACGTGGTGAGCAAAGTTCACGAGACCTACAGTAAGTGAAAGGAATCATCAGGTGTTGACGTCACCATATTGGCTGGAAAACTCTGAGGAGAAATGAATGGCGGCCAGCTCTCATTTAAGGCTGTCAGAGTTTACTGAGCACTTTAAACAGATAGAAATTGACCAATACAAGGTAAAACTCAACAGATTATATATCACGGAGCCTTATAACGCAACTACAATAACAAGTAACTGTTTAATCCCTAATTTCTTTCTCATTGTGAGTCGTTTTAGAGACGAATAAGCAACACCCCTTTGTAATCCACGTTATAAACATTAGCCTAACTTGCCTTTATGAAAAGAAATCTATTGGACATCGTGTTAAAAACATGCTAAATAAACAAGACATTACACTTGGAAAACGCTGGATTCTGTACCTGATATAAAGTGATCACTACACAAGACAAATCCATTTCTTGAGGGATCCCACCGCTCCATTTTCTCGTGCTTCTTGCGTGTTTTATTGCAGTAATCAACATCTGCCGTCATGCGAAATCTCCCCTTTGCTTGTCCCTGACTATTCTGGCATCCTGGGGCACAATAGCTGTCAACTAGGGATGAACCGATATGAAAATTCTTGGCCAAAACCGAAAATGAAGACGACAACTGACGTCAGACGACTGGTACAAGGACAAGTTAGTTAGTTGCTCACAGTTGTCAACCGAATAGTAATTTGTAATTTGTAAAGCACGCTTTCTTACGCTTTCTTGCCGTTGTGATTGCCGGTGCAGGGTGATGTCAGATACTAGAGCTCTGTACAAAACGTTTGATTCGAACTTTAAAAAGAGGACTTGCAGCAAGTTCTTCTGTCTCTTCTTCTTCGACATTTAATGTGCCGAAAAGAGTTGCCGCCCGTGTGTTGGTTGTAATGGCGCAGTCCTCATGAGCAGCTTTAGACTTTTTTTGTTTGTTTGTTAAATCCAAAATAGCCCCAGGATCTGGATAGAGTCTAGGCACTTGGAGTTGGACATTTCTGCAGATGTGCCACCGTTGCAAAGCCCTAATAAACAAACCCCTCATGGGTTTCGTTGTCAGTAGGAAAAGCACAGATGTGAATAAATAATTTAACGACGGCTGGATTCCATTTAGATGCTCCAGCCTTCAAATGGTGTCGCATTCACCGTCTTCACAAGTGAACTCCAGCAGCCTCCCCTCCTTTCATTTCGCCTTTGCGTCTCCAACGTTAAGTTTCCCGCTTGTTAGTGTAGCAGTAGTGTGTTAATTACGACCAAGCGGAGACAGAACCGCTGCTCCCACTGGCCGTTTATTCCTGGCAGGAGGGTGTATATCAGTCCTGTCACAAACTCCCAAACGTGCTCTCACACTGTGACGCTAAAAAAATAAAATAAAATGCAAATTAGCTAGCTCACCGCATGCTAATCATGCGACGAACAAACAAGTAAAAACATTCTCACTCCCTAAAACATGACAAAAACATTGATTCATTCATCTTCTGTAACCGCTTGTTCCTGTGAAGGGTTGCGGTCGGGGCTGGAGCCTATCCCAGCTGTCAATGGGCGAGAGGCGGGGTACACCCTGGACAGGTCTCCAGTCTATCACAGGGCTAACACAGAGAGACAGACAACCATTCACACTCATATACACACCTACGGCCAATTTAGAATCACCAATGAACCTAACGAGCATGTCTTCGCACAGGACGTCCCACGTTATGATCATGACGAGTTCTGTTTGAATGCAGCATTAGGCGCGGATGCTGGAGATTTATTAAAGCTAGCAAGTGTTTAACATATTTAAATTAAATCAGTTTCTTCTCTCCTCTCGTCTGCAGCTCCTCCATTGGTCAGCGGTATCCCAGGAGGCGGAGCTTGTGGTGTTTTCTACTCTGCTTGCTATTCAGCGTTTCTACCGCCGGGCTGATGGTGAGTCCAGATGTGACTGTAGTAAAAAAAAAAAAAAAAAAAATTCTAATTAGCCACTTGTCAGACATCTATCTAAGTACATTTTATTTTGAAAACCCTCCATTTTCGCACCAAACAAAGCGAGCAGGGAGAAGCGGCGCGATAAGAATTTCTGCCTCTGTTGTCACTTGTTTAACATGGAGGCTGTGCACCTTGGGGGCAGCTCTGCAGACACCGTGTGACAGGCCTCCATTTGTCAGTGAGATATCCGCTAACAGCCTACTTTAACTGTAAGCTGCGTTCAGGCTGAAGCACCAGCCCAGAATAAAACAGAAGGAACATGTCTGCAGAGTTTTGACCTTCTCTTTCTTCCCTTCCTCACAGCTTGACATGCATATAATCTGTCGAGGCTCACACTGCCTTCTATATTTCCCGTTGTCGCTCTCGTTTTCATGCAGAGCACTGATTTTTTTTGTTTTGACAGTCTGAAGTAAAAATAATGCACGGAGAGATCTATAGTTTCTGCTTCCTGAACAGCAGAGGGTGCAAGATGAACACGGAATCATGCGAGTCGGAGGCATACGTGCCTGGCAGCATGAAGAGCAGTCGTGCAGACATTAAACACGCCGTACTGAAAGCGCACGGCGTAATGCTGCTGGTGCGCTCGCAATAAATGTCACAACATGGCATCTCCTTGTGTTTTATTAAATTTGCTCTTTTAATTATATGAGCGGCGCAACGAGCGCGCGGCGTTTTGACAGTTTAATCTTCAGAGGTGTGCGTTGCATCAGCAACCTTTCAACATCAAGGACCCAAGTCGGATCAAAGAGCTCCTCCAGACGACGTTTAAATATGAATAAAATAAAAAAATGTTTTAAAAAAAAAAAAAAAGCAGAGACTTTATTAAACGAACGGTAGTTGGGATTCATCGCCATAAAAGAGCCTTAACATCCTGGACGAGGGGAGTTAAACTGTTTGGACGACCCGGAGCAGCTTGAATCATTGACAATCGTTTACAAGAGAAGAAGAAGAAAGCTTAGGTTTGGTCATGTTTATGTGAAACATAAAGAGGAACGTGATGAGTCAAAGCAGGAGAAGAGAGAAGAGCATATTTATACAAATGCCTTCTCTCTAGTGTTTGAATTCATATTCTCAGAAAATCCCCAGGGGTTCTCTCAAAGTCACTTTTGCCATCTTCATTAAATAATTTTCTTCTGAGCAGCTGTGTGCTTAATACTTGATAGGGGGGAGTGAGCTATTTTCTCTCTCATCCCTCAGTCACTCTTAAATATCAAATATGAAATATATTCACTTCGTCTGAGCAGTGCAGGTGCTAATCAGGAAGTGTCTCGTCTGTGTTGCTGTTTGAAATATCGAATTATCCTTAAGAGTTTGAAACGAACGGTTTACATCATCACCTCGGCCTCTTTTGACATCGATCAGCCATAATATTAGCATCAAACCAGTAGCTTCTGCTTTTTCCACGAGACCTCTGAAGGTGGTGCTGTGGTATCTGTGCAGCAGATCCTTTGACTGCTGCAGATGCTCGATTGGACTGAGATCTGAGGGGGACTTTGCAGGACAAGTCAACACCTCAAACTCTTCGTTGGTGTTGTTGTATTCCTCGAATTATTCCTGGACTGTTTGATTTCTAGCAGAGAGCACTATCCTGCTAAAAGAGTCATCTGAAATGGTGTTAATGGTCTGCAACAATGCTTAGATAGGTGGTACGTGTCAAAGTAGCAGCCAGGATGGTGGGGTCACTGAGCCTTGCCTGCCCATGATACATTTACCGGACCACTATCGATCACTGCAGACCTGGAGACGCTCTGACCCAGTCGTCATCTCAGTTTGGTCCTTACCAGTCGCCACTTTCCCATTTCTCCTGCTTCTAATACCAACTTTGAGGACAATTTGATTTAATATCAATGCATTTTAGAGATATTTCAGTTCCCAAACTATTTTACTTTAAACTAAAACGAATGTTGTCATTGGTTCCAGAGATTTGTGCTATTTCTACTATATTTTACCTCTAGTTGGCACGTCTGCTTTGCCTTTGTGCAGCTCTCCTCCGTCTAAATTCTTTTTAAATTCAGCGACGGTGCTCTCTCAGAGAGTTTCTCGAAAACACAAGGAGATTTCTAAACAGGGCACGAGTCGATGCCTCAGGAAACTGACACTGACGGGTGCCGTGATGACGAGATAATCGAGTGCGATTCATGTCTTCATTTAACACCTGTAAGTGGTCTTAATGTTACGGCTGATCGGTGTGTTATCAAAGAAAATTTCTCTGTTCTTGGCTGAAGTTCGTTGCAGATTAAAGCAACGTAAATGTGTAAAATGAGACGTGCAGAAAACATTTTTAAACCATAATCATGTCTCTAGCTGCTTCCTTTCCGTTTAGTCCTGATTGGACGTGAGCTGGCTCATTACAATCACCACAGCTTGCTCAGAACGTGCTCACCATTTCTCTTTAAAAGGGATTCTGATGATTTATTTTTTTTCCCTAAACCTTCCTCCTGTGCTGCGTCGTCTCTCCTCAGGCCGGGACGTGGGTGAAGGCTCAGACCTACCAGGGGATCTACGCCTCGTGGGCCGTGCTGCTGCTCCTGGTCCTCGTCACCCTGGCTCGGGCCTTCTACTGGGCCTGCATGAGGGTCAGCCAGCCCCTCCAGAACTACACATAAAGAGGGGGGTTGGCGGGGGCGGGGAGGGGAGGGGAGGGGAGGGGGGGGACGCCTCACTCACTCACTCACTTCTAACAACCCAACAGTCAGGAGGAAAGATGGCTTTAAAGAAAAGAGAAAAAACCACAATATTTATTTAAATCCAGCTCCAGAAGGAAAAATAAGTTCTCCTCCTCCTCCTCCTCCTCCTCCTTTTGTCCCGTTCCTTTTAGTTAAATGTGTTTCTAAAAAAAAAACTGGATGGTGGTGGCTGCGACTGCTCTATATCTATCGGTGATTATGATGACGCGTATAGCCTAATGTACTGTTTATCTATTCTAATCTTGTGGCCAGTGTGGGGTTCATTTTAACATTTTTAACTCTCCTCCTCCTCCTCCTTCTCTTCCTCCTCTTCTTTCCTCCCGGTGCTGTTGATAAATTTCGGCTTCAGTCTGTGGCACATCTGTCGTCCTCTTAAGACGAGGGCTCAGAAGCTTAGATGTGAATACTGTCCCCTGTCATGGTTTCTGAGGACTCCCCCTTTACCTAATTTGACGTGCGCATCATTTCAGCATTTAACTTTTAAACCGAGAAACAAACGAGAAAAAAAAAGTCAGATGAAGCTAACCAATTGATGCCAGCAGAAGACGAAGACGTGGCTGGAGGGACAAGCGGCCTCCTCCTTGTGAATCAAAAGATCAAGTAGGTGTTGAAATTGCGTCTGAAAAATTTCAGTCGGAAGCGCAAGGTAGGCTGTGATGTTTCTGAAGTCGGTGTTTATGCTGAATTATCCCCCGAGACTGACTTTAATCCAAAGCAGCTTGAAAGCCTTAATATATAAAAAAAAAAAAAAATAGTTGCGAGAGAAGGATCCAACACACAAACAAACACACATACGCAGCCACATGAATACACACACACACTGTCGCACAACAACAAGCCGAGTGCTCTCTCAGAGCCGCAGCAGCTCAGAAACCGGTTAGTCAAAGGCGTCCCTGCCTCCGTCTTCAAAGACGCACCTGCAAACAGATTTTCTCCGGCTCGGCTGTCCTTGTCTCAGACGGAGGAAGACGCCAAACCGCTTTACATGAAAAGCCGGATGTTTTGTCGCGGTCTGATAAACGCGTAACCACACTTTTTATCTTTTTATTAATGACGTCCTCGTTATATTTAAACGCCAGCTTCTGTCACACGTCTCCAGCGGACGTGTCGTTAACGGCGCCGCTTGGCAAAACACTTCCAAGGCTCACGTCTGTGTGGGATGCCCGTGGAGCTTTTTGCTCGGAAAGACGCAACAGAATATGAAACGAAACAGAAACGGGTACACCGACGTCTGCCTCTGGATCTCGGGTGGTTTGGATTCGCTTTTTTGTTGTCGGCTGTATGTTTTCAGACTAACAAAATGCTCTACATCTGTCTCGGGCGAAGGGGAATGAGAGATGACTCGTTGAAATGTTATTCCTCTTCTGCTGGTAGAAACTCTTGCAGTTTTGCATCTGAATGGTTGGGCCTTCTTGGTTGAAGTTTAGGACCGTTGATGGGGAACGTACGTTAAATGAAATCGTCGTTGAAGATGGAGGCTGGGGCTGATCTTTGTTGGGCTAGATTTTATGCTTCTGCGTCGGATCTATGGCGTAGCGGGACGTGCACCTGTCCCGAAATACTTCCATATACTGTGATTGGTCCAAAATGCTTTCCCAAGTTCACGTCTCTTAGTGGCTGCACAAGTAGATCCAGTTGTTGGTCACCATTGTTTGAAGTGCACAAATAAACTCAACAGATTAAGGTCAGGTTAAGGCGCTGCGTAGATCTGGTTGGTTTCAGGTGGGGTTTTACACCTTAAAGCTTGGTTTATACTCCTGCGACTGGTCCAAGTGTAGCCGACGTCGCTGGGGGTTACGCCATCATGACCATTTATGCCTTTGCACTGATGTGTCTGTAGTTATTCCACTAAAACCGGTCAGCTGCGTTGAGTTTACTTCACGTACGAGCGGAACCTTGCCTTTCGTGTTTTGAATCGAAGCTAGTAAATGCGGATCAGCAGTCGTTCTCCGGCTGTCCGACCTCTGAGGCACGTGAACAATGCATTTGAAACCAGTCACAGACGATAAGGTTTTCGGCGTTTATTAGCTCCAGTTGTTAGTCACCATTGCTTGAAGTGCACAAATAAACTCAGCACGTTAAGGTCAGGTTAACGACAGCGTAGATCTGGTTGGTTTCAGGTGGAGTTTTCACCTCAAAGCTTGGTTTATACTCCTGCGTAACTCCTGGTTACGGCGTCTTAAGCATTTATACCTTTGCACTGATGTGTCTCTAGTTATTTCACTAAAACCGGTCAGCTGCGTTGAGTTTACTTCACGTACGAGCAGAACTGAGCGTCTCGAGCAGCAGCTATTCTCCGGCTGTCTGGCCGCCGAGACACGTGAACAAAGCATTTGAAATCAATCACAGACGGTACAGTTTTTGGCGCCACGGCGATTCGTTGCTTTTCTGGGGAGGTGCACGTCAGGCTACGCCGTCAACACAGTGTGCGACTGTCAAATTAAGAATCAAGCTTAAGGCCAGTGGAAGATACGCCGAAGCTATAAACACACATTCTCACGGAGTCCCATAACTAACTGTCTGTGGTGGTTCTGAATGTGGTACCGTTAATTTTTTGTTTTCTGTTCATGTATATTTTTTCTTTTGTAAATATATTTGTTGTTCGTGTACAATGGAAGTGACTAAAACCAATTATTTTGCACTCTGAGCTTAACACTACTGCTGTGGTCGACGTTTTATTTGTTGTTTTTAAGAGGGTTATTTTTTGCAGCTCTCCACCTGTCGATTAACAAACTAACCTAATACGCCTCCGGACGCCAGGTGGTGTCTGAACCTTAAATCGCAAAACGACAAAAACTTGACGACTGAATCACATTCCCAAGCGATGACACACAAACACAAACACACAACCAGCACCTTATACAGTAGCGAGACACACAACGCATACACCAAGTAAGATGGGATGAAGTTACGCTGGCTAGAACCGAGGTCGCGGACGGTTCATGTGGATGTGTCATGTTATTTATTATACGCACTGCAAAATAGGGTCACCTGAACAATTCAATCTTTTATCGTCTTACAATCTTGTTTATTGTGGAAGAAGTCTGTTATGAGCTTATTTCATTGTATCGCTCCAAGGGCATTTCTTTATTCCTTTTTCCTTTCACTACAACAGTCTGCCAGTTTCAAGTTATGGTCAGTGCATTTGTTTTTAAGACTGTGTTGGGGGGGAAAAAAAATACAAAAGTAGAACAAATGAGATTATAGGACAGTGATTCAAGATGATGTGACTTGTTTAAGGGGAGCCTTTTTGCAGTGGAGTTATCATGTTTTATCCATGACTGCAAAGAACTGAATCATGTTTAACGCCAATAATCGAGAACCTGGCTGATTGCTCTTTTCAGAGTTTGTTTACACTCAAATAAAGACATGATGATGTACGAAACAAGTGGCCTGAGTTGTTTGCATTTATTTCTTTTTGTCTGTTAAACTTTATAAGGATCATTTCACTTTTTTCTTTTATTTATTTGTAAAATAAATAAATAAATGGCAGTTCCCAACCTCACAGCCCTGTTAGATGATGACAAATGCTGCCATTAACAGTTTTATTGCTAACTATTTCAATGTTAATCCATTACTCTTAGCTTGGTTAACATTTTACACTACTGTTTTATTAGTTTCGTCAAGTTATTTCAGTTGTACTTTCATATTAAATTCACACAATCCTTTAAACAAGTTATTTATACGACTTGGCAAACGATTTGTTACTCCTGGCTAACCACTTTAGCTTTTATCTGTTGCTTTTAGCTTCATGTTTGGCTACTTTAGGCTAACCATGTTTTTATTACTTTTAGATATACAGTTTGTCTTTGCTAACCATTTCAGATTTATTTTTTAGCTTTATTTTTTTCCTTTTTAACTTCCTCATTACTCCTGATAAACAGTTTGAACTGTTACATGTATGTTTTATATTTATTCATTTGGCCACATAGACTATAGACTCATTACTTTTAGCTAACCAGATCAGCATTCCCTCATTTAGCCATCATGTAGCTTAGCTTAACAGTTTCAACTATTACACTTTATCTTAGCTAACCATTTCGGCCATATATATATATATATATATATAGCTCACTCTTGGCTAACTATTTGAACTTATCCATCACTTTTAGCTTAGCATAACTGTTTCAGCTCGTTTTAGCTAGCTGTTTCGGCTAGTTATATTTTTTAGCAATTCATCTCAACTCATCATTTCAGACATTTTTTTTTTTAGCTAACTTTTTCTTAGCAAACAAATTCAGCCTTTATCCACTTGTTTTATACGTTCTTTATTTTTTTTCAGCCATTAATCTTAGACTTTCTGCTGTTCCGCAACTGTTAGCATTTATGTATTTCCTTTAGCTTGATAGTTTCAGCTGTTCTTACACTTTACCTTAGCTAACCATTAGCTAACTATTTGAACCTATCTATTACTTTTAGCTTCGCTTAACTGTTTCAGCTACCATTAGCTAGCTTTTTCAGTTGTTTATTATTATTTTTTTTAAATCTATGTCAACAGTTTACACTTTTCATAGACGCTAACATTTCAGCCATTTTCTTGGCTAACATTATCGACTATCTAACCATTACTCAAACCATGAACCGCTAGTTAGCTTAACTAGAGGATTTCAGCTGTTTATCCGTGACTTTCGGCTAACAGTTTCAACTTTTAACTAAAATTTGAAGATGCTGTAAATATACAAAAAAAAAAAAAAACGCGTCATTAGCATCAAATTAGACTTTCACCCTCGCTTTACCTTTGCTTATTGTTTTTATCTCTGTTGCACAAAAGCATTGACTAAAGGAAAGGATCCAAACTAATCAAGCCACCCTACAATTTCCACATAGCCTAGGATGTACAAGTACATACTTTTGCACAGACCCCAGGTATAGTTGTTGATTTGAGATAATGTTGGTGACAGAAACCTATAATTAAAGCTTGTCAACCTCTCTCTTAATTTGGATAATTACCACTTTTTAAGGTAAGTTAAATCAAACCATGCTGAACCGTAAGGACTCAAACCTTTTTGTTTTTCCTTATTCCTACAAAAATGCTGGAAAAGAGGCTCATCGTTTTCTCACACCACTTGGCCCCTGTCGGCCTCTTGAGTTTCATGCGGATATATTTTTTGCCTGGACACAAAGAGATGGAGGGATTAAGGACATTGAGAAACCTTTCAGAAACCACAGCTCCCAGGAGGGCTGCGCGAACCAGGGAGGCTGAAAGAGACCAGAAAGTGGAGGGTAAAGGGGCAAAAAAAAAGAAAAAGACAATGGTCCTATAACCTTCTGGTTTTAAGTAAGAGGACATTCGCTCTTGTTCTGTAACACGACAACATACACACGAATCTCGCATGAGAACACACTCCTACTCAAATTGCTTCGGGGGCGATTTATTCAAATTTTATTGACTTAATTTTTCATTCATGAAATTATACTGCTTTACCTCCGCAGGGATTGCTCTCGTCTCCACTCTCCACTTTTGTTCTCTCTTTGCCATCTTGACAGTTTTCCCCCGTGAGGCGCTTCGGTGACAATTCGGCTGATGTGGGACTCATAAAATGGGATAAGGCAGGAAGGAGAGAGGAAATCTCAGATGGTGTAAATCACTGTCTTCTTATTTGTTCCTCTGTTGGATTATGACGACCACCACCGCTCTCAGTTTGGCTTGTGCAGCAGCCAGTGTATGTACTCTAGTTTCTTTATTATTACAAACAGTGCTCCCCGCACAGCAGCTTTATTTGACAAATTCCAGTTATTAGAAAATATTGCTTGTTTTAAATTCGTCCTTTTTTTCCCCAGTGTGACACGACCCATTTAAAACGCAGCAGTACAATAATTTCTGCATTTGAATGCTAATGGCTTTTAGCATCATGCACATTTATCAGAGCCGCCTTCATTTTGGATGTAATTTGTGATTTTTAGGCCAGACTTCAGTGTGAGGAGAGGATGCAGCCTAATAAACAGGATGAAATTAATGCGTTTATGCCAAAGTCCGATCTAAATACAATTGGAGGAAGAAAACACTAATCTGTGTATAAAATATGTCAATAAATGGCAAGGAATCATCTGCAAAAGGATTAAAGTAGACAGCACAATTCCCTCTGGGTTTGAAATGCAACTGAATCAAACTGAAAAGTGTGGGCTATTATTTATTCCACATATTTATCAGACAACAAATGACGCCAATTAATCTCTGATTTTTACGTTGCGCAAATATTTAAATGCACGGTAGCTAATCTGCTTTCCACATTGCACTAAAAGCAAAGGTCTGAACATTCAATCTAGAATGCTTTACTTTAGGTTATAGTTCCCAAAGATAACACATGTCACGGTGAACTGTGGAGAAATATAAACAGATCAGCCACAATATTAAAACCACCAACTGGTGAAGTGAATAACATGAACCTGACCCCGATTCACCTCTTTTCCTTCCACTTTTGATCGGTAGGTTGAATTGCAGTTTTGGACATGCTCTGACTCAGTCATCCAAACAATCTGAGTCAAAGTCACTCAAATTCTTCCCCTGGAAATCTTGACTCGCAGCCTAATGCTGTACATCCTGTCCACCGACAGGTGCCATGACAACCAGATAATCAGTGTTACTCGCTCCATCTGTAAGTGGTCATAATGTTATGACTTTAGAGTTAATAGTGCAGTGAGTTTGAGTTTCTTATGGGGTGAGGGGAGGGGTCTCCTCTGTGGATCATCCACAGATACTTGATCAGTTTAGGATCTAGTGAATTTGGAGGCCAGGTCAACACCTTATGCTGATCTTCATGTTTTGTTTTGTTTTTTTTTTAGTTTGGCTGCTGCCATCAAGGAGTGTCATTGCTATGGATTTGGGGGTGCCTGGTCTGGTCTAGGTGAGTGCTACATGTCTAAGGTCCAAAGGTTTCCCAGCAGAACACTGAATTGTCACAAGATGGTCGATGTTATTAACTTCTCCTGTCAGTGGTCATAATGTTGTGGCTGCAATAGAGTAGTGCACTGAGTTTCAACATTAATTTACTTCTGTCTGAAAGTTGAGAAAATAAAAACTGATCCAAATCACATCCACTACAGTACAGTAAATATCTATGTCGATGTCTACAAACTTCAAACATGTTCAGTACAAACTGAGGACATGTAATGCTCCCAAGGGCTTAAAGAAAAGTGGAGTCATGCTGATGGTGAAAGTAAACACTGCTGTCAGACTGAGCGCTATGAAGTGATTTTAAAGGGGAAACAAAGGAGGAAACTTTGTCTCACAGTCTGTATTTGCTGATTATTTCCCCTTCTGCTTACCTGTGTTTTATTTACTATGCGGAACTCAACTCGACCAAATCACACCAAGCAGTTTTGGCCTCATCCACACACACAAACACACACTTACACTCTCAGAGCTCCTCTTGCACACTGTCAGTGAATATTGCAGCAGTAGTAAAAAAAAAAAAAAAAAAGCTAAAGCCTTGATCCCTCTTACTTCTAACAGGATTTGACCCTTAAGACTCGCAGCATGACCCTCATCTGCTGCAATACCATCATCCTGTTTAACATACACTCTCGCTATTGTCCTCCTGTCTCACACTTGAGTGAGTGCAACACACACACACACACAAGCTCAGGGTGGAAACTTTGCATTGCATTATTTTAACGGGCCTCAAACCATCAGGCCCCGCATGCGGCCGCTCTACTGTATGATGTAATGCCGCTTAATTTTACGCATAACACGCAACCCGATGGAGCCGGTTAAATGTGAATGGCGAACAATCGCTGCTGGCGCTGCGAAGAAAGGGGAGAGAAATAAGGAGATGACAAGGGGGTGGAGGATGGAGGGAGAGAGAGGAGGAGGAGGAGGAGGAGGAGGAGGATGGAGAGGCTGCAGTTCTTCTTGGGAGCGGGATGATACGATTGAATGAGTGAGAAAGAGGGAGACGGAGGGGAAGGAGAGCCGCGGAGAGGATGAGAGGATGCAGGGAGATGAAGGAGGATGAGGAGGAGGAGAAGGAGGAGGAGAGATTGAGCGGGCGGCTAAGCACCAGATTAAACTCCGGGGTCGTCAGCTGTAAAAACAAACAGTCCTTTTAGAGCGGGGATAAAATCCTGACTTAACCCCATCCCTCATCCTCCTCATCCTCCTCATCCTGTTCATCCTCTGTCCACACACACACACACACACAAACACAAACACACAGAGGAGATAATGTCGCTCAAGTAAAGAAGAAATAAAAAAATAAAGAGAGGACGACAATCTCTGCGGTGGAAAGAAAATTCCCGTCTCAGGGCCCGTTTTTGTGAGCCGCTACCTAAATTGCCCCTCAGGGAATGTGAAGTCTTATTATACCCAGGCAGAGGAGAAGTCCTTCATTATATATATGTGTTTTCTTTTTCTTTTCTCTTTCTCTGCTCAGCTTCAGTTGGTTGATAGACCGGGCCAATATCTGGTGCAGAAACACTGGGGAGAGTACATGAAGCGGAGTCGAGGGGTTTCTCTGTACGATTCAGTGTTTATGTATTATACATCTTTTACAGTAATATTCCCCCGACAACGCCGCTCGCCTCGACATCCAGCCCGTTTGTTTATCAGCCCGTTCCCTGTCATCTGGTTCTGGATGCTGCCCTCGGACGGCTCCATCAGTCCGAAGACTCAATTTCCAAACTGTCAGCTTTTATACTCACATCGAGGCCCAACGTTTTGTTGTATGTGTGTTCGAGAGTGTGTACAAACATACAGTGGCAGTGTTTTTTTTTTTTGTATTTATTTTTATTTTATTATTGTGCCTTTGTGTCTGTTTGTTCTTCCATCTTTGCAAGGACTGATTTGAGTTTTGGTGTTTGGGGATGGGAGCATTTTTCCACAGGGATGATATTCTCCATGCATTAAAGTTAGCTTGCAAGGCAGTTAAATACTCACCAGATTCATAACATTTCGAGAACACACCGTCATCCATCTTGCCAGGCTTTAAGATATTGCTTGTGGCTACGATGGTGGAAGACCGGTCAGCGTCCCGTGATGACCTACTGGCAGCTGTGGGTTTTATTTGTTGTGTAACGACTGTGAAGAATCTAACTGCAAAGATGCACCGTGGGCTGCGTGTCAAGTTAAAGGTCCTCAGCGAAGAGTTGTGTTGTGTTTAAAGTTGGTTATGCTCTGGCAAAGATCTGAACATCGGACGACCGTCTGTTAGCTGGCCTTTTCTGGTGAATTGGTCTACTGTTAATTATTTCTGGATGTTAGAATTAGAATTTAGGCTGAATCAGCAGGTATTTAACTAATGCTAGTGGCGCAGGACACATCGCCAAAACCAAGGCTGCCGATGGTCACCAACGGCCCCGCCTCCTGGCAACCAGACGACAATTGGCTTGGCCCACGTTGGCTTAACAGTATCCATTGTTTCTACCCAACCGTCAGTGTGAAGATATCACCTTTTGCTTCAGTAAAAATGTTTTTTTTTTTACTTTTTTTTTTTACTGTTTTATGACATGACACAGGTTAAACAACTAATTGACTTATTAAGTAAATAACTGTGTGACTTTGTTACGGACCTACAACCACAAAGTAAACAAATCATGTTGTTAAATATCAGGCAAAGTCTCAGTTAGACTAGATTAGAAAGTCTTTGTTGTCCCATTTTGGGCAATTTGACTTGCAACAGCAGTGGACAACCCAATTCATACCATAAAACAGTACACTACAATACACAGAGACATAGATATAACTAATAAATGTCATCAGGTGAGTTATCATGACCACATATGTAGCCGACAGTGCAAGGACATGACAGATCCCCGTCCTCTCTAGTTTAAAGTCAACCCACCGTTACATCTGAAGCTCACTAATTAACATGTCACACCGTGCAGAAAGGTTAAAAAGACATTTGGTTTGAGGAGCAATCGTTTCTGCACAGTTTATCTGTCTGCAGAAGAATAAAAAAAAAATATGAAAAACTCCCGGTTGCCCGGCAACGTCGCTGACAAGACTACGGAACCCGGTGCACCTGACTGGTCGGTTGCCTAGGAACAGTAACCAAAACTGTCTTCTTCTTTTTTTATTTCTTTTTTTTAAAATTTAATTTCATGTGTGTTTGTGTTAATTAGCGAGTCTTAGAGGTGACGGTGGGTGTACTTTCTTTCTAACTTTGGATAAAGCATGATCAGCTCCACGTCTCTGGATCTCGTGCTCGCTCTCTCTCTCTGGAACAAAAACAAAATGACGTATTTCAGATCCTAAACTTTCTCCACGCCTGATATCAGTTTCTCAAACGTCTAATTATATTCCAGACTTTAGGCAGACGTCTGAACTCGTCTCCGAACAAAGTTGCTTCGCTTTTCATTAGCTTAAATAAAGACCAATGTGCAAAGGATTCTGGGTAAGAAAAACACTGCCTGCCAAACAGCAGCATCCAAGTGTTCCATTCATTCATTCAGCAGAACACGTCTATACTACTACTAATAAATATATATAACAACACCAAACAAACAAAGACTCTCTCTTTTCTCACTACTCTCATGGACTGTGACAGTGTAAGCAAGAGGTGGTTGGGGTGGATGGTGGGTGTTCAAACCCAACCAACCCAACAACCCTTATCAGAGGGATATTTAGATCCGCGTATATCCATATAGTGGGAGTGAATGGAGCACCGAAACGCAGCCTCTAAATAACGCATTATCTGCCACGAAACTCTTTCATTTTACCAATATTTTGTTATGCTACGCTAGTGCTATTCCCCATTGAGTCTGGAGTTACCTGTTACCTGCGTTTCGGTGCCCCAGTCACTCCCACTATATGGATATACGTGCATCTAAATATCGTTCTAATGACTCCAAATGACACCAAAGTTATATGGGTGAGTAAACGGTCATATTTTATGCCAGAAATAAGGTCCAGGTTGTAAAAACGGTAATTTCCCTTTAAGGTGAAAAAGATGGAGGTTTTGATTACATAAGAATTGATATGTTGCGATTGAAATGTTGGCTTGTAGGCTAGGTTTAGGGTTAGTGACATCGCCATCAGAAATTGTGACAGGGAAGGATCATAAACGTAGCTGAGGCTGCTAAGTGACCCCAATGAAGACCGCTAGCAACATGAGTCACTCAACGCAGCTGCCCCATTTAATAATTCGTGACTTATCCCTTTAATATAATTGAAATCAGTAAGAGACAGTTGTCATGAACAGAAAGATTAGCTATAAAAACCAAAACTGTTTTCAGTACCAGGCTGTAAACATATTTATTTCTGCTTTAAGTTGGACATTTTAACATGGAGGTCTAGTGGGAATGACTCGCTTTTGGAGCCACCCTCAAGTGGCCATTCCTGGTACTGCAACTGTTTCAGCTACAAAGGTTGCTATGTGGTTTCACTTCACTTTTTTTTGTATTGAACTAAATTTTTAACCACAACCATTTGCTCCAGTGTCGAGTAGCGGAGTGTACTACAGATGTACATCACATCTACAATGCTAAACAAAAAAGTTAAACTACCGGAGGTCACAAACACAACAGATTTAAGGTTAGATTTAGACTTATCCCATAGAGTTCACTGTAGTGTGCCGTATGAGCTCACTGTTTTTCAAAGCTTGCAGTTTGTTTTTATATAACAGCCTTATGAAACACGGTGACATTATTATAACTGATCCAAATTAACGCATGTGAAAATTACCTTGACTGTCTGCACAACTGAAGCAAAGTATGTTTACATAACCGTGGCTGCTGATAGGCTGTAAATACTGCAGCAAGCACGTTTTGCAGAATCATCATCAATAATATAAAGTATTTCTAATGTGTAGTAATGGGCACAGACGTACTAAATCACCGCTTTGGCTTTTTGAGGTTAAAGCTGGAGGTTAGGGAATGCGTTATATCAGTAAGGGTGGACACACATATACAAGTGCAATTATCTGTGTGTGTGTGTTTAGTTTCAGGCCTTTTGCATGTGACCCAGGGTCCCCAGGCTGCTAAAAGCACAACATTCAACTCAATTAGTGGCATGCATAATTGATAGGTGTCTGGGAGAGTATTTGTATTTACACTGGAATTAAAAGCCTCCGGTGTCAGCTATCACATCTGAGGGACGATAAATGTGTGTTTGTGTGCATGTGTTGGTGTGTGTGTTGGTGTGTTTGGGGGGGTGTACCGTATAGGGATGCAGGTTCATCCAAAGCCTTAAGTGGATTGCTGATGGGAGCCTTTCTTCATGTCTCTTTTCTGCAGCAGCGGAAACTAAATCACAGCTAATCTGTCTACAAACACAGCAGCGCAATACTTTGTCTGTGTTAAGTAGAGCAGGATTAAGACGCAACACAGTTCCCCAATTCTCACTCACATTACTCTGCAAAACATAGATTTTGTTGTCTCTACCTGTGTGTTACTGAGATACAAGTAGAAGTTCTCAAATATTAAAGGAATAGTTTTATGTTTTTAAAGAAATACACTGATTTCTTGCTTGTTAGCAAAAGTAGTTTATTAGCGTGAAGGAACAGCTAACGTGTCTCCACCACCGCTCAAGTTAACTGTTTTTTCAACCATTTTCACGCTGCGGTTTTTAAACAGATTTGACTAATGTAACATCGATAAACGTTAGCCTAGCTAGCTGTTTCCTGCTGGTTCCAGTATGTGTGCTAAGCCAGGCTAGCCAGCTACTGACAGTTAGCTTGTGTTAGCATAATCAATACATTTTTCAATGTGTTGTTGCCAGGCAACAAACTGTTAAGACACCAGGAAGTAAGAGCTAGCAGTCAATGTGACCTTTTTTTAAAAACATACTTGAAATCACGGTTGTGAGCTTTACGGGTGCTAACTAGCTGCTTTCAACTGGTTTCAGTATTAGTGCAAAGTTAAGCTAGCCAACCGCTGACGGTTACAGCTTGCGTTAGCATAATTAGCTTATCAAAATAAAGCAACAACTGGCGTGGTTCTATCGATTTTTCCCAGTGTTGATGCCAGGAAACAAAGGAAGTCACACGCACCAGCCAAGATGAAGTAATAAAGTGTATTGACATTTGATAAATTTAGGTCCTAGCCTCCTAGCTAGCTGATTCCAAAAGTTTTCCGTCTTTGTGCTAAATTAAGCTAGCCAGCTGCTGGCGCCAGTATGAATATAAAACTGCTCCTCTCAATGTTGACTAAACACAAGCTTTATATCAATAGAAAAAATTGAAATAGTCTGTTTATGTACCAAAATGAATCATTCAGTGTCCTTTGGGTTTCCACTTTTATTATTTCTTGAAAAATGTGTTGATTGGCTTCAAGTCAAATATACTTCCTGTTCTTACAGAGTATGAATACTTATTCAAGTTCCCTGATTCTTTTAAAATAGATTATGTCCCATCTTGCTCTTATTTACCTCGTGTCTGTGTGATTTTATTATAGAACAGAACTAGATCAGTGTATAATCAGATTTTGAGTCACATGCCATTTGTTTTATAATGTTCTTCCAGTGTTGCAGGTAGAAATTCACCCTCACTTTCCACCAAAGTGAGCTGTGCACTTGAGGGATCACTGGCAGGACATTAGTCTGAGCCAAACATGTCACCACCGCCGCCTCCACCCTTGCAGCCTGCAGAGTATTGAACAGCCTGTCGACCTTGGCCAAAGTCACTCCTGTCGTGTGAAAAGCAGCTGCAGAAGGAGTAAAGTGCGGCTCCGGTATTGAGTTCATCACCTATTTGATTCAGCCAGGAGTAAAACCTCCAGTCACCTTCGCTCGGCTCAGTCATTATCTCCCCCACCGTCCCTCCTCCTCTCGACTCGTTCTGATACTCTCTGGTCCTGACGTGGAAGAGAGGCGCCTCTTTCTTCCCGGCTTATTTTCCTTTTCTTTTCAGCTCTGACCCTAAACACTCTCACTAGTGATGGTGGCTGTCTAAGCTTATTTTACTGGTGACCCAGACTCTGTTACAGAGTCAGTTTACAGTAATATGAAGAGAAGATAAGACAATCCTCTATTTATCGCACAGTGGGGAAATTCAAGACAATTTAAGATAATTTAAGATAAAAAGACGTAAACATTAAATAAGCTCGCATATAAAATAGATCAAATTGACATATTGCACATCTGGGAATAAAGGGCACGTAAACAAGTCATGAATAAACTATAAATCAGTTACTGCACACGATATTAAGGCTCGTGAAGCGAATAACTTTCACATTTACGCTCATTTAATGATTTAATGATAGAATCTAGGGTCTGACGTAAGAGTTCAGCTCAAATTAAGTGATTTTTAAAGCTTCAAATTTGACAATTAGGTACTTAGGAGAGAGGATAATTTTTCATTTTGGACTGTAAAACAAGGAATTTACCGATGCTGCCGTGTGTGGCGGCAAATTAAAAACGCCATCTGCTCTGCTTTTGAACACTTTGCACATAATTGACATTAGTTTCATTTGATTTCCGGCTAATTCGTTGTTTCACTTCCAATAAATCAAGTTCCGGGAGTTGGGTTTTCTTTACTAAAAATCAGTGCATGGGGAGTTTTAGTTTTGACCTTCTTCCTAAATCTGGGATGGGGGCGAAGGAGGGAGTAAAAGAGAGAGGGAAGAGGGGGGGACGGGAGGGGAGGGGAGGGTGAGTGTGTGTGGTTTAGGGGGGAGCGAGATGAGCTGGAGGGTTTAAGATTCGGCCCATCCATCCTTCAGTCCTTTCAGACTTGAAGTGGGGTCGGTCGGCAGACAAAACCGATCGGTGTCACTCATCCGACGAAGGGTTGCCCCACGCCTGCTCCAATCAAGGTAACGAGACCAAATGAATTATTATTGCACTCATGCAGGAGCCTGTCATTAGCCTGCTCTTTGCAAACAAGATGATTGCACATAACTGGATTGTTAAATTAGACCTGAAATTTGACCACTTAAAAAAAGAAATATATATATACCCTCTCTGCTCTGTGTCTGTGCTTGACTGGCATGATGATTTCAACTCATTGTTTCTGATTGTGGCGCTGTGTGTTAGTCAGACTATCATCAGATTGATGGAGGAATCAGGTTTACATTTTGGGGCACTTAGCTTAGTGATAATTAGCAGTTTACCACCAAACAAAACGAGCAATATAAAGGAAAATGCCGGAGCTAAAGTTTGTTTTCAGTCGTCTTTAAGCTTGATTTTCACATAGTTTGTGTTTTAAAACTATTTAGGGGCTTCTCTTTGTCCAAATGTCGGCCTAAGGTATCGCTGCCTCAGCTCTACATGCTTCCCGGCAAACGTCCCCGTGACCCTGCAGCGATCACGTGCGAGAGTGCGGGAAAAAAAGGGACATAAAATAAGAGCTTGGTAGTTGTTGTCGTCGCTCCAAGATAAGGGGATATTGCCGCTTCTGGGAGAGGTTCTTAGAGGAGAGCGGCGGGGGGAGGCATCGTTCAGTGTGGGTGAAAGGAGTTATGTGAAGTTCCCCTTCAAGAGATGAGTTTTCAGGCTTCCAGGGAAAGATGGTGGGCGTCTGCGAATCGCCTCCGAAGGTCACCGTGTCTGTGACGGGGGGACGATTGTGGGATGAAATTATAGAAAGCTCATAAACAGTCTCATTTAAGTGCCTATAAAAGCTTGATTAAGTTAAATTTCAAACACATTCTGAACTGGAAATAAAAACTATTTATTCACGGTTATATTTTTTCTCGAAGATGGTTTCATTTCATGAGTGACGCTGAGACCAGATGTTGCTGCAATCAATCACATCTGTTGTGAAGGCTAATTGAACGATGCATGAAAGACGATTAATATTCATTCTAAGGAGCTCGTTTTCTTTATTATTATTATGTTTTTTTATTTTTTGGATGATGATGCCGAGGAATAGTTTCACGTGTTTGTATTCTCGTGGCAGATGCAGTGCAGCTGCAGCTCTTCTGTCGGACACCTTTCATCATCTTACTGGAGCAGAAGTAAGACTCTCTCTCTCTGTCTCTGTGTCTCTGTTTGTGAGTGTGTGAGCGTTTATCTCAGTTATTTGCATGTGTGTGGGAGAGCGTGCACATTTATGTAAGAGTTGTTATTATTGTTATGCATCCATTCTGTGCAGGGAGGAGCGGCAGCTTTATAAAAATAGAGAAAACTGTGAAAAGCAAAAGATTTAAATAAAGAATTTGTCCCTTTGGTCCATCTGCAACAAATAACGTGGTTTAATTGCCTTAATTTTGGTTTTATATTAGTTGAAATTAAACTGAGATGGCACAGGAGATCGGTAAATCTTATCTCTTGTCTTTAATTCTTCGTATTAATGCACCATCTCATGTTTGTGGTTCTTTTTTTTAAACTCCACGCTTTCCTCTAAAGGCAGATTTTACAGAAAGGCCTCCTGTCGCTGCAAATAAAACGCGTGGCCCACTCAGCAGAAATGAGCCGGTCCTCGAAGAAGCCTGGAAATCTCATAATGGCCGAGTGATTAGTTTTCTTGCCCGTCGCAGGACAACAAGGCTTCAAACTGATCGGGAGAAACGCTCGCACAAAAACCCCCCACCTCTGCCCTCTGCAGTGTTTCGAAACAGCAATTTAGCAGAATCCCACACGTAAACAGCCGCGAGTTGTTTGAAGAAATTGCCGTGCAAACATTTAAAGGAGAAATAAAGAAGGAATCAATGCACGTACGAGGGCAGGATCTGATATAATGAGAAGTGGAGCACGTGGTTAGATCTGTCTACTTTTGACTTTGCCACTAAAATCTGCCAAAAAGTTTGACATGCAGCTGATCTGAGGAGCGGCATGTTTCTGATCTGTGAGTCTGGAGCCGCTATTCCTACCGAACTGATGGTTGTAGCATTTTGGTTAAATATACTGACATTTCTTTGTCTCGCTCTTTACCTTCCCTCCTCCTTTTTCCACCTTTCTTTGAGTGTCTCTGACCTGAAGCTGCATGTTTCTGATCTGCAGAGCTCCATGTTTCTGATCCGTGGTCCGTGGTTCCCACATAAATCTTCTGCACAACTCTCTGATCTTCTTATGACGTGCCTATAGCGACACTGTGTCACCCTGCTAACCTGAAATATCATCATAGTTTTCGGCGTCTCCTGTTCACATTTTTATTATCCCTAACCCTAAGTGTATGCCCGCAAAGTTAAATTAAAGTTTATATTTTTAACGCATCGTTCTGTCATTGGTCTCTCCCCGGCCGACCTCAAGCAGATGGGCCGGTCCTATTATGAGCTTAAGGTTCTGCTCGACACCTTAGCTATGGCGGTTTTAGACTCTACGTTTGGCATTTCAAGACGCCTTGGATTGTTACTGACCTGCTGCTCTCTCCTCTCTTCACCCTTTTTCTTTTTTGTCTCTGCCCGGCCGGCCTCAAGCAGATGAGCGCCTTCATAGCATGAGCTCAAGGTTCTGCCCAAGGTTTCAAGAGTCTTTCCTTGCCACCGTCGCCTTAGTGTTTTCTCTGGGGGTTTCAGGCCTCCGTAAAGCATCTTGAGACGAGTGAATATACAGAATTGAAAGTGGGAAAATCAGTTGCATCCACGATATCGCTTGATTTAAAACATGCTCTGCAGCTCCACAATATTTAGCTGCATGTACAAAAGAACGGCTTAAGGCCGAACACACCTTTATCTATTTCTTATTGAGAGTTAGCTGAGATGGTTGATACTATTCTCACATTTGGACACTGAACACGATGGTATCTGGTCATTCTGAGTCGAATCTGAGCAACACAGGCACAAAAACCACAGAAGAAGAGCTCCTTACTTTTTAATATTGCCGCAAAATTGTAGTTTCTTTCATTTCCTGTTATCTATAAGAGCACATACTCATTTAACCACTGTGTGTTGTTTTGACTGTTACACTGTTTAGTATAACCTCCACATTTTCTCACTTGCACGATGTTTACTGCACAAATTAAATTATTAATTAACCTGTTTCTGTCAGGATCTAACAAATAAACTCATGTCGTTTTCCTCTCTCTCTCGTCCAGCGGTGTTGTTTCCAGACTGGGCCTACAAGCCGGCCTGGTCGCCCGGCTCCAGACAGGTCCAGCTGTGGCACTTCCTGCTGGAACTGCTGGGCCGCGGCGAGGGCGGGGCCATCGGCTGGGGAGGGGAGTGGGGCGAGTTCGTCATCAGGGACCCCGAGAGGCTGGCCAGGCTGTGGGGGGAGAGGAAGGGCAAGCCGCACATGAACTACGACAAGCTCAGCCGGGCGCTCAGGTAACGCAAAGGTGAACCGGTTAGACGCATAAATCCACTCCCATTAATCCACTCATGAACATCTTCCATATGGTTAGCAGCACTTTAACTGTGGACGTGAGTAACACTCCGTCTCTGTGCAGCTTCTCCCTCAGGCTTTGAATAATCCCCACCACCCACACTCGCTAACTCATGCTGTCAAATTAAATTTTAAAATCTAAAAAGGCCCACGGACGCAACATCTGGGGAACAGAAACGCACCACACCATGAGAACATGACACAGAAAGCATTTTACTTCCAGATACTACTACAACAAACGCATCCTGCACAAGACCAAAGGCAAGCGGTTCACCTACAAGTTCAACTTCAGCAAACTCATCCTGGTCAATTATCCAGGATATCCACCACCACCACCACCACTGTCATCCACGCCCAGCCATCAGGTCATCACCACATCCTCACTTCTTCAGCTTTAAAGGACTCCACCGTGAGGGGAACCGGCTCCTCGGGTCCCCGAAACACGAGTGTAGCCCTTTAAGAAGAGTTTAATTCCACAACACTTTGGGAGAAAATAATTTCCTTAACTACGTTATTCAATATTTGAAAATGAACGGCCTCAGCTTTATCGTTTAATGTGAATTTAAATTGAACTTTATCATTTAATGTAAAACCAGCCGCTGATCCTCCAACGCAAGAGAAGTTGAATCTCCTTCACAAAAACTTAGTTTAATTATGTGATAAAATGTTTGGAATTAAACTCTTTTTTTTTTTTTTGTCATGTGATTATTATTATTATTATTATTTATTTTATATCAGGAACACTTCTCAGCTATTGGATTTATCAATGTCTTCATCATCTGTTTCTGCTTTCGAGTCAAATAAATCTAAAGTTGTTCTCCATGTTTCGTGCGCTCGGACCGAACTGATCTGAACCCTCCCTCCATCTCGTCCTCCATCCGTTCACACCCTCAAGCTGGTTCAGAGCGGCGCTCTTCCCTTCCCCCTCCTCTCCGCCGAGGGTGGCCTTCCTCTGTGTGGAGGAGCAGGGTCGGTGATGGACAGAGGTAAAAATTCCTGCCTGTTTACAGCTGCCGTGTTTATGTTGTGACAGTGAACGCATCACCGAAGGGAAATTTTCCAGCTAGCACTGAAGGAAAATCTTTTTTTGTACTTATGCCTTGCTCATTGCACTTCAGTCATGAAGAGATTTCGCTGTTTGTTTCTGTCAGTTTTGGGATTCAGACCAGCAACCGCCACCGTTTGCTTCTCTAAACTCTAAACAAAAAATGTATTTGACTCCTTTGGCGCCGTACACTTTCAACAACTCATGATACGTGGTTTTATTTTCCAATAAGAGCAATAAAAAGTTTATTCAATGGAAACAAAGTCAAGATTAAACCATAAAAGTTCAATTCATACTTGCATAAAATTATTTTTATTTCATCTAGCGTCAAATGCCAAAGCTGAAAATTAAAGAAGTGCAAAAAAACCTCCAGTTCCACAAATGGCCACTAGATGCTGGCTTCCGAAAGTGAGTCAATCCCCATAGACCTCCATGTTAAAATGTTCAACTTTACAGCTGAAGCAAACATGTTTACAGCCAAGTCGTCAGAGTTTAATTTACATTAAGTCTTACATTTTATGGATAATTAAGAGTGTGACCAGTTTGAGTGACATCTGGATGTCTCAGGTTGCTAGCTTTCTGTTTTGGTGTCACCCACTGCCTGCCTCAGTTTCACTCAAATTTTTAGATTAGCTCGGAGGAAGATGCGGTTGGACACTGCCAGGATGTTTAAAGCTAAATCCTGAAACAACTCGTCACTGTAGCATTTAACTAATGCTTCTCGGATGTGAGCTACATATGTTGGGCACTATTTTTACCTGCGGATTAATATGATCTCAACAGTTTCTGGACAACAGCTGAGCTCAGTGCTGCAGAGGATTAAGTTACCAATTAATCAATGATAGCGTTTCTCTGACTTGCTGTTAAAATAAAAGGGAAACACCCCAAGAGAAAACTTTCCGTCCTCACGTTCACTCATCACATCACAAGACTCACAAGCTCCTTTTAGATCACGTTACAAGGAAACTGCGTTTTGACGGCGTCGCGCCTTTTTACACTTTAATGTGTTTGAAGTTGAAACAGGGTGACTGTGATGGTGGGTAATAATGCAAAGATGGAGTTCAGCCTGGGAAATAGAATAAAGAATATCAAATGCTGCCTGTAATACCTGTATGTTGCTATAAATTTTTGTAATTTAGACACTAACATTTTAATTTAAAGGTTATAATTTAGCTCTGATTGACTTTAAGGTCCGTTCACTGTGTCATTTTGTACAAAAACAAGGTTTTCCGGTAATATTCATGAATAAATATGTATTTATTCTCTACACATCAACAGCCGTCCAGCCTCTTCCTCACCCCTTCTTGCTCCCGTGTTGCCTCCCTAAACCGCTCCCTACTCCCCGGGCCCTCCACGGCCCCTTCCCCTCCTTCATCTCCACCCCTGCGCGTCACCCTGGGGTCAGCCTCAGAGAGCCCAGGGACTCGGGGCTGACCGGCACCAACGGCTGGCTGCACAAGAGCCCCGCGGCGTGGGACCTGAACGTCGGACGAAGCCTGTTTGGTGGAGGGAAGCAGACTGAAATTCATGGAGGGGAAAAGAAAGCGGCGCAGATGAGGGAGAGGGAGTAAAGACATGGGACAAAATACAATAGATGGACTGATTTCCCTCTGGAAATCTCAAAAACACTCTCTTTTTTTTATTTGTTTTGTTTAGTAGGTTTATTATTCACTGCTCGTCGTTCAAAATACACACACTTTGTATTTATTGAGTTGGTCTGTGTTGTCTGTATTTGAACAGAAATATTGATAGCCGCCTCCTGTCGGCTCTTCATGCCACGGTATGGGGGAACTGCACTTGTAAACAATTAACAACACAGCTCTTGTGTTTGGGTAAATAAAGCAGCGCACTCAGCTTACATTATTCAGCTGTTTGTTTTTTTTTGCCACTCCTCCTTTTTTCTTCTGGCTCCATGAACAATAACAAGGGCGCTGCATAAATGCTGCATTCAAACAGACGCTGTGAAATTTTCATGGGAGGAGGCTTGACACGTCGCCTGTGCAGCATCAGGACCAGGAAACTCTGCCTGCAGTTACCACTCCCATGCGGCGGGGGGCAGTAGCGCCTCTGGTGTCACGACACTCACTTCCCTAAAGGGGGGCGAGTCACCATAGACACTACCAAGATGTGAGAGAGAAATTAAGAGGTGCCACTCTGATCGCACTTTTGAGTACCGTAATAAATGATTAATTTCCAAATGAAATAATAGACATTTTGTTTCATGTTGCATTTTTATTATGTTTAAAATAAAGCACACGATCATTACTTTTCATTGTGTTATTATTTTAATATTAGCAAAATGTATTTATATATTTTTTCAAAGATTTCATTTTTTTCCCCAGGAATTATATGTTTACAATTTTTGCTCTTTATTTTTTATTATGTACCAGTTTGATCTGGATAAACTGAGCAAGGCTAAACCTGTCAACGATCGCGCATGAGTGCACGCTGATTTGATAGGTGGCAAAAAAAATAAAGAAAATAGGTTTCCAGCAGCTCCTCTTCTTATTTGACGATCTTCGATGGGATTTTGGCGCCGAATATTCCAAGTTACTTTGCCGTTCCGGTAGCGCGGGAGTTTTAGTGTGTGCGTGAGTGTCTGTGCGTGTTATTTAACTAATAGTCTTAATTAATCGTCGGGTAAAGGGTAAAGTTTGAAGACAACATGCAGCGGAGCATCGCGTGAGTAAACCAACTGGCGAAAGTTGCTAGGCGACAGCATTAGCTTCGGCGATGTTTGTTTGTGCAGCTTCGCCTCCACGAGTTGGGCGTGTTATAAATGTGTGTTTAACGCGTTTAAGTGCATTAAAGGAGCGCTGTAATATCAAGTGTGGCCCACTTTTAGTGTTAAAAGTAGTTCTTTTAAGCTAGCTTAAGCTTAAACTAGTCTTCAACGTCTGTTTTGATGGGACAGTATTTGCTCCGAAACTCCTGTCAGACAAATATTTAAAGTGACAGACCGAGCTCAAACCGTAAATGCAGTTTGTTCTTGTGTGATAAAGATATGTTTTATGACTATCTGTATTATCATGTGAACCTACAACACTGTAAAACCAGCTACACTGCTGCTAAGCTAGCTTAACCTCCTGTCTGCTTTGGCGTTAGCTTGCTAGCATGATGTTACACAAACATAAACTGTTGTGATACAAAAAATACCGCCTTAAACTGATGTGTCACACTTTATTACCCCGATTATAAGTATAATGACACTCATAAGTGCTTGTCCTCCTCCATCAGATCCTTCTTTCAGCCCAAGAGCAAGGACGCTCAGAAGAAAACTACAAATGAACCTGTGAAAAAGTAAGATGTAACCTCTGTTATGGAGAGATATGCAAAAACCAGTACTTAAATTGTGAAACAGTTCTGTCAGTTTGGGTTAAATCCGTCTAAAAAGTCTAATAAACTGAGACACAGATCTCCCTCTCAGCTGAATCAATCACTTATGTCACTAATTTGATTGTTTATTCTCATTTTAGGATGTTTAATGGACAGTTTTGACTGCACGGCTCAGCACGGCTGCCACATTCGCTGAATAACTGTCTATAAAACACTTGACTGACAGAAACACAAACTGCTCGTACAGGATGAGACACCGTGTCGGCGCATCAGCAAATTTTCAAACCCAGTTTTTGAGCTGTGAACCATGTGCAATTATCTTTGAATCGCTGATCTCTTGGAGTTGCTCAGTGAAACTTCTTTTTTTTTCCGTGTCCAACTATTAAAATCAAAGGACTCTGTGAAAGTGATGAGAAATCCTGTTTCTCATCTCCGCGCTGCTTTGATGATAAAGCGTTCATTATCTGTAGACTGTATAATCTTAACAGACGAACTTCAATTGACTCCGGTTTGTGTAATGATCTTTTATCTTTTATTTTATGGCCTGGCGTTGGTTGTATAGGTTTTCCTTTTTTTTTTTTTATTGCTTTGTCCTCTTTTAAGCACCTGTTATGACACCTCGTGGCTGCGCGTTTGAACTCTGGCGACAACGCTAGTTCGGCTCGTTTCTTTAATTATTTTTTCTCGCGTGATTGTCTTAACTCCGTCCGTGCTCTGTCTCCAGACCTGCCAAGAGTCCTCTAAAGGTGCAGAACGGCGTCCAGGAACCGGATTCGCCCATCAAGAAGGTGGCCAAACGCAGCCGCCAAATCCTGGACAGCGACGACGAGGAGGTGCCAGCTGTTAAGGAGCAAGTCGCTACGAAGGGACAAGGAGACAAGGAGGGATCTGATAAGACAGAAAAGGTAAAGGGGACGTTTTATTTCCATTTTGTACACAATTCAGCTGCTATTTCTCAGTGAAATCTGCAAAAAACTGTTTCATGAGACGTCATTGACGTAAACAATAAAGCAGACTAACTTTATATAGTGAGTGTCTGATGGTATAATTGCTAAAGATGAATCACAAGCACTCTAGCACTCTCTAAAAGTTATTCTATAAGAGTGTGCAAGTCGTCAAAAGCTCTAAATTCACATTGTAACCTGAACAATCTGAATCTGATTAAGACTGTCCGAGCTCCTGTGGGCGTACCGGCTCCCATTGACTATGAAGTGTCGACACACTCAAAGGCGCAGTAATTGTGCGGTGAATCACGGTGTCAAAATGCTTCTGTCAATACGCGGCGTAATGAAAAGACCCGATCATATCGGCTTTTGCTGCCGCTCATTTCATCCGTGATACATCAGCAATTATTCATTATTTGTGCATCGAGGGAAGAGATTACGATGAATGCGTGATGTTTGTCGATGGGACCCACCCCGCAACCCCTTTTTTTTTTTTTTTTTTTTAAGAGGAGCTATTGTGTCCACTCTTATATTGGAGTCAGAAATAGAGCAGCTCCACAGGAGATAAGTATACGGCTGCAGATAATTATTATTTTCACCAGTAATGATTACCGTTTTTATTTTTTTAAATTAATTACGGGTCTCTGAAATGTTAAACTCCATTAACGGCAAAAAGAGACAACAACAAAGGTGAATTCATCACCTGTTTTGTGTGGAGGGATTTTAAAGTAGATGGTAATAATTCATGTCACATAGGAAGAAGTGATAAGAAATCCTATTTTTACTGTTTCGGAACTTCTTGATGTTCAGCATTGATCAGGTTTGTGCTGCTCCCACTTAGAGAGACAGAAGCTGGATTTTATTTAAACTTTTATTTAAATAAAACCTCTCGAATAGTTTTAATATTTAATAATTAAAGTTATAGGAGATATTATTCATCAGTAAAGCTAAGAGACGGTGTTAAAACTGTATTCTGTCATTAATTAGCAGAGAAGGTGTTAAGTTTAATTAAACTTCAGTCATTATTTACCTGCTAAAGGTTTATTTTTATCATAACGTTAACAGAAATCTGTTTCATTTTATATTTATATGTATGTGCAGAATCAAACTAGCAAACACACTGGAAAGCAGTGCTGCTATGCTAGCCGTTAGCATCAGGTCTAGAGAGTCTTAATAATAATAATGTAGACAAGACGATGACTTCTAGACACTGACCTCCAACCACTAATCAGACAAAACTCCCTGTGATAGTCCAAATACTGACGGACATTAGGATTTGAACTGTTTTGATCATTTTATATACACAATACATTTACATATACAAACAGCTGCACCTCCAGTCACGAGTCTTTCGAGCTCCTGAAGTTTGCGGATGACACCACCCTGATCGGGCTCATCTCCGGTGGAGATGAGAGCGCCTACAGATTGGAGATTGACCGCTTGGTGACTTGGTGCAGCCGCCACAACCTGGAGCTGAACGCCTCCAAGACAGTGGAGATGATCGTGGACTACAGGTAGAACACAGCCCCCACTCCTCCCCATCATCCTGTGTGACTCTACAGTCAACACTGTGTACTCCTTCCGTTTCCTGGGCGCCATCATCTCCCAGGACCTCAAATGGGAGCTGAACATCAGCGCCTGCCAAAGGCAATGATGGTTCACTTCTACACTGCCATCAGTGAGTCCATCCTCACCAACTCCATCACCACCTGGTATGCTGCAGCCTCAGCTAAGGACAAGACCAGACTGCAGCGTGTCATTCGCGCTGCAGTCTGAAGTCTCTCGACGAGCTGTACGCTTCCAGGACTCTGAAGCGTGCAGCTAAGATTGTGGCGGATCCCTCTCACCCTGGACACGGACTGTTGTTCTGGTGGAATATATATATACTGTATATAAATTAAAACAAAATTTGTATTTTTATATATCTGAGAGCAAGTTCTATAGTTTCTATATTTTATTTTATTTTTATTTTATGTGTAACAACACCAAAGCAAATTCCTTTTATGTACAAACATGCTTGGCAATAAAGTCTTTTCTGATTCTGATTCTGATTCTCATTTCTGCAGTTGGGGTGCACAAACTTTGGCCCCGTTGAGTAACTGAGTGACTTCATAGATGTGCACAACGTTGGGTTGCTAAAGAAGCTTCCTGCACTTCCTGGAAAAGGTGGCCTGTTAGCTTTACTGCCACCATCTCCCCAGGAAAGATGAAGATGAGACGTGCTAGTTTGACCCCGGCGGAGTGGCCACAGCCCTGGGTCTTGTCCAGTTTCATACAGGCCGGCGTTCTTGTTGTGCTGTGCTTTGTAAAGGATTTAATTGACGAGTCGAGCTTGTCACATACTTGGCGAGAAGCGAGAAACTTGTTCTTGCTCCTAGGGCTGAGAGAACAAGAAAAAAGTTTGTAGAAACTTGAGTGCAGAACTCTGGAGAAGGCCTCACAGGACCGTCCCACTGCCGTATACGTCACTTTGTGTGACGAGATGCGGGAGACGTACAACGAGAGGCACTTTTCTTATTATTTATGGGTGTCGGCCGCTCATTTTGACGTCCGTGTCCGCCGTTCATTCAGCATGAACACACAGTATGCTGATCTCCACCCAGGAGAGATTAGCGGTCACACTGCGAACATTAGCATCCTACCCACGCCCACTTCCAGTGTCTGGACACAACACAAGAAAAAAGTTCTGCCCGGTTGATGTGTCGAGAACAAGCTGCAAGAACAAACTTCTTGCTTCTTGTGGACTATGTAACAGCCTTTATTGTAGCCCTGGAGACGGTTACTTTTAATTCCACAGTCTGAGATCCCAAATGAAGATGCTTTTATTGTGTGTGTGTTTTTATCTTTAGTACAAACAGTTTTATCACAAATCACATCATCTCACAATATCCCATGCCCCCGTTAGCTTTAATGACAGCAGCGTTTGAACCGCACGGAGTTCGCTTCAACACGATAACCCGTGGTGCTGATAATTATTTCGCTTCAAGTCATCGAGTGCTCCACAAATGTTCACGGCGCTGGAGGTCAGGCGACTGTGGAGGGAAATCCATGACAGTCAGCACTCCCGGGTCTCCTTTGATTTTCTTCGTTCAAAGCTCTGAGATGTGTTCGGGCTCATTATCCTGCTGCAGTGTGACTCCCGTCTCCACTGAGATGTGGACCGAGAAGGTGCAGCATGACTCTGAAAGGATGGAGTTTTACTTCTCCTCGGTCAGAGTGGATTCAGTTTAGTGCAGGAGCAGAAAAACAACCCCCGTACCTGTTTCACTGCTCGTATCGTTCTTACCCATTTACTTTCTTAAATATGTTTGATATCAGTTCGTGTTGGCACATATGTTCTACATCTGCATGAAAGGAAGTAATATCTACTGGGAAACGAAACGAGCTACTATTATCTGAGAGGCTGGGAAGAGCTACAAACCGCCGCACAGAGCTGAGCTTTCTTGAATCACGCTGATGAGCTGGTCTACAGTTTATTCATTCCAGATGAAAAAGCCTTCTGTGTCTCCTCCTTTCGTTAACTTCCGTTCATCTTCTTGTGCACTGGTTCTCTGAGATGAACGGCCCATCAGAGAGCTCTCTTCTCTCACTCTTACCGACTTGTTTTGGAAAAAACTTGGGCCGTACTAACTAGGGCTGAACGATTAATTGCATTTGCGATATCGCGATATGATAAAACGCGATTTTCTAACTGCAACTTGCACGATTACAAGGTGGTCACGTGACGCGAGCGACACGGATGATAAGCTTCTGACCTGGATGATGTATCTGAGCGGCGGGCACACCTGCGACGGTCGGCTTGTCTACCTGTAATTTGTTACTGCTAGTTTTTTGCAACATGGCTGAATATTTGTCCGACTCTGAGGTTGTGGACGAACCATAATGGTAGCAAATTACTGGTAAACAAGCCGACCGTCGCGGGTGTGCCCGCCGCTCAGAGGTTAGAAGACATCATCCTGGGTCTGTAGGTCAATCTACAGACCCTGGATGATGTTAACACGTAACTCCAGGAATAGCACTAGCGTATCATAACGAAATGAACAAAATGAAGGAGTTTCGCTGCAGATAATGCGTTATTTAGAGGCTGCGTTTCGATGCCCTGACCACTTCCACTATATGGATATACGCTGATCTAATTATCTCCTGAACAAGTGCAAATGAAACAAAAGTGATATTGATGAGTAAACGATGATATTTTATGCTAGAAATAAGGTCCAGGTTGTAAAAAACAGTAGTTTTCCTTTAAATGCACGAGGGGCAAAGCCACAGATATTTCTGTAATGAGCAGTTAAATAAAAATGTCATTTATTTCAAGTCATACATCTTTTAATTTAATTCAACAAATACGGCCAGCCTATCGGAAAGAACATTTTACACTAAATGTATCTAATATTGTGTTGTTCATATTTAAATCATTATGTTTTGTTGGGGAAAAAAGAGGATAAAATAAAAAAATCGCATATTAAATCGCAATCGCAATATTGGGGGGAAAATCGCAATTAGATTATTTTCTCAAATCGTTCAGCCCTAGTACTAACTCACCGTTGGCCCGACACTTGGAAACGTCCGATCCCTGGCTTGCTGTGTCATGGCCCTTATGGTCCGTTCACACTAGCAGCTAAAGAGCGACAAGCTAACATATTACATTTTTAATAGAAGGCAACGATATGAGGCAACAAGCTGATGTCCGGCTCTTGACGGTACGTGTCAGGCGGGGTGCACGACATTAATCAGTCCATCAATCTTTGCTTATAAAACACTTTAAATGATGTACACAGATATGAGAATAGATAAAACACACAAAATTAAAATCATAAATCAATTGAACAATAAGAACCAACATATCGACTGAAGGTTGATCAGGCTTCAACGCGTTAGTTTGCATTAGTTTCATCCGTTGCCATGTCGTCTGTGTCGTCTTCTTGTTGCTTTTTGTTTGAATGCACCATTAGCGCTTTGCCTTCTTTCCCGAGAAGCGGTTTAGACTCTCCCTCCACGAGACGGCCTCCTTTTGACAGACTGGACTCGTGCTGATTAGGAGTCTTGTGTTCTTTATTTCATAAATTCTCCTGCATCGACGAGGCTCATTTACTATCTTTCACCGAACAAAGCCTGCAGCAAAGCTCTTTTGATGGCTTTGAACACAACCGACCCGAGTGTGACTGAGAAAGCTCCCCACAATGCTGCAAATTCCGCTAGAAAACACTGAAGCTCAGACACATTTCTAACAGGTGAACAACGGCTGCATGTTAATTCAACTGAACCAGCTCTGATGAGTCGATTGGATCCATTTGTGTCGTCCAAACACAATCAGAGTTAACATTACAGGCATAGAAACTGTACAGAATCTTAAATTCTTCTTCTTCATTTTACTTTCTTAAATGTTCAGTTTGTAATCATATCTTGCCGTGCCTTTTAAATTATTCAAACCATCTGTGTCGTTGAGTCTTGCCACGCACGCCTGCCTTAAAATCATCGCCATAATCGCAGCTCTTTTGTGAGACCAACATGTTTGCGCCCGTGGCCTTCGTCGGGGGGTCATCCTCATCAGGGATGCTGAAGTCGTATCCCCTAAAGCGCGCACTCCCATTACCAGCACTTATTAATACTTTATAAGTTGGAAGTGTGAAAATTTTATGCAGTAATAACCTTGCAACAGTGGGTAATTGGGACTATTGAGACATATCATGCACGAGCCACGACGGTCGGGTTTGAAAGCGGTTGCCAGGCTGCCTGCTGTTCCCTGCCTCTTTTAATTGCCACACTTTGTAAAAGACGGCTTCATTACACAACAAACTTTTTTTTTTTTTCATCTTTTTCTTTTTTTCCAGACTCACAAAGATGTGCAGACATTTTAAGCTTTGAAGCATTGTTCCATAAAGAGCTTTTTCATTCGTTCATTCATCTTCTGTAATCGCTTGTCCTGTGATGGGTCGTGGGGGGTCTGGAGCCTTGTCATTGGGCGAGAAGCGGGGTACACCCTGGACAGGTCTCCAGTCTATCTCAGGGCTAACACAGAGAGACAGACAACCATTCACACTCACACCTTTGGCCAATTTAAAATCACCATTTAACCTAACGAGCATGTCTTTGGATGGTGGGAGGAAGCTGGAGCAAGCATCTCCTCTTGTTTTTCCCAGTCTGACTCCTTGATGTCGAGGCCGTATGTCAAACCATTAGCCGTCACTCTTTGGCTGCATTTTATTTTATTTTTTTGGGATAATTCGGGGTTTGCAGGTGTTATTTTACAACACTTTCTAAAAGGCTAAGATCCGGCATGTAGAGGCCTCAGAGGCCTTGTTGTAATATTTGTCAATTCCACGGTATCGGAGTAGCTTTCAAAGTTACACGGTGCTTTGACATAAAAAAAAAAGACAACAGGTGCAAAATGAAATCAAACATGACAAAATAAAAAGGTTCAGAAATCACAGACCTCAATGATGTGTGCGTTACTTGATTGTGTGTGCACATATCCTTCATTTTTTTTACATGCATACACATGATTTTTGTTGTATTTAGTCTTCTTTATTATATTTTTTACTTATTTAATGTTTTAACACTTCCTTTTTTCTCCTGTGTGCACTGTCTTTAACCTGTCTGCAAATGTCCCCACTGTGGGATAATCTTTTCTTGTCAAAATAAGTCTTAGGAAGAGACTTCGAACAGCAAAGGCTCGATCACCTTAAGTGACCAGTTGAAATTTTGGAACCATTAGCGAAGCCCTGCTGCAGGACCTCAGTCAGAGGTGCAGACAGAAGCCTGCTGATTCACAGCTTTAATAACGAAGATAAAAACAACCTTAAAATCGCTTCTTCTGAAAATTTACCGACGTAACCAGCGAAGGGCAGCTAAGATACGTGTAGTGTGTTCATTGTGGTCTTTGTACGTTTCGCCTCCTGATACCAGAATAGAGTTTATTGCGTTTGTTGAGTCTGGAAGAGATAAAAGCACGATGCTTAAAGGATGCGACACACCAGTCGATTGTTGGCCTCTGTTGGGCCTAAGATGAGCATCTGTGGCCTTAGTTAAAGCATCGTGAACTGTACTGTGGGCTCTAGTTTAGTCTAGCTAGCTCGTGTCTTTGATTCAGTTATGATCATCTGGAATTGATAAATCTTAGACCAACTGATCAGCATGATTCAGGAGAGGCCAGCTCTGTACGATATTCGTCCGAGCTTCCTAGCCTCCCGGCTAATAGCAGCTCTTCCTGTTTCCCTTTATGAACAATGAATACACATTACTGCCACCTGCTGGCGTTGAGAGACAATCACGTTTGGCCTCTTTTGCAAGATGTAGCTTTGGTATATTTGCACTTAAAGTACACTGATCAGCCACAACATTATGACCACTGACAGGAGAAGCGAATAACATTGACCATCTTATGACAATTCAGTGTTCTGCTGGGAAACTTTTGGACCTGGCATTCATTCATGTGGATGTTACTTAGACATGTAGCACCCACCTAGACCAGACCAGGCACCCCCACCCCATAGCAATGACACTCCTTGATGGCATCAGCCATCCCCAGCAGGATGCAACCTGACACAGACACACACACAAAAACACTTTAGGAACAACTAAATCCGGCCAAACTGATCAAGTATCTGTGGGATGATCCACAGAGGCCCCTCCCCTCAAAGGCCCCCCTCTCACAACATCCTGTTGCCAGACACCATAGGACACCCTCAGAATGACCATGTCCATTCTGTGATGAGTCACAACTTGTTTTAGAGGCACAAGGGAGACCTACACAATATTAGGAGAGGATATCTGTCTCAGTTGGACAGGTTGGACAGGTCATTAAACGACTTCACAGCAATAAAGAACCAGTCTTTTTACAAATTCACACAGCAGATACTCTGGCTTTTCTTGGCAGAATGGTGCCACATTGAGGATGGGTGATGTTATATTGTTCTGGACAGCTGGACAATTGCTACTGTCCCTCTCTGCATTACCAATATCATGTGTAAATTTGCACATAAACAACTTCCATACCATTTTCTTCCTCTTTGTCGTAACGATCACTCTTTGCTTGTGTCTCTTTTTGCAGAAGGATGACGTGTTCAAGGCTGTTCCCACCCCCCTGTCTCCTCCACCGGCCCCGACCACGCCCGCAACCCCGGCCACCCCAGCCACTCCGGCGACCCCGGCCTGTTCGGCTTCACCGGGCACCCCGAACACTCCCAACTCCATCTCTCCGTCTGGCATCGTGAAACGCAAGACCGGTCAGTATCCGATCGACCTTGCCTTTTATTTTTATTCCTCTCAAAGCTGCAACATTTTTGACCTTTGACCCCAGCAGAGATCGATAGTTTTCTTGCCTCCAGCTATTTCGATCGCTTGTTAGCGGGGGCCTAATGGTTTCAAGTACTCATTATTTCATAACGAGAAGGAAAAACAACACATTCATCACAAACTGAATGCATAAGAAGTTTGTTGACCTGAAGCCAGACTCGATACAGCCCTCTTTTTTTTTTTTTCTTCCATTCATCTCCGGACTCTCTCTTGGATTGACGCGAGGCTCGACTGTGTCACCCCATTTGTCGTTAATCTCATCTGCCGAACCACAAACACGCCCTCCTCCTCCAGCCTCTATCATTATTTTTCTGCATGTATTTGCATTGCGATAATAGTATTATTACTGCGGCGTTGTCTTGTGATGTGTCGTTTCTGCTGACTGGGCCTTAATGGAACCAGCGGAGCGTGTCGTCCTATTATTGCAGCTGATTGTCGGTGTTTATTTGGTCCTCTCTCTCTCTCCGGCGGCTCGCAGCCTTTGGTAACTTAAGAGCACGAACATATGTAGTGATTATTATTTTATAGCCGCTACACCACAGCTCGTACGCTTCACATGTGCAGCTGCGGCAAATAATCGACATTTAACGTTAATTTAACTTTTCCGGCGTCTACTTTGTTTCCTTCACCCCCCTACTTTTCCAGCAGGAGCAGCAGCAGCAGCAGCCCGTACTCTTTTCATCATCATCTCATTCTTCGTGTTTGATGACTGCAGTGTTTGCTTTCAGCAGTGGTGCGTCTGTCGCCCATAAGAGCACTGCTGGAGAAAACGGCGCATTAAAGTAACGCTCTAATTTGACCAGAAATTGCATTCTTAATGTCCCGAGTTAGTGCTTTCATTATAATATCTAGAAGGAAAAGAAAAACATCAGCAGCGCTACCTGTGCTAGAAACCCTAACAAGGGCTAAGAACTGAGGCGGGTGTGGAACCAAAACGGAAAATTGCCCTCAAGCACCACTGCTGCATAAAATTACAAAGGAGGAAATTACACTGAATCTGTGAGCTGCTGTGCTGCATAATGTCTTTCAGGATGGAATTAGTGTTTTCATTAGCAAAGTATGTATCTCTGATTCTTTTTTTTTTTTTTTTTTCCCCTCTCTCTCCGTTGCCCTACATCCACAGAAAGAGAGCGGCCTCGTTTCATCGTGGCATTATTTTAGTTTGGAAGCCGCTTGACTTATTCTTCTTCCTTCTTTTTGAATTTTATTCAATGTCCGTCGCCCGATGTGCGTGCAGCGAGGAAGATGTTCCCCAAGAGGAAGCTCGACGAGACCAGGAGCGGCAGCGAGAGTGAGAAACAGGAGGCCGGGGGGGTCAAGGAGGAGCAGGGTCAGCAAAACAAGCGACCCCGTGTGGAGAACAGTGACACCGGAGCAGGTACGTCGCCGCTATGAGTCTGACTCCTGAACGGGTCTGAAAAGCCCTGGTGAGAATAAAAGTTAATCATCGTTAGTTTGTGAGTG
Organism: Chelon labrosus; assembly: GCF_963514085.1. NCBI lineage: Eukaryota > Metazoa > Chordata > Actinopteri > Mugiliformes > Mugilidae > Chelon > Chelon labrosus. Next base: position 23,145,437 of record NC_140342.1, on the reverse strand, counting down.
TGCACCGATCAGCCATAACATTATGACCATGATCATAATATTGTGTAGGTCTTCCTTTTGCATCCAAAACAGTTGTGGGTCATCAGAGAGTGGACATGGGCCTTCTGAGGGTGTCCTGTTGTGTTAGTTGTTAGTGGGGGGACTTTGAGGGGAGGGGCATCTGTGGATCATCCCACAGATACTTGATCAGTTCGGGATCTAGTGAATTTGGAGGCCAGGTCAACACCTTGTGCTGCTCTTCGTGTTTTGTTCCTAAAGTGTTTTTGTGCTGCATCCTGCTGGGGATGGTTGCTGCCATCAAGGAGTGTCGTTGCTATGGGGTGGGGGTGCCTGGTCTGGTCTAGGTGGGTGGTACATGTCTAAGTGACAGCCACACTAATTAATGCCAGGTCCAAAAGTTTCCCAGCAGAACATTGAATTGTCACAAGATATTCACTTCTCCCGTCAGTGGTCATAATGTTATGCCTGATCGGTGTATAAACGGCTGTTAAAGTTAGACCAGGAGACTCTTTATGGCTCTTTGTGATAACGACACTGCTGCACCGACTGCGGGAAAGGTGTTACTTTAAATTCAGGGTTCCTCGTGGTGGCGAGAATGCAAACTGAAAAAAGCCCTTGAGGTATATAGTTCTCTGAGGAGCTCCCCTGTCGTTCGTTATCCTCTGAGAGTCCCCAGAGTAGTTTGGTCTGAAAGCGCCTAAAGTGAACCCAAGTCACGGAGCAGAGCTCCTGCAGCAGCTCCTACAGTCTTTTAACTGAGGGTTTAAACTCACGTGTGCAGCGACGTTTTTACCAAAAGATGAAAATCGCAGTCACTTGACTTTATTTAAACCATTCAGACTCTCAGCTCGTTTGTTTTTCAGTCTTTATCTGGAAGTTTGTGGCATAGTCTCTACATGTTTAGAATTCCTTGCAGACAAAACGCAAATCCATGTTATTTCATGTGAGGGCTGCAACTGGAGATTGTTTTTTCATTCATCTACAGATTATTATTCTATTCCTACATTCAGAAGTGTCAGAAGAAAGAAAGAACATTTTCCTGAGCCCAAATTGCTTATTTCTGTCAAACCAACAGTTCAGATTGTTTCCAATTCACCATTTATCAAAGAGAAAAGCAGCAAATGTTCATATCTGAGAAACTGGAACTGAAGAGAGTTTTTAATTTTTACTTCATAATTAAAATCTGATCAGTTATCAAAAATTGGTGCCAGTTATTTCTCGTTTGATTGGATAATGAATTAGTCAAATTCAATTTGTGCATAAAGTAAATCTCTGTGTAAGAGTGAACAGAGGAGATGGCGAGTGTTGCAGCGATAAAGAAACTAAACAGATGGGACGTTTGGTGCGTTAGTTGGTACAGAACTGTGATATTACAGAACCAAAAGAAAGATTATTTTAATTGATTTACTTCAGTTTGGAAAAACTAAAATAGGGGAAGAGGCAGAAAATATTACAGAGAGGGGATACAGAGTTTATGAGGAGATATAACAATCAGCCACAACAATATGACCACTGAGAGGAGAAGTAAATAACACTGACCATCTTGTGATGATTCAGTGTTCTTTTGGGAAACTTTTGGACCTGGCATTCATTCATGTAGATGTTACTTAGACATGTAGCACCCACCTAGACCAGACAAGACACCCCCACCCCATAGCAATGACACTCCTTGATGGCAGCAGCCATCCCCAGCAGGATGCAGACACACACACACAAAAACACTTTAGGAACAACTCAATAAAAGATGAAAAACAGCACGAGGTGTTGACCTGGCCTCTAAATTCACTAGATCCCAAACTGATCAAGTATCTGTGGGATGATCCACAGAGGAGGCTCCTCTTCATTCAGTGCAAAACAAGAAAGTAATTGGTTAAAAAGGTTAAGTGTGCAGCATAGCAGACAGGGAAATGACCCCTAAAACTGTGTTATATACCAGACGTGGATCCGTCAGACATGTCCAACCGTTTATTTTAACGTACAGATGGGGAAAATTAAAGTTTCATGCCTGACTCTTCACCCAACCAGCACCATGACCCCAGCCGGGTCTGCTGGGACCCGGTGCTACAGGTTTGTCAATAGCAATTTCTCTCCCACCCGACTCTCTTGGGTGAAAGAGGAAACCTCAAAAACACAACCTGCGGCATTTATTGGAGAATGCTGTTATGTTGAAAACTGTCTTCAAACAGAGGTTTCCAAAAACTCGGTTGCCCTCAGTAAACCTGCTGGCATTTATCTCTTCAATGACTCCACTCCCTTTTCTGTCTCGCCCTGTGTAGGGAGCACTGATGAACCCATGGAGGAGGAGGGAGCAAAGCAAGAGACGGTTGAAAAGGCAGTGACCGAGGCTAACGGCCCAGATGAGGAGATGGAGAGCAAGAATAAAGACGAAGAAGGGGAGAAGGCCAAAGAGGAGGAGGAGGAGGAGGAGGAGGAGGAGGAGGAGGAGGAGAAGCAGCAGCTGGAGGAAAAAAGCTCTGATGAGAAAGGAAAGAAAGCTGAGGGGGCGGAAAAGAAAGCAAAGGAGAAGACGGATGATGAGATGGTGGTTGAAAAGGACATGCAAGACAGAGAAAAGAGACCAAAAAGTCAAACGCCAAAAGAGCATAAAGATAAGGAGCCGGCCAAGAAGGCCCCCATCAGCAGTTTCTTTGGTGAGGAGGAATTTGCATGGCTCAATTCTTGCTCTAAAAGAAAAAAAAAAACGTTTCTGTACATGTGCTTTGCTTTCTGTCAGTTCGGGGAAGACGGTAAACCCCGTTGCTTCACCTTTAGCTCATTTTTAAACGTCTTTCTTTCTGTAGTTCCCAGAAAAGCAGCAGTGAAGACGGAGAAGGAAGACAAGAGCGAAGGAGAGGAGAAGAAGAAGAAGCAGAGTGGAGACAGGAGGAGTTCAGAAGAGGAGGGTAAAGATACGAAAGGGTAAGACGACAGAAAGTCACGGATAGATCAGCGTTGGTAGTCCGTCTTCACCTGATTTTGACTCTCTGGGTAAATATGAGGGTAAAGATCCAAGGCTACTCCTGAGAAATATATCATTGATGAGGCACGAAAAATTATATTTTTGCTCCACACTCTCACACTGAATCGTTCATCGCTTTGGCCCATTTGCAATTTTAGTAGAATTTAATTGAAGCTGAAAGAAAAGACTTGGATTAAGGTGATTCCATAATTTGAAAATGTAAAGCTTGAAATCTAATGGAGGGGAAAAAAGTCTGTCAATCTCACACATAGACTGTATAAAGATTGACTGCTCCTGAAAAGTGAAGCCAAAGCAAGTAGAGCTCCCCCTGGTGGCTGGCTGCAGTATAGGTCATAAGCTCCGCCTCCTCCATGTTAGTGGATGGGACTCGGGCCAAACAAAAACACTGAAATACACTATAAATAATTGTTTTTCAAGGATGGTTTCTGTAATTTTAGGTAGTTGATATAATGTTGATGCATGTTTGAGCGTCAATTTTTCGGATACGTTTTGTTTTAGTTTAGTTATTTGACGCTATAGAAACAGGAAGTGGCGTAACGGCGACTACCGGACTGTACCACGCAGACTCTGGGGAAAATAGCGTCCATTTGGCCAATGCAAGGAAGCGGCGACACGTTGTCCACATTTATATAGAGTCTGTGATCTCACCTAACCCAGTAAATACGACCGGACAGGGCTTAAGCAGAAAGTACCGACAGATTAATGGAAAAAATTACCCTAATCTTTCCAGACTGATCCAGAGTTTCAAGCCAGGGAAGCGAGAGAACGTGGCCACGTATCACACGGCTGCTACTGTAAAAGTTACCTCCAAGAAAGAACCGTCCAGTATGGGTGCAAATATACATCTGAACCATCGAGGCTCCAAAACAAACAAACGAGCTGCACATTTCAGATCATATTTATTTATTTATTCATGATGTTGGGAGTCCTAATAAAAACCTAAACTCCCTCCAGACATTTAGAAGCCTATGGGATAAGTCCAGTTGATTTTGTTTTATATTTGTTTTAGACAAATATAAGAAACACTGTACTCAAGCACAAATATATACAATAATAATAAGAGGAAAACTTTTAAGGTATTATATTAGATTTAAGCCTTCTAATACTGAGTTTCTAAACATTATATTTATGCACGGCATATATTTAGATCCTAACAAATGGCAAATTGTAGGATTTTTATATTTAATTGTCGCCTCAGATAAGTTTTTCACTCCCCGGTGTTTTAACGCGACTGTTTTCTATATTAATTCTCTTCATTATTGCCTCCACATTATCTCAGCCGGCCTTGCATAACGCAGTGCTTTTATTACATGTAAATAAACCAGCAGCAGCAGCAGCAGCAGCAGTAGTAGTGTATCGCTGCTTTGTCGTTTTGAGGTCACGTTAACTATTCCAGCCACAAACTATTTTTAGCTCTCGACAAGGAGGAAATGCATTTTTTATCCTGCTAACTGTTTATTTATTAATTTATTTTTTTATCACTGCCTCATGTGCGACAATGAGGGAACGACATGTGTAAGAAAGTTCAGGGCTGTAGTTCATCTCCCCTGAAATTAATTCAGGCAACGATATCTTATTTTGAAGAATCCCAGCAATTATGTCATTTTTTTTTCTTCTTTTCAGATTAATTTTGCAGCAGTTTAACTACCTGTGAAAATTAAACTTCTCATATTCTTATACACCGATCAGCCACAACATTAAAACCACTGACAGGAGACGTGAATAACATTTAAAACATATTGTGACAACTCAATGTTCTGCTGGGAAACTTTTGGACCTGGCATTCATTTATGTGGATGTTACTTAAACATGTAGCACCCACCAAGACCAGACCAGGCACCCCCACCCCATAGCAATGACACTCCTTGATGGCAGCAGCCATCCCCAGCAGGATGCAGCCTGACACAGACACACACACACAAAAACACTTTAGGAACAACTCAAAGAAAAACACGAAGAACAGCACAAGGTGTTGACCTGGCCTCTAAATTCACTCGATCCCAAACTGATCAAGTATCTGTAGGATGATCCACAGAGGAGGCTCCTCCCCTCAACCCATAGGACCAAAAGGCCCCCCCACTAACAACATTCAGGACTCCCTCAGGAGGTCCATGTCCATTCTCTGATGATTCACAACTGTTTCGGAGGCATGAGCACAATGTTAAGAAGGTGGTCATAATGTTATGCCTGATCGGTGTAATTGTGTGCATCTTTTTTTTGTGTTTATAAAGAAGTCTGGGTAGTAACTCATTTTTTCTCTCCTCAGTGAATCGGCTGCGGGACAAACAGACTACAATCCATCTAGGCCAAACTACCACCCCGTGGACCACGCCTGTTGGAAGCAAGGCCAGAAGTAAGTGAAGTCTAGCGCCTCTCACGTCGCCCATCAAACGCCAAAATAGGAGTCCCACATTGATTATCGGCTGGCGCTCTCTGCAGAAATCTCTGAATATGTCTCTCTTTTCTGCACCTGTCCTCTTCTATCCTTGCTCCGAATCACATTATGAAACATTAAATAATAGAGGAAAGGAATGGGTGGAAGGTATGTGAGGTTAAAAAATAAAATTCTTCTCGGCAGCTTTTATGCGATCCAGACGGCGTGTAAAAATGTTGTGTAAGTTTTAGAAGGTCGTTAGAAAACGATATCATTTAAAAAAATCTCAGCATATAAATCGGTTCGTCTTTGATGTAAAAGAGCCATCGTTGAAAATTGCATCATGTTGAGGAGTATGTGAACACGTAAGTCTCAGACGGTCTTTGTTCCCTTTACTTTTTTCAACAAGGCTCTCATTGAATAAACGATTGACTCATTGATTATCAGTTATCATCACAAAGCTCAGGATTCCTATTTACGCCGACGCTACACTCAAAGTCAAACCTGTCTTCTGTTTCTCTCTGATGTTTTCTGCTGATATTCGACTTCTCGCTGTCAAGCAACGACAAAACCAATCTACCCTCTAATCAGGCAAGATGTGAAATTGAGATACAGATTCTTTTGTGAACCTCCCCCGGAGTTGTACATCAAAGAAAACCAGGCCAAGACAAGTAATATTTTGTCATTGTTTTATTCTGCTCTAACTAACGTACGGTAGCGTCTCGCACACCTCCCACATATTCCTTTTCTTCTTTTCTCTATTTTCTGTGATTCTGTGCAAGTGTAGACGAGTACAGTCAAAACGGCATGTCAGTCTTTGTATTGACTTTTCAGTGAATATGCCACATCATTAAAACAACCTACCTGATATTGTGTTGTTCTCCCCGGTGCTAGTGATGCACCGTCAGAAGAGGCGGACCAAGAGTTTTGGCACATTTTACGATGACAGCCATTAAGGCTCAATTAGAATACTGTGGGACATAGACGCCGTAATGACACCACCCAAACGCTAGTTGGCGCTGTGTCTTTTTTTTGTCAGTCGGGTTAATTTTTCTTTCTACTTCCTGCTTTTCTTTCAACAATTGCGACTGAAACTTTCGCAGCAATTTTGCCGAAATGATGACAAGCCCTACAAATGTTTGTCTCCCTGAACCTCCTCAGTTAACCTTTCCTTTCGACGTGTTCCATCTTTATTGATCCAAAACAGTCAATTCGAAAACTGCGGAGATGGAGAAGCAGGCGGAAATACTGAAGTGGAAATATGCTGTTACCAAGAGGACCAGTCACAGCTCTTGCGGACTGTGTCGCCGTGCCACGTACTTACATTTTTGGGGAGGTGCACGTCAAGCTACAGCGCAAGGGTCTGCGTGTGCTCTGCACTGTCGCCATAGCTACGGCCTCAAATTGACGCAGAAGCCTAAACCGCCTATTATTCAGCGTTAAACATACTGTAACGGTACACACAAGTCACGGTTCGGTACGTACCTCGGTGTGGGGGTAAAGGTTCGGTACAACGGGGAAAAAAGCAACAAAAACTCACACATATGTAAGACTAGCTTTTTCATTTTTTTTGAACAGACACCAATTGACTGAAAAACAAACTAAAAACCACCTCCTGTAATAAAAGTAAGAAACAAAAGTAAATAATACACATATCGGAGTGATGCCGTCTTATGTGCGTTAGCATGTTTGATGTGTTTCCAGCGACGTACCGCACCTCCGCCAAACATCGTCGGCAGACAGTCTTTGTCCGGTCCACCACTCGCGTCTTAGTATGTCTATGCTCCACACTCTCCATTACTTTTCTTCTTTGTCTGCATTTCTTCTTCTGTAGACGAATAACGTTAGCTGGCAGCTTTTGGGCTCATTACCGCCACCTGGATTGAAGTGAGGACTCGCCTTTTTCTTTTTTTAAATAGGCTACTCACTCAGACGTATTCGCCGTGTGACTGCGTGCACTGAACCGTGACGCCCCTAATTAACAGTGCATTGACAATACCTATAATGATGCGTTCCCACTTCGAGTAACAAAAGCTACAACTTGGTCAACATTGCCAGCAACCTTGTCGCCCTTGGAGTCACTAAAGCCCTCGATCATCGATGGGCAGGAGTAAGGGTGGAACTGGTGTTGACTGCGTATATAACACACCAAAGATGATAAAAAGGTTGAAGCCAGCTCATCTTTTATATCGGGCCGCAACTGTCGGACGTCAGCTTCTCAGCGTGTTGTAGTTTGTCGCTCTCTCGCCACGATTGTGAACGCGCCATGATAGAATTCGCTGCGTTGAGCTGAGGAACAGCACACGTAGGTCTACTCTGTGCCTCTAAGACAGTTCTGACTCACTGGGAAATGGACAAAGGCCGCTTGGGGGTGTCCTCCGACATCAGGACGTTTTTTTTTTTGATCGGTCTTGTTCCAGCGCATCCCGCAGATATTCCATCAGTTGGTAGATCCGGGGGCGATTTTGGAGGCTGGGTCGGCACATGGGGTTATTTTTCAATCCCGGACACATAACTCTTATGGGGGGGTGGCTGCTGCTGTTGGTATGGGGTGCAGCAATGTTTAGGCGGGTGATGAAGTAACACCCACATGAACGACGGGACCTAAGGTTCCCCAGGAGAACGTTGTATTTTCAACAAGGCGATAGATGTTGCTCACTTCACCAGACAGCGGTTTTAATTTTAATATATTTTTCATGCTGCAAACAAAACCCATCTGAGCTCAGCAGAACATAAGCATAGCAAATATTGATTTGAGGAGTTCATAATATTTAAAATAAATTCCCTCGGCCCAGAAAGCTTCAGGAGAGAAGATTCTCTTTTGTTCTTTTAAGTCTGTTTATCCTCCCACCATATGGAGCATAATAATAGATCATTATTATTTCTTCTTTTCTTGTCTCAAATTCATTGTAAGGACACTCGTGCCAATGTGACAGCCCCGACCTTTGTCCCCATCTCTGCCGCTTTCACGCCGTTCTGATAACCTCGAATCAAAGCCCATTCCACTCTTGCGCTAATTGCCAGTTAACGCCGAACAGCCGAGTCAGCTATACGCCGTGAATGTTAAAAAAATGCTAACGACATGCTCGTCTCTCTCTCCCTCTCTCTGCAGAGTGCCATATTTGGCGGTGGCTCGCACGTTTGAGAAGATTGAAGAGGACTCGGGACGGTAAGCGCTCCATATGGAGGGAGACGGTTTGTTTGTTGTTGTTGTTTTTTAAATCCCAGAATGAGGTAAACACCATGTGGGAGAAAGGGATCACAACTGTTTCGGAGGATACGCACCTACGAAAGTGTTTTAACAAAACGACACTCAGGCTACCTGCTGGGCATGTCGAGAATTAAATTATATAATTATATATATATATAAAATAAGGTGTGCAACCAGGGAAAGTGAGAAAATTAGATTATTTTCTACTTAGGACAAGGAACATGATGAAATTTTACAAGTAGTTCACCTTCTAGAAATTTAGCATTTTGCACACCTCAAGTTTCATCTTTTAATCTCTGCAACTGAGAGAACACCGTAATGATGTGTAAGCCTCTCGCCGACAAATTGAAAAACATCTTCGCAGGCTTTCTTTTTCTTTTTTTTTTAATATTATCTTCTAAGGATATTGAATGACAAATGGTCCCGACAATGCCCTGCCATTATCTGAAACTGATGTATAGTGTTTCACAAATGAACTGCTCATCTGCCTCGCCCCGGCTCCCATTTCCCGATTAAAACGTCCAGACAAATCTCATTTCGCCACCTCCCAGAATTTTACAGGATGGCCCTAAAATTGGTTTAGCTCGTCTCAAAGCAATCCGTTGTCGTCTCGCAGGCTGAGAAACATCGAGACGCTGTCGAACCTGTTTCGCTCCGTGCTGCTGCTCTCTCCAGGTAAATGCTATTTTATCTCTACCCTAATGCATGCCGATGTGGCTTCATAGGCCGCCGGCTGCCTGCCGCTCTATCAAGGAGGCGATGATGAAGCCGGGTTGCACATAAAAAGTAGGAGGGAGGACACGACGGTCCATTGATGTGTGTTGGTGTCTGTGTGTCTTGTGGGGTGGTGTTTGTTCTGATTTGTTTCTGTGTGTGTTTGTGTATGAATGTGTCTTTGCAGGTGTGTGTTTAGAGAGTGTGTTTCTGTGTGTGCCGACATTTACACCGATGAGCCACAACATTATGACCACTGACAGAAGAAGTGAATAACATTGACCATCTTGTGACAATTCAACGTTCTGCTGGGAAACATTGGTGTGGATGTTACTTAGACATGTAGCACCCACCTAGACCAGACCAGGCACCCCCACCCCATAGTAATGAGACTCCTTGATGGCAGCAGCCATCCCCACACAAAAACGCTTTAGGGAAAACAAAAAAAAAACATGAAGAACAGCACAAGGTGTTGACCTGGCCTCCAAATTCATTAATTCTTCCATTATCTGTAACTGCTTGTCCCCTGGAGGGTCGCGGGGGTCGTGGGCTGGAGCCTATCCCAGCTGTCATTGGGCGAGAGACACCTATGGCCAATTTAGAATCACTAATTAACCTAAGGGGCATGTCTTTGGACGGTGGGAGGAAGCTGGAGTACCTGGAGATTAGAACCCACGCAGACACGGGGAGAACATGCAAACTCCAGTCGACCGATGGATTCGAACCCAGAACCTTCAATCCTCCAAATTCACTAGATCCCAAACTGGTCAAGTATCTGTGGGATGATCCACAGGGGCCCCTCTTCTCCTCAAAGGCTTACCCACTAACCACATTGTGTTGCCAGACACCACAGGACACCCTCAGAAGGCCCATGTCCATTCTTGGATGAGTCACAACTGTTTTGGAGGCACAAGGGAGACCTACACAATATTAGGAAGGTGGTCATAATGTTATGCCTGATCGGTGTATGTGTGTTTGGTTTTTGTTTACGTCTCAAACTGCGTCTATTTATACTTTATGTGTCTACTTCTGCCTGCATTGCATTCTGGGTAATAAAACCTTCATACGTGTGTTTGTTTCCTTTTTCCTAGACGACCTGCTGTGCTGCGTGTACCTGTGCTTGAACCAGCTGGGTCCTGCCTACATGGGGATGGAGCTCGGCGTTGGAGAGACGGTGCTGATGAAAGCTGTTGCTCAAGCGACCGGTGAAGTCAAAAACAAACACCCTTGCCGCGTGCACTCAACTCAGCCCCCAACTCCTAACGCCGCCCGTCTCTGCTCATCAGCCGGGGCGAAAGGCACCTAGTATTTACGTTTCGCTCTTGTTTCCAGGGCGACAATTGGACAAAATTAAAGCGGAGGCTCAGGAGAAAGGCGACTTGGGCCTCGTGGCGGAGAGTTCCCGTAGCAACCAGCGCATGATGTTCCAGCCGGCCAGTCTGACAGCAGGGGGCGTATTCAGGAAATTGAAGGAAATTGCCAGCATGAGTGGGAACTCGGTGAGTCACTGAATAACATTTTCATTAGAGGAGAGCAGTGTCGGGAAAATATTGTTTCTCTCTATTTGCTTCTCGGTCAGAGAGAGGAAAAAGAAAGGGAATTTTAACGTGATTGCGTATTGAGCAAGAAATTATTAGTTTACTTGTGTGCTGCGGAGGGAAAAAGGTTAATTTTCTACCATTTGAATTAGTCGCTACCTGGACGACATCTCTTGTACAATTAGTTTCCCTGTTTTCCTGTTGGTGCTTTGTTTCTTTTTTTTTTTTACTTTCTGGATTGAACATGGAGTTTGTTCTTGCCGGTGACCTCAGTCTTTTGCATTCTGTCTCCTCTCGCTCGTCTTCTGTGAATCTCAATTTCCTCCCGCCTGCCTCAGGCCATGAATAAGAAAATCGACATCATCAAAGGCCTCTTTGTGGCATGCCGCTTTTCAGAGGCCCGCTACATAGTCAGGTAAAATAAGACTCTCTCTCTTTCTCTCACACACACACACACACACACACACACACTGCTTGTGTGACCGCAGGCATGCACGGCCATCTGCACGTTTATAGACACACACAGATACTCCAGTGACTTTACAAATGCCAACGGTTAAGCGTATAGCTCTTGTCCTGGGTAGCAGGTGCTGAGTGCTGTGGATCTTGTTCTTTTAATGGACAGGTCTCTGGCCGGGAAGCTGAGGATTGGCCTTGCTGAGCAGAGTGTCCTCTCTGCACTGGGTCAAGCTGTCTGCCTCACCCCACCTGGACAAGGTACTTTTAGAGGATGTGTTCACGGTTTGTCAAGAATAAGTTGAAACAACATGCAGGTGTTCATATGTCCATACTGTCACACTGTCCATACTGGTTATTAAAATGTCCCTTTATAATGTGCTTTCAATGTAAATGATGGGTGCCGATCAGCCACAACATTATGACCACTGACAGGAGAAGTGAATAACATTGACCATCTTGTGACAATTCATTGTTCTGCTGGGAAACTTTTGGACCTGGCATTCATTCATGTGGTTACTTAGACATGTAGGACCCACCTAGACCAGACCAGGCACCCCTACCCCATAGCAATGACACTCCTTGATGGTAGCAGCCATCCCCAGCAGGTCTAGATCCCAAACTGATCAAGTATCTGTGGGATGATCCACAGAGGCCCCTCCCTACTAGCAACATCCTGTTGCCAGACACCACAGGACACCCTCAGAAGGCCCATGTCCATTCTCTGATGAGTCGCAGCTGTTTTGGAGGCACAAGGGAGACGATTAGTAATAGGGATGTCCCGATACCGAAGATTATTCCCCCCCCCCCCGATCCGATACCGATCATTTAATATGGAGTGTCAGTCGATCCGTGTCCCGATCTGATCTTAAATAAACACAGTTTCCTTCTCTGGAGATTCATAAAGGCTCTTCTTATCTTACTTGTTTTCTCCTACATCACATGTGACTGTATTAAGTCCAATAAACAGAGCTGTCAAAGTTAACATAACCTTCGTTCCCTACAACTACAAAAGATCGGATACAAAATGCTACAAAATGCTTGGATACCAATCGGGACACCCCTGATTAATAACTAAATTAATAACTACATCCAAATCAGCAGCTCGGCCTTGTGTTTCTGGATAAACGGCTTGTTTATGCTCGGTTTGTGGCACATTCAAGGCCAACAGGGAAATATCAGGATCTCAAATCGCTGCTGGAAAGTCCAGAATATATGAAAAAAGACAGCTGCTGTGGTCACTGAGCCGTCAGAGCCGATGGCCAGAGGGAGAAGGGACAAACAATTGAGGTTGAGAAAGGCTAAAATCGCTCAATAGTTGTGGTGCATTTCACCTCGTGTTACCTAATTAAGCTTGAAAGTTTTTTTTTGTTCATTTTTTATTTTTTTTCCCCAATTGTTTAATGAATGTGCTGTTTCTGTGCTCGGCTGCAATTAAATCTCAACTTGAATGTGAAAATCAAAGGAGAGGGAGGCGAGGTGTGAGAGCAAGTAATATGTTTTATTTATAGATCACTTGTTAAATCAGCGCTAAAATATTCTTTGCATTCATTAAAACGGTCGTAACTCGAGCTCACATCATTTAACGCTAAAGCAGGGAGTCCTGTGATGTGTAACGTGACGTCTGAAGATGCGTTTTTTTAAAAAAATATTTTTTCCTCTTCTCACCGCTGCCGAATTCGTCTCTTTAACTTTTGACAGATGATATCTCACCGCCTGCTTTCAGCGCCGAGCCGACCCGCTCTCACCAAGTTAAATGGATTCACTCCTGACTTATTAATATGCGTTACTTAGCCTGCGACTGGAGGTGTGCTTTAATAAGAGTCAATTAGACCAGAGGTTCGGTGTTGGGAGGGGTGGAAATTTGCATTGATCGTTGGTCTGGTCTGGAAATGTCTTTTATTCATTCATGTATTTATTTATTTATTTATTTATTTAACCATTATTTAATCAGGCAGGTCAACTAAGGGCAAAATCTTTGTAGGGCTGAAGTGGATCATTTACAGTGAATAATTTATCTTAGCATTTCATTATTTGGTCATTTTTAATCTTATACTGGGAAAGAAAATAACACATTTGGACCCTATTTTAACCCTTTCATACACACGGGGAGCATGTTAAGCTAATTATTCAATATAACAGACTCTAAGGTCTTGTGTAGTCCCTGGCCTTTGCAGGGGCCTCTTTTCTTTTTTTAAACAAATGTTCAAACGCTTACATCAGGGGTTGTGTTAACCGAATATTTTCCATCATTGACCGTTTTTATTTTATTTTTTTAAATGTGACGGAAAAATCTGAAGGCCATCCATCATTTTGACAGATTGCAGTTCACACCCCTGACCACTTGGTGGCGAGTGACGTTATTAATTAGCTCTAGTCTCTCATCGCAGTTTGCGTTACAAACATAACGGAACTTTTGTCGGTGAACGATTTCCTGGTACACCGATTACACCGATGCACACGTCAGAGCTCGGCTAACCATAGACCGTATATATAATATGTATGTATGTATATATGTCTATGCAGCTAACGGCTACCAAAATGGAACATACCACCGAAGCACTTCAACCCTACGGTACCGTCTAAGAGCTGTTTACGCTAGCAGTCCCGTTCCGAGTACGGACAAGACGTGTTGGCAGCCGAAACTTTTTATTTTTGTTTTTGTTACCATTTAAAGTCAATACTGTTCTGAAAAAAGTACTTAAAGTTAATGAAACTTTAATGAAAATTAAATGCTATTGAATATGTCTTTATTATCATTTTAAAAAATTAAAGTGACGGGTAAAAATAGATTAAGACGGGATTTTTATGACCCTGTCAGTCAAAATGACCGACAACGAAAAAGTCTAGCGCAACCTCTGGCTTACACGGACCTGTTTGACTTGCATTATTTTTTTTATATATATATATATATATGTTTTTTTAACCCCCTTCGTTACAGGTTTCCCTCCCACTGTGATCGACGCAGGGAAGGGGAAGAGTGCTGAGAGCAGGCGAGCCTGGATCGAAGAGAAGACTCTCATTCTCAAACAGACCTACTGGTAACCCCCCTCCTCGTTTCACTTTGCAGCCTCTCCTCAGCTCCACCACCGTGCCTCACCCCACTCCCCCCCGCCTTAAGCCCTGTCCCTCATTCTCCCTCACTCGTTCTGCTCGCTTTCTTTTTTGGGAAGATATTGATTCCTTGTTGTGTTTTTTTTTTTTTCTTCTCTTCCCAAACCACCCCCCTCCCGCTCCAGTGAGATGCCCAATTACGACGTCCTCGTTCCCGTTCTCCTAAAAGAGGGCATAGACCAGCTACCCAATCACTGCAAGCTCACTCCAGGTAAGCAGCCAATTGAGAGGCAAAAAAACCCCAAAAAAAACGTGTCTGTGTTTATTGATCCATACGGTGGAGGCGAGCGAGTCAGTTATTTTAGTTGAGTCATTTATCACGGAAAAGATAGAAGATACCACTAAACCAAGGATTAGCTCCCAATTATACTGTTGTCAGCCTATTTGTGATAAGGAACCCAGGCACCAAGGTGGGAAATTAATACGGCCACCGTGTGAACGCTACTAAATTGGGAAGCTAAATTGGTCAGTTAGACGAATCTTTATTTCCTCTTGGCGAGCAAACAATACTTATTCACCGGATAATACCAAAACAATTTGGACAAAGAACGTTACAATCCTGTCATATTGAACTCTTAGCTCTGCGAGCCTCAATTAGAGGGAATATGTTTGGTATATTTCATTATCCTCTGCTGCTTTTTCTTTTAAGTTTAACTTAGCAGCGCAGCCCGGGGGCGATGTGAGTCAGAGAACTTTCATATTAAGGCCAAGTAAGAGTACGAGCTAATTAATTTATTTTTCTTTCGGTCACAGAAACGGTTGTGGGTGCGATTCTGATGTGTCATGTGAGAATGAATCACTGAAGCTGATTTCACAGCTGCTAGTTTGTATTCCTGGAGGTCTGTTAGCTCCTCCTTCTCCCCTGGGCCAACTCTCAATTACGTTCTAGCCTGTTTAGGACTTTTATTTATTAAAGTTTTCTTTTTAGCGTTCCGCTGTTTTTTAAATTGTTTACTTCCCCTATCGTCTTCCAGGTGTGCCGCTGAGACCCATGTTGGCTCACCCCACCAAGGGCGTCGGCGAGGTGATGAAGAGGTTCGACGAGGCGGCGTTCACCTGCGAGTACAAATACGACGGAGAGCGTGCACAGGTGCGTGTGTGTGTAGACGTCGAAGTAACCGGAGTGCAAACTGTTTGTTTTTTCCTCTCCTCGCGTTTGGCGCCGAACACATGCCCCGCTGAATTTTGCATGCGTATACCTTTCGGCTGTGTTCCTCTCTGAGCGCGTTCGGCGGCTCTCGCTGTGTGTGTTCGCTCGTGTTTGTGTGCGCCTGAGCCTGTGTCTACTCTTTTAAGATAAACACTAGTGCTGCTTTTTTACCCTGAGCCTGTGGGCAGAGCAAGCTACTTCTGCCACTGAGGGCCAGAGAGAAGGCAGAGGGGGGTGGAGAGAGGTGAAGGAAACGGGCTAGAGACACAACAGGAGACGGCAGCAGGGGGGGAAATTGAAGGGAGGGAGGGAGGTGAGGATAGAGAGAGAGAGAAAGACATAAAGAGACACAGGAAGAGAGAGAGAGAGACTGTAATGTGTGACGCCTCCAGCTGTATTGTTAATTTAGGACAGTCATGCCAATAAAGTGTCTTTGAACTGAGTTGAATTGTGAGGAAGAGAGATGAGCGGAAACAGAAACAGAGTCAGGATGGAGGCAGAGCAAGCAAAACCCTATGACGTCCTCTTCTGCTGTGTCTCTCTTTATGGCCTCACTGCAGTGGACTGTACCTCAGACAGCCAGCAGAGGGACTCACGGTACACTACTCACTTTATCTCCCTCTCTCTCTTTCTCTCTTTCTCTCTCTCTCTCTCTGTGTTTTGAGAATATCTGTCTGTGTGGCAGATGATGAATCAAAACTGTTGGGCGTGTATTTATATCTACTTTGTGATGTTTTCTGTGTCAGATGATGCTCATTGGCGAACAGAGAAACTGTAGATTGAAATGGAGCAAAGCAACATATCTTATTCAGGCACAGGGCGTAATAACAAACGTCAGTATGTTGTGAAGGCTGAGCGTCCCTGGTTTGCACCAATACCACAAGTGAGACGATTCGAGTGTTGGTTGAGAGGGATTACTCTTGATTACGACGCAACTTTCACAGTATTTACAGTTTTTAACTCTTTGTCTGACGACTGAAAGACTGGGGATCACACTGAACACATCAAACCCTCGCGCAAAGTCTCACGAGGGCGGCAGTTGTGGTTTTGCTCTGCAACCAACATCATAAAGGCACTCATGCTCCTGCCACAACTGGATTAATCTCTCCTCCATTTCTGGGTCCAGGTTGTCGCCGCTCCCATCTCCATCATTGTTTTAATATTTTCGCTACTTATCGTCGTGTTCTGGCGCTGTTTCCTGTGTCTCGCCCTCTGTTTTTTATTGACTGTGCGATATTTGTGCTAGCTACCCTTGCAGACTGTCCCCAAGCTGGTGCAGACTCTGCCCAACTGGGACCCATTGGAAAAGTCTGGCAAAGAAATCTTGTAGTGTGTCCTCGGCTTTAGAAAGGGGCTAAACAAGTGAATTAACTGAACACTAACTGATCGGCGTGATTCAGGAGATGCCAGCTCTCTACACTATATCTTGTAGCTCTTCCTGGCTAATAGTAGCTCATACAGTTTCCCCTTTTGTTTGACGAACATAGACTACTGCCATGTTCAGTTGCAGAACATGTGTGACAGCTGGCTGTAGGCTTTGCGTCATGTTCAAGTGCAACTTTTTAGTCCAGAGTCCAGACACATGCGACTTCACAGTTGTCTCTCAGTCTTTTAAACACAAGGTAGTTGTCTACCGTCCAAGATTAAGAAAGACAAACAGCTGTTAATGACAAATGGCTTAGACTGGGCTGTGAATAATATAGGGCTGCAGCTGTTTAGGATATGAATGGCGGCCTTCTACTACATGATAGTACAGATGCAGTCCCAATTACAATCAACAAAAGTCGCTGACGTTAAATCAATGTACACTAATTAATGACAGTGTGTTGTACAGTAACAACGTCTCTCCTCGTTACTCTCAATAAATCGTTTGTTGCACAGTTTCATTTGGTACAACATCAAGTTTTAAATGGGGTTTTCTAAAGGCCCATGTCCATTCTCTGATGAGTCACAACTGTTTTGGTTATACACCCATCAGCCACAACATTAAAACCAATCACAGGAGAAGTAAATAACGTTGAACATCGTGTGACAATTCAGTGTTCTGCTGGGAAACTTCTAGACCTGGCATTCATTGGTGTGGATGTTACTTAGACATGTAGCACCCACCTAGACCAGACCAGGCACCCCCACCCCATAGCAATGACACTCCTTGATGGTAGCAGCCATCCCCATCAGGGATCCCCAAACTGATCAAGTATCTGTGGGATGATCAACTGAGGCCCCTCCCCTCAACCCAAAGGATCCAAAGGCCCCCCATTAACAAGACTGTGTTGCCAGATGCCACAGGACACCCTCAGAAGTTCCCATGTCCATTCTCTGATGAGTCACAACTTTTTTCGAGGCACAAGGGAGACCTACACAATATTAGGAAGGTGGTCATAAAGTTGTGGCTGATCGGTGTATATAAATAAATGTAAATCTGGAACCTAAGCCACGAGTGCTCCCCACATAAATCTGCAAAGAGGACCAGACTACACCTGCACACAGGATGCAGTCCTCAAATGTCACAGCGAGAGTTGAATCTGGGGCGGCTGAATCTGACTTCTGTCGCCTACATGCAGCTGTTACTGAGTTATTGATAAGTTGATGGACAAAATAGAAACTATTTCCACTATTAGATAATCGCTTAAGTGATTTTCCTGGAATGCTTTTGCAGTCACAGCTTGTTAGGTGTGAGTATTTTCAGATTTTCTGTACTTTCTGAACTCAGTATCATCATGTTCTCAGGCAGTTCACTCCAGATGAGTCGAGGCACGTTATTAAGGTCATCCTGGTTTTGAAAGCACTCAGAGGGAAAATGCACAGTCATTGTAGATGTGCACGTAAAACACACAAGCTGTATATGCGTATCATGTCTGTGTGGACGGCAGTATTGATTAAAAAGGGGGGGGGCTCTGTTCAGGCAGACGGAAACACTTTTTAGTGTAGACACAACTTTAGGCTGTTTACTTGGTGGCTTTGACCTTTTGCTGACCCGGCGATTAATCGATGAATCTAGAAAATAATTGGTAGCTGCAGCCTTGGCATGCTTGTCGCCCCCACACTGTTAAGGACAACCTTTGCGTGACCATGAAAGCTTTTATTTTGTTTCAGAAAACATATATATTTACAGAAATAGTAATTTTTATTTCTTTTTTGTGGGACACTGAAGTCTTTACAGATTACAAGTATTTGTCAAACAAGTCACAAACATAGACAGCATAAAGATGGACAGTGGAACTGCTCCTCAGATGTGAAGCCAAAGCAAGTAGAGCTCCCCCTGGTGGCTGGCTGCAGTATAGGTCATAAGCTCCGCCTCCTCCATGTTAGTGGGCGGGACTTGGGCCAAACTAAAATACATGTCAAATAATGTTATTTCAAGGATGGTTTCAGTCATTTTAGGAAGTTAATATAATGTTAATATAATGTTAATGCATGCTCAAGTGTCAATTTTGTCGGATAAGTTTCGTTTTAGTTAGTTATTTGACGCTATAGAAACAGGATCTGACATACTGGCGGCTACCAGTTGCCATGCCATGCCCGTAAAGCGGTGCAGTGGGACCGTGAGAGTTTAAAAAGTAAGTACAGTGTGTAATCTGGTGGAGGTAGAGCACAGCGTAGTATTAATTAAACAAAAACTTGTGTGAGTCTGGAGGAAGTGTGGGCGGGGCATCGATATCACGACTCCTCACGGCTCCACTCTCGGACCGTACTGATCAGACTCTGGCTCCAAAGTTGCAAGATGGCGCCCCGCACGTATCCCCAAGAAAATAGCGACGGTTTGGCCAATGCAAGGAAGTGGCGACGCATCGTCCATATTTATATACAGTCTATGCTCACGAGACAGACTCTAAAAGACTGACATCGCTTAAATATGTTCATAAAATTAGACCAGGTGACAATAAAGGTGTGTCGTCTCATCTTAAGTGTAAACCGATAATGAATTCCACTTATACTCAAAGGTGTTGTTCTTGTCCCTACAGTGCGTGGAAGCTTCGCGCATCCGTGTATCAGATTCAGTTGTGAAATCCCAGTTGTAACATTAACACTTAAGACTCTTCTATTTATTTTTTCCCCTTCTTTTCCCCCCACAGATTCACATTCTGGAGAGCGGCGAAGTTCGGGTTTTCAGCCGCAACCAGGAAGACAACACCAGCAAATACCCCGATATCATCTCACGCATTCCCAAGGTAAAACCCTTCAACACCGAGCGCTGCAGCTCAGCCCCTGGGAGAAGAGAGGGGGGGGAGTGGGAGAGAGGGTCTGAGCCGTGATTGTCAAGCGAGAGCTTTTTACAGCAGCGCGGATAACAACTCAACGCATTTATCCTGCTCACTCCGTCCTTCACTTCACTGCCTCGTTTCCATCTCCACGCTCTCCTCTGCTTCTGTCACAGCTGGAATCCCCCTTCCTCTTCAGAGTTTATTTGTTTTGCGCTTTTCCCGCAACTTACCCCTTCCCTACGGTTATCAAGAGCTACCACTGACCCTGCTGAGGATGGGAAGGTTAAACCAGCTCGTCAACAAAACTCCCATCTCTCTAAGAGATGTCAGAAACGCGAGTCGTTTAGCTTCAAATTGCCGCCGTGAGTAGGCAAATTAGTGGGGATCCGCTTGCACGGGGAGCGAGAAAAAGATCACCGCTACCTGAAGCGTTGGCAGTCGGCCTGAGGTTATCTGAGAGCGCTCGCTGCCTCGCTGCGTGCTGAGTGTGTTTTTTTCTGCTGTAGTAAGGAGCTGCAGTGAAGGACCAGATAAATCCACATTAGTTTGTTCTCTCCCTTCGTTCGTTTTATTCGAGGCTTTGTCGGGCGCGCAGAGTTCATTGAAACATCAATAACATTTAAAAATAAAGATCCCATCAGGGTGGTTTATTCAGAATGGTCAAGGAATATTACTAGTGGGTTAATATGCTGAATATTATGCAGCAGGAGCTTCTTAGAGGTACTGACTGTAAGATGGGGTGCTTGTTTCTCAAAGCAGGTAAAAAAAATTAACCAATGCAAATAAATAAAAAGGAAAACGATCACGTTATGTCAGCCTTTACGTAAATTTGCATCAGCAGCAATGTGCTTGTCGGATCAAACGTTTCTACGGCTGCTATAACGTGTCAACGTAACGGACGACACTGATTGAGCGTAAACGAGCCCTGTTGTGTGGAATATGTTGAAGTGGCGCTCTGTTTTCCAGCCTCCAGCTTCAGGCACAGCTGGAAAATGACAGAAAAAAACAAAAACTGTGTGGGAATTCGTTAAACAGGGACCTGCAACTATAAACGACCACGGCGTCATTACTTGGACTCTGTTCGTCAAATCAAACCTGTCGTTTGCTCTAATTATGCCGCCTTTCGCTGGCAGGCATGACGGAAAATGACTCGGAAAAACCCAACCGAATCGCCAAGTGTGGGAGACCTGAAAACGGTCCATCACAGCAGCACAACCGCTATGCATGAGCACCTCAACAGAAAACATCCATCCAATGAGGCAGCAGCTACAGTATTTGGATGATTACAAAAAGTTTTGTTGCCGATGACGTCACTAATAAAAACCCAGTAGAAAGTCATGCTTTGCGACGCTGAAATCTATATTCTTGACCTGAACACATACGCTGAGAGCAGTCAGCTCACATGCTCCATACTGTGAGCTGCAGATATGTATAGCCTGTATAAAAACAGGCAGCAAGTCAGCACCATCAGCGGCATTTAATAGTACACCACAGCCTGTTGGAAGATGGGATAGTGTATCCGGTTTAAAAATAAATAAGTGTTTTAGCAGCCTCCTTCTCTCTGTTACTGCAGGGTGTTTGATGAAGTTATTAAATGACTGCTGCTGCTGCTGCACCGTTCATCTGCTAATGTTAGCGGATGCCTTTTCAGATGAGCGTGCATTGCAGTATTACTTCTGGACTGACTTACATATTTCTTTAGTTAAGTGTTTCCATGCATTTGATGAACCGCTGCAACACCTCGCTGGGCTCCTCACCTGTCTTCCAGGACAGGGGTTCCCAAACTTTTCAATGCCAAGGCCCCCCAAACAGCATTAGCTTCTGGCCGAGGACCCCCTTCGCAAACCTACAGACAATGCTACAAAATATGTAAAGAAACATCAACTTTTAGAATGTTTTCTTACTTTTATTGACCATTCAGTTAACTATTACATTTGTTTAGCATAAGTGCTGCCTCATATTTTCTGATTTTAGTTGGCCTTAGGTTTCGTAGGTTATTTTTTGCAGCAGTCTCCTCCACAGCAGGGTTGTTGGTCTGTTCCTTCAGTCTCTTTCTTGTGAAAAACCTGTCCATTTTGTATTAGCTACACGCTAGCTTCAGGGGCAAAGCAGCTTGATAAATGGCACAAACCGATGAGCATGGCAAATAACATTTCAATATATCGAAATTATGGCAATTATTATTTTATATTTTATTATATTATGAAAATGATTTAAAAAATAAATAATTTGACTATATTTTACAATAATGATTAAATAATTAGATTCTATTTTTTTATTTTTGCAAATTTTTCTTAGCTTTCCTCCAATTATCTGAGGCCCCCCTAGCGGCCCCTGGCGGCCTCCTAAGGGGGCCGCAGCCCCGCCTTTGAAAGCCACTGTTCTAGGTGGTGTCAATGTGATTGTGACGTGATCAGTGACTGACTAGTCTGTACAAACCCTGTGATGTTTAAAGCAGCCTCGTTTGGTTTATAACTTGAACGGTGTTCGTAATTTTTGTGCCGTGAAAGCAGGTTGTCTGATCAAACCGGTTTAGGGCTTGATCGGACAAAAAAAAAGAAAAGAGGTGATATTTATTCCGTTTCAGTGTTTGCGTTCATCTCCAGTTATATCAGATAATGATGCCTGAACCTGGTGATCAGCCTACCGAAGCAGCACAAACACCTCAACCGAGAATATGCGTCCGCTTTACTACTATTTGGGCGATTACAGTGAATTCTTCCTGAATCTTAATCTCGATCGGTACAGGAGCCGCTCACATATAAATCTATAAACCCAAGTGATTTCCATTAAATATTTCTTTCTTCTAAACTGGTGTAAGAAAGAAACCTTTTGCCCCCCAAAAATATACCAATTACAATCGGCACGAGCAGTTTGAAGTTAAGTCATCCTCTGTCGCGCTGTCTTTGCTAATTAATGACCGAATATAGCGAGGAACATTCTTCCTAATTAAGTCTGCACCGCATAAATCTGAACTTTTTTGTGATGAATCGTCTCATTAGATAAAAGTTAAACTTTGAAATGGCTTCGTCATTTAGGGATTCCACTCCACGTTATGAGAAAACGTTTCAATAGAAGGTTGAAGGATGAGCGCAAGAAGTTATTCAGTGGTAAGTCAAAGGAATAATTGACTAATCGATGTATTAATCGATAGAAGCGTCATTGTAGCGCCCATCCTTAGTGGTTTTGGGAGGTTTGTGGCGTCAAGGTTGTCATTAATTAAATCTCCGACTCGCCTGAGAAGAAGGAGGGGGGAAAAAAGGAGATGTGAAGGTTACAGTCGCAGGTCAAACGCAGCGACAAATTGCCCACTGCTTAAAACACGGTGGTCCACTCAGACCGTCTTCTCCTCGGCGTGCTTTAATTGTGCCGGCCTGTGAACACAACATTTTCCACTCACATCAGAGGATAACCTTCCAGACTTGACTGCCGGCAGAGCCACCAGGGATGTTCTCCTCGAGCTAATCACTGTCTCGTGTTAAACTGATCGGCTGAACATGTGCTGTGTTTTTTAAAAAGTCTCTCCGGGGGATCAGCTTTTAGTGCTTGTTTAGCGCTGAACTGAATCTGTGTGGTCCGGAGTTTCATTTCTGTGCCCCGTTTCGTGAATGTAGCCACACTGTAAGAGCTGCATGAAGGTGTTTATACTAGAAGCTGTATGTTTCCTGCTTCACACTAAAAGCTTTCTGTTGATGGAGCGTTTCCTGATGTGTCTCTACTGTAATTTCTCTAATAGACCTTTTAACAGCCGACATTTAGACTCAACACAGCAAGACAGGCCTAAGAGGAACTGAAAAAAATCAACAATGCAGCAGC
Source organism: Chelon labrosus (assembly GCF_963514085.1). Lineage (NCBI taxonomy): Eukaryota > Metazoa > Chordata > Actinopteri > Mugiliformes > Mugilidae > Chelon > Chelon labrosus. The sequence goes on along the minus strand of NC_140342.1, from coordinate 23,121,879 downwards.
TACTGAAATCATCATGATCAGAGATTCAAACTTATGAGATATATGCCCATCAGCCACAACATTAAAACCACTGACAGAAGAAGTAAATAACATTGACTATCTTGTGACAATTCAATGTTCTGCTGGGAAACTTTTGGACCTGGTATTCGTGTGGATGTTACTTAGACATGTAGCACCCACCTAGACCAGACCAGACACCCCCACCCCATAGCAATGACACTCCTTGATGTTCAGCAGCCATCCCCAGCAGGATGCTGCCTGACACAGACACACACACAAAAACACTTTAGGAACAACTAAAAAAAACATGAAGAACAGCACAAGGTGTTGACCTGGCCTCCAAATTCACTAGATCCCAAACTGATCAAGTATCTGTGGGATGATCCACAGAGGTCCCTCCCCTCAAAGGCCCCCCACGAACAACATTGAGGACACCCTCAGAAGGCCCATGTCCATTCTCTGATGAGTCACAACTGTTTTGGAGGCACAAGGGAGGCATACACTTTTGTTAATACACAGGATTAGATGTTACAATCCCTTGTGTCAAGATCCCAGGCAAAACACATTTAGAGGCCCTGTCCAACTGAGAAACCCTAACAAACCTACAGTCATGAGATATGACTCTTAATCTTCAATATAAACGAACTAAGTAAATGCTGCTGGCTTGTAGGCCCACAGAGCAGCAGAGGATAAATTCAAACCTTGTGAAATATAAGCCAACCAAATGCTGCTGGCTTGTATGGCCCGCTCAGCAGCTAACCAGACAAAGAAATATCGCTACCAACCAACATAAGGACATCAGATACCTGGCCTAGCCAACAGCCAGGAATCTGGTCATAATCGGGTTCTTTATCGTCTCATTACATATAAACATCCTCATACTGTGCTTGTGCTTCTTTGGACTAAAACAAACATTACAATTTATGGTTATTATCCTATTATATTACTGGTCCAGACCCCTTGACATCTAACTGGGCTGTATGTTGTGTTTCTACCCCGACGTTCTTGTTTTTCTCTCATTCATGTGACTTGATGTTTACCACATGTAAAAATAATGGATTTATTCCAACCTGAGAGAAACAATCGATGGAGCATTTACATGCTTATTAGGCGCCGATATTTTCCTGTTGAACATATAATGAAAGATTTACGACTCCCCATCTTTATCCTCCGATCAGACTAATCTTTTCTGATTTAGACGGTTACATGAGGCATTTTTATTCTGACTGGACTATTGTTCAGATTCACTAGAGTTCACGTAAGCCTAAACTAAAGCTACGCTAAATGTTAATACAGTCATATATTCATTTTCTGTAACTGCTTGTCCTTTGGAAGGTCCTGGAGGGGCTGGAGCCTATCCCAGCTGTCATTGGGTGAGAGGCGGGGTACACCCTGGACAGGTCTCCAGTCTATCTCAGGGCTAACACAGAGACCAATTTGGAATCACCAATGAACCTAACCAGCATGTCTTTGGACGGTGGGAGGAAGCCGTTTGCCTCTTTGACACGTCAAAATATCAACCGTGTGGTTTATAGATGCATAAAAGCTTATTCCTGAGATAAACCAAATGGATTTGAATATGTTTTTTCCAATTTTGCTTTTGTAGCATCTCGAGAGACATTATTTGATGCCTTTTCGCTGAGAGATGCTCAGAGTATCATCACATGAACTCACACATCTCTAACAGAAGGAAGGAAAAACTTCTTTTACCTCACCTTGGTGTCCGGTAGCTCTGTGCCGGCATGACTTGAGCTGTTCCTCATATCTCACCTCAGTCTGTCTCACCCCTGTAACCTACCAGAGTGAGAGCTTTCTCTCACACTGACTTTCATTCTTCTTCTTTTTTTTTAATTTTTTTTAGCTCCTTTATTCCTAACTTTAAAAGCCACACGTCTCTCTGTCTCCGCTACGCTAACCTTGCCACTCTCCCTGTCCTCTTGTCTCTTCTGTCTAATCATTCCCCTTCTTCCTCCTTCATTACTTCTTGATGATACTTGTTCGTTCCTTTTCTACGCCCGGCTCTCTTCCTACCCTCGTCTTATTCACGCTTCCTCTTAATCTCATCTTTTCTTTTCTTTTTTAGCTTTGATACAACCTGTCTCCAATTTCACCTCCTTGGTCCATGTCTCTGGCTTTTACATCCTCTCACTCCTTCTGCACTTCATACATATTCTTGCTCTTTTTTTTTTTTCTTCCACTTGCCTGTCGATGCTCCTGACTGCTCTCACCTTTTTATTTTATTTTTTCTCTTTTTGCTATTGCTCTCAGCTCCCCTCCTGATCCCCAACTCCCTTCTCACCATTTGTCTTTCTCACTCTTTTTCCCCACACACACACACACACAACATCCTTCACTTTTCTTTTTCTGTCACTCGCTGCTCTCTCATTCTGTACCTGCATTTCTTCTCTTATTTCCACTTCGCTGTCTCTCACCTCTCTTTCTCACCATTACCGCTGACTAAATTGTTTCCTACGGACGGGAGGGAGGGAGGGAGAGAAAACACTTTAGCAGAGTAAAAAGTTTAGCCCTCATTTGCATGATTCGAGGAGGATGCAGCATTTTTTAAGCGTCATTTAGTCTGAAATAATTTTCCTTTTGTTTGTGCAATTAATGACTGATAATTTGTGATATTTCATTTAATTGCTCAGTGAAAATAGCCCTCGTCAGTTGTTTTAAATGGAGCCTTCGTCTCGGGTGAATCGATCACCGATCATTTAATGTTGCAGACGATCAATTAACGGAAATTAGCATTCACGGCCCTGACGTCATGTTGTCATGGCAGCGTGCCTCCGTGTGTCGACGCATTTTGTTTACACAATAACCGGAGAGCGCGCGAGTGAAACTTCCCTCCAACACAGGTCGCCCGCACAGAGGAGATGGTTCTGATTAGATTTTGCTGCACCTTGCTGCATTATTTTGCATATTAATGAGGGCAAAACTAATTTCCCCAAAGCTTCCACAGGGCCCTTAATGCTCTTAATCGTGAATTCATATTAATACATTAATATTAATACAGATACATTAATAGGTAATTAATGCATTACTTAACCTAATGACCTTTATGGCGGTTGTATTTGATATATTAGTTTGTTTCCAAACATGTGTCTCGTGCTCTTTACTCTGATTCATTTCTCTGATTTTTTTTCTCACTTGCTTGTCATCACTTCACCTCATGTTCACCCCAAGTTGTGCAATCCATCCATTTAGAGACACAGAGGGTGCGTTTGCATCAGCTTGATGTTAAAAAGAAAAAAAGAAAAGGTATAAAGACAACATCAAAGCAAACCTCAAGAAGTTCCACATAGGCCTTAATACCTGGGAGGCCACAGCAACTAACAGGGCGGCCTGGAGACAACTTGTCCGAGATGGAGCTGCACAGTATAACGACGACCTCCTCAGTGCTGCAGAAGACAAACGCAGACGCAGAAAGGAAATCGCCTCCATCAAAAAGGCTCCACCCAAATCCACAATCATTACTGCCCACCCATGCTCACATTGCCCCAAAATATGTGGGTCCAGGATTGGCCTCTTCGCCCACCTGAAGACCCATAAGGACCAAGAAGGAGGACCGACATACTCGACCACGAGTGTCCGCCGATGATGATGATGTTAAAAATAAATAAATAAATAAAAATAAGTTGTGTGTAAGCTCAACGTCAGACTTCCAGTATATTCACCGGTTGCACTGTTTGAAACTAGGACTTGGCGCAGCTCATCCAAGCGTAGTGGACGCTAACACGTTCTACCACAGTTGCCACAGCTGTCATGTTGCTACGGTTACCTTCCTTATCGTAACTTACACTTGAAACCCGCTATATATCGTTTCACATCCGAAAGAGGGTAGGTATGTCCCAAATTGTCTCTTCGGACCGATTATGGCATAGTTTATTTTTTTTTGTATATACTTCGCATTATCTATTTTTGTCCGAGGACATGGAAAACAGTCGCCTATTGGGTCACGTGAGGTGTCGATCAAAAGTTCAGAGCGGTGTGGTTAATGTATAGACTGTATATAAATATGGACAGTGTGTCGCCATTTCCTCGCATTGGCCAAACTGATGCTATTTTCCCGGGGATACAGGCGGCGCCATGATTGCGAGTTTGGAGCCAGAGTCAGATCAGTACAGTCCGAGAGTGGAGCCACGATATTGATGACTCGTGTTTTCATTTAATTAATACACTTTCCTCAGCTCCGCCTCCACCAGTGCTCCAACAAGGAAATGTTGGATTGTACACTGTACTCTCACGGTCCAACAGGACAACTGATAGTTGCCATTATGTCACATCCTAACTAAACTACACTCGAACGTGCATCAATATTATTTTAACTACCTAAAATGGCAGAACCCATCCTTGAAAAATAAATTATTTGACGTGTTTTAGTTTGGCCCAAGTCTCATCCACTAACATGGAGGAGGCGGAGCTTATGACCTATACTGCAGCCAGCCACCAGGGGGAGCTCTACTTGCTTTGGCTTCACTTTTGGGGAGCAGCTCCGCCTTCCATCTTTATGCTGAGTATGAAGTAACCATGGAAACACAGCAAGCATCTTATGTGACATTAAGTAGTAGAAGTGGTATCTTTTTTTTTTTTTATCACATATATCCTGGACCTAGCTCAGCTAAATGGAATACAGCCGTCTTTAATATTAATTACACCAGTGCCATTCCTCTTATGATCATAAATGTTTAAAAAGTTGCCCCCAGGAAAAAACAAAAAACAAAAACTGTTATTATAAAGCAGAAAATAAGTCTTTTCTTTAGCTTTTTTAAGACTTAAGAGATGGCGCTGCATGAACCACACAAGACAACCACACAATTGGCTCCAGGTCGTAAATGTAAAACATTTTAAAGACTCCAGGTGGCCCCAAAAATCGACCGGGGAATAAGAGATTAAGCCTGTCTCACACTCACACAAAACGAGCTGGTGGCTCAGATAATTAGCAGAGACTCTGTTTAATCTTGAACGGTCAATATAATCTGCCCGTGAGCTAGATGGTTGATCCTCATCTTAAATCCTATCAGTGATTTCCAGCACAGGGAAGTTAACTATCAGCTTCCAAATCCCCTTTTTACTTAATTTCAGTAAAGATAAAAAAAGAAAGCACGTCTGGTGCAGTATTTGGCTTGTGGCACCGACCAAAAGGAGGAGGGTGTTCTGAACAGTTTTGTAGCTGGTTGAATAGAAGTGACTCAACAGGAATGACTACCAAATGAATGTAGGGGAGAAAAAAAAAATGTTAATGTGTTGACTTGCAGAAGCGTTTTGCAATAAATTGAGGGCAGCTGCAGGTCCTGAAACAACCTGAACATGCCTTCAGTTTGATTGCTTGTATTCATGCGCTTTTCCTTTTTTTTAAAGCCTTCAAGTGAAGTCCTCAAAGTTTGTTGGATTTACTTTAACGATCGTCTTCTCTAAAATTTCCTTTTCTCTCTCTCTCTCATGATGTTTTCCGTAGGTGAAGAAAGACTCTGTGGTGTCCTGTGTCCTGGACACGGAGGCGGTGGCCTGGGACCGTGAGAAGAAACAGATCCAGCCCTTCCAGGTCCTCACCACCCGTAAGAGAAAGGTATGGATTGCAGACAAGAGGAAAACGGGGAAATAAAAATGTCTGCGATGTCATGAGGTGGAGATAATGAGAGGAGAAAGGAGGAGGCAGTGAAAAGGTTGAAGGGAGAAAACAAGACGGAGATAAAGACTTGGAAGGTGGAGGTAGAGCTAGATAATGGAGTGAAATGATCCGGCAGACTGAGGGAGATGGACGGATGGAGAGAGCAGACAGAAAGAAAGAAGGGGAAGACTGATAAGTGGGAGACAGAGGAGTCAAATGGATCGAGGAAGAGGGAAGAGAGGGGGTGGGTGGGCGAGATTGCAAATGCCGGCAAGGTGTTTATTCAGTTTTGATCAGAGTAACGGCCTCTTTCCACAACGCCAGTCACATTAGCGGGAAATAGTTTATGTTTTTTTTACCTCGTGTACCTTTGTGTGTGCACGATGACGTCCTGTAAATTAGGAAAGGAGAAATGAGAGAGCAAATGTGGAGAACACGATGATGAAAATGATTATCTTGGTTATTTTTCTTTTACTCGACGCCGCTCCTGTCTCTACGAAATCATGATTATTTGTAATGACGGCTTGATGCACAAACTGTTTGTACGGCCCTTCTGGCGTTTTTGTAACAACATCCCGGCTACCGACGAGCACGCTCGGCGAAATGGAATATTTTGAGATGAGGAGATGAAATCCGATATGCACTAATTAAACATCATTAATGAGCAGGAGGCGGGAGACGAGGGGGGAGTAATGAGGGAGTGAAAAGGAGAATCAAGGAGAAGAAGAGGGATGCATCTGGAGAGAAATCTTTCAGGGTTTTATTGTGTGGACTCCCATTTAATTTTTCCTGGTCTGATCACAGCTCTCATAGAAGATTTCATCAAGCTCAGTCTGAGAATAACTTTTATTATATTAGATTTATTATGTGCAAAACAAAAGCAGTTTACTCTGCACTAACTACAATCTAGCAATGGCACCAACTAACTATGCTAATGTTTTTAGAGAGAAGAAGAAGAAAATCATAATGTAGTCCATACATTTTAAAGGGACTGTCGGCAGCCTATAGCAAACATACAGATGGCATATACACCGATCAGCCACAACATTATGACCACTGACAGGAGAAGTAAATAACATTGACCATCTTGTGACAAGTCAGTGTTCTGCTGGGAAAATTTTTGGACCTGCCATTCATTCATGTGGATGTTACTTAGACATGTAGCACCCACCTAGACCAGACCAGGTACCCCCACCCCATAGCAATGACACTCCTTCATGGTAGCAGCCATCCCCAGCAGGATGCGGCACAAAAACACTTTAGGAACAAAACATGAAGAACAGCACAAGGTGTTGACCTGGCCTCCAAATTCACTAGATCCCAAACTGATCAAGTATCTGTGGGATGATCCACACAGGCCCCTCCCCTCAAAGACAGACACCACAGGACACCCTCAGAAGGCCCATGTCCATTCCCTGATGTGTCACAACTGTTTTAGAGGCACAAGGGAGACCTACACAGTATTACGAAGGTGGTCATAATGTTATGCCTGATCGGTGTGTACGCTGTGCACCTGCAGGACACGAAGTAACTCGTCGTACCAGCAGGTGGCTGTAGTTTGTATACATCTTTCCAAGTTGGACACCGGAGGAGCTCCTGTTAGCTCGGAGGCTAGGAAGATAGGAAGAGCTACGACCTCTTCTACTGACTAGATGGAGCCTTCATGACTAGACTCTGAATTTTCTGTTCATTCTAGATGATCTTGTTGTTGTTGTGGAAAATATTTAAGTATTTAAATGTTCAGATAAGACGAAGAGGTTAGACGTTTCGTATACGTCACTGTGAGATTGAGGCACCGGGAGTTCAAGAGTAGTTTCAGTGTTTTCAAACAAAGTGCAGATTAAAATCTAATCAACATTTGTTGCGACTCCCTTCGCCACTAAAGACGACACCAGTTCTCTAATAGTTAGTTGGCAGGTATTTAGTTTTACGCCTTTACCACAGCTGTTGTGTGGAGTTTGGCCGTCTCAGTCTTTCCTTTCTTTTTTCTCATGTAAAACTCCACGATGTTCAGATGAGGGCCAGATGGTATTTTAGTGTTTCCTCCTTCCCATGTTGGAGCTCGTTGTCCTGCTGATTTGGGACAAATCCGACACGTTCCTGATGGTACTGGATAATGAACGGGAAGTTCCTAGACAGTCTGACATGAGCCTAAGATAAGAATATCAACAGTGGCTACGTTCTCAAACTGTTGGTAGATAAGTTTTACATTTGTTGCGCTAATCCTTTATCTAGTACGCTACAGCGACTTCAGACTTCTCCAAATGTTTCCAACAATTCCACCGGTCATTATTTTAATAATTAAAAAAATTCTCCTATTTCTTGGGTTTGTGATGCAATGCACATCCCTGCTGTCATTTCACCACTACTCCAGTATTCTGCAGGTTGCTGTAATGTATTTTGAAATCCAACTCATAGTTGCACTGCAACTCTGCAGGGGAACTTTAACCCGTTGCCGTTCCGCTGCTATTTTTGCGACTAAACCTGGGATTAACTCAGCCCCCTGTCTGTGTGCCAACACATATTATACACCGCTGGAAAGCTCAACTTATTGAGATTAGAATGATGTACACCATTTCAGGATACAACCGTAACTGCAAACTCACTAAACACTTATATCAAACTAGTTGCAAAAACAGAAAGATTTATACGACTCATCTGTTTAGCCCCCTAGCATTCAAAGAGCAGATAAAACTCCAACAAAAAGGGTTCTGTTACGTTGCCAAGGGTCCAGTAAATGTCCTCCAGTAAAATATTTAGGCTCAATGTCAGCTGCAGCAAACTTTTACAATATCTGAAGCGCATATTTTCCTCGTGTTCTCGATCGTAACTTCCGTTAGCTTGCATGTATTAGCCCATGAACAGTGTACAGATGGACGGCCGAACTAGAGCAAGTAGAGCTCCCCTTGGTGGCTGGCTGCAGTATAGGTCATAAGCTCCGCCTCCTCCATGTTAGTGGATGGGACATGGGCCAAACTAAAACACTAAAATATCCGTCAAATAAATTGAATGGTTTCTGTCGTTTTAGGTAGTTAATATAATGTTGATGCATGTTCAAGTGTCAATTTTTTTTGGATAAGTTTAGCTTTAGTTAGTTCTTTTGACGCTATAGAAACAGGATGTGACATAATAGCGACCTCCAGTTGTCAGGCCAGTCGTTTCGTGAAGCGGTCCCATGGGACCGAGAGAGTAAAAAAAGATTTCAAAATAAGTACAGTGTATAATCCAACATTTCCTTATAAATGGTGGAGGTAGAGCAGAGCGTAGTAAACAAAACGAAAACGCAAGCGTGGGCGGGTCACCGATATCGGAGTGTACTGATCAGACTCACAAGATGCCGTTGCCCGTTTCCCCGGGAAAATAGCGTCAGTTTGGCCAATGCGAGGAAGTGGAGACACATTGTCCATATTTGTATACAATCTATACAAGAGCCACACCACTCTGAACTTTTGATTGACGCCTCACATGACCCAATAGGCGACTGTTTTCCGTGTCTTCGGCACACTCTTGGCACGCATGGGGCTATCCGTATGGTTGTGTTTTCCAGTCGACACCACCAAGCTACAGTCATTTTTAAAGCCAAATATTATTGAATGAAATTAGGTGGACACATTTTCAGTGTAGCCAGACTCCCATGACTCATGATTCAATGATATCTTTCAAAAAGAGGCAGAAACCATGCATGTACTCCAAATGGTTCAAGAGCAGCTTTAAATTTATGCCCTTTTCTTTCGGGGAATTTAAAGGTGTTAACGGCGCAAACTTATTTGGCTAGTGGCTAGAAAAGGGAGGATTTCACAAACAAAGTAATGGATTTACAAATAACCGTTGCAGCCTGAAGCGAGGGATTCAATATTACTCCAGTGCAGTAGTAGTAGTAGTAGTAGTAGAAGAAGAAGAGTCGTGGAGTTGTACATCAGGGCCGTGGTGGAAACCCTGTAATAAGGCAGAGTCGAGGGTGTAGAGAGAGCAACAGGAGTAAACAAGAGCAGGATGAGGTGCGTGAAAGGTGAGAGCTGGAGATGGAGGAGTAGCAGCAGAGGTGAGTGAAGTGAGCTGAGGAGGAGGAAGTAATACGACGGGAGAGAGAGAAATGAACACAACGTGGAGGTATGATGCCGTACAAAGGTAGAGAGAGGGAGAGAGACGGCAAGGCTGGGTGGTTTAACTTTCAAGATGAATGAATGGGAGTGAAATCAAAGAGCTCTTTGTAACAAGTCCCAAGGTTGGATGTAGTGATTTGTGAATAAGATGCGTCTATTTGCATATTTTTGTCGAGGTAAAAAAATAAAAAATATTAAAATATGTACCTGTGTCTGTGTGTGTGTCTGTGTGTGTGTTGATGCTTCCCTGCAGGATGTGGATGCCTCGGAGATCAAAGTCCAAGTGTGTGTGTACGCCTTTGACCTCCTCTATCTCAACGGCGAGGTAAGACCTGATGATGATGATGAAAATATTACCCAGAGATCTCTGAAACTGTGTCTGTGTGTGTGTGTGTGTTTTATTGTTTTTGCGAGCACACCCGCGTGCTCGTCGCCCCTCCGAGATGCCGGCGTCGTCCCTGAATGCCAATGACGGTGCTACTGGAGGCCGTAACTAGATAATGATTGTAATGCTCATTGTAATTCCAGCGGAGTGTGTCTTGAGTGTGTGTGCGTCTGGCTGAGACTCTCCGAGAGTGAGTCAGGCGTTCTTGATGTGTGTGTGTGTGTGTTTGTGGGTGGTATCTGTGTGTGCGTCTCTATCCGTAATAATGCGCCAAATATTTAGCCGAATTTCACAAAAAGGAAGGTCCGCCGAAGAAAATGTTAATTAGTAGTTCCGTCGTCTGCTTTCATGTATTATCCCGAGTGGACGGAAAGAAAATGACATAATTAAAAGAGCGGCATCGACTCTTAAATTGTGCCATTTCGTCGCTACTTCACATCTAATATGGCATTTATGTGAATGTTATAAATTAATTATCTCTACGTGCAGATGCTTTAACCTTTTGTTTGGCTGTTGCCCCTTTTTTTTCCCCCTATAAATTGGGAATATCTAATTCCCTGTACCCTGCAGTCGTCGTTTGCTGACCTTACTGTCCTCAGAGGATGTTTTCATGCTATTCCTACCACATACTTCCCTGCTAAAGCCCGACTAACCAGCAGGAGCTACAACACGGGACACTAAGGTCATGTCCTTGATGCTGTCTTTTTTTAATTTTGGCTTCTGATATGAGGCCGGCGCTCCGCATGCTGTTCCAAAAGCTTACTTTCAACATTTTTCAGACTAGATATCCACATTTTAAGGCTGTGGGGGAGAACGCTTTGACGTGTTTGATGGCGTGACCGTCGAGAGCGGCGCATCCGCACGACACATGCACCCGATGCCCTTCACGCGAGACCGCACGCCGACGCTGCCTTGAAGCACGTCGGCGTGTCAGGACATGCTTCGGTCCTGTTTTTCCAGCTGTGACATGTATAAAGAAAAAAAATATAGAAAAAGCAGCTATGGTGTCACGTTCAACTCCAGCTGAAATCGTTCTGAGCAAACATTCTGTTCAGATGGAAGCCAAATGAAACGATCTTTATGTTTATGATGTTTAAATACTCGTCAATCACAATAAAACATGACAAAGTGTCGCTGCTGGCTGTGGAGCATCAAATAACCGAAGAAGATTTCTTCGTTCTCCCTAAATTTATTGACAACGTTGAATGGATATAATAGGCAAAGACAACCGACTCTGGCTTCATTCAGCTTTTCAAACACTTGTTGGTTGTTTTGCTACCTCCATGTTTCTGTCCCTCCTTGAAACTATGTGTTTCTTTACTTTGAGTTGATACACTGATCAGGCATAACCACCAGGGAGACGAAATCCTGTTTGAGGATCTCCGACTGGTGGTTTTTGCGTGGAGGCCGAATTGTGCTGGGCACTCAGCTGGAGGGCAGAGGATGCGACCTGGTTGACGCGGGCTCCAGGCTGGCAGAAAGTCCGGCCACCGTGCACCGCTACGTGCCTGACCGTGGAGGTCCCGATGACCAGCACAGAGGGGGTGCGCCGCTCCGCTGGCTGCCTGGAGGTGCGGCGGAGGCGGGACGGAGCCTGACGATCCGGTTGGTGCCGCAGGGCCGCGGTTGCTCCCGGCCGAGATTGGGAAAGGTGTCTGGCTGGACGAGTGGGCCCCGGATCCTGGACTGGTGAGAGCCACGACCAACTGGATGGTCAGGTTCCGGGGGTAAGCTGGACAAAACCCCCATGGGGGGGGAAATCCTGCAGGCTTAGGATGTCAAACCTGTTGTCCAGTGGCAGATCCGGAGGCGGAGGAGGAGTGGATGGACGAGCCCCAGCGCCCCTGTGCACCACTGACCAGGGTTCCCTCACCTTGAGTGGAGTCGAGCTCATCATTCCAACCTCCCGGATGGATGAAGCCCTGCGACTCCACGGGACGTAGGCAGGAGGTGGAGGGTGCCGATGTCTTGGGCTTGGCTCCCTGGCGGTGCCAGCGGGACTCGGCTAGTGCTGGTGGTGATAGAGCTGGTCCACGGCAGGGTGGTGTTGTCCGTGGGCGTCACGCTCCGGTCACCAGAACCCGGATGTCTTCAGGTGGCTGATCAGCTTCGCCTGGGTCGTGCCAACCATGGAGAAATCCATAAGGATTTTGTCCCTCTCCTTGAGGTCAGCCCTCAGACCAGCGACGCCGTCCCTCAGTTTTGAGAGGGTGGGGAGGCAGGACTCGCACACCGCCAGCATACCTGCAGCCAGTGGGGTGAGCAGGGCAGGTGAGGAAAATTAAAACGATCGGTCTGTCCAATAGTTATAAAACTGAACTGATCGGCCCGTTTCCCAGCAGAACATTGAATTGTCACACGATGGTCAATGTTGTTCACTTTTCATGTCTTTTCAGGTCTTAATTTTATGGCTGATTGGTGTATAATCAAGTACTTGCACATGCATACTTGGTAGTTTGGGCTCTGGAGGACGGGAGGTCGCATCATGGTCATTCTGTCAACTTGGTGGCGCCCGCAAAATGCATTCTGGGACATTAACCCTAACCCAGCACCTGCACAGCGACCATTAGAACCCAACTACAGATTAAGAAAGACACTGTGTCTCTCTTGGACCACTTCTGTTTGCTGCTGCTTGTCTACTTTTGCCAAGTTGTTGTTGCCTTTTCATATTTAGGATTTGTCACCATTTCATTCCATTTTTCTTTTTTTTAACCCACAATTTCAAAATGCCCCCAGAACAACAGTAGGTGTTCAGAAACATGCTCATAAAGGTTATGTGCCACTTAGACTGTGTGTGTTTTCTCCAGGAAGCTGTTTTTGTGTGTGTGTGTGTGTGTGTGTGTGTGTGTGTGGGTGGGTGTTTGTATGTGTGCCCAAAGCTGCCGTGGCTGCGTATCTGTGAGTACACACCGAGACTGTGTGTTTGTATGTGTGTGGGTAGATAGCTGAGATGGCATTTCATCCTTGTCATCGCAAGGCTCCGAGCTATGAGGAGGAAATGGTTGTAATGATACAGTTTTGCCATTTGTAATGATGTGTGTGTTTCTCCCTTTGCGTCTCCCCGCCTGTGTGTGTGTGTTCAGTCCCTGGTGCGGCAGCCGTTGTGTCGGCGTCGGGCTCTGCTTAAAGAAAGCTTCTCGGAGGTGGAAGGAGAGTTTGTGTTCGCCCGATCCATCGACTCTGACAACACCGAAGCCATCGCAGAGTTCCTGGAGCAGTCTGTCCGAGGTGCGTTGTGTTTGTGTTTGTGTGTGCGTGAGCTGGAGACAGATTCTCGTACTTGTTTTCCTTCCTGCTGTCTCTTTGTGTCTTGAACTTTTCTGTGTGTGGGTGTGCTGCGTTGAGAGTTTCATTTCATTTTTGCCTTTGCCTTTATGTGTAAATTGAGCGAGTGCTGTGTATGTGTGTGTGCATGCTGCCTCTTAGTTTGGGCCTGTGTGTGTCGCTTGTTATTGTGCATTTGCATGAGTGTATGCACCTGAATTTGAAAATTAACATGGAAGTGTGCCTCCTGCCTGTGTGTGTGTGACTCTGTCCCCTGAACCTGTTGGTGTGTCTCAAAGGGAGACAAAGACCATCCATGTATCTGAAAGATAATCTCTTCATTTCCTGTCTGCACCACTAGAGCCGTGTTTTGTTGTACTAATGTGTTTGTGTTTGTGTGCGCAGACTCCTGCGAGGGCCTGATGGTGAAGACTCTGGAGAAGGATGCCACCTATGAAATTGCCAAGCGCTCACATAATTGGCTCAAGGTTTGTATGTGAAAATATATATGTGTGTTAGCATCTGTGGTGATTGGGGTCATCATCTCGAAACAGCTGTAAATTCACACGCGTCACAGTCGCCGCTCACAAAACATGCACTCCGTCCCCCGTCCTCGTGTGGGTATATCTGTGTGTGTGTGTGTAAAGCAATTTGCAATCACTTTGTAGCTGACATTTGGCCGCTAGTGGACATTTCTAGCATCCGGTTGCCACGACAACCCAATTATATGTATTACCCCGCCGCCGCCGCAAATGTGAAGGAAGCAGAACATAAAAATATTGCTCACTATATGGATGTGGCTGGCTCCTCTTAACCATTTCACACTCTCTTTAAAAAAAATATAAAATAAAACTAAACATCAACACGCTGCCTGCTGCTCCGTCTGGCCCGCTGTCACCACGTAGGATTCGGTGGTAGCAACCAAAGACATGGATAATGTGACCGTGGCTTGTTTTTGCATATGTCATATAACTGCGTCACTGTCCCCAATCGTTCCGCTGCCGCCGCCACCGCAGCCTCAAAGTTGACATTAGTCCGACCTGGTACTTGCTCACTTCTTCTTTTTTTGTTGCACCCCGTCACCTCCACAACTCGCCGAATATCATTAACATTTAATGGTGTCTTGGCACCATATGGCTGCTATTCTCTTTCCCGTGTGTTCAACCCCTCAACCCAAAACACATTCTGCCAGTGAGATTACACATGCAAATGTAAAGTGCCTGCAAAGACTATAAAGGTCTTTAATTACTCCTCTTTAAGTGTAATGTGCAAAAAAAACAAAAAAAAAAAACGGTTTATTTAAAAACTTCGTCTTTGAGAAAACTCAAGCAAGTTGCCTTTTCTTTGGTTTTCAGCTTTGTTTTACTGAGAATCTCCACAAACGTATGCAAAAAAATAAAAAAAACACAGAGTTCAATGTGTCAGACTTTTCCACAAACTCATTTCTAATTTTTTGGAGAACATTTTAAGGCCATTAGCTCGCCTACCTTTTCAGGCAGAGCTTGAAACCTCTTGACAGTTCACATTGTTAAAAAATAAAAAAAAAAGACATGTAATTCTACCCCTTGATGTTTAATTTTATGCACAGAAATCTGGCACCTTATCAGAGTCAAACCTGATCGGACTTTGTTAATATTAAGATGAAAATTTTCAGCACAGAAAGCTAAAAGTCAAAAGCGTCACATTTGCATTTTTTTTTTTCCATAACGAACCATAATACAACCGTCTAATTATGAAATCCTTTGTATTTCACTCACCTCTGCTCCAGCTGAAGAAGGACTACCTGGAGGGGGTGGGCGACACCATGGACCTCTGTGTGATCGGTGCCTATCTGGGGAAAGGAAAAAGGACGGGCACCTACGGCGGCTTCCTGCTCGCCTGCTACGACGAGGATAACGAGGAGTTCCAGTCCGTCTGCAAGGTGTGTGCAGTGAATGTCCCGTGAAGCGGTGCAGCGATGCAGTCGGTTCATACACGGTGTAAACCTCACGCTTTGTTTCACCGCTGGCTTTAACAGCTGGAGAGTCCTTATTTCCTTCCTCTTGAAGCGTAAAATGTAAATGTGGCTTCTGAAAAGTTTTCATTATGATAATCGAGATGAGAACGGCAAGATTACTTAAAACGATCATAACAGGAGGCCTGTTGTGTTTGTTCCTCAGGATCAGCTACGATGATGTTTCTGGGTCAGTTTGACCCCAGGGGCATGTTTAATTATCAATAAGTGTCAGAAACCAAATAATCCCAGTGAACATTGTTTATATCTCATTATTAACTCAATCACTGAGCATTTCAACCTGTAATTAGTGCAGTGGAGTTCTTTACCTCTCACAGATCGTAGCTCAATGAGGATAATACACTAGTTTTTCATAAAAAACTAAATACACATTAAAACTTTTTTTAATGACCATTGGAAAGACCTACATGTAAATACAATAGCTTTACTAGACTTGGATTATTTGGGGGAATTCTCTTTTTATGTGGTGATGATAAGTTAACACGACAAAACCTCTTTGTTCAGGGTCAAACTGATCCACTGACTACTGTTTTTTATAACCTGGACCTTATTTCTGGCATAAAATGCGATCGTTTCCTCACCCATATAACTTGTGGTGTCATTTACACCCATGTATATCCATATAGTGGGAGTGACTGGGGCACCGAAACGCAGCCTCTAAATAACACATTATCTGTCGTGAAACTTCATTTCACCAATATTTTGTTATTATACACTAGTGCTATTCCCAGTTGAGTCGTGAGTTATGTTATCATCATCCAGGGTCTGTAGATTGACCTACTAACCTCAGAGCTGGATGATGTCATCTCTGATTTGCAGTAGCAAATTACAGGTAAACAAGCTGTACGGGGTGCGTGGCGCTCAAAGATGACATCATCCAGGTTAGACGTTAGTAGGTCAATCTACAGAGCCCGGTTGATGATAACAGGTAACTCCGGACTCAACTGGGAATAGCACTAGAGTATCATAACAAAATATTGGTGAAATGAACGAGTTCCTTGGCAGATAATGCGTTATTTAGAGGCTGCGTTTCGGTGCCCCAGTCACTCCCACTATATGGATACACGCGGATCTAAATGTTGTCCGAACGACTCCAAATGACACCAAAGTTATATGGGTGAGTAAACAATCGTATTTTATGCCAGAATTAAGGTCCAGGTTGTAAAAAAACGGTAATTCCCCCTTAAAATCAAGACAACTGAGTCATGAGGATTTGCTCATTTGGTTCATAATTACACTCTTTAGATACAGAATTGACCTCGAGGTGGCCTTCATCTTCAGACACAGACTCCTCTATTTCTCTGTCTTAATAATAATAATAATTTATACTGTATTGTATTTTTCCCCCCATCCATTCGTTCACACAGTAGTGTGTACAGTCGTAGCAGTGGGCTGCAGCCTCTAAGGGGGCTGCGCCTGTGGAGCAATTTCAGGGTTAGGTGCTTGCTCTAGACACCTCTACTATGGACACAAGGGGGGGGAAGGCAAACCTGGGACTCTTCAGTCCTAAGTTGCTCTCTAACCACTACTCCAAAGCTGTTTACACGCTGTAAAACTGACAGAGAGCAAATATGTGAAATGAACCATTTTTTAGATTTTTTAACTTTAAAATCAATCAATTTGACCCACAACATAACAGGGGGGTTAATTTCCTGCCAAAAAAAATGACGGTTGGCAATTCATCCATTTGCTGAAGTCAAAAGATCTGCATTAAACATATAATAACAGATATTTCTGTTCTGGGGAAAGTCTATATTTCCAGGAGGCAGTTGAATCCTACAGGTCAAGAATTTAATCGATGTCTTTTCATCCTGTGGAATTTGTTGTATATAAACACAGAAGAATATTTTTGACACATTTCTGTTTTAATATAAGACCCATGTGTTTTTTTTATGCACACACTTGTTTGTTTCTCCTCCGTGCAACATGTATTTCAGATCTTTATTAAGCTGCTCTGCAGTGTTAATTGAGTGTGAAGGATTTGTGTTCATGTCTGTGTGTCTCTTGTGTTTGCATTTCTTTGTGTGTGTGTTTGTGCTTTCTGAAGTGTCACTTGTCCCCCTTAAATCAGAGTTGAAGGAAAATCTTTGTGTCTACATGTGCGGAGGTGTGACCGGGTGCATCTTAGAAGAAATGTTAAGCGTGTACCGAAGCATGCGTGACCACTTGAGAGAGTGTTTGTGTGCGATTGTGTTAAAACCCTCCGTCTATTTTATTTATTTTTTTCTCTAACTTTTTCCGTCTTTATCCATGGAAAAGGGATTTAGCGAGCAGCGAGCGTGCACACATCCTTCAGCAGCTCTTCTCCTTCATTTCATATACTTGCACACATTCACACCTGGGAGCTCATTGGTTACGACCACGGCGCTTTGCTTTTGGCCACTGAGCTGCACCAGTGGAGCCCACGGAGGTTTAAGGCTTTGCTCGTTAGATAACCGTGTTAACTTTACAGGCAGCGCTCGTGGTTTCCCTCCTCTCCTCGTGTGTTTCTTGTGTAAATAAAATCTCATGGGATAACGTTTCCACTCGAGATGACTATCCTGGATAAGTGAGGCTAAGGAACAGATTATCAGTGCACGTTTTATTTTATAAGCGTTTTAGTCTGGGATGATGTATTTGGGGGCGGCACAGTGGTTAGCACCGATGCCTGACGGCATGAAGGGACAGATATGCTGGTTAGGTTCATTGGTGATTCTAAATTGGTCGTAGGTGTGAGTGTGAATGGTTGATAGGCTGGAGACTTGTCCAGGATGTACCCCGCCTCTCATCCAATGACAGCTGGGATAGGCTCCAGTGACCCTCCGGAGGACAAGCGGTTACAGAAGATGAATGAATGAATGATGCATTTGATGGTGACGATGATGTGTCCAGTCACTCCTGGTTTAAAGGGGAATTATCGTTTTTTACAACCTGGACCTTATTTCTGGCATAAAATACGATAATTTACTCACCCATATAACTTTGGTGTCATTTGGAGTCGTTCAGAAGATATTTAGATCCAGTGGAGCGCCGCATATATCCATATAGTGGGAGTGAATGGGGCACCGAAACTCAGCCTCTAAATAACGCATTATCTGCCGTGAAACTCGTTCACTTCACCAATATTTTGTTATGATACACTAGTGCTATTCCCCGTTGAGTCCAGAGTTACCTGTTATCATCATGCGGGGTCTGTAGATTGACCTACTAACGTCTAACCTGGATGATGTCGTCTTTGAGCGCCACGCACCCCGCACAGCTTGTTTACCTGTAATTTGCTACTGCAAATCAGAGATGACATCATCCAGCTCTGAGGTTAGTAGGTTAATCTACAGACCCTGGATGATGATAACATAACTCACGACTCAACAGGGAATAGCACTAGTGTACGATAACAAAATATTGGTGAAATGAAAAAGTTTCGCAGCAGATAATGCGTTATTTAGAGGCTGCGTTTCGGTGCCCCAGTCACTCCCACTATATAGATATACGCAGATCTAAATATCTTCCGAACGACTCCAAATGACACAAAAGTTATATGGGTGAGTAAACAATCGTATTTTATGCCAGAAATAAGGTCCAGGTTGTAAAAAAAACAGTAATTCCCCTTTAACTCTTAGTTTAACATTTAGCTCAGATTCTGACCATATTATCCATCTACTTCATTCGTTATATATGAATAACTTAAACCTCCCCGATGCAAAGCAACTTTTTAGTGCAGTCTCCAGAAAAAAAGTTTCTACACACCCCATAATCTCTGGTAATGAAGGTAAATAAAGACATCTGAGACACAGAATCACACTACACAGGGTTGTCAGATCTTTCAAATACGATCTCAGCGCATCCTGGGTGTGTTCACACCTGTCTTTGTGATTGGATGGCCCAGATTGGATCTTAATGCAAGGTCTGAACAGACCCGAAGACTGTGCAGGTTGATGAGACCAGGGCCACAGATGAGTAGTACGGAGCTCCACACAGGGACACTCACAAGTAGACGGGAGAGTAGGGGATAAAATCTGATAAAATATGTATTTTCATGTCCCAGAACATCAATCACAATACAACTTTTTTTTGACGTGTGCAAAGGTTCAGCCAGCTGTGGAGCATTGAATCCTCAGAGGAGGAGTTTTTCAGCTTTATTGACAACCCTGAATTCATTCACTTGGAAAAAGGGCGACCAAGATGTATTCAGATCATGGATTTATTCCAACTATAGGGAAACGATTGGATCAATATTAACATGGTTATCGGGAGCTAATGTTTCCCAGATTAACCGTATGTACGAGGCGTCTCAGTCTGATTAAAAATCCATTCTGATTGAGGCATTTTTATAATGATCGGGTTCTAATTAATAAAACAGGATTAGTAGTATCCAAGTAAACGTGACAGCCTAGTAGTTAAAAGTGTATGTCATCTATTTCTGTGCTATGTTTCTCCTTCCTTTCACTCTTAAATGTCGGCAATGAAACGAAGTTTACCGTGTCAAGGACAACAAGATTATTCTTTTATGCCGCTGAGAACAATCGGTCAGAGAGGCGCCGTCTCGTAGCTGAAAGCAGACTTTAACCCACATCTCTATCTCCCAAATGTAATCGTGGCTATACGTTCCTGCTGAAAACGTCCTTGAGCGAGCAGCAGATCTCCTGGATGGATGCCCAGACGTTCACAGAGCCTAATTAAACAGAAAATGTAGGTTTCTGTTATATTTGATTTGCTTTGTGAGAGACCGAGACTCGTCCATTGGTTATTCAGTCAATATTGATGCTGACTTTGTGTTCTTTGAAGGTTTAGATAGAGGAGGAGAACTGGTTATCTGGTTGCCTTTGTTTAGCAAGGTTTTCCTAGCATGAGTATTGGCTGTTGTGTCAACACCCATCTTGTTAAACACTTGTTTGTTGAGTTTGTTTTCGAAAGGCCGGTAAAATACCCCGTAACTGTCTGTACAGCTCTTGGTAGCAGCTTGATATTAGACATACAGGAATGACTCGGAGCAACAAGCTTGTGTGAATGGTTTCTATCAAATAAATAAATAAATAAATAAATAAATACATCACAAAGCATATATTCAGGGGAAAAAAACAAAAAACAAAAAGGTCTTCAGCCAGACGACTTTCTCTCCAGCACAAAGAAAAATGGCCACAGGGCTGACTTTAGAAACGCAGCACATCAAACGGCACCGTGCACACATCGAGGTGAAAGGGAAACAAACCCGCAGAAGGAGAACGAGTCGAGGACGGGTATGCTGAGCTGTCAAGAAATAAAAGCCGGCGTTGAGCCTCACCTTTATTTTTGATGGAGCAAAGTTCTTGTGAAGACGACACGGATGCTCTGAAACACTTGGAGTTGTTTACTTAACGCAGCTCTGACTCCGGTTGCACCAAGAATCGTTGTTTTGTTCTTCCCTTCATCAAATAAAAGCACACGGCTGATGTGTTTTAGCTAATACAGCAGCAGAGCAGTGACCTGCAATGAAGCTCTGCACCTCTTCTCTTGGGCCGTGTTCACTCCTGGTGTTAACATTCATCCTGAGTGGTCAACTCACACCTGGTAGAACCACGGACGCAATGAGCTCTTAAGTCTCTTTCTCTCTTTATCTATTTATGCCCTGATGTTGGTTATTTTAGAGACATACAGCTTTGATTATAGCTCTCAGATCATCCATATGCCACAATAAATTTTTTTTTAAAAAAAAGGCCAAAACAAACGCACCTAGGCTTGTAGAGTTTATTGATGACGTTTCATCCAAGAAGCTTCTTCTGTTCTAAAAGACTGTTGGGTAGTTGGGGTTTAAATAGGAACATCTGCTCATTGGAAACTTGTATAACCAGATACGTACCTGTGGTTGGAGGAACCCATGACCCATCATCAGCCAGATACTCCTGTGCCAAAGTGTTAGAAGGGTTGAAACTTCTTGGGGACAGATAATAATAATAATAATAATAATACATTTTATTTGGGGCGCCTTTCATGGCACTCAAGGACACCTTACAGCAACAAACAATAACAACAACAGATAAAATAATAAAATACTAAATCACTAAAAGAATGTTAAAGGGAGTACGCCTGTTTAAAAAGGTGGGTTTTCAGATGTGATTTGAAGGTGGAGAGTGTGTCAATGTTCCTGATGCTTGGTGGGAGAGAATTCCAGAGACCGGGGGCAGAGCGGCTGAAGGCTCTGGCCCCCATGGTGGTCAGACGGGCAGGAGGCACAATGAGGCTGATAGATGAGGCAGATCTGAGTGTCCGGGAAGGAGTGTTGATGTGGAGAAGGTCAGATATGTATGGGGGAGCGAGGTTATGAATGGCCTTGAAGGTGTGGAGCAGAATCTTGAAGTCCACACGAAATTTGACCGGAAGCCAGTGAAGCTGTTGCAGAACAGGTGTGATGTGATTGATGGATGGGATCCTGGTGATGATGCGGGCAGCAGAATTCTGAACCAATTGGAGTTTATGGATGTACTTGTGGGGAAGACCAAAGAGAAGGGAGTTGCAATAGTCCAGCCGAGATGTGACCAGGGTGTGGACTAGGATGGCAGTGGAGTTGGGAGTGAGGGATGGGCGGAGACGGTTGATGTTGCGTAGATGGTAATACGCTGACCGAGTAATGTTATTGATGTGGCTTTGGAATGAAAGAGTACCATCAAGGACGACATGTTAAGACTCTTTTGTGAAGCATCTGAGTGTTTGATGAACGAAACCCAAAGATGTTCCTCTTCAAACCCCAACCTTCCCACCACCCTTTTATAGCAAACAAAGCTACTTGGGTGAAACGTTTTCAAGAAACTCTACAAATCCAGTTGCCCTTGTTTCAGCTTGTTGTTATAGATCTACACCGATCAGCCACAACATTAAAACCACTGACAGGAGAAAGTAAATAACATTGACCATCTTGTGACAATTCAATGTTCTGCTGGAAAACTTTTGGACCTTAGACATGTAGCACCCATCTAGACCTGATCAGGCACCCCCTCCCACCCCATAGCAATGACACTCCTTGATGGCAGCAGCCATCCCCAGCAGGATGCAGCCTGACACAGGCTCACACACGAAAACGCATTAGGAACAACCTGGCCTCCAAATTCACTAGATCCCAAACTGATCAAGTATCTGTGGGATACTAACAACATTCTGTTGCCAGACACCACAGGACACCCTTAGAAGGCCCATGTCCATTCTCTGATGAGTCACAACTGCTTTGGAGGCACAAGGGAGATCTACACAATAATAGGAAGGTGGTCATAATGTTATGCCTGGATGACTGAGAACATTGACGATATATATTACCAGGTTCTATATTCAGTATATTTTGCTGAATGAATGAGTGGATGTGTTCACACCTCTCCTCTAAGCTGCCCACTTGTGATTGGATGTTAGCACCAGGTCTGAATGGGTCTTTTGTGTTTGAAAGTATTAAATTTGAAAAAGTTAAACAAAGATTATCCTGAAACTCGTGCCGTTTTGACACTGGTATGAAGAAATGTTAGTGTTGATGTTAACTCCCACACAGGCACCTGCATTGATTGCATTAAGCAGCTGTAGGAGTCTGATGATTATTTAGTCCTGACGTAACGCAGCACAGTTGGCTCGGCTCAGGGCTCAGCCTGCACAGACAGATAATGCACAAGTCGAATTAAAACTGCTCCTGAATGCAGCCTTAGAAACACGCCGCAAAGCTCCTCACGGACACCTGCAGAATACACCTGTGAGCAGGAAAATGCTATATTTGCATGATTCACCGGGCCCCCTTTTTTTTTTTCTCCCTTCCTCTTTCTGTGCGTGTCAGCCCGTTAGGTGATTCTTGTGTCTCAGCGGGTTCAGGTCTTTTGAGAGGTGACATGACGCTTCAGGCGAAGGAGGCAGACAAGGTGCTCGCTTGCTGTTCTGTGTTCTGCCTCTTGCTGCCAAATGTCTGCTGTCTCACCACGAGGGAATATGTGTGTATATCCGAGCGTCTGCGCTTGTGTTTCTTACCTTTTTTTTTTTTCTTTTTCCCCCGTCTCTTCCAGATCGGGACAGGCTTCAAGGATGAAGATCTGGAACAGCATTACAAGTTCTTAAAGGTAAAGTGGCGAGACTGTCACACTGTTCTAACCCGGTAGACATCACAACTCCACACTCGTGTCCCCACATTGATAGCTTCATTTTTTGTTTTTTTTAAATCATACCCTGGGTTTTAAACTCTCTGCAGCTGATGGTACTTCATTTTATTGATGGTACAATATTCAGCTTAAAGGCTGGGGCCTTCAAGAGACTCTACAATAATTCCCTCCCTATAATTCTTCATTCAGTCATTATTTTCTGACATAAATAGAGATTTTATATCAAAAGGACATGAACAGTATGTACACAACTCAAGGTACATTATCTAAGCCAGTCTGGGAAATAATCTAATAACTAATAATAAGAAATAACACAAGTATCTACATAATCAGCCACAACATTAAAACCACTGACAGGAGGAGTGAATAACATTAACCATCTTGTGACAATTCAATGTTCTGCTGGGAAATTTTTGGACCTGGCATTCATTCATGTGGATGTTACTTAGACATGTAGCACCCACCTAGACCAGACCAGGCACCCCCACCCCGTAGCAATGACACTCCTTGATGGCAGCAGCCATCCCCAGCAGGATGCAGCCTGACACAGACACACACACAAAAACACTTTAGGAATAACTCAAAAGAAAAACATGAAGAACAGCACAAGGTGTTGACCTGGCCTCCAAATTCACTAGATCCCAAACTGATCAAGTATCTGTGGGATGATCCACAGAGGCCCCTCCCCTCAACCCACAGGATCCCACTAACGGACACCCTCAGAAGACCCATGTCCATTCTCTGATTAGTGAGCAACAGGGGAGACCTACACAACATTACGAAGGTGGTCATAATGTTATGCCTGACGGGCGTATGTCGTAGCTTTGCTTGCAAATGTGTGAATTTCTTTTTTTAGACGGAAAACAAAAGCGTTTCACAGAGAAAACCCTCCGTTCTGAGGAGCCGTGCGGGCGTGCTCTGACTTGGGGGTAATGAATTGCTTTTTCAATTTACCTTTGAAGAGGTTTGTTCCAGAGCAGCAGAGCAGCAGCATTTGAAGACGCTGACAACTGCTCTCTATAAAATGATAGCTGTTGAGAGAGTCAGAATTCATTTGGGCACTCGCTCTGTTCACTTCTTCGGCTAAATTTAGACGTGCCGCTGCAGAAATAAGAACAGAGAGGCTTTTAGAAATGTGTGCATCTGTTTAGAAGAGCGGCTAAAAAAAAATTTCTTACTTTAAAGATTAAAGGTTTTGGAGTGAGAGGTACAAACTGCTGCACGGTGCAGAATCACCACAGCTGAAGCAGTGATTGAGAAGGTGGAGTAACCTTTTTTTCCCCTCGGTCTAATACAGCCTGTACTGTAGTGCTTTGTAATGAAAGTGATGGATGGGGAATTAAGGCGAGCCGGTGGTGTGGCCCGTGTTGCTTTGGTTGCAGCGGTGCTCCAGGCCGATGGGACTCGACAGGGAGACGATTGGCTGTGTTCACACTCGTCTGGGTGGCGAGGTGCTTCAACGGCGGCTTCACTGATTCCCCCTGCCTTTTTTTTTCTATTTTTCTGGGAAGGAGATTGTGGATTTTCAACTACAAATGTTAACAATTTAAATATTTCTTGCTGATGATTAGACAAAACAAGCAAATTAAAGGTGTCCTCTGATCCACCTTGGGCTCTTTTTACCATTTTAATATTGTGCTCACCAGTAGTTGGTTCAAACATGCTAAATTGAGAGTCAACCACCAGTCCAAAGTCCTTATAGGCCAGTCTCGCCAATTGGTAGCCATCTTGGTAGCCATCTTGGTAACCAGCCCAGGGAGATGTTTCTGTCCTCTATGTAAATGAATCAGGAGGGAGCCTCTGTCCTCTGGAGGGTTCCCAGAAAGGTCCCGGCCTAAAGCAGGGTATAACATAGACATAGTTTTATTTCTTCTATACATACACAAGGGTTCACTGCACAACACAGCAACAAACGGAGACGGTAAGCCGAGAATAACGTTGGGTACGCCTACTCTTTCGAGTCTGTCTGCACCTACTCCTGCCACCTCTCACTTTCAATAGTTGTTGCTGCTGGCTGAGTGTTTTCTTATATTAAGTGGACCGGTGGGCTTTTTGGAGGGAGGCTTGGCACCAAGCGGGCCAAACTCTGGGACCAAGAAGTGAAGCCAAAAACGCTTGGGACAAAAACTGTAGCTCCTGGCTCTAAAAGAAAGTAAATCCCCACAGACTTCTGTGTTGGTATGTCCAACTCTACGGCAGAAATAAACATGTTTACAACCTGGCACAAAATAGTGACCGTTTACATGCACCGATCAGGCATAACATTATGACCACCTTCCTAATATTGTGTAGGTCTCCCTTGTGCCTCCAAAACAGTTGTGGCTCATCAGAGAATGGACATGGACCTTCTGAGGGTGTCCTGTGGTGACTGGTAACAGGATGTTGTTGGGGGGGGGGGGGGGGGGGTTTAAAGTATCCCACAGATACTTGATCAGTTTGGGATCTGGTGAATTTGGAGGCCAGGTCAACACCTTCATGTTTTTTTGAGTTGTTCCTAAAGCTGTTTTTTGCGTCCTGCTGTGGATGGCTGCTGCTGCTGCGTTTAAAACAGTGGTCACTCACTACAGAGTAAAACTACCACATTAATGGTTTTTTATTGGGAGTCTCGGCAAATATTTTTAACAACATCCAGACTGGCCGGCGTAACTATGCAAGAAGCGGCCGGCGTGCGCATTGTTTACAGGAGAGAGCGGCTGATCGCCCTGCATGGCGCTGTGGTGTTCCCTCGGGACGGACATGAGATCCTCACGGAGAGGCTTCGTGGGACCCGCCGTGGACGCCGAGCAGGAAAACAACATCGAGAAAAGAAGAGACGCTTCACTTCTCAGCGCTGTTCTCCCCTCCGTTACCATGGGCAACGTGGGATCGCCGCCATATAAGACGTTCGAACTGGCCGCACTCCGCATGCTCTGTGGCGGCATCGGCCTTCCTGTGTGGAGTGGTCTGCTGGAGCAGCGGCGTCGCAGAGAGGGAGAGGAAGAAGCTGGTTAAGATCATCAGGAAGTCCAGCTCTGTCCTGGGCTGCCCCTTGGACTCGGTGGAGGAGGTGGGTGACGGTAGAGTTCTGCCTGAACTGTCCTCCATGCTGAACGATGGGTCCCACCCCCCTACATGGTGACCCGACGGGACTGAGGAGCAGCTTCAGTGACAGACTGCACACAGAAAGGCCTCAGTCAGCCGATGGATTCGAACCCAGAACCTTCAGTGCTAACCACCACACCACTGTGCCGCCCCTGAATCAAATTTAAACCATAATTTTCTGTCTTTAAAAGACGAGGTAATTCTTCTGCCAGAATAAATGTTCTAACCTGGAGGTCTCGTGTTTCTTGTCTAACTGGGGAGTAGAAATGATCTCATATAATCACCTTGATAAATTCAGTCTTAACGTCCATTTAGCGGCAATCACACTCAACGTGGTTTCCCACTTTCACTTTCAATCTTCACATTTATGAGTTTCACTCGGCATCTGTCAAAGAAACTCATTCACATCCAGAGCCTTGATGTACTCTGACTGTTTAAACATCTTGACCTGAGAACGGCCTATTTCAGCAAATTTATGGCATGGAGTCGACGTCCAGCTGTTAATCTTCTCATTAGTGTAGAGTTTTGGACGTTCTCATTCAACTTCAACGCCTGAAACTAACGGGAGGGATAATAACTTATTTATTTTAGAGTATTTAGATGAAGTTGTACTGAACTTGAGGATTTCAAACTGTTCCACAGTGGGCGCAGACTGCTTACCTCTCCCACTAAATATAACAACTGTACTTGATTATAATCACCACCTCAACCTTAAAAAAAACAAGTCGCTTTACATTTGCCCTTAAGATGATTTCTTCACTCCGCGCTCGGAGGAGTAAATATGTTGGAATCAGCACAAATAATTGCACAAAGCTGAAATAGCTGCAGCACATTCATCCCCGACCGTTTCAGGCTGATGTAAAGTGTAATTATAAAGCCATGCAAGGTGAGCACTCAACACCCATCTGATAAATAGTCTTTTCAGTGTCTAGTTTGTGTCTGTGCAACCGAGAGGCCACGAGTTTGAGCCCCGACAGAGCTCATGACGACCGGCAGCGATATTTTATAAGACTCTCCACGCCTACAGGCTCACTCATTGTAATTCAGTCGCTGTTAAGAGTGTCACTTGAATGCCTACAGTATAAATAATATGTGCGGGGAAAACAGCGCTGGAGCTGCTGCTGCTGCTGCCGCCGCCGGAGCTTTCTTCTTCTTCTTCTTTTCCCCTGCATTACTTAACCATGACCCACTTCTGTGGACACTGCGGCAGTCTAGTTTAACATCGCACCGCCTCGGAGTCGCTGGAAATGGTCGTTCCACGGCAAAAAAAAGCCTGGTTTGATTGCTCGTGTTAAAAAAGTTAAAAAAGCCGCTGTTGGATATCGGAGAAGTTTTTCTGGGGCTGATTAAAGAACAGAAACAGTTTGTTAGAGGCCAGAGCTCAGTTTAGTTTATATATATTTACGGATAGACTTAGACGTAAACGGACTTTATTCATCCACAAGGGTTTGGACGATATTTAGGTCTGCGTACATCCATATAGTGGGAGTGAATGGGGCACCGAAACGCAGCCTCTACATAACGCATTATCTGCCGCGAAGCTCGTTCATTTCATCAATATTTTGTTATGATATGCTAGTGCTATTCCCCGGTGAGTAAACAATCGTGTTTTATGCCGGAAATAAGGTCCAGTCTAGTTTAACATCGCACCGCCTCGGAGTCGCTGGAAACGGTCGTTCCACGCCAAAAACAAGACGGGGGGATCGAGACTGGTCTGATTGCTCGTGTTAAAAAAGTTAAAAAAGCCGCTGTTGGATATCGGAGGAGTTTTTCTGGGGCTGATTAAAGAACAGAAACAGTTCGTTAGAGGCCAGAGCTCAGTTTAGGATATACATATTTAAATAAGTAATCAAAAACATGTAAGTGAAGCTATTTCTGAATGGAATCCTTCATGTAGGTGTACAGTGTTTCCCCTACTGATATATTGGGAGGGCGCCACCCCCCCTTGAAGGTCAGGTTAATTAAGTTTTCTATATAACGACAGATCACAACCTTGTTCTTTTATTAAACAAACTAATTAGCCTTACTAGCCCCGCCCCTCACCCTCCTTCCCATCTAAACTCCGCCCCCTTCAAACCTAGGGGGAAACACTGCTGCTGTATGATAATGTGGTTTTAAAACCATCCTCTCACGTTGCCCCCTCCCAGGCCAGCAGGTATCACTTTAATATGAGGAACTCTCTTCACCCCCCTCTCTCCTCTCTCTCTTGGGATGAGACTGCGAGGTAGCGGGACAGTGCTGCGGGGCGACCAAAGCCACTCTGTCACTGTCTCTTTATCAGGTTCTCTGTGAATGCGCCGGCCTATTTTTACCCGTCTCTCTAAGGTGTTTATTTTCTTAAATGTTTTCTATCTTTGTATCCTGAACACCTCCACCCCTCCCTCCCTCTCCCCAACCCTACCCCCCTCGCTTCGGGATGCTGTACTAATTAAATCCTCATGTCCTCCAGGAGCACATTCTGCCCAAACCCCGAGCCTACTACCGCGTGGACCAGTCGGCCGAGCCCGACGTGTGGCTGGACGCCGTGCAGGTTTGGGAGGTGAAGTGCGCCGACCTCTCGTTGTCGCCCGTCTACAAGGCCGCCATGGGAATGGTAAGCTCAGCCACAGTGTGTTCCCGCTGATAAACTCTTGCTGTTTATGGTCTGCTGCCCGCCATGAAAAGTCATAATTAGTGCCTCTTAATTGACTTATTAAAAATGTAGTAAAGGAAGATGCTGGATTTAATAGAACAGACACTCGCTCGTTACCCGTGGTTTGGCTGCGTGTTCGACACAGAGTCCCACAGCGCACGTAAAATAAAATAACAAACCGTTGATATAAAATACAGCTCTCATTTCAACCACAGTCGGAGGAGACGGATGAACTTTATCTGAAAACATTTACATAATTTTAACAGTTACTCATAAATTTTTTTACTTTTAAAGTTAACACGTGTTGCACGTCATTGTCATTAAACCATAAATTTACAGCTTTACCGTTAAACGCTTGACTTTGAGATGGTTAGGTGAGTTGTTTTACGCAAAAAGAGGTCGGTTTTAAGATTAATTTTAGCTTTAAATGTCATCAGAGGGCAGGTTTCATGGCTTCATGGCATCACCAACGTTTTCTAAAGGCGTGACCTTAACTATATCAGTGAATTCACATCTATTAATCACATTGAAACGGTCCGATCTGTGTAAATTAGGCTTGCACACGAATAGACTTGGACGTAAACGGACTTTATTCATCCACAAGGGATACTGTTTGGTCACAATAGCTCAGTTGGACTCTTGAGAACCACTAGTAAGAAGAAGAAATAGGTGTAAGATAGTTTTAAAAAGGGTAAAAACAATTACATAATCTGTTTATGCACAAATGTACAAGAAATGGAGACAGAAGTAAATACATCACTGGTCACTATTTCATTTGACACCTTTAGAAATCCTAGAAAATGCGTCTTACGATCAGATTTTTTAATAAACCTGAGTACTGTGTTTGTAATCCATCAAAAATCTGCTTCACGTCCAACATTTCTTTATTTTCACCCACATCTGGTGCAATGCATGGATTTCTAAGACTATAAAGAGGAAGAAACTGGAGTTAAAACTGAACTAATGTGGTTTTATTGAACTTAAAAATACTCAGGACATTTGGGAGTCCCCTTCTTCTGTACAGTGCAAATCTGGTATGATGTGGGCTGAATGCTGTACACTAATTATAATTCTGGCTTCAATCCTCAGGTGGATCCAGAGAAGGGCATTTCTCTGAGGTTCCCCCGCTTCCTTCGGATTAGAGACGACAAGAAGCCAGAGGACGCCACGACTGGAGCTCAGGTACGAAACAGGATATAATAACCAGCCAGTAGTAGAGAGCGTGTAGGAACATGGGTTCAACGGGTCGGCCTTCTGCAATATAAACCTGTCTGTAAAGAGCCAGTAAAAACTCATATCATATGTTTGTTTGGCCGTGGTGCTCAAAGTGTCGTGTAGACACGGTGCCTCATCATCACGTTCCCTCTTCAACAACTGTCCTGTAAAACTTCAAGGGTGAGCAGCGCTGCAAGGACAGTCTCCCTCTTTTTCTTTTTTTATACTGCCGTCGGTTTATGTAGTGTTCTCCCGGCGCCCATCGAGCTAAGCTATAACAGTCAGGTGAAGCTGCGCCTCTGGGGTTTAGAGTCGAGGGTCGGGGCAGTATATAGTGTATAGTGAAGCAGTAGAGATGTGCGGGACGGCTGCACCTTCCTTCACCTGGACACGTTTAAATCTAAGCCACCAACTAGACGTTTCAGTTCAGTTTATAAACTGTGTTCTGCATACATAAAGCAATTAGTCTAGATGTTTTTGTCTAGTCTGAATAGATCCTGATGACCTGCTCACCCAGCGGCTCATCATTTTTTCATGACTGAACCAGACTCGCCTGAATTACAGTCAACGCACGGATCCCTGTACTGTTGTATATGACACTGGCAGATTGATGAGAACCACCGCTTCAAGTTACTTTTATTTACATGAACAGGAGTTATTGAATTTATAATCTGGGCTGCAGCTAACTGCAATAATTATTTGGCTCGTAAAATGTTTTATTTAATCAACGGGAGTTAATGTGAATGTATAATAGGGAAGAAATCAACAAATTCTCACAATGAAAACCAGAAACCTCAGAATAGAACCTGAACGAAACTCAGTCCTGTCGTATAATTAATCTACTAAAAGATGTGCAGCTGATAATGAGCGCTGTCCAGATCTTAAATGAACAAAATGTCCTCCTCTGTAGATTCATTCAATGTCTTGTCTTATCTTACTTGTATTCCCGTGCGACTGTATAACGTCCAATAAGTATTTCTGTGAAAGATAATTTAGTGTGGAGAGGGTAGCTCGTACCTCTGGTCATCCAACACTGCCATAAACTCCCCTAACCCTCCCTGGTATATTTTTTTAGTACCACCTCACCCAACATCCACATTCCATAATTTGCAAATAGCGAAAAAAAAATAATTTTTTCTGCTATTTCGATTTTTGCGCCATTAAAGGGGAACTACCGTTTTTTTACAACCTGGACCTTATTTCTGGCATAAAATATGATCGTTTACTCACCCATATAACTTTGGTGTCATTTGGAGTCGTTCAGACGATATTTAGATCTGCGTATATCCATATAGTGGGAGTGAATGGGGCACCGAAACGCAGCCTCTAAATAACACATTATCTGCTGCGAAACTTGTTCATTTCACCAATATTTTGTTATGATACGCTAGTGCTATTCCCCATTGAGTAAACGTTGAGTAAAGCAGAAGAAGAAGATATCGTCTTCTTCTGTTTTTTTGTTTTTTGATGCTTGGCGACAAAGAGAAATGAGACATTATGACACTACAGGGACGGGGGTTTTGTTTATGGCAGACCGAAAATAAATAACTATAAAAGATAAGGCTTGGCTAACGCCTGATACCAATTACGATCATTTTAAAAATGCCTGGATCGGCCCCCGATACAGATCAGGACTGGCAACTGGTAACTAGTGGTCGCCATTATGTCGCATCCTGTTTCTATAGCGTCAAATAACTAAACTAAAATGAAAGTTATCCAGAATTGACACTTGAACATGCATCAACATTATACTAACTACCTAAAATGACAGAAACCATCCTTGAAAATAATATTTGACGTGTATTTTAGTGTTTTAATTCGGCCCAAGTCCCATCCACTAACATGGAGGGGGCGGAGCTTCTGACCTATACTGCATCCAGCCACCAGGGGGAGCTCTACTTGCTTCAGATTTCTTAATTTCCTCGTATAAAACATAAGTCATTAAATTGCCTGTTAGATCTGCAACACGTACTACCTTTTAGTTTTGTGCATTAAATTCCTAATTTTAGGGAACTAGCTCCACCTCATTGTTCACAAGGAGGTTAATGCAGGAGCTGTGTCAACACTGAAATATGCTCCCTTGAAAATAAGCCGGGAACGTATTCAGCACAAGTCCTCTCCCTGCAGCAGAGCGTCGCTGATTGTTCCGTCGTAATAATTTAAATGCAGCCAGATTCCTCACTCTGATCCACTGTGGGGCTGCAGCTGCTGCTGCTGCTGCTGCTGCACACTTAGTATGTACCTGACTAATCTTAAGAGCGTTTTAGAAATAAGTCTCATCTAACGTTTGTTTGATTATTGTTTCATTCAGTCGTCGTCACATGGAACTAACAAAAAAAAATAACAGCTGCAAATTCTCACAGGCGAGAAGCTGTAAATTGAAAATATATTTTCAGAACGGCTGAGGGAAATAAGAAATACAATAATTAACACTTATCACTTTATTCCACATTGAAACAAAAAAACAAATATGAAAAACGGATTCTTGTTGTATTTATTTGTTCATTATGCTCATTAAGACAAGCGTAACGTATTCAGACTTAAATTAACAACTTTATTATTCATTTATCCTTTTTTCTTTGTTAACGTGGATCTAAGTTAATGTTTATTGATTAAAACAAAGTATTAAAAGAGAAGCTGTGGCAGCAGGAAGTTTTGATTAAAAGGTGTTAGAAAAATAAAGTCTGCAGAAAGCTGGAGGCTCACCTTGGTAACATGCTAAAGACGACAGACAACAGCTGAGGCACGGCTGAAACACTTTAAATCGGTTTATATCCTGTACACTGATCAGCCACAACATTATGACCACTGTCAGAAGAAGTAAATAACATTGACCATCTTCTGACAATTCAATGTTCTGCTGGGAGGCTTTTGGACCTGGCATTCATTCATGTAGATGTTACTTAGACATGTAGCACCCACCTAGACCAGACCAGGCACCACCACCCCATAGCAATGACACTCCTTGATGGCAGCAGCCATCCCCAGCAGGATGCAGCCTGACACAGACACACACACTGAAGAATAGCACAAGGTGTTGACCTGACCTCCAAAGTCACTAGATCCCAAACTGATCAAGTATCTGTGGGATGATCCACAGAGGACCCTCCCCTCAACCCACAGGATCCCACTAATGGACACGCTCAGAAGACCCATGTCCATTCTCTGATGAGTCACAACTGTTTTGGAGGCACAAGGTGGTCATAATGTTATGCCTGATGGGTGTAGTTGTACATAATTAAGGGCGTGGGTGCCCTTACCGGTCGCCAGTTGTCTGTCTAGCTGCACCTCTTTGCCTATTTTTGTATTATTTAAGATTTATTGAGGAGTCGTAGGTGTTGGCCAAGATGGCGGCGACCAGAGACACAACACTGAGCTTCACAATCTTTATACACAGTCTTTATTGGATTATCAAGAGGTTTACAGGCAACATTTTGAAGTTCGATTCCCCACTAAACAAGTGAGGACACGCTGGCCTGCGTCAGTTGCCGTGGGTGACGACAAACCCTGAGCAACACCTTCCTCTAAACTCTGAGCCATGTTCATTGTTGTGATCTCTCAGAGAGTTTGAGTTTTAATGAGGCCACAAAAAAAAAAAATCAGCTCTAGCCTCCAGGTTTTTTTTTTTTCCTAAAGTTGAGTCCAAACCAATGTAGCATTTATTAAGGTGTGAGCCATATTATAATGTGAATTTTCCCTGACTCGAATTAGCAGCCATCTGTTGCCCTTAGAGTCTAGATATGTGCTTGTTACAGCTGGGAATCGGGGCTGGAGCATCCGCCGCATTTAAATGATGCTCCTGTCGGTTTCTGTCTGTGAAGACGTACGCTCACTCGTTAGCCGAACACGCCGGCTCCACGCTGGGTGATGTAGCCCGGGATTTAAATGAAAGTTAACCTCGTTGGAGTCGGAGCCGATTTACAAAGAAATCACACGAACGCGAGCAGGTTTCAGTCGGGGAGGGGGAGAATCAAACCTTTACCTTGATGCTGTGTCGCATTGTTTTCCTCCTCCCTGTGCCACCCAGCTGGACCGGCACTGATACTGCTGACTCTGGGTGGCCCTGCTGTTTGCACATTATTCACCGTCCCGCCTTCCTCCCCCTCAAACCCCTAACCCCGATGAGCTCAAGCGAACGCAACCTCCGTCTCCCGGTCGGCAGCTGGGAGTCACCGACTTCAAAGCCCGAGATATGAATAATCAAACTGATATTTTTAGCTTTTCCTCTTCATGTTACTGACCTGACTTCATGATCTTCTCCCCCTCGTTCTCTCCCTCTGCTTTCCCCTCTCCTCTCTCTCTCTCTCTCTCTCTCTCAACATCTCTGCTGCAGATTGCTGATTTGTACAAGAAGCAGCAGCAGATTCAGAATCAGGGGGATAAAGCCGACCCAGAGGACTATTACTGATCATCTTCCGTCACCTGCAGAGAATAATATCAAGAAAAAATGGTAATGTCATTGTAATTGTAAATAGCTTCTTTCTTTGTGTACTGGTCAATGAAAATAAAGACAGTTTTAAACATGCAATTTCTGTTATTGATCTATTGAAGCTTCCCTCACGCCGGCCTCCTTTTGAGAAAAGATAAAATATATATATATCACAATAAACATCTTTGCGGCACACGGTGCACATAAACTCCTGACATCGATTCAGCGGTAAACCTGCTGGTGATGGATCCCTATCGGAAATTCACTGAGCAAAAACGTGGAAGCGCGCGAGCGGCATACCAATACCCACGAGCTGGCCTGGTTTCTGCTCGAGCTCCCGGAAGAGCGGCGGCCGTAAAGTGCATTCGGCGCGTGTGGTGGTAATGAGAGGACGAGCCAAGGAGATTGCCGGCCCGGCTGAAATGTTATTAGGAACGAGGAAAGACGCGGGAGCTGACAGTTGCTCAAGCAGCAGGACGACAAAGGAGAGGCACTCACTGCTCGCATTAGATGATGGAAATCCACCGACTGTCCGGCCTTAATCAATCAGAGATGTGTGGACCAGAGAGGGATGGTTAGGAGGGGAGGAGGGGAGAGGGGGGGGCAGAGCCAAGGACGGACGGGCGAGCATTGTGAAAATATGATCCCGTGTGAGAGGAAGTGAGCGTGCTTGCAACACACTTGTAACCTCTTAATGTTTGCGGTGATGTGTCTGCGTGAGCGGTGAGCACCTCCGAATCTCATTTGGTAGCGGGGCAGAAGAGCGAATGTGCAGGGAATATTTAGTTGACTTTGGGTTTCGCTTCGCCTGCAGGTACACCTCCAACGCAAGGACAAAGGAACTGCAGAGAGATTAGAAAAAGAAACGTCAGACTACAACTAATCTGTGAAGCATCTTGGTCTTGGCTGTAGGGGTTGTTAACGTCGGTCCGCCAGCTCCATCCAGACTGAAATACCTCTCCAGCTATTATGCTGCCTTTAAAGCAGGGGTGTCAAACATATGGCCCGCAGGCCAAAAACCGGCCCACCAGAGGGTTTAATCTGGCCCTGCGGCATGAATTTGCAAAGCGCGAAAGTTATATAGAAGACTTTAACAGCCAATATTCAATAAAACTATCTGGTATTCCTACACACCAAATTAACTTGGTATGTTTTCAATGTCCTGTACACATGTTGTACACATCTCTGTTCGTTGGGTTCTCTCCAGGTACTCCAGCTTCCTCCCACCGTCCAAAGACATGCTGGTTAGGTTCATTGGTGATTCTAAATTGGCCGTAGGTGCGAGTGTCTCTCTGTGTTAGCCCTGAGATGGACTGGAGACCTGTCCAGGGTGTACGCCGCCTCTTCTCGCCCATTGACAGCTGGGATAGGCTCCAGAGGACAAGCAGTTACAGAAAATGAATGAATGAATAATTTGTTTGGGAAAATGTATTCAAATTGGGCAGAACTGAACTAAAATGAGTTTGATACCCCTGTTGTAAATGAGTTTAAATGAGACTTGTGTTGTACAAACCCCAAAGCAAGGCAACAGTTGGTATCCGGAAGCTATGGAGGCTAATTTACTTTAGCAAAGATAAAGCAAAGAATATTTATTTTCAGTGGAAGCTGCCAATCGTGTATTTGTTTATTTCTAAACTTATGACGACTTGGCAGCAATTCAACATTTTCAACTGTTATTGCAGCTCAGTGTTCAGACTCGTCGTCCATGTCTTGCTCAGGGTCTGGTAACCTCCACATCTCTCTCAGGTCTTCCCAGTCGTGCTTTTTTTTATCGACACCTTCTTAAGTGCGGCTGTAATTAAGCCCATGAACCACTCTCAGACGCTTGTGCTGCTGCCGCTGCTGCAAGGCCAGAGAGGAATAACAGTGCAGATGTCTGTGAAGGTGCTCGTTCACCCAGGTCATGGTGTATGTAAGAAAAAGAAGCTGAAACGACGGCAAAACGTGGACTTGTGGAGTCTCTTGAGGACGTTTCATCCAAGTAGCTTCTTCAGTTCTCAAAGACTGGAGGGGAGATGAGGTTTTATAGGAACATCTGTGCGTGTTGCATGACTAAATTCATGATACCCAGACCCTAGATGTTCTTAATAAAAGTCCTGGAACAGAAGAAGCTACTTGGATGAGTGGTGAAACATCTAACCCTATTAGTCCAGAGCCAAATCTACGTCTTAAACACTTTTATTCTCATTGACCAGTTGAGCCAGAATCAAACACTGTTCCTCTGTCCAGTTGGGTTTCCTACTTCATTTCTTCTCCACTGCTGTTCAGTTTGTGGAAGATTTGAACGCCAACCAACACTGCTTCTTATCAGCCGGTTAGCGATCACAGAAACTGATGAAAGCTGAGTCATTTTACCCTCGTTAACACCAAATGGATGGAAAATTACCAGCATTGTAAATGAATGGAAGCACATAAATATAGCTATCAGCGTGTGAAGACTGTGCAAGTGGGTGTAAGTTTTCACACATTTTGTAGGATCAGTTTAAAGTATGGCTTACTATTTATTTAACAGAAATTTTCTTTTTATATAAAATATTATTTATAATTACACAGACTTCACAGAGATTAGATTCTATGATTAAGTCTATTGATTTGACCGTCCATTCTAGGCTCATTATCACCAAAAGTGTATTTTTATCTAGCTTTTACGATGTCTGTAAAGGTTCCCAGTCATCCAGGTCATGGTATATCCAAAAAAAAAAACTGTTTGTCTCTGTCCTCTTTCCCTATGAATGGCGCTCTAACGACCCTTGTCTGTCAGAGTCTCCAGTCTCAAGGTGTGAACGGAGTTGAAACTTCTTGGAGACAGAAGTTAAAACTGTATTGTAAATAGTTTAGAGAAGGTTTGTCCAGTTTGTCCCTTTACTCCTCTTTCAAACCACCGGTCTTCTCTGGCTAAGATGTGTCCTTCGTCCCTCAGGTGTAGGTGGACAGCTGAATCGTCCAGTCCCCTAGAACTGAAGAAGCTACTCAGATGAGTGGTGAAACGTCTTCTCAAAAAAAGCTCTACAAGTCCGGTTGCCGTTTTAAACGCTTCTTTTTTTAGCTTTTAGGATCAACCAACCACACCTTTTACCTGGCAGCGGGGTCAATCACACTTCCTCACTAAGATAAGAGTCTCTGTCCATTCCTTGTTCTCTGAGAATGTCCTGGAATCACTCCTAGGCTAAGACTCCTTGCTAGTAGCTCTCTGAGAGGAGTACTGGCCCAGTTGTCCTTGTTTCTGCTTGTGTTGAGACATTAGTTCGTTAAAGGCGTCCCTATCAGCCCCAGCTCGTTTGAAAAAATACTCCGAGCTCGAGTAAAGAAGATCATAAACAGATCTACTTAGCGGCCTCTTGTTAGCGCACGTTGTTAGCGCTTAGCTGAGGAGCACCGCTGTGCCTGAGCGCATCCTCCCAGCAGCTAGCGTGGCTGTGGACTCTGCTCTCATCGAGGGCGGCGTGTGCAACAGATCATCATTAATGCATCGCGCCGTCGCATCAGCAGGAAGTTGTGCCGAGCAACAATGAGATGCAGGAAATAAATTACAAGCGTTGGCTGGCTGGCTGGCGGTGTTCCCGCGGCTGCGAGGCGGAGGTGTGCGTCGAGTCTGCAGTTTTCCAGCTCGTCTTCAGGATATTTACACTTAAGAAAAAAATAAATAATAATAATAATAATCTGCCAGTTTTGCAGTGACTCATGTCGACATGTGGGGCGGTTTGCGGTTTTCCTGCACTTTCGGAGCATGCGAGGTCGCCGTCTGTTATGCATGTATGCATACCGCGCGGCTGGTGGTTTGCCTATTATTTGTGCGCGTGGGCCGCGTCCCGTGTCGGCGGCACAACGACGCCATTGTGGCCGAGCAATCTTGGAAATGCCGAACCCAGATCTGCCGGCTCCGTCTCGCCACAGTCTTAATATTTTTAGTCGCTTCCTTTCTCTTCGTGTGTCGTCTCCCTCTCCCGACTTTTGGGGTCCGTGATTATAAATTACAAGGGCCCCGCTGGAGACGCTGAAATCACAAATTCAAACAGCGGCGGCATTGCTTTTAGAAGCTGAAACGGCGAGCGTAGGGGAAGGCAAAGTCTCTAACGGGAATCAAGAGAGAGAAAGTGTGCAATAAATTCAATTCCATATTGTGTTTGCTGTGCGATACGTCTCTTGTTGACTGCAGAGAGTGTCTCTTCCTAATTTGTGTGATCGTCTAAGCGGCGAGGAAGTCTCCTCTCTGCATGCTGAGGCGGTTCTCTATTTGTCTCCTCTGCTCGTAGTGTGAATGAGGCGTTTTTTTTTTTTTTTTTATCATCTGAAAAATGTTTGGTTTAACTGAGCGTGTACATGCGTCTCTGATGTTTACTGAGGAGGAGGGAGGAGGTGGAAGGAGGAGGAGGGCGGCTGGCACGCATCACACGCCTGCAGGGCATCTCGGCGCAGCGGCCTCCATCCCCGCCGAGGTTCAAGCAGCCGTGGCGTTAGTTCACGTCAAGTTACCCGCTCAGACCTGGACCCTCAGGGGTAGCGTGGGAGCTGGGCAGGCGGGCGGGCGGGCGGGCAGGTGGGGGGTTGACCTACCTGCTCTTGCCGGCTTTTACTTCAGCCGCCTCTCTCCACGTGTTCAGACGTGACCGGAGGCGCTCGAGGTCGTGGAGAGGGAAGTAAAAAAAAAAACTGATCTCTGCTGCTGTGGCAGATGAGAGTCGAGCTGAAAGGGTGCTGACGCCGTCCCCGCTGTGTTCCTCTTTATAGTTTTTAGGAAGTGTCCCCTAAAGCAGGTTTATGGATTGCCTCCAGCTGCAGAGAAAAAAAAAAAAGAGGGCATCTATAAAAAAAAAAATGCCAGGTTTCACCTTTCCCTGTCCTTTTGTGTCCCCTCTCTCTCTCTCTCTCTCTTCCCCCCACCCCCTGCTCTCCCATATAAGCTATCTGTCTTGCTCACAATACCCCTTTCTCCACCCCTAGAACAATGCGTTTGTTCTCCTCCACCTCCTCTCCATCCCTCCTTCCATTTGTTTGCTGCTCCCTGTGACATCTCTGCCATGCCAGGCCGGGAGGGAGGGACAGACCCGGCCATTGTCCCCGGGCCCGGACCCACGGAATATCAATAGTGTTTTTCTTGAGCGGGAGCGCCGAGCGTTGGCCAGTAACCTTTCGGATTTGATGATGTCAGGCCCCCTCGTTTTTTTTTTTTTGGGCCCTTTATACGATTTCCCTCGTCCTCCCGTTCTCCGCTCAGACACGGCCCTCTACACCAGAGACAGAGCTGGATTGTGCGCGCCGGGTGACTCACCGGGACACTTCATCGGCTCGGTTGAACCAGTACAAGTTGCGTTTGACTCCGCGGGCCAGACAGCAAAATAAATTGTTTGTATTACTTTACGAGCGCGGCACACTTTCTAGATCTGACTCTCCGTGACAAATCGCTGTTGCAAAAAAAATAAATAAATAAATAAAACCGTCCG
Organism: Chelon labrosus; assembly: GCF_963514085.1. Taxonomy (NCBI): domain Eukaryota; kingdom Metazoa; phylum Chordata; class Actinopteri; order Mugiliformes; family Mugilidae; genus Chelon; species Chelon labrosus. The sequence continues at coordinate 23,081,626 of NC_140342.1, read as the reverse complement.
ACACAGCTGTGGTTAGATTAGGTTAGATTTAGGCTCAGAAACAGATTTGAGGAGGATTAGAGGTAGAAAGTTGGGGTTTAAATAAGCACTTGTTTAAAAGGAAACTACTGTTTTTTACAACCTGGACCTTATTTCTGGCATAAAATACGATCGTTTACTCAACGATAAAACTTTCGTGCAATTTGTAGTCGTTCAGGAGATATTTAGATCCGCGTATATCCATATAGTGGAAGTGAATGGGGCACCGAAACGCAGCCTCTAAATAACGCATTATCTGCTGCAAAACTTGTTCATTTCACCAATATTTTGTTATCCTACGCTAGTGCTAGAAGTGTTTTTTTGCCAGTTGAATGCTTTTACATGTAGTGCCCTAGTGTCCTAATGGGTAAGACACTGGCCTCCTTAACCAGGGATTGTGGGTCAGAGTCCCATCTGCGGTGCTTGTTAGCAGCGGAAGCCCATAAACCAGAGACCGTTGGATCGGAACCATCCTCTGTTTGTTTTAATCTGAAGCTATGGCAGTAAATCCAGAGGAGCTGTAGCCCCCACACTCAATTCAGTCCTGACTGGCAGATGATAAAGATAATCTGACGCTTTATAGTCATGACTACCATCGCCAGGAGCATTATGTTTTCAGGTTGTACGTAGGTACGCACGCTCAGCCCATTGTTGTGAACGGATATCTCAGGAATGCCTTGACTGAGTTTCTTCTGGTGCAAACATTCACTCAAGAATAACACGACTACAGTTGTTCATCTTTAAAAGGACCAAATGACATAAAGTTGAATCTGTCAGCATAATATTCTACAAAAACACCTCCATAAAATTCCTTTAAGTCTCCAGTACATGTAGAGCCACTTATTAGTATGTGCACCCCTCTGAATCTTCTAGATTTCTGCATAAAAATGACTCAAACCTTCAGCAGATTTGCACACAAGTCATAAGAGTAAACAAAGAGAACCCAATCAAACAAATGAAACCGAGATATTATACTTTTACATTTGCTTATTCATTCAACATTAGCCAATATTACATATCTGTGAGGTGCAAAAGCAAGCGCAGCTCTAGGACTAAAAGTCATTTCAAGTTCAAATTAAAGTCCATCCGTTCAGAAGTGTTTCCAATAAGTGTAATGAGACTTGGGTGTCATTCCACAGGAGTGGCTGACCAACTGAAGATCCAACAGCAAAATGCGTAATAGTCTGAGAGGTCACAAAGGAACTTCAAAGCAACTAAACGCCTCTCTCACACTGACTAATGTTGATGTTCATGAATCCACCGTCAGGAGAACACAGAACACTATGCAGAAGACTATTGGGAAAATGTTTCGTAGGCAGATCAGTTCAAAAGTAAAATTATTTGGTTTAAATAAGAATAAGAGAATAAGTGGTGGTAATGTCCTTGTTTGAGCCTGTTTTGCTGCATGAGGTCGGCTTGTCATGACTGATGGACCAATGAATTCTGAACTGAACACCGGCAAATTCTAAAAGAAAATGTTGGGACATCTGTCCATGAGCTGAAACTGAAGATTAACTGGGTCATGCAGTAAGATAAAGACCTCATGCACACAAGCTGTTGAATGGTTAAAGAAGAACAAAATGAATGTTTTGGAACAGCCAAGTAAAAGTCCTGACCTTAATCCAGTAGAAATGTTGTGGAAGGACCTGAAGCAAGCAGTTCATGTGAGGAAACCCACCAACATCTCAGAACTGAAGTGGTTCTGTTCTGAGGAATGAGCTAAAATTCCTCCAAGATGATGTAGACGACAGATCAGCACAAGGAGGTCACAGCAGATACTGAAAACCAGGGTTCACTTACTTTTGCCATACATACACCAATCAAGCGTAACATTATGACCAATGACATTGACCATCTTGTGACAATTCAGTGTTCTGCTGGGAAACTTTTAGACCTGGCATTCATTGGTGTGGATGTTACTTAGACATGTAGCACCCACCGAGACCAGACCAGACTGATCAAGAGGCCCCTCCCCTCATTTCATAGGACCCAAAGGCTCCCCACTACCAACATTGTGTTGCCAGACACCAGAGGACACCATCAGATGGTCCATGTCCATTCTCTGATGAGTCACAACTGTTTTTGGAGGCACAAGGGAGACCTACACAATATTAGGACATAATGTTATGTCTGATTGGTGTATGTACAAATGATAAATGTTCTTGATGAAAATAAATCCACAAGTCTCTTTGTCTACTCTTTACATGACATTTTCATGCAGAAATGCGGGAAATTCTCAGAGGCTCAAATACTTTTTAAACGACACCATATAAAGCGTAACTTGACCGGTTGGCTGAGTGATTCCAGTTATAGTCAGCGGGCTGTTAACCTGCGTCCCATTAGGGAAACCTAATGCTATATTACTGCTGTATTTATCTTGAACCGTGCCTTCTAGCCTTAACTTTTGACAGTTTTCTGGTCAATTGCTCGCCACGGATCGTTTGCCTTGTTTGGTTATGGAAATGCTTCGCTTGATTATTCAACCCCTGCAGCAAAACTGTGAGCCAATCTATTCGCTTATGAGGCCCCCCCTTTATATGTGATGGGTTTCTGATGGCGGCACTTGTTGTCCGCCCCCCTCCCACCACCACCACCACCACCACCACTTCTCTTTGGCCCACACTGAGAGGCTTGTGCTTAAGGGGGTAAGATTGCGGACGCACTCCATTGGATCATTGTTGACGGTCATTAGTCTTATGACCTTCTTATGAACCAGCCTCTGTGGTGTGAATCTCCTCTGTCTCTCTTTGTCTTTTGCCTTCTTGGCCGTCGAGAACCCTCCAGCGGTCCCATCTCAGAGGCCCTCCACGATAAAAAAAAAAAAAAAAAAAAGACATTCCCCCTCTGCACGTCTGCCAGCCTGCCTTGTAATCAGCGCTGCACTCAGCTGTGACAAACATACTCAACACTGCAGAAAAATTAGGCATGGATAGAGTTGACAAGAGCCCCCCCCCCCCCCCCCCCCCCGAACCTCCACAGCACCGAAAGCTTTTCCCAGACTGTGATTATCCCTGGTCTTTTCAAAGTGTGTTTTTTTTTTTCATCCCATTGGACATAAATCTGTGTCAGGGGAAATTACACAATCAAAAGCAAAAACATGCTCTGTAAATTTCTACGGGTGTCTAATGACGTGCCCCCGACAAACGCAAACTGAGGCCACTGTCTCAACCCGTGAAAACGGGCTTGATGAGTTACACGGGCGGACGGCGGAGGCGGCTTCATTCAAGCCCGGGGTACTTTGCGTATTCAGTCATCTCTAATAACACCAATTGATATGAAGCCTCGTCCACCTCAATATCGCTAAAGTGCAGCCGAGGACTCATGTATAATTTCACAAAAAATTCTAAATGGCTCTACAGATCGAGTTATTCGCTGCCTGTTTCTCGCCGGTGTACCTCTCTCTCCCCTGTTCTCCCCTCCTCTCTCTGTATAATTTAGCAGCAGATAAGCTCTCCCTCTCCTACATTAGCGCACTACATCACTGCCAGCTAAAGGAATTGGGGGCCCTTCGCTCTATATGTGATACAGTTCCCCGCTTGCCAAGTTCAGCCGCTCCCACCATCACTTGGTGCTGACGAGTTTGGACGCCTGCCACGTTCGGCACCTGCCAGACTCATAAAGAATCCCCCTGTTTCTCCGGGGGCCCGAAGGCAGGATCTGCCATAATTGTTAAGGATGTCGCGATTTAGACATTCAAGCCAAAGCTTAGACAGTTGACGGCCGCCAACAAGTTGGCAGATGGCGCGTTTTGTTCGGCTGATCCGTCAGCAGGGGTATTCGAGGTGTTAAGATGAATGAGTGGTCGCATTTTGTCACGAGTGGCAAAGAATTTATCCCAGCGCTCTGAAACGTAGGCAAAAGTCGATCTGATGCTTAATGCTTTTCCCCGGCGCCTCGGCCAAGAGCTTCCGCGAGAAGAGCTTGATTCCTGCGCCCAGAAAAATTTGGGCGCTCAATAAAACAACAAAGCGAAGTGGACGTCCCCTGCCCGGCGCCTCCTCTCCTCGCTTTCATCATATCGCCGAGAGAGAGAGAGGCAGGAGGAGTCAAATCATGATTGATATGATTCAAACCTAAGTGTATCTGTCTTGTGTGTTTGCTGAGGCAAGAGGAGAGCTGCAGACCATTAATTTGTGCATGTGTTCACTATTGCAATGCCAGCGGCTAAATTAATGCATATTTATGGCGTGTGACAAAATGATGGAATAAGGCCTCCAGAAATGAAGCTTTCGCAGAAATTCCACTCCGGCTTGTCGCTTCATTCAAACCTCTTTTTTCTCATTTTCTCACCGTGCGTCTGTGTCGGCTGCTGTCTGAGCCCTCTGTGCATCTGCGCTCACATCAACCCGTCTATATATAGCAGCGTCTCTTCTCCCACTCTCTCGGTTTGCGTCTCTCTCGCTGGGGAAAAAAAGCGAGGAGTGGGCCGCCGCAGTCTGAATGCACAGTTTTGTCCGAGCGAGGCCCGGGGAGAGGAAGAAAGCGCCATTGACAGCGGCCGGGGGGGGGGGGGGGCAAACACCAGTCGGCCCCTGTCCCCCTCTCTCTCCATTGTCTCAGAGTGCTAGGCGTCAGCAAACGGCAGGAATCTGGAGAGAGGGAGGACGGCGAGAAAAGAGTCGGGGCTTTGTTCGGGGCCGCTGGCCTTGGACCGAGGTGAAAGTGCACCGAGAGGAGAGAGGGGTGAGACAAGGGGAGAGGGCGCCGGGACGGGCTGACCTCCTCCCCTCACTGTAAACTGTTCGCCATGTGATGCTCAGGCATGAGCAGTGATCGCATACAGAGAGCCTGCAGATGGCCATGATTCCCTGTCACAGTGTGTTAATTAGCATTCCCTCTCAACTCGGTCACGTCATAGCGAGAGTTTAATCTAACACGTTGCACTCATCATCGCGGTGTAATGCCGCAGTAGTTTGCAGATCCAACCCCAAGTTGCCCACTCTAAACCAAATTAGCTCACCTGCTACCGTACAGGCACAGGTGCGCCTCGCCTCCCGGTTTCTCCCACTTCAAAACGGATAATCTGCGTTAATGTGTTTCAGTGAGGAGAACGGACTGGGGGGGGGGAGGGGAGGGGGGTGTGGGGATGGAGAGGGGTGTGAGTAGAGGAGGAATGGGCCGGACCGGGCCCAGGGTGAGGGGTGTGGTTGGGTATAAACCACGGGACAGTGGGTCTCCTGTTGTTGTCCCGTTTTTGAAAGCTGGCATCTTCTCTTTTTCCTTTGCTTCTCCTCCTTCCACTCGCGCTGACTCCAGAAAGGGACTTTCTTCCTTGACAGACTCCTGTCAGGTCCGCCGGTTACAAGTCTTTCGGGAGCTTCTGCAGAAGCCAGAAACCATGCTGACGTTTTTGGCGCTGGCGTCGGTCGTCCTCCTGGGAATAGGTAACGACACGAATCTTCTTCTGACTCTGATTCCGTTTTGACGAGTTCTCTGAATTTTAAAAGTGAAGCTGTAGAAACCGTCTTTGCGCTGATGTGAAGGTTAAAGGTTAAACGAGTACGCGATAAAGAGGGGGTTTCATTATTTTATTCTTCTTTATGCTGAATGAACTCGTAGACAGTTAACAAATTAATCCCAGCGACCCTCTGTACTTGATTAACTCCAAAGCAAAAGCATTTGAATTGACATTTCCCGTATTGATTTCGTATAAAAGGCCGCTGGTACACCTGTTTCTTTCTCCATTGCAGTAAAGTAAATGGCCCGGCACTGTCCATCTGTGCTGCTCTCAATAAAGCAGGTGTCTTCAAGCTTGCAAAGCTAAAGAGCACTAATATTATGACTTTTAAACCGAGGGTTGGCAGAGATTTTTTTTCCCCACTCTCCAGCAGATTTCTGGTTTCATCTCTCTCCTCCCTCCTGTCAGATATTTGTAGAATTTTAATTAAATATGTCAAGTGTGATTTCATCGAGCTTCTACGCTTGGGGGTTGGGGGCTCGGCTATCGCTGCAAAGATGTTTGCAGGGGAAAAGCTGTGAACTTTGAATCTCGGGGCGTTGCAAGAGGAGGCGAGCGCCGGGGACGAGCACTTTTACGTGCATTAGTGTTGACAGAGCTGTGAGAATCCCGTGACCCGGGTTCACATGTGTAATTGGACCACACAGGAACAATATGGTTGAGTGGCGGGCGCGTGCGGCTCCCAGCAGGGGCTTCGGTAGTTGCCCGAGATGCTGGAGTGCATTTCTTTTTTTTTCTTTTTTTTTTCTCGAAAGGAAGTAAAATATTGATTCTGCAGCCGAAAACCAAATGAACATCGATCATTAAATATTATCCGAGTGTAAACTGTGCACGTAATTAGGCCAACGTGATCCGTATTAATTTTTTGCTCCCCTTTGACTTGTTAGAGGCCAATATTCGGGGGGGGATAATCCAAATATTTACAGAGTGCACGTCTGAATCGATGGCAGGTTCGGCGCCGGTAAATGTGCAGTTTATCGGTGTGTGTCGGGACGCACGGCTTAAGGAGATTTAGCTTATAGATCTCAGGGAGACCACTGAATGTGGTTACAGTAAGGGATTTCAGGATGTTTCTAGTGAGGAGCGGTGCATTTTGTTATAGCCAGAAACCATGAGCAGTATCCTGAGTAGTTTGTTGTGCATGAATGTGTCTTACACCTGGTTTGTGTCCCCCCCCTCCAGTGCCTGAGCAGTCCCAGGCCATAGTGATTTACACCGGCTGGGAGCGCCATGCCCTGGTGGGCTCCGACATCCGGCTGTCCTGTTCCTTCTTCTCCTGGCGCTGGACCTCGGAGGACGTCACCTTCTCCTGGACGTACAGGCCCGACGGCTCCCGGGACAGCATCTCCGTAATATGCAAATCCACAAATCAGGGGTCGGGTGCTGGGGAATTAACCAAACTTCAGCTTTAGTCGCTTTCCGAGCCGAGCACTCCTCGATAAAACTATCAAAGTTGTTCGGCATCTTCAAGCTGTTTTGATTCCCTCTTATCAGCGCTGCTTCAGTTAAACAGCTGCGATAAACTCTATGTACACGACGCGAGGCTGCGCGGAAGCAAATGACAAAGATAGCGGGTCGTTGTTAAAAAGCCTCCCCTACCTCTTCTCTTCTTCCTCTCCTTCCCGGTATTTGCCTGAAATACTTTCCTCTGTAGTTTAATCCCACTTGAAGTTAACCTTTGGTCACGCTCAAGAAGCCACTAATAAATATTTAAGAGGCGAATACAAACAGGTCTGTTGCCCCCCAACAGAAATCTGGCCTTGGCAACAATGAGCGCCGTCTTCTGCCAAAAAGGCTGTTTTGTTTTCTCCCTCGCGACTAAAAGCCACGGAGAGGAAGAAAGACTCGGAGTCAGACGAAGAGGAGGAGGAGGAGGGAGGGTGGGGAGGGCTGGCTATCTGATGCCAAGTGGAATGATTTCTGGACAGAGGAGTATTTGACGCTGAAAAATCACGTCAACAGTTTGGACGCATCTCAAGATCAAGTCAAACGCTCCGAGCGCTTAAGAAACAAATACGGGACTGTGTGGACATCTTTCATACTCTAATAACTCTCGAAACTTTCCCTCCTAATCTCCCTCCTGCTCTTTAATTCCACTCTCTCTGCCCTTATCGTCCTTCCATCTCTCTAATCTCTCTATCTACCCCTCCTGACTGTGCCTCCCTCCGTCCACCTCCCTTAATCTCCTCCTCTCCAGCCCTGGCGTCTTTGTCCCTCCCCTCCTCTCTCATTACGTCCTCCCCTCACCTCCTTCGCCTTCATTCCGTCTCCCGCAGTGCCCCTCACTTTGAAACTAGATTTTTCTTTTTTTTTTTTTTTACCCCACACTTATCTTCTGTCGCTCATTTCTATCCCCCGCCTGAGCGGATTTACAGTTTCATACCGGTCTATCAGCTTTCACGGTGCATTTGTCCTTCCAAAAAAATAAAAAATAAACCCGCTGCATTTGATTTCCGACATGTTCACATCACGTGAAAGGAGCTGGGTAATTGATAAGAAAGCAGCTCGCAGCGATTGAAAGCCTTCAAATATTCGTTTATAGACGCGAGAGGGAACGCCGACAACACATTTGACCTTGATCTCGTGGAGTCTGGGGCATCACCTCGAGGCGTACCCCCCCCCCTCGGTTCATTTAAGCTCCCCGCAAAAATCAATAAGCGTCGCGTTTAAAAAGAAATCAGCTCCTGGTGTTGGCACTTTTATTGGCTGTCACCGTTTCAGAAGTCGTCTGTTTGACACGAGTGAGAAACGGCGATTTTATTCAACTTCTTTCTGCGCCTTGCTTTCAAAAACGCGCCCGAAATGCCAGAAATTTACTGGAAAATTCACGGAAAAACAAAACTGTTCGGGTAATTACGTGTCCGTGTCAGTTTACAGCTTTCTTCCGACGCCAGGAAAATGTCCACAACGTCCGTCTTTGCAGGTTTAGATCTGGAACCAGATTACGAATATGACCAGATGTTGATATTCGGCAGGTTTCAGTACAAGGTGCACTAAAAAAAAAGTACAGAGCCCATCCCTGGCACCGACACCTGCTCGGCCAAGCTGGCTGGCGTAGCTGCTTCAGGTGGAAGGAGTCAGATAATGAGTCAGAAACAAGATTATGAATATGACCAGATGCTGATATTAGACAGGTTTCGGTGCAAGGTGCACTAAAAAAAGTGTTGAGGTCTGACACCCGGCTCTGCTCGTTGATCGATAAATTATTCAATTCAATTCAATACAATTTTATTTATATAGCGTCAATAACAATACAAATCGTCTCAAGACGCTTTACAAAAACCCGGCCTGAAACCTTTATAAATAAAACTTTAACAGAAACAAACAACAAATTTGCTTTGGATGCTGCTGCTGCTAAACTACTACAATAGCAGTTACTCCTGAGGGTAAAGCTGGATTTATGCTTCTGCATAAGATCTACGGCATATATGGTGTGCACTTACCCAGAAATATAACTACACAGACACATGATTGGTTCAAAATCCTTGTCAAAGTCTCAGTTTACAGAAAAACACAAAACAGTTCTCCCTTCTTCTGCTTCCAACAAACCATCATTCAAAAATTTTGTGTCTCAAACTCCAACTCCAGCTGCTCAGTTTCAGTTGCCCCATGTTTGAAGTGCCAATGCCATAATTACACAATATAAGTATAAATTAACAGCTTAGACTCCAGCTGCATACACCAATCAGCCACAACATTAAAACCACTGACAGGAGAAGTGAATAACATTGACCACCTTGTGGCAATTCAATGTTCGACTGGGAAACTGTTGGACCTGGCATTCATTCATTGGTGTGGATGTTACTTAGACATGTAGCACCCACCTAGACCAGACCAGACACCCCCCCCCCACCCCCCCCCCCCCCCCACCCCATAGCAATGACACTCCTTGATGGCAGCAGCCATCCCCAGCAGGATGCAGCCTCAAAAACACTTTAGGAACAACAAAAAAAAACACAAAGAACAGCACAAGGTGTTGACCTGGCCTCCCAAAATCACTAGATCCCAAACTGATCAAGTATCTGTGGGATGATAGGACCCAGACCCCCCCCCCCCCCCACACACACACACACACACTAACAACATTCAGACACCCTCACAAGGCCCATGTCCACTCTCTGATGAGTCACAACTGCTTTGGAGGCACAAGGGAGGCCGACACAATATTAGGTCATAATGTTATGGCTGATCGGTGTATATCCGTACATCTGAAGCAGAAACGGTTCAACGTCCTCTCTGTCCTTCCCAGATCTTCCACTACACCGGCGGTGTAGCCTACCTAGACAACAAGGGCCCGTTCAGGGACAGACTGGAGTTCGTGGGGAACCCAGGGCGCCGCGACGGCTCCATCCTGATCAAAAACCTGGACTTCAGCGACAACGGCACCTTCACCTGCGACGCCAAGAACCCCCCTGACATAGTGGGCCGGCCCTCCAGCGTCCGCCTGCTGGTGTTTGAGAAAGGTGAGATGGAAGGGGGTCACCATGACGCTCGTGAGTCTAACGTCCCGCGTTGTCTTGCATCTGTGTGTGTGTGCTCATTAGCTTTCCACGGAGCCCATATGGCATGTTTTGGTGAATTATTTTTTTTTTCCTTCTCTCTCTCATCACAAGCCAACTGTTCTCAGTTGTCGCTATAATCGTTCCAAACTCCCAAATTAATCTCAATTTCTGCTGTGCATCACACTGAAAGCGAGTCCCGCGTTCAGACCAGTTGTCACGCCGCCTCATTTGGAATTCCTCGCACCTCCTGCTAAATGAAATCAATTACAATTTTATCTCTTTCTCTATTTGAGATTGCTATCGCCCCACCCTCCCTCCCTCCCTCCCTCTCCGCCCCCTCCTCAATTCTTCCCTCACCCTCCCTCTGGTCCTCCTCTTCCGCCGTCTCCCACTTTCCCTCCGTGACTGTCGCCGTTACTCTGCCTTATCTCTCCATCTCTTCATCTCCTTCTCTACCTTTAAAGTGCTCGTATCCTTCATCTTTCACTCAACCTTTATTACACCTTTCGCTTTACTTTTCTGCTCTTCTTTCATCTCCTGTTTCGCTCCCACATCCATCTCCTCCTCCTTATTATTCTTCTCTCTTCCTTTTACCGTCTCTTTTCACCTTTTCCTCGCCTGCCACGTGCTTTCCCACTCCTTCTTCTTTTGTCCTTTCATATCCTGTCTGCGTCGCTCTCCCCTAACCTCTAATCTTCTTCTTTCTCCTCCGCCCGCAGTGCCCATCCAGGCTGGCGTGATCACAGGGGCCATCATCGGGGTGGTGCTGGGCCTCCTGGTGCTCATCGTGGTCATCTACTACCTGATGAGATTCCTGGTGGCGCGCCGCGTCTTCAGCCTCAGTGTCAGGTCAGTGCCCGGCCTTTTGCCGGCGGCTCTGTGCCAGTCGGGTCTCTGCCAGGGGCTGGAGCTGAAGCCGGAGCCCATCCCTGGCACCGAGACCTGCGTGGCCAAGCTGGCGTAGCTGACAGCGCCCTCATTTGTTTAGGTCAAATTTAGATCTAAAGTTAGTCAGGTGGAAGGAGTCAGGATAATGATATCTCATTTATATTTAATACAAACCGAGCTGCACGGGATCCAAAGCGGGATGAGTAAAAGGGGTGAAGCGAAGGCTTTCTGAACGGATGCGCCGCTAGATCACGGCGATGGTGGATCCATCATCTTATACCTTTTCCGGTCTTATAAGATCTGAACACATCCAGCACCCCGGGGGGCTTTTTTGAGACAGGGCCAGTAGATTAAGTTGATGTTCTCTTTATGATAGCTGCCAGGCAATGCTGCCCTGTGACCACTGGAGGGAGAGATAGATTCGACATCCTGACATTGTCTTTCTTTTGTCCCCTCCAGCAAACATGGCAAGAAAAAGAAAGAGGGATCACAGCAGAGACAGGCAAGTTCCCTCCTCTCCTTCCTCCACACTCCCTCTTCTTCTCCATCCCCCCCCTCCTCCTCCTCCTCCTCTTCGTCCTCTTCTTCTTCTTCTGCCTCCTTTCCTCACACACTCCATCACTCCATGTGCACAACCGGCCGACGACGCTGTGATATTCAGCCACTAATAGTAAGTCCTCTTTGGAGAGATTACAACAGCGCTCGGTGTTTTGTTTGGGTGCGTGGGCATATCTATTCGGTTTTCCACGCATCCCAACATGACAGTGCATAACGACACAGTTTGGTAATCGCATTCCCCCGACGCCGGGGCCGAGCAGCTCCAGCGTGCCTTCACACACGGCCGAACAACACGTCATTCAGCTGTTCAAATTGCTTTGAAAATTTTGAAACAAGCTCTGCCTCTCTCTCCCTCTCGTGGCCTTCACCCCTCGTTCTGCTCCCTCGCAAAGAGAGGGTGGGGGCAAACCGGTAAACAGTAAACAGCCACGGGGCAAAAAGAATCAAACCAGCGACTGTGAAATGGCTCCGTCCAGGTTACGGGGCGCTAATGCTGTTGCTGCACTGAATGGGACTGTGATTTGCTCGCAGTGGGGGGAAATGGATGGAAGCTGCTGATTTTGCTCGCTGGGAGTCAAATGAAAATCATTGGGCCTATTATGGCCTGCGCTGTTATCAGTGGTTTTCTTACGCTGCGGCACGCCGAGGATTTGGAGCATTTTTTTTCTCCCCCGCCTCCTCCCACCCACCCTCCCTCCCATCCATTCCTCATGGGAGTGCGATAGCCTCAAGTGGTGGATTAATCAGACATTTTGGTGCCTTGTATTCTTTTGTGAATACAAGGCACCGGGGCAAGTTCTGTTTGATTACTCTGTGGTAATGTGGGGGCTGCTGGATGGTTGCGGGGGTGCATTGTAATCGACTGTACGCCTCGGCTGTGCGCTTGATGATAGAAGAGTTCTCCCTCCCTCAATCAAACCTCTGCTTTGACATGAGAGACACGTAAAGGCCGGAGATGAAAGGAGTCAACATGACAGCGAGTCATTTAGCTGCAGGAAGAGGCTAACCCTCCCCGCGATTGGGCCCTTCGCGCCCCCCGTGGCGTAAACCTACAGGGGTGACACCCCTGGCGAGGGCCAGCACTTCCTCCCACCTCAAACAAGTGCACTCGCTCTCATCTCCCCGGAGCCCCTCTTCCTGCCTCTGTCTTCTCCTTTCCTTTCTACCGTCGTATGATTGTCAGGTTATTCTTGAGCTGCAGTCAGTTGCTCTCAAGTGCCTGCGGCGGGTGACAGTGCATATATGAATAAATAACTCGCCGCCAAGAGGACACTGAAATATTTGACAACGTTGTCATTTACAGTTACTCTCCTGCAAGTCTCTGCTCGGAAGTAGAAGAAAAATATACGGCAACAAAAAAAAAAAAACAGCAGCTCCTCAGTCTTTTGAAATTTATTTATTTCCTCCATCTGAGCTCACTCCTCTGTTTCTCGCAGCTACGCCGCACGCACGCATGCGACCCGTGGGATCATACAGAGCGCTCATAAGTGGTTGTTTGATTAAATAGCCCTTATTAGGAGCCTCTGCTGACGCCGCACAAATTTGGTATCAGCCCTCGCTGCCGTCTCCGTTGCTTTCCGTTTGCTGGCCTTGCACTACAAATCTCCAAAAGGCTGTGGGCTGAGGAAGTGGATGAGGGAGGGAGGGAGGGAGGGAGGGAGTTAGTAAGAAAGACAGAGATGGGGAGAGAGAGAGAGACAAAGGAGCCCTGTGGTGTGTGCTACTCCCCATTAGGTGGAGTTGTGGAGGAGGACTTTTACCCCCGCAGCCTCACACATGAGGAAGCCGGCGGGACTGAACACACATACACGCGAACGGCGTACTGGAATGATAATTGAGTGCACTCGGTATCGATCTGAGCTCTCACACACACACACACACACACACACACACACAACCCACCCGTTCTTCTTTCCATCCCCCAACTGCCTCCCCCTCACTTCCCTCCTCCTACTCTCTCTCTCTCTTACTCAGATTCCTTTTATCCAATCCCCCTGTCTCTCTCTCGCCATCTCTCTCTTCACTCCCATCCTCCTCTTCTCCTTCCTCTCAACCTCCCGTCTTTCCACGCCTTCGACTTCCGGGCAGGACTTCCATTTTTTTTCCTTCCTCTCCATCACCACCACCTCCACCCCTCGCCTCACTCCCCCCTCCCTCCCCAGTTTCTTCTCCTCCTCTCCCCTCCTCAGGTATTCTGGGTTCTGCTCAGCTTTCGGTTCCGGACAGAAAATCACTACCTCTCGCTCTTCATCTACCTCTCAATCTCCCTCCTCACCTGTCACCTTCTCTTTTTAGCATGCAGCAGGGGACGCAGTCACTTACCTATCTACCTCGCCACCGCCGCCGCCGCCGGTCCCTCCTGTTTTTCACCACTGTACCCACACTTCCTTTTGAAGTGTGTGCGGCTCCCCCCCCCCCCCCCACCCCGTTACATTAAGTAGTCTGGAGTGCGCTCTGGAAGCAGGCCCGTCGTTAGCGTGGGAGCCCTGCAAAACAATGCAGCACAAACTTGAGCCTGTCGTGGGATGCATAATCGTAAACAATGCAATGATGTATGAGAGAATGTAAGTATGATCGAAGGTAATGACACCGGATGGCCCGCGCAGCCTCCCCCCACCACCCCACCCCCCACTCTGACTGCTGCTGTCTGCGTTGTGTGCTGCTTTTGCAGAGTGCATAATTAAAGATGATAAATTTCCTAATGCAATCAGTGGGGCATTATTAGTGGAAGCTTCAGTGGGTAGAAACAGCCTCCAGTGTGCTTTCTACCGTCGACTAACCTGATGTATTAGAGCAGAAGTATTTTCAGTTCCCTGCAACACCACACAGCAGTGTGATGGCCTGCGGTTCACCACGTGGAGGAGTATTAAAAATGCACGGCGTTGCGAGAAGCATTACGTACGAGCGAGGTTTCATTATGTTCCGTCGGAGTATTATCGGCCACTCGCGATACTTTTCGATAGGTTAACTCGCAGGTTAATGCGCTGGAATGCAGCTATTGTAAAGTTAAGTGCGGCCTTGACCTGATCTCCACTCGGGCCGGTCCGTCCTGATGGATTTGTGCTCGAGTAAAGCCTCACTTCACTTCCTTGTTCCTCTTGCCCTCTCTTCCTTTTATAGATTTCTGCTTCTTCGTCTTCTTCTCGGAGATGTGTTTAGACAATGCACAGGCAATACATGGAATGAATGGGAGTGAATGGCGAGGAAGTTGAATGAATATTTGGAGCTGATGTTGACCTTTTTTTTGATGAATATTGCAAAGCTAGCTAAGTAGGTCTGCCCCCGACCACAGCTGCAGCAAGATAGTCTAAAATATGTGTTACACTGCACACATATATATTTAATTTAACTCTACTGCATATTCTACAACTAAGTATGCAGTGATTTATACATCTGCAGACGTGTAGATTTAAAATATTCAATCCCAAATTCGGTTGAAAGTTTTGAATATGTTCTTATAGTCAACAAAGCTATGCATTTCAAGAATTTGTGCACAAAAACACAAGAGAAAGTAGTTTTGAATGATTTAAAAGCATTTTAAATGTACTTTAAGGACTCGTTTTGTTGCAGGTTCTAACTACACACCGAAATCTAGTCACTTAATTTATGCAGAATGATTTAAAATGAAAGAACAGTTTCTGTTTCAGCCAAACTAATTGTAATATTTGTTGGCAAATTCAAGTTATTAAGTTATTATAAAAATCAAAGACAGAAGCTGAATAATGTTTTAAAACCCAGTTTGAGAGTGTGTTTGTGCGTGTTTGTGTGTGTGTGTTATTGATCATTTTTCACTCAGTTGTCACAGGTGTTTGGAGCCCACCTGCCACTGTGCCCCATCCTAACGCATGATTACCTGTTTTGTCACCCCCTTACAGCTCTGGACACCGCCCCCCCTCACTTGCTACCCTCTCCCCTAAAAGGACTGCCTCACTACCTCCTCTCCCTCCTCTCTCTCTGTATGTCTGACTCTCTCCTCCTCCTCCTCCTCCTCCTCCTCCTAAATGTGTTTTTCTCTCCTCTTCACACAGCTCTCCACCAGTCCTGCTCAACCCCATCTCCATCTTCTCACCTCTTAACACACCTACCTTACCCCCTCTCCCTCCGTCTTACCCTGTCTCTCTCTTTCCCTCACGCTCCTTTCCTCCTGAAGTGACTCCTCTCCTCCCCTGTTCTCCCCCCGACCCCCTGTCCCTGCTCCCCCACAGGGCCCCGCGCCTCCCGCCGACCCCTCCAAGGTGAAGGCGGCCGCCTCGGAAAAGAAGAAGCAGGAGTCTCGCAAGGAAAAGAAATAGGATACGGGGAGGGGCTGGGGCGGGCTAGCCGGCCGGCTGCTCCAGCCCGTGCGCCAGGCGATGGCGAAGGCCCAGCCCAAGCAGCAGCAGCAGCAGCAGCAGCAGCAGCAACAACAACAACAGCAGCGAACCATAGTCAGAAAGACAGAGAGGGAGGGGGGAGGAGGGGATGAGGGCCCGGGCCGGGTTCTGATGACCATCGAGCTGGAGCTGACCCGAAGAAACGGGGAGGAGGGGCCCGGCGGTGAGAGAGGGACGGGGAGGTCCACGCCGCTTGGCCTCCTCTCCCGCCTCGCCAATCAGCTTACCTTCAAATAACAGAAACGACGGGAGGGGAGATGAAGGGGAAGGGGAAGGGGAAGGGGGAGGGAGTGGCGTTGAGGGTAAGAGAGTGGGAAGTCTACAAACCTACTTCTACGTCCACAACAACCCGAGTGCCCGAACAAATGAGTCACATCATATCCGCTCTCGGCCCAGATCTAAGATGCCGTGATAACGTCTTCCACCAGCCGCCGTCCCGAGTACCTTTGTCAGGTCATAAGATATGCCATTTGAAGCGAGACCTTGAGACAGCCGGGTTTGATAACAAAATCTAAAAAAGCTGCTCCCCGGGTTTTTTTTTTGCCTTTCTGGTTCCTTTTCGTCGTGATCCTATCCACCGCCGGAAAAGCTTTCTCCAAGTGCGTCCGATACGCATCACGGATCCCCAGCTGCGGGGACAAGCCAATTTACTTTTCTTTTCCTTTTTTTTTTTTTCAGAGGCGAGGTGTCAAACTCCAGCTCTCTCCCCCCTCACACTCATCTTCACTCTCCTCTCCTCTCCTGTCCCATTCCCTCCTCCGTTCACTGTGAATTTTCCTGACTTTCTTGTTAATTTAAATTACAGAAGTGGTTTATATGCTAACTGCTCTATCCTGTTTCTCTTCCTCTCTCGCCTCCCTTTCCCTCTTCTCTTCCTCCTGTAGATAAAGGTCTGACTTCTCCATGACTGCCTCCACTCCTCTAGTCTGCTCCCTCCTTTTCTGCCCAGCCTGATGCAACCCCCATTATTTCCCATTATCTCTACTCTTTCAAGACAGCACTGGCTGTAAGAATAGTCCCACTATATCAGCGGCAACAGCGTCAAATAATTTTTACAACGCCTCATCGGAGACCGTGTATGCGCTCATTGGGCAAACTGTAAAACTGTTTAAGGCCTAACTACGCACATAACTTCCTTAAGAGGAACCTGAAAGACATCCCTCTGTGTTTAGAGCCCCCTGAATCTTCCCCCCCCCCCCCCCGCCCTTAATGTTTACGACCCAATCGCTGAGCGGAGCCGTGAGTGCACTCTGGACTTCTGATAGAGGAAAAAGAGGGACCGAGAGGGAGAGGAGCGCGATAGTGGGAGAGAAATATGATTCCTGCTCTCAGCCGGCGCAGATAGAGGTTCAAGCCCTCGAGCTCGGGGTGATTCAATCCTCTCACATTTGAGCTAATGGAGGTTGTCGCCGTGTCCCTGCCCAGGCTAAAGGGGGCTATTTCTGGCCCCCTGTAAGAGCGTGCGGGCTTACTGTAACAGCTGCACATTTTTTTCCCCCCAGCCGTCAGGGGAGGAGGGAGAAAGAGAAAGAGTGGGGTGGAGGATGATGGCGGCGGTTTGCGGTGCTGTTTGCGCCCCCGAGTGCACGAGGCCGTCCGCCGCTGACTCGACGGCCGGCGACCGACGACCTGGAATGACGTCACGGCCCGCGAGGGGGCTGGCGGAAGGGCTTACCAGGAAGAGGTGCAGCCTCTGTGCTCCAAGAGTTATTTTAGGTCCAGTTAATCCGCTTGCACGTTTCTCCTCGGCAACCCAGGGCTAATTATTTTAGAGCGTGCTGGTAACAAGATATCTCTCTCCACATCTCCCTCCCTGCCTCCTCCGCCGTCCTCGCTCTTCTGTTCTTCTCTCTTCATCTCTTCTCTCATCCTGGGAATCATCTCCTCCAATTCGAACCCCCTCCCCATTTCGGTTCTCTCTGTCCTCACGTCTTTTGGCTTCCTTTATCTCTTCCTCTTCCTGACGTTTAGTGACTCTGCACGGCATTATCCCCCCCCACCCCAGAACAGGCCCATACACAATCCACTCCACTCTTTAAGCCTCTCCTTATCAGACTGCCAGGCCTACAGCTCAATGCTCAGCCCCTCTCTCTTCTGTCCTTCCTCCTCTTCCTCCTTCTTCTCTTTCTCAAACTCGGTGACGGACATCGCTCTCTCCCCTCCCTCCCGTGTTTGCCAACGATCGACGAACGCCCTCTCGCTTTGCCCTTCAAATGCCACCCCCCACCCCCCACCACAGCCCCGCCGCCCCGAGACTTGTCCCCTTGCCAGGCCGCCTTCCCTCCTCAAACTTTCTGCTGGTTCGAATACCAAAACTCTCTCCTCTGCCCCCAACCGGCAGGGGAAAGAAACACGTGGGCAGAAATCTCCGCCTTTAGTCCTCTCTGAAGACGCCAAACAGAAACTTATAATCTAGCTAGCAAAATCCGTGTTTTATGTATACGTGTGTGTAGTTAAAGAGTGTTAAAAGCAAGAAGAAAAAAAATAAAAGTCACCCTAAGTAAAGCAAAAATAATGTTTTCTGAGGCATTTTCCCTTTACATGTGTACAAGGAAACACATGGAGAACATGTTTATCGAGGCAGGGAAGAAATGTAATTGTATTCTATGGAATATGCCATTATATTTCTAACCTTGTGTGTTATGGAGGGTGCTGTGTGGTTTTATTCCGAGACGAAGGAAAACCGAGGTGCGGGGTAAAGATGAGGAGCGGATAGGGGTTCGGTTAGCCTTAGATTCAGATAGGATACGGCTGGGGAGAGAGGAAAAAAAAACAGAACAGGGAAGGAAGGTGGTCGCAGTGGGAGAAAGCGCTGGAGGAAGAGACTTATCTAGCGTGTTAAGCCCAGCCAAAAATCCATATGTATCACTACAGATAGAGCCGTCTCTTCCCCGAGAGCTTTCTTTTAAAGGTGCTCCTTCCCCAACCCTGAGCCAAAGATGGATTACGATCTCGCGAGCTTGATATGCAGGGTGGATAGCGCAGACTTGAATGTTCCTTTAAAATTCATAACATGAATGGAGGTGCTAAAATCCATATCTTAAAACTGGAGACGTTTCACTAGTCGCTGTTTAACTATCCAGTCGACATGGATCAGTTAGAGTGTTGTTCTTCTTTTTCAGCAAAAGCCACACAGACACCTGACATAAGACGAGCAGCATTAAAATGCCTTTAAAAATGTTTTGTCTGTATGTATTATGAACTGTATTAGTCATAGTAGCGCAGTAACATTCCTTCATTTGAAATGACTGGAGCTTCTTAAGTTTTTCTTATATATATATATATTTTCTTTTTTACATTTATTTTAATGCTTGTCATAACAGTGCGACTAACGACCTTTGACGACTCTGTATAATATGTTGTAAAGTGAACGTAAATAAAAATAAAAGCCCCAAGCGCAGCTGTTGTCAACAGAAGACAAAGTAAACCCAGCTGAAAACGTCTGCAGTTTCCTCCTTGAGCGTTGTGTAAATCTGACACGAATGTCTGTGCCAAACGTTTCAAAAGAAGAAAGTCCTTCCAAAGGGACGCATTTGAAATATCTGAATATTCAGATGGCTGGTATGAGAAGAAAACTCATCAGAAAATAGGCCCAAACTTATTAGCTATCCGAAGGCTTTTGCATACACAGTAAGAACATTTTATTTAGAGGATGAAATCTGGAGGTTTTTAAAGGTTGAACAATATCCACCAGGTGTTTTTTTTTTTTTTCTTTCAAATACAAAACGAATTCAGTTTTCGATTTAAACTTTGAAGCCTTTCTGCTCCACGGAGGCAGATGAGGACTAAAACTCTCTCTTCGCCGTGCCCTCTGCTACCTAGCTACCGAAAAGTAATGATGATGAAGTGGAAATCAATGCTCAGCAACCATTTACAACGCGTCCACATTTCACACACTGACAAAACGAGGTATCATTTTCATAAAGGCTTAATTTTGTCTGACTTAACGTGCAGGTTCAGTGAGCATACATAACCTTTTCAGAAATACTCTACTTCATATTCAGACGCTGTGCAATCACAGTCTTTAACTGGCGCACACTGACCTGCTCAGCTACAGCACCTGAATACCCAGCTGGTGGGAGAATATTGGCATGCAATGCTGTCCTCCACTGTAGACATTTTTTTGTTGTACGACCAAATAGAAATTTTCAAACTCCATTTAGCACAATTTTAAAGCACTACCTTTTGCTGGTATCTATCTAAAAGAAGAATTGTTCTGACACTTCGAGAAATGGCATTTCTCAACGCTTTCTTCCAGAAAGTTAAAGTGGAAATTGTATAGAATAAGTCACACTTAATCCAAAAATGTGTTGCCCCCCAACTCGTGCGTAGATTGTGGCTGAATTTCTCACCAGGTCGTGCAGGTTTTGGTCGGCTTCTATTGCTTGAACAATTTTCCTGTTCCTCATGTAGCAAGAGCCAGCTTCCAAAACCAAGGATCAGACCGCCAAGGCCCCCGCCTTGGTCTGCTGCCTGATCCACATTGCACCGGACCCTTCATGCTCTTCCTGCGAGTGGTGGGCCCAAAGGGAAGCGAGCCCATGTCTCCAGTTTGTGCTGGGCCCGGCCGGACCCCGTGGGCGAAGGCCCGGCCACCAGGTTCTGGCCCACGAGCCCCAGCCCCAGGCCTGGCTCCAGGATGGGGCCCTGGTAACCCTCTGGGCCAGGTACACGGACTCTTGCTATTCTTCTGCATTAAGGGTCTAAGGAACCATTATTTGTCTGGCCCTTTGCCTCGGACCAATCTAATTTGGGAGAGGGGCAAAATGCCCCGGACAGCCCCCAGGGTCATTAGGGCACTCAAACTCCTCCACCACGGTAAGGTGACAGTTCAAAGAGGAGCCTGTTTGTCTAGATGCCTTTTTTTGCAATATGTTTTACTTTTTGCTTTCTGACTATAAAATTGCGCAAAATTATGCCTATTTTCTGTCTGTACTGTTGAAGGTACAGCCACGATGGGCAAAAACAACCTGCAAGAACTGGGTTGCCTCATCAACCACAGCCAGTTGAGTTTTTGTGTCGGCGGCTGGCGAGACAGTACAGCAATTTATAAAATTTTTATAGCTCTTCTGCTGAGCACACAGACATGAGAATTACTGTTTACCTACTTCACCTGGCAAACAGAAGGATTTAGAAAGAAATGTATGTAATAGCACAAACAGAAGAGCAGGAACTTGGCTTATCTTTGAACAAACATATCTGAGTCGCCTGATAAGAGCCTTAGTTTGGAGATTTACATCTGCATTAATCTTAGGCTATTTATCCATATTACTAATGACATATTTGATATAATTGGGTCATAATGCACTGTTGTAAATCGCTAATAATCATAAAAAACAACAACATTGACTCTTAGTTAAATTATAGAACTTGGTATTACTCATAAAACAGTTAATATGTTTTTTATTATTGTGAATTTTAATTAATTATACTCAAAAAAAAAAAAGAGAAAAGAAAACGGACATTGGGAAATCGAATTTATTTTTCTAATTTGAGTCCTTCAAATAACAAATTACTGTCAGTTTTTCCACTGATTAGATGTTTGTAAATGTCTGTAGTGTAATTAGCAAGACTATTAAAACAAATTGTGTCAAATTGTATGTACTTACCTTAGGTGAGCCTCCTTGGAAACTGTAGCTTGATCTTCAAACAGTCAACTAAAAGTATTTATTTTATTTTACAGTCAAATAAAAGTAAATAAAGCTAGGTAGTTTGCTAGCCTAGCATAAAGGTAGCGGGGGAAACCGCTAGCTATGTTAAGTTTTGTTAGAAAATAACTCTCCCAAAACGACGAATTATAATTTTTCTCTTTATCAAAAATGAACACAATTCAGATATTTATTATAAGTGAGTTTTCGACGTGCTGGTTGATATATTTCTTTTAGCAAGGCTAGCTGTTCCGCTTTACTTCCGAGCTTACGCTAAGCTAGGCTAAGCTAACCTCCGCTAGTTAGTTTGAAACTATGTGATTCACGGGAAGACCCTTTTATAAGCCACTCTGGGAACTTTTTTTTTTTTTGCTTGTGTATTAAATTGTAAATATTAATAAGCACTGTAGAACAAGTAAAGTAAGATGAAATCAGTAAACTTTCGTAGTGAAGGTGTATAACAGTATCGAAAGTTAGCTAAAGTTAGCTAAATTAGCTATATCGAAAGTTAGCTGAATTAGCTATAGCTTAGCTAGCATACTGCTTGTCAACTAAGTGTCCTTAAATAATTCAACTCGTTTTTCTGCAACTATATGATAATTGGTATTATGTATTATTTAGAATATTTTCTTTATTATATACAGTGTATGGTTTGTAATTCATTTGTTTTTCTCTCCAAATTTTCAAGAATAACAACAGATTTTGCTTAAAAAATACTTCTAGTGATCAAAATAGTTGACAATAAATGTTTTATTAATCTACAGTATATCTGTAATATCTAATTAAGTGATTAATTAATTAATAGTTCCTATTAAAGTATTGTATGACGTTATACAATCTTTAGAAAGAAGAGCGCTTTTTCTCTGATAAGCTGATCCATAAAGTGATCACATATCATAATGTTTACCCCAGTATTGGTGAAATAGGACACTTAAGTAAGAAGCTATATTTGCAAAAGAGTTTTTTTTTTATTTATATTTTTTATTTAATCTCAAACTCCAGACAAGCCAGCTAACATATCCTTGAAAAAAAAAACAAGACTTACACCTACACCAAAGTCATGTAGGATTAGAAGCATTACGATGTAGGAACAGCACAAGCGTAACATAAACCCTGGCAACTAGTGAGAAGACATTTGGTACTTATTCGACACGGGATCATTCGCGGCATCTGTTGTGTGGGCGCCGTGGTCATGACCTGCCTTATGTTGTAAATATGTTGCACTTTAAGCTGATTGCAGCTTTATGTTCGCCATGAGTCGCATTGAATTCAAGCAGGCGATTAAAAAAAAAAAAACAGAAGAATTCATACGACAACACAACTGTTTACTACAGTATTTATCCGCTGGACGTGAGGATTTGGTCTCAAGTCAGACAACTAGGGACTTTGCTGCTTTTCATAAATCTTGAGGGCCGATATCGGTCGCTCATTATCATGTTTGCTCTCAATACTGTAAGTTACGTGGAGGGCAAGGTTTCATTTGGTGCGCTGACAGGAGTGATTGATTGTTGTTGTTTTCCAAGGGGACCATGTGTGTGTGTTTGTGATGGAGGGTGGGGGACATATCAAGCAGGTGCAGGTACAGAAACCCCCTCTGTGTTATATGTGATGGTGGTGGGGGTGAGTGCAGAGACACTCTGGGACAGGGGTAGAGTTGAGAGGAAGGGAGGGACGGCTTCTAAGGTTCAGGTTACCCCCAACAGGAGGGGAGGAAGAACGGTGGGAATGCAGTGTTTGGTGTGGGTTGGGAGGGGTGTGGGGGGGTTCCAAGCCCAAAAAAAGCCACCAGTGTCTTCCACACGTGGGGGCGGGAGCTCTCAGCTGTGCCGGGACCCCTGAGTGCTGTCCTTCACATTATAACCTGCCGACGTCTGGACCTCCAGCATGGGCAGAGGGGTAAGTTCTTGTCATTTTAAATTAAAACCGTGCTACCTCCACGAACTTTAATACACCGAAGCTTTCTTTCTTAACTGAACTGGATGACTTAATGTTCTTACTGTAACATGTGTGCCGTAGCGGGATATGGCGTGGACATGCATGACGGAAAAATACAGAGTTTTTCTAAATGCCTCCGCGAGGCTCGATATCGGTGTCAAAATAATGCTTTTATTATAGTTTTTTTATTAAGGTAGTATCGTCTCAGGATGATGCCTTTCCTCCTCAATAAGTTTTGTTCCCGGCTTGCTGTTTATTTGGGAAATTATGTAATTTTGTTTTTATTCTCTCCATCAGGCCCATTCCATTTAGCTTTATGGGCGGACGGCCTGGTAATCTTCCTCGCACACAGTGGAGGGAAATTGCTATGCCAGACACATTTCAGGCACTCCACCGGCTCTGTGCTCCCTCTTTGGCTCTTTTTGATTACTTTTTCACCGTGTCACTCGCTCACGCTCTCCCTCTCATTCTCTCTGTACAACCCACCCTACCCCACACCCCTCCCACCCTTTCGCCGACATGCACACGTGCTGCTAAGAGGAGACTGACAGCAGCAGATGATTTCCATGATGCGCCATTCTCCCAACTGTTCATGACACACACACACACTCGCACAAATGAGGAACTCACACTATGTGGAAAAAAAAAAAAAATTCTCCTCCATATTCAGTGAATAGTTTGCCAACAGTGCCAGGAGATTGAAACGAACCGGTGTACACAAAGTCCATTGTGCTCACACTGATGCTTGTAAAATGTGGCTATGAATGTAAATGTCTTGGCACAATGTGTCGACCGAGCGTGCGAGTTTTCCCACTTATTTCCGGTTAAGCCTGCTGTATCGTAATCTCTATACCCCTTTTCCCCAGAGTGGTGCCGAGAATGGAGGGAAGAGGAAGAAGAAGGAGAGGGACTTGGATGAGCTGAAGAAGGAGGTGTCCTTGGTGAGGAAAAAACAAGCTGTCACTGCTTCTACCCCCCCCAATCACTCTTGCTCAGCGGCTGACTCCATTGCTGCCGCTCCCAAATGATCCCCAAATAGCGTTACGTCAAAGACGCTGGGTTATTTAACAAGGCTATAAATGAAAACAGCGGCCGCCCCGAACAAAACGGCCAGTCCAAGCTGTTTAGTGTAAGTCGGCTGCGGACGAGTTCTAAACCAGCCCGTCCTCTCCTATCTGCTCAGCCACCCTCTGGCTGCTCGTCTTTGTACTCGGGAAAGATACTGAATAATTTGTGGGCCACCAGCAGTGTGGTGCAGAGTTTTTTTGGCTTGTGCAGAGCTGTAGTTCTTTGAGGTGCTGTCAAAATGCAGCCAAGCAATGTCCAGCGAAAACTGGGCTAAGTTTTGCTGCTCGCGCCGTCTCTGATAAAAGCAGCTCTTGTCAATAATCAAGTTGGCCTGTGACTGATTAAAGAAGAGAAACCTTTTGATTGTGTCGACACTCGCGCACAGTCTTTGTGATTAATTGTTACATTTCGCTCTGCCTATTAAACTTCTCCAGTTAGTGATTTAATGCAATTTATTTTCCCCAAGAACTGCCTCCAGACAATGGCTGATCAATACTGGGCGTAGGAGCATATAAGTAAAACTATTCTGCAAACGCTGGGGCACATCAGTGATTGTGGCCAAATTACTTGCAGCCCACTGAGGCTGCTGCAGCTGGTGAAGAAACTGATGGATTTTCTCCCTGTCTTATTATTGAATGGGGAAAGTGGCCCTTCGTTGTGACGCTCGGAGAGAGTGACACCATCCTGACAGCTGATGGGAGAAATTCTAGTTGCTCCGGTGCCAAACTGAATTCTACCGACAGTGGGAAAGTATTGGAATCCAGCCAGTTGTGCATAGCAATGGTATACCACTAAAAAAAACAAAAACAGAACAGGCCCATTAACGCTACGTACTCTGTATTGCTTCCTCTGAGTTAACTCTAGTTCAGTGCTACATGCACAAAGATTGAGCTCTGACCTCTTTGATCTGTCATGAGGAATGAATCATATATAAATCCCCTACATCGTATAGTGTTAGAGTTGGAGAGCTGCAGTGCATCCAGTGCTGTGCCCTCGTGATCATGCCCTGACACTTTCCTTTGCAGCTGCAGTCTTACAGCTTCAGATTATACAACATAGCATCTGCATATGTCGACATGGGATGATACACCGATCAGCCACAACATTAAAACCACCGATAGGTCAAGTGAATAACATTGATCGTCTTGTGACAATTCAGTCTTCTGCTGGGAAACTTTTAGACCTGGCATTCATTCATTAGTGTGGATGTTACTTAGACATGTAGCACCCACCTAGACCAGACCAGGCACCCCAACCCTATAGCAATGACACTCCTTGATGGCAGCAGCCATCCCCAGCAGGATGCAGCCTGACACAGGCCAGGTCCAAATTCACTAGATCCCAAACTGATCAAGTATCTGTGGGATGATCCACAGAGGATCTTTCCCCTCAACCCATAGGGCCCAAAGGCCCCCCACTAACAACATTGTCAGAACTGCTTTGGAGGCACATGGGAGACCTACACGAATTTTAGAATGGTTGGTCATAATGTTATGCCTGATCGGATGTATATACAGTTTCCAAAGTCTCATGCAAATAGTTCACTGGTTGTGTCCCCCTGAAGCACGAATAACAACATTTGATCCTTGCAGGACGACCACAAAATATCCCTCGATGATTTGGGAAAACGCTACGGAGTGGACCTCTCACGGGTAACGACACACAACACCACTATTCCTCAGTTTACACATGTGCACTGGCACACAGACACACAACAAAGACTGATGTAATCTTCCTGCTCGCCTGTACTGGAAAGCAACCCCCAAACTGAGACCAGACATTACTTTGGTCAACTTAGACGTGCCGCTGTGTCCCCAGCTCACCTTGAGTCTTTTTCATCTTTAATCCCTCTGCACACACAAGTAAACTTGCACAGTTTGATGCCCCCCCCCCGTCCAATAAAAAAAAATAAAAATCCCTACAGCCGCTGATATGAACACATCACAGAAGTCTTTTCGCTCTAACCAGATTTGCTGCTTACTTTATATTTGACATTGCAGGATTGCAGGTGAAGTGAAGCAGATTTTATCTTTTAAGATTACCATAAAAAAAAATACAAAATAGAAGCTGGGAGGCACAAGAAATAGTACAAGCTGTAAAAATGTCAAACACTCGCTGAAGCTGGAAAGAAAGTCAGTTTGTGTGGTTGTTCAGTGTTTCAAGTGCTTTTTCTCAAGAATACACCAAAACACCACTGGGCTTAAAATGTAGGGTGGGGGGGAAAGTTCCACAAAGTTGCAGCCAACGGTTTTACAGTTGAGAACCTTAGATGAGAAGAGTCACCCAGTTTATTACACTTGGCAGCGTTAAATAGGCCAGGCAGGAATTCTTGAGGTTCTGCAACTGTAGCAGTAAAATTGCTTTTTAAGCTTAGGTGAAAATTGGGCCGTTGTGTTGTAATAAGATTCCCCGCGCTGGCAGAAAAGTCGCTCATTCCTAAAAATTGCTCTCCCCCCGCCCCCCAGGGACTGACCAGCGCTCGAGCGCTGGAGATTCTGGCCAGGGACGGTCCGAACGCCCTGACGCCTCCCCCCACCACCCCCGAGTGGGTCAAGTTCTGCCGTCAGCTGTTCGGCGGCTTCTCCATCCTGCTCTGGATCGGTGCCATCCTCTGCTTCCTGGCCTACAGCATCCAGGTGGCCACGGAGGACGAGCCGGTCAATGACAACGTGAGAAACTGCTTGTGGGACACACACACACACACACACAGAAGCATGTACCAAACACACACACACAGAAGCATGTACCAAACACACACACATCCATTTAAATTTTCCCTGTATGCATCTTTTCTCTGTACTTTATTTACCTAACTAATTCTAATGCCCATTTGTGTTTTTTCCTTACCTTTCTGTCTATTTGTTGGGCTCAGACTCATAAACAATGTATACAGTACAATATATTACATTTCAGCCACAACATTATGACCACTGACAGGAGAAGTAAATAACCATCTTGTGACAATTCAGTGTTCTGCTGGGAAACTTCTGGACCTGGCATTCATTCGTGTGGATGTTACTTAGACATGTAGCACCCACCTAGACCAGACCAGACACCCCCACCCCATAGCAATGACACTCCTTGATGGCAGCAGCCATCCCCAGCAGGATGTAGACACAGACACAAAAACACTTTAGGAACAACTAAAAAAAACATGAAACGGTGTTGACCTGGCTTCCAAATTCACTAGATCCCAAACTGATCAAGTATCTGTGGGATGATCCACAGAGGCCCCTCCCCTCAAAGGCCCCCCACTAACAACATTGTGTTGCCAGACACCACAGGGCACCCTCAGAAGGCCCATGTCCATTCTCTGATGAGTCACAACTTGTTTTGGAGGCACAAAGGAGCGCTACACAATATTAGGAAGGTGGTCATAATGTTATGCCTGACTGGTGCATTTTCCCAGGTCCATTGCTGTGACTAAATCCCATACCTCTTTTAATTTGCATGTCAGGTGAAGGCCAGTGTCTCACAATGTAGTCACATCTCCTTATAATAACTGTAGAAATGCAAAATTTGAAGATTGTCTATCTATATGTCGTTGCAGTATGGAACAATACTCAAATATGTTTTGCATTTGGATTGCTTTTCACACTGTGCTCCTGTTCATGAACACTGCGGATGTGAGTCTGTACATGTCTCAAATTACTTATCTGCTCAATTATAATACATGCGGAGAAATGATAATTCGGTTCGACCGTGCCATCTGTCGATAAGAGAGTTATCACGACTCCGCTGTGAATGGGAAACCGTAATGTGGCGTGACATTACATGTCCCGACGGGAATCAGGTTTTAACCTTAAACCAGAGGCCAGAAGCTTTCAAAATGCTTAATTTTGCTGGATTTCTTTGCCCTTCTTTTTCTTGTCAGGCTGTTTATTTATTTATTTATTTTTTGTGTGTGTGTGACCTTTATTTAACACCGACAGCCTCTTGAGATCTTAATCTCCTCTCTCTGAGTGTCCTGGCCAAAAATGGCGACACGTGAGAGAACACAGAGAGGAAAATAAAGAGTAAAGAAAGAAGAGGGGAGATAAATAAAAGGAGAACTCAGATTTAAAAAGCTTTGAAAAGGTTCTCATATGTTTAGATTTACACACTGACACAGAAAAAAACAAACAAAACAACCGCCGGCTCTGGCATCCGTCCTGGTATTAGCGCAGATAAATACAGACCAACCGCTGAGCAAATGGAGCCAAGCACCACCCGTGCTGCACGTTACGGCTCTGACTTATTATGTAATCACCATTCAGCGCTCCTCAAACCCCAGTCAGCCTTCAACCCTTGCATAATGCACAGGAAAAAATATACAGTACATAGACGCACGCATAACGCCGTAACTTTAATCCCCCCCCCCCGCGATGTAATCTCCACATTCAGTACTGAGTACGTACGGCTGGATGCTCTGGTGAGCCACTTCAAAGCCTGGGCCGCCCGCGGCTTCCGGCTCTGTGCGGCTTTGCGAAAATGTTCAGACAGTTATTCAAGATGAAAATCCACCGTAACAGTACTTCACACATGGCTGTTGTCAGATTAGAACTTAATTTTCATTATTTTGATGTATGTATTAAGCTGGAAGATTACTTGAAGGAAGTATGTTAGCTGCCGAAATTACACGTTTATTATTATTATTATTCTTTGAATTTCTGAAGCTTTTCTCAATTTAAATGTGTCACCTCCCAGGACAGAGCTTGTTCCTGTAATTTCTAAAAAAAAATTTAAAAGAAAAAGCGACTTCTGAAGCGTCTTCAATATAGCTGAGCTCCAAATAAATAAATAAAAAGAGACAAAACGAGGAACTGAACGCTGAGTTGGATGCAAGTGCTGTAAACACTGACAAGTGATTTTCTGAGGATACAGATGCATTTCCTGGTTCAGAAGATTTTGAACAGCTACGCTTTACAAAAAAAAAAAAAGAAGCCATTCGTGTAAGAGAGCAAAACACTCGGTTGTTGCTGTCAAATGAAAGCGGCGGCACCTTCCGAAAAGTTTCAGGATTTTAAGAATTTTTTTATTTTCCCGGAGTCCAAGACGTACAGTACAGTACGCCATCTGGCAGATGCTTTCATCCAGAGTGCCTGGCTGTCTTGTTTGCATCAGCGAGAGCTCAGCCCATAACAGCCTTTATCACTGCAGAACTGAAAATAGACACCGGGAAAAAAAAGAAGAAGAAAAAAAAAAAATACCCCACCGGGATGAGTGTTTCTTGCTTTCACGTAAGCGTTAAGTCTACAAAGTCAGGCTCCAGTTCAGAAAGTGTCTCACAAATCAGCCTCAGCTCTTGCTTTTCTGGGTTTAGGAGACAGATGCTCACTTGGACTAGGATTGAACAAACCCTCCAAGTTGACAAGAGCACTGCACGAGCATTCAGCTTCCTCTTTTGAATCCTGCACTCAGACTCAGAGCGCCCTGTGCCTTCCTTCATTTTGCCCTTAACTCTTTCCTTGCACTGTGCATTTAAAGGTTTTAATTTTTTTAAAAGTTTCTAAATCCCCGTCCCCTGCGCTTTAGCATGCCTTACAAGAACCAAACCCAGGATAACGACACCTTCTCTCCCCCCGTGGCTCTGGCTTTTTCGCTCTAGCTGTACCTGGGCGTGGTGCTGGCGGCCGTGGTGATCATCACCGGCTGCTTCTCCTACTTCCAAGAAGCCAAGAGCTCCCGAATCATGGACTCCTTCAAGAAGATGGTGCCACAGGTGAGTTGACGCGTCGGGTGTTTGGTGTACTCTCAGAGCTTTCTGAATCAATAAGCCGAGCCTCAAGTAGGGCTTACACGCTCACTTGAGTGGAAACCTAATAAGCTTGCACAAAGGAAGAATAAATGTTTGAGCCAACTTTGGATTGTGAGTGTGTTTGCATAAAAACTCCCCCCGTGTTATCCACCTCTAGCACTTCGATTGCCTAATTCTTTAATCTATTTAGCCCCCTTTCACTCCTCTCCTGCGCCTCTTTTCCCTACCT
This sequence comes from Chelon labrosus, assembly GCF_963514085.1. Classification (NCBI taxonomy): domain Eukaryota; kingdom Metazoa; phylum Chordata; class Actinopteri; order Mugiliformes; family Mugilidae; genus Chelon; species Chelon labrosus. The sequence goes on along the minus strand of NC_140342.1, from coordinate 23,051,212 downwards.
GTCTTTTCTCTCTCTTCCTTCTCTGCTATCTTTGCCTTTCACATACCTCCACAGCCTCTGGCTCCTCACTTTTTTTTCCATATCTCCCTCCTCTCTCCTCATCTGACTAAATCCTCTCTCTATTCCCAAACTCCTTCTCTCCCCCCCCCCTCTCTCTATCTCTCCCTCTTTCTCATGTCTCTCTTTTCTTTTCGTCCATGCCAGCAAGCGCTGGTGATCCGGGAGGGGGAGAAGATGCAGATCAATGCAGAGCTTGTGGTGCAGGGAGATGTGGTGGAGATCAAAGGGGGAGACCGCATCCCAGCTGACCTTCGAGTGATCTCCTCCAGCGGATGCAAGGTAGGGGAGGGGTGCCGGGCCCCACCCTGGGGAGCCGGGAGGTCCCAGGGAGAGTACAGTAGCACAGTGTGGCTAGTTTAGCTTTCTTTCTTTCTTTCTTTCTTTCTTTCTTTCTTTCTTTCGTATTCGTTCTGTCTTTCCTTTTTCTTTCTTTCATTTACATTCTCTCTGACTTTCTGTCCTTCCATCTTCTTTCTTTTTTCTTTCTGTTTATTTGTTATTTTTTTCTTTCTTAATTGGTTCTTACTCCATTTCTGTCTTTCTTTCTTTCTTTCTTTCTTTCTTTATTTGTTATGTCTTTCTTAATTGGTTCTTTCATACTCCTTATCTTTCTTTCTTTCTTTCTTTCTTTCTTTCTTGGTTCTTTCTTTCTTTCCTTCCTTATCTTACTCCATTTCTTTCTTTCTTTCTTTCTTTCTTTGTTGGTTCTTTCTTTCTTTCTTTATCTTACTCCATTTCTTTCTTTCTTTCTCTTACTCCATTTCTTTCTTTCTTTCTTTCTTTCTTTCTTTCTTTCTTTATCTTACTCCATTTCTTTCTTTCTTTCTTTCTTGGTTCTTTCTTTCTTTCCTTCCTTATCTTACTCCATTTCTTTCTTTCTTTTTATTGGTTCTTTCGTACTCCTTATCTTTCTTTCTTTCGTTCTTTCTTTATTGGTTCTTTCTTTCTTTCTTTCTTTCTTTATCTTTTCTTTCTTTTTTGGTTTGTTCTTTCTTTATTGGTTCTTTCTTTCTTTCTTTCTTTATCTTACTCCATTTCTTTCTTTCTTTCTTTCTTTCTTTATCTTTTCTTTCTTTTTTGGTTTGTTCTTTCTTTATTGGTTCTTTCTTTCTTTCTTTATCTTACTCCATTTCTTTCTTTCTTTCTTTCTTTCTTTTTTATGTCTTTCTTTCTTTCTTGGTTCTTTCATAATCATTCATTCTTTCTTTCTTTCACAATCGTTCTGTCTTTCTTTCTGTCTTTCATCTTTTCTCTATTTATTTCTTCCTCCTTCCTCGTTTCTTCGTCCTGTTTATTTCTTTGTTCTTTCTGCGCTTTTTTCTTCTCATTCATCCATCAGTCTTTCTTGTTTATTTCTTCTTTGTTCTTTCGTCATAAAGTAATAGTGAAGTGATAATTGGTCACAAACCACCAATGTTTTGGTCATAATCAGCGAGCATGAGATATTTCAGCTTGGATCTAAGTGTTGCACCATCTCACAGCCGTGCCGCCACATTCACAGCTATCAAAGTGTAATCAGAGAGTCTCACCTCCAGTTATTCGATATATGTAAATAATCCGATTACCGTTTCCCCCCTGTCAGCAAGTAATATTTACTCGTACATACAGCCCGGGTAGCGTATCCCATAATTCAGTTCAACTCACTTCAATTCAATTTGTATGTATAAAGTGCCAATAATAATCAAAATTGTCTTGTGATGCTTTACAGAACCCAGAGCCTGAAATCCCCAGAGCCGGCACTGAAGCTCCATTTGAATAATCCCGAAACGCTTTAGTTTTGTGCAGCATGAATACGCTTTGCTCCAAAGCCACCACGTTTTCACATTCAGACATGACTTTAGTCTGCTTTGATTCGGAGTTTAATGAAAATCTCTATGTATTCTATAACTTGACCAGCTTTCAGTTTTAAGTTTATCCTGCTGGTTTTCGAAGCGGTGGAGTAAGACAGCTGTGATTAATGGCACAACTTCCTGCACTTTTAAAGAGACATGGTGAAAGTCACCTGGACCAAAGCACTCTTTTGACACCATCAGGGTGTTATATTGGTGCACTTGTTGTTATAATAAGTACTGCTTCTTTTCATTTCCACTCCGTCAGTCTCCTCTCCTCGCTCTCTGCCTCAGTCTCCTCGGATAACACCGTTCTTCTCTACTCCCCGTTTTCTCTCTCTCCCCTGTGAAGGTGGACAACTCCTCTCTGACGGGAGAATCCGAGCCTCAGACTCGCTCGCCGGAGTTCACTCACGACAATCCTCTGGAGACCCGCAACATCTGTTTCTTTTCCACCAACTGTGTCGAGGGTCAGTAGGCCACATCTGGCCACGATTGTCTCTTATCGCTTCTAAGTGTCTCCTGTTTTTTGCAGCCATCTGGAGATCAACAGCGTTTTGCTTTATCAATCAACCACGAAGGTGTTTCAGTGCACGATTCATCAACCCTTACATCCCTCCAGCTGACAGTGCTGTTTATTTACTGGCTGTTTTGTATCTGGATCTGGAACCTCATCAACATTTATCCATTTAAGGTCCATTTAGTTGCTGTTCTGTAGGTTTCACTCATAAACGTATCCTTAACTGTTGACCGATTTGCCATGGAGGCGTATAGACATTTTCGAATCCAAGCCGACTGGGCTATCTGTGTGATAGACTGGCGACCTGTCCAGGGTGTACCTCACCTACTACCCAATTTTTGGGAGGTTTCAGAGCTTCACATTCAGTGAAGAGGCCACCTAGTGCAGCTATGATTAAATCCGCTGTAGGATTATTCTGTGTTGCATCAAATTTGGCGGAATTGCGGTCGAGAATTTTTTTCCCAATAACATCGGTATCACAGGCTCGTTATGGGGCTGTTATCTACTCTCTAATTTGCAGTTTTGATTAGGCAGAAATAAAAATGTCTTTAGTTTTTCAGACCTCACTCTGGCCTGGTGTTGGGGACAAGGAGGACTTATTATTGCGTTTGGAAATTCTCAAACTGTCTTTTATCCAGAGAGCCCAAGGTTATGCACGCTGGCCTTGGAGTGTTAGAGCGGTTACTGTCTGAATTTGGAGATTTTTAATTAATTTATTATTTTTTTTCAAATGGAAATGAAAAATAACCTCGGGCTAAATGTGTAAATATAATATAATATGGACATAAATCATGTCTACGTAATATAAATGTGTAAACTTCATACTAAAAGTCCAGTCAGAAGCATATATGCTGTTTGGTGATCATCTGAATCAGTAATTAAAAATACACTGATATGCCACAACATTATGACCACTGACAGAAGAAGTAAATAACATTGACCATCTTGTGACAACTCAGTGTTCTGCTGGGAAACTTTTGGACCTGGCATTCATTCATGTGGATGTTACTTAGACATGTAGCACCCACCTAGACCAGACCAGACACCCCCACCCCATAGCAATGAAACTCCTTGATGGCAGCAGCCATCCCCAGCAGGATGCAGCCTGACACAGGCACACACACAAAAACACTTTAGGAACAACGAAAAAAAACATGAAGAACAGCACAAGGTGTTGACCTGGCCTCCAAATTCACTAGATCCCAAACTGATCAAGTATCTGTGGGATGATCCACAGAGACCCCTCCCCTCCACCCATAGGATCCCACTAACAGACACCCTCAGAAGGCCCATGTCCATTCCCCGATGAGTCACAACTGTTTTGGAGGCCTACACAATATTGAGAAGATGGTCATAATGTTATGCCTGATCGGGTTTCAGTTGGCTTTTTCTCAGTGACATCAATGGAGGTGAATGGAATTTAGTTGACAATGCTCACAACACTTCCTGGTATCTCTGTTTAATCCACATATTTCGTTTTAACTTATTTCAACTAATAAACTAGTCACTATATATAATTCCCTGATAGTGAGGTGTATGGGTTATGTTACTTGTGCTCACACATCCCAGCCTCCACTCAGTCAATCCCTGACCAACACCTGTAATTCACCTCCATCTATCACTCCTCTACATCCAGGTATCACCTCCCCTCCCGTTTACAAAATACACATTACTCATCTTCTGCAGAGCTGTTCACACTGTTAGCAGTTATTTTTCTCTTTGCACATCACTTTAAGAAGGACTTGCGCATTCCACCAAAACATTAAGAGCATCAGGTCACTCAGCTGAAAGCTGTGCCTCACACCTTGTGATCAACCTCCAAAGAGCCGTTTTTCAAAAAGAAAAAACAGGCATTGTGTGGAAAAAAATCTGCCGCCTACTTGACTGCCTCCTGTGGCATATTGACGCATGATGTAACTCCTGCGTTGATGAATCAGCCAATGATTCCTCTAATTTTGAGGCTAAAATGTTGTGTTCTTAAAGCATTTTGTGCAGATTTAACTCAGTACATGAACGTCAAGCCTTCATCCAGAGACTCTAGCGGTGAATCTCACCCCCTCCCTGCAGGTACGGCCCACGGCATCGTGATCGCCACCGGTGACCGAACAGTGATGGGTCGCATCGCCACTCTGGCGTCAGAGCTGGAAGTCCGCCGGACGCCCATCAACATCGAGATCGAGCACTTCATCCACCTCATCACCGGCGTGGCCGTTTTCCTGGGAGTGAGCTTCTTCATCCTCTCGATCATCCTGGGCTACACCTGGCTGGAAGCCGTCATCTTCCTCATTGGAATCATTGTGGCCAACGTGCCTGAGGGGCTTCTGGCTACTGTCACTGTGAGTGGTGTTTCTACTGATTTTTTTAGAAAAATCTGCAAGTCCATTCTAAATAGGGGGGAAATCAGTTTAAGCTGTTTAACAGGATTTTATGTCCCTGCAGAGCATTTTCCTCCTTTTGCTGCAAGAAGACGATGTGCACTTTTAATGCCCCCATGTAGCAAGGACAGTTCATAATAAGCCTCTGGGAAAACAAAATATGAACAGAACCCTCATAAAAGAAATGTCTTAGATGAGGTTGCTCTCTACACACATGCAGAAAGGTCAATTACTGCACCCTGCATAAACAAGCTGAAAACTCAACATATGACATCAGGCATAACATTATGACCACTGACAGGAGAAGTAAATAACATTGACCATCTTGTGGCAGTTCAGTGTTTTGCTGGGAAACTTTAGGACCTTGCATTCATTCATGTGGATGTTACTTAGACATGTAGCACCCACCTAGACCAGACCAGACAACCCCACCCCATAGCAATGACACTCCTTGATGACAGTAGCCATCCCCAGCAGGATGCAGCCTGACACAGACACACACACAAAAACACTTTAGGGACAACTAAAAAAAAAAAACACAACGAAGAACAGCACAAGGTGTTGACCTGGCCTCCAAATTCACTCGATCCCAAACTGATCAAGTATCTGTGGGATGATCCACAGAGGACCCTCCCCTCAACCCATAGGACCCAAAGGCCTTCCATAAAGGACACCCTCAGAAGGCCCATGTCCATTCTCTGATGGGTCACAACTGTTTTGGAGGCACAAGGGAGACCTACACAATATTAGGAAGGTGGTCATAATGTTATGCCTGATCAGTGTATAATCGCCTTTTGGTTCATGACAAACTAATATCTCACTCTTCTTTCCAGACAGTTTCTAACTTTGTGAATCAGCTGTTTGGAGTTTCAGTCTCAGGCTCAAGTCCTTAAAACCAAAACTAATTAACTAAAAGAGGCTTAAAAATGCTCTGTAGAACTGAGCAGCGCTAATTCTGCACGCGCTTTTCATCACGAGCAGCTGCCTCCACATTATGCCTCGCCGTTTGATGCACTGTGGACATAAAAGTATTGATTAGTGCATCTTTAACCGTGCCAGTTCCAGGCGCCCTGATACTGGGCCTGCTGGCTCGGTGTCACGGTTTACTGGCACATCCACATGGAACCGAGCCATCATCAATGTTATTAGTTACACCTGTGGTCTTCCTTACACTGATGAAGCCTCTTTGAATCTTAGCTGGAGCTCTAATGATGCTACAGGACTCGGCAAAGAGACTTATTAGCGAACGCCGGCTTTTTTTTATTTATTTTTTTTTAAATGCTGAAGTGTAGTTAACTTTCTCTGCAACAATAAACAGAGTGCGAGCTGAGAGGGGATGCCAGCTGGCATTTGAAATGCCATCAGTCGACATTTCACTGGTCCCAGGAAATAAATTAACTCCCAGTGGCTGGTTTCTTTAGCTGCTCTCACGTTAAATACACCGTGAGCCGTGTGTGGAAATGTCCGTGTGTACGTTGCTATGTAGGTGACGTGGTCAGGGGGAAATAATGTGTGTTGGTGTGTCTCTTACGACATATGGAAAATGTCTATTCATCGTGTTTTCGTATCCCTGCTCACCTGCTGTTAACCAGCCAACCAAACACACACACACACACACACATTTATAAGGCACCTGGAGCACGCATGGATTCACAAGCACAAACACTTGAACGCACCGCTGCGTACACATGCTCTCTTCCCAGCGCTGACTAACAATCATCCATCCTCGCTTCTTCTCTCTCCCTCACCTCCCCCTCCCTCTTTACCTCCCGCCACTCTCCCCTCCCAGGTGTGTCTCACTCTCACTGCCAAGCGGATGGCCAAGAAGAACTGTCTGGTGAAGAACCTCGAGGCCGTGGAGACTCTCGGCTCCACCTCCACCATCTGCTCCGACAAGACGGGCACGCTGACCCAGAACCGCATGACCGTGGCCCACATGTGGTTCGACAACCAGATCCACGAGGCGGACACCACCGAGGACCAGTCTGGTAAGGTAGCGGTGAAAGGAAAAGGGAGGAGGACGAAAACAGAAGGTGGAAGGAGAGCGAGGAGGGATATAAACAGGGAGATGGAGAGAGTGTGGGAATGCAGGAGGGGTGCGCGGCCACCTGCTGAAATTCATCTGTCTAATGTTCACACCGCCAACCAACGTGGCTTCTCACTCTGCTGCCTGGATTAATTGAGCAGCGGTATGCAGTGGGCAGCACAACACCCCAGCCACGAACGTGTCTTTACCCAGAATTCCTCTGCAGGACTGCTGGAACCAGCCAAATTCCTGTCTTCCACCAAACAGTGACTAATCAAGACAAATTTCAAAGAAGCTTTTAGCAAATAGCCACAAGGTCTGGTTGAAAAAAATTAATTGTGTTCCGTGCATATTAATCGTCACTGAGTCAGACAGTTGTGCAGTCACACAGTGACTAGCCAGTGGTGCTGACAAGAGCCGGACAGCTGAGGAAAAACAGTGCATGCATTTCATTTCAGCAGCTCAGACTAGTTTTGCAGCCGTTGCAGTTTTTTCATTTTTTTTAAAAGCCTTTTTCCACCTGGCTGTGTCAAACCCCGCGACCGCAGTTTGCCCCCCCGCCCCCCGCCCCCTCCCCGTGCGCTGTATGTCACACGACACTATCATATTCTCCTCTCACAATAACATTGACAGCGAGGGCCCTGGAGAATCTAGGCAAATATGAAAAATGAATGCAGGCACCGGCGGCAGAGTGAAGGTCATTTTCAGTTCGCGCTGGGTGGGATGGATGGAATTCTGATAGCGAGTCGTATCCAAAACAGCATTTATTTTCGAGACGTTCTAATTAAAAATGAATGACATTTTCCAGGCGAGGGAATTGAAAAATCACTTTTTGTCGAGGAAGAGGTGATCGCTCAGCTTAACTCGCCCCGATTCTGTTATTTAGCCACAATATCCAGTGCTACTCTGTGAACCGAGAGTTAAGTCAGTGGCATAAATACTGCATGAGCCTTATTTTAAAAAAAAATAAATAAATAAAAGTCTTAACACAGAGCTCCCTCTGCTATTTTCTCAGGTTTGGGTTTTGACAAGAGCTCTGGTACTTGGGCTGCTCTGTCTCGCGTGGCTGGCCTGTGCAACAGAGCTGAATTCAAAGCCGAACAGGAGCACCTTCCCATCCTGATGGTATCAAACTCCACTCACTCACTCACTCACTCACTCACTCACACAACAACAGCAGCAGCAGCAGCAGCTTTGCAAAACCGTTGCATTGATCCTTCTCATGAATTATCTCTAAACCAGCCGGGGCAGAGCATATTTAGTTTAATCCAAGGGCATTATGTGCAGGCTTCTTCGGATTCAAATCAAATAATGCATGCACATTATTCATAAGACATGATTTTGCCTATGTGGTTTTCCAGTAGGTTGAAGTTAACAGCGTAAGGACGGCGCCAGGTGAGCTGTCACTCAATTATATGCAGCGGGATGAGTATTCTGGTCTCTAAGCTTATTTTAAGTATAAGCGGTAATATGTAATTACAACAAAAAGTGCTCGAACGATGCCGTAGTTTTGGATTTTTGTCAATTTATTCATGACAAGACTGAAACCATTCATCCTCTCAAGTACTATTTTTCATGCTCTTGTCTTTATTTAGTACATTTCTCGATGGGGAAAAAAAAAGTGATTAAAATTATATTTGCTTTATCTTTTAGATTAAAGGATGGGAAAAAGGGATGGTAGTATCAGAAGCATATTTTTACTGTAGCCAGACTTAATTCTCATCAGAATATGAGTCTGGCAACGCAGCATTTGGATTTCATTATAGGGTGAGCTTCAAACGACGCAGAAGAAACAGGATTCAAACAATCAGATGACACGTATGACTGCGTCACTGTTACTCTTATGTTGTTCACTGCAGAAAAGAAGATCTTCATCAGAGCATGATCAGTTCCCAACGACTTCCAGTCTAATATTTTATTAGAAAAGTAAAAGTACCCATCGCACTACGCATTGTCCACTTTCGAAGTATTTTATGTTCCAACTAGTCTAGTTCCTGTGCTCATTTCAGCAAATCTATTTGCTATTGGGAAGTGGAGTAAGAAGGAGCTGTACTTATGTAAAAGTAGCAATCACTTTGTGCAACTGCTTGAAGCAGAATAATTGATCCAAAGTCAAGTAAACGTTAAAATATATTTAAAATCTATGTAAAGTATCAAAACCGGGGTAGACAGACATCTTGAAAAGACAAAAACTCTCTGTCAGACGAGTAAATAACATTGACCATCTTGCGACAATTCAATGTTCTGCTGGGAAACTTCTGGACCTGGCATTCATTCATTCATGTGGATGTTACTTAGACATGTAGCACCCACCTAGACCAGACCAGGCACCCCCACCCCATAGCAATGACACTCCTTGATGGCAGCAGCCATCCCCAGCGGGATGCAGCCTGACACAGACACACACACAAAAACACTTTAGGAACAACTAAAAAAAAAAACATGAAGAACATCACAAGGTGTTGACCTGGCCTCCAAATTCACTAGATCCCACTATATTCACTAACCAGACACCACAGGACACCCTCAGATGGCCCATGTCCATTCTCTGATGAGTCACAACTGTTGTGGAGGCAACAACAATATTAGGAAGGTGGTCATAACGTTATGACTGATCGGTGTATACTAGCAGACGTACAGGGATTTAAAGGCTCTAGCTAGCTACACAGTGACAAAGCGGAATTAGCTGCAACCGTAAGCCTGTGGCTACTGTTTGTAGAAGGCTAAACTATTAGCAGCATTCAGCTACTTAATGGTGAATCTACCAGCACAACAAAACCAGCACATTTAGCAGCTTGCCTGTCCAGGGGAAGTACATCCATCTCTGAATCCAGCTGTGAAGGGAGGGTTTTGTGGAGTTTGATATGGACATTGTGTTCATTGTCAGACTCTCTGTTTGATAATTCTTCCCTTTTTTTTTTTTGGTTTGCGATGCTGCTGGAATAGCAATGTTTCCTGCGGGGATTTCCACAGCCGAATCAGGCTTTGCAACAGCCAATATGAATGTAGGCAATCTCCCTGGGCAGAGCAGAAGTCTAGTGTCTTCTCAAACCACTTACTGTATATAAAGTATGCCGAGAGATTATTGTGTAATTTCTGCCCAATGACGGCAAAACACGATGATTGGCTACGCCCGCTTTAAAAGCAAAACGACCCATTAGGCCGCGAAACGGCCTCCATCGTGTAACATTATCACTTATTGCATCAATTAAGCAACGTTTTAATGTCGTAGTCGGTCAAAGTCTAATTTCATGCTCTTCCCGTACTACTTGGCTTTTTAATCTATAATGCTGTACATTACTTTAGAAGAGTAATTGCTGGGTGTTGTATTCAAAACTGAAATGATATAAAAACTGGAATAAAAGCTCTGCGTTCCAACCATTTGTAGCTGTAGTTGGATTTGTTCATCCATATTTTATAAAGCATGACTTGTCAGTGTTGCTAACAACTTAAATTGTTAATGGGAAGTATCAGAGGAAAAAAGCAAATGATTTCCCCTCTCAAATTTACTGTAGAGACGGATGGATACGCTCAAGTACAGTGCGAGTACTTCACTGCACATAAGTACAGTGCTCTCTGCGAGATGGCAGCCACAGGGAAAAATAAAACACAACCCATAAAAAATTATTTGTCAGTGCCACTTGACTCAGGTGCACTAGACACACACTGATTTACACGCTTAGCCTCCCGCTCGCGCCGACACACAGGGGATAATCCAATGCACCCCTGGAAGTAACTCCCCCCTTTGCACAGTTGCACAAACACACTCACTGCCGGTAGGTAACTCAATAATATCCCAGTGTTCTACCAAGTGCCGTCCTCCAACCCGTGCTACATTGACCTGAAGAAATTCTCAGTGTGGCTCTCAGTGGCAGGGATTACAGCTTCTCTTGACTCCGACGGGAAGCTAGACCCAGCCTCTGCAGCCTCTCTGCCCCCTCGAGGCGCCCAGGCTTCTCCCTGCATTAAGTAACAGACGTGTCTCCTGACAGCAGTCGGGGCTCCGCTGCCGTTGCAAGAACAGGTCCCCATCTGCACCCGCGACAGGAAAAAAATAAAAAAAACAACAACAGGCAAATGGAATTTTCTTGATCTAGTTATTCATTCATGAAAAGGCACAAACAAGGACAAATCTTGCGGAGCGCGTGTCCTTGTTTTGCGGCTGTTCATGAATGAATAAACGGAAACAAAGAGAATTTTCTTGTCTCGGTTCTCGGCTCCCGCCGGTGTTACCGGGTGTCAGGTCAATCAGTACAGCATCGATTTTTTAGTAAATTGGCTTCAGGACTGGGTGGGATTGCGGTTACCGCCATGGAATTTGTCATGAAGGTGGATTTTACACGTTATCAGGAGGAAGATTTTCTCGAAAATTATTCAAGTAACACAGAAAGCTGAAGCAGATAAACCTTGAAATGCTAATGTGCATCTAAAAAGGGGATAATAACACTCTGAGCCTGGCAAAAAATGTCTTGTCTTTGTGTAACTTAGTGTATAAAGGTCTAGTCTTAACATATTCAAAGTCATGCACCTTTTTTTTAAATGAGGAAGTCTCCAGGTCACATTTAAATGCAATTCCTTTATGTGTTTGTTTATTTAATTATTAGATTAAACATGGTTTAATCTGGGATCGTATTTAACCTCTTGTCTCTGAAAAGGCATCCGGTGTCATGACTGCTGTACACCAACATTAGAACAAATCATGAAGCTCCATCAGGCATTAATTTACTCATTTGCTCGAAACTTGGCAACCGCTGTGCTATCGATATTGCCAAGAGGGAGTGTCTAATGCATTACTCCAACAATATTTAATTCCATCAACTGCAAACTTCATACTGGATACTTCATATCCAGGATCTTTTATGTCCAGATCTTTAAAAGCCGCCCTTGTAAAACCTTACAGTGGCCCTGAAGGTCAAAACACAACGACATTTCAGAAAACACAACGACATTTCAGATTACATAAAGGGTAGGGACAACACTTCTTGTTTCTGACTGGACAGAACCTGTGCTAAAATATAAGCTGATGTGATTGGTTGTTTCGCTGCCAGTCAAGAAATGACCTTTGTAAATGTCCAGCTACGCGTAAGTGTAGACGCCGTGATGCGCTTTGAAAGCAGACAACATGTACTGTCCACATTGTGGAAAGAAGTATGAGTCGTTGCCAAATTTCTGCATGTCTTGTGGAAAGAGGCATTATTTAAAGAGGCAGAGGGGACGTACAATGAGGACGTAGTTGCCCCGTCTCCTCAGTCCGAACTCCATCAGCCGTGCTTTCAGGGTTCAGAGGGACGTATTAATGTTATGATGGGTTGAAAGCGTATCAAGGATGACATTATATGTATGTCCTCTTTCAAAATATTCCTCTATTAATGCCATCTCGTCCTCCATTCGTTCCAACGCGGTTTAAAACTCGTGCACGGACAAAAGCAGAGTAACAGTAGAAACAGGAAATGTCGTTGGGTTTTGACCTTCAGGGCCACCATAAGACCTTCCAAAAAAGCTTTACTTTTGGAGGAGAAAGTGAGCTGCTCCAATCAAATTATTCTGCATCTTTCTGCAAACTTCATTCATTCATTCATCTTCTGTAACCGCTTGAAGGGTCTCGGGGCGGCTGGAGCCTATCCCAGCTGTCATCAGGCAAGACTCTGGACAGGTCTCCAGTCTATCTCAGGGCTAACACAGAGAGACAGACAACCGTTCACATTCACACCTACGGCCAATTTAGAATCACCGATGAACCTAATGAGCATGTCTTTGGATGGTGGGAGGAAGCTGGAGTACCCGGGGAACAGAGGTGTCAAAAGTATTCACATTCTGTACTTAAGTAAAAGTATGGATACTTGTGTAAAAAAATACTCTGGTAAAAGTAAAAGTACTGATTCAACTCCTTTACTCAAGTAAAAGTAAGAAAGTACAGGCTCTGAAATGTACTTAAGTAAAAAGTAAAAATTATTTTGCTATTAATGAAACAATTCATCTGTTGATAATTTTGCAAAATGAAAACGTTCTAGCAGAATAATCTAGACTGAATTGACCAGATGTCCTGCATGAGCATCTGGATCATTTTTAATAATAAACTGAGGGTTATTGGGTTGTTGTTTTTAAACTGCTAGGTAGTGTTAGCTATAAACTCTCAAAACGGTGTGTTTCGATAGCATTGCTAACGTTGTAAACTAGCTTCCAAAAAATCATAATCCAAAAAGCTAATGATAGCAACAGAAACCACACCATACATGAATTTGTTTTTTCACATTAGACCAATAGTTCTCAAATAGTGGGGTCAGGTGGACTTTCAGTATTAGTGTCTCTATTGATGCTTAAACGATAAACAAGCCTCCAGTCACTAGGTGGCAGCAGAGCTCAAACCAATCAACAGGCTGCCTGTTCAAAACAGTAGAAGAAGAACATAGGAAGCGCATCGTTGACTTTCCTTCTCTAGTCCGGTGCTCTAGTCATGTCCGATGTCACGTCTTTTACGTCTTGTCGTCCGTGGAGGTTAAAAAAGTAATGAGCCTGTTTTTCAAATGTAAGGAGTAGAAAGTACAGATATTTGTGTACAAATGTAGGGAGTAAAAGTAAAAAGTCTTCAGAAAAAGAAATACTCAAGTAAAGTACAGATACCTGAAAAATCTACTTAAGTACAGTAACGAAGTATTTGTACTTCGTTACTTGCCACCTCTGCGGGGAACATGCAAACTCCACACAGAAAAGCCCCAGTCAGCTTGGATTCAAACCTGTAATCTGTGAGGCATCAGTGCCAGTAACCACCACGCCACTGTGCCTCATCTGCAAACCTTAATATTAAATTGTTACATAAGATTTTAAACACTGGAGATGCAGATGATGCTATCGTTTGCCACCTGCATCATTTGTGACAACGATAATGGGAGTAAAGAAAGTCCTCTCAGGTATCTCAGGTTTTGATTTAATCAGTAGAAGTAACACACAATCCAAAAGGCTCCCCTCCACTGCGGTGTGGTAAACACAAGTGGCGAGACAGACAGCGCTCGTTTCTTAATGTGCACATGTGTGAGCGACTGTGCTAATGCGCCCCTGTTTGTGTGTGTGTGTGCTTCCCCAGAGGGAGACGGCGGGGGATGCATCCGAGTCAGCTCTGTTCAAATGCATCGAGCTGTGCTGTGGGAGTGTTCGTGAAATGAGAGCCAGAAACCGCAAAGTGGCAGAGATCCCGTTCAACTCCACCAACAAGTACCAGGTACTGAGCAACGGTTCTGTGCTGGAGCCGCGCTGAAAATTCAGTTTGTCGCATTTGTTTTACAATATTCACGTGTTGTTGTTTTTTTTTGTAAATTGAATTTGTTGTTGACTATCCGGAGGTGATATTCATTTCTCATTCTGTCCAAATTCAGAAGAGACGGAGAAGACATTTTAGTTCACAGGCACATTTTTATTGTTTGGATGTGACTCAAAAGATTGATGATTCACTTTTTGCACATCACATTCATACTGTTGCACACATCCATGCATGGGAGCTGCCCCACGACAAACAAGGTTGTTGGTCACAGACAAATGGGTTATCACAGGGCTAACACAGAGAGACAGACAACCATTCACATTCACACCTACGGCCAATTTAGAATCACCAATGAAACCTAACCAGCATGTCTTTGGATGGTGGGAGGAAGCTGGAGTACCTGGAGATTAGAACCCACGCAGACACAGGGAGAACATGCAAACTCCACACAGAATGTGGATTCAAACCCAGAACCTTCTTGCTGTGCGGCCTCAGTGCTAACCACCATGCCACTGTTCCGCCCCACTCTTTTTCAACGTACAGAAATCCCATTTGTTTGGGGCCAGTCTCAGCCTCCGCAAGTGGAAATCAGTGTGTCACCTTCTTTTAGGCAGCGGCTGAATGAAATGTCTTCCTATTTACACGACAGAGCAGGGTCTGCTGAAACACGATTTAGGTGGGGATAGGTGGCAGACCTTGTGGTTGATACTCTGGTTGCTAAAAGAACAAAAAAGAACATATATTATTATCGTAATAATTTTGGGACTGCACCAGCATCCTAGACAAAATCAGAGCTTGCAAAGGTGGTTTTTGAAATTGGAATTAAACAATAAACAAGCATGTTTTGCCGCAGCTTTTTTTTTTTTTTTTTACATCAGAGTGGGTCAGGAAACATGAGGGTTAAAGGGGAATTACTATTTTTTACAACCTGGACCTTATTTCTGGCATAAAATACGATCGTTTACTCACCCATATAACTTTTGTGTAATTTGTAGTCATTCAGGAGATATTTAGATCTGCGTATATCCATATAGTGGGAGTGACTGGGGCACCGAAACGCAGCCTCTAAGTAACACATTATCTGCCACAAAACTTGTTCATTTCACCAATATTTTGTCATGATATGCTAGTGCTATTCCCCGTTGAGTCCGGAGTTACCTGTTATCTATTCCCGGACGTGCAGCGGTTTGTTGTTCTTTGGCCAGCTGTTCCTCCCTCTGCCTCCACATCCTCCTTTCAGCGACCTCCTCATCCGTATACTCTGGCTCAAAATGGTAAGGACGTCCATCATAAATCGTCCACAACCTCAGAATCAGAAAAATACTCAGATAAGTTTCCAAAAAACTTGCAGTAGCAAATTACAGGTAAACAAGCCGCATGGGTTGTGCACGGCGCTCAGAGATGACATCATCCAGGTCAGAGGTTAGTAGGTCAATCTACGGACCCTGGATGATGATAACAGGTAACTCCAGACTCAATGGGGATTAGCACTAGCGTACGATAACAAAATATTGGTGAAATTAACGAGTTTCGAGGCAGATCATGTGTTATTTAGAGGCTGCGTGTCGGTGCCCCAGTCACTCCCATTATATGGAGATACGCAGATCTAAATATCGTCCGAACGACTCCAAATGACATCAAAGTTATATGGATGAGTAAACAATCTTATTTTATGCAAGAAATAAGCAGTATGTAAAAAAAACAGTAATTCCCCTTTAAAGCTACACTTCCTGTGTTCAGAGAGGACTGCAGCTACATGCTTTGTTACATCCTGTACGCGTCAACAGCAGCAGTGGCTAAATCATTAATAAGCTAATAGCCAACCTTATAAAGTCGTCACGCACAGTTTTAATAACTTGCTGCTCAAGGGCACTGCAGGAAATTAAGGCGCTGGAACGTGTGTCTGCTTCACTTTCACTTTACACCCAGTAACCCCCCCCACACACACACCCCGCCCCACACACACACCCTGCCTGGAGATTTGAACCAGCGTATGAATAACACAACGAGCGGCGTTGAAGCAAACAAAGGGACTTCCTGCATGCATTTCGTGCACCTGTTCCCCGACTTGAAATAGGAACGTCTTGTGTTGAGGGGAGGAAAAAGCAATTTTAGCTTTGGTTTTCTGAGATTAGATATGCTGTGACTCAGATACAAATTACCTGGGGGAGAGTGTGTGTGTGTGTGTGCGCGCGCTCCTATTGGCGTGTGGGGTTTAGGTGGGGGAAGGGGTAATGTAAGCGTGAGAATGGAGGCTCCTTCAGTGGAGGGAATACATATGACTATCAATGTCCCCTCAGTCAAGCCAGCCTCGATAAGACTCAGCCACTCGGAGGAATATGACGGCTGCTGCTGAAAATGATGGCTGACACAAACGTGAGCGTTGTTGAGTATCGCTAAGGAGCGCGCCTGTCTGGAAAAAAAAAATAAACAAACAAATCATACCACGTAATGTCCTCACCAGTTTTTTCCATCCTCCTCCCTTTTCTTCAAGCTCTCTGTCCATGAAGTGGAGGACAATCCCTCTGGTCATATTCTGGTCATGAAAGGAGCTCCAGAGAGAATCTTGGACAGGTTGGTTAATCAATAACGGATTGATTATATGTCTCAGTAGGAAAGTAGCAAAAAACAACATTATTTATTTCATTTCATTTACAGCTTCTTTTCTATGGATGTAGAACAATGAAAGAAAGAAACCCCTCTCTGAAAACCCTGACAGTATTCTATGTACAACTTGTATAACCAAAACCTGATAGAGTAACCTATTAATCCATTCTATAAACTAGTATTATACACGTCAGGGAGGCGCGGTACTTCATCAGACATGAGCAGTTTATTTAGGCTGCAGGAAACTGTCACCTGGAAACCAAATGTATATTAATCTGCCGGTGAAAATACTCCTCAGCAAATTTACTGCCGTCCTCCTGCCGGCATAAAATGTATCTCTGTCTCCTAGAAATTATTTTTTCAATACAGCTGAAATGTTTTAATATTTAAATATATTGTCGCTGGGGTTAGGATTTATCCAACCAGGATATTTCACTAACATGAACCAGGTCACAACAAGTCAGTAGTCTGTGTGAGTGTATGCAGGGCACAGTTACATTGCTGTAGTTGCTGTAATTGCAGTTTAATTGCATGCAACTGTAATTTCTAGGAGACAGTGCTGGTCAGTAGATTAAACCTTGTATGTGGAGCCATTTTTATTCATGCAGTTTGATTCGGGAGTTTGTGGAGAAGTACACAACCATGCAAACATAGTTTTGCACCCAAACTGGGACACTATCAGGCTTCACTTTGGCCACCTTGTCACACAGTGTAACCCTGTTCCCATTCTTAACCCAAATACCAGAGCAAGTGCTCCTCTAGTGTGCCTATATATATGTGTATTATATATATATATATATATATATATACACACTGTGTTTCACAACAATAGGGCTGATAGAAATTCAATATACAATTATTGCAGAGTAGAGTAAGACTAATGATTGCATTTGCATTAAAAACTTCCATGACCTCCATTGTGTACCGCAGTTGCTACACAAATTAGAGGCGTTATCGTCAAGTAGTTGTGCTAAATGTTTGACTGAATGTTCTGCAGGTGCAGCACCATTATGCTCCACGGCCACGAGCAACAGCTTGATGAAAACTGGAGGGATGCTTTCCAGAATGCCTACATGGAGCTGGGCGGACTGGGAGAGAGAGTGCTCGGTATGTTTTGGACTGGGTGGAGGGGTGAAGCAGTTGGACACGGCGCCTGCTTTTTTTTTATAATGCTCCTGGGTAGACAGGGAAGCTTGCACAAATGGCACCATAAAAGTTTCATTACTGTCTTTTACTGTCTGTAAAGAAGAAGGTTTTGGTAACATAGTCTTAACCCAGAGTTGGTTGCAGACACAGAGCCAAAGCTAAAATGACATCTGATACATAAAATGTGGAAATGTGTTTTTTTGTTGTGGATTTACAAGTGTCAAAAACAAAACTGTCAGATGTCAGCTTAAAATTGTGATACACGTCAAACTCCATATCTTTAATCATTATAAAGTTAATCTGTCAGTGTCTTTAACCCTTATGCTCTCCTCAGATTTACTAACCTCTGTACACCTTAGTGGCATAAATGTACACGCACACAGAAACTGCTGTAAAATCATCATACATCAATATTTTTTTCTTCTCGTAAATCTCTTAAACAACTTCAGACTTGTTCAAAACTACCAAAATTTCAATAGTTTTTAGGATGTTAACCCTTTAAATGCCACTCTAATGATTCGAAATATTTCATTATTTTTTACAAAAATACACAGGAACTGAATTATTTTCTATAAAATAAACAGTGGGGAGATGAGGCTTTGGTGGTAATTGGAGTCTTGGATATGTCAAAGATTAGCAATAAAATTGATTTGATTGCATTAGTATTTTTTATGCAGTGTCAGATTTAAAATTTTGCACCCGCTGGACACCTTTTTTGGCAAAAACGTGCAAAAAACAGCCATAAAATCCTCAGGCATCAATATTTTTTTCTGCTTTTTTTCCCATAAATTACTTAAACAACTTAAAACCTGCTAAAAACCATCAAAAGTTCAATAGTTTTTAGGATTTTAACTCCTTAAATGCCAGTCTGATTATATGAAGTTTGTTTTTTACAAAAAAACCAAACAAACACAAAAACTGAATTATTTTCCATAAAATAAGCAGTAGGCAGGTGGGACTTTGGTGGTGATTAGAGTCTTGGATATGTCAAAGATTAGCAATAAAATTGATTTGATTGCATTAGTATTATTTATGCAGCGCCAAATAATCCTTCTGGACACCTTTGTGGCCCCATAGACTTCCATCCAAACCACATTTTTTAATCTCACTGCCATTACAGTATAAAACCACGCATTCTGTAATGTTAGCATTTCATGTAGAAGAAAAGTAAAGATATTTTACATTTTTACTGTATTTGATCAGATTCAACCATTTTCCCATTGTAGGCCAATGCATGAAATTCTTGTAAATTTGCCATTTATATTATAGAGCCTTGTGACTGCCAGGGGGCCCTAAGTGTGTGTGTGTGCGTGTGTGTAAAGTGCATCACTAGAGTATAAATGACATGTAAGAGTAAAAGACACTGGATTTCAAAAATTTGACTAAAAAGAAAAGTTCCTGCAGAAATTCATGCCACAAGCTGTAACACAGCCACAATGATCACCAAATAAAAAAAAGTTGGAATAAAAATGTTCAAAAATGCCCGAGGAGGGCATAAGGGTTAAAGTGCTCTGCATTCTGAATCTGTAAATGTCACCGAGGGAAAAACTTACCTGGCGTCTTTTAAAAAGTGCCATAGGTAATAATTATGTGCTATCATCATTTTTGTTAAGAGTATGTGTCACCACAGAGGAATGTGGAATAGTGCCATTTCTGGAGCGAAACTCCTGCAATCTTGTAAATTAGTAAGTCTTAGTTATGCCTCGGGTGATGATGATGGTGATGGGTCGGGTGTTTCATGACAAAAAAAAAAAAAAACTTAAAAAAGGATTTTCCACTTTCATCTGAAGCATTTTATTTTACTTTCCTCTTTAGGGATTTCAGAGATACATATTTGAACGGGTGCGGATCATGAATTAATAAAAGTGGCTGATTCAATTTGTACTTCAAACCTGCAACATCCACATCTACATCTAAAATTTAAAAGGATTTGTATGCATAGTGAAAGGTAAAGGACCTTCGCAAACAGAGGACAATGTATTTTTTGATGGTGTCTCTTAGAGCCTTCATGCATCACATTTATTTCTTTGTTATATTCTTTGTGTTATTCTAACAGCTGAATCCATTGTCAGAAATGTGTTTAGTTTATAGCGCAGGTGTCAAACATACGGCCCGCGGGCCAAAAGCGGCCAACCAGAGGGTCAAATCTGGCCCACAGCATGAATTTGCAAAGTAAATTAGATAGAAGACTGCAAATTTTTCAATGAAAATAACTGCAATCCCTAATAAGCCCAATGTTTTAGTATGAGAAGTGGGCAGAACACAACACCTCCTAATTTACTTGTTCTTCTTTGCATTAAAACAAATGGAAAAAATCTGGAGTTGTCGTCACGTATAGGTTATTATGATATTATCTTACAGCTCCAGCCCACTTAAGATCAAATCGGGCTGTATGTGGCCCCCAAACTAGTTTGACACCCCTGGTTTATAGGATGTTTTGGACTTCCTTTATATTTTAAAGTTCTAGTTATAAAGTAATTATATGCCTGCTCTATACTCAGAGATGTCATTTCACTGTGTTGTGAACAATAACCTGACTGATCCCTCTTGCTTTCGCAGGATTCTGCCACCTGAATCTGCCTCCATCCCAGTTCCCTCGAGGATTCACCTTCGACGCCGACGAGCTGAACTTCCCGACCGAGCAGCTCTGCTTCCTGGGTCTCATCTCCATGATTGATCCGCCTCGTGCCGCTGTGCCCGACGCAGTGGGTAAATGCCGCTCCGCTGGCATCAAGGTAATTGGTTCCACAGACCCGGCTTTCATTGTTGTTCCTTATCAAGCTTTTTTTTTTTTTTTAGGGGAAGGGATTTGCATGTCATATGTCTTTACAAATCCCAGAATGGGATCCAAACGAAAACTTGTAAATGACATGATAGAGGATGACCAAGGGATAAATGAAGCTCTGTTACATAGAGGAAGCAGCTGATTGCATATTTAGTCTTGAAAACAAGGCCTGGTACCAGAAGCATATGGAACAGTTGCTCGAATAAGTCCTTTAGAAGTTAATTCAGCCTCGCCATCATCAAAGCTTTGGATAAAGAATGGTAAAATCTGTTTCTGATGTGAGGATAATAAAGGAGGAACATATTCTGATAGCAGTTTGTAAAAAGGTTCCATTTAGCGAGATTCAGATTAATTGCAAATTTTCATTCTACCCGTCAAACGCAAATACACACAGAGTAGATGTTTTGTCGGGGAAGTAATAAGCTAGGAGGCAGGAAGGTTAAAACAACTTTTCAAAAAGAGATAAAAGACTGATAATGAGGAAAATGAGGCATTTTTAGTTCTGGGAGAAGAGGGATTTTGCACATTTAATTTCAGGTGCAGTAGTTATCATGCTTAACTTCATAATGAATTTTTGAAAGACACACTGTAATTGGTTTAAAACAAACCAGAGGGTGAAGCGAGTGAAGATGTAACTGGAGCTTAAGTGAAGAAAACTGCTTAAATAAAAGTAGCTGATCTGATAAAAACGGATATTTGTGTTTAAATCAAAGTTTGGAGCGTGGGTTGAGATGTTAACATGAGGCGTCTGTGGCTCATGCTTCAAGCTCTGGCCCCTCCACATGCCAAAGGGTCTTTGGGCAAGACGGTGCACCCCAAGTTGCTCCCAATGGTTGGCTAGCTCCACCACCATCTGTGAGAAACATTTGTAAAGCACATTATAAGCACTATACAAGCACAGTCATTTTACAATTTAACTGCTATGCTGTTTCTCAAATAGCCTTGAATCTACATAGTTCAGTTTATGTAATTATGTTCTTCATTTGACCTGTGGTGTGCAAAAGGAAATTAAACACTATGAAAAAACACACTATGTGCAGTTTACAATATTTAAAACTGAATTGATTTCCAGAGGTTTTGGAAGTATAAATGCTAAAAAAAAACCTAACAAGTCAAGTCTGACATGATCGTGCAGAAAATATGACTTTGCTGTCTTTGTAACGGTGTGCTGCCTTGCTTCATGTTCCACTGCTAAGTTTCTCTCCCTGAGAGATTTGGCAGGTGCCGCCACTGGAAATTGGAGATGAGATAGTTTTCCTTGCATCTTCAGCAGAGCATCTTGTTTGCTATCTCCAATTTGAACCAGGTTTTTTGCAAATGAGATCACTAAACGCAACTACACACAAAAAAAGTGAGTTTAAGTTCAAGGTGTCATTATTGGTTTAGGGATCTAGCTCGAGTCTGCACAGTAGCAGGCTACAAGCTGCTAAAATGTGAAGTTAACCTGGCTAGTCAGCTGTTTCTATGTGTATTTTAAACAACGTCAAATAGAAATGTTGGAGTAGAAGTTTATAAATGTTAACCTTTTTATGGGGCGATGAACCATATTTGGCAACTTTCACACACATTTTAAACCCTTGACGCCTGATTTGATTCACAAATTTATTATTTGTGTTTGTGCTTTGAAGCTGATGCTAAATTAAGTGGAGATTGTTAATTGGTCTATCGTACACAGTATTGATATAATTTTAGGTGCAAATTAGACAACAGGCATGAGAGGTAAAAACGGTAAAACATTAACTGAAATTGCAAAATCGATAGGTACAAATATATTACAAATTCAAATTACACACTATACACTATAACACCAGCTATTATAATCCAATTTGAAACAGAGTTCAAGTGTTTCACTTAGGACTTATTCGTTAGGGGATGTAGTTCCCACTCCGACTGGTCCTATGAGAAACCAGTGCTTGCTAAAGGTTCCTAGGTATGTATTGAATGTGCACAAACCAACATTGGAGTATTACATGCGTTATTTTGGCTGCAGCGGAAACAATGCGGCGCCAAGGGGTTAAATTGCATCCCCGTTGCCTCTCAGTGAGGTCCAGAAGCATGTGGTTTTCATTCAGCCAATCAGAGAAGATCAAGGAGACATTCTCAGGTCAAATGTTGTCTGCAAAGTATAGCTCTGCATGAACGCTGAGTGCTTTATTAGGTTATACGAAGAAGAAGGGGCCTAATGTTGTCTAATGTGATAATGTGCATGTTGACAAGTGCCTGAATCAGCAGTTATGTTCTAATGGACTTAAGGTCAAGGAACTATATATGGTAACTTCATTGATAGCGCCCTACAATGACACTCTAGGGTGGACATTTTGAATGTCCAAGTATTTCAATGAGGGCCCTGCAACAGGTTCTCCAGCTGGAGAAGAAAGACACCTGAGTAGATGGTGTGTAGGATCTTCCTTGCTTGCTTGTCCGGCCACCAAGAGACGTGAACGAGGACGTGTATTTCAGACCATCACAGCAACTGCAATCGCTGCAACGTGTAGTTATATATTTTGGTAGTTTAGTAGTAGTATAGTTATATATTTCTGGGGAGGCCACAGTGTAGGCGTCTGGTCCAGAGCTGCTTCTTAGCCTATGGCGTAGATCTGGCTTGAGTCACAAATTGAGTCCATTCATGTATGTTTACTGCTTAAAGTGAAAGAATAGACGTTTGTACAAATCTGATTATAAATATATAAACCATGGACACACTTTTGCCAACAGAAATAGAAAAGGTACGTTCAACAGCACTGGATTTTAGAATAATAAAACTGAAACTACTATAACTTGCTGGAAGTGAAACCAAAAAATGAGCCACGGGACTCATTGTTACCTGTTGCAGGTAAACTGGGGGTTAATTAATTCTTGTAAAGTATGAGCCAGCGTATGCAGGGTTCAGTGCTGCTCTTGCTTGTGATGGATATTGTCCCAGTCACTCTATTTTGCCAGTGGAAACACACCAGCCAAGATTGTTCTTTGGACACGATACAATCGCAGTTGATCCTTTAACCCCTAATGGCACCATTCATTTTCAAATGTAACCACACAACACATTCTGGACGACTTACAGGCCCCAAAGGTCTCGCGCTGCAGATGAGACTCGTTGCGGTTTAATGTGATGAAGCTCTCGTGATTTATCGGGACCTTCTGTCTTGTCTGCGGTCAGGTGATCATGGTAACCGGGGACCACCCAATCACGGCCAAGGCCATCGCTAAAGGCGTGGGCATCATCTCCGAGGGCAACGAGACGGTTGAGGACATCGCTGAGAGGCTGAACATCCCTCTGAGCCAAGTTAACCCCAGGTGTGTCGGGAGGTTGCGGTTGAGTGCTCAAGCATTTGATAGTGACTTTCGGTGCGACTGTGTGAGAGGTTGAGTGTGTGGGCAGTGATGAGTCCGGCTGGATGAGTGGGCAGGCCGGTCCCCGTGTGTTTGTGTGTGTGTGTGAGATTAAAGGGACAGTTGGGAAATATTCTTAGTCGACAGTTTGAGGCTACAGCCAATTAGCTTAGTATAAATACTGGAAACAATGGACCTGGTTGTGTCTGAATTTAACAAGCTCTGCCGATAAGCATCTCTAAAGGCCATGACACTCTAAGTTAACTATCTGCAGTTTGCTGATGCTGCCCGTCTGCAGCCTTAGTTTTGACAATGTGTCCAACACCATTAGCATTTAGTGTGTTGAATCAGCATCAGCGAGATAGATCCCTCTGATTGGCCGCTTAGTTTTGCAAACCAGTGCTCGGGAAGAAAAATAGGAAGTGACCAAAGCAGACGAAACGATGAAGTTCACATTTTACATCTCATCTCATCTGAACACGATCATCTAGAATGAATAGCCTCCTAGCTAACAGCAGCTCTTCCAGTTTCCTGTTGTTATGAAAAGCATCTATCAGCTGACCCGCTGGCTTGAGTCTCTGTGTGGCGTTCAAGTGCAACTTTAGGCACAGGTCGGTTTTTGTTGTGCCTGCACCGTAAAAATAAGAGAACGACTCTTTAAAAATAGGACAAAAACAAAGCCACATATGAAGGATCCACGTCTGAGCATGCACAGACATGCAACTGATCTTGTATAAGAATTAAACTCACAAATAAAAGTAGATTTGTAAAAGACAGACTCAAAGAAATAGTCTCCCGTGTAACCTCCCTTGAAATGACCCCTTCTACACTTTGGTTTTTGTGCAGATTAAACAAAGGAAATGTAATGCGTTAATGAGCGAGCTCAAGAGCCGCTGCGAGGCGGATTTTATTCCCCTAACAGTTTCTTTAAGACATAAAGCACAAAAAAGGTGCGCTTCCTGACGCTGTGTGTGTTCGAGAAAGAAAGACAAGCTTGAGGGTCAGGCGAGAAAATGTCATTGCCTCTCTTTGCATAATTGTCTCCGGTGTATCGCCGACTCCTGACTGTGTTTGTGCATGCGTGCGCGCGTGTGTGTGTGTTCCCACAGGGATGCCAAGGCCTGCGTGGTGCACGGCTCGGACCTAAAGGACATGAGCGCTGAGTACCTGGACGACCTGCTGAGGAACCACACTGAGATAGTGTTCGCTCGCACCTCTCCTCAGCAGAAGCTCATCATCGTGGAGGGCTGCCAGAGACAGGTCAGTGGTCAGAAGTGTGTGTGTGGGTGTGTGTGTGTGTGTGTGTGAGATTGGGCCTTTATGTGGCTGAATGCAAGTGTTTGTGCGTTTGTGATAAAGTCTGGGTGAATGCTTGAATGTGTCTGTTTATGTCTGGAGCTATGGTTGAATACACGTGTATGTGTGTGTGAGTGTGTGTCTCTGCCATTTAAAGCTGAATACAGTTTTGTGTGTGTGTGTGTGTGTTTGTGTGTGAGTGCATTTGAGCTATTTCTTAGTGCAGGTGGTTGAATGGATGAATGCAGGGTTTTGTGTGTGCATCCATGTGTTCGTGGCTCCTCTTGGGGTCCGTTTGCGGGTGCACGGCTGAATGCAAGTGTGTGTCTGTAAGGTATATGAATAATTATGCTCTTATATTAAACCCTACACATGTGCCTTAAAGAAAATGTTCAGTGTTGACGTGCAAAACGCTGAAATTGGATGTGTGTATGCAGCCGCACGCGTCCCCACATATTGAGGTCATGCTACAATTCACCCTGAGTCATTCGCTCTCACTCCCTGTGACTGAATGATTGCAACTCAATTCCATTTTTCATTTAATCTCCCCAGAGCTGCTTTGAAAAGACATTATTAAGACAGAAGGGGAGGGGGGGGGGGGGTGGGGTGGGGCGAGAGGGAAGTGGGGAGAGAAAAAGCTTAAATCACGCCACTTATCTTTCTCCTCTTGACACTTTTTTGTCCGCCGGCCCTTGCGGGTGCAGGGGGCGATCGTGGCCGTGACGGGTGACGGCGTGAACGACTCTCCGGCGCTGAAGAAAGCCGACATCGGCGTTGCCATGGGGATCGCCGGCTCCGACGTGTCCAAGCAGGCGGCCGACATGATCCTGCTGGACGACAACTTTGCCTCCATCGTCACCGGAGTGGAGGAGGGTGAGTGTGGAAGGCGGAGGGACGCGGCGACCCGGTGGAAGAATGATGGGAGGAGATGGAAAAGGAATCAAAGGCAGAAACGTGTCTCGCACTAAACTGAGCGCTGGAGACGACTGATCGTTTTTGGATAAATACCTTAAAGACTGAACATTCTTATTATTCTGGTTGATTTAACACAAAATGAGGCTTGGACTAGAGTCAGACGTCAGACACACAAAATAGAAAAAGACATCACCAAATTAGGTCTCGACTCACTGCAGACTTGGCTTCCTAATGAGTTAAGTTGAAAAAATTATATTCTGAAGTTGCACAGATAAAATAGACATGAAGCAGGCCTTGGACAGAAAGGACAGAGACGTCTCAGTTGAGCAAAATCCATATTTTCCGCAGCTTTAAAGGGAGGAAATGTTCAAATGTGCAGCTGTAACAGTCGGCAAACTTACATTCTGACCTAAAGTTTGCTCAAGCAGACTCATGACTTGACTTTTAATTTATCCTCACACTTTAGATTGCTATTAAATTTAACAGCTTTATCTTAGAATAAACTTTTGCATGAAGTCAAAGAAGTTTTATTTCAGATAATATTATAGGGTAAGTATCACTGACATATGCTGGGTAATGTCTTTGATCTCTGCAGGTCGTCTCATCTTCGACAACTTGAAGAAGTCCATCGCCTACACGTTAACCAGCAACATCCCAGAGATCTCTCCCTTCCTCCTCTTCATCATCGCCAGCGTTCCTCTACCACTGGGCACGGTCACCATCCTCTGCATTGACCTGGGCACTGACATGGTGAGCAGACTGCTGCTGAGCCGGTATTTTGTTTAAATGTCGGTAAAAGTTGTGCGAGAGATCCAGATATTTCACAGAGCGCGCGGGTCGAAGAGAAGAGTGGGGCCCTTGTGGCGGTGTTGAGTGGGCGGGGGAAGGTCGAGCTGACTGGCTGGAGATGGATGGGAGATTTGGATGAGGACTGGAAGAGTTAGAGCAAGAACAGGAACTAGCACAAGAGCTGAGGCCTGGAGCCTTTCCTACCTCTGCTGGTGATTTAACAACCTAGTCAGTATTACTGGATGAGCCGGGGTAATTGCTGCCTTCAAATGCAACTCCTGTGCATTCTACAGGAAATGGCTGTTGGGATATTTATTTACCATCCAACTCCACCATTTCTGAAAACATCAGCAAACACGTCACAGCTATAGACTGTATATAAATATGGACAATGCGTCCCTACTTCCTTGCATTAGCCAAAGTGACGCTATTTTCCCGGGGATACGGGCGGGGTCATCTTGCGACTTTGGCTCCAGAGTCTGATCAGTACGGTCTGAGAGTGGAGCCACGTTATCGATGACCCGACCACACTTCCTCCAGACTCACTTGCGTTTTTATTTAATTAATACTACGCTCTGCGCTACCTCCACCAGTTACAAGGAAATGTTGGCTTATACACTGTACTTGTTCATTTTTTTATTTTTGTTTTTCCAACTCTCACAGAGTTTCACAGAGCAGTTGGCGTGGCAACTGATGAGGTCACATCCTGTTTCAAATAACTAAAACGAAACTTATCTGAAAAATTGACACTTGAACAATCATCAGCTTTATATTAACTACCTAAAATGACAGAAACCATCCTTGAAAAAATGTATTTGACGCGTTTTTTTAGTGTTTTAGTTTGGCCCAAGTCCCGCCCACTAACGTGGAGGGGGTGGAGCTTATGGCCTGTACTGCAGCCAGCCACCAGGGGGAGCTCTACTTGCTGTTTGTCCATCGTTATTTACAAAATTGGTGAAAGATGAGAGAGGGCCAGTTGTGTTTTGGCTTTTCACATGAACACACTAAACACGACCCCATTAGAAGGTAGCATAAAGTTCTGGAGAGGGTGATGAATTGATGAGAGGTGAGACAGGTGAGACAGGTGAGACAGCCACGCCCACGGTCACACATAGAGTGAGAAAGAGGAAGTATAACAGTTAATTCTTCTGGGTTTTTCATCCTGCATACGTGTTTTTAATCCAACTTTCATCCTTAACATTTATCTTTCACCGTCTACAAAGCTAATCGTTGGCTTATTTCAATGATTGATTCTTCTCGGTGCTAATTATTAGCATGTGGCATATCCACAGGCAAGCTAAAGGTGACTTTAGAGAAAGTGGTGTTAATACGCGGTGTCAAATACGAGCGCCTGGAGGTAAAAAGCAAAAAAAAATAAATAAAATGTTTGGTTTCATTTGTTCTTTGCGACGGTGGGGGGGAAATTCGCTTTTGGCTCGCTGCCGACGTCCATTTGTTGAAGCAGAACAAAGACCGGGTGACACTCACATACAGATTTACATTTCACAGCTCTGCCATTTCCAGATGCCAGTCTCTCTCTATTGTATTTCCAGCAGCAACAAAAAAGAGTTGCTGGCATGCCGCTTGCCTGAGGGGCGTAATCCATCATTACGGAAAGAAAGGAATCACAGGATGTATGAATATATTCAGAAGGACTTGTTCAACTGTGTTCATTACTTTAACTTTAATTTTTTTTTTTTTTTCCCTTGCTCTCAGCCACCAGGCATTAGCGTGCACCTGAAACCAATTCTTATACACCTCGGCCGAGCCAAATGGCGTCGTGCGTGACGGCCGGGAAGAATTCAAAGCCTCCGCAGATAAAGAGGAGCAGCTCGCTCGCATTATTAACAAAAGCAGCTCCAATCATTTTACATAGGTGACATGCAAACCCAACTTCTTCCTCCTCCATGCTTTGGTTACCCAGCAGCAGGACAGATTTTCTTCACGTTGCCTAGTATCACCAAGTGGTTGGATTTCTCTTTTAAAGATGCAGTGATTGAAGTTGGAAGCTAATTTGTGGGCTTGTTTTGCATTTAAAAAAAACTTTTCCTTCAATAGCTGCTGCTGCTGGAGAGAACAGCTGGGTGTTTGCTTTGAAGAGTGTGACCCTAAAATGAAAAAAAAAATAAAGTAAAATATTAAAAAATATATAAATAATAATAAGAACCTGAGAGGTGTTTATAGTACAGTACACAAGAATAAAATCACAAATTTCCCATGTCTGCTGTTGAGGGTGTTAACAGCTTGTTAACAGCTTAGTTCAACTCCAGGCTACAGGCTCGAGGGCTCTGCTGAGATTTACCAGTGACAACCAGCACTTGGAGTCTGCTACGATTATTTTTAGCAAGCACTGCCATGTGGAAATAAAAAAAAAAAAAGGACGGCTGCAGAAGATGTTCATCAAAGCTGCATGTGGCACACTTGAGAACGCTTCAACGCGGAGATCTGGATGCCGCACGCAGTCACATATGCACTTTCAAAGGTGCCAGAAAATAAAAAATAAATAAAAATCACACATCCCTTTTCCTCAACTTTCTCCTTCCCGCCTCCCCTCCCCTCCCCTGCTGTGGGTCAGAGGAGCGTAACACCAAAACAAACTGGATTTGTAGACCGCAGAGCATGTGTTCAGCTCCAGTCTGTGCCAAGTCCCCACCTCAGATCCCCGGCTAAGTCCCGGAGATTTCCCGCCCTAAGTCGCACATATTGCTCTGTTGCTTACCTGCTAAAACCAGCCAATATAAGATCTTTATTACAGGGACCTTTCTACCCTCCCGTTTTATGAATGTCTTGAAATTCACCAGCCGTCTCTCTCCTCTCGTCTCCCCTCCTCACCTCCCCCTCTTCTGTCACTGCTTTTTTTTTCTCATCTCCTTGCCCTTTTTCTGTCGCGTCTCCTTCCAGCGTGTGATTGAGTGATTGTATTAATAGTGATATGTCTGGTCTACCCTGTGTCTGGCGCTGCCGTCTTGTCTTTGTACTCGTGCCAAAAAAGACAAATTCCTGCACATTTTATTGCACCGGGGTGCGTTTAAAGCCACCTCAGTCTGTTCTCTTCCTTCCTTCCTTCCTTCCTCCTCCAGGTTCCAGCCATCTCCCTTGCTTATGAGACGGCGGAGAGCGACATCATGAAACGACAACCGAGGAACCCCAAAATGGACAAGCTGGTCAATGAACGCCTCATCAGCATGGCGTACGGGCAGATAGGTTCGTCCTCTCGTGTCTCGTAATCTCTCCGTACTGCAGCTCTTAAACCTGAATCGCTCCGACAGGCATCTTCTATAGAGATAATAAACATCGCAGTCATGAAAACCTTAAATATTGACATTTATCTGGAGATTCTGGCATTTCTTGCCGCCTTAATCGTTTAGGGACACACAGTTAGGGAGATCCAGAGGTGAGGCCGACGCTCCCGCGGTTTTCGTCTAATTGTCGTGACATTTACAGCAAATTGGGAGCTAGGAGTGCAACTATTTTGAACTTAATCTTGGTCATGTTTCAGCGGTTGGAGCCTCTCTTGAATGCATGCTTTTTATCTCTGGTTTTTATATGGTTTGGGAATAGTGTAAAATCAAAGGCTGGCCCAATTTCATAGGCTGTTAAATGGGTCAAAAACATGACAGGGCTTCCCACGATTTGAAACTTAACATGCTCTGAACAGCTCTCATAATATCCAAGGCTGGTGAAATCAACGGTGAAAAAAAGAAGTATCTAGAAAACAGGTGTAATCAGCAATCAGACGCAGCAGTGTTGAAGTCATTGAGCCCAAACACTGACCTGATGGCAGGGTTTCAGTTTAACATCACAATGAACACAACGATTAACAAGCCGTCGTCTCCAAACCCTGATCTGTGGCTGTGGACGTTCTGGCACGTGGGAAGACTTAAGCTCTGAAATAAGACGTCCATCACGCTGAAGACGCTACGCCCACTCTGACAAAACGAATTTGCCAACGTGAAATTAAAACTCACTGTCGGCTATTATTGCAGCCCTCAGCTGTCTGGAGCTATTTACTTTAAAAAAAATAAAATAAATAGAGGGCAGAGGGAGGGAAGATATAATCACCTTCGCTGTTCAGAAGATATTAAGTGACAAACACAGAGTGGAGTGTGTTGTCCACGGACTTAATATATGCATCATCAATTTTTACAAGTCAAGCTACACCGATCGGCCACAACATTAAAACCACTGACAGGAGAAGTGAATGACGTTGAGCATCTTGTGACAATTCAATGTTCTGCTGGGAAACTTTTGGACCTTAGACATGTAGCACCCATCTAGACCAGACCAGGCACCCCCCACCCCATAGCAACCCAGCAGGATGCAGCCTGACACACACACACAAAAACAGTTAAGAAACAGCTCGAAAAAACACGAAGAACAGCACAAGGTGTTGACTTGGCCTCCAAATTCACTAGATCCCAAACTGATCAAGTGTCTGTGGGATGATCCACAGATGCCCCTCCCCTCAAAGGCCCCCCACTAACAACATCTGTTGCCAGACACCACAGGACACCCTCAGAAGTCCCATGTCCATTCTCTGATGAGTCACAACTGTTTTGTAGGCACAAGGGAGACCAACACAATATTAGGAAGATGGTCATAATGTTATGCCTGATCGGTGTATTTGTTACGTTTGGTGTAACCCTGATTACTTTTCCGTCTTAATTTAAACAACTAGTGCGCTAAAGGTTGGTGTACACAGCCCAGGGATTAGTGATTTCTAAACACCATTCATATTTTATTTTATGGGCCTCTAATGTCCTAGAAATGGGAAATGATGAGAGAGTTAGTAGAGTGGACTATTTCTACATGCAAGTGAGTGTAAATAGATAACAATCTAAATTTAATAGCAACCGAAATAAAAACGCACGGTAGAAGACAATAAAACTTACCGCGAACTAACAGAACTGACTAAAATAAAATTAAAATAAACTGGATCCAGTTTCAGTCGTCTTTTCCGTTCCGTTCGACACAACAGGAGACACTGGTGGACAGGCTCATTAAGTCTGCATCACTGCTCGTCAGCTGTCTTCACAAAGTGTTTTTTATTTTAATTCCTAGAACCTCACAGATCTTACCACTGACACATATGAGACTAACAATAAAACTCAAAGTAATACTAAAAGATAAAACAAAATTGAACTTTTTTTTTTTTTAGACAATAAAGACCGAACTCATTTGAAAACAATAAAAATAAAAGCAATAAAGACTGCAAAACTATATTAACTCTGAATCAAACATGTATGATGAATGAGGTTTACAATAACTGAACGAATAAATATTTACTTTGTTTCAGCCTTTTAAATCTAATCAGTTGCAAAATTACAACAAAAATTGTGGACCCCAAAAATAAAGCACTGACCTTTATTGCTGAACTAAACCTCATGTATTTTTTCATCCAGGCATGATGCAGGCTCTGGCCGGTTTTTTCACCTACTTTGTTATTTTGGCTGAGAGCGGCTTCCTCCCGAAAACCCTGGTGGGCATCCGCATCAACTGGGACGACCGTGACTTCAACGACTTGGAGGACAGCTACGGGCAGCAATGGGTAAGGAGAGGAAGGAAGACGCACACCAGCGCAACCCCGTGATTACGATTATATGTCCAAACTAATGCGGGACTGATGCGTGTTTTGACTCGTTTTGGCAGACGTACGAACAGAGGAAGATTATTGAGTTCACCTGCCACACGGCCTTCTTCTCCAGCATCGTGGTCGTCCAGTGGGCTGATCTTATCATCTGCAAGACCAGGAGGAACTCCCTGTTTCAGCAGGGCATGAAGTAAGTGAATGGAGTATTGGCTGAAGAGGAAGAAAGCACTGATGGAAGAGTGTTGACGTTGAAACTTTTTCTTGTTTTTCTGCTCAACAGGAACAGGATCTTGATCTTCGGCCTGTTCGTTGAGACCGC
Source organism: Chelon labrosus (assembly GCF_963514085.1). Taxonomy (NCBI): domain Eukaryota; kingdom Metazoa; phylum Chordata; class Actinopteri; order Mugiliformes; family Mugilidae; genus Chelon; species Chelon labrosus. Next base: position 23,018,370 of record NC_140342.1, on the reverse strand, counting down.
CCTGGCTGCCTTCCTCTCCTACTGCCCTGGGATGGACGTCGCCCTGCGCATGTACCCCTTGAGGTAAGTCCTGCATATGCATATCTCCACTGAACCGAAAAATAACCTCTTAAAGACCCGGTAGGCTGCCATTAGCCTGTCACTCCCGACTTTAAATGAAGCCCGTGATCTCTTTAAGCACCACGTTGTTATCCTTAATATTCAAAAATGACTGCAGTGAATTTAACAATTTACCCGCTGCTTCTCTATGCACGCCCTCCTCACCCTCGCCCCGTCTTATTCTTTTTCTCCCTCCTTTCAGGATCATGTGGTGGTTCTGCGCCGTCCCATACAGCCTTCTCATCTTCATTTATGATGAGATACGTAAATTCATTCTGCGGAGGAACCCAGGAGGTAAGCAGTTATTACGGGAAACCAGGATTAAAAGGGTTTTAAGCTTATTTGTCTTGTCATTAAGCTGGATGAAGAACTTGTCTCGTGACAGTACAGTATAGCGGCTGACACCCTCTGCCTCAGCCGCCGCAAAGACACTTTCTCTGCACATCTCTACTGCCCTTGCGTAACATGAACGCCCCAAAAGCATAGGCTGTCCACTCCTTGAAAGACACACTGATTGACAAAGTCGCCACAGCTCTGCTCTGCTGATCTGACCTGAGGCAGTAGGCGTCTGACAGATGGTGACGTGCAGAAGGAGATCCAGTTCAATGTCATTCCAAACGAAGATAAAAAAACAGCTTGAAATGTTCTGAACAGAGATAAAAAAAAAAAAGTACAGATACAGCCAATTTTACACAACAATATTGGGTGCAATTATGGATCATTTGTAAAGGAGTTTGAAAGCAGATTGTTTTTAACATTGGAGGCAGCTGTCTTATTCAGATGTTTCATTTTTTGTTTTTGGGATAAAGTACGCGATGCAGATTTTGCAATTGGCCTTGGTTTCCTGGCAGATTGCATTGTGTTCCACACGTATTGTGAACTGTAATCGCTTTCATTAAAAAAGTTATTATTAACCCGAGCTTTAAACACAAAAGAGACTTTGGGCCTAACTCTTAGCTACGCAGAGGAAAAACTGTGAGGCATCCAGCAGCGCGCGAGTCACTCAGCGCTTAACAATTCTCCAGCTTTCAGAGCCGCAGCCTCCGCAACACTTGACTGATTACTGTTTGTCTTCCAGGTTCGATTTCGAAACGAAGTAGCATGTAAATGCACGGCCGTCTGGCAGTTCGGTCGGGGATTGCGTTTGATAAACGGAGCGTGAAATCGCAGCTTATAAACAGGAAAATATCCAAAACCAAACATTGCCGCTGAAGCCTAATTCTGATGCGATTCTCCGGCCGAGGGCACGCACCCACCAGCCGACGTGACTTTTTAAACGTGCAGCATCTCAGGGTGAAAACATCCGCTCCCTTACCTGAAATATTCAGCTTTAGGACTCCAAATCCCAACTTGTCACTCTTCTCCAAGCTAAATAACAGTGTTTATGTTCTGATACATATGTAAAAGCTACACTAGAATATGGATTATACGTACCTGTCCAACGCCCGCCGAGACAAACGGTTAAAAACAGCTCAAAATCTGCTCACTGCCACGACGTCTCAGCTGATGAGGGGCAAGGCGCGGGGAGACAAATGCAATTTATCGTGACAGTTAATCATTTCTGTTAATCTGCGTGTCACGGGCTGCTGATCAGAGCCTTAGACTTATAAGGGAGATTCATTTGGAAGTGTACGGAGACAAAGGCGACGGGTTGAATACAAATAGAGCGATACAAAAGCGCATTATGAAAACTGCTCGCCTGTCATTTCGGTCCCTGACACTTTTTCTCTTCTCTCTTTCTCCTTCTGCCTCCCTCTTCATCTCTTCCAGGTTGGGTGGAGCAGGAGACGTATTATTAACATTCAGAAAATGTCAGTTTCAATTATGTGTTGTCGTGCGTGCGTCTGCACACGTGTGTGTGTTTGTTCATGCTCTGTTTCTGTGTGTGTGTGTGTGTGTGTGTGTGTGTGTGTGTCTGTCAGTTGTAATATTGCATGGATCAGTTCACAAATCTGATTATCATAAAAAATACCGCTGAAAATAGGCTTTTGATTGTGCTTTGAGTTTTTGCTCTTTTTTCTTTTTTTTTTTTCATTTGATCAGAAAACATTTCCAGTAGAACAATAGGAATGTATACCTCTGTGCCTTACATGAACTGTTACCAAAGTGATGTACTGTGGCCTGTTTGGCTACAAAGGAATACCAAATGTTGTTCATCATTTGAAATAAAAATGTATTCCAGCGTTATTGTTCTTTGATGGTGTGGTTAGTAGAACTCCTTGCTGCTGTTATTGCTCATTAATCCTGTTCGGTTGAAAGGTTTTGACTTAAAACTGGAAGAAAATACAATAAAAAGAAGGCAGTTTCAGTGTGAATGCACCATATGTACTAGTAACTTTAATGTTTTCCCAATATATATTTACAGATACATTACTAAAACTTGATTCATTTTCTGTACTAGTCCTCTGGAGGGTTGTGAGCCTATCCCAGCTGTAACTGGGCGAAAGGTGGACAGGTTTCCAGTCACAGGGCTAACACAGAGAGACAGACAACCATTCACACTCACACCTACGGCCAATTTAGAACCACCAACGAACCTAACCAGCTTGTCTTTGGACGGTGGGAGGAAGCTGGAGTACCCGGAGATTCGAACCCAGAACCTTCTTGCCGTGAAGCATCTGTGCTAACCACCACACACTTTATTGGCTACATTTGCTAATTTTAGTTGGTGATTCAGTGTTAGCTTTGTCACAGACGTGCTAGCATCCTGATATTTACCAGCTAAAAGGACACTGTACACTAAAACTGCCGATTTATTTATTCACATATTCACACGTATATATATTTATGTATGCTGCCCTCGGGGGGAACACTACTACTGCTGCTGCTAGGCAACTGTTGCCACCTAGAAGCCACAGAGGCTAACGGCTTAACAAGCTAACAAGTGGCTAGCTAACACTGTTGGCTGTGTTGTGTCAGTGTTCACAATAAAGTCCACACATATGAATGCCGTCTGTTGTGGCACTAACAGTCTATTTTCTGAGAAATTTACTTGTTGACAATATCAGAAATTTCCCACGTCATGTTACCTGGTCGTTAGCTTGCTAAACTGCTAGCCTTGGTGGCTTCTAGGCGGCGACGGTTGCCTAGCAGCGGTGTTCTCGCGACTTCTCGCGATGTCACCACTTGAATGGGAATCGTTTTGCGTACATGACTTCCAGCGTCGTAAACCCACAAGCTCGCAGTTTCCATTCATAGTCAGGATTAATGTAAGAAACTCAAAGAAAAGACGAGGCCGTTGTGAATGTCAACCTTTTCTTTAGCGCTGCTGTAAACACGGTAAACACAATCCTGTTTGAAGGCTGCAATATTCACACATTAAAATGTAAAGCAGCCCATTTAACAGCTACAGTATGTTAGTTATATTTGAATAGATCATTCATTCATTCATTCATTCAGCTTCTGTTACAACGTGTTTAACTCGCATAACAAAGACCAAAGCCGTGTCTATTTCGAGGTCTGCGTGTTCACTTCTTAAAGTTTACATTAATATAAGAACAGGCAGTAGGGAACACAGTCTAGGGCTGCTCCTGGGCATCATTAACCTTAGCAGCAATTTCCTCTCTGTCTCTGAGTGTAAGTAGATGCCTGTTTCCCAGTGTGTGGCTGCCTTCCAATGCTATTAAGTACCTGTTCCCATGCATTTACTTTACCTGGCAATGGATGGGTGCTGCTGTGTTTTTGTCTTGTTTTTTTTTTTCTACTTCTTTGTCACCTTGACTATTTTATTGTCGCACATTGTGTAAGGTAATAATCTTACTGACCTGCCTTTGAGTAGGTTTGAACTTATTTTCCTCCTCGTCTTAAGATGTTCTTTTTAGTTTTGTCTTGTCTTTTCTGGGGCAGAAGTTGATCTCTCTAGAAAAGATCTGCCGGGAGGGACAATCAGTTCATTTGGGTGTTTTTTTATCTAGTTAAGGAAGAGGAGTAAAAGCGGTGCAGCCATCTATGTCATCTAAACACAGTGGATTCAGATTCAGGTTCAGTTTATTGTCACGTGAACAGAACAGAAGCTTGTTTCTCTGTAAAATGAAATTCACCCAAATGTGGACGGCAAACATACATATAATACAAAATCTAAAATAACTACTGCAAATATCCCAGAACTGAAATGTAAACAGAAGCTGAACAGTGCAGTATATGACATGAAGTAGTCCTTGATTTTAGTCCGTGATTATAGACTTCTGTCATCTGTTCAGGAGTCTGATGGCAGTGGGGAAAAAGGACTTCTTTAGTCTTTCACACTCCTCTACCTCCGGCCTGAGGGCAGACGTGTGAACAGTCCGTGTTCGGGGTGGGTGGGGTGCTTGATGATGGGTGCAGCTCCCCTGTGGACTACGCTAGTAGATACTATGCAGACAGGGCAGTGGAGTCCTGGTGATGTTCTCGGCAGTCTTCACCACTCTCTGCAGGTGTTGTGGTCCATGATCATTTACAACAAAATGCCTCTGTTTGTTTGCATGAGGTATTTTTCTCCTCTGTATTGAGGGAAACAGATAAAGAAATTAAAATTTTTACTAGACTCATAAATGCATTGAATCTGACCATGACAGGCTAGGGCAGAGCATATAATACTATAATAATTCAGGTTTGTGGTTGCATGTCTCACGTATACATACTGTATTTTCCCTTGTAATCACTTGTCCACACTGAACTTTATATCTTTTCAATGTTATCCAACTATATAGATAAACCCAAATTGGGTTACTGTTGAGTCGCATCTTTTGTCATGAATTAATCCGCCTATTTTCCCCATCAAATGACAAATCAAATTGGAAAATAAGTTTGTAATCATATTAAACAATGAAAAGCAGCAAAATAATTTCAACTGAGATGAAAGCTCATGCACATAATTATTCGTCATGAAAATCAAAATACTTGTAGACGTGTTCTCCATTAGTTTTCAGCTCTTTACTTCACTATTGCAAGAGAAAAAAACAGCTATGCCAAATTAATAACGTTACACATTTCTTTGCTTATTTATTTATTTATTTATTTAATTAAATGTACTATAAGGACAAAAACGCATTTATTTTATTCCTTCATCCGTATTTGCCTAATAATCGTTGTGTTAAAGTTTAATCAAACAGCTATTCGCCGTCCCTAATTTGAAGTTCCATCCACTTTGTTGTTTGACCTTAAAACACCTCTCAAGGTTTTTCAGACATCCCTTCAGGACAACAACATCCGCTTTCGTCACTTCCGCTCGGAGCCTGTCAAACATGGCGCTGCTCCTAAGGTCAGTACGTCTGTGCTACATAACTTTTAGGCTCGGAGAAAGCTCTTTGTCTCGTTTTTGTGTCAATTACAATAGAACGACGTTGCGGACGAGGACGAAACGGCCGAGCGAGACGTCTAAACCACGTTTATTATCCTCGTTTAGCGCAAATGCAACCGCTAGCAGACGTTAGCTAGCGGGCTAATGCTAACGCTAGGGGCAGTCGGTGAAAGCTAGCAGAGAGTGAACTTTGGCTGTTAGCGTTACTTATGACCGGTGTACACGGTTATATTACTGTATTTTCCTTTCTTATTTAACACATTTAACCGTTGTTCATTTAGGCTTCGTGTTAACTGAGAGCTTTGCTGCACCAACATGGGTATTAAGCTAGTAGTTAAGTCTTGTTCCCCTCCATGGCGTTAAGTGACCACAGATCCTGTGTTTTCCAGAAATGAGGTGGTTATGGTTTAGATTATTTTATCATCCCCTCGATGGGATGGGATTTCGGTTTGCCTGGGTTTATTGCAGCTGGAGCTCACACTTGTGTAGTCTCTGCTTGAGTCAGTATTGCAAGATTTATAAATAATGGGAAGACGTCCCTCTCTGTGTTGACCTCTAAAAAATGGTGTTGTCAGAAGTGTAATGAATTTATTGATATGTACCAGCATTTATTAATTTCTCCCTTTCTGTGTGTGATTTTTGCTTGTACAGTTACTTCTTCATAATTGTTTTTGTCACCTTTAATGTCCGTTCATCTCCTTTCTCTTATCAAAAACTCTCCACAAACTCCACGTGTACGAAATAGTGTATGTTTGTATTTCTTATCCAGTGTTTGACAACAGGCACTGATAGCAAACTTGGGCTCAAGTCTAACGCTTCTTTCTTTTCTCCAGGACGTTGGCCCGTCAGGGTGTCTGTCACTCCCAAACACAGTACAGTGTCCTCTTCAGACAGTGAGTGCTCTCTCTCTGTGCGTCGTCATAAATATATATATTGTATGTAATACACACTGAAACAATCCTGCTGTAAAATATTTTACTCTCCATTCTCTCTCCTCTCCAGTGCGGCTCCGATGGGGACCACGGCCAAGGAGGAGATGAACAAGTTCTGGAACAAAAACGCCAGGCTAAACCGACCCATGTCTCCCCACATTACCATCTACAAGTACGTACCACGCGCCGCCCAGTGTGCTGCTCAGAACATAGCCAGAGATGACTCGGTTATTGAAGCAAAAGTCATTTTAATGTTTCGCAATTTCACCTTCACGTCGTCCAACACACCCAAAATCTGCTGCGAGCACATTATCCAAGCAGAAAATGATATCTGCTGTTAATGTCAGTTTTCTCAACGCGCAGGCTTTTCATTCTTTTAAAGCTAATAAAACAGCAGGAGAAGCCACCATTACCGGAGATTTAGTGCAGTAGGCACCTTGATGTGCTGTCAGGCAGCTATTACAATCCTAAAATCTGCAGCAAAGAAAATCTTTTTTTTTTTTTATTTTATTCAGAATGTGTTGTGTAATTTCTAGGCTCCGTTCTCTGCTTCGGGTTTTAAACTCAGCGTTTCTTGGATGATTTTAACGGCACGGGACACTGACTCTCTGACAGCGTCATTCACTTTCATTATATTATCTCCCTTTACAGTGACTTTACAGAACTTTACAGTGATAATCATTGGTCTCTTAGTTTGAACTTGTGTTTCATCCATTTCTATCTGCCGTTTTAATCAATAGGTTGCTTGCTATTTGTGTTTCAGATGGTCTGTCCCCATGATGATGTCCATCACACACAGAGGAACAGGAGTGGGGCTCACTGGAGGTAACTCATCCAACATTAACATTAAAATTAAAGCTACGCAAGGGAATACCCTACTTTTACTGATGAAGTAGAGAAATTATACACATACTTATACTTCTTGATACATGCGTCAGCCTTTTCTAATATTAAAAGGAAGCTCTACTGCTGTCAGCTTGTGATTGACCCTGAAAATCTCTTCAGGGCATTTTAGTCCATCGCTATTGATTCCTGCTAAGAGCATTTACTGGAATTACAAAACACGCTGCTGCGTTCAATAAATTTCACCCCTCGCATGTGGAAATAAAGCCTAACGCTGTTTGCCTCTCAGCTTTTTTTTTGTCATTTGCCGGGTCTGAAGTGTTGAGTTTGTGTCACTTTGACATCAATTCATCAGCGCAGTTGACCTTAATGGAACGTGCACGGTGAAGCTTCGGCCTCGGCTTTGTTCACAGGTTAATGAGTTCAGTGAGGGTCAGTACCCTCTGCTGCCAGTCTAATGCAGCAGTCGCTCACTTGCTGCGTTTACATGGACTCTAGTGTTCTGCTGGTAATGAGAGTGAAAAGGCCTCGTTTAACCACCTCTAGGCTCAGAACAGACTGAGCTGACCTGATTTTTAATCGGTTGAGAGGGGGAGGTGGTGTAAATATAATAATCACTCCTCCTAATAACCATGTAAACGCTTGATGTGATGGTTTCTGTGTGGTTGTAATCAATGAATTCTTTCTGAGCACGTGTTTCCAGGAGGGACAGAAACATGGAGGTAGAAAAACAAGCAGTTGTTCAAACAAGTGTTTTTAAAAAGAGATGAATGAAGTGGGAATCAATGTGGGCAGAGCTTTTGAAAACATGTCTCCATCTTCACCATCTTCATCTTCTTCTGTTGAATGGTTTCAGTGTTAATAATAACACCCTCTTCTTCTTCTTCTTCTTCTTCTTCTTCTTCTGTTAGATTTCCGACTAATTCAGCTCCGCTCCACAACTTTGTCAAAACATTTCTATCTTGATTAAAGAAATATTGTCCGTGTGATTCAGGTTCTTTGTCTATCACCGTGTCAAATGCTTCGTCATGTGTCTGAAACCCGCTTCCCTTTCGTCGTCGTACTGATCTATAATATTAATACTCATAACTGTGAATCAAGGTTATTTCATCTAAATGTTTCATAGTGAATTATCCATCCATTACTATTAAATGTGTACATTTAAAGTCCTCAAAGGATTTATTTTCACATAAACCGTGGCCATTTATTTTTATTTGCCGGTTTCCGTGTTAAGCTTTAGTCTTTACAGTGATTTACATCTGCTGTATGCTTCTCTGAGGAAATACCATTACATTCTTAAACCATTAGGCTTTTTATTCTTTCAAACGGCAGCTTAGAGCGAACCATTGTGTTCGGTGCATTGTAACAGGCAGCCGCGTTTGATACACAGCTATTGTTTGGCCTTCATTTAATTTAGTCAGCAGGGGGAGAAGAGTATTTACATAACTGAGGCATTCGGATGTTTAAAGCGACGAGCCGGTGGGGTCTGTCGGCTCCATGACTCATGAAGAGTAATCCAGCAAAGACGAACGCTAGTAGCATGGTGGGGCTTTCATCCGGCGGTTTATTTCTCACTTACCGCTGTCTTCTGTAAAAAAAAAAAAAAAAACGTGCATGCACAACGTTCACATGCTCGCCTCTTGTTGAGTGTTGGGTCTCAATGCTTCTGTCTGTGTCCAGCTATCTCGGCCTTCGCTGTGGCAGCGCTGGTATTACCAGGAAACTACCCCGACTACCTGGACTTGATCCACTCGCTGTCCGTCGGTCCCTATCTCATCGGGCTGGCCAAGTTCGGCCTCGCCTTCCCCGTATCTTTCCACACCTACAACGGCGTCCGCCACTTGGTAAGACTCAATTTGATTTGTGTGTTTAGCAACATTTTTCTCAAATTTGATTTGTGTTGTGCGTCTGCTGCTCGGCTCAAGCTTTCACATCGAGATGGATCTCAGTTTTCAGTTATCCTCATGTTTAATCGTTTTACCTTAATAGCAAATAGATTACTTTTTTTTTTTTCCAGCATTTATCACGTCGTGATGCTTCTTAAGCTAAATTCTCTTCTTTCTCTTCTTTTATTTATTTTCCTTGTCTATTATCAGTACTGGGACATCGGCAAAGGCTTCAGAATTCCAGAGGTCTACCGCACCGGCTACACGGTTATCGGCCTGTCCGTCATCACCTCCATAGCCCTCGCTTTGCTCTGAGCGCCCGTATTGGACGTGATGAGCGGAAAGGAAAAAGAGCAGAGGGAGTTGAAGGGAAGGAGGGCTGGATGCACCCCGGGGAGCTTTGTGTATATGTTCTGTCCTGTTCTGGCCGACTGCAAGGCCCTGTGTTCATCAAGCTATTAAATAAAGGATTATATTATGGTGTGCACAGAAACGATGTTGTGATTTATATTTTTTTATTTTTTTCTGTCCCTGGGAATTAATTATACTCTGTAGAGCTTTGGGGGTCATCAAATGCAGCAGAGTGCAAAGTGCATGCAAATGTGACCCAGTTTATTTCACACTTGTTCCCGGTGTGAACAACAACAACCAGCAGCCAAAATTAGACGTGTCCTACATGCTATGTCCTTATATAATTTGTCTAATCGCGCTGTGACGTCACGTTCATTAGTCACTTGTCTCTGCTTGAAGTGCTCAGTCACTGCCAGTCAAAAACGGCATGCCTGCCTTGTTATTGTGTGTGTGTATGTGTGTGTGTGGGGAGTTGCTGTTGACTTGCAGGCTGCCATTCATATTTTACCTTCTCCTGGCCACGGATGCTCCGATGCATTTTTAACATCAGGAAAGAGTGTGGCTGAAATGCGGAGAGGCGGCCCAGGGGTTGAAGCTGTGTGTCTGTGTGTGTGTGTGTGTGTGTGAGAACAGGATCCTCACCGGCAGCTGGCCTCGGGCCTTACCTCCCACCGAGCTGCGCAGGAACAACACGCTGCACCTGAACAGCTTTTGTCCCCGCAGTGTGAATTAAAGCCAGCCGTGGTGCAGTGTCAGATCCAATTCCATTTGTGTCGGACGGGGGGTCACGGGAACGCGGCGGAAACGAGCTGCCGGTTTGAAAAGCGCGTCCGTTTGGATCGACTAAAACGTGAACCCGAGAGCACTTTAGTCCAGTTAGCTCCAACAAAATCAAGTTTACGAGTTTGTCGCCGGTGGCTCGGGAGGGAAGACGCCTGTCGCCTTTGCCTTATTAGTTTGCTTTGATGTGCTTTAAAACACGAATATGACCAGATATTGCCACGAAGGAGCGAACCGTTCTGCGCAATTACTGCCAGTGTTTGTGGAACTCAAGAGTTAATTTGATCGTTTGGATTCCGCCGCCTTCCCCCTCAAGAGTCGTATAAGCTCTGTTGCTAAACAAACACCTCTATATTTAACCGTTGCCAGCTCAAAGTAATTGTCGCCGAAGCATTAAGGCTTGCAGAATTGCTCTCTGCACACAGGTTTGGGTCTGATTGCAGTAAATTTGGCATCTAGTTGATTCCCTATAGTCTAATCCTACATGCACATTTCCACCTGAGCTAGTGAGCCATTGAACTACAATTTTCTGTTGTGATGGACAGGAAAATTGCTCAGTCTCTGCAGGAATTAAGACCAGATTTAACTCTAGTCTGGTCCAAACAAACCCCTATTTCACATATTTTTATGAGTAACATAGAAATTGAGGTAACACTGCTCATGTTTGGGCAGTTTACTCCCAGCTGGGCGTGATCGTGTTACTTCAAACCTCAAAGATGCTCCATCTTTTCAGTTTTGCCCCTCTAATATCACGACGCATGACATATTTTGATTTGATAACGCTGCATGATGTAGAGCATGGGGGGTTCAATGAGGCGTCGAGAGACAGATGATTACGCGGCGGCAGCACCCCCTACCGGGCGGCAAATTACCGTCCACGGGTGCTGCGGTCCTGATGCTGAGGGATGTTGAGGATGCTTCGCAGGGCGGGCAGGCAGGCAGGCAGGAAGGGAGGGAGGGAGGGAGGAGGGGAGTATAAACCCGGTTTTGATCGAAAAAAATGTGCCTCAGTCTCTGTGGCGCAATGGAATAGCGCGCTGGACTTCTAATCCAGAGGCTCCGGGTTCGAGTCCCGGCAGAGATGTTGGAATATGGACGCAGGCTTTTTGGATGAGGGGTGATGGAGGGGATGTTTATAACGTTTTAAGGCCTCTGCATCGAGGCTGTGTTTCATGTGTCTGCTCTGCCTCCGGAGGAGGATGGATGGCTTTAAATTTTGATGATGGATAAAAAAACAACAACACACAAATGGGTTTATTTTCTTCAAATAACTGAGAAATTTGAGATGGATGCGCGTAAAGGTTATCCATTTATTATGCAAAATAACAAACGGCCTGACAACAAAAGCTTGAAACTAGAACATTACTGTGCAGGCTTCCTTCACCAGCCTTCCTTACACTGTCCGGGCTCTGGTCTTTTACGCGCTCCTCACTTATAAGTAGGCACCGCAGGCTGGAGAGCACAGCCCCGGCGCTGCCTCGTCTGGGGAAGGGGTCGGCGGACACGCACGCACGCTTCCTGTTTCAGGACCTGCAGGGCTGGCCACTCGTTTAAAGGCGAGAGTTTTCCCTCTGCAGGCTGCGCCGGCGACTGAACGTTTAAAGCTCCTTCCTTTAATGACGCCAGATGCTGCGTTTTCTGTTCTCCCATTTGGTTTTTAGAGACACGGGGAGAGATAAAGACTCCGGCTTGCTTTTGAACATAAGTGACTCATATAGTGCTGGAGAACTGTGTCGTCTAAAGATTTTTTTTTTTTTTTGCATGCAGATTTGGCGTCGGATTATAGACTATAAGTACAGCATGGCTCTGCTAATGGAGAATAAGGATTGAAGTAGTAGTAGTCATTGTGTGGTTTTAGTTTAGAGGCCCCACGCTGGAATCCGGTCAAGGACCCCCAGAAAGTTATTTATTTTAGCTTTATTAAAATCCGGAAGCAATGCTTTTTTTGAGTTTATTAATTTATTTTGCAGTTGTGAAAAACATTCAAACAAACATCCAAACCAGCTGCTTGCTTGGAGATCTTGTAAAAGCCCCGCCCCTGCTTTTATTATTATTTCATATTTTCCTTCAGCTCCCATAATAATCACTGGGTGATTGGGCTGTGGTGCGGTTGCCGCCGTCCATGTTTAACCCCATCATGCCTCCCCACACGCAGACCTAATCCGCCAGTAAAAACTAATCCCTAATCCTTCTCTGGCAAGTTGAACAACCCCACCCCCCTTCCCCCCTCTCTCCCTCCCTCCCTCCCTACCTCCCACCCTTGAATCCAGAAATCCCATGCGCGTCAGAATAAGGACTTCCCTCTGATAAAAAGTTTACACGCAGAGCCGGTCCATTCATAGGGGTATAAACATTATGATGTACGGAGGCGTTAAACAAATTTGAAAGTGGTAAAATATTCCAATAAAAGCCGCTTTTAAAGGGCCGACAGTATTCTGGGGGGGGACGCGTGGAGTCCCATCAGCTCCACGAGGCCAAGGACTCGGTAACATCATAACGCGTCGCAAATGATGGAGCCTACGGGAAATAATATAACGCCTATCTATGGCGAGATAGGGGTAATAGCTCCGTGACATCAGCGATAAGAGTTCTCCGCTGAGGAGCCGTGACAGCCGGATTCAAATGACCTCCTCGTCCCGGGAGAGATGTAGGCTTAAGACTATATACAGGAGGGGGCCCTACTCGGTGACAAAACGCAACGTCCTACAAGGGGATAATGAAATTCCCGAAGCCAGATAAGGTCAGACGCACGGTGGAGCGTCACGGTAACATTATGGAGATTTATATATTTTTTC